>NC_133121.1:2494072-3741108 GCF_033568475.1 Henckelia pumila | reverse complement strand
TTTCTTTCAGTAATACTGTTTTCCACAAGGTATGTAAAAATCCAAGTCAACATATCCAAACAGTAATACAAATTTTGCCCTGCTCAAATATTCTCAACCAAAACAATGAAACAATCAAATAAAATCCCGAATGAAGGCATTCTTGCTAAAGCCAAGAAAGGCAATAGAGCCCAAATTATTAGACCTCGTTATGGACAAGCATATACGAAGAAAAATCAAAAACAGCAATAGCCACTTAGAAATGAACATAGAACACTTAACAACCCGAATCGGCTATAAAAAATTGGATAAAGCCACAGTACAAAAAGTTAAACACCATAAAAGGAAGAAAATTACAACAAAAAATAGATAATCGACAAGAAAAGAGTTGAATTACCGCAATGAAGAGAAGATACGAAGCAAGAAAGATTCATAATCATCATGAAACAAATGCAAAAGAGATGGGAGAAGCGGAAGTCATTGCAAAAGGATAGGAAGTAATACCCAAAGAAGAAACCAAGGGTTTTTGAAGCTTGTCTGCATACTTTAATTTAAAAAAAAAATCAAAATTAACATAATAATATGTTATCCCATGTGGCTGTTTGGCAAATGTTTTTACTCCATGGGATAGGATAAAAGTTCGAGTCTTGGATTACCACGGACTCTTTTTATCTTCTTGCCTAAACCAGTAATCCTGCCAGTATGTTTTAACTATTTTTAAAAAATAACGAATCAGTATCCAATTATGTAATGAATCATATTAGATTATATAATTAAATCGATCATTTTCATTATAGACCACAACCCACACCAACCTGAAAAAACATCACACTATTGCTTCTAGTTTTTGACTAACAGTTATAGGTTGAAGTTGAAATTGACATTCACAAATAATCAAAAATACTAACATCACACTATTGCTTCTAGCTTTTGACTAACCGTTTTAGGTTGAAGTTGAAACTGACATTTACAAATAATAAAAAATACTTACATGCATGCTTGCAACGAAAATCTAAGAAGTGATTCTTATAAAATCTCATAAACACTCTCTGGTCAATGTACGGATTGATTGTAAAACTATGGTTTGAATATCAATTGGTCGGAATTTCGACCCATTTAAATGTTTGATAAATCCTTATGATAATATTTTTTTTTGGGAAATGATGATGATTCTATACTTTTTTTATCAATAAAGTTTACATAAAGACCTAATATATTAAGGTACATTAAAATATCAAATAATATATGTAGACACATAACATTGATTGTGTGAGTGGATATTATCAGAAGAAATGGTGTATAGTTGATATTTTAGGAATTAAAACGCAATTTAAATTTTAAAGATTTTAAGGGTAATAAATGTAATTCGTGATCCCAAAGAGCACGAAAAACTATCTCTACATATTTTTAAATTAAAAATTAAATGAGAAGCTTTATTCACAAGGTGTCGTTTTTACATATTTTCCCTATATTTAGTAATTTGACATTCATTTCCCTCAATTATTATCAACTTTCTATATTTGTTTTTGAGTAGTTTTGTAGATGATTTTTATTCGTTTAACGTTTTATGTTTATAATAAAAAATAATATTTTTAGTATAAAAAATAATTTTTTCCTATGAGTGATCTATGAGATTTTTCTCTTAAAATTGATACGTGAGTCGTGACGTCGTCTCACAATAGTTTTTTGTTTTTTTTTTATTGACGAGAGCGGAAAATAGAAAATGCATAAAGTATGAGGAGGCTAATGCAATGGAAAAATACACTTTTGGTCTTGTAATTTGCACATTTTCTATTTTTTGTTCTGTTAAAAATAAATTTCCAATTTTAGTCCTGTAACTTGCATTCTTTTTTTATTTTTGGTCTTATTAACATTGAATTCGCATTTTTAGTCCTATAACTTTCATGATTTTTTCACTTTATGTCATGTTAATATTGAATTTACAAGTTTAGTCCGGTAACTTGCATTTTTTTTCATTTTTATTCTCTTTTAAATTGAATTTTCATTTTTTAAATCTTGTAACTTTCATATATTTTTATTTTTAGTCATATTATCGATGAATTTATATTTTTTCTTCAATAAATTTTATATTTTTTATATTTTTAATCATAATATATTATTATTCACATATTTTAAAACTTTTAAAATTTAAATGAATTAAATAAAAAATTCAACTAAAATTATTCAAAAAAACTTTACACTTATAAATTATATATCAAAACTAAACCTAAAAAAACATGATTAACATTAGTTTAATAGTTTTATTTATATTATGTATTTTATAAGATGATATTTAGTGTAAAAAAATTTGAATAATTTTTAGTTAAATTTTTTTGATTCATTGAAATTCTAAAAGTTTTAAAATATGTGAATAACAATATATTATGAATAAAAATATAAAAAATATGAAATTATTAAATTTAAAATATAAATTCATCGATAATATGACTACAAATAAAAATATATGGTAGTTACAAGATTAAAAAAATAAAAATTCAATGTAAAAGAGACTAAAAATGAAAAGAAATGCAAGTTACCGGACTAAAATTGTAAATTCAATGTTAACAGGGCTTAAAGTGAAAAAATCATGAAAGTTACATGATTAAAAATGTGAATTCAATGTTAATAGGACCAAAAATGAAAAAAAATGCAAGTTACAGAACTAAAATTACAAATTTACTTTTAAGAGGAAAAAATGTAAAATGTGCAAATTACAAGACCAAAAATGCAATAAAATATTTTTTTTTTTTTGACGGTCAATAAAGTCTTTTTTAATCCGATTGAATTGGATGGGCGAAGAGAAATTAGTAGTAAGCGAATCGAAGTAGGAGTCGCAAGAAAACAAATAGTTAATCGAAAAGCTACAGCGGGACGGCACAATGGAGGGTGGTGGGGAGAAAGAGAGAATCAACGAAGGAGTAGACAAGACAATAACGAGCACAGAAGAGATGCGATTGGGAGCATCATCGGTGGATGAATCAATCGATTCTTCCGTTGCTGCTTCTGCGGTTAGCAATCAAATGAAACAAAATGAAAACGGAAGCAGCAACTCATCGCCATCAAAGAATACTGATACGGCAAACAGCAGTAGTGGGAACAAGGCCAAATCTTGCAAGGGCTGCCTTTATTATTCGTCCCGTTTGAAAGCCAATTCTCGCAACCCTGTTTGTGTGGGTCTCACCCGTTCTCTTCCAAATGGTGAAACCTAATTATTATTTAATTCGATTTCAGGTGTTTCTGTGTTTTCGGATTACAATGGGTTTGTGGGTTTGTGCTAATCGCCATAAAATTGTTTTATTTTTCCTGGGATTAATATTGTATTTGTGATTTTTTTTTGTTTTTTAGTCTTGTGGGAGTTCTTTCACGGTTCTTTCGATGGCTTTATTTTCTGATTTCTTTGTTCATATTTCACGTCTTTCTTGTGTTATTATATCTAGCAATAAATATAGTTATAGGTTTGAGAAATACTCGTCTGGATAGTTGATGACTGCAAACTATAAAGTTCGGAAGACGACCGTGGTAATCAAAGATGGGTTCATTTACTCTTGATATTTTACTTGTTTAATCTTACTGGTAAAGCTGAATTAGTAATTGTGATTCACTTTTACCGAAGGTATCAGACAGCTGCTGGGCGTATGCCTTATGTTTTACACACTGTGTATTCGGAATTTGGCCGTAGATGCATGATTGTGAGTTGAACTATGATCTGGTTTCTCAATATCCTCATCATTTAGGCTGTAGGATTATCATTGTTTTCGTGATTGGTGACAAATCTGTGGGACATACATTTTACCTTAAAGTTTAATAACCATGACAATTGAATGCCCTTCCTTGGTTTTGTTGGTACACTACATATTTTTATGTTTTTTTTTACCCGTTTCACTTGCTTGATTATGACTCTTTTTTATTTTTCCTTTTTGTTTTAATCATCGGGTTGACTTGGCATGTTTTACAGCAATTGGGCTGCGTTCTTTATGGGCAGAAGATATCATGTCATAAGAAATGGATTGAAGTAAATTACTAAATGTGTTTCAACTGTACATGCACATCCCATTTTGCTGCTTGCCAAGTTCTATGTTTCGACCTTGTGAACCTGATGTCTCATCTACTTTTCTTGTCTGCCAATTGCATGTTTGGATAAATGGGGAAAAACACCCTTTACCTTGATGTTTTTAGTTGATGGTGCTTTTTCATTGATGACCAGTGCCGCGATTTATGGTTGGACAATCTGAGATGGAAGCTTCCGAAGAGGGTAGGAGCATCACAGATTTTAGATATGGTTGTGTTGGTTATTCACTTTATGTGGACCAAAAAGATAAAGCTTCCAATGGTCAGGGGACTCGAGCAGAATTACCTGCTTGTGTTGGTCTTGAGGTCAACATCTCACTTTCTCATCTATTTATATGTGTCTTGTTGAATTTATGGTGCGGATTGACAAGATGCTTTAAACTATTTGTTTGCATACTTTAGTGTCTGATTAAACTTGCTGAGTCGTGTGGAACATGTTACTGGTTCAGTAATGTGTTTAATACTATGGTCATAGCATTGACATTTGAACTTGTTTTTAATAAATCGATTTTAACAACCTTAAACTAATTATGGTACTGATAGCTGAGCAGGTTGATGATATAAAATGTTCGAGAAATTTGATTAGACCTCTTGGGTCCATAGAGTGTAAAGTTTATATATTTGCCGGCATGAAGAAAATTCAAGTAGATCGACCTAAGATTGAGAATCAAAGGTTGAAATTTTTATTTATTGTTCAGGAAATTCTTACAAGCAAGAAAGAGATACAAGTGAAGTGTGATTTTTCTACGACATTTGATTATTTTTGCTAAAAAAATGAACACAAGTGTCATTTGATTGTATATGGGCTTAAAGTGGATTGAGAAATTATCGAATCCCAGGACTGGGAAGTTACATATTTTTTACTTGCAATGCTTTGTGGAAAGGCATTTTTCGGTGGTTTGTTTTTTGGTCATTTATCGTGTCTATTGGAATTACCAAATTGGAGCATCTTAGTGATAATTTAGATATTATAAAATTCACTCTGTGGACTCTTTCAGATGCATACACTTTATCCAAACACGAGCACGTATAATCCATCAATTATGTCTGTTAATGATATGGCTGTTATTGCGAGGGAAAATGAGTAATATTTTGAATCATTATGACTACTTCGGCCATGGCATTTGAAACTTACCATTGTTGCCTCTTCTTGATCCGATACAGTCATGCTGACATAATTAACCTTGTTTCCAGGTTTTAGTTGATCGAAGAGTCAATACGGCCGAGACTGCATCTGCTCATACTCATCATACTCATACTCATACTAAAGAAGGTGATTATCCTCTATATGCTTGCTTATACTGAAGTGTTCTTTTACAAATTACAACCAATGTATGGGCCTTAATAGTTAGTATGAGCATTCTAGTGACTTGTATATGCCAGGAGTTCCATTTCCACCTGTAAATATTCCAGCTTGGCATTAAATGGAGAAAGTGGTGTTGTCCTACTCTGACATGAACAAACTAGAAAGTAATATAGGTTTATCTACAAATAGAAACGAATTTGCCAATAAAGTGAGACAAGAAGAAATTGTACTTTTATTCTCAAGTTCTGACTTCTGGGAACAACACCGATTGGAAGCTGAGCTTTTCCTTGAACTTGATGTCTTGATGCGTTGCTTACCAGCATAAAGTGAACGTCTTTAAATATTTGCTCAAAACCACATGTAGCTTATATGCTGGGAATAGTAGCAATTTTGCAGTTTCAAATACTAATGATGCATTACTATTAACCTTTTTATGCTAGCACATATTGGCTTGCATTCTCTGCTCATTACAAATGCAAATGGTAATAGCTGTGCGCTGTTGAACAGAGAGAAATTTTCTCAAAATTGGCATGTAAAGATGTACAAGTGTGCTGCCAAAATCAATGGCTTTTCTCAGTTAATTTTGATTGGTTAATGCTGTTTGTCCCCTCGAGTAAATTCAAGGTAATTTGGTATCATTTGCCACAGATGGTAACAGTTTGCCACAACGTCGATCTCATAAACCAGCTCAATCAACTGGGGATGATTTTTTGAACAGGTACCCCATTTTTGTTCCCCTTTTGGCATCATAGTACGACACAATATGTTTAGGCTGGGTAAATGGTCTAAACATTTTGGCTTTCTCATTGCCCACGCGTTTATCTGTAATGCTTTCTAGCCAAGTTAAAAAATGAAGTAACAGTTTTCCATTCAACGTACATCAAATGTGATCTATGTATATTCTGATGTTTATCTATGTAGGTTTGCTCGGAATGCGAACCTCGTTGCAAATGGTGTAGTCAAGAACGCTCGCAAAGTAGGGAACCAAATAAAGCAGAATCTCGACAACATGTTTTATCCCTACCGCAGACGACCTAAGTAACATGCTGGTCCTGGCTTTACAGAAGAAAAATAAATGATTATGGAGCGGGAAATTAACCTTGATCGGTATATTGTATAATTGATGCCAGCATTATGTTTTCCTCTCCATTTTTTTATTTCTTTTTGTGTTCTCTTTAAATCGAGATTTTCCAGTGAGAGCAGACAACATCATTTTGTTATTGTATGGTTTATCTTCATTAAATAACTGGGCGCATTTACTTACTTTGAGTATTTGGTAGGAGGAAAAAAACAGTCGAAATGTTTTCATTTATATTCCTTATGTATTTAAAAAAAAATGAACTGTAATTCACCATCTTATTCCATTTTAATTAATCAAAATAAATATATTATTGTTTACCAATTATTATGTCATTTTGTACTCAAAACATTTCAATCATATTCAATATGTGATATATGTATGTATGTAGATAATGGACACTGATGATGTAGCTGGGTCTTGTGGATGCGTGTGTGTATTATTTCCTCCACAAGATTTACTTTCAATTGCTTAAAGGAAAGGGAAGAAATATCAAATACCTAATAGGCATGTGATGAGAAATTATTGCACCTATACATAATTGGTGTTCTATCATAAATACATCTATAAACTTAAATGGATTACATGTCACAAGTGATGTTGCACAAAGACATAGCATATTATATTCACACTTGATTATCTACTTTAAAGTTGATGGCTGTCTTTAATGCACTTTTATATAATCATATAATTTAAAATCTGAATCGGACACTATTTTTCGTGTCTGCTTCAAGGATGTTTCAATATTTTTTTTTATTATTCGTGTTTTTTTTTAAAGTACAAGTACAATTAGAGGTGGAATGGGGTCGGGATCCTTCATGTAACCCCCTATCCAATTTTTGTTCTGAAAAGAAATGGAGAATTTTTTTTCTCGCGATCCCGTACCCGACACATATCGAGATTCGAATATTTGGGATCCCAAGCATTCAAAATCTAATCGGATAGGGAGAGAAAATTTCCGATTTTTTTTTTTCAAATTCAAGATTTTGTTCTAAAAACAAAAAAAAAATGATTATTTTATAAAAAAAATGTTATTTAGAAACTTATATTTTTAAATAAAAAATAAATATTCAACTAAAACATATAATATTAAAATATTCCGGTTATATTGCCTATAATGCTTCAAGGTTTGGTAAGAAAAATAAATGCATCGGATAATTATTAATAAAATATTCGGATACAATTAGTAAATACAGGACTTGAACGTGGACATGAAGCTTACTTACGTCGAATAGCTTCTAAATCTACCTAAACAAATTAGAAAAACTATATATCCGTATCCAGCGGGAATCAAACTTGAGTGATCGTAATCCTTTTAAATTATTTATCATTTTAGTTATTAATTAATTAATTAATTTCATGAAAGCAAACTCGATTTTATTTCCTCAGTATCACTTCTTCGCAACAAATTATTTTTACGCATACATCCTTGACTTATTTTTCAAGGTAAGGTCGCACAAATTAATTTCTTTTTTTTAATTTTTTTTTCATAAATAAGTTAATTAATCTGTGTGTATTTCTAGAGGGATTAAACATTTCAAATATTAATGTTTTTCATAAAAAAAGTTAAAATTTATTTCATTTGTTATTCAACGTAATTAAGATTTTAAATATATACTTTTATCAAGCTAGCTTGCTCATTCTCTAAGGCAATTTAATCGGTCTGTTTCCTTAATTTACTTAAAATATGTGTTAAATTAAATTAGTTTGATTAACTCCTCGGAAAAAAATGGATAAATTAATTATAATCAAATAATAAGATGGCTTCATAGATTATAGTGTTTTTTTTTTAACTCCAACATCTCTCCCACCTCTTAATCACGTGTAAACGTATTAATATTCCATATACTATGTATAAAACTTGAAGTATCTGTATTACTGTTAGTCCGTCAACATAATACCAATGTCAAATTATATAACCAACCTTTTAAAAATACACATTTATTTACATTCTTTAAAAGGTAAAAAGCAAAATTACAATCTCTATGCTGTCTCATTCATACTTCTTTCTGACTCCAGATATTTTTCTATTATTTTTCTTCTTCAATTTTTTATTTGTATAATTTTATTTTTTTTATTTGTATAATTTTATTTAATATACATATATCGTATGTGCTCAATCGCTAATCTCATCTACGCGTAGGTATATTTTTGTCAAATATTAGTTTCCTTAGGCTGCAAATATTAGTCTCGGACCAAACAATGGGCATGCGTAGGTTATCTATTAACTAGAACAAGCTAGAACGTGCAGTGGGGACAAATATTCACACTCAAGCTACCAATTCTTGTCGAGATCAAATCCATCATTTTTGCAGCTATATATATCTATGCATGTTAGTGATTTTTTTGAGCTGTTAGGGTGGGAGTATTGCCCGTCTATATGTTATTCAATATATGCACAATTCGATATTATATATATGCATGAACAGGTATTGTCCAAAAAAAAAATATATGGGTTTGTTTCAATATCTTGTCATTTTCATTTTGTGGAGTCCTTTCTTGATTTTTGAGACCATTGCCCAAGATGATGACGTTCATGGCGTTGCTTCGACTAGAAACTTGTTGCATGGACACGGTTCAATTGATAATGTTGGGCTCGCAAACACAACGATTTCACCTCATAATGGCGTGAGAAAGGACAGCGGAGGAGCTGGTGGGGATGGGCCTGGCGGGGGTGGAAGCGGTGGTGCTGGTGGGGGAGGGGTGGGGGGATAGGGGAGTGTTCCGGGAGAACGAAGAACGATTAAGAGAAGGCATGCAGGTGGGGGCAGAGGGTGGGTAGGCAGAGGTAATGGAGGTGGCGGAGGAGGAGGAGGAGGTGGAAACGGCGGGGGCGGTGGCGGCGGTGGAGGAGGCGGAAATGGCGGGGGTGGTGGCGGGGGAGGCAGAGGTGGTGGAGGAGGCGGAGGTGGGAATGGCGGCGGCGGTGGAGGTGGCGGAAATGGTGGTGGTGGTGGTGGCGGGGGAGGCAGAGGAAGCGGAGGTGGGAATGGTGGCGGCGGTGGAGGAGGCGGAAATGGTGGGGGTGGAGGCGGAGGCGGAGGCGGGAATGGTGGGGGTGGTGGCGGCGGAGGCAAGGGTAATGGAGGTGGCGGCGGTGGAGGAGGCGGAAATGGTGGGGGTGGTGGCGGGGCAGGCAAGGGTAATGGAGGTGGCGGGGGCGGAGGTGGAGGTGGAGGCCATGGATGGGGTGGCGGCGGTGGAGGAGGCGGTGGTGGGGGTGGAGGATGGGGTGGCGGTTGGGGCCGGGGCAATTGTTGGGGTTGGGAGTGTGGTAAGCATTCTCCATCAGCCCACTAATTCTCTTGCACAATTTAAAAGGATGTATTTTGATGACCATTTGTTTTTTTGGGGCGTGTTTTGATGATTTTCATTTACTAATTTTGGCAGTGTTTGAAAAATAAAGGGGCTTTGCTTTTGTTATTGTTGAATTTTCCTACGTGATTGACAAAAAAATATTTATGGTACAGTAAGTGTACAATGTTTTCAGTTGCGACGAGAGAGAATAACATGGAGTTGTGTGTCATTTCTTGTCTACGTTGATTATTGTTTGTTGTTTTGTGGTACGTTATCATACTTGGTTCTAATAGCAGTTGAGTATCTCTCGTAAATCTCAGAATTCATTTATTATCAGTGTTGTGCATTAAAACCAGAGTTAGGATTAAAATAGAGAAACCAAAGTTCTGGATTTCGAACAAAAGAAGGGAAGAAGAACTTTCACATACGAGTTCCAGAGACTAGAAGATTACAACAATGTAATAAACGCATCTCCTGTTTTAGCTCAAACCAAGAAAACCAATACAAAAAATCTAACCACAAGCCAAAAGTACTGAACAGTATTATTTAGACACTGTACATGCCACCACACAATAACAAGTTCTCAGCTTCTATTGGATCCCTGCCACAATACAAGGAAAGCAGAAAATAGAAGTCCTAACCCACAGAAACTAGACTATTTACGTAAGGCAGATACGTTCCCGCAGACCTTCCAGCACTCCAGTCTATCAATTCGAGTTTTTCATCCTTCAAGCTATAAGAGTGTATAGCACACCCATTAAGAATCATCACGATATTTCCGTTTAGACACGGGAGAACTCGATATTCATTCAATGCCATTTGAAGACGCAGTTTCATTTTGCACTTCAAATTCAAATACAGTCCCCCATAGATCTCAACAAAGTAGTCATTCCCATTGATACTAGAAATCCCAATGTAGCATAGCTCCTCATTCATCTCTGTCAAGATTCCTCCATGTGGACAACGATTCGGTAGTGAGATAATCTCGTGAATTGCATTTGTTGGATTAAAAGCCAGCACTTTTCTTGAGGATGTTTCCCAATACGCGGTTCCTTTAATATAGAATCCGATGTCTCTTAGAGTCGTATTTGCCTCCAACTCTAGACAAATTGTGGTTGATTCAGTCCAGGATCTTGTTTCAGAGGAGTATACTTCAAAGCATATCATTGGTTGATCAACAAAGGTCACTGGGCAGATCAACTGATAACTAGCATCCATGTTGAGTACAGCTGGTTCAAAGGCAAGCACAATTGCTGTTTCATATATGTGATAATAGCGAGGCCGAGGAAGTTTTTTCCACTTTTTGTTTACAGGATTGCAGATGTAGTAAGTGTTATTGCCATTTTGATCTTGGCAGAGTAGCAAGCCGTTAGAGGAGCTTTTAATGGTCACAGATTCAGGCAAGAAACTGAGGGATGGTTTAGGAACTCCATATGCACAACGATTCATGGTTAAAAACTCAATATTTTCTTCCCTCTGTTGATAAAAGTAACCGGATAATTCTTGGAATGAGTAACTTTGCTGATGGGCTAAAAAGGGACTTCGAATCCATTGATTCCACTCAGTTGATACAGCCCTGAATCTGACGAGGCTTTTTGCTGGAAGGAAAGGGAGAACATAGTCTTTTACAAGAATTTTGATGTCGTCCTTGCTTGCTTTCTTCTTGAGAAGTGGAGAAAATAGGAAACGTCTAAACTGCAATCCAGATTGACGAATATATCAAATTAGCTCGTATTTGCTGATATACCAAAAGCTAAATTTGTAAATTAGGGAATCTAATACTTGACATTGGCACTGATACTAAGATCAATAATTGTTGTTGTATAAAAACCCATGGTTAAAACGGTCAAGTCTTTAAAACCATAGAGAAACTAAAGCTTCATCATGATTTGCCTGGCAACTATTCAAATAGTAGGGGCATCGTTAATCCAAAATCACAATTATACAAAACTAGCCAACGTTTAAAAAACAAATAGAGATGAGCTCGAAACATCCCACTTTTGAGCCAAATCACTCCTGAAAGATCGGCGTCCATATATATATATACATTGAAGATTTGGATCATGCTTGAAATTCAAGAAATAGAAGAATATCCATTTGAGAGAAGAAGCATAATTCAATCACATCCAAAATTTACTAAAAAGTTGAAAGGAAGATGAAACAAACCTCGTGAGGGTGTTTTCGATCCATGCTTGAGGAGCCCATTTTGGTTTCTTCTAATAAATCTTCTTCTTCGTTCTCCTCGTCTTCCATCTCTTCCCCATCTTTGTCGTCCTCGTTTTCTTCTTCGTCTTCCACATCCTCCTCCTCTTTCATCTCTTCGTCTTCGTGTTCGTCTTCCTCTTCTTTTGCCTCTACCAACTTTCCTTCTGGCTCGGCTTCTTCTGATACAACAAAGTACCAGTCATCCCAAATGAGCATATCGTCCACACCCTCCTCAGTTTCTTTTAGTGAATTCATGATTCTTGAATTGCTGTTCATGAACACAGTTGCTTAGATTTTGCCCTGCCAATACAAGGTAGAGCAGTCAATTAAGAAATTTCGTATACTAATGGTGTTCTGAACTTCGAATCAAGAATATAATCCCGTTAATTATAAAATTGGGACAGAATTCAAGCGAAAATGAAACATAAATTCAATCCAAACACAGAAAATTTATTATGCGAGAGCATATATAAACAAAAGAAATAGAATTACAGCACCATAATGCATGATAACAATAAACTTCCGTAGAATCAAAAGAAAACCCAATAAAAGTCTACCAATCCTCGATCATGAGTTTTCTTCCATCGACAAACAAAAATAGAACAATTTTCCCCCAAAAAAAAAAAAATACCATCAGAATCATCAGCGCCAATTACCAACAAAACAGGAACACCAACATTTCAAAAGCGATCCAGAGCGATCAAGAAATTCTAAATCTAATTTAGAGATCAAAGAGAACACATTGACGCATACACACAAACGATAAAAAAGAAACCGAAAAATAAAAAATCGAAGCCCCCGTTTCAAAATAGGGAGTTACTAACTGCGATCACTTACACGTAGAAAATACGCACAGAATGAACAAAAATCAAGAACACTTTCCGGTTGGAGATTATGAAAATCGGCTTTTAAATTGCTAGGAAGAACAGAGTATTTTTTCAAAAACTCGTTCAACGAAATTGTTTGAAAACTTCCTCGGGCCTTCCGCGAGACGGAAAACACACTTATACACTGCTACTTCCTTGCAAGTCAAGTTTAATAATAATAATAATAAAAATGAAAAAAGAAAATAAAAATTGTTTCTTTGTTTATAAATGGAAGAGATTTTTATTTTGTGCGCAAATATTTAGGAACATAAAGTTCATACTTTCTGGGTTAGTCTATGCTATACCGGGAGTGTTTCTCCCCCTATTTCAATATCATTAGATCACATGAGACCATATATTTTTATGGAAATTGACATATGTCTTGATGATCCAATGGTTGATATTTGACCACATCATGGAGAGAAGTACTCCAGGTGTAGCATAGAATAATCCATACTTTCTCGACGCATTCACCTAGTGATCCGGGGTGAGGGAGATTTTTAAGGATCTCATTGGATTTCAATCAACGAAAATGAGATTTTATGTTGAATTTTGAATGTGAAAACAAATCGTATAAGAAAACTTTTTTATGGAAAAAATTATATAAGTAATTTTTATGTAAAAGATATATATTGTTTATGTTAAAAATGATTTTGTATTTAGTTGGTTGGTTTTGTTGTACTGAGGCTTAAAAGTTGGGACGCAATCTTTTCACATGACCAAATTACACTTTTCCATTTTATAATTTAGGTAATTTAGTTTGGCACGTTTTCTAGGGCACGGATAAATTTGGGATATTATCGACAAGTGGAGATAGAAATCATGCATTTTTCATATTGAACATTGATATTATCACGAGTATGAGATTATCTAATTTATTTACAAAAAATGAGTTAGACACCGACTCTATTCATTTAACAGATATTTCAAATTTAAAGCGAGTTATCGACTCAATTAAATGTATTTTTCGGGTTTTTAGTCAAGATATATGTGTGCGTATACTTGTTCTCCTTTCGTTTCGAGAGAAGACTTGCAAGACTTTTGGTAGTCAAAAGTCGTTGATAAATCCATTATTTCCATGTCAATTGTATTTGTACGAATGTGTGAACTTTAGAAGGTGCCGTCTCCCAAAGACAAGCCAATGGACAATCACGAGCTTCGTACGTGAAATTGACACTTGTATTATTCTTTAGTGGCGTAGTCGAGATATATGTGTCCGCTGGGACATATTCATTTTGAGCAGATTCAACTTGATAAGATTGTGAATTATAATAATTATTATTATTTATCACGAATGACTTGTATCACTAAGTCCCGATTACCAAACCCATTGTTATTAACGAAATTAACAGATTGTTACGTGTTGATGATTTTTTTAAAAAAATTATCCCCTGGTCACTATTTCACCAATGAATTTGGTTGTACATATGAAAATAATATATTTGGTTGTCTCATGTCCCACAAAATACAAGTCACGTAGCGACATTTCAAGTGTGCTATATTTTTAGGTCAAAGTTCCTTTCCCAAAAAAGCGAAAACTCTCGAGATATTTTATTATTTATCAGGGGGAATTTTTTTTTAAAACAAGTGGTTCATAAAAAATCAATTGAATTGACATATCAAGAACTTTCACATTTTATGGCGTTCGTGAGTAATTCGTGAGTAGTTTGGTCAAAAGCTCGATTCGAGCTCGGTTTAATCAAGTTCGAGTAGCTCAGTTGAATCGATGCTTCATTTATTTCTGTTCGAGTAGCTCGCGAGTTACTAGATAAGATATATATAATTATATAAATAAAAATAATATAAAAATATATATAACTATAATATTATATTTATATATTTTTATATTATAAAAAATAATAATATATAAATATAAATATAATAAAAATAATATAAAAAATATATAAATATAATATATATATAATAAAAATAATATATAAATATAATATATATATAATAAAAATAATATATAAATATAATATATATTTATTTATATATATGTTTATCTTTCGAGCTCGATTAGCTCGAAATATACACGACTCGAGCTCAAGTATAAAATTATTCACTCGATCGAGCTCGAGTAGAAAAAATACGAGTCGAGTTCGAATCGAACACGATCAACTCATTCGCATCCCTACCGCCAAATATAACTAAAATTTGGCGGGTTAACTCGCCTCGCACCGTCAAATGGCGAGTTAGGTTGATAATTTTTCAACTCGCCCAAATGGCGAGTCGGCCCAGCTTGCCCCACCTCGTCAATCGATGGATTTTGGTGGGTTGTGGATTGGTCCGCCCTGACAACCCATTATGACAGCTCTGAGAATCACTAGATCGTCCAAAATTGAAAATATTAAACCGAATAAGACAATTTTCAAAATAATTGAAATCAAATAACCAAAACAAATACGCCTAATTTTATCCACCATAATCAAGTCATTCATTTCTCTTTAAAAAAACTAATAATTGAATTCAACCAATCTAATTCGTACCAAACCAAAATTAATGACCTAGTCGCTCTGACACTTTTGATAAATATTTGTGAATAATGTTAGAGGTACAACCAATATGTCGTACAACGATATTTATAATAATTATGTCGTGATATTTTGCTATTATCTCGTGAGATTTTGATATAATATCGTGAGATTTTGCATTTAATGTATCGTAAGATTTGATAAATTAAAATTTTGTATTGAATTTTTTGTGATATAAAAATTATTGTATAAATTTGGTTGTACATATAGTATTGCTCAATATCAAATTTATCAATATTTTTTGGGACTAGCTTGGCTCAACGGAAAACAACTGATCTGGTTGAGTCAACCCTAAGAATTGGGCACGTCCTTTTAACATTCTCGCATTCATTGGACCGTTACCCTGCCCGTTCCAGCTGAGCCGGCGTCTTCTTCATCGCTCCGTGTATTCAGCTTCCGCCGTCCCGAGGTACGCATGTCTCCGCTAAGGAAATTCCCAAATTTTCCCCCATGATTTCAATCACAATCAAGTCTAGGGTTTATATTGTACGATGCTTCTATTGCATCTGTAGAGCAAAAGAGTGTTCCACGCGATTTGTTTTGTGAATTGTCTGTGTTGATTTACGTTCTTGAACATCTATCAAGTTGAGGTTTTCAGGTTTTTTTTAACTGTTCCCGATTAGATTGGAAATGTTTTTTCACGCCTTTTAAGGGGAAATTTATAGCATTTTGCAGTTTATGCGATGAGATCAAATGGGGAACCCGATCACAGCTTGATGATTGAAGAAAACCCTGGCGATTCAATGCAGATCGATCCGAAAATTAGCCGCTACCCGTGCTGCATTGTGTGGTCGCCTCTTCCTGTGTTGTCTTGTCTTTTCCCATGCATTGGCCACATTGGGATATGTAGGGAGGATGGTGTTATTTTGGATTTTGCTGGGCCAAATTTCGTTTGTGTCGACAATTTTACCTTTGGATCACCGACACGTTACATTCAGCTCAACAAAGAGCAGGTCGAGTTTATTATTATAAATCTGATCATAGATTGTAGAACCCTTTCTTTCAGTTCATTCATTCTAATCCTTTAAAACATATCATTTGAATTTTGGACTAGTATGTTTGAAACTCCTAGGCTTAAAATTTTTCTAGAAGGTTTATATCCAAACTTAAACTATAGTGCTGACTGTGTGAATAGATTAGGTGAGAGAGACGGCAAAGGGCAGTGGCTACTGATAATGTGATTATGGATAAATTTGATTCTAATTTGGATTACGGTTCTTACATGATAGACTAATCTTTTGGGTTTTTCTCGCACTTATGTAGTAACTAAGATGACTTGAATTTAATAAAAATTGATAAATGTAGGGAAAATATATCCTGATTCTTGAATTGTTCAGATGACCAAGTTCCGGGAATAACTTATTAATGCAAAGCTGTAATTGTGGTCCTGAATCTGTTCACAGTGTTTCGCTTTTATCAATTCCTCGGGGCATGACAGTGAAGATGAAGCAAAGGAAAATGGAGGCAGAAGTGACATTCTGGTGTGGGACGATGCGCTACGCAAGAGCACACAAGAGTACCAGCATCATTCCTACAACCTTTTCACCTGCAACTGCCATTCATTTGTAGCCAATTGTCTGAATAGGTTGAAGTTTCAGGCTGGCGGTTGGAACATAGTAAACTTGGCTATTCTTATTTTCCTCAAGGGGCAATGGGTGAGTAAAACTGCTATCATGAGAACTTATTTGCCTTTCCTCTTAGTCGTTGGCCTGGGGCTTGTCTTTGGAGGAGCAACATTCCTCACTTATTTGGCCATCTTCTTTTTAGTCATTGTTGGGTGGTTTCTTATAGGTACCTACTGTTCTAAAAAGTTGATCCAGCTGTAATAGCTGTGCCCATTGATGCTTTCATGCAGTGTAACGCTATTCAGTAACATGTAATACTTAGTGAGTTGATTCAAGAAGACTGCATTTATTTATTCCTTAATATGTGTGCTCTTTGAAGTTGTCCATGTCGATTGGTGCTTATAGACTTTTTCCGTCTTGCAATTGGGGAATTCTGGTGGTCATTTTGATCAGAAGCCTTCTCAATTCCTTTTTTCTTTTTCCCCAAGGAGAGAATCGTACCCCTCGCATGCAAAGCGAGTGCTGTATCACTAATCCGCAGGATGCCTTCTCCATTCTTGCTCTTTGATGTACTGAACTTGTTGCCATCTCAGATGACCAAGTCACTAAATTAAACATCTCTGTTGGTAATCATCATTATACAACCATACGCTAAGCGGGACAAGGCTACATTGTCAATGACTCTGCAGAGGACCAAAGTTTGGTACAAACATAAGTCGCTGTTGACGCTTAACACACGCTTGCACGGTTTTGAGCCTATGAAGACCTATTGAATATGATTCCAAGAAAGCAGGGAATATCTCAAAGGAACAGGGGAATCCGAGTATACCATAGGCCTAGGCTGAGAAGAGAATACATGCCGCATGCGAAGATATAGGGAGTCGAGAATCATACCTATGTGGATCTGATATTCTCATTCGTAAGCGAAGACTTCGCCCCTCTCGTATACCATGTTTTTTTTACACCCATATACCTGGCTTGGCCGTCGAAAGGGCGTTTTTGCGAGCATCTCGATACACTTCAATGCATTTGTTTCAGGTATTTAGGCTATCATAGTTGGATAAGCAATAGAGAATGAGCAATTCCAGCAAAAAAAAGTTCTTGCGGCATAACTTGAACGTGGCATCGCATCACTAAGGGACATCAATGGTGTATTTTTAATTCTACATTTTGCGCTGTTGGCACTTGGGTTCGACCGCCAGATAATAATTCTGAAATCATTAATATTACAGTAATACTTGTTAACTTTATTTTGTTTTTTATTTTTTAAATTCAAGGTTACATATTATAACTTACATTTCATATCCTACCAAATAAAATTTAAATAACCTTTTCAATGTGATGACTTATAGGTAGTATACCTTTCTCCAATATACCGTATACCATAAGATCCAACTTTCGTAACTGTGTCACACAGACACACATATATATATAAACTTGATCACTTACATCTTCGGATATAGGAAATCTGTGTGTGATCGCTAAAATTTGAGCAAAGTGATGAACATGAAAGTTGTAGTCATTTGTCTTGACTTTTCATGGGATCAAGAATAACTCCTTTTCGAGTTTATATGAAAGATATGTCTGAAATATCAGATTGTGCCATAAAATTTGCTGTAGTGACCCTTATCGAGATCACCTGTTAAACAGAACTTAGACATATAATTAATTTAATCAAACAGTAAACCAGAATTGAGCTGCGGAAACAATAATCAATAAACAATCCAAAGGAAAGGAATCTGTAAATACCCAAATAGTTATACAACCAAATCGAAGAGTGTATAAACCCAATAACAACAGAATAAAATCCTAGGCGAAGCTCCAGCTGGCCAACCACTGTCTAGCCCCTCTTGGATCCACCCGCCTCATCCAATCGCAAACCTGCCCCAATGAAATAGGGTATCCAGAAACACAGAGTACGAGACGTGAGCATAAAACGCTCAGCACGAGAGTATGAGTAAACATGAATGCAAGTGTACCGCCTACTGACTAGAGGTCAAGAATCAGATAATAAAGACAGACCGAGCCCTGATATGTAGCACGCTGTGCCGTCGCTTCAGGAGGTGATTCACATGCCGAAATACCAGTGGATACGCCAGACCCAATTCGATGGAAGTCCATCCACTAACAGGATATGGTAAAACCCTACTAACAGACATCTCAAAAGAGATAGCTCAAGATGCAAATGTATGTAGCATAAAATCATGTCATATAAATCATGCAGTCACATAATACATGCATACTCAGTCAGAATATCTCGAACAGTACTTTCGTACCTCAAGTACTAGGCAAGCTCTACCAGCTCTAAGTCCACGTCTACAGTCCGCACTACACTGCGAAATGATACTAATATCATTATAGTGCTCTAAAATCCTTAACTAAGCTATTGCATACTCCTAAATATTTTTAGGAATCAAAAGCTATACCTTCGTTCGTCGTCAGTCATTTGCTGTCGATTGTCTCAAAACTAGGCCACAGCTCCGCTACGACGTCTGGACCGCTATGCCACTTTTGGATTCCCAACGGGACGCCTAGAATGCCCTAGATCTAAGCTGGAAGGCTAAGGAATCGAGAGAAGAGAGGTGAATGGTGTGCCTGGAAATGAATCTCGGCACCTCTATTTATAGACATCGAACGGAACGTCTGTTCCTCCATCGTTGCATCCGTTCGACGAACGTTGCGTCCGAACGTCACATCATGTGCGTAAGCAATGACACATTCTAGCTGGCACGAACGTTGCGTCCGATCCTAGGATGTTGCGTCCGTTCCACCTGACCCTCTGGACCATTTCTGATCATTTTGGGTCCATTTCTGGCCTAGGCCAACTTTTGCCGCAATAAATATAGGCATGAATTCAAAGAAGTACCTCTTCTGGTTGTGCGGTTTCCTTTTCTCTGCAGTAGAAAAAAAAAATCACAACCGTTAAACTGATTTTTTCTCATTATATAGAAAGTTTGGGGCATCCCTTCTGGACAATGAGAGCTATTTTTCTTTGGGCTTGACTTTGACTGGTGCAACATGCAGTAGTAATAAGTCACCAAAAGGGAAAGGTGCTCTGGCTTGGTTTGCGGCTGGAAGAGAAAATTCATAAATGTGAATATGTTCATCTCAAAAACAAAAAGTCAACTGAGAAAGCTTATATACAGAAGCCCAAACTAGCTGCTCAACTAATCTATAGTTAGAACTAACAATCGTTAACTAATCTTCAGTTAACACAACTAATAGTAGGAATAAAATTAATCTAAGCTATAATACATGTAAAAGTCTTTCGTTCGTATTTTTTTCTGCTTTTTTTTAATTGATCTATTAGATAGTGTCTCTATTGTGTTCGATCAGAGTACTCTTTAAAGATTGACTCAAGGAATCATTGAGTTTGTATTTGTGATTCTAAAATATCCCGGTGAATTCATAATAACTATGATTGGCGATGAACTCAACGTCGGAAACTTAATATTTCTCAAAAAAACGTTCCATTCTAATAACCTAAATATTAACGAACTTGAAAAATGAAATGTTACGCGATAATGCGGTAGAGTTGATCGCGAGCCTCTGTTCTTTGTAATTCCTCTGTTATTAGTCGTTATTCTGCTCTTCGCCGCCGTTCTTCTGCTATTCTCCGCTTCGCCTTCGGAGGTCGCATGGCATATCCGGTCTGCCTTAGATTGAATGGACGAGCTCCGTAGTTACGAAAGGAATTTGCCGCCAATTCTAAATCAATTTTTCAGTCCATTGATTTAACAAGCTATCGAAAAATTCTAGAACATGTTATCAAATTTCCGATTATATTATATTCGTATCTTTTTTTATAGCATCGATTAAATTATATTACTCCTCCTTTTAATGTTTGGTTAATTAATAATAATAATAATAATAATAATAATAATAATATCAACCATCATTTTATTTTTTTAATGATTAATAAAAATATTGGTTTCGACTATTAAAACATAGAAAATGAAAACACGTTTTCTTCTATTTCTCTTATGTCGCATTTCTCTTTTAAGCTTCTTGCTTATTTGTATAAATACTCTAGGCGTTTACTTTTGTATTCGAGAACATTCATTTTGCGAGATTAATAAAGAGATGATTTCGTTGTTCTTCAATCTTCACTTCTAATATGGCTTCAGAGAAAATATAGTGGTTGCATATCTGATTCTCTCCGATCTGTTGCAATGGCGAGAGGAAATCAAGCACCAATTGCTTCGAATTCAAATGTTGCGCAAGGTTTCAACAATCTCCAGGGAAGAATGCCTTTTGAGGATACTGGTTTAACTCTTGTTACTCATTCACTCACTGGATCTAATTACAACACATGGAATCGAGCAATGTCGATGGCGCTTACTGCCAAAAATAAGCTTGGATTCATAGATGGACAGATTTTGCAACCACCGATTGAAGATATTCTTTACGGTCCATGGCTTCGCTGCAATAGCATGGTAATATCTTGGATTCTCAACTCGGTTAGCCGTGAAATTGCCGATAGCCTAATGTATCTCTCCACTGCAAAAGATATATGGATCGATCTATGTGATCGTTTTCATGAAAGTAATGCACCTCGCATTTTTCAAATTAAAAAGACTTTGAGTGCTCTACAGCAAAGATCTATGGATATTAGTGCTTACTACACACGATTAAGGATATTATGGGATGAATTGAAAGATTTTCAACAGATTTCTGTTTGCAAGTGTGGTTCGATGAAGGAGTGGGTTGATTATCAGAATCAGAAATGTGTGATACATTTTCTCATGGGTTTAAATGATTCCTATTCTCAGATTAGGGCTCAAATTCTCATGATGGATCATACTCCTCCAATTTCGAAAATATTTTCTCTGGTGATACAAGAAGAACGACAACATTTTATTACTAATGGAGTTTCGAGTGCTCTTCAGGATCGAACTCTCACACTCACTTCCTCTGCTAGTGCAGCTGCTGTGCGCCATTATTCATCAGGGAAATGGAATAATAGTGACATGCCTCCTTGTAGGGGTGGGTCGGGTTTTTTGGGTTTCGGGTTATTCGGTTCGGGTACCCGACTAGGTCGGGTTCGGGTTACCTGTTTAAAAAAAATGAAGAAATGGATACGAACTACAATTCTTTAAACAGGCGTGTGAGTATTAGCAAGTCAACAACCCAAATGCATTTTCATAAAAATATCATAATCACATTTGGCCGTATGCTGAACATTTATAAAAAAATATCATTGTCATAAATCACAATCACATTTGGCCGTATGCTGAAATTATTAAAAGAGTGTATGGAAATTAATTAATCTAATTAATCTGTACGTCCACAATTTTTTTGTTAAAAAAACGTTAGCTTGCATAGGCAATTAAATAAGTGAGCAGAATTGTAGAATGGATTAAAGGAACTCGAACCCAATACATGGTTAAAACTTAAAAGAGAAAAATAAAAAATAAAAAAATTATCTGAAAATTCCGATTGAAGTTGAGCAGAAATACAGAACGGAACTCAAACTTTAGAAGTCTCGAACAGTCGAACAAGTATCCAATTTTGCGATTGAATCGATGTTCTCTACTCTTTTACAATCTCGAACAAGTGTCCAACCTTGAGGAATTCTGAAGAACAAGAGCGACGACTGCGGCTCCGTCTCCAAGTTTCACTTCCTAGGGCTCACCAATTTGCAACATATTTTACATTAAACATTAATGGGCTTCTCGATTATCCAATCCCAAACTTCAAACCAATAATAGCCCATATAACTTATATATATTTTAAATAATAAATAAATAAATCGGGTAGTCGGGTACCCGATTGGGTTTTTCGGGTACCATCTCACTACCCGAAACCGACCCAAATTAATTTTAGTCGGGTTCGGGTAGTACCTGAACCCGATTTAAAACACGAATTACCCAAAAATGCGTTCGATCGGGTTTGGGTCGGGTCGGTACCCGAAATAACCGATCCGCTTGCCCACCCCTACCTCCTTGTGCTCACTGTCACTTTCCAGGACATACAATTGACAAATGTTATAAATTGCATGGATATCCTCCGGGACATCCTAAATATAAGTGTCATCAAGGCAATTTTCAGAGTCATCGGGGAAATTTTCAGAATAGTGTCCCGAATGATAATCGAGCTCATGTGAATCATGCTAAAGTTGTTCTTTCAGGTTCAGTTGAACAGATTTATGGTGAATCTTTGAGTCCGGCACACTGCAAACAACTAATTGCCTTCTTGAGCTCTAAACTCCAGCTTGAGCATGGAACACCACAGGACAAACAACAACAACCTGAACCATTAGTGTCTTGCTTTAGTGGTATCTCTCATCTTTCTCCCTGTGCTTTTTCATCCACTGATTGGATCTTAGACACTGGTGCTACTCATCATATTTGTTCATCACTTTATCTTTTCACACATGCAAGCCTACCTCTTCTATTGTCACCCTCCCAAATAAATCTGTCGCATATTCCACACATGTTGGTTATGTTTTTCTATCACACAATTTTATTTTAAAAAATGTATTGTGTGTACCTCAGTTTCATTTTAATCTACTTTCAGTCAGCTCCTTAACTAAACAACTCTCTTGCTCTGTCTTGTTCATGTCTGATTCATGTTACATTCAGGATCACAATCGAACCATGATGATTGGGACGGGTAAGCGGGTTGGCAATCTTTATGTTCTCCACGCATCCAACTTGTCTCCAATGACATGTAATGTCTCTTTTGATCCCAAGAGTCATACAAGCCTGATAGATTGTTCATTTTGTCACTTAGCAAAGCAAAAACATTTACCTTTCATATCACATAATTCAATCTGTGATGTTTCGTTCGAATTAATACACATTGATATTTGGGGACCATTCAATCAATTGAGTATTGAAGGACATAAATATTTCCTTACGATTGTGGATGATCATTCGTGATTTACTTGGATTTATTTTTTGAAAGCTAAGTCTGATGTGTTAACTATTTTTTCCACATTCTGCAAGATTATTTCCACACAGTTTGGAGTGAAAATTAAATATGTGCGGTCTGATAATGCTCCTGAATTGAATTTTTTTGATTTCTTCAAATCTGAAGGCATTATTTCATATCACTCTTGTGTTGAGCGTCTGCAACAAAACTCAGTTGTGGAACGAAAACATCAGCATATTCTTAATGTAGCACGAGCTTTGCTATTTCAGTCTCATGTTCCGATAGTCTATTGGACTGATTGTGTTGCTACGTCAATTTATCTAATCAATTGAACACCTTCTGTTCTTCTTTCGAATAAATCTCCATTTGAAATCTTATATAAAAAATCTCTAGCATATCAACATCTTAAATCATTTGGGAGTTTGTGCTACGGTTCCACTCTATCCACCTATCGTTCCAAGTTCTCTCCTCGTGCAATCAAATCCTTTTTCTTGGATTATCCTCCGGGTTATAAGGCCTACAAGCTACTTAACCTTGATACAAATGAAATATACATTTCAAGAGATGTTCAGTTTCATGAGATGTCATTTCATTTTAAGGATCTCTCATCATCGTCTCCTGATCTTGATTTTTTTTTTTTTTGCTAGTGTCTTGCCAAAACAATTTTCTTCTATTGATTCCTCCAGCATATCTCTTGTCACCACTCGTTCTCATAGAGCTTCCAATAAACCATCTTATTTGCGTGATTACTATTGTCTCGCTTCAGGAGGTAGTTCTGCCTCTACTATTCATCCTTTACATGGTGTCCTAGACGATAAAAGGTTGTCTCCATCTTATAAAGCTTTTGTTCACAGTGTATCCTCCATAGTCGAACCCCAAAATTTTTCTCAGGCTGTTGCTCACCCTGAATGGTGTTGTGCTATGGCTAATGAGTTACAAGCTTTAGAACGCAATGGTACTTGGTCCATTGTATCTTTGTCTCCCGGTAAAAGTGTTGTGGGTTACAAATGGGTTTATAAAGCCAAATTTCTTAGCTGGTGGGACTCTTGAGCGATACAAGGCACGTTTAGTTGTCAAAGGTTACACTCAACAAGAGGGCATTGATTTTTTCGAGACTTTTTCTCCAGTTGCTAAATTAGTGACTGTTCGCACACTATTAGTTGTTGCTGCTATTCGAGGTTGGTCACTTATGCAGTTGGATGTTAATAATGCATTCTTACATGGGGATTTACTTGAGGAGGTATATATGGCTATTCCCCCAGGTTACCATCGACAAGGGGAGCTTCTACCACCTAACGTTGTATGTAAACTTCGAAAATCATTGTATGGTCTTAAGCAAGCCTCTAGACAGTGGGTTTCCAAGTTTTCTTCTACCATTCTTAGCATTGGATTTGTTCAATCAGCTGCTGATCCTTCCTTATTTACCAGAACTCGTGGTAGTTCTTTCTTGGCATTGCTTGTTTATGTGGATGATGTTGTCATTGCCACTAATGGTGAAGCCGAAGCAGTGGCTTTCAAGGTATTTTTTAATGATCAATTCAAACTCAAAACTTGGGTGAGTTGAAGTATTTTTTGGGTCTTGAAGTGGCTCGATCATCAATAGGTATTTACCTTTGTCAACGACATTATGCATTACAATTGCTTGATGACACTGGCCTTCTAGAATGCAAATCCCGAAATATTCACATGGATGTTAATATCAAACTTATCCAAGATGAGGACGAGTTACTTTCTGATCCAGGTTTTTTTTTTTGATCAACAATTTTTTGGATTTTGTGACACTAATTTTACCACGTCCTTGGTTTAAAATAACCAGTATTCGAATCCCAACTAATAATCAATTATCTTTTAACTAATCTTTATTGTTAATATTTTTTCATTGTTAATATTTTGACCGAAAAAATATTGGTTTTTTATTTTCTTAAATTTATTAGATTTTTTTTTCGGAAATTATTTTTAATAAAAAATACGCTGATGTTAATAATGTGTAAGCTCCTGTAAAAGGTTACGGTGAATGGATGACTTTAGTGAAGAAAAGTTTATTATGCTTAGTATAACTGTCTCCGTAGAATCGTGTTCCTCCAAATCATGAAATGAAACCTAATTATTTTAATTGTAAGATTTGGTGGAAATGATTTTGTAACCATCAGACTGGATTTGTCATTATATCAACATTATCCAATAATATTTTTAGTTTTCAAAGCCTGAATTAATAATGAAGGAATTAATTAGGATTCTTCTAATTAGACAGTGCAAACCATCATGATTATTAAAATGAATGAATCACACATATGTATACATGCATATTATCATGTGGATATGTCCAACTTGGACTATTGAAAAAGAATATAAAATTCGTAGCTCTGTATCAGTATAAAATGACATTTGTTCCAAGGATGTACATCATATGTCTATAAACGTGGAGCAGAAACAGAACCATCAATTACAGCCGATCACAACAAAAGTTGTGCTCTAAGCAAGCGTATGAAAATATCACCAAACCATTGAATGAATGGAGAATGAAACACCTTAACGAGGCTTTTGGATAGTGCCTTTATACCTCGAGCGTTCCGATGATGAAGATGAACTTGACTGATCATTCATAGCTTCAGGAATTAAATGCTCGGATGCTATACGAACCTTCTCAACAAGATCCGCGTCCAGAGCGTCAATCTCGCCCGAATTCATCAGCTGATGATACCTGGGGGCCAAATAATCAGCCGCCAATTGCACCAAGTCCTTTAAGTTCAAATCATCCGCGATTTTTAATTATTTCTGCTGGCATATTTCTGTAAAATCCCAAACAAGCGACAACTATCCAATGGCTTTCTTCATAGAGATCTTCGCTGCCCCAGTAGTGAGCCAAGCCATAAAGCTATAAATATACACCAACTTCTTTAAGTTTTTCAGCTGGATCCATGTTAGCACACAAACATCCTAAGTTGGGTGCCGACAACGGTTCCAAATACAACCAAGGGCCAATTTTTTCTAATGTCTCCCAACTTACAGAAGCCTTTGAAGTCTTTCGGCAGCTGCGATAAACATTAGGTATGAATCTCTAAGAAATATTTGCTCAAGATTAAGTGCCTCAAGTAATTAAGAGTACCTGTCTTTCATGCAAGATCCAAAAAAATTATCGAAGTAATCGCTGCTCAACTTTAGGACATCTTTGGGCACATGCAAATGCGGAATTGATTTGCTGCAGCTCTCGCAATTCCAGCTTCCACTTTTTGTCCTTTTGGATTTCACGACAATCTTCCTGATAATGGAATACGAAGGAGATACACATATTATAGCAAAATGAATTCAAATGTTTCATGTATGTAATAATTACATTCCAATTCAGTAGTATGTTTAACATATAGATATTGTCCGAGAAATAAAAGACACTTACTGCGAATCAAGCTCGGCTGGCAGAAAAGCAAGATCGAATCTTGGCATTGGAGTTCCCCATTTTGGTACTCCTTTGTTTCCCAATTGCAGCAGGTATTCTAATTTTCTGCATTTTCTCCTTCCCATTATGTCAGGTGATCCAAACCCAAAATAGCTTAATATGCAGGCGGCGTACCACCTTGAGCCCGAACAAAGCTTACTGTCAACACAAACCTCCTGGAGCTCATACACTATCGGATCCTCACAAGAATTTACCTGGGTGGTATTGGGCAGCAATTCCGCTAGGGTCCAGAAACTAAAAACCAAACACGTGTCTTCCCCTTCTCACTCTTCTGTGCTGTGCAAGCAACAGAAACGCTCCCCAATGTAGAACTGCAAATGGGGTGATATGCTTTCCCTTTTAATACGAACGGGAATCTTTAGCCACCAGCATATGAAGGACTTCAAAGTTGTAACAACTTCTTGTTGGATGATGGGTTCTTGATAGCAAGATTGACAAGCCAAATTCAACAAGCTCAACACAGTATCAAGGTCGCTGGAACTCTGTTTCCACGCACTTTGTTTTTTAGAGTCTCCAGTGACTTTTCAAGCGAAATTCTTTCAGTAAATACTTTAGGTAGTATGAACCTTTCCATGGATGCAATATCTCTACTTTTAGAATTCACCACAAACGTTAGAACCCTAGCTGCTGATTCACTGTTGCCCTTGTCGAAAGCGAAACTGTCAAATGGAAATGAATCAAAACAAAAAATTGAATAAGTTTCTAACACAAAAAATACTGTCACAAATAACTACCGTACCATAAACACAATGTGAGTACTTTAAGCTGAAATTTCTCGTTGATACTCTCACGTTTGAAGTATTTATCACAATTTGCCGCAAGTGCTCTAAGAGCGTCCCATACATATGATCTCACGGAGCGTTTGGATGTTCTATGAAAATCCATTTTAACTAATAGCTTCAGAGAATTAAAATTCAAGACGGGGCCTGATCCAACTACGGTGTCATAATCATCCAAGATAATGTTGAGAAGCACTGTATCCAGCCCTTCTTCCCAGAGGTAATCGTGATGATCGCCAGCCTGAGATGCGATACAAGACAACAGATAGGATGCCTCTCTAGCAACACGAGCTTCGGCTCTATCTTTTTTTTCGGGATATTTTATTCCAATTCTCGACTGCCACGATTACGGCTTTGAGAATTGGCTCACAGCTCATCTTCAGCATTTGGACACAACATACTCTTCTTACCTGTGTTGAATGCATAACAGACAACAACAACCAGTCAAACACAGGTTCTTGACATGACCTTACTCAAAACAGATCCTAAATTTGCTAAATGTCGTAATACATAAGGTTGCAAGAAAGGTTACCGCCAATCGACGAGCCAGTATAAAGCATTCTGTACGGAGATGACTTGGTTTTCTTGGATGCATTCACTCCACGATCACTCGGAGAAGCTCGTTTCCACTTGTCAGTAGCCTATCAACCCAATTTCCGCATAGAGCTTCCAAGAAACATTTATGAAAAAAATCAAATGTCAGCTTTGGTGATTAGCCGTGAAAAGCACAAAACTTGTAACAAGGTAAATACCTAATCCCGAATACAATCCCAACACGGCATCTATCACGTGAATGTTGGATTTGTATTTTGCATCTTCTAGAACCTTCGAGAACTTACTGTCGTCCAACAGGCAGAGCCTATAGCATTAGGGAAGACAATTTTTCTCGCGGGGAAAACCTGAAACGGGGCGGGTTTGGAGAGTATTTTCGGGTTTGGGGATTTTTAAAAATCTTCGAAATATATTGGGGCGGGTATGAGGATGTTATTCCCATCCCCGAACCCGCCCGCTAATAATAATAATAATAATAATAATAATAATAATAATAATAATAATAATAATAATAATAATAATAATAATAATAATAATAATAATAATAATATTTTAATTATCAAATTTTATTAAATCTAAAATATTATTAAAAAATTAAAATTAAAATTAAAAGTATTATTATTATTATTTCGTTTATATATGTATTTTATACATTATATATAATACATCCGTTTATGATAGCGTAGTTTTTTTATAACATAAAAATATTATTTGAATCTCATTCATGTTACGTACACATATAAAGTATTTATATTAGTCTATACATATTATTTATTTTGATAAATTTAGAAATAATATATAATCTTAATAAATTTTTAATACATAGTATTTTATTTAAAATAATAATTTTGATTTATAGAAATATTTTGAATTTAAAATATTTTTATTAATTTTAAAATTTAATATTATTATAATAAAAAATTTGACCCAACATATTTTAGATATTTTATTATAAAATTGAATAATAATTTTTATATTCTTATATAATAAAATTTACTAATTTATATATATATATATTATAATAAAATTCTTTTATAATATAGATATATATATATATATTTTCGGGGATGGGTATGGCCGTATGGGGATGAGGAATTGGTCCCCGCGGAGATGGGTATGGGAAATCTTCGATAAGAATTAATGGGACTTGGTCAACCGAATCCTGTGTGCATAATAGTAATGACACCAATTTAAAGTCCCAATAATTTTCCAAAGTCAATGAAGGGAGAGAGAACAAAAATGTATTTGAGTACTTACCAAGAAAAGGTTAAAGTCTGGCCTAGGCCAACTTTTGCCGCAATAAATATAGGCATGAATTCGAAGAAGTACCTCTTTTGGTTGTGCGGTTTCCTTTTCTCTGCAGTAGAAAAAAAATCACAAACGTTAAACTGATTTTTTCTCATTATATAGAAAGTTTGGGGCATCCCTTCTGGACAATGGGAGCTATTTTTCTTTGGGCTTGACTTTGACTTGTGCAACATGCAGTAATAATAAGTCACCAAAAGGGGAACGTGTTCTAGCTTGGTTTGCGACTGGAAAAGAAAATTCATAAATGTGAATATGTTCATCTCAAAAACAAAAAGTCAACTGAGAAAGCTTATATACAAAAGCCCAAACTAGTTGCTCAACTAATCTATAGTTAGAACTAACAATCGTTAACTAATCTTCAGTTAACACAACTAATAGCAGGAATAAAATTAATCTAAGCTCTAATACACGTAAAAGTCTTTCGTTCGTATTTCTTTATGCTTTTTTTAATTGATCTGTTAGATAGTGTCTCTATTGTGTTCGATCAGAGTACTCTTTAAAGATTGACTCAAGGAATAATTGAGTTTGTATTTGTGATTCTAAAATATCCCGGTGAATTCACAATAACTATGATTGGTAGGGCTGAAAAAAAAACCAAAATTTTGGTATACCGTACATACCATACCGAAATATGCCGAATATGCCGATATTAAAGGTATACCAAAAATTTCGGTACGGTTGTACCGTATCGAAATTTTCGGTATCGGTATCGGTAAGTTTTTTTGTAAATTCGGTATTTCGGTATATACCGAACAAATTCATGTAATAAAATTATTAGGGCCGATTGTGTATTTAATTCTGTTGGGCTTGCTTTTAAATTTTAATAATGAGCCTTAATATACCAAAATACCGAACAAATTCATGTAATAAAATTATTAGGCCGATTGTGTATTCAATTCTGTTGGGCTTGCTTTTAAATTTTAATAATGGGCCTTAACCCACACACTCAATTAGTAAATACGCACTACAAGTCCAACAAGAAAACCCACCAAGCCTTTCTTCTTCACGTCAGTTCATCACTTCATCATATCGATCGCGACAGAAAACCCTCAACCTCATTTTGAAAAGAAAAACCCTAGCCTCACTTTCGAATCAAAGAAAATGGAAAATCTACAGAAAGAGACGAGAAATCGATGATTGTGAGAGGTAAAAACCTTTATATTTTGACTCTTGCTTGATTTATTTGGCTATGAACTCCACGATGTAAATGTAATATGGGTTCTATCATTTTTGTTTGAAGTTTCATACTTCCATCTCTCAATGCATTTATTTTAATTTGACTAACTCTATCAAATTTGTAGGTTCTAGGAGAAACCCCCAATTTTTCCAATAGCTCAGATTTGTGGCTCTCTCTTGCGTAAAAATTCGACTTTTTATTGCATAACGCCGCTCCCTCAGTCTCTTCCTGAAAAGGTTTGTTCATCTCTGTTTTTTTTACTTTCAAATGTGGGCTTAATTTCTTTCGTTTCTCTTTACATGCTTTGTTTTTTTCTTGTATCAGTATAACTTATGAAATTATGTTTCACGTGTTCCAATGTAGAAAACTACCTTACATTGAACAACTAAAAAATTAAACAAAAAGTAATATCATATGATTTTTTTTGGGAAATAATTGATCATTGACGTGATGTACTACTGTAAACTCTTTAAATTTCAACTTTTTTTTCCGATGTTTTGATTGTTTGAGAGACCTCATTCATTATTATCTTAGTTGGCAGTTATGGTCAAAAGTTGCTTACCTGTTAACTTGTTTGTTTTTAAATAATCTATCTAGTAAAGTGTTTTATTTTTCCATTCAGGATGGAGTTTAATATGCCTCCAAGTCCATCACAAACATCAAAAGCAACAGAACTGTCAGAACCTAAAACACAACAATCAACAGCTCGAAAAAGATTAAGATCATCTTCGAAAGCAAAGCCTCCTATAGCTCCTAAACAAGCAGGAGTATATTTTGGGACCATTGTGAAAAACGTACAAGAAAGTTAGCTGATGAGAGCATACAACAAATAGGAATATGCAAGTACTGCAGACTTGAGATCCCAACAGGTAATGGATGTACTAGTGGGTTAAAAATCACTTAGTAAAGAGGTGTAAGTCGAGTCCTCTCTACGTAGCGAGTACAGATGATAAAAGTTAAACTATATTGACGAATGAGACTATGGGACAAGGAAATGCTTTGGTTCCTCATAATTTTAATCAGAAAAAATGTGATTTGAAATTGGCAAGGTATGTGATTGTTGATTAAGTGTCTTTTAGGGCCGTTGAAGGGAAGGGGTTTGTAGAATTATTGCATGAATTACAACCGAGATTTAGAATCCCTGCTCGAAAGAAAGTTGCTAGTATGGTTTATGATCTTTTCTTAATTGAGAAAGCTAAGATACAAAGTGTTATCGGAGACCAAAGGGTAAGTATTACAACTGATACTTGGAAATCCATTCAAAACATAAATTACATGGTATTGACTGCTATTTTTTGGACTGTGATTGGAAGTTACATAAAAGAATAATTAACTTCACAAAAATCAATAGTCATGTCGGGGAAGAAATTGGAAAAATGGTTGAGGTTTGTCTGAGAGGGTGGGGGATAGAAAAGGTCTTTTCAATTGTAGTTGACAATGCTTCTTCTAATAACACTGCAATTGATTACTTGAAAAAAAGAATGAAAAGTGAAAACTCATTGTTGTTTGAAGGGAAATATTTGCATTTGAGGTGTGCGTGTCATATACTTAACTTAATTGTCAAGGATGACTTGAAAGAGCTTAATTCTTCAATTAAAGCCATAAAAAATTCGGTTATTTTTATTCATTCTTCCCCATCAAGGTTGAGTAAATTTAGGGAGTTTGTCGTGCTAGCCAAGTTTTCTAGTACGTCAACGGTCCCTGTGGATGTTAAAACAAGGTGGAATGCAACTTATAAAATGTTTGATGTTGCATTAAAGTATAGAAGAGTGTTCGAAAGGATGGCTGAAGAATGGTTCCCTTTTATGAATTATTTTTGTGAAAAAGATGAAAAAAGTAAAGAAAGAGTGGGGCCACTGAAAGAGTGGGTGCCCAGTGAGCCAACTTGTGGCTATGGGCTTTGATGACTCTTTGTAAAAACAATCTTTTGTTTAATGTAATTTACACTTTTATTAATGGCAATGACTTTATATTACTTCATATTGTTATATTGTGATATACTATTGTTGTTTTGATAAAGACCTTGAATATACCATAGTGTATGTAAGATGTGGTAGAACATGGAGATGTCTATCATGAAACACATCTTATAGTCACTGTATATTCTAAACTGTTCCTAGTCGATTGAGCCGTCCGATAATAAGGATAAGGATCGCTCGAGTTTGAGACTAGCATTTGCGATGCGGAGTACCACGTTTCATTGGTAGGAAACATAGAGATGTTCGAAGCATGCAAATGGATATTCATAGGATGAATAATCGAACTACCCTATCCGGACTTTCCAAGTGGTTATCACTTATCGAGTGGATAAAGTCCGCGGTTTTGGTTGTACACCATTAGTCCTTACGACTTGAAACATCATGGAGACTCTATATGCTAGTGCTGTGCTTTGACTCGTTTACCGACTCTATGGGGGTCATCAGGTGTCGGGATTGGGTACAGCTACGACACATATAGGAGTCGATGCATTGTTGTCAAGGATTCACCACATACTTGCGAGTGTGGATATCCTATGCGATCTGAGGAGATATTAGTGTGACAAATCTCTGGCCAGAGTACTTGATGTGATTTAAGAAATGGTTTCTTAGTAGCACATGCGATGTCACTAATTTGATTTTCAAGATGTATTGCATAGTTATCGAATCTTGAGCGACTCTCGATATACCAATGGTTGTTGATTCGATCGGGATATTTGGATGAAGGGACCGTACTGTACGCTAACCAAAATCTACTGGTTCTTGTAGGCACTATCAGTGATACCTAGGGAATCATGGGGCGATGTTGCTAGGCGCTTTACCATGATTCGTTGGGCAAGTCGGAAAGTGTTGTTCCGAGTCACAAGGAGTTGTGAGCCCACGGCTAGCTGTATCCCTGAACCATTGAGGGTCACACAGTGTAATGGAGTTTTAATCCCCGTTGAGATAGTTAAATTTAAAGAGTTAAATTTAATGAATAAAGAAGTTGGACTTCTTAATTAAGAGTAAGGGAGTAGGATTTCCTAAAATGACATAGGGATGGGCATTTTTGGAAACCACTGAATTCGGATTCAGGAAAATTTATTTTGACTTTAAAATGTGCAGAAATGGTTTCTGTGCACATTGGTGAAATCGGTTCATCAATCGGAGTCACGATGAATTTTATATTAATTTCTGAACGTGCGGGCTTTGCTTGTCGGGCCCTAACTTATGACTAATGGGCCCTAAGGTGTTAGTGGCCTGCATTATAAATAAGTTATTGCAGTACAGAAATTAGACACAATAGCTCATTATTTTTGAGAGAAAATTTTGAACCCTAGCCTCTCTCAAAAGCAATCGGCCGAACACTCCCTATCTCTGCCCGAGAAATTCCGGTCTGTGATTTTGAATTGCAGTCAGGAATAACGAATCAGATTCGTTTAATCTCTTCACAGAAAAACTTCTGATAGATTTTCTAGTGCAATCTATCAGAGGGATTTAAACCTCATTCGTGGACCTGATTGAAGGAGTTCATCAGTTCCTGGGAGAGACAACAAGAGCAGATTAATTCTGTTGGTGTCCAATAATCTCGCTTCGAGATTGAAGGTAAAATTTAATAATTGTTATTTGAATTTTACACACACAATAATTTAATCGTTGAATGGTTGATACCCACACCATGGAATTGTTCCATGATAAAATTTTTAAACTTCCGCTGCACCGGGTATCAATCGTGATTGATCTGAACGCCAGTTTTCCAACAGTGGTATCAGAGCCAGGTTGCTCAGATCAAACGATTAAATTAATCGATTGTACAAAATTTTTGAATCTCGGTTTTTGGAAAACAAAATAAATATTTTTAAATAAAAAAAAAAAAATTTTCGGGGGCAAAACCCGGGCAGCGATTGGATCGCTGCCCGGTGGGGCAGCAATTGTTGCTGCCCCGGGCGGCGCACGGCGCCGCCCAGGGCAGCGCTGTGCGCTGCCCAACGCAGCGCTGGGCGCTGCCCAGGGCGGCGCACAGCGCCGCCCAGGGGCGGCGTTCGGCGCTGCCCAGGATGGCGCACGGCGCCGCCAGGGCAGCGAGAGTGCTGCCCTAAGGGGGCAGCCGGGCTGCCCCCGGCCCGCGCCCCGGGTGCGGGCCGGCCCGGGAGTGTCCCGGGCGGCCCGCGGGACAAATTTTATTTTTATTTAAAAATTAATTTTAATGTGTTAAAATTTTATTTTTGGTCCGGTCAAAAATTGTTTTTGATTGGTTCACGAGATTTCGGATCGAATTGTTCGAGTCCGTAAATTTTAAAATTGATTTTTGGATAAATTTGAATTTTTTGGAAAATTTTAATATTTTATCCTTAAATTGAATTTTGAAATCAATTATTTTTGGTACAATTGATGATAAGATATGATCTTATGATATATTAAGTAAAATATGATTTTATCTGTAAAATTGGATTTTATAGATGAAATATGATTTTATTTGATATAGAGATAAAATATGATTTTATATGTAAAATGAGATTTTATATATAAAATATGATTTTATCTTGTTTTAATTTGAATTGCCACTGCATGTTATCCAATAAATTAATTTTGAATTAAATGTTATTGGATAAGGATGATCGATTGCCATGACCAATTTTGTAGGTGTATGTTAGGAATTTACATTTTGTTTTTATTGTTGTTGGTTTTATTAATGGGCCTGGTTTATGGCCCGATATGAATGTCATATGTAATAAAAGTGGGCTTGGTTTATAGCCCGTTCCCACCCCTAAAAATGTATCCCCTACTTGTCATTGTTATTTATTGTAAATACATTAGATTTAGTGGGAGATCAAGATTTGAAGACGGTGGGCCCAGCAGACAATAAAGACTGAAGAAATGTAAATTGGAAGCACATGTAATAGGATTGCATTGCATACTGCATATTACCTAGGATTGGACTAAGACCCGTGATTGGCAACCACGGGTCAATTAGAAATGGAATCGATCATCCTATATAATATTTGATATTATGATTGTATGCATGTTTAGACATAATTGCGTGAATCCGGCAAGCATGCAATAAATTAAAATATGATGAGACAAATATTTTTATAATTAAAAATCCCTCATTTTAAATATGATTTAAAATTGATATCAAGATAAATAAAGGAAATTTAAATTTGTTTAAATGTTCCTACCTTCCATCAACGGTCAATGTATGTGATGCTACCCGCGGATACGGTCCGGCTCATATTATTGGGGGGGCCCGTCCGTCGGAAAGCTGTACATTGGATCGACAAATGTTGTAAGTTGGGTGGAACTCCCATGGGATCGGCTCATATTATTGGGGGATCCACATGGCGACCGTCCATCACAACTTAATATTGATGAGTCATCTTGACATGTCACTTTAAACGGCGTCATATTATTGGGCCCTTATTGGACATGAGGTAAACACATGGGGGTTGCTTTGGAAGCAATTGGGCTCTACCTCTTGAGAATTATGGTTGGCTGATATTATTCGGGACCATAAGTTTGTCAATTGGACTCCATGTTCTCACTAAGGGAAAAGTTTCCCGTTTTCACCAGAGGGTGGTGAAATCGTTAAAATAGTGGGAGTGAAATTCATAAAATTAAATTCGCCTATTTTATGTCTTAGTAAATTATTTAAACAATCATTGATATATGTCTGTTTTTCTTTTCAGTATTTCATACGATGAATTCGCGTAATCCTTTATTCTCGATCCTCGAACAAAACAAGTTGACTGGCGCCAACTATACGGAATGGTTCCGGAAGTTGAAGATTGTCTTAACTTCGGAGAAAATGCTCTACGTGTTAGAGAAAGCACCTCCGAAGGAAGCACCAGCTGATGTAAGTCCGGAGGAATTGGCCAAGCTTGATGCATGGTGGGACCATGACATCAAGACCAAATGCTATATGCAAGCCTCGATGTCTGATGAACTCCAGAGGCGATTTGAGGACACGGTGAATGCTGCTGACATTCACGCGCAACTCAAGGAACTTTTTGGGGCTCAGTCGAGGGCTGAAAGGTTCGCAACTGTTAAGGAGTTGATGACGTGCCGCATGCGTGAAGGGACTTCGGTCCGTGATCATGGGGTACGAATGATTTGGCTCATACAAAAGTTGGCGACCCTTGATTTGGTGTTGGAGCATGAACTCAATGTGGATTTACTGCTTCTGTCTCTTCCTTCTTCATTTGATGGATTTGTGATAAATTTTAATATGAACAAGATAGAGGCCACCCTTGAAGAGATGGTCAATATGCTCGTTACATATGAATCCACACTTAAGAAGGATAAGCCCGTTTTCTTGGTGGGCTCCTCATCTTCTGCTAAAAAGGGGCCAAGTATGAAGGGCAAGAAACGTTCTGCCCCACCCAAGAAAATCGAGCCCGAGAAGAAGCAAAAGACAAAGGCTTCAAACAATGGAAAATCCAAGGATGTTTGCCATTACTGCAAGAAGCCGGGACATTGGAAGCGTAACTGCAAGGAATATCTTGAGCAGTTGCGAACTGCAAAGGGTATGTTCTATATTGAAATTAACGTTTCGCTTAACACTACTTCTTGGGTATTGGATACCGGATGTGGATCTCACATTTGCAATGATTTGCAGGTGATGACAAGAAGTCGGAGGCTTAGAATGGGTGAGACCCAGCTGAGGCTCGGGAATGGTTCCAGAGTTGAAGCTACAGCCGTAGGAGACGTTTGTTTAATTTTGCAGAACGGTTTTAAGTTATTATTAAGAGATGTTTTATTTGTTCCGGATTTAATTAAAAACATTATTTCTGTTTCTATGCTAGATAGAGATGGTTATTCTTGCAATTTTGTGAATGAGATTTGCAATATTTACAAGAATGAATGTTTGATTGGAAATGGACAACTTGAAAACGATCTATACAACTTAAAACTAAAAGACGTTCCAATTAATTATTTTGATAAACCGGCTACAACAAACAAAAGGAAAATCGATAGTCAAAACCCGGCAAACCTTTGGCACGCTAGGCTAGGTCATATTTCCTCAAGGAGGATGAACAAGCTAGTGGGAGAGGGCATGTTTGATATGTCTGATATTAACTCTCTACCTACTTGTGAATCCTGCCTAAAAGGAAAAATGACTAAATCTCCTTTTAAGGGAAACCTGAGCGTAGTCAGAATCTGTTGGATTTGATCCATACAGATGTTTGTGGTCCATTTAGAGTAGGGACTCAACATGGCCACACCTACTTCATTACCTTTACTGATGATTATTCAAGGTATGGGTATTTATATTTAATGAAATATAAGTCTGAAGCATTTGAAAAGTTCAAAGAATTCAAGGCTGAAGTAGAAAACAAGCTAGGTAAAAGTATTAAAGCACTTCGATCGGATCGAGGTGGAGAATACTTGAGTACCGAGTTTTTGGACTATCTGAAAGAGAATGGGATTCTCTCTCAGTGGACTCCTCCTATGACACCACAGCTTAATGGTGTATCGGAGCGTCGTAATCGAACTTTGTTGGACATGGTTCGATCTATGATGAGCTTCACTGAGCTTCCACCTTCGTTTTGGGGCTATGCGCTTGAAACGGCGGTATTGTTGTTGAACAACGTCCACACTAAAGCAGTGGACAAAACACCATACGAGTTATGGAATGGCAAAGCTCCTAAGTATTCGTACTTGAGGATTTGGGGATGTCCTGCTTACGTGAAGCAGACAGTGGGAGACAAGTTGGATAGTCGATCCAGCTTATGTTATTTTGTGGGGTATCCGAAAAATTCAATCGGATATTATTTCTATTATCCTGCTGAAACAAAGGTGTTTGTTTCTAGGAATGCCACCTTCTTGGAGAAGGAGTTCTTATTGGATAAGAAAGGCGAGATGATGGAACTCGAAGAGGTTCGAGAAGAACCCGAAATACAAAATAACGATCCTACACCTCAGGAACCATTGCTGGACACGCCTGAACCTAGAAGATCCGAGAGGACTTCTAGACCTCCTATTCGATATGGTCTTCTTCTTGAAGGGGATCAAGATGAACCCGACATTGGATGTGATCCAAGAAACTTCAAGGAAGCAATTTCTGATGCGGATTCGAATTTATGGCTTGAAGCTATGCAGTCAGAATTGGATTCGATGCATACAAACCAAGTTTGGTCTTTGGTAGATCCTCCCGATGGAATTGTTCCAATAGGGTGTAAATGGATCTACAAAAGAAAGCTTGGGCCTGATGGTAAGGTATTGACCTACAAGGCGCGATTGGTGGCGAAAGGTTATACTCAAAGGCAAGGAGTTGACTATGATGAAACCTTTTCACCAGTTGCTATGTTCAAGTCCATAAGAATCCTTATTGCCATAGCTGCATGGTATGACTATGAGATATGGCAAATGGATGTGAAGACTGCTTTTCTTAATGGAGACATTAAGGAGGAAATCTATATGAAGCAGCCTGAAGGGTTCACATCCATGGGAAGCGAGCATAAGGTATGCAAGCTTCAGAGATCAATATATGGTCTAAAACAAGCATCAAGAAGTTGGAACCAGAAATTTGATGAAACAATAAAAGATTTTGGTTTCATCAAGAACCCGGAGGAACCTTGCGTGTACAAGAAAGTAGTTAAGGATGCGGTGACATTCTTAGTACTTTATGTTGACGACATCCTACTCATTAGGAATGACGTAGGGATGTTGCAGTCAACAAAGATATGGTTATCAGGTAGATTCTCGATGAAGGATTTGGGTGAGGCATCCTACATTCTTGGGATACAGATCTATAGAGATAGATCTAAGAGAATGATAGGACTCACTCAATCAACCTACATCGACACCATATTGAAACGGTTTTCAATGGATGGGTCCAAGAGAGGACATCTACCCATGTGTCATGGAGTTTCTCTATCCAAGTCTATGTGTCCCAAGACTGATGCAGAGATAGAGAATATGACACATGTACCATATGCGTCAGCTATAGGTAGTATCATGTATGGGATGATATCTACTAGACCGGATGTAGCATTTGCTCTGATTGTCACGAGCAGATATCAGTCTAATCCTGGTCAAATGCATTGGAAAGCCGTGAAGGACATTCTTAAGTACTTGCGAAGGACTAAGAATATGTTCATGGTTTATGGAGGACGAGAACTCAAATTGGAAGGCTATACCGACTCTAGCTTCCAAAGTGACGTGGATGACTCGAAGTCAACCTCTGGATTTGTATTCATGCTCAATGGCGGTGCTGTCTCTTGGAAGAGTTCCAAGCAGGACACCACAGCGGATTCCACCACTGAGGCTGAATACATTGCAGCATCAGCTGCTGCTAAAGAGGCCGTTTGGATGAGGAATTTCGTCCAAGAGTTGGGCGTCATTCCTGAATTTGTTGGTCCAGTCCCGGTGTACTGTGACAACACGGGTGCCGTTGCTCAAGCAAAGGAACCAAGGTCTCATCAAAGATCCAAACACGTACTGAGGAAATACCACATCATCCGGGAGATTGTGGAAAGAGGAGACATCACTGTCGAACGAGTGGCCTCTGCAGACAATATCGCTGATCCGCTTACTAAGCCCTTGCCAGGACCATTGTTTGACAAACATCGCGAAGCAATGGGTATACGTAGTATGACTAGTTGGCTATAGGGCAAGTGGGAGATTGAAAGAGTGGGTGCCCAGTGAGCCAACTTGTGGCTATGGGCTTTGATGACTCTTTGTAAAAACAATCTTTTGTTTAATGTAATTTACACTTTTATTAATGGCAATGACTTTATATTACTTCATATTGTTATATTGTGATATACTATTGTTGTTTTGATAAAGACCTTGAATATACCATAGTGTATGTAAGATGTGGTAGAACATGGAGATGTCTATCATGAAACATATCTTATAGTCACTGTATATTCTAAACTGTTCCTAGTCGATTGAGCCGTCCGATAATAAGGATAAGGATCGCTCGAGTTTGAGACTAGCATTTGCGATGCGGAGTACCACGTTTCATTGGTAGGGAACATAGAGATGTTCGAAGCATGCAAATGGATATTCATAGGATGAATAATCGAACTACCCTATCCGGACTTTCCAAGTGGTTATCACTTATCGAGTGGATAAAGTCCGCGGTTTTGGTTGTACACCATTAGTCCTTACGACTTGAAACATCATGGAGACTCTATATGCTAGTGCTGTGCTTTGACTCGTTTACCGACTCTATGGGGGTCATCAGGTGTCGGGATTGGGTACAGCTACGACACATATAGGAGTCGATGCATTGTTGTCAAGGATTCACCACATACTTGCGAGTGTGGATATCCTATGCGATCTGAGGAGATATTAGTGTGACAAATCTCTGGTCAGAGTACTTGATGTGATTTAAGAAATGGTTTCTTAGTAGCACATGCGATGTCACTAATTTGATTTTCAAGATGTATTGCATAGTTATCGAATCTTGAGCGACTCTCGATATACCAATGGTTGTTGATTCGATCGGGATATTTGGATGAAGGGACCGTACTGTACGCTAACCAAAATCTACTGGTTCTTGTAGGCACTATCAGTGATACCTAGGGAATCATGGGGCGATGTTGCTAGGCGCTTTACCATGATTCGTTGGGCAAGTCGGAAAGTGTTGTTCCGAGTCACAAGGAGTTGTGAGCCCACGGCTAGCTGTATCCCTGAACCATTGAGGGTCACACAGTGTAATGGAGTTTTAATCCCCGTTGAGATAGTTAAATTTAAAGAGTTAAATTTAATGAATAAAGAAGTTGGACTTCTTAATTAAGAGTAAGGGAGTAGGATTTCCTAAAATGACATAGGGATGGGCATTTTTGGAAACCACTGAATTCGGATTCAGGAAAATTTATTTTGACTTTAAAATGTGCAGAAATGGTTTCTGTGCACATTGGTGAAATCGGTTCATCAATCGGAGTCACGATGAATTTTATATTAATTTCTGAACGTGCGGGCTTTGCTTGTCGGGCCCTAACTTATGACTAATGGGCCCTAAGGTGTTAGTGGCCTGCATTATAAATAAGTTATTGCAGTACAGAAATTAGACACAATAGCTCATTATTTTTGAGAGAAAATTTCGAACCCTAGCCTCTCTCAAAAGCAATCGGCCGAACACTCCCTATCTCTGCCCGAGAAATTCCGGTCTGTGATTTTGAATTGCAGTCAGGAATAACGAATCAGATTCGTTTAATCTCTTCGCAGAAAAACTTCTGATAGATTTTCTAGTGCAATCTATCAGAGGGATTTAAACCTCATTCGTGGACCTGATTGAAGGAGTTCATCAGTTCCTGGGAGAGACAACAAGAGCAGATTAATTCTGTTGGTGTCCAATAATCTCGCTTCGAGATTGAAGGTAAAATTTAATAATTGTTATTTGAATTTTACACACACAATAATTTAATCGTTGAATGGTTGATACCCACACCATGGAATTGTTCCATGATAAAATTTTTAAACTTCCGCTGCACCGGATATCAATCGTGATTGATCTGAACGCCAGTTTTCCAACAGCCACCAATTGCTGATGATTGGGAGAATGCAAAGGCTTTTGTTCATTTTCTGAAAAAGTTTTATGATGTTACTTTAGAGCTAAGTGCATCTAAAAGTCCTACCTCCCAATTGATTTACCAATCAATGATTGAATTACAAGTTGAGATTGAGAGAAAGAGAAGTGATGATTCAGATCAAACTCTTAAAAAGGTAGCATGTGGAATGAAGTTAAAGTTTGACAAGTATTGGGGGGAATTTGGATGATATGAACCCTTTGATATTTATTGGAAATGTTTTGGACCCAAGAAATAAGCTTCAGATGATCAAAGTCAGCATAAAAAAATTTGGCGGTACTCCTACAAAGATCCAAAATTTCATTGATAAGGTCAAACAAAACTTGGTTATTTTGTGGATGGAGTACAAGGGAATACATGATGTCTTGAATGTTGAGAATCAAAGTATGCAAATAGAGTGTGATGGTGGAGATGGTGGTACTAGTGGTGGCGGTGGTCTTTGTGATGAGTTGTTTAATGATGTGGAAGCACAAAACGAAGAAGAACAACTTCAAGAGATATCTAATGAAGTGGATAAGTACTTAGCGGATGAGATTGAAAAGCGATCTAATCAATCTTTCAATCTTTTGGAGTGGTGGAGAGGAAGTGAAACTAGATACCCCATCCTTTCACTTGTTGCCAAGGATATTTTTGCAATTTCATGCTCAACCGTTGCTAGTGAGTCCGCTTTTAGCTTGGGCAAAAGAGTCGTGGATCCTTTTAGGAGCAGTTTGAGTCCTAAAATGGTAGAGGCATTGGTGTGCACTAGTGATTAGCTAAGAGCAGAAAAGTTCAGTTTTTGGAAAGATCCGATAGAGGATGACCTTGAATTATATAAAAAAAATTGAAGAAATTGAAAAGAGTGAGCTTTTTATTAAATTAAATTTAAGGTCATGTAATATTTGATATTGTTAATCCAACATGAATTGTAATGCTTGCAGCTGCAAATACCACTCAAGACCGTGCTAACATTTCATCTTCAACCTCTACATTGGTCTAACTTGAAGAGTAAGACTATATTTATGTTTATTTAGTCCAACTCTGATATTTGTAACATAATCTAGTTTTTAACTTTTGAAGGTTTTTGGAAATGTTGGAGTTTCAACAAAAATGTTGTATTGAGACATGAATTTGTATTGTTTTGTAGAAGTTGAACTTTCTGTTTGAAAATGATGGATATATTTGGATTTTGGCTTTAGGTTTAGACTTTAGAGGCAGTGACTTTAGTTGAAAATGATAGGGTGCTGAAAAAAAATTTTGTTTCGAGAATGAGCTGCATGTGAGTCTATGCAAGTGGCCCTGATTTTGTTATGAAAATTTTGTGTAAAAACTTACATTAACTCATATTGAATGTCGATGGTCCCCTTTTAAATTAGTAAATTGGATTGGAATGCTTGTGATATAAATTTACAGGTGGTATTTTTGCACTGGGAATCTGCGATTCTTGAGAATTTAGGTCTACCATTGGCAGAGGTAAATTAGTTTTGAAGTTTCTTATACATGTGAAAGATATGAAATTCTAGAATTGTAACTTCAGGTTCGGCTTTGCTTTCTCAGGTGATATTGTAACCCCTTTTCTAACTTCAGCTAATATTATAACCCCTTTTTTAATTTTTTTTATAACTTTAAGCTTACCATGGAATCGTGGAGCCATGTTCGGCTTTGCTTTCTCAGGTTGGATAATATAATCAACTTCATATTATGATGCCCCACATCAAGATTCCTTTGTGTAAAATATTTGTTTTGTCGTCTGGTTTGTTGTATTGAATATTAATTTTCACAAGGAGGATTAATCCTCTGTTCTATTTTATCTATCTTTGGTAACAACATAAGCTCTTGGATCCAAATTTGATTTTCGGTTGTAATTTTCAGCAAATACAAATTCTTTAGGTTAGTTAAAAATAGAACTATAAAAGGTTTTTTCTAATGATTTCAATATAATCGGTATTTATCAATATCATACCGAATTTTTCGATAATTACGGTATGAAATATACATCATATCGAAATTTCGGTATACCGGAATCTCGGTATGTGTTTTTTCGTACCGAAATTTTTGGTACGGTATACGATTTTGTTCGAAAAAATCGTTATACCGTACCAAACCACCCCTAATGATTGGCGATGAACTCAACGTCGGAAACTTAATATTTCTCAGAAAAACGTTCCATTCTAATAACCTAAATATTAACAAACTTGAAAAATGAAATGTTACGCGATAATGCGATAGAGTTGATCGCGAGCCTCTGCTCTTTGCAATTCCTATGTTATTAGTCGTTATTCTGCTCTTCGCCGCCGTTCTTCTGCTATTCTCCGCTTCGCCTTCGGAGGTCGCATGGCATATCCGGTCTGCCTTAGATTGAATGGACGAGCTCCGTAGTTACGAAAGGAATTTGCCGCCAATTCTAAATAAATTCTTTCAGTCCAGTGATTTAACAAGCTATCGAAAACTTCTAGAACATGTTATCAAATTTCTGATTATATTATATCCGTCTCTTTTTTTATAGCATCGACTCCTTTTAATGTTTGGTTGATTAATAATAATAATAATAATAATAATAATAATAATAATATCAACCATAATTTTATTTTTTTAATGAATAATAAAAATATTGGTTTCCGTTTAGTCGTTGCTTATGATCTTACTTTGGGGAAGAGGTTGTTACCCAAGGGCAGATCAACGGCTGAGATTGATCTGCAGATCAATTGATTTGATTTGCAGATCATCTCATGACCGTTGATTTGGGAAGATGGGTAGTGCCCATATGCTAGTATTATGTTACGACGTATATGTTTAGATTTATTATTATACATATTGTTTTGTGTCATTTCAATCGCAGATGGGCTATCTTTGATCGAAGATGAAACGAATATTTAATTATGACATCAAATATCGATTTCAAAGTATTTGTATATACAAAGATAAATCCAACCCGTGGGGCTTAAAAGAAACACAAAATCTATTTATGTTTATAATTAGTTAAAAAAAATTCTCTAATCTATTTATGTTTATAATTAGTTAAAAAAAAATTCTCTAAATTTTAGTCAACTTTTTTTTGAATAATATGTATGTGTAATATATATTTAAAAGTACTAGGAATAGCACAATTGCAACGCGTGCACTAACAATCAAAACAGTTCTTAAATTAAAAGTAGTTCAATTAAATTATGTGATTCTTTAATCTTATGTATTTAGCGTCAAAGGAAATTGAAAATACATTGTTAAAATTGGACTATTTAGGTTATAAAGATAAAGACTATCACTGTCATTAATTATTTTTTTATATATATAAACATGAATGAAAACATATTTTTTTATTTGTTTTCTCTTGTGTTCCATATTTTAGGAAAAAATTTATTGTATTTCTACCAAGTAAAATTAGATTTTTAAAGAGGAAGAAAATGAATATTATAAACACAAAATATTCATTAATCTTGCAATACCAAAACTTTTTTAATTGATTATACTCATATTGTTCCATAATCATAATCAATCAATAAAAAATCAATGCTTTACACATCAAACAATTATTTTTTTAAAAGGAATTAACATGGTTATAAAAATAAGTCACGAAGGGTACTCAAAAAAAAAAAATTAAGTCACGAAGGGCAATGACCATCTAACCAAACAAAATTTGAAAACAAAAAAAGGGTTGTTTTAGTCAAAAGACGAAATGTTGCGTTAGTCGTGTGACCATATATTTTTATGAAAATTGACATATGTTTTGATGATCCAATAATTGATATTTGACCAATGATTGATAATCCAAGAACGAATGCCCCATGATATGGCTTCCCTTATTCATTCCTCGATCCTGGCCCAACACCAATTTGAAATTTAGTGGAGTTAACCCATATTTCTGGGTATAATCTAATGGAAACGGGCCAGGTTAAATCATAATTTCTTTATTGGGCTTTCATTGTCCCATTTATTTAAAATTTGTTGGATTCCCAAGCCCTGTTCGGGATTGAAATTTGTTCGCGATTCTCCGGTGATCTTACGGCCATCATTGCAGCTGGAAATAGTGAGTTCAAGTTGTGGGTGACTATTTTAAGCGGAGACAGAAATGCGTCAATCCCAGTTTCCGTTTGTGACTTCTCTGGTTGAGTTCAGTCGCAGTGCCGCCGGGAACCACCTAGCTCGACCTTGCTTCGAGTTTTGAGAGTAAAAATTCGTTTATCTTCAGCCTTAAAAGTCTGTATAGTAGCCTGTCTCGGGTAAAGAATTTACCTACTTCGAATGAACTGAGTTTTGGATTGATAATTAGCTTGTTATTGATTATTTATCTGGTTAATGTTTGTAGGATCTGAAAATTCGGCTACTTGGAGGTACAATTCTCGAAAATTTCAGTTTGTTAAAAACATTAGATATTGTGAATTTTAGAGTTGTATATTCAATAATTGAGCATTGCCGTGAATTAGTGATGCAATATATGATTGTAGAAGCTTTAGTCAAATATTTAAAACTAATGTCGATGAATTGAGAAATTTAGAAGTGTATTGAAATTAGAAGTGTATTGAAAGGCAAATCTCTTAAATATTCGTTCAGCGTCGTTTAAAGCTAAAAAAATATTGTTGCGATGAATTAAATTAGAAATTATTTGAGTTTAGGTATTTTAATCAAATATCGAGATTTAGGAAGTTAAAATGCCTAAACAGTTCTAAAATGCCTAGAAATCGAGAGTTTAGGTATTTTAATAAAATATTGAGATTTAGGAAGTTAAAATGCCTAAATGAATATTTAAAAGATTTTTCCCTTCAATACAGTTCTAAAATTCTAAATTCAATTCTCGATTTCTAGGTAAAATTTGTTTTTTTCAGCTGCTCCGCGTTATTTGGACTTGGATGATTTTAAAGGACACGGGGAATTTGAGCGCTCAAGTTTCACATGCACAAAGCAGCTGGTGTTCATATTACAGTTAGAATTCTCCCCATTTTTGTTACCTCATCAGTTCAGACAGTATAGTGGAAGTGAGATGGGGCAATCTACTATTAGAGGAGGAAGATTCACATATGTAAATGATGTGAACGGAGGCCCACCTGAAGCCATCGATTTTCACAATATTTTTGTTCCCAATAGGTGCAGGATGTCTCATTTCTGCACGTATGCTGTGGTTCTTGCAATTTCAGGCTTTCTTTCTCTCCATAATCCGCAGGTATCCTTTGCTTTTAATGTGTGTGTCTGGTTTTAAATGGTAGTGTCGGTTCCTTTTGGTTGGATGGAACTTTCATTAACATTCCTTTAGCTTGGAAAAATGTGTGCTTTAACTAGGAATCCCGAGCATTTGGAATGGTATTAAGATGGCTAGCTGTTTATTATCTGATGAGTTTAAATTAGATTGGATCTTCGAAATTTGATTTTTGATTCAAACACAATTTTACATCTTTCCAATGACTTTCCATCCTGGCTATTTAAGTGTCTTTCAACTATTTTACACAGGGCACATTAGTTGCTGTTACATTTTGGAGTTTCATCATTGCTGGTTTTCTCTTATGGGTGTCATTAAGGAGACAAATCAAGAAAGGTGGTGAACTGTGTTGTGACATTCATATTTGATGAGTAACAGATTGTTCTTCTGCTTTTTTATTTTTTTAGCAAAGCCAGTTATGAATGCTGGATGTTCTAGTGGTCCTTGTCGGTTCTCAATAGTCATACTCATAATTCTATCTTGCCAGATGACTGTCACTGGTTATATTTTTTCCCTTCAACTTTATAACACTTTTTCATTAGTTTTGCTTTAGTTTCATCTGCGATTTTATTTTTTGTTGTCAGGATAATCATTGTTAAATCTGTTTCCTCGATAATATTGTTAACTCTGTCGTCTCACCTGCTGTGAGTTCAAGTATTCGACTGATTTTACTTGCTCCTATATCTGTCGTCATATCCAGAGTTTGCGGAGCATAATTATGTGATTGTTTTAAAATGAATATGCTTCAAGAAAAAAGAACGAATATGCTTCATATTCAGGACAAACTGGGTTCTAGAATAGCACAAAAATACGAACGTATGGATTGAGAATCTTAAAGGAATCAGTTAGGTTGTAGCAACTAAAATTTTTCAGTGTTTATTAAAAGTGATTCTGTTAATCTGTTTACAGAAAACAACATGACATGGACGATCTCTCGTTGAGAAATCGTAGTGTTTTTGAGTGTTCTGGAAAATGTTTCAAAAGCTGTATTTTGGTGGATTGTATTGGAGAATGTAAGAGATAAAGTTTAATACAAAGTAATGATTATACTGAGAGATTTAAAATTGAAAGACTATATAGTTTGGGAGATTGTGGTGGAGATTATGATGTAAGCTTGGCTTTACTTTGGGAAGTTCTTTTCTTCGAAATGCTTCCAAATTTATTGGCTTAACATCCTTCTCTTCTGTTTTTCTTGTCTTATCATCGGGACTAGTTTCATCTTTTTTGAACTCTGGTTTAAAATTTCCATGCAGCAGAGTCTGTTATAATCTTGGCAGCTTTCGGAGTTCAGCTTGAGACTATGTTTAGAAGGTATTCCTTTTTTATTCTAAAAGTGTAACTCTGCATCTTTTGCTATAAGCATGGCCATTCATTAATAACTTCAAGTTTATCTTTTTCTTTTTTTTTTTTTTGGGGTGGGGGTGGGGGTGTGGGGTGGGGTGGGGGAGATGAGGAAATCCTCAGTGTACTAGGTTTCCACTTTCCCGAATAGATGGATTTGTGTTGATTATTGCCGTCGCCTTCTTTTCAAAGGCATTTTGAAAGAGTGATTCTTTATCTGAAACTATCTACCCTCAAAAAATGTGGTAGCTAGTATTTGTGTCACTTCTATCTGTTGAGACATCTGAAGTTAATGGATTGTCTAGTATATTATAATCTGGCCTCGGGTTTTTTTTTTCCTTTTTCTGAAGGATCAGGTAGCTTTTCCAAGTTTTTCTCACGTTTCTATAAATTACTATAGATTAAATTTACGACAAAGCCGTGGCGTGGTTTTTTTTAACACCTGTAAGGATAGTAAGGAATCGGGATGTTTCTATATACTTTCTGTCCTAAACCCGTCCGTTTTTATTTTGTTCAAATCAGCGGGAGAACAGTTCGCCGCTTTGTTCCAATCAGCAAGATTTTGAAACCTGTACTAGTTGAATGTGTCACACCGTTCTCTTGTTACTGGAGTTTATCTCTGATTGTACGTGGAGAGGAAGAACTTTTACCGGTGTTCAAGGTAAGTTGATGTTTTAGGTAAGGCTTTTTTGTTCGAGAAATAACATGAAGCGCTGATGACCCATGTGTTTATGCGATCGTCATTCCTTTAAGTGATCCTACGTTTTTCCCATTTAAATTTTGTTATATAATGAATGAATTCTACCGTTCTTTCGTTTGGTTCAAAGTTAACAGAATAGTTTCGAATAAAGTTTATGACTCCTTGATCTTGGATTCTAGGGATTATATCCTCCCGTCAAAATGTTAGTTCCCATTTGGAAGGCTCTGTGTGTTGCCATTGCTAATGGAGAATGCAACCCGACACTAGATGATACACTGCCGAGTGGAGAAATTGGTAGTTGAAGGTGGTTAAACTCACAGCTTACGTAGTGTGGCCTTTCAGCTCTCTCTCATGTAAAAGGTTACTTTGAGTGCATGATTATGTTCGCGAACTGGAGTGAAGAGTGGACGTCGAGTTGATGGGAAGAAATTTATGCTCAATACATGTTACTTTCCATTGACTGGGCAGTGCAATATTCATATCCCGTGAGATTATCGGGCGACGATTCATATTGTATCACATGACTGCTCGAATTTGATTCCAAATCTAAATAATTTTAAAGAAATTTGTTGTAATCATAATGAGTATTTCCTTCGCAATCAAGAAGGAGAAGAGAAGCATCTCAAATTCAATATTTATGCATACCTCAGATGTTTATACCCCACGAACAAGAATGTCATATTTAATAAAACTTTCATTAAACATCAGCTCATTCTTATTCCAAATATCACTCAATACAATACCATACGATACACATTCTTCCGTCTTAAATTGACTCGTTAGTTTTGATTGAACAAATATCGAATGTTGTTGATCTCCAAAATCTTTATCAGCAACTCAAGATTTCATTTATTCCGGCGATGGCTTAGGGCCAAACCCAGTTATCCAAAGATCAAACTCAAGAAAGATGGAGGAGAAAGGGATAATGGGCATGTAGTGCAATTGCTCAAGAGCAGGGGCCAGCATCTTCTCACCAACTCCCGAGTTCTTGATGCCATTGTAGCGACATCCAACATAAACCCCGAAGATACTGTTTTGGAAATCGGTCCCGGTACTGGAAATCTCACCCTCAAGCTCCTTCAGGTGGCCAAAAAAGTTGTCGCCATCGAAATCGACAAGCGTATGGTCGACATTCTTGGCCAACGCGCCGCTCAGTCTGGGCTCCATGATCGCCTGAATGTGAGTTGAGGGAGTTTGCTTATGTTCTCAATATGCGCATCAAGTGTTTGACTGGTTGTCTTATGGTATATCATTTGTCAATTAATCGTTGTTTGCTGGCACAGTTGATCTGTGGTGATGCTTTGAAGACTGAGTTTCCAGAATTCAATCTCGTCGTGGCTAATATTCCATACGGCATATCTTCGCCTCTGTTGGCTAAATTAGTGTTCAGGTCAAACACAAATCCGTTTAGAAGTGCTACGCTGCTACTTCAGAAAGAGTTTGCCAGGAGACTGCTAGCAAATCATGGCGACTCGGAGTTCAACAGATTAGCTGTGAACATGAAGTTACTGGCTGATGTAGAATTTGTAATGGATGTGAGCAAAAGGGACTTTGTTCCATGCCCAAAAGTTGATTCTTCTGTGGTTAAAATCTATCCAAAGACTGATATCCCAAATGTGGACCTCAACGAATGGTGGGCATTTACAAGAACTTGTTTTGGCAAGAAAAACAAAACTTTAGGTGCCATTTTTAAGCAAAAGAAGAAGTTGATTGAGCTGATGAACTTGTCGAGGGCTGTTGGGCTGAAACGAGAGAATAACCGGATGCACACCGAAGGAGACTCGAATTTGAGTTCGAGCACTAGCGCGAGCTTGTTTAAAGAGAAAATCATCAGTATTTTAGAATCAGGCGGGTTTTTGGACAAGAGGCCTTCAAAACTATGTAATGATGAATTTCTGAGGTTGCTGCGTCTTTTGAATGGAGCTGGGATATATTTTCACGATCAAGGGAAGCAAAATGGTTCGTGTGATTCGGCCTTTCTTGCTTCTGATGATGATCTGCTGTAACTCCAGGTTTTAAGATTGAATATTGATAATTTGGTAACTATGTTGAAAATGACTTTTATTCTGCCCATCAATTTTAAAATAATGATAAGAATTGTTTTTTTTTCTTCGGTTTTAGCATATTATTTGCTACAAAAATATTTAAAAATTAAAACCTTTGAATTAAAACATAACAGTGTTTTTATAATCAAATAATATTTTGAACTTAATAAAACTTTAATTGCTGGATATAAATGCAACATATAAAATAATTCGGCGGTAGTAATACAAATTTACGAACACAAACCAAGTTTGTAACTCATTAGTAAAGAATTTAACTCGTCTACCATAACATCGAGTCTGTCATGTCTAGAGCTGGAAAAAAAAAAGTCTATTTTAATCATATATATAGACTCCAATATATCCACTAACACAACAAAGATCAAAATGAGCTCGATATTTTACAGAAAGAATTGAACGAATGGGAAAAGAGTCAAAACAAAAAAATCATGATTCCTTCCTCAGTTTGAGCATATTTAGCACATTCTCATACACGATAAAAGTTATCGAAGCAGCAGGAGCATTCTTCAGCACGTTTGCAGTGATACCTTTGTAAAAACCTCGTAGACCCTCGAATCTGTGGTTGAGCCAAAGAGGAAAATGAATGAACATCGAAATATCGTGGACTCCTTGTCATTAAAGACTTCTTTCACAAATTGTATCAAACATTGAGTAGATATATATACATTAACCATTATACTTAAAGTCCTTCACAGGTAACTTCGTTTCGAATTATTGAAACAAAGTATACAGAAAACATGGACAAAGATTCCGATTATACACGGAGACATAGGATGATGTTAAGTCTCACCGTGCAGTTTCCTTCACTACGTGCCAGCTATCCATATATCTTGGAATCCCTTCAATGCTTGGGCGTTGCTACAGTTCAGAAAAAAATGATTGGCCAATGCAAAGAAAATAAGATCCAAAAAAGTTAGTTAGCATATCGAGTTTGTTTGCTTTATTTAAACCAATTTTTTTCACTAAGACAAGAAACACTTCCATAGAAAAAAAAATGAGAAGGGAAAGCTTGTCACCTGCAATCTAGAGCGGATAACCTGTAAGATGTCATTCAACCACATCCAACAAAGAAGACAGGCAAATGTATCACTTATGTATCATGAAAAGGTATAATTTACTACAAGTACAAAGAGCGTTTTCACATTTCAGCCTTACCTGAAATGGATATGTCAAAAGAATGGCACTCAATTTTGATGATGCCCCTAATACTGCATAGTCGAATGAATCCTGTACACCAAAATGCAAGAAAAATCCCTAGCTTAGAAATCAATTTCACGCCAAAAATTTCTCATTTTCCTTTTGATCTTTGTTCAGAAAATATGAATAATAAAATGCAGAGACATGACTTCTATGGATGTAACTTATTTTGAGAGAGAAGGAAAAAACACTGGTTCAGAGACTAACCAATAGATGATCATCAGCAGCATTAAAATTATCTCCACCTTCTTCAGTCCTAATATTGATAACAACTTTGCGAAGTTCCTCATATGCAGTAAATTGAATAGCACCATGTGTAACCTGCTGAAACGGCAAAAAACCACCAAGTTACTTGAATCTCCAGAACATTTATAAATAAGTTGTGTAAAAAATGAAGGTGCTTCCCTCCTTGATTTTAGTTTAATGATGATTAATTAATGGGGGTTCGGCCAAATGTGGCTGATTTTTCTTTTTTCTCTTTTTTCCAAAATCCTTAACAGGAGTGTTAAAATCTTCCACCCAATTTATTTAGGTCTATTCAGGATATAGAAACAATATATAACTGTGAAAAAAAATACGTTGTCGCCCCTACAGGTTTTGTTTTTATCATGTAGCGGTCAGAAGAAACCACAGAAACAAAATAGGATGGATGAGAAGATCAAACCAGAAAAAGACCAGGCAAATGATTAATTAATGGGGGTTCGGCCAAATGTGGCTGATTTTTCTTTTTTCTCTTTTTTCCAAAATCCTAAACAGGAGTGTTAAAATCTTCCACCCAATTTATTTAGGTCTATTCAGGATATAGAAACAATATATAACTGTGAAAAAAAATACGTTGTCGCCCCTACAGGTTTTGTTCTTATCATGTAGCGGTCAGAAGAAACCACAGAAACAAAATAGGATGGATGAGAAGATCAAACCAGAAAAAGACCAGGCAAATGATTAATTAATGGGGATTCGGCCAAATGTGGCTGATTTTTCTTTTTTCTCTTTTTTCCAAAATCCTAAACAGGAGTGTTAAAATCTTCCACCCAATTTATTTAGGTCTATTCAGGATATAGAAACAATATATAACTGTGAAAAAAAATACGTTGTCGCCCCTACAGGTTTTGTTTTTATCATGTAGCGGTCAGAAGAAACCACAGAAACAAAATAGGATGGATGAGAAGATCAAACCAGAAAAAGACCAGGCATGAGTCCTCTGTACAGAGCCCTCCACCCCTCTTCTTTTAGTATGGTTCTTAAAGCATCTAAAATCCAAAAGACGTAGGAAATTTTGAAATATATTTGTAAATTATAATCATAGATAAAAGAATCAAAGAAATCCTAAAATTGTATTATATTTACAAATATATTTCAAATTTCCATAGATAAAAGAATCAAAAGAAATCCCAAAATTGCATTATATTTACAAATATATTTCAAAATTTCACAGATACAAGAATCAAAAGAAATCCCAAAATTGCATTATATTTACAAATATATTTCAAAATTTCATAGATAAAAGAATCAAAAGAAATCCCAAAATTGCATTGAGTAAATAAAAATATAAGAGAATAATCATGCGAACCAGGAATAACATACATCATAAGAAAAATAATATGCCACACTTTCTTAATCTAGTTGGCATAGCATTGGCACATTGATGATTAAATGAGCATAAACATCATCTTCAAACCCTTCAACTTGACTTTCGATCGAAATTATTCCAGAAACTTGTATGCCGGAACCGCAGGCCAGAGAGAGGCAGCTAACTGAACCCTATGCGGCTATGCACATTGATGATTCCTATCATAAATGTATATTTGCACAGCTTGAATAAATTTAAATCTAAACACACCAACATGTGTCGATATTAACCTTTCTTTACAAACTACACACAGTTCATTTTGACAACCTATGTTGTCGAGCATTAAAAAGAACCGCACACAGCTCATTAGAATGGAAATCAATTCCCCATAAATAATCCATGAGTCTTTTCTTCACCGGTTTACCTGGTTTAACTTATAGCTTTTCGCTGTTGGACCAACCAAATTCAACTGGGTAAAGTCACGTAAGATCATTTGTTACAGCAAAACTAAAACTCCACTAGAATCTAGTATCATAAAAACAAAAAAAATAGAAGTTACGCAAACTTTAAGTAAAAAATTAAACCATTAGTACCGGTTGATCTTGCCCATATTCCCAGGCAACCATTAGTACCGGTTGATCTTGCCCATATTCACAGGCAGGTGTTTTTATAAAATCACGAACTTTCAGTATAAGCAAAATTCAAATATAATTCACAAAGAAGTTAATTTTTATGATGGTTCAGGAAAAGAAAAGCATAACCATCAATTTCCTGAAAATAGAAAATAATAGCCTTACCTTAAAATCACAAATCACAACTATATAGAACCGAGTAAGTAATGTATATCATTGGCATAAAATAAATCAAATTAACAGAATGCCAATAAGAAATTAAACGGACCATGAAAACCAGAATATGGACGAGCTTGCAGAGGAGTCTGAAGCTGCAACCTTGTTTTCACCAGCCAAATTGGATTGGTGCAGAAACAGACCTAAACAAGCCACAAATGTGTTTTATAAGCAAGATAGTACTGAAATGACTTTAGATGTCCAAACTAAAATTCCTTCGAAGAATGTAGATGAAACTAACAGAAACCAAAGAGCAAGGACACCTGCAATGAATCACTTGCAAACCAATTCTTCTCCACAAGCCCATATAAATATTTATCCTCAGAAGTTTTCAATCAACAAAGGACTGAGATTTTTTTTTATGTTTGATGGTTGCCAAACTAAAATTTTCAAACAAAGGATGGAGACCTAAACGCATCACTCTATAGAGAAAGATACACTTTAAAAATAATTATGGCTTATTGACCTACATTAGCCAACTGTTCAGTAGAGTTGATATGCTACAACCTTTTCATTTAAAATACATAAGAATAATAACTTTAACTTTATAAGATTATGTTTGTGAAGAATAGAACACTGGCAGTACATCTGATTCTCTTTCAAAACAAAACTTTGTGGACTCTGGTCCTTGAAAATTTCCCTTTCCATGTGACAATAAGCAAATTGAAGTAATCTAATTTTTTTTACATGTCCTTGCAGTTGCGATGCAAACCCTGCAGTTATGGAACATGGCAAGCTGACTACATAAATATTAGCATACACATCCTATTTCACACATTGGAAGCTTACTGACCAAACCTCCTGCTTCAGCAGCTGATGCAAGATGAAAACCTGGGCTGAGCACATCCCGGCTTCTCAAATATCGTTGCTTGGCCTTGCTGTAGCTGAAAATAATATAAGGCCATCAACTTATGTTCCAAACATATGGATATAAAGGCATCCTACATGTTTAGTAAATCAGTCTAGAGGCAAAGCTGATGAGCCATATGGATATAAATACATCCTACATGTCTAGTAATCAATTTAGAGGCAAAGCTGATAGCACAAGCAAAACAATAAGTGATACAACTCCAACAATCAAAACAATCTGTTCTGCATGGTTAGTACGCTAACATTGCCAGAAATCAAAGGATTCAAATACAAAAAATATATTTTATGCATTTGAGAATCAAAAGACTCAAATACACAAAATATATTTTCATCAAATCCGTCACTGGCGTGAATATATTTTATGATGGACTACACGATAAAGTTCAAAGGAAGAAGGAAGTAATGAGCCGAAATGTGGTTAAAACAATTAGCCCAGTGGTAAGGAAACAGTTTCCCGTGATTGATGTGCTGGATTCTAGTCACCGTTGATACATGGGTAAATTTTCATTTAAGACTAACAAATAAAATAAGTAAAATTTTGAGCAGTTGCTGCTGAGCAGTGAACTCATTCGATGATGACCACTCCAACAAAAAAAAATAAATATGTGCATACAAGGCAGTCCATATTTACTTCTGGCACTCCAAGTACAAAGGAAAAGATGTTTTTAAACCAGAAGTTTTGAATGCGTGGTTAAGCAATATTCAGTAGGATACAACTCTGATATCGATGCTTACAAGTAGAAATATAAAGCCCAAGAAACAGTAGATCCAAGAACAGCAGGGTAGAAACCAGCATATAGTCCTCTAAAACCCTGAAGCAAAAATGATAATTCGAATCTAGGATGTTATAACTGAGTACACACTAAACAGAAACAGCAAGTTCTTTTCTAACAATGCATCAACAAAATCATGGTAATAAGCATCCTAGATTCGAGAGATTTGATTATTTAGCATTTGGAATGTACCTAAAACAAGTACCTGGCCACCTTCAGACCAAGTAACTTTTCGATTATGAATTCAATGAGCATATCAGAAACAAATTCTACTACTGATTAAAAAAATCATTCCACTTTAAAAGATCAACCTCAGGCAACTCAGATGCGATTTATTTTAACCGGGACAATTTCGGTGGTGGGTGCGATGCAATTTTTTGAGTCAACACTGATCGATCATCTGTTCAATGAACTTCATTCCACTTCAAGATATGTATAACAATATCCTTTCAGCAGACAGGGTTAAATAAAAAAGACTCGCAAATGATAAATGTGGGAAAAGAATCTAGACAAAAATGATTAATTGAAGTGTTGGCAAGGCTCGAGTTCATCAAGCAGAACAAACCTCGGTACGAGCAATAGTGAAGAGTGCATGAGGAGTGTTTTTGTAGGTAGGGAGGTTCAATGATCGCCCGTCGTTCACTGCCTCAACATCAAACCAATAATTAACGATTATCACGAACAAAATGTATATTAATATGGATGACAACAAACACCTTGAAAGCGGGTGCGTATAACGTCGAGTGGGTGAGAGAAGGAAACAGTGGCAAGGCCTGCAGCAGCGCCAGCGGCGGCATTCTCCCACTGCCAGTCTGCAGCCATCAATCACCGGCAACTAGTCGTTAAAGCTTCGTCCTCGTCATTCGAGAAATCCGAACATGGTTGACGACCAAAATGGCGAAGCTTTTCCCCTCGAACCAAACTAACCAGCCAGCTACCAAGAAAAGATTTTTTCAAATTTTGACAGGAGAGAAATGAATCCTGATTTTGGAAACTCAAATCTCTGAGATGGGCCGGATATGTGAATATTAGTTGAATTTGGATGAATTATTAAATTGGTGTTTGTTGTACAAACTACATGAGGATCAAAATTATATTTATCATAAAATGAAAATTATCAACAATTAATATAAATAACATCACTTTCGCGTAAATATATATATCTTCGCAAGTATGCAAAATACATCAACATGTTTGCAGCATTCACAATTAAGGGGTAATTCATGTTACCAACACATGTTGAGAAGGTGTGAAACTGTTCTCGGATCATTACCACGATGTGTAATGGCTTTGAGTTGGATTTATTCGCGGGGGAATGGTTTGATCGATACGTATGTTAGATGTGGCTGGTTCGTTATGGGAGGAAGATATTCGATGAAATGCCTGAGAATGGCGGCGGAGTCAGGATTCCAAATCTACCCGGATTAGAATTTTTTATGGAGAAACAAAATCATACATAACTCTAAAAGATGCATGTTCATTGTAGTCTCAAAAAATTTATCTTTAGCAAGATTGTCAATAATTTTTCTATGAAACTCAAGAAACTCGAAAACTCTTTTGGCAATGTAATATTTTGTATCTTCATCGTAATGCAAGAAACTATGAAGTTTAAATAAAATGAATATCTATGAAACGACGAGAGGAGCTCAAAATAAATAAAAGAGGCATCTTCATAGTTCATAGCAAATCAATTTCACTATCTGATTTTATTATATTTCAGTTTTATTTAAAAATTCTACAGATTTCACATGTTGATTCAACCTTCTGCGGGATCAAATTCAGTTAACCTGAGTTGAAAAAGAAGAAAGAAGAGTAAAAACCAAAATGAGGACCCCAAACTCCGATCAAAAACTACAAAGATTATAAAAGCCGATGACTTTGGCTCCCAAAAAATTATGTATAGCATAACCACTCTCATCTTCCCCAACCCACTCCATCAAATTAAAATCAACAACTCCTTTGAGATTCACACATATCACGAGAAACGGCCATAAAAAAATTCAAGCAAACTCTCACAAAAAGCAATGATCAAACACATTATGATCAAAATATCTAACCAAGAACAAATCCAAATGCAAATCTGAATTCATTTACTCTTATAACAAATTAACTGCTATGCGAAACATACCAAGTATTACGAAAATATAATAGAAAAAAAAAACTGAAAAAGAGAAATAAACTCATACGATTGAATAAGGAGTTTGAATCAGAGTAATAGAAACGAGTCTGAGAATGGCCTCTTTCCGCGTTCATCACCAGAGGCCGCAACTAGACGAAGGAAGAATAAGACCAGCTCACTCTTCGACACAAAACATGGGCTTTTTAATTTTTTTATTTTTTATTGAAATCAAATTAGCCCAATTTTAATACATAAAATTTTTTAAAATATATTGGGCCACCCGGGCTACAGCCCAGGTGGCCCAAAACGTAGCTCCGCCCTGCAAGAGATTTGAGCTCTTCTTGAATTCCACGCTTCTATCATCGTGCTGTTGAAGCTTCTTCAGAACATTTCTTCAAACACCGTGAAAATTTATAATTTTATTCGTATATACTTGTCATATGATTTTGATCATCTTAAATTTTGAAACCCATTATTTTTGTTTTTATGTAATTTTATCATTTTTTTCTAGGGTGCATTTGGTGTCAAGATTAAGTTCACGTGACAATAATGAAATATGGATGACTTAATATCAAATTATATAATACGTCGTAAAGAGTCCTATAAAAATAATAGTAACTGTGCGAAAATAGATGATAATTGTTAAAGTTTTTATTCCACATTTAAATTGGGTTTAGTCCCTACAAAGTCATTGTATTCAATAATAGATTTTAATATAAAAACTTATATCGCACTGAAAATATTTCTTTTTAAATAGGTAAAAAAAAAACTCTAAAGAACTAAAGAAGGGTAGAAATTGTTGAAAATATATATAAATATATATTATTATTTATTGTTGAATGTTGAAGGTTGAAAGTTGAAAATTGAGTTGTAAAATATTGAAAATTAGTGTGTGATGATGTAATTAATGATGTATTAATTTTTGACTAATCTCCAATTGAGATCTATAAATAGGTCTCTCCATTTGTGTAGAAAAACACAATTGTGAAGAGAGAAAAATTTTATAAAGTGTAGAATTTGATAAATTTTGAGTTTTTGAGTTTTTACTTTTTACCGTAAATTTTTACTTTTTCACAACACGTTATCAGCACGATCGCTCGAAGGTTCTCTATATTTTCCGACGCTCCAAAATACAAGAAGAAGTCAAAAATATTCAACAAGTAAGAATTTTTATTTTACTGTTTATATATTTTTATTGTGTATATATTAATATATAATATCATGTTATGAAAAAATAAGTTTTTTTCAAAACTTGTTATAAATCCTGGGAGGATGTTAAGACGACATCCCACACTCCCGGTAAGGGATACGACAAGTATAAAAGCCTCTAAGGTTTTTAAACAATAACGTGATATATATTTATTATGTATATATATTAACTATATTAATATATAATTTCATGTTATTATATAAAAGGTTGTCTATGACACTGACCTTATAATAACGTGATATGATATATATTATTGTGTATTTATATACTAACCATATTTGTATAATCTCATGTTATTATATAAAAGGTTGTCTACGACACCGATCTTATAATAATGTGATATGATATACTATACCTGACTTTATACTAACTATATTGGTATGATTTCACAACATTATATAAAAGGCTGTCTACGACACTGACCTTATAATAATGTGATATGATATACATAATTATTTAATTATGATTATCATTATATGCATTACATGATTATCACGAATTTTTATTCAACACATACTCAATTTTTTCTTTACCCCCAACGGTCACAAATGGTAACAAAACGGCTAGTTTTTGCCCTATAAATATGTTCACTCAAACTCATTTTCAATCACACCAAATTCATTCTTTCTCTCAAAATATTTTATCCTCGGTTTTTTCGAAGATGGAGATGATGACATTTATAAGGATATTTTTCATAACGACTATGATCATCATGCTCACGAGTCTTTTACTCACCAGCGATTTTCCAACACATATTTTTTCTCTATTTGTATACGCACTTGTAATTTACGTTCTTCCATTATTTTGTATTGTCATATTTATGGAAATTAACTAATAAAATGCATTGTTATTTTCTAGTACCACCATGTCGAACTTGGCGAAACTCGAATTCATTGCACTTGATATAACCGGAAAAAATTATATGCCATGGACCCTCGATGTAGAAATGCATCTCGAGTCATTGGGTCTTAACGAAACTATCAAAGAAAATAACATATCATCCTCACAAGATAAAGCAAAAGCGATGATATTTTTACGCAGACATCTTGATGAGGGGTTGAAATGTGAATATTTGACCGAAAAAGACCCAATGATTTTGTGGAAAGGGTTAAAAGAACGTTTTAAGCATATACGGGAAGTTATACTTCCGACCGCACGAGATGAATGGAATACTTTAAGATTCCAAGATTTTAAAAAGGTGAGTGATTATAATTCTGCGATGTATCGAATTGTCTCACAGCTGAAATTTTGTGGGCATAATATTACTGAGATGGAAATGCCTGAAAAGACATTTTCCACATTCCACGCATCAAATATAACTCTACAACAGCAATATAAAGTGCGTGGATTTTCAAGATACTCAGAACTCATCGCATGTTTACTCGTGGCGGAAAAGAATAATGAATTGCTCATGAGAAATCATCAGTCCAGACCTACTGGTTCAACGGCATTTCCTGAAGCAAATGTCGTAAGTAAAAATGAAAACCAAAATCAAAGATATAGACAAGATTTTGGTCGAGGTCGTGGACGAGGACGTGGGCGTGGACGTGGGCGTAAAAATGATCGTGGTCGTGGTTACGGCCGTGGATATGAAAATAATCGAGATAGTTACTTCAATAACTAATCTCAAAAGAACGTCACGTACTACCCAAAAAGGCAGCATGAAAATATGAGTGAAAATAAAATCACTCAAACAGATATGAGAGTGCTTGTTATAAATGTGGCACTCCAAGACATTGGTCATGTACCCCTGAGCACTTATGTAAGCTCTTTAAAGTATCAATAAAGGGGAAAGAAAAGAGACCAATTTTGTTGAAAACAGTAACCATTTATGTGGTTCAACTTATTTCAATGCTGCCGATTTTTCAAATGATTTCGAGAACAATGATTAATATATTGGTGGGACTAGTATGTAACATGTTATATTTTTCATGCATTCTTATAAAGCATATTATATTTTGCATTGTACTTCATTTTTTTTATTGCATTTTTGTGAAGTTTGATATGGAAAATGCTATGAGCAAACATGGAAATAATACCATGGAAATTTATATACCAGATAGTGGTACAACGCACACTATTCTGCGAGATGAAAGATATTTCTTGAAAATAAAACCAACAAAAACAATGGTGAATACCATATCAGGTCCTGTAGACTTGATTGAAGGATGTGGCAAAGCACAATTTTTGTTACCTAATGGTACAAAATTTTTGATAAATAGTGCTTTATATTCACCACGATCACAAAGAAATTTGTTGAGTTTTAATGATATATATTCTCATGGTTATGATACGGAAACAATAACCGAAGGAAATGAGAAATATATGTGTCTTACTACATATAAATCAGGAAAGAAATATGTAGTTGAGAAATTATCAATGCTCCCTACTGGATTACATTATACACATATAAGTCCAATCGAATCAAATATGGTTATTGAAAATTCTTCAATACTAACAAATTGGCATGATCGATTGGGACATCCTGATTCAATAATGATGCGAAGGATTATAGAAAATACAAGTGGTCATCCACTGAAAGACCAGAAGATCTTTCAGAATAATAAGTTTCAGTGTAAAGCATGTTCTCTGGGGAAACTTATTATAAGACCATCACCAGCTAAAATCCAAAAGGAATCACCCATATTTCTTGAACGTATTCAAGGTGATATTTGTGGGCCAATTCATCCACCATGTGGACCATTTCGATACTTTATGGTATTGATCGATGCCTCTAGCAGATGGTCACATGTATGTTTATTGTCCACTCGGAATGTGGCATTTGCAAAATTGATGGCTCAAATAATAAAATTGCGGAATCAATTTCCCGAATATACGATCAAGAAAATAAGACTTGATAATGCTGGAGAATTTACTTCCCAGACTTTTAACGACTATTGTATGTCGATGGGAATTACTGTTGAACATCCTGTAGCTCATGTTCATACACAAAATGGATTAGCTGAATCATTGATTAAACGTCTGCAGTTGATTGCTAGACCAATGATTATGAGAACGAAACTCCCTATTTCTATATGGGGACATGCAATTTTACATGCTGCTGCATTGATTCGCATCAGGCCAAGTGCATATCATAAACACTCCCCATTGCAGCTTGTATTTGGCAAAGAACCAGATATTTCTCATTTGAGAATTTTTGGATGTATGGTGTATGTGCCTATTGCACCACCTCAAAGAACAAAAATGGGACCTCAAAGAAAGAATGGTATTTATATCGGCTATGATAGTCCATCAATCATTAGATATCTTGAGGCTCAGACAGGCGATGTGTTTACAGCACGGTTTGCTGATTGTCATTTTGATGAAAATAACTTTCCAATGTTAGGGGGAGAAAAGAAACACATCGAAAAAAAAAATCACATGGTATGTACCATCATTATTACATTTGGATCCTAGAACTAAACAATGTGATAAAGATGTACAACAAATTGTGCATTTGCAAAGAATAGCAAATCAAATGCCAGATGCATTTGCAGACACAAAAGGGGTAACAAAATCATATATACCTGCTGTAAATGCCCCTGCTCGAGTTGAAATTCCAAAGAAACAAAATGAAGACATTCATGATGTCATAAAACGCCTGAAGCGTGGAAGGCCAATCGGTTCAAAGGATAAAAATCCTCGGAAAAGAAAATACATAGAGAAAAATGATGATCAGAAAATAGAAAATGGTGTTCCAGAAGAAACACACGATGATGAAAATATTTTGTCAGAACCACAAACTGACGAGAATCATGAAATCTCTATAAATTATATTAATACTGGAAAAATATGGAACCGAAAGAATGTAAAAGATATTGATGAGATATTTTTGTACAATATGGCATGTGACATCGTAAATGAAGATAATGAACCAAAATCTTTTGGTGAATGCAAAACTCGAAAGGATTGGTCAAAATGGAAAGATGTCATCCAGGTTGAATTAAATTCGCTAAATAAACGTAGTGTTTTTGGACCTATAGTCCTTACACCTAAAGGTGTTAAACCTGTTGGGTACAAATGGGTTTTTATTCGAAAGAGAAATGAGAAAAATGAAATAGTGAGATATAAAGCTCGACTTGTTGCACAAAGTTTTTCTCAAAGACCTGGAATTGATTATGAAGAAACATATTCTCCTGTTATGGATGCAATTACGTTTCGGTATTTGATCAGTTTAGCAGTGTCTGAAAACTTGGACATGCGTCTAATGGATGTTGTTACAGCTTATTTATACGGATCACTTGATAGTGATATATACATGAAAATCCCTGAAGGATTTAAGATGCTAGAAGCACAAAGTTCAGAACCCAGAGAATTTTATTCTGTGAAATTACAAAGATCATTGTATGGGTTAAAGCAATCCGGCCGAATGTGGTATAATCGGCTAAGTGAACACTTGATGAAAAAAGGATATGTAAATGATCCAATATGCCCTTGTGTTTTCATCAAGAAAACAACATCGGGATGCGTGATTATTGTTGTATATGTTGATGATTTAAACATCATTGGAACGAATAAAGAAATTCAAGAAGTGATGTTATACTTGAAGGAAGAATTTGAAATGAAAGACCTTGGAAAAACCAAGTATTGTCTTGGTTTACAAATTGAACAAAAAGAATGTGGAATTTTTGTTCACCAGTCTAATTATACAGAGAAGGTCCTTAAACGTTTCAATATGGATCAATCAAATCCTTTAAGTACTCCAATGGTTGTCAGATCATTGAATATAGAAAAGGATCCATTTCATCCATGTGAAGATGATGAAGTTGTTCTTGGTCCTGAAGTACCATATCTAAGTGCCATTGGTGCCCTTATGTATCTTGCAAATTGCACTAGATCAGACATATCTTTTGCAGTAAATTTATTGGCAAGATTCAGTTCATGTCCAACGAAGAGGCACTGGAACGGAATTAAACATATATTCCGTTATTTACGAGGAACGACGGATTTGGGACTTTTGTATCCAAAAGATACAAATCAGAGAATAATTGGTTATGTTGATGCTGGATACTTATCTGATCCACATAAGGCACGTTCCCAAACCGGATATGTATTTACTCGTGGAGGCACTGCAATCTCTTGGCGATCACAGAAACAAACACTTGTTACAACTTCATCAAATCATGCCGAGATTATTGCACTACATGAAGCAAGCCGTGAATGTGTCTGGCTTAAATCAATGACTCGGCATATCCAAACTTCTTGCGGATTATCAGTGGACAAGAATCCAATCACACTGTATGAAGATAATGCCGCATGTGTTACCCAAATGAAAGAAGGATACATCAAAAGTGACAGAACTAAACATATTCCTCCTAAATTCTTTGCATACACTCAAGAGCTGGAGAAGAATAAAGATATTGATATCTGTTACATTCAATCAAGTGAGAACTCATCCGATCTCTTCACAAAGGCACTTCCCACGGCGATATTCAGAAAACACATTTATAATATTGGGATGCGCAATCTACGAAATATGTGAAGAATCATTCATGTTGACATCAGGGGGAGTTTACGTGGCTGCACTCTTTTTTCCTTACTATGGTTTTTGTCCCAATGGGTTTTTCCTAGTAAGGTTTTTAACGAGGCAGTATACAACACGTAATGGAGATAGTCATTCTATCATGATCATCATCACAAGGGGGAGTGTTGAAAATATATATAAATATATATTATTATTTATTGTTGAATGTTGAAGGTTGAAAGTTGAAAATTGAGTTGTAAAATATTGAAAATTAGTGTGTGATGATGTAATTAATGATGTATTAATTTTTGACTAATCTCCAATTGAGATCTATAAATAGGTCTCTCCATTTGTGTAGAAAAACACAATTGTGAAGAGAGAAAAATTTTATAAAGTGTAGAATTTGATAAATTTTGAGTTTTTGAGTTTTTACTTTTTACCGTAAATTTTTACTTTTTCACAACAGAAATATCCACGCTTCATATATATTTTTTAGGTCTGCAACTAGTTAATGGGGATATAAACCAATCCAATTGAATCTAGTCGAATATTAGTGAAAATTTTAAGGTTCGATTCAAATCGAATCAAATATATTTGAGTTCACGTTCGATTTAAATTTTGAAAATTTTAGATTTGTTTGCTCGAGTTCGGCTCGAAATGATCGAAGATATTCGTTAACTATTTGAACTAGTGCTATGACAATATGTTTCGAAAAATCAAAATGCATATATAATAAATATTAGTGTATTTGCACACTTGTTGTGTCTGACGAAAAATTTGATTTTTTTATTAAAATTAATTTTTGAAAAAAATCTAATAAATTTATGGAAAAAATAAATGTTTCTTGGTTGATTTTTGAAAAAAATCTAATAAATTTATGGAAAAAATAAATGTTTCTTGGTTAAATATTATTCGTAAGTATATGAGAAATAATTAAAAGAGCATGAATTATATATTTACATTGGTTATTTCGTACCATTATTTTTCTAATAATTTGAAATTTAAATTGAGGTCATACCAAGAGATCAAGTTGGTTTTTCTAAGAGGCTCTCACTTAATAAATAGGTATAGATATAATTTATTCTAATAATAAAATATTAAAGTTTGCTCACGGTTCGTGAACTATTGAGCAAAATAATTTTGACTTGAAAAGAGTTCGAATATATTCGAGTTCTGCTCGAATTTGATAACTTCGAATATAAATCAAATATTTATCAAGTTCGTTTGTGAACCGGTTTGATTTGTTTTCAGTCCTGTTTGCAACCACTCATTTTCTATTTTTCTTATAAAATAAAATCTAAAATAAAGAATATGGTTTTATTCATATTATAATTAATTAATATTAATACATGAAAAGATATGGAGTATAAAAAAAGGGAAAATGAATCGTTAAATTTATATATTTTGCTGTAACTTAATAATTTAGGGATTAGCAAAGTCCATTTTATAGGAGACGTGAAGGAATCGTTGCCGATCGTTATTACAGTTAACGATGTGTAATGGTTTCTGTTTCACCCACTCTGAAGCTCTTTCCCCCTTCGATCAGAGCCGCCATTGCCATCCCCAAGCCCGCCATTTTTCAGGAAGATCATCTTCCGTTCATCCCCTTCTCGAAGCTTCAAGAAATCAGACTGTTAGAATCTCAGCTCATCGCCACCCTCGACAATTCGACGAGCCTCGGGCAAATCAAGCAGAACCATGCCTACATAATACGCAAAGGCCTCAACCAGAGTTCTTACATTATCGCGAAGCTCATCCGCATGCTCTCGAAAGTGAATGAGCCCGTGCGATCTTACGGAGTTTCCGTGTTCTCCCAGGTGAAATTCCCCAATGCTTTTCTTTACACGGCTTTGATTCGGGGTTTTACGGTTGACGGGTTGTTTAAAGAATCGGTTTTGGTTTATAATTCCATGAGGAGGGATGGGATTAAGCCCGTCTCTTTCACATTCAGTGCCTTATTGAAGGCATGTGGGAGTGAAGCTAATTTACATTTTGGTCGGCAGCTTCACGGGGAGAGCGTGAAGTTAGGTGGTTTTGATCAGTTAGATTTGTTCGTTGGAAATGGTTTGATCGATATGTACGTCAAATGTAGCTGGTTGGATTATGGGAGGAAGATATTCGATGAAATGCCTGAGCGGGATTTGATCGCTTGGACTTCCCTCATCGTTGCTTATGCAAAGAATGGAGATATCCATTCGGCTAGTGAGCTATTTCTTGGGTTGCCGGTGAAAGATATGGTGGCATGGACTGCCATGGTCACAGGTCTTGTACAGAACGGGAAACCGAGAGAAGCAATGGAATATTTTGAAAGAATGCAGAATGCAGGCGTGGAGACTGATGAGGTGACATTGGTAGGTGTTATCAACGCTTGTGCACAGTTAGGCATGCTGAAGTATGGTAATTGGATCAGAGAAGTGACTGAGAGATCTGGCTTTGACCCCTCCAACAATGTGTTACTGGGTTCGGCATTCATTGATATGTACTCAAAGTGCGGGTCTGTTGATGATGCATATGTGATTTTCATGAGTATGAATAATTTGAATGTTTATTCATATAGTTCGATGATTGTCGGTCTTGCAAGTCATGGGCGCGCAAATTCTGCAATAGAGTTGTTCAAGGAGATGGTGAAAACCAATGTTAAGCCTAACACCGTGACTTTTATCGGGGTTCTAGCTGCGTGTAGTCATGCGGGATTGGTAGAGCAAGGTAAAAGTTACTTTGAAATGATGGAGAAATCTTATGGTGTAAAACCATCTGTGGACCACTATAATTGCATGGTGGATCTTTTCAGCAGGACTGGGCGACTTGATGAAGCGCTTGAGCTTATTAGAAGCATGACAATGGAGCCTAGTGCTGGTATCTGGGGTGCTCTTCTTGGGGGTTGTAGGATGTATGCAAATCCTCACATTGCGGAAGTTGCTGCAAGATATCTTTTCAAGATGGAGCCTGACAATATTGGAAACTACATATTACTTGCCCAGGTTTATGCAAAATCGGAAAGGTGGAAAGACGTCTTAGAGGTGAGGAAACTAATAAGAAAAAAAGGATTTAAAAAGTATCCTGCATTTAGCCAGGTTGAAGGGGAAAAGGGTGTCGTCCATGAATTCTGCGCAGGTGAAATGACCCATCCCAGGTCTAAAGAGATTAAGGAGACACTGCAGGACATCATTAATAGACTAAAATTGATTGGATACGTACCAAACTGTAGTTCGGTGCTTTATGATCTGGGTGAGGATGAGAAAAAGCAGATTTTGATGCATCACAGTGAGAAGCTAGCTTTTGCATACGGGTTAATCACCATAGACGATGGCTGTGCCATTAGAATCGTGAAAAATCTAAGAATATGCGAGGATTGCCACTCATTCATGTGTGGAGCGTCCCAAATTACAAGGAGGGAGATTATAGTGAGGGATAACATGAGATTCCATCACTTCCATGACGGGAAATGTTCCTGTTCTAACTTTTGGTAGTTGAAGTGGAGATTCCCAGCCTGACAAGCCGAAGCCCGTGGCCCTTTCAGGCTTCTATTAGGAGTCGAAGAAACCTTGGATTGCAAGAGCTAACATTCTCATGTGAATTTAAAGAGAAATTTGGAACCAGGTTTCAGAATATTGGCAGCAACTCCTGCTCAGGAATTTGATTTTCATCAAAATTTCGAAAGTTCATAAACTTCAGGTAGAATGAAGGGGACCTACAAAGCCTTTTCATATACTAGTTCAGCGTGAAAATGAATTATAATTGCGAAAACTTTTCTGTGTTTGGTTTAAGCCTTAAGGCACACATTGATTCTTGCCTTGAGAAGATCAGAGTTCGGCATCTGCGTTAATTTGGTGGAATCAGAAACGTGAGAGTACGTTCCATTTGGAACGATTGGTATTGCAGGACCACTTCTTTTGAAAATTGAAATTTTGTGCAAACTAGCAATCAGAGTTCATCTAACATTATTTTCCATCGCATTTCTTACAAGCATGGATTACTTACAAGTTTGGTTTAAGGCATAAATCGATTTATTTTTCTATTTTCCTTTCCAAGTTTCCACTACCACTCCGAATGTACATTGTTGTTGTATTATTTTACTGTTTTGAACTAACCAATGGCCAAAAGGATTCTTTTACATTGCATTTTCCTTACAAGCAGACGTTGGGACAATTAACTAGTGAAAATTTATGCGAATAAGATATAATTATAATTGGTTTTTCTTTTGTTGACATAAAAGACAATATATGTGAAGATATTGTTTGATCCAAGGGGGACATGTATACGCCCCAGTGGCCTAAACCATGTCCAAGAAGTACTACTAGTAATTGTTTTTTTTCATCATCATCACAGATTTATCATCTACACACACTCCTACAAACTTTGCTCACTATATCACAATTGCTTGATCTTGTTGCCTCTATTTGATCGCCTTCTCGTTAATTTTTTCAAAACTTTAGCAAACTTGATCTTCTGTTCCTTGTCAATCACTCCATTACTTTCAACGACTTCTTTTGCTTCTCCAATATCACATGTTTTTTCATCTACAGGTACCAAAGTTTTATCGTCCTTCTTTTTCTTGAGCAAATCAAGAACCCCCTGAAGTGCGAGATCAACATCCTCGTTTCTCATTAAGTGTTCTGCAATTTCAGCAGGGCTGATCTCTACTTCCTGGATGAAGCTTCTAATCTCTTGACATGGCTCCTTCGTTTGATCTTTCACTCCCAAGTAATTTAAGGCCAAAACATCAAATCCCTCAGGTGTGCAATACCCCATATGAATGTGCATATCCATTCGACCAGGGCGCAACAGGGCAGGATCCAGTTTCTCTTTATGATTCGTTGTGAAAATAACAATTCTTTCATCCCCACAAGTTGACCACAACCCATCTATGAAGTTCAGTAGTCCAGATAATGTCAACTGTTTCATCAAACACCAAAATTAATCAGAAATCAATCAAAGCATCATTCATGTATAACTTACATCATAATGTGTAACATTTTTTTCTGCTGACCTTTGTGTTAGAGGACTCATCGACCTCGGGTTCAGCACCCCTGTCATGCATTTGCACACTGCAATCAATATCCTCGATTACAATAATCGATCTGTTTGTGGTGGACAGCAAGATCCTCCTCAAATCAGAATTTGAATATAGACTGGCAAGTTCCATATCATACACATCAAATTTCAGATAGTTGGCCATGGCAGCTATCAAGCTCGATTTTCCTGTCCCGGGAGGGCCATAGAGGAGATAGCCTCTCTTCCAGGCCTTGCCTACTTTCTTGTAATAATCTCTTCTCCTCACAAACCTGTCTAAATCTTCAATGATGGATTTTTTCAAACACGGGTCCATGGCCAATTTATCGAAGGTGGCTGGATGATCCAAATCGATGCAGCCCCAATACCCGCCTCCATTGCCACCATCGTCATCTTCGTAATCATAGGGACAGTCCCTGGTGTACAACTTCACTGCCCTCTCGTTATCTTTGATTTCTTTTGCTTTGGCCATAACATGAGGCAAGTACTCATTGAGCACATCGTCTTTATGCGACTTGTCGAATGTCAACTCGAAAAATCTCTTCTCCGGCTGGAAATTGTTGCTCTGCTTCTCGGGTTCAACCAAAATAAACTGCCATTTGAGTTTAAAACCTTTGAAGTGATCAACCACTTCCTGATTCTTCTCCATGCTAATACTGATGCTCTTCTGTTTGGAACTTTTGTTGACTTTGAATCTTTCGGAGTCGGGATTGTCTACCGTGCGGAGATAGACCTCAGCGGCGTCGTATATTTGGTTGCGAGCGATGCCACATTGTTCGTCCACCACCATTGTTATGGTCTGGGCGGGAAGTGGATTGAAAAATCTTCCCAAGTAATGTTTGAAGAAATGGGCGAGTGCCGAAAAGACGGCCGATTTTACAGGCTCGGGAATCAAATCATATACGACTGATCGAAACAGCATCATCGACGCTGCAATTGATGCATAAGCTGAGAAAATATTGGTAGCCATTGATTGCATCTCCGCGGCAGAATACATTTTTTTTATTTCCCACCACAAAATCAACAACTTGGATATCTGATTTCAGGCGGAAGAATAGTTATTGTGATTGGGTATCGCTTGTTGTGTTTAAATACATACAGGGAATTGAAAGGGAAACTTAGGCAACACGCTGGAAAGGATGGGCAAGGGTTTGTTATCGTGTGTAGCTGGTGTTCTGATCCGCTGAATTGGAGAAAGTTGGATGGTAAAGATAATGGCGGGTGTAACTGAACCGGGTGTAGGAGATTTGCGCTCTGCTTGGACGCCACGCTTTTGTGTTTGTGTTGTCTTCCCAGTTTTATATAAGGTTCGCGGGAGTTTTGTTGGACGTGAAAAACGGACACGGTTTGGAATCGCTTTTTTGTTGTGTGGTCCGCAAATTATTTTATACAAATTTTGACATTGGTGTATGTTCAAACTCAAAAATCAATTTTTTTTCCTTTATTTAAATTGCTCTAGGTTCAAATTGTTATTAAATTCAACTAGATATATATTTTATTTTTAAATTATTTTATTGATTAGATTGCAAAAATAGATTTATATTTACTAATTACTGTACTATAAAAAAAAAATTTATAACATGTTTCCAAAAAAATATTAAACGTGAAATTTGTATTTCATAAATGAAAAGACACACATCTATATATCAACATATTAATTAATTTTATTAATATAAATGATAATATTATTATATAATATAGATAGATTGAGAGAAAAACATCATTTATTATATATTTATAAATAATTTATTTTGAATATATAACTTATCAGTTTGTCATATACATGTGTGTATATGTAAATTTGTATTGATTGATATTTATAATGTTTTCGTACAATAAATACGATCTCTTTTTATAATATAAAATTTAAATTAATATAAATGTATACTTATAATTATAGTAATAAATTTTTTTGAAAAATAAAATGTATATCTATTTGAATTTAAGAAAAATATTGGATTTTAAAATAACATATGCAAATGATAAAATTAACTTTATAACTTGATCATGTACCAATGAACCCATTTTTAATAGTTCATGTATCAAAATGATTTTTACTCGTATTATAATTATATTTATTCATAATATAATATTTTTTATATCATATTAATACTAATCATTAAATTTGTAAATATATATTAAAAACACAATAAAAATAAAATAGGTAAAATAAAAAAATTTCCCGATAATATTAATTTTTGTATAAGATTTGAAATAAATGGGCGACATGAAAGTTGTGTTTGGTACTTACACTAAAATACATTTCTGGGTTGAAGATAGCCTATAAGCACATATCTTGAGTGAGTTCTTGACACCGTATTAGACCTACGTATGTTGGAGGCGATACACTCATACATACACCAAGCAAATTCTCGTCTCCATTATAACTATTACCTCTTCGATTCAGCCGAGCGATGGGCACTAACTACTGAGTTAAAGCGACCTCTTGCGCTAACTAATAATTTTTTTGGTTAAAAGGAGGGGAAAAATGGTTAATATTTGTAATCCATGATATCAAAGTAATTACAATATATTTCAAACAAAAATTAATTATGTGCAAAATTTTGTCAGTTTAAATAAAAGCTTCAACTTTAATTAAATAGTGCAGTTATTAAATACTTATAAATTAATTTACATAATTGGATTTTTTTTTTTGTAGACAAAAAATTAGAGCCTTTAATTTGAGTCGGATCAATCCGTCTCACCACACAATTCAAATGTGTTAGATTGAAATTTTGTCAACTCTTTTAAAAGCGGACCTAGATGGGTCAACCACGGGCCCAGGGAGGCATAGGTTGATGTGGAAGGAAATTTTTAAAAAAATCTTTTATTGTGAATTGTGGATGTGTGTGTGGTGATATATATTCTTTTTGAGAAAATTGTGAAATTTTTAATATTAATTATTTTATATAATAATATGTACACGTCGTCAAATCAATAATTAAGAATTTCATTCACGTAGTTTTATTAAAAAAAAAATTTTGTGAAATGGAAAATTTTAATTAATTATTTATTTTTATTTTTTTGTGTACATGTCGATTTCTAGCAAGTCATCGAGACCACAGAACGACCCACCCCTCCACAAACGCGCTCTGCACATTTATCTTTTTTTTTTGGGTAAATAAATATTCTCTAAACAAAAATATTTAGAAATACACTGGACATATATAATAGCTTCGAGAGCTTATAATTTGAGACGCAAAATCTAGTGGATACAAACGATAAAAACACCGAAATACATGTTCCTTAATCTTGCGGAGCAAGAAATGGAATTTTGCAGTGCCAACTTTAGCAAAGGCAAGATGTTTCCCGGTAAGCTTTCTTGATGGTTGTCATTCGGTGATTCATCCCAAGCCATTCCCGAAAACGATCCCAAAGATTTTGTTTGTCACCCTTGCGTGATTTTGTTACATCTGTTCGATCGCCTTCTTGTTAAACTTTTCAAGATTTTTGCAAACTTCATCTTCTGATCCTTGTGAGCTTCGATACCATCACTTTCAATCATCTCTTTGGCTTCTCCAGTATCACCATCACATTTCTTTTCATCAACAGGTACCAAAGCTTTTTCGTCCTTCTTCCTCTTGAGCAAATCAAGAACCCCCCGGAGTGCAAGATCAACATCCTCGCTTCTCATCAAGTGTTCTGCAATTTCAGCAGGGGTGATATCTACTTCCTGAATCAAGCTTCTAATCTCTTGACACGGCGCCTTCGTCTGATCTGTGATTCCCAAGTAGTTCAAGGCCAAAACATCGAATCCGTCAGGTGTGCAATACCCCATATGAATGTGCATATCCATTCGACCAGGGCGCAACAGGGCAGGATCCAGCTTCTCCTTATGGTTCGTTGTGAAAATAACAATTCTTTCATCCCCACAAGTTGACCACAATCCATCTATGAAGTTCAGTAGTCCAGATAATGTCAACTGTTTCATCAAACACCAAAATTAATCACAAGTCCATCAAAGCATCATTTATGTATAACTTGCATCATAATGTGTAACATTTTCTCTGCTAACCTTTGTGTTAGAGGACTCATTGTCATCTCCCTCGGATTCGGCACCCCTGTCATGCATTTTCACGCTGCAATCAATATCCTCGATTACTATAATCGACCTGTTTGTTGTGGACAACAAGATTGTCCTCAATTCTGAATTGGAATATAGACTGGTAAGTTCCACATCATACACATCAAATTTCAGATAGTTGGCCATGGCAGCAATCAAGCTCGATTTTCCCGTGCCAGGAGGGCCATAGAGGAGATAGCCTCTCTTCCAGGCCTTGCCTACTTTCTTGTAATAATCTCTTCTCCGCACAAACCTGTCTAAATCTTCGATGACGCATTTTTTCAAACACGGGTCCATCGCCAATTTGTCGAAGGTGACTGGATGATCCAAATTGACGCAGCCCCAATACGCATTGCCACCATCATCATCGTCGTAACCATGGGGACAGTCCCTGTTGTACAACTTCACCGCCCTCTCGTTATCTTTGATTTCTTTTGCTTTGGCCATAACTTGAGGCAAGTACTCATTGAGTACGTCGTCTTTATGCGACTTGTCGAATGTTAACTCGAAAAATCTCTTCTCCGACTGGAAATTGTTGTTCTGGTTCTCGGGTTCGACCAGAACAAACTGCCATTTGAGTTTAATACCTTTGAAATGATCGACGACTTCCTGATTCTTCTCCAGACTAACACTGATGCTCTTCTGTTTGGGACATTTGTTGACTTTAAATCTTTCGGAGTCAGGATTTTCTATTGTGCGGAGATACAACTCGGCGGCGTCGTAGATTTGGTTGCGAGTGATGCCACTCTGTTCGTCCACCACCATCGTTATCTGGGTGGGAAGTGGATTGAAAAATCTTCCCAGGTAATGTTTGAAGAAATGGGCGAGCGCCGAAAAGACAGCTGATTTTACGGATTCGGGAATCAGATCAAAGGCGACCGATCGAAACAGCATCATCGACGCTGCAATTGATGCGTAAGCTGAGAAAATATTGGTGGCCATTGATTGCATTTCCGCGGCAGAAAACATTTTTATATTTATTTGTAAATCAAAGAATTGGTATTTGCGATTGGGGGAATCGGTGGGGGTGTTTAAATACACGGGAAACTTAGGGAGCAATCTGGAGAGGATGGGAAAAGGAGTTATCGTGTGTAGCTGGTGTATAGGTCCGCTGAATTGGAGAAAGTTGGATGGTTAGGGTGTTACGGGTGTAAATTTAATCGGGTGTAGGAGATTTTATCTCTGCTTGCAAGCCACGCTTTTGGCCAAAGTTTGGGGGAGTCAATGTTGTCGGGCTGAGAAAATGACACGCAAAACACACTGTGTCAGCTCTCAAAGAGGTTTTTTTTTAATAAGTTGTGGGGTTGGCGAATTATCCTTATTTTATTTTTATACACCCCTTCAAAGTACATATTGAATAGGTCTGTTTTGGAATTAAAAGAATGTTTTTTGATAATTTGCATTTCAATATTTTGTGCATTTATACAAAAAAATTCGTTTGTTTTTTTTTTTGTTTTTTTATTAAATCTTATATAAATTTCAAGCTAGCATTCATATGGTAAAATAATTTTGACACAAATATTCAAAATGTAATAACAATTATATAAATATATTATTGATGGTGAAAGCTCCAAAATTTAGATAAATTTTTGCTTGTATTAGCTTTACGATTTTATTTTCAAATATTTCTCACTTTTGTTTTTCACCTACTTCAAAATGTTTTTTTAAAAAAATCGTTTTAAAATTAGCAAAATCTCCCCAAGAACCGGAATCCGATTTTTTTATTAAAAAAATAATTTTTTATTTTTAAAACCTTAAATTTAATATTATATATATAGATTAAAGGATTATTTCTAATATATACTTCATTAAAAATATTATTTTAGTAACACTATATATTTTTAAATAATTTATTTATTTTTGAAAAAAATATATAACTATGATTGATATTTTGAATAAATTTATATAATTATTTAGTTTTCTAACTATGGTAGATTTTTTTTTGTCTACTTATATATAACTTTTATATTTTTAAATTTAAAAAATATTATTCATTATATTATATAAACGATTTTCTGATCAACTGACTAGTTAATTTTTTAAAAGTAAACCGATTTGGTTATAAAAATATTGATTAATTTTTTATTTTTTTTTCTGCCCAATAATTTTTGTTTTAAGATTGTCCTAGAAGATACTTAGTCTATGTTTTTTTTTATCATTTTAAAAAAGTTGAAATTAAATATTATTGATTAATTAATTTAGGATTTTGTATTTGTTTATTGATTACACTTGTTGATTGTCATGTCATCACACTCCATCATTTGGTTTCCGAATTTAGAGAATTTAGTTTTGAAGATCCAACCGATTATTTCAAGAATTCTCATTGTTTCAAACTCTTATCGCCGAAGATTTTGATAATGTGTTCGTACTCCCATGTGTTTTGGGTCACTTTTGTCAATAAAGTGGATGATTCATGTTTTGTACAATTCAATCTTATTAGGAAAGAAGTGTCGCATTTTGATTTCACTAGTTTAATTTTTGGATTAAGTATATAAATCATGAATATTTCAGATCATATGGTGTTAATTTCTTTTAAAAATATACTATAAATTTTGTCATAGATATTATATTATAAAAATATTAACAACATAAATTGTTTACAACCTTTATTTTCATAATGTTAATTTTTCTGTGATACGGTGTTGATTATTGAGGTTTTAGGGAAAATATAAAATTAAATGGTGATGACTTGTTTAATATTTCAAAACATTTATTAAACAACGTAAAGTTGTAACTTTCTTCTTGATATTTATCTTTCTAATGTTTTTTTAATATGCGTGAACACATAATTTGTAATTTGTTCGACACCAAAATCTTAAATTAATACGAGAATTTTGATTCAAAATCCGATTATAACAATCTCCTCCGAAAAATACATAAGACAACTTATATACATTCAGGTTGCTATGCTGCACAGGGGTGCAAACGAACCGAATCGAGCCGAATAATGGTAAAATTTTAAGGCTTGAATTCGGCTCGATAAGAGCATATTCGAGTTCGAGCTCGATTCGAAGTTCGATAATTTTAAATATTTTGGCTCGAGCTCGGCTCGAAATGAAGTTCGAGTTCAGCTCGAAATATTCGAACTTATTCGTGAACTATTCGGATATTATGGTTCAAAAAGCTCGAAATGTTCGAAAAAGCTCGAAATGTATATATATTTATTATATAATTATATTATATTAATTAAATATTAAGGCTCACAAACTATCGAACAAAATAATTTTGGCTCGAGCTCGGCTCGAAAAAATGTTCGAACATGTTCGAATTCGATAAGCTCAAATATTTATCGAACGGGCTCGTAAAGCTCACGAACAGATTCAGTTCGTTTGCACCCCTACACTGTACCTGGTGATTCAGGGTCATTCGACCCTGCAGAAGGGGTATTACCCCCTCTGCAAATGGATGGCCCGAATTGGCCAAAAGCCAATTTCCGTCCAGGCTCCACATGAAAAATATGGGGCTCGGATGGAAATTGGCCAATCCGAGCCATCCAAATACATAGGGGTAGGGTCGAAGGACCCGGTGATTCAAAGACTATGACCCAAACTCAAGACGCGGCATATTACGTAACGTGTGGGTCCATGTGGTCGGACCGAGAAGACACAGAATATCAGACAAAGAGCTTTTAGGTTGTGGGCTTCGCAAATTATTTTATTTTATACAACCCTTCAAATATACATATATAAAATAATGCTGATTTAAAAATATATATAATAATAATAATGCTTAATATATAACAAATATCATTTATAATGATTTTATAATAACAATATCGTGAGATTTTATTTTTCTATCTTGATATTTTATATCTAATGTATCATGAGATTTTTATAAATTAAATTCATACATTGAATTTTTTTGTGTCTTGTAAGATTTTGGTGTATCAATTCGGTTGTGCTGTAGCATCACTCAAAAATATATATATCAAAGATATCATGTAAGACATATCACTTTTCTCATATCTATAATAAAAAATAAAATAAAAAAATAACACAAAAATTCCTATAAGATGCTTTCAATGTCTTATAAAAGGATATTTGATTCAACCGACCCAGAAAATATTATTATTTTTTTATTCCAAAAATATTGCCTAAAACTCTCGATCTCGTGGAAATATACACCAACTCACTTTCACATAACTCGATACAATAATTATTTTACATTGAACATCGTTACTTTAAGCATAACTATGTATTTTTAAAAACAAACAAGAGACGCAAGAAAACACACCATATGTATCAATCAAGTAATAGAAATTGATTTGTACTGCTGAACTGTAGCGGTGATGGCTTCTTCAACTGGCAGCCTCTCCAAACTTGATGCACCATAGAATCCATGTACTCCATTTGTTCGCTTCAATACATATTCTGCTTCTTTGGGACCAGATATGGGACCTATCATTGCAATAACATGATTATTCTTCAGCAACTTGGCCTCAAAAATTTCCAATCAAAATCCAGATTTCATAACTGTGAAACCAAGCATTTGCACTAGTACTGAAAGAGTGAAAGGTGTGGTTCATAATAATGTTGCAATACAGATCTTTTAGATTACATGGAAGTATAATCATCAGGTTTTCATTGTTGTGGCACATATGCAGTTGCTCATCACAAGGAATGCCAAAAGATTTTACCTCCATGGCAAAGCACAATGGCCGAAGGGTTGATCCGATGAGCAGCATCAGCAATTGCTTGCACTAGGATCACACTTTCCTCGATTGAGACAGCCGTTTTTGCACCAATATGACCAGATGTTGTGAGTCCCATGTGAGCCACTATTATGTCAGCACCAGCTTTTGCCATAGAAATGGCTTCATCTTGGTTGAAAGCATATGGGGTAGTTAACAGTCCCATTTCGTGAGCTTTTGCAATCATCTCAACCTCCAAACTAAGAATGAGAGATGATAAGATATCATTCAGTCAGGTAAAAATAACATATAATATAATGATAAAATGTCGCCAAGTTTTGATAAGATACCTATATCCCATTCCAGTCTCTTCTAAATTTTGTCTAAAATTACCATCAAATAGTCCCACAGTTGGAAAGTTCTGTACCCCTGGGAAACCAATGGACTCTAATTGCTTCAGGAAGAAATCCATCCTCCGAAATGGGTCGGTTGCGCAGACTCCAGCCAGAACGGGTACTTCTTTCACCACCTAGACATGCAAATATTGAAAAAGAACCAGTCATCGACTAATCAGTTTCAACAAGAAGTTTATCTTCCCATTTATCACAATTTTACAAGGATCAATGATTCCGAAAATAATTCGTATTCAGGACAATGAAACACTCACAGGCAACACCTCATTTGCCATGTCAAGTACTACCGCATTTGCATCAGCAAATGGCAAAAGACCGGCTAAGGACCCCCTTCCAGCCATCCTAAAACGCCCTGAATTGTAGAGCACAATCAGATCCACCCCACCAACTTCTTCAAATTTAGCAGATATGCCTGTCCCTGCACCAGCACCAATGATGGGTTTTCCCGCACTTATTTGAGCTTTCAATCTCTGCAGTATAATCTGTGTCTTTTGTATCGTTTCTGTTTGGAGGAAAAAACATCAGCATATTTGGAGTATAACTGGTAACAAGCCATAGCAATAAAAACACGAGCATTGATTTTACTCTTGCATTCAGCAGAGGAGTTTTCATCATTTGACACTGATACCACATATTACATCTAAATACATAAAGTGTATATATTAAAAATAGTTATCAATTGGAAAAACTGCTAAAAGCAGAAAGATAAAGAACTGTTAAAAATGCGAGGTGAGACAAGTGAAGTGGGGCGACCTGGTTTGGCATTGGGAAAGCTTCTAAGGCTGTGAGATATTGATCCATTGCTCTGGGAACTTATCTCGGCAGCAGAAGTTTTATCTTGAGTGCCTTTCAAAGGTTCATCAATTGCTTGACTACTGACACTCTTAAAATTTGTACAGATCTCCAAGAATGAATCCACTAACGCATTTGAGAACTCCAAATCATTAATATGATAGGGAAAAACTTTAACCTATAAATACAGAAAATAAATCCCCCAGAAGATAAATATAGATGATGAAAAATGGTATATTGATAATAAGAGGTCAATCAAATAGAGAATGTGATAAACCATAAATAGTCCAAGTGATAGACAGAGATGAGACCTGGCGATCTTCATTTGTTTCAATTATCCTCTGTATTTCCTGTATGAGAGCACCAGTAGCCTCTGGATCATAGAATGATTTGCCTGGTGCATCTAAGGCAGAAACTCCCATCTTTGGCAAGCAGACACGAACCTTTGATGATGACTTGTTTAACTTCTCTGCTATGAACGTTGCAAATTTCATACTCTCATCAATCGTAGTTCGCATTAGCGTAACCTGAAGCAACGAAGACAGCTAGTTAATTCATGTACAACACATCGTCGGAATTATTGAAGCCGGAACAACCAGTAAGAAGCAAAAATGAACGTGACAGAACACATAACATTCTTGTGAAGTTTCTTCTGAGCAAGACAAGTCTGCAGTTCTCCTATAAATTAGAGGTAATAACAATAGTCCAACTGTGACACTTACATTATTTAGCTTTCATAATCGCTAAAGGACCATAGAGGCCACCGTTGCAACACAAACAGAAGTTAGTGGTAAGAGATCTGATAAAAACCAAAATTCTTTTGGAAAGCAATAATACCTCTTATGTACCAAATAAAAGGTTCAGATTTTATCCTTTGCATTACATTATCTTAAACTGATAAAAGTTGTAGCAAACTATCACCTGTTCATTGTGTTCGTAAACCTTTCTCTGTTGAAAATCTGAAGGTATAGTGGCTCTGGGTCCAAAGTTCACCATATCTAACGCACCAACACTTAGAACCAAGGGTATCTTCTTATCTATTATGGCATCGAAACGTGAACTGTCACATGCCATGTTTCCTCCTACAATGTAATCAGCTACCTCAGTAGTTGTGATATCCAAAACACCCTAGAAACATGGAGAAAATTAGAACGAATAGCAGTGATGCATAATCAACAAGATAAACATATATAAATTTAAACAAAGTAGCTGCCAATAAAGTAGCTCGTAGATCAGACAAAAGTGGATGCCGCATATTTTAACACATTTTGCCTTACTTTTGTGGAAGATGCATAAAATTCCCACTAACGGGCTTGAAATGGACAAAAAAAACCCAAAAAATAATAATGGAGTGACTCGATCCACAAAATCTGATGGATCTTTCAGCAAAATTTCTATGTAGTTCCCTTATTTAAAAATTTAAATTAAATTAACACCACAGTCCACAAGAATGCAAGTCAATATGGCGAGACTTCCAAATTCCAATGGGGAAAAAAATCAAATTACTAGATACTTGTATAAGTCCAGCTTTGACAAGATCTTCCATAGCCCTTCCTCCTACTCCAGTAGCATGAAAAACTAAGGCTTCGAATCCTTCTTGAGCTAATCTATCTTTGACAGCATTAACACAAGGAGTTGTAACCCCAAACATCGTTATACCCAATGTAGGCTTCTCATTATTAGAGGTCGATTCTTTGGAAAGTTTTAGCCGTCCGATCACCATTCCAGCAAAAGCAGCAGTGGCATTAGATAGCACCAATCTACTCACGCTATTAACGCCACAAACATCCACGACTGATGGAAATAACACCAAATCCGATGTTCCGACATATGGTTCGGTATGGCCACTGGCCACAGTTGATACAATCACCTTTGGGGTTCCAATGGGAAGGGACCGAAAACCCGAAGATATTAAAGATGTCCCTCCACTACCACCAAGACCAATAACTCCAGCAAGAATACCATCACTTTGAACTTTGCTGAGGAAAGCCTCAAGAGCTTTGTTCATGATAGCAATAGCTTCACCTCTATCATCTGGGAGCAGGTTACTGGACTCTTCCCTTTCTGCCGCACAGCAGGAGAGGACATCATTTCTCGACACAAACTTGAAATCCTCACAGGTTTTAACATCTTTTAAACTGGTGGACACATCAACTACAGTCACCGTCACCTGAGAAACACAGTTAATCCGAATCCAGATGCAAATCAGCATTCATCAAACTGAAATTGATACGCCGGTCTAAACATTACATTAGCTAGGTATTGAATCATGACACCGATACGAAACATTTCGAATTCCAGTAATTTCACATAAATTAACAAGAAACAAAAAAAAAAAAAACTTGGCTTTGCCCAGATGATGATAACCCAATAACTAAAATATGAAAAATGAAGTTCCCAAAAAAAAAAAAAAAAGCAAGCTAACACCTTGAAGTTAGAATCAGAGGTAAATAATTGGAGATGAGATCGAACGGACTGAGAGAGGAATTGTAGTTCTTCTAGCTTCGTGTCGGCGGTTCCAATGCACAACACCTCCATCGCAACACTATGATTCCAAACAGACAAGCTTCGACTGCAGGAGAATCTGATCAACAAGTCGCAATATGAATCTTGATAAAAATTTGCGTAAATGTAATGGCTAAAAGGGTAAGGTGGTTATAGGTCAGTAGGTAATAGAGATCGCGAACTTTCGCCTGCACAACTAACAAATTCAAGCAAATAAATAATTTATAAATCTATAGACGGGTAGTATGTGAAAAAGGCAGTAAAATGCAAATTACCGTGTACAATGGTTTTTTCTTTTTTCTTTTTTATTCATAAGTTAAAGATGAGATTGTTGTTACCATTGGTCTCGAACAAGTTGGGATTTTTTTTTTTTTAAGAATAAAACACATACATATATTAAGAGATTAAATCATCGTTTATGGAATACAACCATCAGTATAATCAAAGCTAGAAGATGAAATCGATGTTTTGCGAGCCAAATGATATGCCACATTGTTAGTCGATCGTCTCATATATTGTATCGAACAAAAGTGATGAGAAACAAGCATCAATCTGATTTTTGTAGCCACCACACCTATTGAACCTCTGTCTTCTTCCGGCAAAATAATACATCGAAGTATCGAACAACCTCTTAGGAGTTCGAGAAAACACAGACATTGACAAATTGGGATTTTGGTGTCCCATAAAAACATTATGTTCTATGTTTGGATGCCTAAAAAAAGAATTTGGAATTGGATTTAGATTTAGATTTGGAAATTGGAATTCATGGAATTATTCCATTTTGGTGTTTGAAAAAAAGTTAAAATACATATTGAAATTTACTAGCATAAATTTTAGAAAAGTGAAATTTTTTTAAAAAAAATTGTTAGAAAAACTTAAATTTATAACTAAAGTTTATAAATTTATTATTGGAAATAATTTTAATATTTTTATAAACTCAAATCACATGAAATCCCATGAAATCCGATCAATTTTGTAAGGATTTCACTTAGTTAAATAAAATCCCATGAAATCCCATCAAATATCAATCCCGTTTTAAAATTTCGTTTTGTCAAACAACAAAATAGTATTTGCAAATCCAAATCCCACCAAATCCCTTTCAAATCCTGTCTACCAAACACACTATAAGTTCTAATGCCCGGTGATGAAATTTGTTTCAATCCCCTGAAATTTTTTGTATTTAAACTTTTATCTTTTTATCAAATATAAAAATTATAGCATGCAAATAATATGAAATATGCCAAATTTACCCTGAGAACACAGACAATATGATATGTGCTCAAAACTTAAAAACACATAATTCTTTTTTGTATGAGATTTTAACAATTCCAAATTTCACTCGGTGTATACCATCAGTATATAGTACACACGATAATTTATCAAGTTTCTATGACTAAAAATCAATCTGAGTTGGGTGATTGGTGCAAAAAGTTGACTTAAACAACGATAGGTATTAAAAAAAATCTTAAACATATCTCATTTATGGTAAATGAGATCTTACTATTTGATATTACTCAAATCATTCATTCGAATGTCTACATCTCAACACATGCATAATTAATATTATTATAGTACTAATATGACAAAGTATGGATTATTAGATCACATGTTAAAATAATATATTTAAAATGGGTTGAACAAAACCCCCATTTAGTTAAAATTTGTTGGACTTTGTGACACTCATTTTACCACGTCCTTGGTTTAAAATATCCACTATCCGAATCCCAACTAATTAGCCTTTGAATCATACAGATTTCATTCGATTATTTCACAATAAAAAACCTAAACAAGTCAACCACAAATCATAATTCGAATCAGTACGTGATACAATTGTGAAGTCACGACTAAAATATTATCAATAATAATCATCATCGTTAGTTGCTTTCTTATATACTAACTCCAATTCACACACATTACGTGTATAATGTTATATACAAATATTATGTTCTGTGTGTATATAATATAATATTTTTTTCAAGTATTTGTTTTTTTTTTTTTTTGCAATTTGATAATTTTGTGGAGGTTTTTTTGTGAAAAAAATAAAATAAAAGTGAGCATACCAAGAGATCATTTATTTATTTTATTTTTTTTCCAATTTAAAAATTTTGTGGGGTTTTTTTTTTTAAAAAATAAAATAAAATAAAAGTGACCATATCAATAGACCACTAAAGTGCTCTTACTTTATATATAATATAGATGATGATTAATTATAAAAACATCCCAAACCAAATCGGGAGAGGTAGAAGATTAATTACACGTCGGAAGACAAACATTAGATGATATAATATTAATTTATCATTCAATAATATCAATCACTACGATTCAAATCATTTTTATCATACGTAACATTTTTTTTTAATCATAACATATCATTTTAACAATCAATTTCGATTTTCTGAACATATCGCATCGACAAAACACAACTTTAATCCGAACCCATTTGTCCTCGCTCAACCAAAATCAATCGTTCGATGATGTTCTTCGAGAAAACAGGGACTTGAATAGTTGTATTTCACAAGATGGAGCATTGTGAGGTAGGTGGTGGTTCTTCCCATCGGGTCATGGGTACGACCCGAATCCCCTCGTAAACGGGGTAGTGGAGAGGGAACGGGAATTGGGCCGGGCTCTGACCCCTTTTCTTTCCTTCGGCCTTTTTCTCTTCAGGCTTCTTCTGGGCCTCTTGCTTCTGCGGGGCCGGAGGAGGCCCAACACTGACCACTTCAACAAACTTAGCGGCTTTTCTTGTTCTTACTATTATGTCATAAGGATCCGCATTCCCGATCACACTCAAGATTCCCTTTCCTCCATCCACTTCCACTTTGTCAACTCCTGAAACAATCAAATTTGTAAACAGATAAAACGAGAATTGAAAAAATATCGGCTTGCAAGTCATAAAATCCACTCTATTACTAGAGTCGATATCGTAGCTATCATTTTGAAATGTCTACAAGATGATTTTGTATTATTGTTGTTGTTGTTATTATTGCCAGCGTGATGGACATAATTACGATAAAAAGACCAATGATAACTTGTAAGCCTAAAACAGCCTTAATGATCTTCTTCTTGCATTTTTCACATGAGACATCAACCCTCAACACAGTCTTCTGTACCATTTGTTGTATGTGTGTATATATGTAGGAATCTCATGTGATATGATCAAAGACAAATTACTTCAAATTTGAGGCCTGCAGTTTTATTTTTATAGAAGTGAGGCAGCCGTGTGGGATCCTCGGGTTGTTCACCCCTTTTCGACCAATGAAATGTCATACCAAATATCTCAGCTAAAAGTTGCCTTGTTTCAGATGGTCAAAAATCATAAGCTGTTGCAACAAACAATAACAATTTTAATCCATTTGATGGTGAGTAATATTTGAAGTATGCAAGATTTTTTGTAAAACATTAGGATGTGTAATATGAAATAGTGAATCCATATTAGTCCATTAAATTGTAATAAATTAGTAACGTTACTCTCTATATACCAACATAAGTGCATGGTGTTTACTTGATAAACCAACATCTCTGTACTCCACAAATTTTGGCATCTGGGATTAATTTTATGATACATAGATTCACATTAAACTGGCAAGAAGTTTGTTCTGGATAAATCTCATGATGACAAATGTCGAGAAAATAGATCTAGTGACTTGGTCTATTATATTGATGCCTCGAGCTTTTCTTCCTCCTCAGCCTTGACCCTGGCTTCTTCCTTTGACTCTTCCAAAGCACTGATCAATCTTCTCAAAATAGTTTAAACAATTTGATTTCGGTATCAAATTCTCCGGCCTCCGCAACATCCGCCGGAGTCATCTATTTATGGTAGGCAGCCAATCCAACAAAGCCTTGTTGACTAGTTCCGGGACCTCATCGTGTGGGCAATGTCCAGCCTGAAGATTAACCAGAGAACTATTGGGATAGAATTCTTTGATTCGTAGAGCTTTAGCAGGGCCTACCCAAGGATCTAAGTCACCCCAGACCAGTAACAATGGGCAAGAAAGCTGGCTTAAAACATTGTCAAGTGTGTATTTCCTTTGGTTCGACATGAATCGACTCATCAGTCTACACATATCAAAGAAGAGTTAAATGTTGGGAGTGAAAACATGGGAACGTTTACTGGAAATATATACTTTATTAGTTGAAATCTGGAAATGGGAAATGTATAAGCTAGATTACTAAATTCATAGAGTTTGAAAATGTAGAGAAGAACTAAATAAACATCTATTTATCAATGTTGACTTTTGATTATTGAGGGTGAAGAGTCCTCCCAGTCCCATATAAATTGTTTTAATATCTTATACACTCTGTTTTAAGAATTATAAGCTATAAAGGTTTTATTTACAAATTTGTTGCTAAGATGTGTAGATAAAATATAAAATAAGTCCATGAAGCTTAAAGATACTAATATGTTGTTATTATAAGGTTTTTTTAATTATAACTAATATAAAAAGTGACATGATACCACGAAAATCATGTAATTAAATATTGTAGGGGATATTTTGGGACTGTACTATTGAATTTTGGAACAAATAGCAGAAAAAGAATTTGTACTGAACGTTAAATTACTAAATGACCTGACTTCAGGACAAGATGTGAAATAGATATCGGCAGCGAATAGCGTACCTGTAATAAACTTCCCCTGCATTTGGGTCATCAGCAGGCCTCGTAATTGAATTAATGAGGTAGTCATCCACGTTTGCAGAATTAACATATACCTGGAACGAAATAAAGAAATAACATTCCAATCACATGGATGATCACAAGAAAATAGCCTAGACGATATGACAACATAGAAGTAGCCTTTTCGACTTCTGAACACTGAAAATATGGGGGAAAAAAGAAAAAGAAAAGGAGCACAATTGTGATTGTGACATGCTTTAGTGGCAAAAGATCTTAGAAAGAATTCTACCTCAGCAAAAAACCACGAGCTTAACAATACAGAAAAGAGTTGCACAATCACCAACTTCAGTGCTTCACCAGGAATATAAGACCTGGATCCTAACAATTTAGTCCACCAATTGTTCATACTTTTCCAATCACAACCTAACATATCTAGAAAATACTTTCACGATTTCAATGCATAGAAACTGAATGTCTGAATCACATGCATGATGTGCCCACTATAGCATTCAGCAGCAAAGGAAGTAAAATTGAAATGATAGAAAATATGCTGAATCCTTTTGGGGTTAGTAGCGCCTAATTGACATACGCTTTTCAAAACAGACTCAATGCGGGCTGGATTCTTCACTTGCCAAAACAAAAATCGAAGGAAGACACGTTGAAAGGCTTCTTTTATAGGCTTTAACACAATCTTTTGCAGGAGTGTCTCTTCGGATTCTTCGGTTGCATCATTGGCACTGCCAAATTGCCCTGCAGTGTTTAACAACACAACCCCCTTAACTTGATCTTGCATTGAGGCCGCTGATACCAAGGCTGTAAATCCTCCCAGACTGAGACAACAATTAGGTCAGTGGCCAAGTTCAACTGCCCCTAAAAATAGGGAAGTGCAAAAATTAAAATTAGACTTAAAAATAGACCAATCAATTCAGAAACTAAATCAGAATGCCCTAATCCATTAGTTTTAATGCTGGGAGAAAGTTAGAACAGCTACTTCTCTACTTATATGCAGTCAATCAATGGATAAAAAGGTCATCACAAATAATATTCAAATCCCTAGGATAGGAGAAAATACCAAATCAAGGGCTATATCAGCCAGAAAACAGCATAGACCTCGAATTAAATAATATTGGGTCCACCCCAACGATTCTTCCGCATGAAGTGCAGTGGCAACATACTACACACGCCCAAAGCAAGGAAGGAAAAGGAGTAAAACTTGCCTGTTTCCAACTAATACAGCAGGTTCTCCGACTACCTCCTTCAAGAAATCCACAACCTGATCTCTCCATACCAGTGCATCGTAATCAACAATTGCCTTCTCGCTCCACCCGAATCCTAGCAAATCTAGTGCATAGACCTTATAATTTTTTGCCCATTCAGGTATGTTGTACCTAAAGAAAAGTAAAAGATGAAGCAGAAAATAAACAAAATTTCTAAATTCGATCAAAGCAATTGTTAAAACTGAGTACCAACATCAAAATGGCAAGGCACTATATTAAAAGTTAGCAATCAGAACCTTATAATTACTAAAAAGTTTGCCATTTTTAGAACATAGAATCTTAGCTCACACATGAACTATAGAATAATTTTTGTACCTAAGTTACCGTTGCACAAGACAAAATTAGCTAACGCAGAGGAAATTCCCATTTTTTCTCTAGCTCGATCAGTTGAATAAAGTAGAAAAAAAAAATTGATATATTGCATGAAATTAATGTTTTCACGACCCAAAAGGACCAAATAAAGGAGAAAAAGAGATCGAACGTAACCTCCAGTGATATGCAGAAGCCCCAAATCCATGAATAAGAACAATGGGGAACCCCTCCCCTTCCACTACATAATGTATCTTCCGACCTCGCCACGTCCAATAGTTATATCCATCCGGTTTAAATAGCAATTTCTCCAAATCTAGCTCAAATCAAGCACGGGTATCACAAACAAAGTTGGTTAACATTAAAAAACGAACCAATCATACTAATTAACTTAAGCAACCTCCACCTTGTGACATCGAGGAAGGGGGTCGCACGACAGGTATAGTGGAAGCAGCAGCAGCCGTAACAATTCCTCTGAACGCAAAATCTCTCCTACTCAACCCACACCTGCTTCCTGAAAGCAAAAACAGGAAACCAAAAATCAAAATCAGAATCGAAAAAAATCGAAATCGAAGAGCAAACACACACTAACCGTTTGGTTGAAGCGTGAAGAATTTGTTGTCGCGGCCAAGCAGTACTGGTAATCCAAGCGCGTTTGTTGTGTTCGTGTATGCTGACATCGTGAGCTGCTTCCGGAAGCAGCGTCGGTGTGGAAGAAGAGCAAATGATTCAAATTTATTCACGTATTAGTATATTTTAATAATAATCAATTAATAATAATGTGAATAAAAAAAACATGATCTTCTTTATTTCTGTTTATTCTTTATAATAATAATAAAAAAAATGAGTGGTTGCAGCCTGCAGGAGATTTATCGAGCCGTGGCAACATGGAATCCAACATTTTAAATGCATTCAACGTACTTCGTTGTAAACTTTGTATACCACCACATGATTAACTCGGAAATCAATACACACCATATGAGTGCGTGTATGAGGGTCTTGTCTATGCTATGATGCTATTTCGTTCTGTTAGTGTGCGAATGAGATCTAAGGTCCATTATTTTTATCATTTGATATGATATTATTTTAAATAAGATCATCTAAAATAAAAAAATATGGGTTTTTGGATGCAACACATGTGCATTAGACAAAGACAATGCCTATGTGCTGACATAGACAAAGTCGTATATGAGTTAGCGACGAGATCTGAGCAATATTTGGGAGAGCTTATAGTTTTTTTTTATTATTATTTTGAAGGTACGTAGTGGCAAGCTAAAATAAAGAATATTTAAAAATAGAAATTTAAAACTAATATAAACTAAATTAAGTTTGAATGCTTTGAAAATAAGTGATTCCAAATTTAATTTTAATTAAATGACAACAATATTCTTAAATATATAAAATTGATCTCTTTTAATTATATAAATTTTGATACTCACATCATATAATTATTATTATATTTTGAATATTGCATCAAATTAATTTATCATTTTATAACATGAATATTTGAATATATATATATATATATATAAGATTAATAAAATTAAAATTAAAAAAATGACAAAATTTGTATAGTACAAAATATATGTATAAAAAAAATTTCTGAAAATGCAAAATATTATTTTAAAATAAACATAATGATGAAATATGATTGAAATTTTATATATTTTATTAGAATCTATTAAAAACACATATATAAATAAAATTTTATATTTTTAAAAATATCCACAAATATTTATAAAAATATTAGGTTTAAAGAATTAAAAGTTATTATGTCATATGATAAAGTTTTTAAGGATATAAATGTCAACTTGTAATTTTAAAATCATATAAAAAATCAAGAGTAAAAAAAAAAAAAAATCACAATCTTATTTCTAGATTTTAGTTAAAATTTATATAAGTGGAAACACAATCTGACGTTCATAAACACTAGAAACATTTCAAAGCAGATGCTCTCAAACACTATCTTGATCAATAGAAAAATTACACGCATCAGTAATAGATATGTATCTCGCATAACAATCAATCTCAACTGAGATTTAATTTTTGGCGACTCCATTTTCTATATGAACCCCATTCTCCACTGTCCCATTCGTCTCCTTGTTTGATTGTCCATTCTCTTTTGCTGCCTTGTCCGAGTTTTCTTTCTCCTTCTCCTTCTCCTTCTCCTTCTTTTCATCTTCTTCTTTCATGGCTGATTTCTCAGCCTTCAGCTTCTCTTCTTCCTCAGCCTTCACCCTGGCTTCTTCCTTTGCCACCTCCAGAGCTTCGATCAATCTGCTCAAACAAGTCTCGGCATCCTCTTCACTCGATTTCGGCATCAAGTTCTCCGCAACATCCGCCGGAGTCATCTTCGTTTCCTCCAACAGCTGTCTGATCTTGACGAACAGCTCGTTCGAATGATCCATGCCCACGTCCAAATAATTCTTGGCCAGAAGCTTGAATGATTCGAATCCACAATAGGCCAACTCGATGTGCTTGTCCATTCTCCCTCGTCGAATCAGAGCCGGATCGAGCTTCTCCACGTAGTTGGTCGTGAAAACGATGATTCTTTCGCCGCCACAAGCCGACCAGAGCCCGTCGATGAAGTTGAGTAGCCCCGACAGCGTGACTTGGCTCGTCTTGTTGCTCTTCTTCTCCAGTTTCTTGATCTTCTCCATTACGCCGTCGTCTTTATTTTCGTCTTCTTTCTTCTTGGTGTCCTCCTCTGCTTTCTGATCTCTGTTTTTCTCCCTCTGTCCCGTGAGATCGAGGGAGCAATCGATGTCTTCGATCACGATTATGGACTTACTCGTAGTGTCGATCAGCAATTTCCTTAGCTCGGTGTTGTCCTTCACCGCTGTTAATTCAAGATCATAGATATCGTACTTCAAGAAATTCGCCATGGCGGCGATCATGGTGGATTTCCCTGTTCCGGGAGGCCCGTGGAGGAGGTACCCTCGCTTCCAAGCCTTGCCAATCTTCGCGTAATAGTCTTTAGCTTTGCTAAACGTGGTAAGATCCTTAACAATTTCTTCCTTCTTCTCCGGATCCATGGCTAACGTGTCGAATGTCGCCGGGTGATGAAATGCCACATGGCTCCACAAGCCGCTGCGGCCGTAGCCCCCATCCCACCCCTCGCTTCTGCTATTGGTGTAGAGTTTTCTTTGCCTTTCCCTGACGGATATAGCCTTCCCTTCATCAAGAACATGCTTCAAATACTCTTTCGCAATGAGTTCTCTGTGTCTTCTATGGAATTTGAGGTTGAAATACATCTTCTCGTCTTCTCTAGGGAAGAACGAGATGGATTTGTGATTCGGCACCGTGAGACTCGATGCCCACCAAAGTTTGACGCCTTTATATTCATCCGTCACCTCTTCATGATCCGCCATGGCAAGAACAATGGATTCGCTGTCACGCGTGACGTTGGCCTTGAGCCGCTTGGCTTGTTTGGTGGAATTGGCGTTGAGATATCTCTCGATGGCGGAGAAGGCCTTGCTGCGCTCGAATCCGTCCCCCTGGTACTCGGGGAAAGTGACATGGATGTAGGGGTAGAAAAAGTTTACGACTTTTTGTGCGTGGAACTGTATAGGGCCAAGCCACTCGTAGGGGAAATAGTTCTGAAACATGGCATAAGCTACCATTAGACCTGCTACGGCGGAACCCACTTGGGAAATCGCCTCCCCCATGCTCCAGAATGGAACCATGGTATTAATTATTCTTGTTGAAGCTAGCTAATTGTACGTTGTGTGTGAATTTCACTCTTCCATTTTATCAGGTATATATAAGAGGAAACTGCCGGGAAACTTATGAGCGTTGCTTTGATAGTACAGTACGCGCGTACCTGTCGTTTTATAATTTTTATTGACTTGCGTTGAATAAAAAACACTTGGCCTTGGCCCTTATGGTTCCCAGCAGAGCCGCCTCTAGTAGTTAGTACAGTACGCGCGTACCTGTCGTTTTAGTTTTGACTTTTTGCTAAGGTTATAAATTGAACAATTTTATAAATTAACGATATTTTTTAAAAAATATTTTAAATTTTGTTAAAATAATAATTCTGTCATTCTGATAAGATAAAGATTTTTTCGAAGAGTCTCTTGTAAATATATTGTCATATTAAATTCGAGAAATTAAAAGTCATTTTCGAAAACTCTCTTGGAGAGAAATTTTTTCATCTATCCCGGTAATGTGGTTTAGTTTTCATATCTAGTATTATTTTCCTTATTCTTTTCAGCAGTTTTACTATTAAATTAATATCCTAAACTTGTACAAAATTTTCAGCATATGAAAATATTCAGTAAACAAGGGTAAAATTAGAAATTGTGTTATAAAATATACCTTTTCCAACAATTTTCTTAATACATATTTTTTGACTATTTAAATATATTGAAATGAATTATTTGAAATAGATTTGAAATCTTTATTATCGAATTTATGAATCCAAATATAAACTGATAATCATGATATTATATGCGTAGAAGATAACTTGTAAAATGTAAATAGCATCCATATCATTGGATTTTTTTGTAATGCGAAAAATGAAAAGAACGTAGACCAACACACCACTTCATCCGTCGCCATCAAATATGAAAGAGATCTAGCTAGAATGAGTTGTTTTCCACCGCTGACGTTATAAATATGTAGTGTGGACACAAGGTTGGCCGGGTTTGGAAGACTTGGACTACTACATAAAATATCGCACATTTAAATTACATATATATAAATATATATATAGAGTTCTTTTATGGTGCCCAACTCATATGCCCAACTCCATGCCCACCATGTACAATATGTGAGTTGACCAACACAATTGATGAGTTGACTTATCACATATTGTACATGGTGGGCATAGAGTTGGGCATATAGAGTTGGGCACCATAAAAGAACTCTATATATATATATTTATTTATATAAAATTTTGAAATGACCATACTTTTTAGAAAAAAAATGCTACAAATTGTTGTTTGAAGTTATAAAAACTTCTTAATCATGAAGAGATCTATCCATTAATATATATGAGATACCTTCATACTTTCCGTATAATTGTGTATGTAATCGAATGTAGATAATACAAACATTTTAAAATATTTTGGTTTCGTTTGGACATATACTTTAAAACGTTTTTAGCGTTATATAAATGAAAAAAATTTAAATTAGGTGTTTGGATAAAAATTTTGTAAAATGTTTTTCAAATATAGTCTTTAGAAAACACTTGTTTTTAAATGTTTTTATAATAGAATATAAAAGACAAATATGAAAAACATTACTTTTGAGATGTTAAAATATTTTTGTAGAATAATTATCCAAACATATTTATGCTTAAAACAATTTTTAAAATGTTTTATAATTTTTTTTAAAAAAACACTTTTAAAAAAATATTTTATAATGTCCAAATAAAACTTTCATCGTCATAAATCATAATATACAACTAATTACCAACAACAAAGGGTCATAAATTAAGTTAAGCGTCACAAGTAACCACTACCTTAATATGCCAACTAAATGTGCGTCTTTCTCCGAATGGGCAAAGGTTATGTATGATAGGAAATTAGGAAATTCCTCCCCCACATATAGCTTAAGAAATATGTCAATAATTATTTTGATTAGATTAGATTAAATACAGTATCAAACGCCGGGGAAACCGACACTAGTCACACTATCAAACGCCGACGGTCGTGCATATAATTAAATTAAATTTTATAATAAGTGGTGTGATCCATGACATCATTACGTCGTTCCATTGCTTTCATATTTTTGGGATTAATTAATTTCCAAATATATAAATAAATAAAAATTGGAAATGGACGGAAGACAAAAGAGTCAAAGTTATTGGTTTGCCGTTGACTCAAAATTCTAGGACACCCCTTAAACCCCTGGTCATTGGGGTATTACGAGAGGATTTACATCCAATATTACATGGCTTTCCATGCATATTATTTCACGGTTGACCAAATACTACCTCAAACAAAAGCTAATTAATTGCACAAATATAGAAACCTCCATCGTCAAAATCCACACATTTTACCAGGCTGGTTCATATTTTGAACCTCCGACGAACGACGACCTTCTTTCCTCCGCCATCATTCCAAGACGTCCGATCCGTCGTCCATGGCGGAGCTCCGATATGGTCAACAAACACAGTCATCTTCCCTCGAGTTTTAAAAATTTTACGCCAGAAACTCCCGCTTTCTTTCTCAACCCCGAGGTTTTTTATATAGTTCTATATGGCCATTATATTGATCATCAGATTTCTAATCTGAATGTTACAATTTAATTAGCTATGAAAAAAATGCATCAATATATATGATGATTATAAGTTCTAATGTTTAATGAGAATCGTTAATGTTATGTATATCTTTATATATGTGCAATGCGGAGGATTGTCCGATTAAATGTCGAACTTTCAAAAACTCTATCCAACCGATATATCCAAAATGTTTGTCCATTGAGAATGCTAATTTATTTAATATGTAGACGTCACAGATATAATGACCAAGCTGTTACTCGGGAGTAGTACTGGTGCTGAAAGCCCATCTGGTATTACTGGAGGTGGTGGCTACAAAGGCGCGACGACGTTCGTTCAGGCCGATTCAACCTGTTTCCGAGACCTCGTCCAGCGCCTAACAGGCCCATCCATAATCGAGACGGCTCAGCCAGTAGCTGCAGTAGTTAAGGCACCCAAGAAACCGACCACGGAGCTCCACGAAAGGAGGAAACTATATGCTCGACCCAATATCGAGATCGCGAGACCGGCCTCAAGCTTCAAAGTCCACCAGCTGCCGCCGAGTATTTTGCAGGTGAGCCCGATAAGCAGCTGCAGCCACACGGCGGCGCCGTATTCGCATGCATGCGGCTCGAACAAACGAGTGGTGTCGGAAGCTGCTGGAGATCATGAATTATTAGTAGAGGAGAAAGATGGAAAGGAGAAGAGATCCTATCTGCTGCAGCCTTCGCCACGCTCGAAACCAAGGCTTGATCTTGAGGATGATAATGGTGCAAGCACGGTTTCGGCTCAACCGAAGTTGCTTACCTTGTTCCCTTTAACTTCTCCAACTTCTGCAGATGCTAACTAATTCCTTATAACAAACTAATGTGACCATATATGTTTTCTAGCTATATCTTCTTCGTAATTCATGCATGATAAAATGAGAATATTGTATATATATATAGTTGGGTATTCATTTTACATGATCATCTTTGATTTCATATATATGTTACACTAGCTAGTAGTGAATCGATCGGAGCCATGTTCAAGAAAAGGTGAGCAAAATTAAATGCATCTTCTGATCAAATTAATTAGTTTCCGTCTATATACATATATATAATACACCAACATTTTGTGGGAAATTATATTTTTGATGTGACCTTTAATTACATTGCAGATAAATTATGGATGCCGTTGGCTCACTAACATTAGAAATGTAAAGTTTCTTGGGGTCAATTTTTCCAATGGCTCGATTGTGCGTGTTATTATTATTTTTTTGAATCCAAAACAAATCAAAGCTTTCATTAATTTAAATTAAAGTCATTACAATCTTGAGCTAAAAATTACAAATAAAGAAAGGAGCATCATAGATATCACATGAACTAGCATAAGAATTGGTCACTGCAACCACATTCGCTTGTAGTCTAATGAAACGAAGTTTGTAGTTTATTTCTTTGGAGAGATCCAACCTATCCGAGTGAATGACATCAACAACAGATTTGGAATCTGTTTCGAATGCGCGTGTTCTTTTTTAAATGACATTCTCCTCTGCATTTCATGATTTCAATATACTAATGCACAGTTGGTCTATTTGGGATAATTTTCTCGTTTTTAGTGTATGTTACTGGGCGTATCACATTCACAAGAAATACTCCTTGAATAAATAATACGATATTTATGGAGTGTTTGCAATAGATTGTGCTTTTGTAGGAGTGATTAATTTATATATTATAAAAAAAGTTAAGAAAAGTTAAAAGTTGGTAGTGTTTGGAAATAAATGTGAAAATCTAGAAATCAAAGTTTGGTAGTGTTTGATAAATAAGTGATTAGAGTGATTTTAATAATAACTTTCTTATTAGAATCACTTTTGAAGAATTATAATCACCACATGACTAGCTTTTGGATTTCAATTAAGTTAAGCATAAGCTAACACATAATCTAGGTTTAAGAAACACACAAAAATGATTTTTTAAGTCAAAAGCTAACAATCACTTTTTTTAGTGATTGCAAACACTCCCTTAGATATATGTGAGTGTACCACGAACCAAAAACTCCATCATTGTCACCGTTTATAAGCTTCTAAACCAGCTTATAATTTATATTAGTTTATAAGTTATTTTTAATAAGTTTAGTCAAATAGCATCTATATAACATATATAATTATAGTATTAATTCATTTTTTTTACATCCTTTATGGTAACAAAAGACGAAGAGATTACAGTGGTGTACTTAGGATTTTAATTTCAATCGGTCGGATGAATCTTATGAATTTAAAAAATTAATATAACACAAAATATACAATAAAAGTCATATATTAATTTTATATGTTTTTACAATAACACCCTTCGAGATTTCATGCAGTAAAAATGATGATTAACAGCTTCATTGTCAACTGTATCAAACATATTTCGTTCAATATATCATATCAAACAATCATTTAACATATGATTAATATTTATTCGATTGCACCATCTTTTTATAGTTAGCTTGCCATCCCCGCAATCTTAGAGAGCTGATTGCTACTTAACATGTAAAAAATAAAAGTTATCAGGTATGTTCTCAAGCTTCATTAACTAGATCAATATAGAAAAATCGGATGGATAAAACTGAATAAATGAAATAATTTTAAAAAACCGAGTGACACAAAATGTAAATGTAAAAGTGATGCGGCCCTCGGAACTATGTACACTCGGCCAGTGAGAGATCATGTTTTATGGTTAACTATGTTTCAAGTAAATGTGTCATTATCAAATCCACAAAAATATAATAAAATGGATCTGTTTGTGAAAAGTTAAATACCTATGGGGGCAAATGTAAATATGAAATATTTAGGGGGCGAAAATGTAGTAATTCGCTCGAGTTTTCTGCCAAAGACGACGCCTTCGATACAAGCAAATATCGTGTCAAGGATTTAGGTGAATTCGAGTTTTAGATCTGCCGGCATTTGTTAGTGAGAAGGAGAAGAATTACTCGCAAGAATAAATTTTGGAGGCTTGAGATTCGCCAATTCGCCCAAAAATTTGTTAAAAAGTGTTGAAAATATGGAGAAGATGAACCAGGCATTTGAGAAGATGAAAATGCTAGTCGGTATGGATGTTGAAGATGAAGAACAGCAGCAACAGGACTCATCCTTCATTGATGATTTCAATCGCAACTGCACTTTATCCACCAAACAGGTAAGAGTGCATGTAGTAAATTTCGTCTGCTTTATTGCTTACATTAAGCATCGTCTTGCTCACGCAATTTGACGGCATTTGATTGAGCTATTCGTTTGCTATGTTAGGGCTTAAGATGCGATGAAAGATAGGTAGCTGACTGTAGCTAAGAATGATGTTATTTTCAGCGGGCTGGAGTTCCTGTTTTATTTTTCTTGACACCTGCTCTTTTTTCCACAGAGGCTGTATGGATTTGCAATTTGCTTGGCTGCTGGTATAACTTGCACGATCTTGGTACATTTTTGTCATATACCTTAAAATTTGACAATATTCTGTTGATTTTTTTCCTAATCTGGAAAGAACTTGTTATCTTGTAAGCGATTCATATTTAAGATCTTCACCTGGGTAATGGTGCTTATTCAAGAATTAGGTTTACTGATAATATGTGCGTCTACTTTCCGTTTTACAGTCCATGCTTGTTTTTTTCAAGCCCATCAAGTTTGGAATAACATTCTCCTTTGGCAATTTGCTTGCTCTTGGAAGGTTCGTAACTGAATTATATGTGCTATTATTATTGTTCTCACAATTTTATAATATAGTGTAGGAAAATAACAGTGTACAAGGATTCATGTGTTGAATGTGAGCCTACAATGCATTGAGTTTGGTTGTATTTATTAAAGCATGCTTCACTTATTCAAGTAAACATCCCTTGCACTTTGCAGAATACTTTTATCTTCCTCAGTTCCTCTATTGAATGATGGACTTCAATTTTGTTTCTGTATTTGATGGTGGAATTATTGAAGTTCTAGTTTTGTCTAGAAATAAATGGTCTTCAGTTATGAAGTTTTATGTTTTTTTATGTTTGTTGTATGCTGTCTATCGGTCACAATGCCTTGAGAATATTTCATGTTAATGACTTAATAGTGCTTTTTCTATCTCTGCTTTGGTTTCTTTCGTATGATCCGATTCATCCTCGTTTGTCAATCACTTCATGGCCTTTTGAATTATTGTTAAACCAGTGACTGCATCGATGTAATAACTTCATTTGGCATTTGCAAAACTTTTTAAGACGATCTACACTGAACTCACAATCTGAGCTTGCTTGATAAAGCTGTTGCATATGCCTTATTTTTTTAACTTTCGCTATCTGCTTCCATTTCTAATATTTTCCTATGATCTTTCTCTTTCTTCTCTTTCTTTTTTACCTGAAAATCCCATTAATCTAGAATATTTGAAATAGAAACGCATAAAGGGAAACTTCACATCTTCTAACTCGGGTGGTCTCTTTGTGGCAGCACAGCATTTCTTATTGGCCCCAAACGCCAAGTGACAATGATGCTTGACCCAGTCCGAATATATGCTACAGCAATATATATTGCCAGCATTATAATTGCTCTTTTCTGTGCTTTATATGTGAGTGATTTTTTTGATGCTTTGATATTTGATTTTCCTCGCTGTATGTTTTCTAGTATCAAAATTTCCTATCATGGGTTAGGTTCGGAACAAGCTGTTGACATTTCTTGGAATTGTGTTGGAGTTTGGAGCTCTTATCTGGTATGCGTTTCTTGATTATATACCAATTCAGCTAGAGAATTTTCATTGCATCATTTATGATGGCATCTTTCTTTTGAATTCCAGCTTTCATGAAATAATCAAATTGTGGTTGTATTTGTTTTATGTATACTATGTCACCACAACTTCTGTCATAAGAATTTGGATTACTTGATAGACTTGGAAAGCATCAATAATTTATATCTGTAAATATATGAACTATCTTACTGGAGGTTGAGGCAAATAAGTTGTCACAATGGGAAGTAAAACTGCTCAACATCCAGATTATCGTAGGGTAGAAGATAATAGACATAGATATCAATGTATTTAATAATTTCTCCCCTGCAGGATAGTATGGCAAAGTTCCTGTTTATGTTGCTTGAATTTGTTAATGTCTTCTTGTATAATTCTATTTGTTGCACTTTTTCTTTACTCTACACCTCTTAGTATTTTTGCTGGTTAACCTACCTGAACATTTAGTTCTGGCAAGTACTATCTAGACAACGTCTCTTCTGTCCTTCGCAGGTATAGCTTAAGTTACATCCCGTTTGCAAGATCTATGGTGTCAAAGATCATGGTCCAATGCTTAGACACAGAATTTTAGTGGTGTTCAATGCTCTGACAGAATGCTCTCACAGTTAGCAGCTATTTTATAGTTGGAGAGCCTGTGAATGAAAATGAATGTCTTGAGTTGCAATCTGGGTGAGACGAGTAATTCTGGTTACATTGAGGACTCTTGGCAAGAATGGTAAATATGATTCGTGACTACCGATCCTTTTCTGTTTTGAGCTGATTTTCTGCTTCTTAGCATTTTGCTTGAAATAGAATTTGTTGTCTTTTCCCTCCGTGAACTTGTGTAAGGACTTGCGAGGAATGCTGTTGTATTTTTGCTGGTCCCTGGATGGGATGAGGATGTTTGCTTAATCGTATGTGATTGTTCGCCTGCCTTTTGATTTTTTGAGCATATTTCTTTTTTGACAAAAATTTTGGGGCCTGACCACTTGTGGTATTATGTCAGTGTTTGTGATTGTTTCTAGGAAGATAAAACAATCCCAAACACTGCCTAAAAGTTGTAAAGATAAAACTCAAATCTTTTAATCCCGCGAAACAATCGTCCTATTGTCTGGTTTCATAGTTGCATACTTGCATAGTTGATTCAATTTTTGGGCCAAGTGTCTGTTTATGACCGCTGTTAATTAGCAGTTCAATTTTACACGAGTTAACTGTTTGAAACACCACTATACTACCGGGCATTTTCAGATACTAGATAATCGTAAACAAATACAAATGAGTTTGTTGTCAAAAATCAAATCAAATTTATCCACGTGAATAACTTTAGCTAAATCGATCAGGAGGGACTACTTTTTTACTCATTTATAGTGCTCTGATTTCACTAAGCAAAAAATGTAATAGAAACTTGTATCCGCGGACCCTCTCCATGTTTATGCAGGTGATACAGCATGTTACATTTCATGAAATAGACTCGGAATATAAATTTTGAGAGAACTACAATAGAGTCAATTTTGAGTTGGTACATAGTAGATTATTCAAGATTTGTACGTCTTGTAACCTTTTCTAGGAATTTGGATTCAATAAACTTAGCCCTCCCCGCCATTCGCTTCCAGCTTCCAATATTATTGGTTCAAGAAGAGCAGAATTGCCTACGCAGACATATGAATACTTGCTGTATAATTCGTGCCCTGAACCTGGGCTAAAAACATAAACTTCCTTAAACCCTTCTCTTTCCAACATCACTGAATTCCTTCTACCCTGTTCAAAACATACATACCGTGTCAAATATAGTATAATCATTAGTAAATCCGAGTATATTTTATGAAGTCTGCAGAAGGGTAAGCAATTTTCACTTACCCTATCGATAATGGTGAAATTTCGAGGTGCATTGGTGTAAATCCGGCTTATTTTCATGGCCAAATGCTTGTAGTCATCTTCTTCTTCTTGTACCGAGTCATCCAACTCGTCTTGCGAGTTCTTCATCAGGCTTTCGACATCACCAGCCTGATTCTTGGCAACCCAATTGGGGAATAGCCTACGTAATCCCGAGTAGTTGCTGGTATCTTTACTCCCGTCTCTTTTTATAAAATCTGGAGGGATTAGGCTGAAACCAGACAACACTGGAGGCCTAATGACAAAATCTGATCTTTGTAGTCCTATTGCATAAGTTGCTTCCGGGGTGCTCAGTGCTAGATGGCTCATGATCGAGCCCTTCAACCGGAGGGACGAAGAATTGCTCGAGTTCGAGACGAGGATTTCTGAGGTTAAAAATTCTTCTCCAAGAGTTATGAGAAGCTTTACTTCAACTTCACTGCCTTCTCCTGAAGTGTTTTTGCTTACTAATTCCACCTGCATTCACTTTTCAGTTAAATAATCAACCACTTGTTCCGAGAATTCGAGTTTTATTACCTCCATGAATGTTTTAACGCAAACCTGAATTGAATCTCTAGGAGTCCCTCTTACTTGACTCAAATTCCATGCATTTGGAGTCCAAGAAACGCCTGCATCATCCTCACAGCTGAAGTCCAATGATAATCCTCCTCGAACGGACACCCCGTCGTCGTCTCCGCCATCATCTGAGGCGGAGACGGAGGTGTGCAGCAACTCCAATGAACCGCCATGCCACATGGCAGCCTTGAATGAAGTGATTAAACCACTCGGCAGCATCAAGCTGGCGGAGCTTCCGTTCACAAGACCCATCTTCACCACGCAACCCTCGTCGTCGCCGATGCTCGAAAAGCTGATCCCTTCTTGCGAACCAAATTTAGTTTCCAAGTAGCCCACATCTGCCTGTTGGCAACCAGTACTGATTGCCACGGCTGGCAATGCAAAATCCCGTTTGTTGTCATTGTGAGAGACCAATGAAACGCTCTTGATTGCGGGTTTTGTGACGGGAATTGAAACGGAGTTTAGAGAGGGGAGGCAATTCCTGTAACTAATGGCCATGAATTTGGTGTTTTTTTGGTAAAGGGTGATTGATGTATTTGCAAGAATGAAGAAAATGAAAAGAATTTATGACTTCAGAGTAGCCATTTTATGAAGCCATGTTGGATCACTAGATGGATATTAGATAAGGTGGATACATTTTCTGGTCGATCCTGAATACAAACCAAGAGATATTTTTGCACTTTTTGTCATCTGTCTTGTTGCAAAGGCTTTCAAGAAATTTTATATGCCCATACCTTTTTTTTTCAACTCATTGAGTAGAATTAAATTTGTTTATATTTTTTTTATAGTCGTGAAATTGATTGATTTGACTCATATTTTTAATAAAAAATAAAAAATAATACAATTAACATAAAAAATAATATTTTTTCATGGATCGAATTATTTAGAAATTAACGCCATCCTTATGTATCGTCGAGCTAATGATCTGAAAAACAATCTTGACAACTTATTTTTTTTTCAAACTAAGAAATAATCTGCACGTGGCTGTTTTCCTGATGGAAAACCCACCCATTTTGATTTATTTGAAAAAGTAAAGAAAGAAAAATCCTAAATGCCCCTTTGTAAGAATAAAAATCATCACTATAATTGGAATGGTCATGACTCATGTCCATAGTGACCCACCACTTGTAAAATATTTCCAATATAATAAATATTTCACAACAAACATTTCAGACCGGAAACCAGACCCATTTTTTATTTTCTGATTTGTTTATTTTATTTTTTCTATTGTACGGTTCGTGTAAATTAAATAAAAATCAAGCTAAATAAATATCTGGCTCTTGTGATCTATACATAGGCAGGCACCAATATATAGTTGGTGGATCTCAAATCAATTTTCAAAATTTCTTGGCCCAAGTTCTGTTCCATTTCGGTAGGCCTAAACCTTTGTAAAATAGTGTATGTAAATCCATTCTATAATTTTTCAAACAAAAAAAACTTTAAAATCCAAAAATTAAGTTTTCTGTTACTAAAAGCCCCTTAAATTATCTCAAAAAAGCCCCTTAAATTACTAAGCAACCAACATGTTTTTTTTTAATTATAAAAAAATACAAAAAATTCTATAAACTCATCTCATAAGTCAATTTTGTGAGACATGTACTATCTAAAAAAAATTTGTTAAAATGTAAAGTAAATCTGTGCATTCTTTTTCACGACTTGTAAATCAAATTGACAAAGGACAATTGCGAAACCAAAATTGACCATTTACATATTGGGTCCTTGTGTTCAATTAATATCGTAATTGAATTCTGGAAACAAAATAAAAAAATATTTTTTTTTCTTTTTTTGAATAAATATCTATAAAATTTAATCTCAAAAGCAAATTCATATAGGGACACACACAAACATACTCAATGAATTATGAATCCATTCCCACCCACTTTGTTTGTTTGATTTATTAAATAATGATTATGAGTAGGCAGCTGTTGCCAGCCTGAGCCCACTCACTCCTCCTTCGTATTGGACCACTCCATCCACATATCACCAAATTCCCAGCCTACATTGATAGCCACTCCATAATTCCGGGCACAACCCCCTGCCCAGCCCCTTGACAAATCCAAATTACATTTTTCCAAAAAATAATAATAATTAGATTATTATTATATATATATATATATAGTTTGTAAAAAAAATTTAATTTTAGATTATGAAAACCTATATAAAAAATATGCATGACCCCTTTGTGATGATTTGTAAAAAATGATGATAACCCAAGCGAGGCCAAGCATGCTTTTGAGCCCACTCCTCCATTTTCCATTTAAATATGTTTGGTGCCCACAGGGGCATAGGCGAATTGGTAAGGCCTAAGGTGACGTGGGAAGAAATTTCTCAGCGTTGCGGGTTCGATCCTCGTGTGGAGCATATTTCTCATTGAAATATTTGGGGGTATGCTCTGGGGGTTGGATCATGTTGTTCCCTCCCTCAGGTCCCTGCCTGCTCGTGCACATTCCTCGATTTAACCCCGCATGAGCCAATGGGCCTCTAACTCATGTGGAATGAGGTCTCTTTCGAGGTCAACCCTTTTTTTAAAAAAAATTTAAATATGTTTGGTGGCATTTTTTAACAATTAAGCTTCCACTTCTTCTACACCTCACTCACAGTACAAAGTACACACGTGTATGCGATTCAATTTACCTATATATATTTAATTTGAGCTTTGATGCCTCACCACCGCTTGGGACCATCATTCTTGTTATTCATCTTAAATGTTTTTTTTATTTTAAATATATATGTATTTGGATATTTTGGATTAGGGATTGTTTGGAAACTTTTAAAGAAGTTAATAAATTTGTAGCTCATGACCTACCATCATGAAAGAAGTGAGAAAAACTTAGGTAGTATTTGAAAGAATTTCTACGAAATATTTTCCAATTTTTCTGCCACAAAATTTTCTATGTTAATTAGTATTTCGAAAACAAAAGCATAGTAATGTCTTGTAAATAATTTAGTGTAATATTAAATAATAATAATTCATGCTGAAGTATGATTTATTGGAGAATAATCATATACAAACCCCGAATCATCATGTCAGAATCGTCAATAATATAACTGTAAAGTGTAGCGGAAGTATATCTGAAGCCATAATTTTTATTCATTTGAGAACAAGACGTTGATTTTCCAGATCGACGTGTTCTTACATGCGAGGCCTATGGTTTTCTCTCTGGTTCTCTAATAATTAGGGGTGATCACGGTGCGGTTTGGCGGTTTTTCGTAAGAAATTCAAACCGAATTGTCAATTGCGGTTCGGTTATATTTTATTTTTTTAGTTGCGGTTTTGTATTTAAAATCGTTTTCGCGGTTTTAAGCGGTTGCGGTCGGTTTGCGGTTTATTTTAATGATAAGTAAAATGAAAAAATAAAACTATTCAAATTATTAGAATAGTGAATGAAAAATATAATAAACAAAATAAAAATAAATAAAATAACAATCAAGCAACAAAATAAAGTTAATCAACTATAATATGTTTAGACAAGGTTGAAGATTAACATTTGTATAGAAAAGTAGTAAATAGATTAACAAGAGAGAAAGATGGAAAAATTGTTTGAAGAAGAGTTGGGAGAGAAAAGATGTTTAGACGAGGTTGAAAATTAACATTTGTATAGAAAAGTAGTAAATAGATTAACTAGAGAGAAAGATGGGAAAATTGTTTGAAGAAGAGTTGGGAGAGAAAAGAGTGGAGACGACATAGGAATCTATTGTGTATAATGTATATACAATGTGCAATAAATATAACTCTAGCTAATACAACAATACACGGCGGTGCGGTTTGAGCAAAAAATTATAACCGAACAATGGCGGCGGGGCGGTTCCCTTCTTTTTTTAAACCCCTGTTATTTTAAAAAATGAGATACGGCGGTGCAGGGCGGTGCGGAGCGGTTGGTTCGGGCGGGTTTTTAAAAAATTGATCACCCCTACTAATAATAATGACATTTAGATATAGTTGAACGTGATACACGAGATTCAGGGACCATAACCACGATTATCACCGATATTTTCATTTCAGACCATCATAAATAACATAAATTACACTTTAATCTTTACACATCAAAAGTCCACATTCTATATGATACATTAAAGCCCGATGGCAGAAAACTTTGATAACTTTAATTTGGATAACCACAATACATAACTATTCACATATAAGCCTATGTAACTTTAATTGATATAACATGTTCAGCATCTCGCTAACTTTTGGAATTCAACTGAATTAAAACACAAGTTAAATCAAAATCTATATCTAAGGAACGTACAAGAACAATCGCAAGCATTGCCTAAATTTCAAAACTATGGATTATTGTTCTTGATTTAAAGAAGTTATTTTCATTAAAAAAAAATGGACTTATTTTTCAAAAATCACTCATATTCTCACTTTTTCATGAACTACAAATCTAATAACTTCTTTAAAAATTGTAGAAGCATGATCAGCATCTCTTTAACTTTTAAATTTTAATTAAATTAAACATAAGTTAAATCAAAATATAGATTTAAGAAACGCGCAACAACGCTAACAAGAATTGCCGAAATTTCAAAATTACGAATTATTGTTCTTGATTTATGTGAAAGATGGATCTTTCATTTGGTGTTCGTTATGTGAACATTATTCTTCTATCATATATTTTCCAAAACCTTTCACTTTTTACTCCGATGAATTTTACCAAAAACAACCCTTGTATCACATCTGGGACCCTACCAGGGCAAAAATATCTCTTTCAGAAAAAAGAAGAAAAAAAACATATGCAATATTTCAAATAAATAACTCAGAAAATATTGATAATTAATATTAATAATATATATTACTTTTTTAAGTGGTTGGATTTTCGTGGCAGCTCAATTTAGATACACAAAATGACAGCTCATTCATCTTTTGTCGTCTTTTCCCTTTTGTCTTCTATCATTTTAACTAACCATCAAGCTCAATGTTGCCTCTTCAATTTAACTATTCGTGTTCCACTTCATCTCATACCAAAACAAAATTTTGTGACATATTCCCAAAGCTTTTTTGGCGAATTGATGCTTACTATTATAATATCATCAAACCATCATTTTACACCCCCCAAAACTTTTAAAATCTCATGTGTTCACTCATAAATTATAGTTTTTAGTTTATTCATAATTTCGGTCATCTAAGTTATTTAATTTCAATCACAGTCTAAATCTTATCGAAAATGTTATTGTGACATTGCACACATAAGTATGATATAGACAAATTGGTAAGGCCTGAAGTGACGTGAAAAAAAATTTTCAGCGTTTCGGGTTCGATCATCGTGTGAAGTATATTTCTGCTGAAATATTGTGGGATATGTTTTGGGGGTTGGTTATGTTGCTCCCTCCCTCAAATTCTTACCGCTCGTGCATATTCTTCGATTTAACCTCGCATGAGTTAATATACCTTTAACTCATGTGACCTTCGGGTCAAATTTTTTTAAAAATTTGAAAAAAAATATATGATTTTTTGAATTGTGTATCTGACGTATTATGAGTGCTATTGGGCGAAAGCGAAGAGTAGCTAAAAGGCAAAGGCAAGAGCAGCTGTTTACAGCCCATTTCCCTCTTCGGCCCACACTCACTCTCACTCAGCTCCTCTCTTTATATTCAACCGCCCCATTTCCACACAAACCAAACTTCACTCCGCCACCACTTCCTCCGCCGCGCCATGGCCGCCGCACTTCAAACAACCGTCATTCTTGCATTCTTCGGTTTCTCTCTGTTCTTCTTCCCTTTAACAGTTCAATCGGCCCACCATAAGAAGCGAACCACTACTGACTACAAGGTGACTTTCAATCCTCAGCTTCCTCCCAGATCCTTCGCGGCGTCGAAGAGATACGAGGGCTCGTCGGATCTCGTCAATCTGCGCTACCACATGGGTCCGGTTCTGTCTTCTCCGATCAACATCTACCTCATTTGGTACGGGAAGTGGGCCGCGTCCCAGCAGCTCATTATCAAGGATTTTCTGCTCTCGATATCCACATTTAACCACCGCGCCGCCCCTTCCCCCTCCGTATCGGAGTGGTGGCGCACGGTGTCCCTTTACACGGACCAGACGGGGGCCAACATTTCGCGATCTGTTCTGATTGCGGGTGAGTATTCGGATACGAAATACTCTCTCGGGACCCATCTGACCCGTCTCTCCATCCAGCAAGTTATCGCCTCCGCCGTCAGGTCCAAACCCTTCCCCGTCGACCACAAGAACGGCATCTATCTGGTCCTCACCTCCGTGGATGTGACCGTGCAAGATTTCTGCCGTGCCGTCTGTGGGTTCCACTACTTCACATTCCCGTCGATGGTGGGTTACACGTTGCCGTACGCTTGGGTGGGTAACTCCGGGAAGCAATGCCCGGAGGTCTGTGCTTACCCTTTCGCTATCCCGTCGTACATGTCAGGTGGAGGTGCGACGCCATTGATTCCTCCGAACGGAGACGCGGGAGTTGATGGGATGATCAGTGTCATCGGACACGAGCTGGCGGAGCTTTCGTCGAACCCGCTGGTGAACGCGTGGTACGCGGGTGAGGATCCGACGGCTCCGACGGAAATTGGAGATCTATGCGAAGGGTTGTACGGAACCGGTGGCGGCGGTGGGTACATAGGGCAGGTGATGAGGGATGGAGGAGGGAGGAGCTACAATATGAATGGGCGGCGGAGGAGGAAATTCTTGGTGCAGTGGATTTGGAGTCCCATTCTCAAGGCTTGTGCTGGTCCCAATTCCCTCGATTGATTTGTTTCCTCGATTGCTTGGAGCATCGGCCGGAGCCGGAGGAGGAGGCGGAGGAGCGGCGGGGCTGTGGAAGATCCAATTTTTCGATTAGTGCGTCACACGGTGATAGATGCATGGTTTTTACTTGTTTTGGTATGCTATCATAAAATTTGTTGTACAATAATTAGATTATAAATTAGATTATAGAGTTGGTTACAATTATTTTATTTATAATATTTGTTGGACTACTATTATATTATATAATTATTTTTTTGCTTTGAAGAGGGTTTTTTTTTTAATATTCTTAAAATATTTTGTTCACATTCATAAATCGACATTATGGACCTATAAAGACCACCTAATCATGCAAGTAACACTAATGTTTTCAAGAATCTGGAAAACTATTACATGGTCAAAAGTCAAAACTCTGTTTAAGAAAAATCAGAAATTGATGATTGATGCCAATAGTCGATCCATCTTAAGGAAAAAAAAAACCCATCAATTATTATATAGATTCATATAAAAATTTAATAATTGATATTTATAAATTATATTAAATAAAGCGTGGGATACATCTACATCTACTTGTTAGCGTTGACTAGAGATTGATGCACAGTGTACCCGTACCATGCTTCAATTTTCAATTTCAAACAAAAAAATTATTACCTAATTTAATAATATAAAGAAATATGAAAAGCCCAAGGCCCGAGTCTAGTTGTGCACTTGCAGACTTTCGGTCTATGGCGGTGGTGACGGTGGTGGTGGGACCTTCTCTCCATCGGGTCAAAGCTCAACACCATCAAATTCAACTCGGTTCCCTCAAAGTCAAACATAATAAATGGGAGATAAGATTAAAATATATATATATAATATAAAGTTTTTTTTTAGGACGATGAAATCAAGGCTTCAGTTTATGCTACTCCATTCGACAGTGTCCAGATGGAAATCCAACAGATTTGGATCGTTGATGTTGGCAAATCGGACAGTGCTCGTTTGCCAGCATAGATTGAGCCGAAATCAAGAGTGTTTTTTGTGCACATAATAAATCAAACACAGACATTGTAACATAATAAATGGTAAATTCCCGGACGTTGTAGTTTGGGGACATGATAGTCGCATAAACCTCAATAACAAACTCTGTGTGATAAGTTCCGGCTAGGGGTTCAAACGAACCAAACCTGTTCGTGAGCTTTACGAGCCCGCTCGATAAATATTTGATTCGTATTCGAGCTTATCGAACTTGAGCCGAATTCGAACATGTTCGAACTTTTTTTCGAGCCGAACTCGAGCCAAAATTACTCTATTCGATAGTTCGCGAATAGTTCGCGAGCCTTAATATTTAATTAATATAATATAATTATATAATAAATATATATACATTTCGAATTTTTTCGAATATTTCGAGTTTTTCGAACCATAATATCCGAATAGTTCACGAATAGGTTCGAATATTTCAAACCGAACTCGAACTTCATTTCGAGCCGAGCCCGAGCCAAAATATTTGAAATTATCGAGCTTCGAATCGAGCTCGAACTCGAATATACTCTTATCGAACCGAATTCGAGCCTTAAAATTTTACCATTATTCGACTCGATTCGGTTCGTTTGCACCCCCAGTTCCGGCAAACAAGTATTGATAAAGGAAGATTAACAAGAAGAAACCAATTTTCGAGCTTTACAACAGCAATACGAAATCTCAAGCTCAATGATAAAAATGACTCATTTACAAATGGACTCGACTCATTTTACACGGCCATGTTATCCCAACAGAGAAATTAAATCCTAAAATAACACAGAGAAAGGAATCATGTCACTATTACTACTTATCTAACTATATTGTCATTTTGGCACAGAATCAGATTAGTCGAGGAGATTAATTAGCTCAAGCTTCACCAATGATAATTGATGGTTCACTCTTTCAATGGAAACAGCATCCTTCGTCACAGCTAGTATACTCCACTATTTCATACTACCAAATTAAATTTCAAGAGATCGATAATAAGCTCTTATTGATGACGGAAATTTTAATCGTGCGGATCTTAGAGGACCTATGTATATCCAAGCATTCATCAAGATCAGCATCGCATGTCAAAAGCACCCACTCTGCATCATCATCCAGGTACTTGATGTCAACTTTACTGATATTATCGACATCAAAACGCCTCAAAACTTCTTGTTTCAAGTCTTGGAAACTCGACAGATGATGCAGGCTGAATCGGATGTTTTCTTCTCCGAAAGAGGCTTTCACTTTGTAATTAACCACCTCATTTTCTTTGTTGAGGTTCTGCGGCATGAGTGGAGCCTCAGCAGTAGCATGATTGTTGATGAAAATGTTTTGGCTATTCGAACGAGCAAGAAGCTTGGTTTTCTCTTGGCCCAAGTCAAGTAATTTTGCATCACTGGTTGCTCTCTTTAGAAACAAAAGTTGACTTGAACTGGAGTTGTGACTGCCCGGAGAAGAAGCTGGCATTGAGTCGGTGGTTGCAGGGATTAAGAGGCAGCCTTCTGGTTGCGTGTTCACCTGTTGCAAATGAGAGCTCACATTTGGCATTGTAAGTGGCCTCTTTGCGGGTGTATTTGGAGAAGCAATGAATTCTGGGAAATTGTTGTAGAACGAAGTGAGTTTCATCGAACCCTCGGCCCCTTGTACAGAATCCATAACAAGCTGAAGCTTCCTCAATGAATGGCCTACTTTTTTTATCTTTCTTGAAGGCCACCGAGTGATCCCATGCTGTCTGCATATCCGTTTCAAAGTAGTTGGGCAAACTGCAATATGCAAATAAATGAAACACATAAAAAATTTCTTGTGAGCTGGAAAGAATCAGATATACAAGAAAAACAAAGAAATACAAATATGCACTTAAATTAGCAGGAAACGAGAAAAAAGAGTTTTTATCATACCCCCAATGTCTTTGGCAGCATCTTTTAGACTCCCAGCAAAATATTGCCTAAGTACTTCCAAACTAACAGTCTTCTCAGTCTTGATATGCCTTTTTTCAATTGTTTTAGCACTAATGGGGAGATTTCCACTAAAAGGGACCAAATTTTTGCTACCCCTGGAACTCTCATCGGGTACAGAAAGACCCTTCTGTAATCTACCTGCTGAAGCGCTACCTATTTCTTTACTCAAAGTTTCTTGGACCAAATCTTGATCCCAGAGAATCCGCAAGCTCTGGCATGTTTGTTGTACAACAGACAACACTGACTCAAGCATAACCTGCTGATCTTCCCCAGCTTTGCAATTTATAGGGAAGAAGAACTCCAGAACAAAATCAACAGTTCCCAAGTGTGTACTTCTAACTCGTATTGCAACAGCAGCAGATAAGTTAAACACCCTCGCATAATGTGAGAGAGGATAATCTGCCTTGCTGAAAGCTGTTACATCCTCAGAAAAACATGGCTCATTTGTCAAGAATGCTTTCCCAGAAACACCTTCACCTTTGAGTAAATGATGTTCAGAACACGCCTCATGGAATCCAGATACTTGCGGATCAGCAACATAGCAGGCAGAATCTATGGTTGAGACACAATGCGCATAATTCTCTTCAGAAAGGCAGCACCCTTGTCTACCTTGTTGAGTACAGTGCGCCCATGTCTGTGCCAAAGGCAGGTTATGCATTGTGCACACGTGCTTTAAAACATTACGGATTTCTATCAGTGTAGATTGATAAGATTCATTGCGACCCTGTGATGAATATTAGATTTCTAATTATTGAACTACATTACCAATTCAAATGATAAAAGGTTTGAAGAGTCGAGTCGAAAAAGTTTCATTCATACTGTAATATTTGGAGAAGGACTTGGAATATCGGAGCTCTTCAAGTCAACGGCCTGCCACAGAAAATTCAGTTCAAGAGGAGTTTCTGGTTCAAAATCGTTAAAATGGTCCACAAAAACTTGTTCTGAAAATAGGGAACCATATATTTGAGCAACACTAACATGGAAAACTTCAGAAAATGCAAGCACTGTAGTGAAGAACAAGATGAGACCTGTAGAGCTTTGCAGATGTTTTCAAGTTCAGGACGATAATTCACTTTCTGAGTCATTGTAACAATTTCAACCACCCCCAAGCAACGACCACTTCCTGGTTCAAAAACAGGAAGTGCAAGTGATCCTCTGACATCATGATGGTATGCATGATTAACACGTGGATACTCCTCCCGCTTGAAGAACCGAACATCTGGAGTCCATTCCGGTAACTTCTTCAAGAAAACCCGACCAGGCAACCCAAAAAATCCTCCTGATTCCATATCTGCTGAAAATTGATACTTTTCTGACACATCCCTGTATTCTGCAAGATTTTTGCAGCTTGGATCCAGTGAAAAGGGTTGATTATTAGTTATAAGCACTTGCTTCCCTTCTTTCTTTATGGGGATCCATATCTGAATTAACACAGCTCTCTCTCTTACACAGTCTTTCAGATGTTCAATAGCCTGGTCAAATCTCTTCTTCACAGAGTTATTTCTTTCTGGCCCAACCAAGAGATTAGAATGGTGATTTAAAGCAGTGGATACATGGTTTCGAGCTTGACCACTAGCAGAAATATCATCTACCATTTGAGTGGGATGATTAAAAGAAGACTCGCCCAAGAAGTTTGATTTTTTTCCCATACTTTCTTTCAAGAAATCTTTATCCTGATGTGGACTATTTGTATTCAAACCATCCAATGGAGGAGAAGTTAAGTGATGATTTGAAATAGGCTGCCAAAGGTTTGATCCATCACAAGTCTCAGTCTCTAACCAGAATCCATCGTACAAGATTTGATCCATCAGGTCGAAATCAACGGTGGAATCATCACCATCTTCCATGATTAGTATATAAAATAATGCGCACTCTGTCCTCCAAATTAACCTAGACCATCCAATTAAAATTCAAAAAAAATCTGATCCAATACACAGAAGCATCCGCAGATTCAACATCTACCTCCACCCAAAAGGATAAATTGTTGATTCAAAAAAAAAAAGAATAAACTGTAAATTCTTACTCTTAAAGCACTAAACATAAACGCAAAGCAAGACACCCAACAAGGACAGGAAAAACAGAAGGCGTCGTCCCTTGATAGTTATCAGAGCATGTAAAAAAGGAAAAATGTATAATTATTTGGATTCATATTGTTCTTATCTCTAATCAAAATCCAGAACCCAGTACTCAGACCCGACATTTTATCATACAACTGACAAGCAAGAAAAGAGATGCAACAATCCCCTCGATTATGTAAATGGGTTTGTGGATAACTAAGCCAGAAATCAAGAAAACAGAAACGGAATGCATTTATGAAAACCAAATTGAAAAACAAACTCACGTCAAGCAAGGAAACTTCTATGAAGCCGCCAATTCGTACGTATTATCGTCATCCAAAACAGTAAAAAGAATTCAGCTTCAATATATTCTTCTCCCTACGCCTTCTCCGTCTCCTCAAAGCATCTGTTCCAGGTCCGTTTCAGCAGAGCTACACAGTAAGAAGAATCTCCCACTTCTCTTCTGCAATTCTATGAATCTTTGTGTCGCGTTCGTACAAAAAGTTTCGGATAATTATTTAATTAGCAATGACATCAGTTGCTGAAGATTCTCAGCAAACTAAACCCCCCACATACATGCTGACTCCTTAACTCTGGTTGCTTTAATCTCAATCCAAGTTAAATGTCTTTTTTTATTATTATTTTTAAAATAAGATCCATCATTATTAGATAATTAGAAAAACATAATTGTCAGTAATTATAGATTTTGGGCTGAGATTACAATGCCACATAATTTAATTAGAAAACATGTGTGTGTGTGTGTATTTTTTTTTTTAAGAATAGTGTTTGGTTTTAGAATTTGAAATTTCCCAAAAATTGTCCAATAATTTGTTATCAGTAGTATTCTAGTCGTTTAATTAGTTAAAATTAAAATGTGATTTTCTCTCTAACTATGATCATTTTAAATTAAATAAAAAAACCACAAAATTATCAAATTGAAAAAAAAAATCCACATTAAAATCAAATTCATTAAAAATAAATATTATATTACATACACACAAAACATAATTTTTTATATATAACATTACACACGACGGCAATATATCGAAAATCAGCCTAGTATGTTTTTAAAAACAAACTAAACAAAACAAAAAAAACATTTTCATGATTACTTTTGAATTTTTTTTTTTTTGCTTTGTTATATGAAAAAAAATAATATTAAAATACTCTATTTGGAAGTTTTTTATGAATGGAACAAGCTAAAATTAGATATTTTATTCATTTTTTTTAAAAGAAGATATTTAATGATTATACGAGAAGACAAATTATTGATGCGACAGAAAAATGGCCCTCCGAGAAGCGGAGGGGGCATGGCAAATATTCAAAGTCATCTTCGAGACGCCGCATCCCATGTAAAAGCTGCCCCTCTGTCCGAACAAAACCTAAAATTCATTAAGTATTTTATTTAATTAACAATTGCTAAATTTTATTAACTCAGTGATCACGATTACTTCTGACAAATGATTCCCATTTTACTAATTAATAACCCGTGTTCCTGCAAAAGCAGCAGCCCCATGCTAGAGTTTCTTTTTAGGAAACATTAATTAATGCTCTTAATTTGTTTGATGATGCTAATCCAATCCTTGTTTGTTATTAATCTTTAGTTTGTTCGGGGTTTGGTTAAGATTTATGCTATTTAATTATTCAAAATTGTAGGATATATTTCGTTTTTTTTTAAGGAGCAAGAGGGTATCATTGATTTGATTGAGCATTTTGTTGATCAGGTGAAGGAACAAAATAATCATCTTAAAATTTCATGTGTATGTTGAAGTCTAAGAATTTTGCGATTTTAACGGGAGAACTGATGGTTTATTGATTATTCAAGTTCATTAGTCTTTTGTTATAATTTATTGAGGTTAATATCATCGCATCATGTTGAATATTAACTTAAGGCATCACAATTTTAAGTGTTTTTCCATTATTTTTTTTAAGAAAGATCGTAAATATTATTAAATTGAGAATTTACAAAGTAGTATCTTTCAACCAACAAAAAAAGTTACATGTTCCCACATAAACGTGTTAGGAACTTAGGGAGATAAGAAGCAAAATAAACTAAGACATAAGCAGTCAATGCGCAATTATTAGGATTTATGTAGATTCAATGTGACGTTATAATTACAAGTACTGAGGGTCACGAGCCAATGGGATATACCAAATAAGGAATCTGATCGATTTCGTATATACGTTGAGGATTCTGCTTCAATAAATTAGTCTTAAATATGCCAGATGTATTTTAATTTTTAACTAAATATGGACCAAGTTCAATAATAATAATAATAATAATAATAAATCAAATTTGGTTGATATACGCATAGAAGTTGCTAGATCTGAAAATAAGAGTATTGTAATATTTTTTTAAAAAAACTTCGATCACGCAAAGGTTTTTAAAAAATAATATTACTGACAACTGGCAAGTTTGGTGTGGTACTGGTAAAAATGGGGAAAGTTGGGCTTCTCTTTGTTTTTTTGACACGAAGTTGGGCTTCTCTTTGTTTGGGCTTCTGTGTGTTTTTTTAAGGCATTAATTGGGCTTTAGTACCCCATGAATGTGGATTTAATGACTATTAAAGCTTCAAATTCAGCATGTGAATTTCGATTCTATTTCAATAATTTATTTATACACTTGATATTTGGCGCAATTTTACTCACATTCTCTCTAAAATTTGTTGCCTATTTTCTCTGCTCCGATCCTGATTTGCTAGTCTTAGCCCAGATTTTTAGGCTGTGTCAATGCACCAAATTTTTTGGCTAAAGGTGTCCATAAATTAAGTAATAAATTTGAAATTTTCCCACCAAAATTGTATAAAAACTATATAAAAATTTATGTATAACTTCTTTTTTATTAAAAAAATAATATCCTACAAGAAGTTGTCGTGAAATAATTAGCTAAATACAGTCCATATTAAAAATTTTAATATATTTTAATCAAAGTCCTTGTTTCCACCGTATGATTTTCATCTTACGTACATGAAATTTAACAAAGAAGACATGGTTTTACTTAGTGTCACCATGCGAGCGGGTCAAAAGTAACATTTTGTTGTACAACAAGCATCTACGCTGCCGCCTCCTTCGCACCAAGACTTCGTTACGATTTTACCAATAAATAAATTATTAAAAGAATACCTTCCTAACATTTAATTCCCAATTTATTTATGATATTAATATATAATTAAATTTTAATTTACGCTTGATATTAGGGGAATCCATCACCACCCAGATTCTAACATGCCCAAAATATGCTTTCCCAACTCCTATTGATCGGCTTGTAAGTTGTTATATCTCATTGTTCTCATCAATTAACGTTGGTAGAAAAGGACACACAAATCATACTTATTTAAGCCCCCAATAACTCAAACACATTGTCATTACAAACTTGCCACTAAACTACATATTCAAACGCAGGCTGATATATTTTCTTTTTTTCATGGCTAATATTATACACAATATCCCTGCACTTGTTTGCCTATTCATCTCAATAATATCAGGCACTTATGCCACCTTCTATTCAACATCTCCTGTGGGGACGCCGCCACCGATTTTCATCCTAGGCGATTCAACGGCGGATGTCGGAACCAATTCTCACTTGCCTCTTAGTCTGGCCAGAGCAGACTTCCCACACAATGGTATCGACTTTCCACATTCAAGGCCAACCGGACGCTTCAGCAACGGTTACAACAGCGCTGATTTTATCGGTCAGTACATATATTATATAGTTTTTACATGCTAATTAATCACTACACCACACGCATATATGTATATATACATGAATTTCATGCAAAGTTTGGCCCATAAGTCAGGCAGGAAATTCGGGCTGAAGAGAAGCCCGCCGCCGTTTTTGTCTCTTCTCACACTGGGATCCCGTTTCAAGAAGCATATTTTAAAAGGCGCAAACTTTGCCTCAGGTGGTGCAGGCCTTCTTGATGTCACGGGCTCAAATTTTGTAAGAGCATTAATTAATTAATTCTTCACTAAATAACACAACCATGGACTATATATACATATTTATTCATTTTGCCTTAATTACTATCAATGTCAAACAGATAGTTGTTCCACTATCAGACCAGATATCTCAATTCTCCACAGTACGAGATAATCTCACAGCTCTAATAGGCTCCGACGCAACCGATACATTGCTCTCCAAATCCTTGTTCTTCATCAGCATAGGAAGCAACGACGTTTTCGGCTATTTCAAGACCAATTCAACTATGCCACCAGACCAGTTCATTAGCATCCTCGTCTCATCTTATTCAGATCACATAACAGTACTAATCACATGCATGATCATATTTACATATATATTTTTTTCTCTGTTCAAGTAGTACTTATAATAATTAATTATGACTTATATATATACCAGACATTATACAACCTGGGAGCACGAAAATTCGGGATCATAAGCATCCCACCAGTGGGTTGCTGTCCATCCATAAGAGTAATCCAGAAAGTAATCAACGGAGTCGACGGCTGTTTCGACCCCATGAACGACCTGGCCCTGGCTTTCCACTCTGCCCTGGACACCCTTCTGGCCGGAAACTTAAGCACGGGGCTTCCGGGATTCAAGTACTCGCTGGGAAACGCGTACAGAATGACCATTGATGTCATATCTAATCCACGAGCTTTTGGTATTAATTAATATATATATTAATCCATGGTTGCAACATCAACATGTACATGATGATTGTTATATTATATATATAATTTGCAGGATTTGACAATGTGGATTCGGCGTGCTGCGGATGGGGATATTTGAATGCGCAAGGCAACTGTAACCAGACGGCTTCGGTTTGCCCGGATCGGCGCAAGTACTTGTTCTGGGATATGTTCCACCCCACCAAGAAAGCTTCTAGTCTCGCGGCTGAAACGCTCTACAGCGGCCCTCCCTATTACGTGTCCCCCATTAATTTTGCTCAATTGGCTAACAACAATTAGAGTTAGAACCCCCCATTGTCGAGTCTCACATGGAAAAAATTACAAGCCCCATTTTTCATACCTTTAGCTAGCTAGCTAGCGATATCCCCTGCATGTCTCTTATTTACTGTATCCCTTTTGTAACAGCCCATGATCATAAAAAATAAGGACACGATCGATCACATGTTTTCATGTTTTTGTGATCATTTAATTGTCGGTAAGGTTTGGACAATCTGAAATCACAGAAATATCAGAAATAAATATTCGAGTTTGTGTTATCTTTCAGTGTTGTCAACACTTCATGATAATACTATGCAGCAAAATAATTAACTAACAGTAAAAGTAAATAACACAAAAATAATTATGCACAAATACTAAGTACTTGTACGATGCCTCATGGCGAAATAATCACTAGAAAATCAAATCAGTTTACAAAAAACCAATTAACGATTGTTTTATGAAAAACTACTTTTCTCAACAAATTGAGAAAATAAAAGACTTCCTAAAAACTAGTAAGAACTAGAATAATAACCCAATAGGAAGTTCTAAACCGAAAAACGAAAAACCAAAAAAACACTTTCTGAACAACATTTCACTCGTGTGTTCTTCAGTGTTTCCAACACTACTCGGCAACACAACGTAGCAGTAGTATCTCTTCAGAAATTCTTCAATGATCGAACTTCAATACTCTAGAATTTCTGGAGTACTTTTTTCTATGTATTTTGCTCTCTACGTTTCACTCTCTTCTCTCTTGATTGTCGTCTTATCAGATCGGTCCAAGCACTCTTATAAATAGATTTTCAATATGTTTTCATAAATAAGAACCTACAAAGCATGGAAACAATATATCATCAGAAATCACATATTTCGAATCAAGATATATCTGATATTACCAATTTTAAAACATGTTCTAAGAAAGGCAAAACTATAAATATGGAAATTGAATGCAATAAGGAAATAATTTAAAAGACATGTGCACAACATGTTCTTTCATTGTCATTCATAATGTTTTTTTTTTTTGCAAAATTTACACGTATAGTTGACTGTGTGATGTCATAGCTAGGGTTATTAAATCCAACCCATCCAACAAATATATTACGGATATTATTCTAATTATTAATTTAATGATTCAATTATTCGTGACGGCAGCTCTTTGATATTAATTATGTGTTAAAATATAGATCATTAGACCTATGATTTGGGCAATATTCTAAAACACCGCTTAATTTATAAATTGAACAATGATTGATAAATAATATAATAATTAATCAATTAATGTATTATTCTTCACAAGCGTGTTTTAAGGTAGGATTTCAATAACCCAAACCAAATATAACCTAACAGTTGGACTCAAAAATTGAATGTGTTATCTTCCACGAACAAAAAATTCATGTGACACGCTCTCAATCACTTACCTGACTCGATTAAAGAAAATATATTATTTTTTTATGTCAAAATGTTTTTTTTATTGTAGATATAGAGTCATTCGATGTGTCTCACGAATATAAAGGTGTAGGACTGTTTTTTTTAAATGATAAATGACTTTGTTTTGGAAATATAAGCGAGTATCGATATATATAATAAATTTTGTGCTACATTATCTTGAAATATGCTTCATTGTTGTCGTTTATAAAATATGATTCCTCAGTCCTTAAAATGCCTGTTTACAAGGTTTATATACTATATTCGTAAAAAGATTCAATTCTATCGGTTGCATTTGTCCTTCGGAGAAGAAACTGTTTTTCGCAATAGATTACTAAAAATAGTATTTGGTTGCCATGTTGTCTTCATATAAATATAAATTAAAGGGCTTCGTCCATTTGTCATCCTGTAGATAGTGAGACTCATCCGAGTCACACGTGTGTTCTTCTTCTTATTCTGTGGAAAAATCCAGACTCGAATAAAGTATTTAAAATATTAATAAAAAATATTATATCTTTTAGAAGGCACAAATGTGTTGTTCTGCCACCGCAAATGAAATTATAATATTTTTTTAACCATAGATCCACATCCGCAATCTTTTTTATTCGTATGAAGTAACTTTTTTTTTTTTGACAGCATCTTTAGTAAAGTTTTCGATTAACACAATAGTTTACAAGTAAAAAAAAATATAATATTTTATATCCAAGGAAATGAGCTTATTATTATTATTATTATTTTGATAAAAGGAAATGAGTTTATTAAAATGTAAAGATTATTACAAAATTAAAGATTTTGGCTGTCAAAAAAAATTTTAAAGATTTTGCAATATAATTTATTTTATTATTTTCCTCCACGGCTACGACGCGGCTCGTGTACTTCCCTGCAACCAGACAGCTTCATCCTTTATTCAGCCGACATGCACGCCGCAATCTTTTTATTCCTTACGCCTTAAGATTACTTGTACTTTGAACACGAAATCCCAATTCCTCCATCTGATTCTTCTGGTATATATATATATATCTTGAATTTTGTGTTTGTACCAATATATAAAGGCAAAATTTGTTCTTTGATTGATTAATTCAGTCGTCCAATATATCTGGATTTCAGCCAGCTGATCAAAGAATCGAAATTTCGTTACTCAAAAATCATCACCATGTCTTCAAAAAGTTCAAAAAAACAGAGTTCTTCTCTGTACCCGGAAGTGATCCAGAGCAATCCAGATTCAAATTCCCCATTCGGTTCAAAGGGCAAGAGCAAAAACAGTTCTTCATCGTTATACCCTTCTGTTCAGATGGAGGAAATGTCGGAAAATCTTTTTATCGAAGATGAAGGAGAAGAGACCAGATACGAAGAGGTGAAGAAAGCTTCGTCGGAGTCTTCTGAGGAGGTACTGATCAGAATCCCAGGTGCTATTGTTCATTTGATCGACAAAGAAAGGAGCGTGGAGCTTGCCAGTGGAGAATTCACCATCGTTCAGCTGAGACAGGGCGGTAACTATGTGGCCGCTTTAGCTCGCATGGGGGAGGATGTCCAGTGGCCGCTGGCCAAAGACGAGGCGGCGGTGAAGCTGGATGAATCCCACTACTTCTTCACTCTCAGGATCCCTAATGAAAACTACGAAACCGGTGGCGACAATATCTTGAATTATGGGCTGACGATAGCTGCCAAAGGGCAAGAGCCTTTGTTGAAGAAATTGGACTCCGTGCTCGAGAAATTCAGCGCGTTCAAGGTGGAGAAGGCCTCGGAAGCGGTGGAGAAAGGGTGGTTGGCGACGGCGAAAGATTTGTCCCCGGCGGAGGTGGAGGGGAAGAAGGATGAAATGGAGAGAAGCGCCTCCGCGTACTGGACGACTTTGGCTCCGAACGTGGAGGACTACGGTGGGAGCGTGGCCAGGATGATTGCGGCGGGCTCTGGGCAGGTTGTGCGTGGGATTTTGTGGTGTGGTGATGTGACTTCGGACAGGCTCACGTGGGGGAATGAGTTCTTGAAGAAGAGGGTGGCAAAGGGATCGGGTTCGGAAATTAGTCCTCAGGCATTGAGCAGGATGAAAAGGTATAATTTTTCTTCATAAAACTTATGTTTTTGGCATGTTTGAGTTGTCTACGTCGTTTAGATTAAGTTTTTGACAGTTGTATATATGAATTTGGTCAATTATCTCCCTCTTGAACGGGTATATCCAAGTCCATCATCTTATATCATAGTCTTGTAAACTTTAGGTTCACAATAGTTAAAACCATTTTTGTGTCCAATCTTTGAAAATTTGGAATTACCAGGGTTAAGCAGATGACAAGGATGTCTGAGAATGTTGCTCTCGGAATACTATCTGGGGTTGTGAAGGTGTCTGGATTCATCACAAGTCCAGTCGCTAATTCGAAAGTGGGGCAGAAATTCTTCAGCATTCTTCCTGGAGAGATCATTCTTGCTTCCTTGGATGGATTCAGTAAGTACACATGTTCTTGATCTAATTCTGGCTGATGTTATAAAAATTGTGGGACTTTTGTTGTTGGTTCGACTTTTTGATCTCGAATTGTTTGTGTATCGACAGACAAGGTTTGTGATGCCGTTGAAGTCGCTGGAAAAAATGTGATGTCGACTACTTCAGTCGTGACCACTGGCCTCGTCTCTCACAAGTAATTTCCGACCTCAAGTGAAATTTTCCTCTTGTACATTTTCGCTTGAAAATCTTGTTTTGTTTACGTTGTAATTGCTTGATGTTAGGTACGGAGAACAAGCAGCAGAAGTGACTCGTGACGGGATGGGCGCTGCTGCGCACGTTTTCGGGACAGCTTGGGCTGTGTTCAAGATTAGGAACGCTTTAAATCCCAAAAGTGTGCTGAAGCCGTCGAAGTTTATGAAGGCTACTGCTAAAGCTACTTCTGCTAAGTTGAAGGCGAACCCGAAGAATCCAGCCATTTCCGATTCGTGAAATCGCCTAATAATTTGTGCTTTGTACTGTTATCTCGAGTTCTCAATAGACATTTTCCAGTTTGTTCTGATCTGAAATTTCTATATTAGTAACGTTTTAGTTGTGTGTGTATAATATTCTACCTGAAGGGAGTTTGGATAATCCAATGATCAATGCGAACTTATGAAATGATCGGTTTTTCGAAACAATGTTGGTTGTTTTTAATGAACAGAAACTGTGTTGTTTAAGGATATTGGATATATGATCTATGGGAATGGATCCCCTGCTGTGGGGCTGCCCACAGCACAATATTTATTTTTTGTTTTTTTTGTTTTTTGTTTTTTTAAATATATATTTAATTCTTTATTTTTATGTATGTTTTTGGTTTTTTTTGTTAAAATATTTTGTGCTTTTGTGTTTTTTTCTCTTCTGGGCTTTTTTTAAAATTATACATTTTAATATTTTTAAATAAATTTCATTTTTTTAAATCTTTTTAAACACATTATGCTTAGAAAAAATAAGAAAAATTAAGTATAATAGTATACATATAAACATTTAAAAATATCATAAATTATATGTAAATTTTAAAAAAACCAAATTATCCAATTTGTATTTTTAAACGATAAAAAATAAAAATTATAAAATACATAATTTAATATGAGATCTTTATTATAATAAAACACATTATACTTGACAAATTAAAATTAAGAAAAAATAAGTAAAATATTAAACGTATAAACATCTAAAAATCAAAATCAGAATTAAAATATAATTATTTATAATTTTTTTAATTAGGTTAAACCAAATTTTTTTATGGAAACCAAAAATTAAATTGAATTAATTGAAATTTTATAGAACTAAACCGAATTTTTTAAATAATGAACACCCCTAATTTTCTTAAAATCAATAATTTCAATAGAAGTGCACTAGTATTGAAATGTAAATTATAAGTCTCCTAAAAAAAGAAATATAAATTATAAGACAAAAAAAGTGATACCATAAATTGACAAGATTAAAAAAAATGATGTTTTTTTATTAAGAAAATTAAAATGTACTTCATAAAAAAAAGGCCACAATAGAGAACAAAGCCCCAAAAAATTTAGGGAAAAAAAACCCAAAAATGTTTTAAAAAATAAAGAATTAAATATATTAACAAATGCAAAACAAAAATAATATTGTGCTGTGGTTGTATAAAAAATTTGAATTTAAAAATGAATTTAAAATATATAAAAAACAAAAAAATTAAAAAAAAAAAAGAACAAATGTGTTGTGGCGGTGAACATCCTTTGTTGTGGGCCACAATAGAGGATCCTTTCCCATGATCTATAGAGTTTGTTAAAATACGTTCTATTAATGAATACGCAACCACATTCATTTATTAAGGCTCATTTTGGTGCGAATGATGAGATAAATAATATATAGATAAGTAATGTAATGTAATAAAAAATAAATAAAAAAAATAGTGGATATTTGATTTGATTTTATTGATATATTATAGTTTATTTGATTTGATTGATTAAATTTTATATTAAAATGGTAAATTACCATATTATCCTTTTAGTAATAATAAAAATATATACATAATATTATTTATAAGGAGTAATATAGTAATTTCAATTCAATGATTTGATTGATGTAAGATAAATAATTAATGATTTGATTGATGTAAAATTATAATTAATAGATGAATAAATAATATGATGAGAAGAACGTGTGATTAGACACGATAATTTTATACATAGACTATTAATAACGGTATCAAACAGAGCCTAAGATGATGACGCATTGAAGCTTTACATGATTCAAGATTTTAGACAAGTCAATGATTTTGTATTTTATAGAAATAAAATTTTAAGGGTAATGCTACATGTACACGGTGCGTTACACATTGGGTTATACAATGCATTTGAAATTACATGATTATCCTACATGCATTTTTTTTAAAAAAAATTCATATAAAGTGCAAGGATAATCATGTAATTTTAAATGTATTGTGTAAACCAACGTGTAAGAATCAATACATGTAGCATTACCCAAATTTTAAATCTTATGTAGAGGTCTAGATTTTTTGTATAGTACATACTTCAACTAATTTTTTATTCGTCTAAAATGTATTTGACCAAATAAATTTGAGTAATGCTACATGTTCAACGATTTTTGTACAACAAATCTTACAACACAATGCAAAACTTAAATATATCAAAATCTCACGATAAATTGAATACAAAATCTCGCGATAAAATAACAAATATCATAATATAATTATTATAAATATCGTTGTACACGATATTTGTTGTACATTTAGCATCATCCAATAAATTTACGCGTTATTACTCGATGCATGGTTGATCAAGTAACACAAATGAAACTATAAAAGGCTAACTATAAAAGGCTTGAAAAATAAAAATAAATTTATTTTATCGGAAAAAAGTGAAAATAATAAAATATCGAGATTTATAAGTTTTATTATTTTTCTTAAATTAAAAAAAAGGATTTATTATTGTTGAGTTTCAAACTTCAAATTTTGAATTATAAATTTCATTCTGGTATCAAATTAATTATAAATCATGATCACATTTATTTTTTTCAGAAGAATAAATGTTCATTCTAAAAAACATCACAAAAACTCTTATGAGAGTCAATTTTTTAAGTTTTTATTCAATCCTATCATAAAAAAAACATTATTTTTTGTTATAATATATATAAATTTTTTTAAATATCGGAATTTACATATTTTTTTTTGGTTAGAAACAATATCATAATTATTTTCTCAATTTTGGTTGAATTTGCAGCAGCTTGTCGTATCGTCCAAGTTCTGTTGTGTGTCTTTATTTTTTGTGATTTTCCATTTTCCTCACATCGACCGATCGGTGCTAACAAAGATATATACAAGACTGAGTGTATTTGCAGATTTGGAAATGGCGCGATATGACAGAGCAATCACTGTGTTCTCGCCGGACGGCCACCTTTTCCAGGTGGAGTACGCCCTCGAGGCCGTGCGCAAAGGGAACGCCGTCGTCGGTGTTCGTGGTGCCGACACCATTGTCTTGGCCGTCGAAAAGAAGTCCACCCCTAAGCTTCAGGATTCCAGGTCACTCTCTCGCACCCCTAGTGGATCGTTCTGTGGGAATTTATGGTTTTTGGACTTATCTTGTTGCTTGGACTTGTGTAGTTTTCGTTTGATTTTGTTTTCGTGTGATGTTTAGGGTTTGATCGTTTATTTTGTAAGATCTGGTTTATGTTTCTAAAATGCCAGCAAGTACCAATGGAGTTGAAGGATTTGTTTTGGGTTGGAATTTTGATTGGTTTGTGACGAGTAGCAGAGGCTTGGATGTTAATCTGGCAGTTGTGTGAATTGGATAATAGCCTTATCTCCTGACAAATATATTTTAGGGCACAATTGTTTAAAGAGAGAAAAGACACTGATTTTTATCATTTTCGAAATGTTGGATTGTGTTATTCAGATTTCAGATGGTAAGCCTTCTATATGTATGACTCAATTGTGCTCAGCTTGCACGATCTTGCAATCGATGTATGATTTGTAATTGTTCATGGTTAGTTTTACTGTAGTTTGCAGTTTAAGCTCCTTTGTAACGTGTCTCCATTTCTGGTAACTTCAGATCAGTGAGAAAGATTGTCAATTTGGACGATCACATTGCGTTGGCCTGTGCAGGGCTAAAAGCAGATGCTCGTGTGCTTATAAACCGGGCGCGTATTGAGTGCCAGAGTCATAAGCTTACAATTGAGGACCCTGTAACAGTTGAATACATAACTCGGTACATTGCTGGTCTTCAGCAAAAGTACACACAAAGTGGTGGTGTCAGGCCTTTTGGACTTTCAACTCTGATTATTGGTTTTGACCCACACACTGATACTCCATCGCTCTATCAAACCGATCCATCCGGGACTTTTTCAGCTTGGAAAGCAAATGCCACTGGTAGAAACTCAAACTCTATCCGGGAGTTTTTGGAGAAGAATTACAAGGAAACTTCTGGCCAAGAAACTGTTAAGTTAGCCATTCGTGCATTGCTTGAGGTAAATTATCCGTGTAGATGCAACTTGATGCTTTGTGTTTTACAATCTTTTGTTTGATGCTGTTATCAGTGCGACGTATCTGTACCTGATCTCTCTCAGCTTTTGATGGAAGTGACCGTTGCAATTTACTGTTTGTTTTTCTTCAAGCATTATCATATTTTTGCCTATTAGTGCATTATGTGGCTTATTATCTGTCTTTCATTCCATGGGAAATTTTTAGGTCGCTGTACCACTGCAATAAAGGATGCAAAATTACTTCATCCTTTATCGATTGCATCCTGCAGAGGAAATCGGTTCTTATTGATGTTATCTTTTCCCTGACTGGTGATTGTGTGGTGTTTTGTATGTTTTAGGACTATGCGGTTTGTGAGACTTAGATGCTAAATCTCGGAGATGCCACTACTTGTTTGTGTTTGCATTTTCTTTATTTGTATAATGGCATGAAAGTAAAGTATAAAGATTTCAGGCCATGCATCATTTTCTGCCATGGCAGAAGTAGCTGTCTGTGACATCCACTAGAATTGATGGTCAATAAAATCTGAGCACCTCCCATCTCATCCCTTCCCGCTTTCTAAAGCACATGGTTTTCCAAATAAGTTGATGAATTTATTACGTTCTAAATCAGATGGTCTTTCTGTGATACCTCTAGGTTGTTGAGGGTGGTGGAAAAAACATTGAAGTTGCGGTGATGACTAAAGAACATGGACTTAAGCAGCTTGAAGAGGCTGAAATTGATGCCATTGTTGCTGATATAGAAGCAGAGAAAGCTGCTGCTGAGGCTGCCAAGAAAACCCCTTCAACAAAAGAAAGTTAATGCCGTGGTTTCTGAATCTGAAGGTGAAACTGAAACTTTTGTTCCAGATTACGGCCCTTTGCCGCTTGTGAGGAGTTATATTTGTCAGATTTTTTGATCCATATTTTCAGTTAGTTTACAGATCGTCGTCATTCTCTTCTCCCCTTTTACCTTTGGTCAGTTTACACCGATGCTATGCATGATCTGTTTTGGATTCTCCATGTTAGAACCCTTTTCTTTTAGCAATAGAAAGGCGTTCTGAGTTTCTTCGCATATTTTAGATAATAGTTTAAGGTACAAAATTACGCAACTCACTTCAATTTTTTGTGATAGAAATCTCCACATTCATGAAATCTAGTATTTCTCTGCACGCATTGTGTGCTCGTACATTTCTTTTTTTAACGAAGGTAATAAATAATAAATTTTAAAATTAAAAAATAATAAAAATATAATGTTTTGCTAAACAAATATTCAAAAAAAATATAATCTTATAAAGTGAGTGTCATTTTTGTAAATAAAATAATATTAAAGGGCACGAAGTGAGCTTTTAATGGTTAGAAAAGAGGAAACCGTATAAAATGACTATTTTGCCCAATAATTTAGGTTTTATTGAAAATTAAGTTAGGAGATGATAATTTTAAATCAAGATTCACCAATTAATTGAAAGTTTGTTAATTAGAGGGTCTTTACTTTAATAATATAGTAAAATATATTATTTTTTATGTCAAAAATATTAATTTTTATAATAGATATGGACATGTTTGACTCGAACGAGACCGTCTTGAATCGTATCTATCCATAGAATTAACGGGACTGTAAGACTTGGTTAATGGTTATATCAACTTTGGTCCTTTGTTAACTCAAAAAAAAAAAAAACTTTGGTCCTTTGCGGCATAGAATTTATGTTGCAACTTTGTGAGCATGTCATCCCTCGTATCCAATTGGTTGATATCGGTCCAGGCCCAAAGCCACATTTTAGCCTTATTACCTACCCACTAAAATCCGACCTGGTTGTATTTTACAATATTTTTCGTATATAACTTATATAATTCTTTAAACTAAATTAACAATATGACGGAAAACATGCCCATAAAAAATTAATCTAAAGTTATTTTTACATATAGTAAAAAAAAATTAATAATTTTAAAATATCATCTGATAATTGGGCCAACGCAGGTTTATTTCCCTTATATGCACCGATTGAGAATATCATTGAAAAAACTCCTTGTTTAATAGGTGTTTCATAATCCCTCCAACCCAAATTAATTATAACAATGCAAATTAAACATGAGTAATAAATTATTGAAAGAACAGAATAAATATTATTCAATTTAAATACTTGACTATATATTTTGGAACAAGTGAAAAAATAAATACATCTATATGGTAATGGGATAAAGTAAGTATTTATCAACTTGATGGGGCCCTCTAAAGTCTAAATGTTCTATAAGTGCAAATAAACTTTTTTAAAACGATGTTCTCCGAGTATGTTCATGATGTATGAACTTATGTATATTTTAAATTTAAAAATTATGTATATTTTAAATAATATTTATTTTAATAATTGAATATAACTATACATATATATCTCAAATGTTGCCAACATTTTGTTGGTGCATTTACTGAAGGGTATGCTTTCTCTCGATTAAAAAAAACTTGAAAATTATAGATTAATTTATTTATTTCACCAATTCAAAAGTATATATTATATATAGGTCCATGCTTTTGAGTAAGTGATGGGGTTCCAATGGGGTCATCTTCATTCAATACCAAATTAATGTTTGTTCAATCGGTTGGGAGTCACTAGGCCCCGCAGGCAAAGTGGTAGCTCTAACTAAGTGTCCCCATTTTCCATGCATATTCATTAATTCCATTTCCATTTAGCTTTTCCCATCTCATCTCATCCCCTCTTTTTACTATCAATGGTAAATATCTTTTGGCTTTTATGATTAACTTTAATTATATTCATTGTCTATTATAAAAATAAATTTTTATATCTTATTTTTGCATGCACTTCAAATATTAACTGTAAATAGCTCGTGCGTCAAGATCTTAAGTTTAAAATGAGGTATCGGGCCCACAAGGGCATAGGCGAGTTGGTAAGGTCTGAAGTGACGTGAAAAGAGATTTCCTAACGTTGTGAGTTCGATCTTCGTGTGGAGCATATTTCCTGCTGAAATATTGTAGGGGTATGCTCTGGAGTTGGCCATGTTGCTCCCTCCTTCAGGTCACTGCCGCTCGTGCAAATCCCTCGATTTAACCTCCACATGAGCCAATGAGCCTCTGACTCATGAGGAATGGAATTCCCTTCGGAGTCAACCTTTTTCTTAAAATGAAGTATCGGATTCGAGACTCGATTCTAATAATCATAGAGCGACCTTCGATCTTCAATGTCCTACTAACATTTTAAATGAGATATCTTTTATCGATTCTCATCAAACAACTTCCACAAAAAAATTTTGTTCCCTCCATCTCCATGATGCATATCCATTGACCAATACTTTCTTACTCTCTGAACCAATGCATTTTTTTTGTATAATTTATTTTATTTATACATTTTAGTATTAAATAAATTAAAATGGTGTGTAAGATAAATTCATCCAATTTTGATTCGTCGAAAATTCCAATTAACGAACATTATTTGTGGTTAGATTCTTGATTGGTCGGACCTAATCCCCTTAATTTGGGAATTATAGTGATTAACAAGAGCAAGAAAACAAAAAAGAAAAGGAGATGAAAATACTAGAATAGAACAAGTTATGCAAAAATACAAACAAGGATGCTTTTTCAAAGCCAAATGTTAGGTCATAAAAGTTTCGAAAATATTATATTCTATATGCTCTTTATATGATACTTTTTCAAATTTTATACATTATAGTTTATAATATTTTTAAGAAAGGACAAGAGAAATTGAAGGATGATACAGCACTGACAAAGTGAGAGAACTGCACACCACCGATTTCTTCTTACTTTTCTGCCTTCACCAAAATTTTAAAGACTGGTTCTAATTGAATATTTCACTCACTTATTTAAGTTAGTAGGTGAATTTATTAATGAATTTAGAAACTTGGTCCTCAGTAGGGCTGTAAAAGAGCTGAACCGGCTCGAAAAAATATTCGATTTGTATTCGAATTTTTCGAACTCTAGCCGAACTCGAGCCGAACTTGAACTATTATACAAATCAAACTCGAGCCTAAAATATTTTGTTCGAAAGTTCGCGAGCCGGCTCGCGAACCTTTATATAATATACATATATAATATTTTATATAATATATTTGAATCGAACTCGAACTCTCTATCGAATCGAACTCGAGCCGAAAAAAAAAAATTTCGAGCTTCGAGCCGAACTTTGAATATCTCAATTCAAACTCGATCTCGATCTCGAACTCGAACACTAAAATTTTGCTATAGTTCGGCTCGGTTCGGCTCATTTACAGCCCTAGTCATGAGTCCATTATAAAATTATATATCATATATTCAAATAAGATCCCCATGACCCACATATGACATTAATTTAATTTAAGTCCGTATTATTTGAACTCAATTCAATGGTATACGAGAAAAGTATTAAAAAAAAATTTGAACGTGCTAACCTCACGTATAATAGTTGATGTGTAACGCATGTTGGAGTTGGTTTCTTGTGAGACGGGTTAAACTTACTCATATTTACAATAAAAAAATTATAATTTTAGTATAAAAAGTAATATATTATCATGGTAACACAATTAGGAGATATGTCTCACAAAATTTACTCATGAGATCGTTTCACATAAGTTTTGTGTACATGTTAGATTATACGATTGATATATTATATCGGCGACATCGCTTACTAGAGATGCGAGAGGATAATTTAAATTTAAAATAAAAGAGATAAATGTAATACATGGCTTATATATTATGTCACATATTTGAATAATAATCTTAAAAAATATAGGACTTGGGCGAAAAGGATACAAAATTGACAATAAATATTTTATATAAATTTATAGTGATGTGGTAAGTGATGGGCGGAGACAACCATCAAATGATGGCCGTGAGCGGCGGGCGATGGTGGCGCCACCACCACACGCTTTATGGGCTTTGGGCCCATACATTTATCTAGTTACGATTCTTATCCGAAATGGGCCTAGAGGGCCCACCTAATTCTAATCATATCTCACCAACCTTTGTTTACTCCATTCACCTGCAATGCATTTGCTATCTTACGCCGGAGGCCCACGATATTAACAAACCCCGATTAAATATAATATCAAGGGAACAAATCATCATTGGGGTTTAATTGGATTTAACCGTTTAATATATCTTTTTTACCGATAAACTTTATTTTTTTTAAAAAAAAAAGTCTATCTTACGTCGGGATTTTTATCTTCTATCTATTTCTATATAAGATGATCATATGATGGACCCGATATATTTGTTTAGAATTCAAATTATCACTCAGTACAAAAATATATAAGGATTAACACTCGATGTAGAGTAGTATGATTCTTTTTTTTTTTTTTTTTTCTGTTGTCATTTTGTTTTCCCAATATATTCCTTGTATATTAGTGTGTGCTTGTTAATAATATGAACTCGAGTCTAACTCAACCCAAAATTTTAGTTCAAAAAAAAAATTATCCGAATCTATTTACGCAACTCTCATAAATTTTATTCAATCGGTGCGAGACAATTAACATTTCTTTATCATGATCCAAAATTTACGAAAGTAACATGACGTGCATTGAATTTTCTTCAATTATTGATTTGATAGCTTGTATCAATATCAATAATAATCCAAATCAAGTAATTTTAACATGTTAAAAATAACCAACATTTTACGTACAAAATGTGTGCTTACGATAATGGATTTGTGTCTAACTCAACTCCAAAAACCAGCTCAAAGAAAAGGAATTTCCAAGTTCATGTATACAAAATTATAAAATTTTATACATTCCATCTTCATCGAGATCCAAAATTTACGTACGTAACATAACTTGAATTGAATTTTCTTCAATTATTGACTTGCTTGCCTGTATCAATATCAATAATAGTAATAATTCCAGACCAAATAATTTTAACATGTTAAAAATAAACAACATTTTATTTTACATACAAAATGTGTGGTTCACGACACTTAAATTTGAAAAAAACGAGCAAATTATCTAAAGATGCATGGATTTTCACTCAAGTAAAGAAAAATCAAACACAATCTCCCACTTATTACCTACTAATCGCGATAAATTCCAAACAACTTTGATATTATTTGCATTTTAAATCCATTACACAATGTAAATAAGTACGAGATAAATCTAAATTTCTTCATTTAAACTACCAATACCATGAAAGAAGTGTCTTATAAAACTTTCCCCCCCTTTAGCGTAAGATTTCAAGTGGGGGGAGAATTAAATGAATAAGTTAAGTGAAGTCAAAGTTTAAGTTTAAGGGCATGCACTAGTGACTAGACTAGTGTATAGGGAGTTTACTTCCATTTTGTATTATTAAGAAACTATTCTCTTCCACCGCACTTTGTCAACTTGATAGTTTTGGACCCAAATAACATGACCCCACCCCATTATTAATTTGCAGTTTAAAAAGTTAGTCATGAATTTGACCCTTTCTCTGCCAAATTTTAGGTTCTTGAAGTAACTGAATAAATAGCCAAACTCATTATCCATACTAGTTATCGATGTACATGATAAAAAAAAAAAAAAAAAACCCCACGTACATAAAAAAAAATCAAGTAATGTTAGAAATAAAAAAATATATCGAGTGAAAAGAATCTACGAAGTGATAACTAGTTTTTTTTTTAATTTTTAATGGAACAGGATAATGAATTCCATCAAATAATAGATTTTTTTTTTTGATATCGGTCATTTTGCCCTTAATTAATCTATAGATCAAATGAATGATTATTTCTTTAGGCTAGATGTATAGTTTGACTTTGATGTCATGTGGATTAATCAAATCGATTAGTATAAAGTTTCTCAAGCTTCATATATAGTATATATAGATACATTGCTAAAGTTAGAGTTTCAAACGAAATTAAAATGTTTTATATGGTTTTGTTTGGTTAAATGATTCCGATCAAACTTTACGCTTAAAGTAACTAAAAAAGAGACATATTTCGATAAAAATCATAAACGATCATCGAAAATATTCAAACAAAAAAGTAGAATCGCCCCATCCTAAGCTATAGATTGCATGAAATTTAAAGTGTTTCGAAATGTTAACGTTTTTGGTGAATCGTGTAATATAAAAGAATCAGTTCGATTAACTACCAAAAATCCATAAACACTTGCCAGTTAATTAACAATGGAAAGAAAAAAAAAAAAAAAGAAAAGAAAAAGGAGTAGAGTGGGCCCAAGACTGTGAAAGCGTTGAGTTTTGGGCTGGGCCAGGTGGGGCCAGAGCAGCAACAAATTCAATTAGGCCCACAATCAAAGGCACTGCATGTGATGGTAGTTGGAGTTGGACTTCTAAGTATGTAGAAAATATCATGGCGAGGTACAACCACATTGATTAACCAATTAATGACGAGATTAGTATGATTAAACGTCATAATCTAGCGAAATAATCCACGATTATACTAGTGTTAGCAGGAAAATATCTTTGGAAGCTTCTAATTTTTGTACCTAACCCCCCAAATAATTGAAAAAGCACAATCTTTTTCTATATTCAAAGAGCCACTGTTTGTGGCTTTATCACTTGCTTCTGTCTTTTTTGCTTGCCACTGTTTGTGTACCCTTTTTTTAAAAAAAAACTAAATTATTAGGATATGATTTTGATTTTTGGTGATTGGATTTTAGGGTCTTGAATATGATCAAATGGCTAAGAATTTAACTTAAGGTAATTTTGGTTTAGTTCATGCTTCAAAAAGAAACTGAAGATATCTTTTCTGTAGTATGAGATAGGGGCGGAGCTTGAAATATATATATATATATAGCAATGATCACCTGCATTCTAGTGTGCAGATTTTTTCGTGTGCGACCACAAAAATCCGATAACGGGTTTTAGTAATTTTTGTTTACACTAAAATCCGGGGTCGCATACGAAAAATCCTGCACCTTAGGGTGCAAGTGATCAAAATTATATATATATATTAAAAAGTTGAGTCGAATAGAAACTAAACAATCTGATTTATAGAATCTCTAAAATACCCCCAAAATGCTCAATTATTTGTCCAACATAAATAAAAGATCATAATAATTAATTTATATATATATTTTAAACCATGTATTAAAAATAATAGATTAAGCATACAAGGACTCAAGGAGTATTAGCTATTATTACACTTGAGGCTAATAAGTAGTGACGTGGATTTTTCCCCAATATTTATATATGATACGTAATTTTTATTATGTGCATTTATTAATAATTTCGGCATATTTTTGTCGTTTTACAACTTTTCTTGTGAACTATCTCTTATAGATAGAGATAAACAACTTTTCACTTGATTTAATAGTAATTTTAGATGTAAAAAATCATGAATAAAATAAATATTTAAAATAAAAAATTATTATTATAAAAAAGTCATAATATTAATGTATTATATTATATATATTATATTAAACACACGTGATGCGTGTGAAAAAATTATAATAAAACTGTTGAAAATTTTGAAAAGAAACGCAAAATCATGTGTTGTCAGCATAGTTTTTATTTGGAAATCTACCAACTAATATAAAAAAAGAAAAGCCAAACAAAGCCTAAATTTTATAACCAAAAAGGGCATAGATTGATCGATGCCAATTGGTCTATTTGCCGGATTGTATCATTAAATTATTTTTTAGGTTGAGGTGACGATTTTTCAAATTTTACTAGAAATTAAATTCCAAAATTACAATCAGAAAAGACTTTTTTATATTCTTTTGCTTTTTTATAAATTTAATTTGATTAATAACTAAATTTCACATTCAGCAAAACTTACTTTAAATATATTAATTGACTTTATAAAAATTATTTAATGCATTAAATGTTGGATAAGTAGTCACGTTTAGGCTAGTGTACCAAACACTTCATGGAGCCTCTGAACGTAGTAATGAATGGCTACATGCATTTTAGGTACATTATTTTAAGAAATTTTAGGCTGTGGGGTTTTAAAGCCTCATCAACATGGACAAATTTCACATCATTATTTAAGAAATTTGAAATTTATCTACATAATTTTTTTAAAACCGAATTTATCTACCCAATAATACTAATGATAATAATTCATTTAATTATGTAATACGGCGATTGCACCATGCTAAGGACGTTGCTATAAAATGTTTAACACACAAAACTCTATGAAAATATTAGTCAGTTAATATATATTTTTTAAAAAAATGCACGCAAATTTTACACGTGTTGAGTTTTTCGTTCTCTTGAATTTTTATTGGTGGTCTTGATGTAATTTTCCCATTATAAGACATCTAAGATTACAAAAAATTTTGTGAGACTGTTTTATAAGTTAATTATGTGTGATGGATTGTGTCACATATGAAAAAATATTATTTTTTAGGCTAAAAGTATTACTTTTTATAACAAATATGGGTACAATTATCGTTTCACTAATAAAAATCTTTGACACTGTCACAAAAAACCTACCCATCCCACAGATATAAAAAAATGCTTGCATCATATTTTGTTTCAACTATCCAGTTAACTAAATATGTCTCAATTATTTTACTATTGGCATATTTATGATTCTTTAATTTTCACTAACTTTCAACGCAATCACCTAGGGTTTTGCTAAGGATACTTTTAAAAAAAACAAAATAAAATAAAATTTTCTAAATAGAGTTTTCAGTGCTTTCTCGCGGTTTGCTTGTTGATTGTAGCTATCCATTAAAGTAGCTCGAATTAACAAAAATATTTAGCAATGCAATCAATAAAAATTTGAAAAGTAGTGCCTAAAATGACTAGCTAATGGCTATATGTACACGTTAGACATTTACCACGACTTTTATTGTGATAGTTGAATTGAAGGCTTAAAATCAAACAAAATGTGCGTTGAATGCTTGAAAGTGATAGATTCAAAGTGATAGATTCATCGAGTTTGTTCAAGGTCGTTTTTTTTTTTTTTTTTATCGATCATTGTTATTTTCACTCTATTTTTTATTATTTACTAGCGAGCTTGTGAATAACTTGTATACATAGATAATAAAGTGGAGTGCAAAAGTATCCGTTATTTTTTTTTTTACTTTAAGTTATAAACTTAATTATTTTATAATACACTTAATTGCTACCATTAATATTTTGATACTTGTAAATCATCAACCCCGATAAACATGGCATTTAATTATTCCAAATGGAAAGATAAAAACGCAAACCAACCCGGATTCAGTTTTAATTCCATGCCAATTGTCTCCATTTAATTAATTACGTGTAGCAAAGTTTTCACAAATGTGTGGGTTATATGTGTTGATTAAGAAGACAGGGGTAATTATCAGAAAAGCTAAATATTGTTTGGATTGGACGAAAGTGGATTTTATGGAATCGCCTTTTGACCTAATCCCATGACCAACTTGCATGCGTTCCACATCTCAAAATCATAGGTTGAATAAAAATAAAATTCAAGGAATAGATTATGAATAAAATCACATGTGTGACCAATTCACATTTACGAAACAACTTAATTAGTTTCTGCGAGACCGAAATCCAATTTCATTTATGAAAAAATATTGTTTTCTCTGTTGTAAATATCATTTTTCGTTACATTGATCGAATTTATCCATCACATAATAAACCTCCTCAAACTTTATCAATTATAAAAGGACTTTTGCAAATTGGTATATTGATCTATAATTATTCATCTAATCAAACCGTAATAACAACATTATTCATTTTTACGCAACGATCATCTTCTGAATTTTTCCACTCACTTGTCAATATTCGATATTCGTCGCGAGTCGTTGTTTGAACGAAAAAAAACTAGTTATAGAAATTTGATCGAAGCGACTTAGCGATTATTTATGAAATTAAATTTTGATAATTTTGAAAATAATATAAATTTAATTGTTATAAGGGGGGAAAATAATACTAGATTGAAAATCTTGGTAGGTTTGGTGGGTCATGGCTAAAAAGAGGTAACCGCCTAATCTAGTTGGTAGATGGCTGTTTGGTTTAGAATGGACTGTTTGCTAATTTAATTTCTCCACTCATTTAATATCTCCCTCCAACCTAATTTAAAAAGGAATTATTTAATTTCTTTGTTATACATCACCCAAAAACCAAAAATTAATTAATTAAATTCCCCTGAATATTTCAAATACGAAACATGACGTTTGATCTAACATAATGGAGGAAAAAAAATTAATTTCAAAGAGACATTATTGATCAGTATATGTGTAGAAAATAATAAAAAATAACTTTTTGATGGGACGCAATAATTAATTTGTATCATAAAATATAGTTTTTGCATTGATTTATTTAAATTTGAAGTGATGGGGTTGGTTACCTGTATATTAAGTTGGCATTTCTTTATTTTTTTTTTCTCAATTCTCATCCTCTCACAGCTTATCTTCATGTAAAGAAGAAGAAGACAAGCCACGAAAGGAATCTAAAATTAGAAAAAGAAAAAGTAATGAACAGAAAATAATTTCAAGTGTCTCAAATTCTCCATGTCACATGATTCATCATCTAAAGTTATCACAGATAAGGATGAACAATTTACATGTGTTTTTTTTATTTGTTATTTCCTTTTTTCCCCTCTAAAAAAAATAAAATAAAAGTCAAGAAAAGCAAACAAGAATCGTTGTCAATTATATATGTATCTCCAAAATAGCCGAAAGATCAAATTTTTACAACAAATTCAGCGAATTATTGACACCCTTTTCACCTAAATCAAAGCAATGTTTTGTCTCTTCCAAGAAAAATTCAGATTAATTCCTTAATGAAATCTAAACATTTTTTTTAAAAAAAAAAGCGGATAAAATGGATTAATGAGAAACATTTTGTCAGGTCCTACTGTATATACTTGATTTGGTGATATTTATGAAATTGCACCAACTCTCTGCACAGACAATGGGGCATGCAAAATATATTAGTAACAGGGAAAGTGAGGCACGAAATAAAGCCATTCCCAGACATGAATTTGAAACATTCACCAAATCTCTGCAAAACTTGTAGTAAATGCTCCCAGGCTCCATAAATATACATAGATACAATCAAGATTAATCTCAGAAAGACTTCAAAATCAATTATCAATTTGATTTACATTTTCCCTTTTATATATATCAACTTAATTTTAATTTATATATTGAATTAATGCTTAATTTATCATGATTACACACTAAAATGGGAGAAAAAAGAAGAGAAATTACATGAACCCCAGATCAAATATTTTCCATTTTTTTTATTTTCATTTCATCTCCAAGCTTCTGTAATCCAAAACTCCAGTCTTCAATCCAAGAAAGTCATACCTCCCAGAATTCCCACTGCTACTGCCACTAATTATACTGCTTGCCACACAACTGCAATCTTTGGTCTTCTGCAATCCCATGCTGCAATCAAAGCACAGGGAACTGTTGCTCTTGAATGGATCTTGCTGATATGGGAGGCTGATTCGGAGCTCCAGATTCAAATCCGGAACCGGTTCTTTCACATGGGTCTTTTCTTCTACTTCAGTAGTACTCGAAATCCCACATGCGGTACTAGCACTACTGCTGCTGATTTTGTTTTCTTTCAAGTTGTGATCTTTTGCGGCGGAATTGAAAGAAATGGTTTTGATTTCTTGAGCCGGAGGTGCTGCGGGTTCGTTGATCGATCTGTGGGTCGTGGGATCGATTCCTCTGCTTATGAGTTTCCTTCTTATATGAGTGTTCCAATAGTTCTTTATCTCGTTATCCGTTCTCCCCGGTAATCTTCCGGCGATTACAGACCATCTGAGCATAAATCAAGGAGACCCCATTTAATTTTTTCACTCATTAAGATCAATTATATTATGCCTGTGAATCATCTTGTGAAACTTAGAAATGGACCCAAAAAAGAACTGCAGCAAGAACAGGAACAAAAACAGGGTAAAACTTGCGGGATTTTTTGTATAAGAACATGCATTCGTGCCTGCCATCCAATATGTAATTTAGGGATGGAATTAGATTGTACATGAACTTTCACCGGATCCGCCCATGCAATATTGATAATGATTTGGACAGAAAAAAAAAAGGGTAACATACTTGTTACCAAGAAGGCTATGGAGCTTGATGATGAGTTCATCTTCATCTTCTGTGAAGTTGCCACGCTTGAGATCGGGCCTCAAGTAATTGATCCAGCGGAGGCGGCAGCTCTTCCCGCAGCGGAGGAGGCCGGCGGCTTTGGGAAGCGACCGCCAGCAGCCTTCACCGTGAGCCCTTATGTAAGCAATAAGGCGATCGTCTTCTTCTTTGGTCCATGCCCCTTTGTTTGTGTGAGCTTTCTCACAGCAAGGAGACCTTCCCATTATTAAAAACTTCTCAGCACTGCTTCTATATTAAAACCCAAAAAGATTTGAGCTGAATTTCAATTGGCTGCTGCTGTTTTTTTTTTTTTTTTTGCCTTAAAAAGTTCTTTCCTTTCTTTTCCCTCTTTTCGTGGTTTCTTTATTTGGGATCGTTCTGGGTTGGTACTGTTTATAGTGGATGGATTTGTATATTCACCACATACATACATACACATATATATTAGATACATACGTGTGTGTATGTATGTGTGAGTATGTGTGTGCGTGTCGAAAGTGTAAGCCGGCCTTTTCGGGGCTCTATGGGGTATATATATACACACACACACACAACACAAAGCCTTTGGACTCCTTAAACGAGAAGGGAAATGTGTGCGCTATAGAGAGAAGAGCCAATTGCTTCTAGACGCATGTGAGTTGGTGAGAGAGGTAATTAGGGAGAGGGCCGATGACATGACATTCCTAGTGGTACACGAGTTTATGCTTACCGAAAGAAATACTCGATGTTTCGTTTTTGTATAAGATGTTCGTGCAAATATATATTTTTCTTGTACACACGCATCGTGAACAGAATTTTAAGCGTAACATAGACTAACATGTGGTATATAGTAGGCACATCGCGTTTATGCACCAAGAAAGAAGAATTCTATTCATAAATTTCTTACAAAGTCTACTTTTGTGAAGGTTTAACACAACAAAAAAACTAGCACAAAAAAGGCCCCTTCCACTCATGGGGGACAGTATATCTCCAAGCATAGAATAGATGGAGGAGAAACGTAACTTGAACAAGTGAAAAATCACATGCCAACAAGCATGGCCTAATTAATGTTACCCAAACAACCTTTGGATTAATTGTTTTCCTAACCATGTCAAAAATCTTGCACAACCGGCCCATGCCGGGAAATCATTTCGGGGCCCCCCATTTTGTGTCATCATATCGTTGGAGGCTAATCAGCGCCCTTCATATTTATGGTAAAAGTCGATCCAAAGCATCAAAATAGCCTGTAAAAATTATTTGCAATCCCCGAATATTTTCTTTGAAAAATCTTGTGCTGATTACTATAAACAAGTATGCTAATACAAAATAACAAAGTTAGATGAAATAACACCCTTTAATTATTCCGATTTGATGAACTCTGAAGGTAGATATTGTGCACTTTAAATTCATATTGAATAATATTTTTTAGCCGAATCCGATAAAATAAACATGCGCATAGAAAATTATCGGTTTCAGGTAGGATCCAAACAGTGTAAACAAAGCTAGACTCTATTGTTTGTCTGATAAGAAACAAATCGTCAATTTAAATATGGACTAAGTTAGTTGTGGGTAATTTGGCAGATCATTATTTACAAATTTTTTTAATATAATTGAGATGGTAGTTGATGATGATACTTTATTATATTAGCAATACAAACAAGCACCATGTAACAAGCTTCTAGAAGAGTTGTAGGTGCAAGAAAATTAAAGGGTCACTAAAAGAAAGATCCAAGAAAATGAGTGTGGTTGTTGTTGTGTGTGGGCTTCGGTTCACCTTCCCCATTTCGTTTTCTATTCCCCCACAATCCTTGTGGTGTAAGTTTAGGCACCAAAGTAGGGCTAGGGTAGGGAATATTGATTTACTCATCCTTTTGTTCTTCATAATTAATATCCAAAAATATTTTTTTTTCCGTTTTTTTGTTGTTGCTATCATCCGAGATTAATAGTAGGGTGAACAGAAATCTCAATCGTCATTGATCGAAGAAAATGCATGTGCGAGGGGAGTGACATGAATTATTCTAAAACATAACATAGCAATGTTTCTTTGTTTCTCTTACCTTTCATAATTCTTTTTTAAGATTATTACGGTACGGTATTCGGCATAAATTTGCATGGCTCTAGGTCACCGTACCATCAATCACCACACAGTTATTTCTTCCTCTACCACATTAAAGAAAGAATATGACATTTGGAAAACAAGGGCAAACAGAGGATGACCCTTTGAGTCAGCCACATCAATTTGGTATGGATGATTTGGGACTTGAGAGAGAAAGAGCAAGGAAAGATATCCACTCGGGTGTGAGTTCATGTGTGTATTTTACCTACTTTTCCCCTTTTACTATATGTCGTGATCCATAAATGGCTCCACTATAGATGTTGATTAATGCCCTAGTTTGTGGTTCTCCGCTCATAGAAACATTATCTGCCATTCAACCCAAAATCAAGGATAAATTTAATTAAAAGGTTGTTTGTGAGATTGTTTTACGGATATTGATCAAACTCGTATTTACAATAAAAAACAGTATTTTTGGCATATAAATGATATTTTTCATCGGTCAAATTAGGAGTGTTCATTCGGGCGGTTTGGCCCGAACCGAACCAAAATTTCGGTTTTTCGAAAAGCCAAACCGAAAACGGAACCGAATTGGGCGGTTCGATTCGGTTTTTAACCGAAATTATTTCAGTTTTTCAGTTCGATTTTTTAGTTTTTTTTTTAAAAAAAATTTGAAATATTTTTTTCCTCTAAAAATCGGTTTTTTTGAAAAAAAAAATTAAACTAAAACTTTTTTTAAAAAAATAAATATTTTTAGTTATTCGAATAATTTTTTGCAAAAAATTAATGGTTAAATCAAATATTTGTGATTTAATGCTTCAAAAAATATATTTGAAAATAACTGCACTTAAAACAAAGAAATTACTAATGTTTTTAATTTCAATAATAATAATTTATGAATTTATAAAAATAATATAATATATAATGCAAATATGTGTATATATAATATAATAAAATAACTTCATTAATTTTTAATTATTTCTATTTCAAAAATCAATATTTTTTAAAATCACTAAATCAATACATTTTCTAAATTGAATCCACAATTCAAGTCATGTATGTTTGACGAATTAGATAAGTAATTAAACCAATTATGTTTTTTTTTAAAAAAAATGAATGATGACTTTTGTTTTTTCAGTTTTTCAATGAAATTAATTTTATGAGCACACAATATTGATGTACATACTAATTGATTGGAAAATGAATTCAAATTCAAATACCAAAAAAAAAAAACAAAAAAAAAAACGGTTTTTCTGTTCGGTTCGGTTCGGTTCGGTACGGTTAACCGCGGGAAAAAATCGAACCGAACCGAAAATCCGAAAATCAAACCGAATTTTCGGTTCGGTTTTTGGTTCAAACCGAATTTTTTGTTTCGGTTCGGATCGGGCGGTTATCCGAACCGTGAACATCCCTAGGTCAAATTAAGTAGAATATTTGTCTCATAAAATGACACGTGAGACCATCTTTGTATTAATAAAAAAAGAGAATTGTGATATTAAAACTAAGACCCTCTCTTGATAGGGAATCAAAACTTCAGCATAGAAAGCTGAAAGGTCAAACATTGTTTTTTTTCCCCTCTAAAAATAGAAATTCCTTTTCATGGATGAGTTTGGGCTAATCCCTTGGTAAACTTCAGATTTTTAAGAAATTAGTAAATAGAAAATTATTATTATTTTCTACTTTTAATCAATGATTGCTATATCTCCGATCCGGCTCTTTTCAGCCAAGTACACCAAACTCTTGCCCTCAACTCTTATCCATATGTAATGCTTTCAAGCATTTAATGCAACAACACCAAATATTCAAAGCTATCCCCACCTCCCCCAATCACTCACACAACACCACCAGCTCCTAGCCTTCATTTCTTGTGATCCATCGGTTTCCTCCATTAAAATATCGAAAAGAGGAGGAAGTAATTAAATTTAATGGGCCAAACTCATTTTATATATATATATTTTTGACACAGTGAACACTAACGGTGTATACTCTCGTGAACATCGTTGAAATGACTTCTTCTTCTTCTTATATATTTAACATTCTTTTTCGAAAATCCGAATATACATGGATTTGTTTTTTAAGAAACATGAGAACATGTCCAAAAGAGTTGGCAACGGTAAAGCGACAGCCAACACATCGGCTCGCACACATCATGTGCTATGGTATAATTAAAAAATACTTGTGGGGGTGTCCTAAAAGAACAATTATGTTTTACCTACCTCTTTTGGCATTTCGTCTCCCATGTGACTTCCTTCAAGTATTAAGGTATATGTCAATTGTCACACCTTCGGATGGATCAAGCTTAGGCTGATCACGTACATATGGTAAGAAGAAATCGAACTTATCGCACGTGAATCGATCGAAGAGGGTAACACATAATGATGATTCGATTGATTTTTGCATGATCTACGTATGTTCTTGAACAAGGGATGGTGCATATTTAGATCAATCAATCTTGACCGATACCCTACTTGGTTATGTGCAAAAATAACACCAAGCAAAACTTGTCAATCATTGAAGTAAAGATTAATGGGAATGGATCAGATGTAATATTGTAAGGTGTGATGCTACGGACCTTCGAGTATTATTTCAATGTATATCTAAGGGTAAATATTTATTAATATACGTGGGTTTCGAAAGAATCAATGGATCTCACATTTATTGACAAATGTCTACTCTTAAATACACTTTTAGGATATTATCTTTTAAGTGTAGCTTCTCATTAACGTTTATATGATTTCAATATATGTACCTTGCAATATTTCATGAGGCTTGTTGCAAACATCCAAAATATGTATCTTATTGCCAGGACACCCAGCTTATGTTTTTCAAATTATCTGAAATGGATAATCCTATTTAATTATGAATATGATCTAAGAAATATCAACCATAAGTTTCAGTAACTTCCAGCAGAGCAATATACATACTTGTATTTTACTCAAAGATGGGAAAACAAATGTTTTCGATTATTTTCTATCAATTTGCATGGTTGGCACCAATAGCTTCAGCACATGCATGGTATACAGTTTTGAATATGAATACATTAACTCATCTGAGGGAGGACTACTTCTATCTACGGTTGGCGTCGAATCAGATTAATATGAAACAATACCGATTTATTTCCACCTTAATTTCTTCTGATCACACAAAATTAACTCATGATATATCGCTACCATGACATTGTCACAACAGTGGAAACTCCGACAACACGTACAGTTTGTCTTTGAACTGGTGGTAGGGGTAAAACCCGGTTCACATGCATAATGGATGCAGCAAATATTTAAGTACAGAATCCTCATCCTGCAAGCGTGATCATTAAGCATCATATAGAATAGAACAAACATTTCTTGAATTCCAGAAAAATATAAATTTGGAGATAGTTAAAGAGAGAGAGAATAAAGAGTCCAAAATTACAAGAAGCCCGGAGAAATTAAGAGGAGGAGAGGAACAAGCCCAATGACAAAGCCCACGTAATAAGTAAATGATTCAGATGTGAAGCCCATAAAAGGGATTATCGTTTCTGAGAATTTGGCTCTCGTTAACAGAAGAATATATTTTTGTTTTGGTTGCAACAAGACATGCTAGGCCTAGGTGTCAAGAGATTACTGCGATATATATTATATTATATAATAATAAATGTCATGATCCTTCTTTTACTATATCTGTATGTTTGGAATAAAATATTTGAAACCTTGGATATTAAATCCAACCTCAAATTCATTTCACTTGTTTGGATGATTTTCACATAAGAAAATCCCAGATTCACTCCTCTCAATTAATTTATACTCAAATCATGATTGTGTGAGGCCCCAAGACCTGATTACATTAATTATGTAGTTCTAATCAATTCATAAATTGAGGAGTACAGGAGTATATATATATATATATATGTATATATATATATATATATATTTGAGAAGAAGCGAATGAATTAATGAAAATGCAAATAATTTCGTTCAATACAAGTTATACAACATTAATGGAAGTGCGTACTCTTGTAAAAATAGTTAAATAAAATTTAAAATAGTTTATTAAATTTTAATATAGTTCATTAAATTTTAATTAAAATAGTCAATTAAAATTTGATGGCAAATTATATTGGTGATTAGAAAAGGAAGAACTAGTGGATGCATGCAAATTGCTTTTAACTCTAGATGGGATATTGGAATATATCTTTACATATATTGTGTATATCTTCGTATATTTGTTTATATTTGTTTCCTTTTATCATTATCTCTTTAGGTTGTATATAAATATATGATGTATCATTCATTGGTGAAATATATCAGAATATATTTTCTCATACGCTTCTACATGGTATCAAAGCCTAAGGCTTACGCCACTAAACCTAGCTTCTAACCGCCGCCGCCGACCTTTGCCGTTTTTTTTTTCCTTCGCCGGCCACCTCTATGGCTACAACCACCAATACGGCCGCTGCCCTCAACACTCCCGTCTCCTTCAATGTTGCTGCTCATGCGCCCTTGAAGCTGACCTCTTTTAATTACCTCTCCTGGCGTCTCCAGTTCATGACTCTACTAACTGGTCATGATCTGATCGGTTTCATTGATGGCTCCCACCCATGTCCTGATCGCCTTATTACAGTCTCCGATGCTCAGGTCGCCAATCCTGCCTATCATGACTGGATACGACAAGACCAACTTATTCTGAACATCGTCATTGTATCGTTGTCTCCATCTCTGATCCCGTTCATCGCCACCGCACGCACCGCCTTTGATGCCTGAACCACGCTTGCTAACACATATGGGAAACCATCCCGTGGTCGCATCACTCAACTGAAAACCCAACTTCGCAATCCGGTGAAAGGTTCCCAATCTATCACTGATTTCATCCAGTTTATCAAAACAAAGGCTGATGAACTGGCACTCATGAACTCACCTCTTGATATTGAGGATCTCACTATCAAGGTTCTGCATGGCCTTGATGATGATTACAAAGAATTGGCTCATGCAATTCAAGCCCGGGACTCTGTCATCTCCTTTGAGGAACTTTATGAAAAGCTTCTTAATCATGAGGCTCATCTCCTTGCCCGCACCGCCTCTCAGATCACTCTTTCGGCCACTGCTAATGTTGTGAATTGTTCGGGCCCCAACAACCGCCGGCCCCAGGCTGGTCATACGCCGACCGGTTCCCATCCTGGCGATTCCTGGTGAAACGCCTAATACTAATAAAATGCGGAAAAACTTTTTTTTTTTTAAATAATACTATACATATACGCCCATACATATATGTATATAAAAATAACATATATTTCTTAAATAACCTGAAAAATATTAAATAAATAAATAAATCCTTAAAATGTTTCTTGCATCAATTTAAAATGATAAACAATGCTGCTGAAAAATCTCATATGCGGAACAATAATAAAATAAAACATGTTTCAGAATTTCATCATAATAGACTAAATAACTGCGACGGTCACGGGGCCACTGCCATGCTCGCTCATACGTCCTCGCCACCGGTAGGAGCTACATCATACTCACCTGCACCATATAAGCGTAGTGAGCCTAGAGGCTCAACATGTCTAATCCTTTATAACAAGGGTTAAAATAATGCATCACGTAAATACTAATACATATACATGTATATGAGCATGCATGGAAACATTTTTCATAACATAAATGCTGAATCATAAATCTTATACATAACATAATTTTCTTCATCATACATAACATAATTGAGCATGTCATAAACATAAAAACTGTGTATGGTCATATCCATGAATGTGACTAATAACTGTGCCGACTGATCAGTCTAAAGAATCATCGTACGTGGCGGTGGATAAATCCACCTCTATGCTGGTAGTAAACTACCTCTGTGCCAGTGGTAAAACCACTTCTATGCCGGTAGTAGAACTACCTCTGTGTCAGTGGTAAAACCACTTCTATGCTGTCACATCACTTCAATTTCCATAAAATATTTTTCATGCTCAAATCTTAATCATAAACACATCATAAAATATTTCATGTATGCATGCACTTAAAATGTGTCCGTAATATATATTTAATTAATTTTAATAATAAATATACTTTTACTTAAAATAGACTTCATGCATAAAAATAATTAAATATATATTCCGGACTTAGTTTATTTTTATGGGTTGGTCCAGACTGCTGGTCACTCACTCTAAGCCCATTAAACTTAAATAAAATCCAATAATCATATTTTAGCTCAAATAACTTAATTAAACTTAACTTGACCTAATAAAATATTTAAGCCTAATTACTTAACTTAAGCCCAATAAAACTCTAGACTGGCCCAAAATCCACTGACTGGCCCAAAAATTCCTGTGGGCCTACGAGCCCATAAAAATCATTGGGCTAACTTAAAAATAATTTTGAAAGCCCAAATAAAATTATTTGGAAGCCCAAATAATTTTATTTCTAATTAAATGACCCAAAAACCCATTAAAACATTAAACATTTTAAAATTAAAATACTCGAGCCCGGCCCACCTAGCCCGGACCCGGACCTACCTGACCCGACCCTAGACCCTACTGACCCGACCCACTACCCTGACCCGACCCGGAACCACCCAGAACCCCCAACCCGATCCCCCCTCCTCTCCTTACCTTCGGCCGTGCGAGCAGCAGCTTTCCGGGGCTGCTGCCGCCGTGCTCCGGCCGTCCCCTGGCCGGAGCACCACCACCTACCCCTAGCTCTCTTCAAGAGGTTTCCAACAAGCTAAAAACCAGCCCAAACCGATCCCTAACGAAGGAGAACGAAGCAAAACCATCTATCCCTTAATCTGCTCGCGTCCTGCGCGCGATGCCGGACTTCCGACCGTTCGGCCGCCCAGCTCCGGCCACCACTGGCCGGAGCACAACTTGGATTACCTTCCCCTATGTCTTGTGGTTCTAACCCAACTGGAATCAGTCTAAAAAACGCCTTATGGACCGAGAACGACCCAATCTCCCAACATCGCTCAACCTGCGCACCCTAGGACCTGTTCTGAACCAGCTCCTCTCCTGGCCATGCATGGCTCGAACCACTGGACCCAGCTCGACCCTAGGCACCCTAGGACACCCCCTTGACCGAGCCACAACCTCTGGACCGAACCATGCAACAGAAACGTGAACCATGACATGAAACAATCAACAAACATGCATTAAAATCATACCTTCTTGCATAAATCAAAAAGCTCCTGATTAAAATCCGAAATAAAACAATCATTCATGATTAATAGCTTATATGGTGTTCAAACGAAAGAATAGACATGCCTTTGATTTTTAAAACGAAGCTAGACCGCGTGAACGACTCCGGGACGACGGACCTACGAAGAACTCGAATTTTTTCTTGAATAAATCGGCTATGGAGGCTGAAATCTGCTGTGGGGCGTGAAGAAGATGATGGAGAAAGGTTGGAGGCAGCTAAGGGAGTTGTCGGCTGATAAGGATTTGTGTAGGGTAGAAATTGATTTGTTTTGGTTTAAATAGAATAGATAATGATTTAAATAAATAATAAAAATCAACATAAAGATAATATACCAACAAAACTTTATTTAAAAGTCCTAATAATAATAATAATCTGATGTAAAAGCATAAATCCCGAAATTAAAATTAAGGGAATTTTTAAAAGTGATTAAAAGTCATTATCTTGGCTAATTTTGGATAAAAAGGACTCCTAAAATTATATAAAATCAAATACTAAAAATTTTGAGATAATAAGACTCAAAATAATATTTTAGGGCTCTAAAAAGGCTCATAAAATCATTTGGGTGGAAAGTTGTCATCTCGTCCGTCCACGGTTTCGTCTACGCGATCAAATATTAAAAATACTAAAAATCATAAAAATCACTAATTATGGGTTAAATGCTTAAAAAAATAAATTAAATCATGCATATAAATCACATAATAACACATAAATTCATTTAACCCTTATTTTAAAAATTAATTTCTCCTAATTATGCATGCGAATTTACGTATTAAAATTCCGGGTCTTACAATTCTCCCCCCCTTAAATTGAATTTCGTCCTCGAAATTCGACGGAATCTGTCTGGGAGGCATTCTGTACCACCACATATTTCTTTACGTAAATCGCAATGCATAACTAAGGGTTTCAAAAGTCTTACTGAACATGAAATACTTAAAATTAATACATATGCTCCTTCTAAATCTTATTAAAACATTTAAAACTTACAGACCAGTAGCAGGATTTCTGAGCTTCACGTGGCAGATGGACACCCTCCGAGGACCGTGCTCTGATACCAATTGAAACGCCTAATACTAATAAAATGCGGAAAAACTTTTTTTTTTAAATAATACTATACATATACGCCCATACATATATGTATATAAAAATAACATATATTTCTTAAATAACCTGAAAAATATTAAATAAATAAATAAATCCTTAAAATGTTTCTTGCATCAATTTAAAATGATAAACAATGCTGCTGAAAAATCTCATATGCGGAACAATAATAAAATAAAACATGTTTCAGAATTTCATCATAATAGACTAAATAACTGCGACGGTCACGGGGCCACTGCCATGCTCGCTCATACGTCCTCGCCACCGGTAGGAGCTACATCATACTCACCTGCACCATATAAGCGTAGTGAGCCTAGAGGCTCAACATGTCTAATCCTTTATAACAAGGGTTAAAATAATGCATCACGTAAATACTAATACATATACATGTATATGAGCATGCATGGAAACATTTTTCATAACATAAATGCTGAATCATAAATCTTATACATAACATAATTTTCTTCATCATACATAACATAATTGAGCATGTCATAAACATAAAAACTGTGTATGGTCATATCCATGAATGTGACTAATAACTGTGCCGACTGATCAGTCTAAAGAACCATCGTACGTGGCGGTGGATAAATCCACCTCTATGCTGGTAGTAAACTACCTCTGTGCCAGTGGTAAAACCACTTCTATGCCGGTAGTAGAACTACCTCTGTGTCAGTGGTAAAACCACTTCTATGCCGGTAGTAGAACTACCTCTGTGTCAGTGGTAAAACCACTTCTATGCTGTCACATCACTTCAATTTCCATAAAATATTTTTCATGCTCAAATCTTAATCATAAACACATCATAAAATATTTCATGTATGCATGCACTTAAAATGTGTCCGTAATATATATTTAATTAATTTTAATAATAAATATACTTTTACTTAAAATAGACTTCATGCATAAAAATAATTAAATATATATTCCGGACTTAGTTTATTTTTATGGGTTGGTCCAGACTGCTGGTCACTCACTCTAAGCCCATTAAACTTAAATAAAATCCAATAATCATATTTTAGCTCAAATAACTTAATTAAACTTAACTTGACCTAATAAAATATTTAAGCCTAATTACTTAACTTAAGCCCAATAAAACTCTAGACTGGCCCAAAATCCACTGACTGGCCCAAAAATTCCTGTGGGCCTACGAGCCCATAAAAATCATTGGGCTAACTTAAAAATAATTTTGAAAGCCCAAATAAAATTATTTGGAAGCCCAAATAATTTTATTTCTAATTAAATGACCCAAAAACCCATTAAAACATTAAACATTTTAAAATTAAAATACTCGAGCCCGGCCCACCTAGCCCGGACCCGGACCTACCTGACCCGACCCTAGACCCTACTGACCCGACCCACTACCCTGACCCGACCCGGAACCACCCAGAACCCCCAACCCGATCCCCCCTCCTCTCCTTACCTTCGGCCGTGCGAGCAGCAGCTTTCCGGGGCTGCTGCCGCCGTGCTCCGGCCGTCCCCTGGCCGGAGCACCACCACCTACCCCTAGCTCTCTTCAAGAGGTTTCCAACAAGCTAAAAACCAGCCCAAACCGATCCCTAACGAAGGAGAACGAAGCAAAACCATCTATCCCTTAATCTGCTCGCGTCCTGCGCGCGATGCCGGACTTCCGACCGTTCGGCCGCCCATCTCCGGCCACCACTGGCCGGAGCACAACTTGGATTACCTTCCCCTATGTCTTGTGGTTCTAACCCAACTGGAATCAGTCTAAAAAACGCCTTATGGACCGAGAACGACCCAATCTCCCAACATCGCTCAACCTGCGCACCCTAGGACCTGTTCTGAACCAGCTCCTCTCCTGGCCATGCATGGCTCGAACCACTGGACCCAGCTCGACCCTAGGCACCCTAGGACACCCCCTTGACCGAGCCACAACCTCTGGACCGAACCATGCAACAGAAACGTGAACCATGACATGAAACAATCAACAAACATGCATTAAAATCATACCTTCTTGCATAAATCAAAAAGCTCCTGATTAAAATCCGAAATAAAACAATCATTCATGATTAATAGCTTATATGGTGTTCAAACGAAAGAATAGACATGCCTTTGATTTTTAAAACGAAGCTAGACCGCGTGAACGACTCCGGGACGACGGACCTACGAAGAACTCGAATTTTTTCTTGAATAAATCGGCTATGGAGGCTGAAATCTGCTGTGGGGCATGAAGAAGATGATGGAGAAAGGTTGGAGGCAGCTAAGGGAGTTGTCGGCTGATAAGGATTTGTGTAGGGTAGAAATTGATTTGTTTTGGTTTAAATAGAATAGATAATGATTTAAATAAATAATAAAAATCAACATAAAGATAATATACCAACAAAACTTTATTTAAAAGTCCTAATAATAATAATAATCTGATGTAAAAGCATAAATCCCGAAATTAAAATTAAGGGAATTTTTAAAAGTGATTAAAAGTCATTATCTTGGCTAATTTTGGATAAAAAGGACTCCTAAAATTATATAAAATCAAATACTAAAAATTTTGAGATAATAAGACTCAAAATAATATTTTAGGGCTCTAAAAAGGCTCATAAAATCATTTGGGTGGAAAGTTGTCATCTCGTCCGTCCACGGTCCCGTCTACGCGATCAAATATTTAAAATACTAAAAATCATATAAATCACTAATTATGGGTTAAATGCTTAAAAAAATAAATTAAATCATGCATATAAATCACATAATAACACATAAATTCATTTAACCCTTATTTTAAAAATTAATTTCTCCTAATTATGCATGCGAATTTACGTATTAAAATTCCGGGTGTTACACCTGGAATTCTCGGCCACCGCCCCTGCCGAACCCTCAGGCCATGGGCTCGCGTCCCTCACGCCCTTACTTGGGCCGCTGCCAGCTCTGCAGCCGCCAGAGACATTCTGCTCGGCGCTGTCCTGACTTCCAGTGTGCGCCCACTACTACTACTGTTCCTGAAACGACCCTAACTCTATAATAAATAAATATGCGGAAAATTTTTTTTTTATACTTACTAAATATAATATGTACATATATGCCCATACATATATGCACCGAATAAAGGTATTTAAAATGAATAACCAATTAAATACTTAAATAAAAATGCATTCTTAAAAATATAATAAATATCTGAGTCAAACATTAATTAAAAATATACTGCATAAATAAATAAAAGTTTGCATGCACTGAAAATATTAAATAAATATTCTAGAGCAACTGAAAATAATAAAAATGTATCATTCTGACAGAAACAATATCATGCATAGCGACTCAGAATATTTCACGGTCACGGGGCCACTGCATGCATGCTCATACGTCCTCGCCTCCGGTGGGTACAACGTCATCCTCAACGTACTCACCTGCACCATACCAGTGTAGTGAGCCTAGAGGCCCAACATGCTAACATAACAAGGGTTTAAAATAATTTAAACCAATTTAATACTAATACATACATATACATGAATGAGCATGCTTAAAATTTCATAACATACTTAACTTAAATAAACATACATAACTTAATACATAACATTATTGAGCAATTCATTTTCTAACATCGCATGGTTGTATCCGTAGTGTAACCTTAAATCATACATTAAATACTGATCAGCGTGGAAACCTACGTACGTGGCCGGTGACGAATCACCTCATTAAATTGGCAGTAAACTGCCCTTCAATCATATGGGGACGAATCCCCCTTAAATTATCACACTACTTCAACTTCCAACATAAAATATTTTATTGCTCAATTTAACATTAAATCATGCATAAAATAATATTTCATGAATGCATGTACTTGAATAAAATATGTGTCCATCATATATATTTAATTTAATTTCTTACTAACGTATAAATATTAAAATAACTTAAATGCATAAAAATAATTAAATATATATTCAGGACACATGCAAATTTTCTCAGGGATGGTCCTGGACTGCTGGCCCTACACACAAGCCCATTAACTTAAATCTGGCCCATTAACATACTTAAGCCCATTATTTCAAACCTTAAGCCCAAATAATTATTCTAAGCCCAATTAAATTAATAAAGCCCATTAAAAATTTTACCAAGCCCAATAACACTTACACTGGCCCAATGGGCCCAAAAACTCATAGACTGGCCCAATAATTTTTATGGGCTCAAAAGCTCACAAAATTAATGGACTAACTTAATTAAAATTTTAAAAGTCCAAATAAAATTATTTGGGAGTCCAAATAATTTTATTTCAATTTATTAGTCTCAAAAACACATAATTTTGTAAAATACTTAAAAAAATAAAATACTCGAGCCCGGCCCACCAAACTCGGACCCGAACTCACTAACCCGACCCACTACCTAGCCGACCCGACCCGGACCACCCAGACCCGACCCGGACCCCTAGACTAGCCCAACCCGATCCCCCCTCTCCCACAGCCTCTCGGCCGTGAGCAGCAGGCCCTCTTGGCCTGCTGCCGGCCGGCTCCGGCCGCCCCTGGCCGGAGCGCCGCCGCCCGGACGTAGCCCACGTCCGGGCGGACCTAACCCATGCCTAGCCCCAGCCCCATGCACGACTGCACGACGAACCCGAAGCCTCTGAACCCGTAACCCTTACCTGCGTCAACCCTAGCCGCCGACTGCACTAGCTCAAAACTTGGGCTCGTTTGGCTCGAACCACTCGAGCCACTCGAGCCCAAACCACCCTACCTCAACCTAGGAATCCCTGACCAGCACCCTAGCCGTCCGTAACCATGAAAACATGTGTATGTCCATGAACGAAAACAAAACAAGGCGCCATGAATGTGCAACCGAGAGGAAACCATATTTTCTGTAATTTCTTAAAGAATTTAGTACATACACCATACGCCTACAATAATTACTGAGATGGTACGAAAATTCAAGAAAGAAATCATGCCTTTCACCGTAGACGACGAGAAACGCGAGCGTGAGACGGTTCCGGGACGACGGGACGCAAATACGGGACGCTTGGAGCTTCACGATCCTTGGCTATGGCTTCCTGGGTTTGCTGGGGTCGAGAGGATGAAGAAAGTGAGTGGGGGTGACGGCTGAAGTTTGAGAGTGACGTGAGGTTTGGGTGGGGTTGGGTAGATTTAGGTTTCAATAATTAAGGAAATAGGTTTTTAAGTTAATAAATAGAATAATATAAAATTTAAACATTCTAATAAAAATTAAATCAGAAACTTTAAATTAAAATTTATAAAATCCCGAAATTAAGAATTAGGGGAATTTTAAAGATAATTAAAAATCATTATTTTGGCTAATTTTGGATAAAAATGACCCCTAAAATTAAATAAAATTAAATACTTAAAATTTTGAGATAATAAAACTTAAAATAATATTTTAAGGCTCTAAAAAGGCTCATAAAATAATTTGGGTGGAAAGTTGTCATCTCGTCCGTCCACGGTCCCGTCTACGCGATTAAATAATAAAAATACCAAAAATCATAAAAATCACTATTTATGGGTTAAATGCTTAAAAAATAAATTAAATCATGCATAAATAATTCACATAATTATTTAACCCATAAATCATAAATTTAAATAATTAAAAATCCTAATTATGCAGGCGGATTTACGAAATTAAAATACCGGGTGTTACAATTCTCCCCCCCTTAAATTGAATTTCGTCCTCGAAATTAAAGTACTTACCCGAACATCTCCGGGTAGCGAGTCCTCATATCCTCCTCGGTCTCCCAAGTAGCTTCCTCCTCCGAGTGATTCAGCCACTGGACTCTGACCATCGGTATGACCCGCGTCCTAAGCCTCCGCTCCTCTCTAGCCAAGATCCGCACTGGTCTCTCCTCATACACCAGATCTGGTGGCAACTGTAAGGGCTCAAAATCCAACACATGCGACGGATTGGATACATATCTCCGAAGCATGGATACATGGAAAACGTTGTGCACTGCCGCTAGCCCTGGAGGTAGAGCTAAACGGTAGGCCAACGTGCCAACTCGCTCCAAGATCTCAAATGGCCCTATGTATCTCGGATTAAGTTTGCCTCTCCGCCCAAAACGCGCTACTCCCTTCATAGGTGACACCTTCAGGAATACGTGATCACCTACCGCGAACTCCAAATCGCGTCGTCTGGCATCTGCATAACTCTTCTGCCGACTCTGCGCAGTCCTCATCCTGTCTCGAATCTGCGTCACAATGTCAGCTGTCTGCTGCACAATCTCCGGACCCAACAAAATCCTCTCTCCAACCTCATCCCAATGCACCGGAGATCTGCATCTCCTCCCATAGAGTGCTGCATATGGAGCCATACCTATAGACGACTGAAAGCTGTTGTTATAGATAAACTCCACTAATGGCAGTCTAGTCTCCCAAGATCCTCGAAAATCGATGACACAAGCTCTCAAAAGATCTTCGAGAACCTGGATCACTCTCTCGGACTGCCCATCTGTCTGGGGATGAAAAGCTGTACTGAACAAGAGTCTAGTCCCCAAAGCTGTGTGCAGACTCTTCCAAAACGCTGAGGTGAACCTCGGATCTCTGTCTGACACGATAGACACTGGTATGCCATGCAGTCTAACAATCTCTCTGATGTAAAGCTCTGCATACTGTGTCAAGGTGTAAGTAGTCCTTACCGGCAAGAAATGAGCTGACTTGGTGAGTCTATCCACAATCACCCAAATCGCTGTGCACCCTCTAGTACTCCTCGGTAAGCCAACTACAAAGTCCATCGTAATGTTCTCCCACTTCCATTCCGGAATGGGGAGAGGTCTAAGAAGTCCTGCTGGACGCTGATGCTCTGCCTTGACTTGCTGACAAGTCAAGCACTCTGACACCACTCTCCCGATGTCACTCTTCATCCCGGGCCACCAATACAATAGCTGCAAGTCCTTGTACATCTTCGTACTTCCGGGGTGAATGGAGTACGGAGATGCGTGAGCCTCTGTCAAAATCTCAGCTCGCAACTGATCGACGTTCGGTACCCACATCCTACCACGGTACTGAACGATGCCATCCTCCACTGTATACAAGAGATTTCCTCTAGCCTCATCTCTCTGTCTCCATCGCTGTAACTCCTCATCAGTGGTCTGCCCCTCTCTAATCCGATCTCGTAGAACTGGTTGCACCGTCAACACTGACAAGCTCGGTGCATGGCCACTCGGATAGCACTCCAAATCAAATCTCTGAATCTCGGTCTGTAGTGGTAACTGCACAGTCAAACATGATACCACTGACGACTTCCGACTCAAAGCATCTGCCACCACATTAGCCTTACCCGGATGGTAGCTAATGTCACAGTCATAGTCCTTCACCAACTCCAACCATCTGCGCTGTCTCATGTTTAAATCCTTCTGGGTGAAGAAGTACTTGAGGCTCTTGTGGTCTGTGAAAATCTTGCACTTCTCGCCATACAGATAGTGCCTCCAGATTTTCAAAGCGAAGACCACTGCTGCCAACTCCAAGTCATGCGTCGGGTAGTTCTGCTCATGAATCTTCAACTGTCTCGACGCATACGCAATAACCTTACCACACTGCATAAGCACTGCGCCTAAACCAAGTTTAGACGCGTCGGTGTAAACCACTAACTCCTCGTGTGGTACTGTCATCGCTAACACTGGTGCTGTAGTGAGTGCTTCCTTCAGCTGATCGAAGCTCCTCTGACAGTCTGAACTCCATATAAACTTCGCATTCTTCTTGGTCAAGGAAGTCAAGGGTACTGCAATAGAGGAAAAACCCTTGATGAACTTCCTGTAGTATCCGGCCAAACCCAAGAAACTGCGAATCTCTGAAGCATTCTTCGGAATGCCCCAATTCTGCACTGCCTCCACCTTAGACTGGTCGACTGCAACTCCATCCCTCGAAATAATGTGGCCAAGAAATGCCACCTGCTCAAGCCAAAACTCGCACTTGCTGAACTTGACATACAACCGATGCTCCCTCAAAGTCTGCAATGCGGTCTGAAGGTGCTGTCTATGCTCCTCGATGCTCCTAGAATAGATCAAAATATCATCAATAAAGACTATGATGAACTGATCCAGATATGGCTGAAAGACTCGGTTCATGAGATCCATGAAAACCGCTGGAGCATTGGTCAACCCAAATGGCATCACCAAGAACTCGTAATGCCCATATCGTGTCCGGAAAGCAGTCTTGGACACATCTGCATCCCTAACACGCAACTGATGGTAACCAGATCGCAGATCGATCTTGGAGAACACTGAAGCTCCCTGCAACTGGTCAAACAAGTCCTCTATCCTCGGCAGTGGATACTTGTTCTTCACTGTGACTCTGTTAAGCTCTCGGTAATCGATGCACAGTCTCATACTGCCATCCTTCTTCTTCACAAACAACACCGGAGCTCCCCAAGGAGAAAAGCTAGGTCGAACGAAGCCTTTCTCTAACAACTCCTGTATCTGCTCCTTCAACTCTTTCATCTCGGTAGGAGCAAGCCTGTACGGTGCCTTAGAGATAGGCACGGTGTCTGGCACTAAGTCAATAATGAACTCCACCTCTTTCACTGGTGGAATTCCGGCAACATCCTCCGGAAAGACATCCGGAAAGTCACGAACCACCTCTAACTCTGATAATGATCTGCTAGATGGTTCTGAAGTCGTGACAATACTCGCTAGAAACCCCTGGCAACCCCGTCCCAACAACTTCCTCGCCTGAATATAGGATATCACCTGAGGAATATCACTGCTCTGAGATGCATGAAAAGTGAACGGGTCGCCCCCTGTAGGTCTCACTGACACTGATCTCCGACGAAAATCAATCGAAGCTCCATTGACTGTCAACCAGTCCATACCCAAAATAAGATCAAAACCACTCAAAGGCAAGACTACTACATCTGCTCGAATGGAGTGTCCCTGCAGCTCTAACTCCAGTCCTCGAATAACTTTCGAGGTAGACATAACCTGCCCTGACGGCATAGTAACATCATACCCACTGTCACTACTCTCAGGTGTGATGCCTACCCGCCGGATAAACTCCAGGGAGATAAACGAATGCGTAGCCCCTGAATCTAGCAACGCAAACGTGGAGTTGCCTCCAACTAGAATTCTCCCGGTGATCAAGGAGGTGTCTGGGTCGACCTCCTCAGCCTGCATCACGAACACCCTACCAGCGGTGTTCTTCTTCCTGGGGCAGTTAGCAATCTGATGCCCCGGCTCTCTGCAGTGGAAGCAAACTCCTGCTCCCAATAGGCAAGGTCCCGAATGCATCTTCTGGCACTTCGGGCAAGTGGGATGAGCTATGGAATTAGGGGCCCCGCCCCTCTGCTGCTGCTGCGGCCTCTGCTGCTGTGGCCTCTGCTGCTGATTCGGGCCCTTAGCCGGCCCTGTATACTGCTTCTTCGCAGGTGGCTGCGAAGATGGTCGCTGATACCCTGTCTGAACAAACTGCCTCTTACCCTGCTGCTGCTCTCTCTGGATCGCTCTCCGACCCTCCTCCGAACGCAAAGCCCTGCTGACTGCAGACTCATATGTAAACACGTCTGCCATGCGCACGTCATGCCTGATCTCAGCCTTCAGGCCCTCAACAAACTGCCGCATCTTCTCCTGCGGACTATCAGCAATCATGGGCACAAAACGAGAGCCCCTCTCAAACTGGCTTATGTACTCCACCACAGATCGGTCCCCCTGCCGGAGACTCATGAACTCTCGGATCATGCGACTGCGCACATCCTCAGTGAAATATTTGGCGTAGAAGATACGCCTGAACTCAGCCCATGTCAGAGTAGGTAGATGGACTCCTCGTACTGCTCCCTCCCACCATGAGGCTGCATCGCCTCGCATCATGTATGTAGCACAGCTCACCCTGTCGGCGTCTGTGATACCCATATAGTCAAAGATGGACTCAAGTGAGCGAATCCATCCCTCAGCCACCAACGGATCGGTGGTCCCCAAAAACTCCTTAGGCCCCTTCTTCTGGAACCTCTCCGCGACGTCCTCCTCGTGGGACAGTCTGGGACGGCTGCCTGCTGCTCCAGCAAGGCAGTAATACCCGCCGTCATAGTGGCACTGGCCTGCTCCAGTGCTGTAATAGGGTGCTGCTGAGGTGGCGGTGGAGGTGGAGGTGGATGTGGAGGTCTCCCACGTTAGTTCACCTGTCTGGGAGGCATTCTGCACCACCACATATTTATTTACGTAAATCGCCATGCATAACTAAGTGTTTTGAAATTAATACTAACTTAAATTCTATAAATTAAATCATGCTATAAACGTTTAAAACTTACAGACCGGTAGCGTGGATTTCTGAGCTCGCATAGCAGTGAGGCCCCTCCGAGGACCGTGCTCTGATACCAACTGAAACGACCCTAACTCTATAATAAATAAATATGCGGAAATTTTTTTTTTTTATACTTACTAAATATAATATGTACATATATGCCCATACATATATGCACCGAATAAAGGTATTTAAAATGAATAACCAATTAAATACTTAAATAAAAATGCATTCTTAAAAATATAATAAATATCTGAGTCAAACATTAATTAAAAATATACTGCATAAATAAATAAAAGTTTGCATGCACTGAAAATATTAAATAAATATTCTAGAGCAACTGAAAATAATAAAAATGTATCATTCTGACAAAAACAATATCATGCATAGCGACTCAGAATATTTCACGGTCACGGGGCCACTGCATGCATGCTCATACGTCCTCGCCTCCGGTGGGTACAACGTCATCCTCAACGTACTCACCTGCACCATACCAGTGTAGTGAGCCTAGAGGCCCAACATGCTAACATAACAAGGGTTTAAAATAATTTAAACCAATTTAATACTAATACATACATATACATGAATGAGCATGCTTAAAATTTCATAACATACTTAACTTAAATAAACATACATAACTTAATACATAACATTATTGAGCAATTCATTTTCTAACATCGCATGGTTGTATCCGTAGTGTAACCTTAAATCATACATTAAATACTGATCAGCGTGGAAACCTACGTACGTGGCCGGTGACGAATCACCTCATTAAATTGGCAGTAAACTGCCCTTCAATCATATGGGGACGAATCCCCCTTAAATTGTCACACTACTTCAACTTCCAACATAAAATATTTTATTGCTCAATTTAACATTAAATCATGCATAAAATAATATTTCATGAATGCATGTACTTGAATAAAATATGTGTCCATCATATATATTTAATTTAATTTCTTACTAACGTATAAATATTAAAATAACTTAAATGCATAAAAATAATTAAATATATATTCAGGACACATGCAAATTTTCTCAGGGATGGTCCTGGACTGCTGGCCCTACACACAAGCCCATTAACTTAAATCTGGCCCATTAACATACTTAAGCCCATTATTTCAAACCTTAAGCCCAAATAATTATTCTAAGCCCAATTAAATTAATAAAGCCCATTAAAAATTTTACCAAGCCCAATAACACTTACACTGGCCCAATGGGCCCAAAAACTCATAGACTGGCCCAATAATTTTTATGGGCTCAAAAGCTCACAAAATTAATGGACTAACTTAATTAAAATTTTAAAAGTCCAAATAAAATTATTTGGGAGTCCAAATAATTTTATTTCAATTTATTAGTCTCAAAAACACATAATTTTGTAAAATACTTAAAAAAATAAAATACTCGAGCCCGGACCACCAAACTCGGACCCGAACTCACTAACCCGACCCACTACCTAGCCGACCCGACCCGGACCACCCAGACCCGACCCGGACCCCTAGACTAGCCCAACCCGATCCCCCCTCTCCCACAGCCTCTCGGCCGTGAGCAGCAGGCCCTCTTGGCCTGCTGCCGGCCGGCTCCGGCCGCCCCTGGCCGGAGCGCCGCCGCCCGGACGTAGCCCACGTCCGGGCGGACCTAACCCATGCCTAGCCCCAGCCCCATGCACGACTGCACGACGAACCCGAAGCCTCTGAACCCGTAACCCTTACCTGCGTCAACCTTAGCCGCCGACTGCACTAGCTCAAAACTTGGGCTCGTTTGGCTCGAACCACTCAAGCCACTCGAGCCCAAACCACCCTACCTCAACCTAGGAATCCCTGACCAGCACCCTAGCCGTCCGTAACCATGAAAACATGTGTATGTCCATGAACGAAAACAAAACAAGGCGCCATGAATGTGCAACCGAGAGGAAACCATATTTTCTGTAATTTCTTAAAGAATTTAGTACATACACCATACGCCTACAATAATTACTGAGATGGTACGAAAATTCAAGAAAGAAATCATGCCTTTCACCGTAGACGACGAGAAACGCGAGCGTGAGACGGTTCCGGGACGACGGGACGCAAATACGGGACGCTTGGAGCTTCACGATCCTTGGCTATGGCTTCCTGGGTTTGCTGGGGTCGAGAGGATGAAGAAAGTGAGTGGGGGTGACGGCTGAAGTTTGAGAGTGACGTGAGGTTTGGGTGGGGTTGGGTAGATTTAGGTTTCAATAATTAAGGAAATAGGTTTTTAAGTTAATAAATAGAATAATATAAAATTTAAACATTCTAATAAAAATTAAATCAGAAACTTTAAATTAAAATTTATAAAATCCCGAAATTAAGAATTAGGGGAATTTTAAAGATAATTAAAAATCATTATTTTGGCTAATTTTGGATAAAAATGACCCCTAAAATTAAATAAAATTAAATACTTAAAATTTTGAGATAATAAAACTTAAAATAATATTTTAAGGCTCTAAAAAGGCTCATAAAATAATTTGGGTGGAAAGTTGTCATCTCGTCCGTCCACGGTCCCGTCTACGCGATTAAATAATAAAAATACCAAAAATCATAAAAATCACTATTTATGGGTTAAATGCTTAAAAAATAAATTAAATCATGCATAAATAATTCACATAATTATTTAACCCATAAATCATAAATTTAAATAATTAAAAATCCTAATTATGCAGGCGGATTTACGAAATTAAAATACCGGGTGTTACAGTTCCTCCTGCTGGTCAGCATCGCAATGTCTCTGGCTTCCCTGGTACGTCGGCTGCTGCATACACCGTTGCATCTCCTGCTTCGTCCGACTGGATACTCGACTCTGGAGCCACTCATCATGTGAAGTCTGATTTTTCAAATTTATTCTTGCATGCGCCGTATGTTGGCTCTGATGGTGTTATTGTTGGTGATGGCACTGGGCTTCCTATTACTCACACAAGTTGTCTCTCACCACCCTTCCGTTCTTCTGCTCTCGTATTCCAAAATGCTCTCTTTGTTCCTTCCATTAATAAAAATCTCCTATCTGTCTCTCAACTGTGCACAACTAGTGATGTTATTGTTGTTTTTTCCTCTCATGACTTTCAGGTGAAGGATCATCGCACAGGGGCTACTCTTCATCAGGGACCACTTAAGAGTGGAGTCTACTCATGGTCTGCGTCTCCTCCTATCCCACCACTGGCTCTATCTGCATCTGTCGAGTCTTTCCCTGTCTGGCATAGTCGTTTGGAAGAACTTCTAGTAAATACTTTTCGGTTTTTCCTTACGATACAACATATTCTGAAAAGTTAAAGTTAGTGGTTAGTTTTAGTATGGATAAGTTGCTTCTTTAGTTTTCTGGATATAAGACTTAATTAGGAGCTTGCTAGATATGGTTCCTTGACCAAGCGGACCAAGTAAATTGTTAGTGATGGTTTTAGTTTAAAATAACTTCGTAGTATCACAGATGGAAAGGAAATACTTAAAATGATAAATTAATACATTAGCTATTTTGCATAAGTAATGAATTGAGAATTTTAATTAAAACTGTATTGAAAGATAAATCGTCTGAATATTTGTTTAGCATCATTTCAAGTTAAAAAGAATATAGCTATGATAAATCAAATTATGAATTATTGATTTTAGGCATTTTAATCTCTTGAGATTTTAGCAATTTAAAGTGCCTAAATAGTTGAAATTAAAAATTAAGTCGAATTTAAATGGTTATTAGATTTTTATCCGATAATAAGATCATTTAAATTAATATTCAGGTGAATTGCCTGAGTTGACATTTATAGATATTTCTTGAGGATTAATTAAATTATTGGTAATTTTTAGGTTGAGGTACACATGAATTGTTCTTATTACAACGTCTGTAATGACGTGAAATGATATTAAGTATTTTTAATGAGTTGTGACGTCCTTTATGTGTTTATGTGGATTATATGACTGTATTCACGCGTTTATGTCGATTGTTGATATGCATAATTGAGAATAATCATTATGTTCTTTTATAAAATAGAATAAGTTCTCATTTTATTTCAAAAGGATTTTATTGGGAAATTTTAAAAGATATTCGTTAAACAAGCATGTTAACGGTATTACATAGCACGTTGAGCATTGACTCTTTTGACTATTATTTATATTGATCTATTGAGATGTATTCAGTCATTGATGGAGCGGATGACATAGGATTTAACACACTCCTTATGACAAAATGAGGCAGGACAGGTCGCTCTCGTCGCCCTCGATGCTACTTGCGTGGATACAATTTGTGATACAATTTGTTTGGACTTCATTTTATATCTCTTATTACATTGATACATTTCACACATTTCATTGCATTTTACTTGATTTTATTTCATGTCAGTTATATATGTTGTAATTTTACTATCTCTTAGTACTGGGTTCTGACCTCTATTTTTTTTTTATGTTATGCTTGTTTGTGATTCCATAGCAGGTCGTCCAAAGAGATTTGACGTGTCTGGTGGCCAAATAGGAAAATTTTTTAACTCATTTTTTATGTTAACGTCAATTAATCCTGATTGTTTGGTCATTAAATATTAATTAACATTAAGATCCCCTCACAATTGTAAATTGTAATTGAATTCAAATGTATTTGATGTAAGTGCTAGGTGAAATTCAAGTTCGAGAATTATTAATCCAGATCAAGTCCCCATCCAAACGCAATCTAGAGTTCATACCGTATACCAGAGTTCAGCATGGCATAAGTAAAATTATGCTAGCTGGTGTGCCTCACAATGTATTCTTGTGGTATAAAAACTTATGGAAAGAGTAGGAAAACAATGATACTACAAGCAAGAGTGATGATCCAATAATAATCCCCGACAACTCTGACATTACAAAATTTACTGAAATACTCTGTTCATATCCCTGCAGTTGTCTACAAATTTTGTGTATCTTTAATGTCCAACTACAAATATATGAAAATTGTCGTTTCTTTGTTATAATCATAATGAATTATTCACGTTTGAAAAAAAAAAATCAATTTAAAACTTGTCACTTTTGCAGAAAACAAAATTTTGACCTTTGACCACTACCTCGAGGCTCCATCTAAGGGTGAACATTTATCAATGTATGTGGCATCCATTGATTTTTAGTAGACCTTGATCGAGCAAATAACAACACTTAAAATCAATATAAATATCTCTCAATTATGCTCAAAATTATCGCAAGTGCACGAATCAAGTTATAGTAAAGTGTACTGAGTATGAGTATCGTCCTCAGGGACTATGTCACAATAATTCGATTATTTTATTCCTCTACCCAAAGTCACGAAAATTTGATGAATGATTATACTCAAATCATAAACTAGTGAATTCAACTCAAAGTACTTGAAATTAAAATAAATAACAAAAGCAACTTTTTAGAATAGAAAAATATAATATGAAAATATTTTGTTGGAATCTCGGTTCACCTTCCCCCTAATTAAACTGGACGATTGATATTTAATTTTATACACATAAATTTAACAGGAATTTTTGATATATCGACGCTCTCTCTCGAGTTTATGCCAATCTAATTCAAGTTAATTAAATAATTAAATCTCTTTAATTATTTATCATTACTGATTGCTTTGCGTTCTTTGAATTCATACAACTTTCAACTTGGTGGTCTATGGTTATCAACATGTACTAAATATCATATCTATATATACATTTTAAGTACATGGATTGTTTCATTCGTCTTAATCATGAATTTATCTCTCGATAACAATTCACGACCTACGAATCTATGCTAAAGTTAGCTACTCCTTAACATAGAATAATAAACCATGACAAAATCAATTAATAGTATAGAGCAAACTCAATTCTTCCAACAAATTCAATCACACAAACATATTTCGGGGTTCGGATCCCCCAAATTCCAACAAAAGAAAGTTTAGCTACTACAACTCATAATAAAAATTAATCTAACAATGTTTTTCTACATAAAAATTCAAAGTTTGGAAGAGAAAAAAACTCAAAACAAGCCGAACGATCTTCCAATCCCTTCACAGCCGTCGTGCCTTGTTTTTCTGCGTGTCGAACACTCAAAACGTCTGAAAATCTTCCCTTTATATTGCCCCAATAGTCCTTTCCTTTTAAAACACCCGAAATAAAAAATTCCAAATTATGTGGCTGCGCCCGAGCTGTAAAATCGATCGCCCGGGCATTGAGAATTCCGCAAACTTATTGTCCCTTTTTTTCGAGGCCGCGCTCGGGCTGCAGAAATGACCGCCCAAGCGCGAGCACTTATGCTTAGCTTCTGTCCAAGTTTTTAATACCGCACCCGAGCTGCAAAAATGACAGCTCGGGCGCACCTTGTTTCTTGTCCAAATTATAGTTTTTTCCTTGCTTTCATGCCATGATAACCACAAATCATGAGGAGTGAACAAAATGCATGAGAAAAACACCAAATGCATATAAATTAACTTTAACACAACAAAATGAATTGACCTTAATGCAAAACACACAAAAACCATGCAATAAAAACACGTAAAAATGACTCACGTCAGACCTCACATATATTATTAAATATTCACCTTTAGATGTACCATTATGACGGTACCCTAAGGCTAACTTAAAATTTATCCACTTTTGCATCATCTCTTTGGCTCTTTACATGAGTTGGAAGATTAAATGTTCAAGTTATCAATTTTCTTGTCCTCAAGCTACCTTGGAATATGGTTTTGTTCATAAATAATCGGCTTCATAACCAAGCAAACCTGTAAAACTAACTCTTAATTTACAACTTTAAAACGTATTGACACATATGATTGTGATTTTTTAAATTATACCACTTAAAAATAATGGAGTTTTAGTCAGATCCCTACATGTTTAATTCAAAGATAAAAATCATGGGGGTGGTGGAACTAAAGTATGTTTTATTCAGATCCTTACATGTTCTATTACCTCTATGCTCGATCTTGGTCATTGTATCATCATATTGAGAATATCTATTATCGATATCAAGGTCGGAACCATAATCAAATATATACAATCAAATTCCAGTTGTGTTGATGAACACAAATATTCACATGCAATACCAAAGCAATGCACATTCCAGCCGTTATATGCCACACCACGTCAAACTAGTAATTCAGGGCACATCACAGTCGGTTTATGACTAAATGTCTAAAACCTTATGGGAATGGAACTATGTAAGACAAATAACTCATTCCCATCCCATTGTGTCCATTCAGTCTTTTTTATGATAGTTCTCTCGAATCACAAGTCCACAAGGTTAACATAAATATTATTCAAATTATTGAATAAATCCTTACTAAATGTTTAGTATAACGTAGTTTAATTTGACCCTGGCAGAAGGAAATAAGTCCTAAAGTGTAAATAAATTATCTCAAACATGAATTTATCCAAGTTTGATCCTTTAGTTGAAGCCAACGTAAGAGCAATATAATTTTGGTGATTAAATCTAGTTCAAATAATTAATTTTTTTCCAATAATATCCACCCAAGAAACAGAAAAACGTAATATTAACTGATTAAGGAATATAAACAACAATACTGCATTAACATCAAAACTCACCATTTGAACTTCAATCTCCTTAGTCCATTCTACCTCGCACGTTCAACTTCGGCCACACACAAACTCATCCGCAAGAAAATACATTCTATGATTACAATATATGTGCGCAGTTGCGCACTGATGGGTTATTATCCAATTTGAGTTTCTCCCGGGCCCAAGCCCAGTGACTCAATCCATTTGGGTCTCATATTATTTAGTTATTTATTTGGACACTTTATCAAGGTCCATAAATTTCTAAAAGTCCATAAGAGGCTCAAGCCCATGAAACTCTCCGACTATCTATAAATAGCTCAAGTCCTCTCATTATTAAGGTACGCACTCTATAGTCACATGCTATAGTTCTCTAGAACTTTTATTGGGCAAATACTAACTTGAGCGTCGGAGTGTCTTTGTCGGGCAACCCCCGGTGCCACTCACTTTGCCTTGTGATGCATGTGACAACCCACAAAGTTCATTCTCCAGAATCGTTCGAGTATTAATCCGGCTACCCGGATCTCCACAGAATACCCAGATTCTCTCCAATCGGGTAATATCAATTTTTTGCTACATCAGCTTGGCGCCGTCTGTGGGAACCTGTTCACTGCATCATTGAGAATGCATACTCCACCACAAACATCTCAAGAAAATAATTACAATGGAGACCCACCTACAATCTCCAAACCACAGCCTGGATTTAGTTTTACAAAGGAAAAGTTGACAACCTTAATGGAAGGAACAGCCGCACGCGCAGCACTGAAGCGGTCGCTCAGTTCGTGGAAACCCGTCAACGCCGAAGCACCGACAAGAGAGCTCATAGAAGAGGTCTCTCATCTCATGACCCCGATCACAAAGACCCAAACAAAACTAAGTCTAAAGTGAATGACAAAGATCCTGAGGGGAGCGAGAAAAATAATACTCCTAAAGAGGAGGACGCAAGTGGTCACACAGTTCACGACGTCTCTGATGAAAACAAAACCACTAATCCAACCCGTGGAGATGGATCTCACACATATGTAACTGAAGAGAATTAGTCAGCAATCTTGCCTACAACTCGGAGCCCGTTCACTAACGTCATTCTATCTGAAGCATTTCCTAAGGGATTCAAAATCCCTAGCCTACCTGAATTCGATGGAACTAGTGATCCTCAAGATCATATTAACAAATTCTATGCAAAAGCATATTTGTATGACATCACAGATGCTGCTTATTGCAAGATATTCCGAACAACTTTATCAGGGCGAGCTCTCACATGGTTCAATAAGCTGCCGTCCGAATCCATCGCCAACTTGGAGCAACTCATCCAGCGCTTCATTCAACAATTCTCAATTAACAAGAAATACCCAAAAACAGCAACATACTTATTCACAATTCTTTAAAAAGAAGCGGAAAGTTTTAGAGACTATATTAAGAGATTTACTTATGCGGTTCATGAAATCCCACATGTGAACCACAATATGTTATCTGGAATAATGCAGCAGAACTTGCGTCCTAGAAGGTTCAAGGAATCTATAGCAGGAAAATCCCCGAACACCTTGGAGAAGCTGTTGTCTAGAGCCGAAAAATACATCCGCATCGAGGAAACTGATGAGTTGCACTCCTCGGGAAAAAGAAAACGAGACGAAAAATACGATGAAATATAACGCATGACAGAGAGTCATGCCAATCTAAAGAAACTCTATATTATAGAGCAAACACCTGCAAGCTAAAATAAATTGTTTGTCGCTACTTTATTTGCTCTACAGATCAAAACTTTTACTTGATTCTCTTTTATTTTAAGTTTAATAATAAACTTAAGTTTATTTGTTTACTTTTCTATTTAATTATATAGGAAGGAACACAACTCCGTCAATGAATGCTTAACTCATACGTCACGACCCATGCATTCATTAAGGCTACTCATCCATCAGAGGCTTGGCCAGCCCTGTAGGACTACCTAAGCCACGATATTGTAAGAGGTCAAGACGACAAAATTATAGTCCCGGGATACCTCACCATCTAGCAAATAGAGTGGGTTAAGGACTTCCCCATGAGACAAAATCTTAGAAACTTGATCCACTCATAAGTACTCAATGTTAAGCACTACGTTATTTCTACTAGAGCACAAAAAAAAAATCATAGCGACTATAAACAATTCAAAAAAGTCATAATGACTATAAATAATTCAAAAAGTCATAGTGACTATAAATAATTCATCAAGTCATAGTGACTTAAATAATTCATCAAGTCATAGCGGCTATATAAAAAATTTCAGAAGAAGTCATAGCGACTATAAATAATTTATCGAGTCATGATGACTATAAAAATTCATAAAGTCATAGAGACTATAAAAAAATTTTCAGGAAAAGTCATAGCGACTATAAAAATTTTTTTCAGGAAAAGTCATAGCGACTATAAAAAATTTTCAAAAGAAGTCGTAGCGACTATAAAAAATTTATCAAGTTGTAATGAATGTCAAAAAATTCATCACTGTCATGATAACCATAAAAAATTCATCAAGTCCTAAAGACTATACAGAATCATAAGCCCCAAGGGGTTACATCCAATGCACCAACCTAAGAGGTTACGTGAAATACAATAACTCAAGGGTTTTCATCGAATAATATTCCAAGGGATTGCAGAAAACGCACTCCCTTAAGAGATTGCGTAGAATACAAAAATCTCTCACGCATTTGGAAAAATATCCGTCGAAAATATTATAAGTTACGGTCTTAACGCATCCACCGGAATAGCAGTTGCGGTCCAACGCCCATATGTGAGCAAAAAAAATAACCGTCGTTATACCCCGCGGTCCGATTTATGAAAATAATAAAAATTCACTTATTACATTCACTATCATCGTTAGGTTCCATTAGATCAACAAACCAGTTGGTATTTCAGTTCAACCTCAACAAGTACAATACCTTATCCCAGAACGAACACCCCACCAAATATATATATTTTTAAATATATATCTAGTACACCTTTTCCACTAACACTCAATGCAAATAACCAAGTCATAATATTTTTAAAATATTAGACAAAAGTTGTAAAAGTGAGACAATACAAATTCACAGGATTTTATGGTGAAGCATACCATGAATTTAAACACAAATAAAATAATTATTATCAACAACAAATAACATGTGTGTATATACATGCATCTATCCATCCCTCTCACGGCCCAAGGAATTCATCACCGCTTCGTCGCCGCGCCATTGCCGTCACACTATCATCGATGTTGTATCACGGCTGCTGTTGCGCCACAACCACCGCGCTCAGATCGAGCCAGGAAATGGAGCATCCACCGGCGGTGGAAGTTCCATGCTGAAAGTCGACTCCGGGCATTGTTTTTTCTCCATCTCCTCGCGCGGCCATGCTCCTTGCACAGAAACGCCATGAACGATGTGGCCTCCGTCGAGCCAGATTAGGAAAGCTTGAAAACTAATCCATGGCTGGAAATCGACATGAGCCGTCGTTGAATCACAGCCGCCATCGAACCTCGACCACCACCGCCGCGCCGCCACCTGTCATGGTCGTCGGCCGATGTTCCATGGTGATGGTATAGAGATGAATAGTTGCGATTTACACACCATAGATAAATACACATATTTTCCCCCAAATTCATGTTGGAAGGGAACACACAAAATATTGGCATGAAAAGAGGAAAAATTTTCGCACGACAAACGGATGGAAAGAGGAAAAAAGCAAAATGTTTCCTACGAATATTAAAACAATTAAACAAATCAACTAAGCCATCACTAATAAGCAATAGTCACGATAAATAAATCATAAAAATTTTATATACACAGTTGTCTGTTTGTATCTTTGAATGTATCCATGCATATATATATGTATGTATATATCTCTGCCACGGCCCGAGAATTTCGCCGCCATCATCGTCGGCCTTGACCCTTGCCGCCAGCACCATCGGCCTTGACAGCCATCGCCAGTCACCACCACCCCCGCGCTGCCCCTAGCCGGCTACTATGTTCAGAGCTCTAGATCTGCTCGTCGCCCGTCTCCCCCATGGCTCACCATCAAGCGCCGCCCGTCATCCTCCTTGATTCACGATAGAGCGCCGCCCGTCTCTCTTCCCGGATCACCACCTCGCGCTGCTCATCGCCCTTCAAACTTGTTGCCGCCGTCACCTCTAGTGTTCGCCGGAGAAGGGATAAAAGTCGGAGACGGTGGAAGAAATATACATATACACATAGATACACACGGGCAACACTATGATGCAATATTGGAGAAGATGGTATGAAAAGGGCACGCACACATCACCATAAATAGTAGTACATCCAAAAAGCAAACGTAAAAGATAAGGGGTCCCAAGAATGACAATACCTGACATGGCATTGATTTTGTTTGTCTTTTCCAATTTTATGGCTCGACCCATGCAAAAGGAAAGAAAAACTCAAAAAATAAAATATTACCTCAATATTGTGTTTTGCAAGTTCCAACCTCCGATCGGGTGAATTTATAACGGTGATTTCAACCAGCGTTTTACTACGTTGCTGCAATAAAAAATTCAGAAACAATATTTAGTTAGTAAGTTGTGATGAAAATATTATGGTGTTGAATTTATAATGGTACAACAGCCAGAGTTCTAGTGAGTTTCTATAATTATTATTCTGACAGTACTTTGATTCTTATCCTATGACACCACAATCCTACTGCAATTCTACGATCATTATTCAGACAGGACTGTGAATCCAACAATTTTCAATTTAATTAGGACTTTGCTTCCTACTATATATCTGCAATTCAATTGCAACACATTCCTACTACAATTACTCCATAAGGTATCTCCAAATTTTCTACTCTCGGTCATCTCGCTAACACGACATGTTCAAGAGTGGGGGGCTTATGATGGGTTATTACCCAATTTGACTTTCTCCCCGGCCCAAGCCCAGTGACTCAATCCATTTGGGTCCAATATTATTTAGTTATTTATTTGGATACTTTATCAAGGTACATAAATTTCTAAAAGTCCATAAGAGGCTCAAGCCCATGAAACTCTCCGACTATCTATAAATAGCTCAAGTCCTCTCATTATTAAGGTACACACTCTATAGTCACATGCTCTAGTTCTCTAGAATTTTTATTGGGCAAATACTAACTTGAGCGTCGGAGTGTCTTCGTTGGGCAACCCCCGACGCCACTCACTTTGCTTTGTGATGCAGGTGACAACCCACGAAGTTCGTTCTCCAAAATCGTTCGAGTATTAATTCGGCTACCCGGATCTCCACAAAATACCCAGATTCTCTCCAATCGGGTAATATCAATTTTTTGCTACATCACGCACTAATTTGGAGCTACTGGCGACAAATGGGATATGTGTGAACAAATGAAAGCGTAGTATCATGGATATGGACAATTGAGCTTTTTGGGCTAGGGACGGCCCACTATAAAAAGCTAGTTAGAGGTTTAACAATATGACGTTGAGCCAATAAAAATTTCATTTGGTGGAGGTTACAAAAACTTCATCCGGAGTAGGTTGACCCACTTATCTATTATATTTTTGACAATGTTGTTTTTACTATTTAATAAATCAAGAGAGTGATATAATAAATAATTTTGGTAATTTTAAAAGAATTTTAAAAAATAACCATAATCAATCAATAAAATTTAGATAAAGAAATGCAATTTATCAATTTCAATTTATTTTCATATAACTTTCACACCTCACGTTTGACATATATTGACTTAAAATTTTGAAACTTAAATGTCACCTATATTTAACTGCTTGAGATTGTCTTTTCATTTATTTATTTTTAAAATAATTAACATATTATATATATATATATATATTAATTTTTATTTTAATATAATAATTTAATAAATACATGCATTGCGTGTGAAAGATACTGATATTGTATTATTCTCAGTCCAACTCATAGTGTTAAACCAAGCTATTTTGGTTGGTATATAAGAAAGTAACAACACTACTATTTCAATTGTTAATTACTTATTACAATTGGTTTTGTTGGTTCAATCATGAGTTGGGTCAATGTGAATGAAGAGATGCATGAATATCAAGTGGTAGCAACCGAGTGAATGAACAATACCTAACATGATATTTAAGATGTTGGACATTTTTAATTATAATCTCAAACATGAATGGTAAATAAATATTGTACCTTTTCATCTTCCACAACATTCAAATGATTCAAGTAATTTGTTTTCTTGTATATTTGATGTTCCATATAGATTATGCACTCTCTCAATTAGGTGTGGATACCATCTCACTCCATATTCTGCATTTCAATCCTCTTATAATTGAGCTTTTTAATTTTTCGTCGAATCTAAAAATCATCAAGTTCAATCGTGACCTTCCTATTTTGAGGACCAAAATCACTCTACCATTGTCTTTTATGTTTGATCTTATTTTCCTATATGAGTTGACAAGGTGATGGTAAAACGGTTGGTCCTTCTATGGACAATCTTGTGCTTGTCTAGCTTTGACCAAGGTTCTGCCAGCGATAATTGATATCTTGTAAAATGAGATCTATGAATCACATTTTAGCCTAATGGACAATATCAATATATATGGGCTCACTGGTTTGAGTCTTTGATTGATAGGCTAGTTTTGGTAGATGTGCTTATGATGAACCGATATTATTTAGGCTTGCTCAAACACGTCTCGTCTTGATTATGAAATGATATGTTGAGATGTCATATTCTTGGTTGTTATTGGTGCAGACACACATCAGAGTAATCATAGGGCCTCGTCATTACCATCGAATATGAAAAAAATATGCTTTCACTAGTCGCAAAGCAGAGTATTACATGTCTCACGGGATACCCATGCAATAACAAAAGACAATGATTCGACAACCCTTTTCCATAAAAGTGTTTTTGTTATCACTATATCTATGATATTTCTTGCTGGAAATATTACATTAATATTATAAAAAATAGTTAAGGTTGTTAACATGACAACACGTCCCTGCCTTTATTTAGAATTCTTAGACAATCCAATCTAATTCATAATATAATTCGATTTTACAACCTCAATTTGCTAATTTTCGTGTAGATATATGATTAATTTGAAAATTAATGAAATCTTCATTTATTTACATCAGGTTCCAATATTGAGCTAGTATTATTTATCACTTTCTATCACAGATATTCACATGGATTTTCCTTAAGGCTGCGTTTATTTTAAATGATTGGATTGTATAGATAAACTATACCGTGATTATTAAACTTAAATAGGATTTAGAGTAATATTTGATAAATAATCATATGTTTACTTTTATTGATTATGATTAGGAATGATATTAAAATTAAATTATAATTTCAAATCTATCCCTTTGATAATTATAGTTGAAAGATATTATTTTTACATTTGTATATTATATATATTAATATTTTCAAATAATTTATGACTAAAATATTTGATAATGTTCCTTAAATTTTTTTTCAAAAAAATGGTTTTCATTCAAAATAAATACAGATACAATTTTTTAAAGTGCTTAATGTTTTTTATTATACAATAATAATATACATTATCGCAAATATAAGATCGTACATTTTTAGTTTGAATAATTATTTAAGACTTTTATATTTAATTGTGTTATTGTTTTATTTTCTTCTATTTTTTATAAAAAAATTTAATGTGAATATTTCTTTTCATACTTCAAGAATTATAAATGTAAATATTTTAATGTGGCTAAATGTTAATGTAAATTATAAATAGGCTTTTATAAATGATAGGTAAAAAAGGCAATTATGGTAGCTTGAGTTAAATTAGATGGATGGATAAACAATCACATCAATTAAAAGAAATTAACAATAATTTCCTAATAATATTTATAACGGGCTTATGTCTTTATTATGATTGATAAAATTTTTAGTAAACACTTGATAAAGTATGCTAATTAATCAATCCAACTCTGATCAAGCTAAGTAAATGCAGCCTAAAAAAAATATTATTCAAAACCAAACGTTTTACTATTTTGGTAGTAAATAATGAGAAAACGATCTCTTGTTGAATAAGGTAAGGTTAGAAAATCTCCAAAGAAGAAGCCAGTCTAGCCATATAAGACTAATATACAATAGATAAAAAAGGCAAGTGTCATAAGTAAGTTTTATTTGGTTCGGAGCACCGGTCCCTCATAACAAATGAATTATCTATACTAGCAATTGAGGCACACCCGATGTGTGTGCGACGTAGTATATGAATATTTATGTTTAAGCATGAGAGCATTCCTATCCACGGAAGGAAAGGAAATGAATTTAAAAAAATGGGGGGGAATAAAAAATAGTGTAAATTAAAAATTACAAAAAGAACGCGGGTGAGTGGAGTGACATTTTTGGATTAAGAAAAAATCAGACTAAGACACCATTCAATTTTTATGTGGTGCTTAAACTTAATAAATAGTAAAAGATATTTTCAACTAACTATCTTATGCTAAAAAAAGGATCACTCACTTCCTCAACGACACTTCGAGATGTAATTAATTGTATTATACAAAAAACAGACTCTTCCCAAAACTATGGCATGTTATCCATCAAAACATATATACTCGTTGAATTTCGTCTATTATACAATGGCCGATCTAGGATGTAAGGTTTGAGGGGTCGAAATTAAGTAACGACAATGTACGACGGTGTCGGAATTACCAATTTCCAGTGAGGACTATTAGTTTCAATTTTTTGACCCGTGGTACAGGCGTTATTTTCTTAAAACTTTTCTGTTGAGTGTGAGATATATAGAAAAAATAATAATTGAGAAACTTTCTGCTCGAGGGCCACAAATATATGTCACTATTAGCAAAGTTAAATTTTAACTTAATAAAATCCTATTTTTCGTGTCATTTTTAAAATTTAATTTAAAGTTCAGAAGTATTTTTTTACTGATTATTTAAATCTTTTTGAATAATAAAAAATTGAGTTAAAATAAAATTTTAATATAAAGTTTTAGTTTTATTGAAAATATCCACGGTTAACGTCAATACATGAAACAAAAAAATTAATTCAATTTAACAAAGACTTAATAATAGACATTAAAATTTTCTCAATCATTAAAATCAACCCAATTTGAAAAAAATGAAGATGTGTCAATTAATCCATGAGAACAAGACACATAAATAAAAAATGCATAAGAAAATTGAAGTTTGTACAAGGAGATTCAAATCGTTAAATATAAGAAATGTACATCATCTAGTATTAGGGATGATAACGGGACGGGTCTGGGGAGGGTTTGGCTAAACCCGGGACCCGCCCCGCTCTGCGAACCCGGTGGATCTAATCCGGGTTAAACCCGTTGGACCCGTAAAAATTAAATATTTTTAAATTTATTAAATTAAAAATTTTAAAAATTAAAAAAAATCATTAAATTTAATTTCAAATATATATTGATAATATTTAAGACAAAAAAAATATTATCAAAAGTTAAAATTTATCAACTTGTAATTAATTAATAATTATTAGCCGAAAAATATTATAATTATATATTTTTATACTAAACATATCATAATAAAATAAATTCATTTCAATCCAATAATATTATACACTCAAATTATGGATAAACTATTAATTATTTAGATAAAATTATTATTATATATTATTGAGTTTTGTTATGCTGTCCACCAACCATGCCCAACTCTGTGTCCACCATGTACAATAAGTGAGTTGACCAGTACAATAGGTGAGTTGACTTGTACATGATGGGCACAAAGTTGAGCATGGTTGATGGGCATCATAACAAAAATCATATATTATTAATATTACACATATATTTATATATATATATATATTATGACGGGGTGGGTTCGGGGCGAGTTTGGTCAAATCCGAGACCCGTCCCGGACCCGCTTAGGCGGTGTTGATGCGGGATCGGGTTTAGATCCGACTCATTGCCATCTCTATCTAATATAGGCTAAAACCTAACAAATTAGGTTGGATATATAGTAGATTAAAACATATATACATATTTGTTAAAAATTGATATATAATATTAATTTCATATCCTCATATATCCGTCCCTACTGATATCTAACGTTTATGTTTGATGAGAGTAGACGTCCTATAGAAATTTTTAAAAACAAGAAGTAGCAATAAAAAGACTAAAAATATAGGCACATATATAAAAAAAAAAACAAAATTTTAACAGGTTGAATCGGGTGAGAGTTATGTTTAATCGTTAAACGACTTCAATGTGAGTTTTTGTTAATTTGATTTTTAATGGATTTGATTGGGTAGGAGTTATGTTTCAAAAAATTAACCCGTAATATGTTTAATAATTTTTTTGTGTTTTACCATATATATATATATATATATATATATATATATATATATAAAAGATTCACATATATAAAATTTTCTCGTAATTATCGACTAAAACTTATTTTTTTTTAAAAAAAAATGTTTAAAAATTTAAAATCCTATCTTTATCTATATTTTCAAAAATTTAAATTACTTAATTGATTTTTTTAAAAATCATTAATTTGAAAATTAAAATATATTATCATATTTATATGACTAAATATTCAACTTTATACCTACACGTTCAGCAGACGTTTTTATATTAATATATTAGTATAATATAAAACATCAACGAACATTAATATTATTTTTATATAAATATAATCACATAGTTTTATACAAACACTAAATGCATGCTAAATTTTATTCATGCTAAACAAAAAATATATTTACATTTATGCTATACGAAAATCACCGAAAAAATTAGGGTTTTCCATTTGTTTTTACAGTGAAAATATATATATATATATATAAATATATACTTATATCAGTAGACTTGATCCCCCGCACCCTAGGGTGCGGGGAATCCGTGCACACCCGTGCTCAAAATAATTCCGATTGAATTGAAATTTTTATAGTAGGATCGTTTTAAAAATACGAATTCAATGATATATCATATGCTACAAATTTCAATCTCGATGGTCGGAATCATGAAAATGACCAAAACTTGCACATTTAACCCTATTTTCGGCTATCTTCACGATACCGGCCATCGAAATTGAAATTTGTAGCATATGATATATCATTGGATTCGTATTTTTAAAACGATCCTACCGTAAAAATTTCAAGTCAATCGAAATTATTTTGAGTACGGGTGTGCACGGATTCCCCGCACCCTAGGGTGCGGGGGATCAAGTCTCCTTATATCAGTATATATATATATATATATATTCTACAATATTCCTCTACTCTGCTGCCAATCCCTCGGTTCACACATCCGCTTGCACGTTTTAATTTCCTGTTTGATTGTTGTTTAATCTTCGCAGGGTTCGATCGCAAATTGATATAAATTCGTGGCGATTCAACCGAATTGGGGTTCTATTGTGTTTTGCCTAACACAATTTTTAAAGATTCGGTTTTGTTTCCAGCTTCGAGGAATTAGGGCTTTTTTGGGTTATTGCAAGAGTGAGATGATACGAATTCCAGGATCGGCAGAAAGTTCGATCGCCGATTGATCGGCGAGTTGATTCCCAGGTGTTGAAGGGCCCTTGTATGGAAACTCGGAGCCGCAAGCGGGCGGAGGCATCTACCTCAGCAGCGCCTTCTCGTTCTACATCTGGACCCACTATCACACGCGCCACCAAACGTGCTCGTATAATCCCCACCTCCACCGCCGCAACTGTTAGCAACGCCACCACTACTGCTCCATTGATTTCGACTCGTTCCCGAACTGCTGCTCGTCTCTCTTCCATGGACACCACTCCAGAACCTTCCGCGGCCTCTGCCTCCAGTAATCGTGGCCGCCGACGCAAAAACCTAAGCAGTTATCAAAATTGGGAGAATAATGACAACAGCAGCTCTGATAAAGGTAAAGAGAAAGAACCTGAAATCAGGCACAGGGATAGAGATGCGGAAAGAGAAAGGAGCATAGGGCTAAACGTTGACTCACACGAGGGAGTCGAGGAAGATGAAAATGACAGTGAGGGTGGAGTTGGGATTTTGCACCAGAATTTGACTTCTGCGAGTAGTGCCCTTCAAGGGTTGTTGAGAAAGCTGGGTGCTGGATTGGATGATTTGCTCCCGAGCTCTGCTATTGGTGGAAGTTCGTCTTCCCAGCAAAATGGGCGGCTGAAGAAGATTTTGTCTGGGTTGAGGGCCGATGGCGAGGAGGGAAAGCAAGTGGAGGCACTAACCCAGCTCTGTGATATGCTTTCCATTGGGACCGAGGAATCTTTGAGTTCTTTCTCAGTTGATTCTTTTGTTCCCGTGCTCGTGGGATTGCTTAATCACGAGAGTAATCCTGATATCATGCTTCTGGCAGCGCGGGCATTGACACACTTGGTCGATGTGCTTCCGTCCTCATGTGCTGCGGTGGTTCATTATGGTGCTGTTTCGTGCCTTGTTGCTAGGCTGCTTACCATTGAGTACATGGACTTGGCTGAACAGGTGAACAACTTTGATTATCGATAGTGAAATTACATGGGCATGGAAATTCTTTTGGCAATGACATGCTAATGAAATCTGTCTTTCTGTTTTGATGAATTTTATTCCTGTCTATCTGTTTAGACCTTCAATGTGGAAACATTGGTATGCTCACGTGATAAATTGTAGTCTTGATACTTGCATTGTTTGAACAGTCACTGCAAGCTTTGAAGAAGATATCGCAGGAGCACCCTACTGCTTGCTTGCGGGCTGGTGCACTTATGGCCGTGCTTTCGTATCTTGACTTTTTCTCCACTGGTGTTCAGGTCACATAAGTAGATTCTTTCTGGCTTCGTTGCTGGATATTTTTTGGTCTTTTAGCCATTTCAATACTTCCCTTGATTCTGCTTGTAATGAATGTACTCTTACTTTATTTCGCTTCAGAGGGTCGCCCTAGCTACTGCTGCAAACATGTGCAAGAAACTGCCTTCAGATGCAGCTGATTTTGTTATGGAAGCTGTTCCATTGTTGACTAATCTTCTACAGTATCATGATGCTAAGGTGCTATAGAGCCTCTGCATGTTTTGATGAGAATTTTAGCTTTATTAGCTTAAAGGTTTCTCATCCCCTGCTAACTCCATATTGCCCCATGATCTTCGTTTGGTTTTAGGTTTTAGAACATGCATCTATATGCTTGACGCGGATTGCTGAAGCATTTGCTTCATCATCAGAAAAACTTGATGCACTTTGCAATCATGGACTTGTCACACAAGCTGCAGCACTCATTTCATCCAGCATTTCTGGTGGTGCTCAGGTTTCCCTCAGCAGTACTACATACACAGTGAGTTCAATTATTGTTTTGATGGTTAATTTTTATAGGTGCCGGATAATGACCTTTTCAGTGTGCAGGGATTGATTCGGCTTCTTTCAATATGTGCCAATGGTTCTCCTTTAGGTTCAAAATCCTTACTCCTCCTTGGAATTAGTGGCATTCTTAAAGATATTCTGTCGGGGTCTGGTCTTGTTTCAAGCATGTCTGTTTCACCTGCCTTAAGTAGACCACCGGAGCAGGTATGATCCACTTCCATACTTGGCCTTTGCTCTTATCCATATCTATCGAGATTTCCTTTCCTCAGGTTTTTTTTTTAAAAAAATTGTACTCGCCACCATATCAGTTGATGAAGTTGGTAATGCTATCTCCTTTGTGTGATTTTACTGTAACCTCACATTCATTTTATATTGGAAATGAAACGGTTCCTATAGTTTCGGTTTTGATTCTCCAGGATATAAACATGCATTTTTCTCTCTCATCAGATATTTGAGGTCGTGAACCTCGCAAATGAGCTTCTTCCACCACTTCCTCAAGGGACGATATCTCTTCCAGTCAACAGTAATCTTTTTGCCAAAGGTTCTTTTCCTAAGAGCGATCATTCAGGCACTTCTGGAAAACAAGAAGATTCAAATGGAAATATACAAGAGGTTTCAACTCGGGAGAAACTATTGAACGAGCAACCTGAACTTCTGCAACAATTTGGAATGGATCTTCTTCCTGTTGTTATCCAGGTAAGCATGAACTTTTTCCGCGTTGATATTTTCTGTTTTCTATGTAGTTCTATAACATTTGTTAAAACGTGGTTTGGCATGCAGATATATGGTTCCAGTGTGAATGCTCCTGTTCGCCATCAGTGTCTCTCAGTCATTGGAAAACTGATGTTCTTCAGCACAGCTGAAATGATTCAGTCTTTGATAAATGTTACAAACATATCGAGGTATGCATCAAGTTCCTCCGCTTCTCCCTGCAGGATATGAATAGATCTTAACTAGACAGCCGTTGAAACATACTCATTTGGTTATTTTGGTTTAGTTTCTTGGCAGGGGTCTTAGCTTGGAAAGATCCTCATGTTTTAGTCCCCGCTCTTCAGATAGCAGAGATTTTAATGGAAAAGCTTCCTGGTGTTTTCTCTAAGATGTTTGTAAGGGAAGGTGTTGTTCATGCTGTGGACATGTTGATACTGTCTGGATCTACCGGCACTTCACAGCTGTCCACCAATGAGAAGGATAATGATTCTATTACTGGATCATCAACCCGTTCTAGGCGAAATCGACGACGAGGTGGTAATTGCACAGATGTAAATGTTGTGGATGATTCTATAAACTCGACTCCAAATTTAATTTCGCCATCCAACTCGGCTGAAATCTCAACTGTCAACTCACCTCTTCGGGCTACTGTTAGTGCACATGCAAAAACTTTCAAAGAAAAATATTTTCCTTCAGATCCAAATTCCCATGAAATTGGATTTACGGATGATCTGCTCCGACTCAGGAATCTTTGCGAGAAGTTGAATGTGGGGATTGATGATCAGAAGACTAAACTGAAGGGAAAATCGAAAGCTCATGGTGCTCGATTTTCTGACAGTTCTATCAGCAAAGAGGAACACCTGGTCGACGTTATAATTGAGATGCTGCAGGAGCTGAGCAGAGGAGACGGTGTTTCAACTTTTGAGTTCATTGGTAGTGGAGTAGTTGCATCTTTGCTCAACTACTTTACTTGTGGGTATTTCTCCAAGGAGAGAATTTCCGAAGCTAATCTGCCTAAGCTCCGGCAACAAGCTATCAGAAGATATAAGTCTTTTGTTTCCATTGCGCTCCCTCGTAGTGTTGATGAAAGGAATGTAGTCCCGATGAGTGTTTTGGTTCAAAAACTTCAAAATGCTCTCTCATCCGTGGAACGATTCCCTGTTGTTCTTAGCCACACTTCTCGATCATCTGGGGGAAATGCTCGCCTTTCTTCTGGGTTAAGTGCATTGTCTCAACCATTCAAGCTGCGTCTTTGCAGAGCCCCGGGGGAGAAATCTCTCCGTGATTACTCTTCAAATGTTGTACTGATTGATCCATTAGCAAGTTTGGCTACTGTTGAAGACTTCCTGTGGCCCAGGATTCAACGAAGTGATTCTGGTTTGAAGTCTTCGGTGTCTGATGGGAATACGGAGTCTGGGACCACTCCTGCAGGTGCTGGTGTTTCTTCACCATCTACTTTTACTCCAGCTTCTGCTGTTCGACGTCATTCAACACGATCCAGGTCATCTCTTAATATAGGTGATACCACGAAAAAAGAGTCTCCACAAGATAAAAGTTCCATCTCATTAAAAGCAAAGGGCAAGGCAGTCTTGAAACCTGGCCCAGAAGAGGGGAGGGGACCCCAAACCAGGAATGCAACTCGTAGAAGAGCAGCTCTGGACAAAGATAATCAAACGAAGCCATTGGATGCGGACACAAGTTCCGAGGTTTGCATTTATGTTTTAAGAATTACTATGGACTAGTTTCATTTAGATTTCAAATCTCTTGACATGCATAGTATTTGAATCGTTCTTGCGCAATCATGTGCTTGTGTTGAAATATTTTTCTTTGGAATATCTAAACCATCTGAGTATGTTTATTTGGAATCGTTAGGTAATCAAACTTAATGTCTATATTTTTGTGGTTATTTTGGAGGCAGCGAAACCCATTTGTAGTCAACTCTCCAGTCTTTGGTGTTCCCCTCACGGAAAGGGAAAATATCGGCTCTTCTGCGAACCCTGCTCCACTGCCAAGCCACTTTGAGTGCCTTAATCCACACCTTTGTTCCCATAACACATACACAAGTTTAGCATGGTTTACACACGAGAAAACTTGTTTTGTAACCCTTTTTTTTGAAATGGAAGGGATCTCCGAAATGAGATTCCAGTTAACCTTTTTTGACCTCAAGTAAAGTCAGGCATTGTCAATAAGAACTGTTCACCCAGAATGAACACTCTATGAAATTTACTGCTGCTGCAATCTCTTATGAAGCGTGTGTGTGAACGAATCAACAGTTAATTAGGTTATCCAACCGTTCTACCTATATTTGGAGATGAATTGGTTAATAAATTTTTTTGCTGAATATCTTGTTGTACCTATGTTTTACCTCTTCTTTTTGGAAATAGCTGCAAAAAAAAAAACATTTAGCTGGTATTTGGATGGGCAACTCCACTCAAATTCTAAGAAGAGTGCTTGGGTACTAATTTTTGAAAATCCATGTGTGTGCAGATGGAGGTGTGGTGTGATGATTATATGAAAAGGGTGTATGTATAATGATTGGTTGTAAAAAAGTAGAGAGGATCAAATGATCACAGTTTTTATGTTTTGAATAATTTGTTTGAAATGTGAAATGACGTTTGGTCAAACTTTGGTGTAAAAAAAATTTGGCAATGAAAACGTTGATTAAGTTTTTTCCGTTCACATTCTTGGGCTCTTGAGATGAGTCAAGAACCCAACCAAACACACCAATAGTGTTTTATGGCTCAAGCCCTTTTACCCTGCAGTCATTCACATTTTTGGAATTTTCGTCATCCCCTAAGCTCATATTGGACCCAGGAAGTATAAATGCGGACAAGACAAACTTTAACTTAGTATGAGTCGATTTTTTTTATTCCTTTTTGCCTATATCATGATTTGGGATGGAACTGTAGTCTGTTTTTCTTATGTGATTTTGTTTCTCCTGGTGTATCTTGACAATTTTGTCTTTCTATTTTCTATTTTGAATTCATATTTTAGTTGTCTGCGTCACAGGATGATGAATTGGATATGTCGCCCTTCGAAATTGATGAAACTTTGGTGATTGAAGATGATGATGTCTCAGATGATGATGACGATGACAATGATGATGTATGCTTCCGGAACTATTAACCAATTTATGTGCCTGTTTTCAGTTTCATGCATGAGGAAAAATGTGTTCCGCTTTAAAAAGACTCAGTGCATTGGTTTGATACAGTATGTTGGGGGGAAATAATATTTAAAGACATTAGTTATGTCAGCAAAACATGTTATATTGTAAGTGGTGTATTGGGGTGGGGGTCAGGGATGGGTGGAGATGGCCATGCGAAATATATCTTGGCTTTGGTTTCTTTTGGTTAAACTAAAACTGTTTTATACATTAGGTAAAAAAATCTACTGAATTGTTATTCGTCTACCTAGTATTTGATCTGCGTGGAACATTGACTATAGTGATAAGAGCATTGGGAGAAAGATAGACCACATTTTGAGTTTCCCTGTGCTATGTTTCTGATTCTCAGCCATAATGAGTTCATGCTTGATTTTCTCCATATTTTCTAATATTTACTTTGCCAAACAAATAGGGCCTAGGTTTGATGTCACTAAGATGATGTCCAAGTGCTGCTGTAAATGTTGAAACATTGTTTTGTCACCCTTAGATTAATAAAATATTAATATTTTATTTGTGTTGTATTAACAGATGATCGAAAGGATATCCTTCAACTCTACATTTCTATTTATTTATTAATTATTAATAAATTTTGTTTCCTATAAAAACACTTCTTTGTCTTTAAGGAATACTTGATAAATTTGAATACTGATATCTTCATTGACAGGTATTGAGAGATGATACTCTTCCCATTTGCATGCCAGACAAAGTGCATGATGTTAAATTGGGTGATTCTTCGGAAGACAGTCCAGCCCCTGCTTCAAATGATGTTCAGAACAATCCAACATGTAGTTCTAGCAGCCAAGGCACATCAGCAAAAGGATCTGATTCTATAGAGTTCAGGCGTGGGAGTTCATTAGGTTCAAGAGGTGCAATGTCCTTTGCTGCTGCTGCTATGGCTGGGCTTGCATCGGGAAATTATAGAGGTGTAAGGGGGGTTAGAGATCGGCATGGTCGCCCACTCTCTGGCATTGATGATCCTCCTAGACTTACATTTACAGCGGGAGGGAAGCTGCTTAATAGAAACTTGACTATTTATCAGGCAATTCAACGCCAGCTTGTTTCGAGTGGGGATGATGAGGATGTGTTTACTGGAACAGACCTTTTATCTAGTGATGGAAGCCGACTTTGGACTGATATTTACACTATATTGTATCAAAAACCAAGTAATCAAGCTGAGAGGCCTTCAGTTGGTACTGTGACTTCTACCATTCCATCCAGTTCTGCAAAAGCTAGTACTTCAAGTAATTCTGGAGCTGATGTGTCCTCGCATCGTTTCTCACTGCTTGATAGCATCCTGCAAGGGGAACTTCCTTGTGACCTGGAAAGAAGTAATCCCACCTATAATATATTAGCACTATTACGCGTACTAGAGGGATTGAACCAGCTTGCGCCTAAATTGCGAGTTCAAGCTGTGATAGACAGTTACTCTGATGGGAAAGTTTCAAATCTGGATGAACTTAGTGCCGCTGGGGTCAAAGCTCGTCCAGAAGAATATATAAATAGCAAGCTTACTCCAAAATTGGCTCGACAGATTCAGGATGCACTTGCTCTTTGCAGTGGATCTCTTCCTTCATGGTGCTATCAACTGACAAAAGCTTGCCCATTTTTGTTTCCTTTTGAGACTCGACGCCAGTACTTTTATTCAACAGCGTTTGGACTGTCCCGTGCACTATATCGCCTACAGCAGCAGCAAGGTGTTGATGGTCATGGATCGACAAATGAAAGGGAGGTGAGAGTTGGGAGATTACAGCGCCAGAAAGTTCGTGTTTCCCGGAATCGAATATTAGATTCTGCAGCAAAAGTTATGGAGATGTATTCTAGTCAAAAAGCTGTGCTCGAGGTTGAATATTTTGGTGAGGTTGGCACTGGATTGGGGCCCACACTAGAGTTTTACACTCTTTTAAGCCACGACCTTCAGAAAGTTGGATTAGGAATGTGGAGGTCAAGTTTAATGTTGGGTAGACCCTCAATGGAAATTGATGTAGGTGTTCAATCGGATATGAAACCTCATGAGCTGTCTATGCATACAGTTGGTGATGGTGGAGATTCTGTGCATGTGCCTCTTGGGTTGTTTCCACGACCTTGGCCCCCCAACGTTGATACTTCTGAGGGTAGCCAGTTTTCTAAAGTCATCGATCATTTTCGTTTACTTGGAAGAGTAATGGCCAAAGCACTTCAAGATGGGAGGCTTTTGGATTTGCCGCTTTCTACTGCCTTTTATAAGCTTCTACTTGGTCAAGTAAGTTTGTTACATTGTTGAGATAGTTGGTTAAATGACAGTTGACTATGTGTGTCAATTGATTTAGAAAATGACATCATCTTTTCACCTTCAACAGGAGCTGGATTTACATGATATCATTTCTTTTGACACTGAACTTGGGACTACTTTACAAGAATTGCAAGCCCTTGTATGCCGGAAACAATATTTAGATTCAATTGGAAGCTCTAATCAACAAGAGTTGCGTTTCCGTGGAGTTTCTATAGAAGACCTCTGTTTAGATTTCTCCCTTCCTGGCTATCCGGATTATGTACTAAAACCAGGCGATGAGAATGTGAGCACATACGGCATACCTCTCTGTCCCTGTGTCGAAAGCATTCCTTGCTCATTTACCCTACATCTTAATACTTGTGGTACTGTTTTCACCGTTTCCAATCGTCCTGAAATTGCAGGTGGAAATGAGTAGTTTGGGGGAATATATTTCCCTTGTGGTAGATGCTATAGTAGGGACTGGGATCATGCGCCAAATGGAAGCATTTAGATCTGGCTTTAATCAGGTGCTCTGCTTTATTTGATCTTAATAGCCAAAATCATGTTGGTTTTGAAATGTACATTTTGTTTATGCTGAAGTGGATATACTGGTATTTCTGGTCACTATTTTTTTATTTAAATATATAATAATAAGAAAGGGATAAGTATCTTAGAAACTTTGAAGAAAGTTATGTAAAAATTAACTTGTGGGAGATTATCCTTGATATTCTTGAAGTTTGATGGAAAATATGTAGTTCAGCGAAGAGAAATTATAGAATGATGATGAGTGTGATAGCCATTGGGGAGTGGAGAGAGAGAAGAGGCTAATAGATACTAGACAGAAAAGACCAATGCATTGAGGCAGTTAAGCTCCCCAAGTAATCCGTTTAAGGTAGTTTAGAGAATTCAAAGAAAGTGATTTTAGCAGAGTCTTGAAGTATGGTTGAACTTGTTGACAAAAAAATGTATTTCTGGGAAACAGATTAATACAAGGATAATGAGTTTGATTGCCACTGGATAGATAGTACAAATGCCGAAATATGGATGTATTTTTGGCATCCCCAAATGGCCAAAAATAATTGAGTCCTACTCTTTAGCAAGCACCAAGCAGAGTATGCTTTAATTTGGATGGTAGAGTCATCTAAGTTTACTCGTTGAATTTCAACAGAATTGGTCATGGCATGAATGACATGAAATTAATATTATGAACTTGTGGCTAGGTGTTTGACATCTCAACTCTACAAATCTTTTCGGCAAATGAGGTGGACTATCTGCTATGCGGCCGTAGAGAGCTGTGGAAGGTAATATATTTTCTGGAGTAGTGGAGTTACTCAAGTTGGACTTGCAAAGTTGCACTCCCGTACAACTCTGGTTAATCAGTCTTATGTTTTTTAATGCAGGCTGATGCACTTGCAGATCACATCAAATTTGATCATGGGTATACTGCTAAGAGTCCTGCAGTTGTAAATGTATGGAAACTTTTAATTTTTTGTTTCCATGCAAAGAATAGTAATTAGAGGGCTGCAAAAAAAAATAATTTCTCACATTTCTCAAGTCCATCTTTTTAAAGTTTTGTTTATATTGTGCCTCTTCATCATGCATCAGCTTCTTGAAATCATGGGGGAATTCAACCCAGAACAGCAACGGGCCTTCTGTCAATTTGTAACTGGTGCTCCTCGTCTCCCTCCAGGTGGTTTGGCTGCCCTCAATCCAAAATTGACAATAGTCAGAAAGGTATTTGAGAAAGCTTTTGTTGATCTGTCTGTTAGTCTCAACTTCACCAACATTTTAATGATGTGTATCTTGACACACTGGTAATTGGAACAGCATTCTTCAAGCATGGGCAACATGGCACATAATGGTTCTGGTCCATCAGAAACTGCTGATGATGACCTACCAAGCGTGATGACATGTGCGAACTACTTAAAGCTTCCTCCATACTCTACCAAGGTATGGGTTTGGGTGACAATTTACTTGGTTCCGACTTACTCCCCCCGGACTCAGGGTATATAAATAGTTCAAAGAGTGGGGTACTAATGCCAGGAGATTCCCAACTCTAGTGTCAATGCTTTATGTGGGTGTCTTGCAACTTTCAATGAATGTCCCATCTTTCGAACTGTTAAAATTTTTTTTTCTTGTTACTAGGAAATTATGTACCAGAAAATTGTCTACGCTATCACCGAAGGTCAAGGATCTTTCGATCTGTCATGAGCCTGCAGTCGACCAGCTGGACTTTTCTGATGTTCTTTTAGGGTGATGAAAAGTTGATGGTGGCTAGAAGTGGCAGCTGACGTCTAATGAGAAGGCCCTGCCTACCTGAGGCATTGTTGAGGTTAGTCATACGTACATACCATAAAGCTGGACTAGTGGCCACTTTTGACTTTCGTTTTCTTCTATGTGCTGTGTTTTTCATACGTTTGGTTTCTTCTTGTTTACCCTGTTCTTTTAATGCTTCGATATCCTTCATTTTCAATTCTCCTGTTCTCTTTCTTTTCAAATGGATATTATGTGCATTACGTGATAGGTTCTCTTTTGACTCATGAGCTTTTACACAAATTCCTGATAGATGGGTTGATTATCTGATTATTGAATTCAAAAATCTTTCACCACGTAAACTGAATCCCAAAGTCCTTTACAGGTTGATGTGACGTTGCATATTCGTGCCTGACGCGGTCGCGTGATATGATATTTTGACGGTGGTGTTGCTGATGAAGGGCTTGTGAATAATTTTAGGATCTTTTTCCCTGCAATAATTAAAACGTTTTTCCCCTTGTGCTCATCTTTGTTGGTCAATTTTATGATTATTTCATAGTAATATCAAACGGTATCATAATACTTAGACTTTCATTATGATAATATGATGATTTCTACAGTGGGCAATTCCTCCTATTTTTTCATGAATAGTTGTTTTATGGAAGCTTTCGGCCAATTTGAGATGCATATGAGGCATATTCAGTGAAGTAGTTGGCTTTTAAGATTCGATTTATTTGCCATGTGAAAAATTGACAGTAGCAGCATTTGGGCAGTCAGGCATTGTTAGTATTTCATTGTTGATGATGCTCATTTTGGCCAATGCGATTTTTTTTTTTGGGTGTTTTTTTAAAGATGCTATTAATAGTAACACGAGTATAACAACCTTCTATTAATCTATTGAAGATTAAGCTTTTCGGTGTTTCCTTGGATTAGCTAGCTTTTTGGCAATTTCTGGGCAAGAATCTCAATTTGAATGTTTCTTCCCAAGCATAGCTGTTTTTATAATACTTTATTATACTAGTAAAATGAACTATATTGTTTATATAATCTTGTTATATTATTATCTTGTTAAAATAGGTTAATGTTAGTTATTTTTCTTATATTTATATTTATATTCTATTGCCACTATGTTTTTAGTCTATGTTATATATATTTTTGGTCTCTCAAACTTCAATAAATATCGAAATTTTAGTCCCTATCATTACGTTTAAGTTTAACCATGAAAACAATGACTAATTGCGAAAGACTTTTGAAAATTCGGGACCAAAGAGAGTTGAAATAATTAAGAACTAAAAGTGATTGATAAACTACGAGAACTAAAAGTGTACTTTCTTTTAAAAATTAAGAATCAAATCTACTATAATTTTATTATACAGACATTTCCATCAAAATAATTTTTATTGCAGTAAGCATGTGATATTTCAAAATACATTAAAGCAAAAACAAAAACAAAATGAGGAATAATATTTGCAAGAGTCCTGTTAAATATGCTCAATCTGTCAATCATTGAAATAATATATATGTATTTTTTTTTTCATTTTCGCAAATGTTAAAACTTCCTATGTTTAAACCGTTCTATTCACACTTTTGCATGTAATAGAGATAGTGTAAAATAAAAGTACAAAGTTGTAGATTTATAATGAAAAATCTTTGCTTGTGTATTCATATTTTTTTTTTATAGATAGAATAAATGTAGAATAAAAAAACAATGTTGCAAATTTACAATGAAAATATTTTACACTTCCTTTTACACTTCTATAAGTAAAATAGTAGCTGCCATCGAAAATAATATTTAAGTTTTATTCGCAATTAAACATATTTAAATTAGTAATCTGTAACTTTGGCTAAAGGACCAATAAAAGTTGTAATATAAAAATATGAACGGAGACTTATTGGTGAGGTTAGGTTAGGTTGGTTATTAGGAAAACAACCATCCACTAGACTCTCCACCGGTTTAGTACCTATTATGTGACTTGCATATATATTACTTTATATCATCTCTTTTCATTGGAACGACAAAAAGTGTATAATATATATGTTTCATTTGAAGTGAGAAATGACAAAGAGTTTACAATAAAATATTTGACGAAACAGATACATGTAATCAATTAATATTTTTATCATTCGCATCAAATCGTGATCTAATGATAATTATACTGACCACTAATAACCGTTAAACTTATCAACATAAAAATATCATCGATATTTTACGTGTTTAAAATTCAATGATAGGACCTATTGTTTTATTGCATTACCACGTAATATTGAAAACATAATGTATCTTAAAATATAAGTGAAAACAAAATCCAACCAAGAGTACGTTTTACCCACCATGAAAATTCAATTTTGTTTTCCCTAAAAATACAAGACGTGTTAGGTGTGTCATTGTCGATCCAAAACGACAACGTAGTGATATAAGTTACAAAGGTTAGGTTATTGGGTTTTTAATTAAATAATATAAAAATCAACAGATTTACCAAAATGTTTTTTTTTGTCCTTCAAAAAAAAAATTGTAATAAGGTTCCCCGGCGCCAAAGCCTTTGAATTATAACAATTTTTTAGATCTCTTTAAATTTTGATAAATATAATTAATTTTTATATTGTTGTTAATATTAAAATTTTCAACATTATTATCATTTATTTCATGATGATTTATTAGTAATTTGATGAACTGTATTAGGTTTTTTTTATTTAATTAAATAATAAAAACATCAAAATTATATTATATATTACAAAAAGTAAAAGTTCACAATAAATATAAGTAACCGGGCTTTTAACCGGCGGGCCCTGAACAATTAATATGAAAATTATCCAAAATTTGAAATTAGAGTAAAAGAAATATCTGTATTCAGTGTTCTTTACTCACTCACAGAAATGAAATGCTATGAGATTCTCTGCTACTCCACTTGAAGCTTTCTAGCTCTGCAAGCAGGTTCGGGTTTCTGTGTTTGTGAATTTAGCGGACAATTAGTTGATAATCCAGCTGTTGGATTTGGCTTTATGTGATAATCCAGCTGTTGGATTTAACGCATTGTCATACCCCGATTTGGGGGTAGTTCTAGGGAGTAGGGTTTTCTGTTATTTTAAGATTTGTTTTGTTTTGTTTTGTTTTGTTTTGTTTTTAATTTTCTTCATGTTAGTCTCTGCAGATGAGTGTTCATTGCCTGTTTTTAGCAAATTCAACAATCGAGTGTAGAAGTTCAAATCACTGAAGCGGAGATATAGTGTCTTTGGGGCTGGAGAGCAAGTGTTGAGGTCACTTGAGAAGAGATGAGTGCGTCGAGGTTTATAAAGTGTGTCACCGTTGGTGATGGAGCCGTGGGTAAAACTTGCTTGCTCATTTCCTACACCAGCAACACCTTTCCCACGGTATTCACGTTGTTGTTCGCTTTGCCCCTTTATGTTTTACTGTTTTCATGGTTTATATGTTTAAACTTTTGGACGAAATAAGACATAGGAGGAGCAAAAGCATTATCTTGGTACTCTGCAACTGCAATGCTTATAATGTTGAAACTTTTTTATGTGCTTCTGCATTTTGCCGGAGAAGGGTGTTGGATTTAGCCCGTCTCCCCCACTACAAATGTCAGAAAATAATGAGTGCGATGGCCTCAAACATTTTGACTCTCTTTAATTTGAGGCTCGATAATTGTCAAACGATAATTTCGGTGCTACCCATCGGCTGTTTTGACATTCGTTGGATTCAAATATATTTGGAAAAGATGCTTCTAAACTTATCCTTAAGGTGGTACCTTTTTCTAATTCAGTGTGTTTTTTTACGCCTTCTCTTGTTGGTCAAACAGGATTATGTCCCAACTGTGTTTGACAATTTTAGTGCCAATGTTGTGGTGGATGGGAGCACTGTGAATCTAGGATTGTGGGATACAGCAGGTAGTTATTGTTAAGGTGTTACTTTTCTTATTTTCAAAAAAATGTGTATTGCCAGGCATTAATCCTCACTTCATTGACCAGGCCAAGAGGATTACAATAGATTAAGACCTTTAAGCTACCGTGGGGCTGATGTCTTTATTCTTGCATTTTCACTCATTAGCAGGGCTAGTTATGAGAATATCTCCAAGAAGGTCAGGCTTACTTTGATGTACTGTATTGGATGCCTCTATTTCGTTTTGTATTTTCCCTTTCCAAAAAAAGCGAAAAAAATAACGCTGCAATGATTTGGCCCGCGTGACTTTTATTCGACTGAGTCAATTTGGAGTACTTTCGGAAAATGTTCTTCGGCGTTTTCTTTGTTATGGAGTATTAGAGTTCTAACTTCCAAAGCCTACAATTTCTTTCCCATCTCCAACCCACCAGTTTCTTGGAAGGAAAAATTTTCAAGATCTTTTGTCGCTGATAGTTTTTCAATGTTTTTGGTTTGATGTTCAGTGGATTCCTGAATTGAGGCATTATGCTCCTGGAGTTCCAATAATTCTTGTTGGAACAAAGCTTGGTCAGAATCTACTTCCACCTTTCCTTTATCTTTATAATTCCTTTGTCTCATATTTAATGTCTGGTTTGCGCGGTCAACTTGTTGATTTGACCCATTTTTTAAGTTTAATTTCGAAAAAGTAGGTAACTTATCTGAACAATATTAAATGTTAATACAAATAGAAAAGATTTGAAAATCTAACGTAATAAAAAACTGAAAGTCGAAAAGCTTTACCATTTATTGCAGCGAAGGTGACCTTAAGGGACAGAGAAACATTAAATTTTCATGCTCATTTTGTTTGCGGGTAATGCTACATGTACACGGAGGGTTACATTTGTTTGCAAGAAAAAACTTAGTCAATTCTCTAGCCAGAGTGAAAACTTGTTCCCCACTGAATTCTGAAAAAGAATCAGAAAAATTTAGAGCCTTCAACGAAGGTGATTGCTGTGTCATGAATCTTGGTCCTGTTTTTCCTCCTTTATTTTAGTGTGAAAGGTGAGCAAGTTTTCTGGCGAAGATATGACTTTTTAGTTAGGTAGTGTTGTTCTCAAGGCGGACAAGCATAGAACAGTATTTGCTAAATCGTGTAAAACTGTACCATCTGTTGATGAATCATCAGTAGCGTGCATCTTACCTTACTCTTTACTAGTCACTTGTTTTCTCCCATTAGGCAGTTAATGAGGTGATTTTTAGAGGATTCTTCTAAAAAAAAAAGGAGATGATTTTTAGAGGTAGTTTAGTGATCCTAACGCTTGCTGTTCCCATAACAATAGGGTGTCGTATAAATTATGCCGTAACTGTCTTATTTAGCGCATGTTCTGCTCAATCTTGTGAAGTTTTTCAAATTAAAGGAAAGATAAGGAATACAGTTTGGCTTCCTATTTTTTCCTCTCCTCACGTCTCAAGATCCATCATCCATATGAGTAATTTTTTAGGTCAGCTTATCTGGTTATATCTTTTCCTGTCTAGATCTTCGAGAGGACAAACAGTTCTTTGTAGATCATCCTGGAGCAGTGCCCATCATGACTGCTCAGGTACACTAGTATATTTGTATATCTTGGCACACCTCTCTATGGGGAGGATAATCAAGTACTGAGCTAGAATCCTGATACTTTCTTTTGAAGGGGGAGGAGCTGAGAAAGTCAATCGGAGCTGCTGCTTACATTGAATGTAGTGCAAAGACACAGCAGGTGATGATATTAATTAGAGAAAGTACATTTACTAATTGCAAAACGCTTGCACGGATATGCCTAAAGACCATGCCATGTGGGGTCAGGGGGATGTATTGCCATGTTTAACATAGACATATAGGCCAGACTCAGTTTTGATACGCACCATCATGGTGTCACTAAACGTGCATGTCTGGAGAATTAGAAAGAAATAGAAATTTGGACACCCCTTCGGTCTATGAGATGGGAAGTGTCTGACCATTTGGACACAACTATTCCAGGTGAAAACATCAAATGGGATAAGAGGGAAAAAAAACTTGAACCTAAGAATCAATCATGCAAATGAAATCAAGTTGAAAGTAGAAATAAATATCCATTAATTCTGTCGTGCATTTTCCTCTTCTTTTTTGATCGTTGGTGCAACCTGCACAGTAACAGTTGGCAGCTGAGGGTTTCATGTTCGAATTTCTTAATATTGCCTTATCCTATCGTCAATGTCTCAGAAGTTTGGCTCTAAACGTCACGCCTTTCTCTCAAATTTTTTACAGAATGTGAAGGGTGTATTCGATGCAGCAATCAAGGTTGTTCTGATGCCACCAAAGCAAAAGAAGAGAAAGAAGAGAAGGGGCCAAAAGGCCTGCAGCATATTGTGACTGCTGATACAACACCAATGGGAGGGGACACACACAATCTTGCGGATTGCTCCCTGCATCGATCGGATCTCCTCAAGGATGTAATGACCCTGTGGGTCTCTTTACTAAATAACTCCCTTGAAGCATTTGTTTCACATTCAAAAATGCAATTCGAGATGTATTATATCAGATGTTAGGGAAGTGTGATAAATTCCACCTTTATTAGACTAGGCAGTGTGACTTTTTTAGGTTTTGTAAGATCTTATGTGTGCCTAATAAATCTTATTTTCTTATGCGGTTCATTATGAACACAAGGACATTCTATACCACAGTTGTATCAGATAAAATGATTTGTATTATGCACGCATTAACATATGTTTCTTTGTGAAACATATCACTTCAGATTGAATTCCTCTAATCATCCCATAATAATTGTCACATTGGGATCATTTTTACAATGTGATCTTGAACAATTGAGTTAAATTACTATTTTCGTAACATAGATCATAAAATAAAGATTTGCAATTTCCAATTGGGATTCCCAATGTTCTTTCATTGTTCTGAGCAATCCATTAATGCGAGGCATATAAGGTAATCTTATCCCCCTACTTAACACTCTATATGGCAGTTGCAATCAACTTCCTTGTCAAAGAATAAAAAAATTAAATGTTTGCATGTGCAATAAAGAAACCTGTGGGGCAACGCTGTAACATCGCTGCAACGGTCCTCCCAGACTCGTTTATTTTGGGTTTTAAAAAAGGATTTTTCAAGTTTACTCATTCATTGGGGTCTCTCATTAATTCGAAAATAAGGTGTTTTTGATGGTATCTAAAATAGACACACCGGGAATCTTGATGAAACGAACATAACTACGAGTCATTACCGTCAACATCGAAGAGCCGATTTAACAATATATGCGTAAATTTCATGTTATCTTTAGGTGGTATTTTATATATTTAATAATAGACGTGACAGTGAGAAAATACTTTTCGATAAATATCCTAAGAGAACGTCCGGCTTTTGTTATTAGGCAAAAGCTAGACATTCTTGGAATTAATGTATGGAATGTTAATGTAGAGTAGATGTGTTTATATTTCCTACTTCAGTGAGTTTATTTAAAAACGTACCAAACAATAGCTTATCTAACTGGATCATTCATATCAAACGCAAAGAGCAAAACGTTTGACTAATCAAAACCGTATGATCATAAATGTTTTCTAATTATTCATACCAAACAGTGATTAATGAATAAATAAATATGGAAAAGAGTGGACTAACTGCTTAATCGTTTATGTATTTAATTTCATTTTCGTCGTTGTGGTTGAGAAATCAAATCAGAATGATTAGTAATACCTACTATAGGCCATTCTTGCCATAAACAACCATGCAATTATATTGACTCCGACAATACCCAAACACGTGTAATTGCAAATTTACTTGTAATGGAAAGAGATTGTCTACCCATTTATATACAAGAATGTATACATTATTGAAATGTATATTTACCCTCAATTTTGTGTTATCAACGCTTCATTCTATATGTGTCAAATTTATTTACAGATAGAGTGCAAATAACAAAAAAATAGAGTGTAAATATCAACTTTCTTAATATATACATATTGGATGCAAAATGATTATAATTAAAAATCTATCAAACTAAAAATATATAGTTTAGCTCATTTTTCGCAGTAAAGCTTGACAAAAACTCTTTAAAAAAAAAAAAAGAAAGGAAAAAAAAAGAAGGAAAGTTGAAAAAGACAGCCAAAAGTGCCTCGTTACACTGACAGAGTGCAAGAAAATAATTTAGAATATATATTTATAAGTGTTTTTACATTATCATTAACTTTGATCTTTGATGTGCTTGTAGCTTTCTTAAAAAAATATTCTTTATGATAACCTATTTCAGGTCTTTTTAGTTCATATATTTCAACGATAATCGTTTCATTAGTTAGTGGTCAAATTAAATTAAAATATTTCAAAATATAAAACATTAAATATATCAAGATTAGTTTTCCATGTAAAATAAATCGATAAAATATTATTATCAAAGTACCCTGATCGGATGAACATAGTTATTAATGTGAAAAAAATTATATTATACATCTACTTGTTTAATTGGTGTATCATATTAAATTTAAATACTTACACCTGATTATTCTATTTGATTTGCTCACCAATAAATAAATAAATATATATATTAGTAATACATGAGTATCTTTTTTTTTTTTTTTGAGAATATAGTAATACATGAGTATCTTGTACTAATAGAAAAGGTCATAATATAATTTTTTTCCTAAAACATCTTTCATATTATCGAAATAAACAAAACTTTATTATATTATAATCTTTTCTTAATAAATATCTTTTCATCGTATATATTATCTTCTATTATTTCAATTTCAAAATTAATTACATCATTTTAACTTAAAACATTGATATATTTCATTTTAAATTTTTTTAAAAAAAACATTTATTTTTATCTTTTTTTCGAATAACATGTATCGTGTATACTGTGATTCACTGTTATATATAATAGGTTCTTGTTAATTTTAAGAAAATTTTCTTTCGAAATAACATTGCAAGTGTACCGTTGCAGCTACCGTCAATCCCGCAAATGGTTCTCCGGCTCTTTTGTTGGTTGTTATTCATGGTTTCCCGCAAATTATTTTTCTAAGTACAATAATTAACAGACTAATTAAGTAATTAACTTGTGTATCCTGTTTAAGCGGGATTTCTTTTGTGCCTGCGTCACCTTCGTCTCATCCTCCATATTTTATCCAAGATTTTCTATTCATGTTTCTTTTAAAAATTATAATTATAATATAATGATTTCGTTGTCAATGAAGCAGCCCAAGCTGGGGGCATAAAATCTTTTGGTTGGTTGAAAGTAGGTCTGGATGATCATTGCATGGCGGCATTTTCATGCTTTTAAAATGTTCGATGGATTCGAATAACAAGTTTTCAAGATATTTGGTGGGTTGGGTCCTGCTTATTAATTGCAAGTTAAAATTTTTCTTCCGAGATTTTCAAATCCGTAGCACCCACTGTTGTTGAAGGGCTTATGTTATTATTGCTGGGTTTTACTTTCTCGGGGTGTTAATTGTTTGATATTCGTTGGTAGGAACAGAAGTTTTGCTAACGGGAATGCTTTAATTTGGAGGTTTTGGGTTTTCTTGATTGGCTTTTTTTCTCTTTTATGGGAGTAATTTAAATAAAAAGGCAGCCATTTTCTGGGGAGCAATGCCTTTGCTGGATTGTATATGTCGCACGAGCAAAGGGGGAATAAGTGTCCAGTGTTTTTGGTACTGATATTGAGGTGAAATGAACAGCCTTTTGGTGAAAATGTGTGCCTGAAGAGATTAGTGGAAGCTTGGTACAATCAGTGGCCTTGTGTGGACAAAATCAAGGTAAAAATGACAGCAGAGAGGTTAGATTTGGGGAGGAAGCTTGTGGTTGTTGGAGTGCGATTGGATTGCCATACCAAAGAATTGCTTGATTGGGCAGTAGTTAAAGTAGCTGATTCTGGAGATACAGTGGTGGCAGTTCATGTTTGCCGAAACTCTGGTACTGTTCTTGTTCTTCTTGATTACTTGTACTTATCCTCACGCTTATCGAAATTGGAAATGGGATTTTTGTAGTTGCATTGACATGGGAAGGCTTGACATTATTCGCTGCAGATTCCATTTCAAAGGAGGAAGCTCTGCTGGAAGGTTACCTGGAAGACTATCAAGGTCTGTGCTGCAAAAAGCAGGTTAGTTTCTGTGGTTCCACGAGTATTTTTATGTATCCCCGGTCTCTGTATGTTCGTGGTAAAGTAGAAGGGCGTAACGGTGAGTCGTCGTTGTTAATCTTTTGCTTTTTTTTCTTATATTTTTGGTGGGGTGTCCAGGTTGGCCTCACCGTGGAAGTCTTTAAAGCCAAGTCAATCAGAAAAGTTCTGGTAATGGAAGCAAAGAACCATTCTGCATCAGTAGTTGTGGTGGGGATTACTAAGCACACTGCACTGGGGTAAAGCTATAGATTGTCATATATTTTCAGGGGTTTCTTGTTTGAAAATTAAGTTTTTACAAAGCCGTCTTTTAGGGGATGGGCTTCGGTTGCTAAATATTGCGCGAAAAGGCTGCCTCCCTCGACTGAAGTTATGGCAATTCACAACGGAAGGATTGTGTTCAGCAGGTTTTCCACCCACCAGTTGCAAGGTTTGGATTTGTTTTCACTATATCTTGGGAATTTATGGCTTGATTCTTGAATGATATTACAAACAATGTGCTGATTATAGGTCCTGGTAAAGATCCAAAGCCGAGTTATTGTTTAACTGATGGCTTGATGTCCAAAGATAACCAGTCGGAATTTGGAGAATCAGAGATATCGGAAATCAGCAGGCTCAGTTATGATGGAATAGAAGGCATCTCAATGGGTTCAAGAGATGAGGCTTTTAGCCGTATAACAAGATTTCAGAGGGGTTCCCTGAGTTCACTATCACTACCTGTGGAGGATTTTACAAACCAAAGGCCTGGTTGGCCTTTACTCCAAACAGCTAGTTCGGTTATTCAGCCTGCTTTGGAAGCAAGAAACATGTCAGTGGTGAAATGGGTAATGAGCTTACCAAATCGCCCTTTGTTTGACATTGCTGAATCCGGAAGTGAAAAGGACAAATTGGAAGACGAAGATACCATAGACGAAGCAACCAAGAGACAAGAGCTGCCAAAAGATTTGGAACTTGTACTCGAAAAAAATTCGCCAAGATGTCAAGTTTATAGTTATGATGCCCTTAAAATAGCGACTTCCGAGTTCTCATCAGGTTATTACAGGAAACAAATCCATTCCATATTCAGCTAACGACCCATGTTTACTCTGTATTCTCTGATTATATTCAATTTTTACAGGGAATCTTATTGGAAAAGGAGGGTGTAATTCCGTGTACAAGGGGATTCTCTCTGAAGGAAAACCAGTAGCAGTAAAGATTTTGAGATCATCAAAAGAGGCGTGGAAGGATTTTATCTTGGAGGTTGAAATAATCACCACAGCTAAGCATAAAAGAATCACACCTTTGCTTGGAATTTGCATAGAAGATAATAATCTCATATCTGTTTATGATTTCTTGTCGAAAGGGAATTTGGAAGAGAGGCTACATGGTAAGTTGAGTGAGAATACGAGTTTCTTGTCTTGATAAGCCATCCATATACAGATGAATATCAAGTTTATTATTGAAGCAGGTGGCGACAGAAAGAAAAACGCCATCTTATCATGGGAGGTACGATTCAAAATAGCCCTTGGGATTGCTGAAGCACTAAATTACATACACAACGGATGCCCAAAACCGATCATTCATAGAGACATCAAGTCTTCAAATATTCTACTCACTGATGAACTAGAACCACAGGTAGTTTTGTCCATCCTACCTCGTTTACCTAGTAGTCATGTTTGATTAAATAATCCTCACAATATATCGCTTATCTTGTCTAACAATAATTTTTCATTTTGATCATCAGTTATCTGACTTTGGATTGGCGATATGGGGACCCACTGCAGCGTCTTTCTTGACTGATGATAATATTGTAGGAACTTTCGGTTATCTCGCACCTGAGTATTTTATGTATGGCAAAGTAAGTGACAAGATTGATGTATATGCTTTTGGAGTCGTATTACTTGAATTGCTATCCGGAAGGAAACCTATTGGCTTGGATACTGAAAAGGGCCAAGAAAGTTTAGTCATGTGGGTAAGAACATATATCCTACTGAATTTCAGAAGTATCTCCAATCTATTTTATATAAAGTTTAGAAACCTGTGCTTGTTTTAGGCAAGACCGAGGCTAGAAAGTGGTGATTTTAAGAGTATATCGGATCCTGATTTGGCTTTGGATGACAAAGTTGACGAGACTCAAATTCAAAGACTGGCTCGAGCAGCACGCTTGTGTCTAACGCAAGCAGCACGTCTTCGTCCCAAAATGCACCAGGTAACCATGAGTGAGTTCCATTTACATATGCACATTTCTTACTTCTGTACTGTGCAGAACCTGGCATCTGGCTCTGTATCTTAAGCCTTGGGGTAGTCGAAGATGGTGCTTCAATTGTTGTACAATATAGATAGGCACATGGAGCAACAGAATGAATTTTTGCTTCTAAAAAATCTCTTCTGAAGGATAATATCTTGTAACTCACAGGAGTCGAACTCAGGATCTTGACTCTTATTATCGTATACCAATTATAGGATTAATTATTGGTCGTTCCATAAGCTATAGATGATAGTAAAGATACTATGCTATAACATATCCTCGGATGGAGCCATATACATGTTATCTTTTGCTACCAAAACTTGCCAACCGACGCCTGGGCAAGGTTTTGGTAGTTCTACCATATAAATTGTTGTGTTGACATCAACTCTTGCTTTTCTTCTTATGTGAACTTCAGATATTGAGTATCCTTCGTGGAGATGAACATGAATACGAAGAATCAAGTCCAAAATCTGAGAATTACGATGATTTGGATAACCAGAACGATAACGATGATGAAGTTTATCCAGATTTACGTGCCGAATCCCATCTAAGTCTTGCCTTTTTTGATGTAGCCGAAAGCTCTACATCATTTAGCAGCATGGATCAAAGCAGTCCTCTTTCTGTTGAGGAATACGTAAAGAAAACATGGAGTCGAACATCGAGTTTCGAGTAGTTTCGGTGAAGCTTGTGGCTCTTGATTGCATGAGAGTAGATCAACTGCTACCAAGAATGAGGTGCTTTTTCAGATGTGATGAAATGGAGTTTTGATTAGCATCAGAATGGCTTTCAGAAATCATATTGCGACTGAATAAAATTCAGTACGAGTGTTCCCCCAATCAACACTTCAAATTAATGGTATTGGTGTTTAGCTTCGACTGCCAACTCGTGAAATGGACTTCCGAGTTTTTGTGAAAAATAAATATTAGAATTATTCGTGACTTATATGTAGAAAGTTATTTTTTGAAAAGAAAAAAAAAAGAAAGAGGAAAAAGAATTGAAGCAAAAGTACTAAAAAGTGAAATCAATCACTTTTTTTCCCCACTGATGAATTCTCAACCATTCTCATCCATTAAATAAAAAAAAAAATATTGATGGATATCACAACTTAATTTTGTGAGATAGATCTTTTATATGGATCATATGTTAAAAAATAGTATTTTTTATGCCAAAAATTTTATATTTAATTGTAAATATGAATAAGATTAATATGTTGTTAACAGATTCTGTTTTTGTTTTTCTCTGTTCTCGAAACATATTTCGTCTACTCTACATTTACTCATTTCTGCACTTATTTTTTCTTTATATCCTCCAGAGTACTGTATTTTAAATTGTTACAAAGTACATATATTATTATAATATATTTTGACACGGAATATAAGCTATTTAAAAGTTGATTTGAAATAATCCAATCACTTATTGGTTTGATGTCTACAACGAATATTTAGTTTCACTTGAAAAAAGTAACATTTATTTCATATTATCAAGACAATTTCCCAATTATTTTTCTAAAACTCTCCAAATAAAATAAAACCTCGCAATTTTCTTTCCTTTTTCTTTTTTTTTTTAACACCTTTTTTGAATTTTCGTTTTCTATTATTTTAATTCGGGAAAAAAAAGAGTCAAAACAGCAATTTCAAGTGTCTTTTCAATTGTTTTTCCTTGAACTAAAAAATATATATGTATCAAAATGTCATCTTAAATCAAAATTATGTTCGATTATATAAACGTGGCCTCTACATTTGATTTTATTTTTTGTACTTGCGTGATTCATGCATTTTGTAACGTTTTTTTAATAATTGCTTAAATCTTATCTATTTCTATATTTTTTTAATTCAATCATATCTTTATATTAGGAAAAAATAATTAATTTTAAAAATAAAAAATATCATTTATTTCAACTGTATAAACATTCGACACCTACACTATCGAGTACTCTAAATAGTTGTTTTAGTATGTAAAATAATGATTTGACAGACCATTAAACCTTATAATTAGTATTTATTTTTAATAATATGATAAGATTCCATTATATTGTTAATTTTTTAAAAAATATATGAGAATAGAAGACAATGGTTCTCTGACTTTCAGAAAGCAAGCACCCTTTGTTTCTTCTCAGGATTGGAATCTGTAAATCAATGGCCCTTGTTCTTCCCCCAATTCAAATTCCATATTAGTGTGCTGCATTTCTACGTGTTACTGTTTCGCCTTTTCTAGGGTTTCTTTTGGTCTCCATTATCTCGATCTTTCTTCGCAACTCTCTCTGTCTGCCGCTCGATGTTGATTGGAATTCTGAGGTAAATGTTCGATGTTTGTTCTCGAGGGTGATCTCCTATCGGTATGTCGTCTTGATTTCTGCAGTGTGTTGTTTTTACCCTCTGTTAATTCATTATGAAAACGTTTGTATTTATGCCTGCTTGAAGCTCTGTGATCTAAGCAGGGTTTGCCCTTCTTAATTGTTCGATTGCTTAAATTTTTCAAGTTCCATTTCGTGCTTATTTAGTTATTTTTATTCCTTTCAACTATTTACCTGAAAATTTTGGTGCCATGTTGGTATGTGTCACAGGGCTTTTTTTTCTCTTTAAAGCTCCAATTTTTGGCCGTATTCTGTCGTATATCTAGGGTTTTTGGCATCTTTGTCGTAAACTAGAATTAGAGCCGTTGAGGCTTGGAGGCATGATCGCATGAACCAGTTAAAAGCTAGAAAATGGCTAATTGGGCTTTTTTGTTGTTCTGTTTTTCACTAGGATTTTGGTCGGGCCATTAACAAAGAACTGACAGAACTCATTGCATTTCGAAACTTGCGCTGAGTATTGGTCACTTTTCCACCTGGAGAATTACATAATTGGATTTGATAGATATTTCTGCTGAATAATGGACGAAGGGGAGCTAAATTTTCCTAGCGACCAAATGTTATCATGCTTGGATATGACTCATGCTCCTAGCAGTTGTTCATTTGACATAGAGGAGTTCCTTGATCGCACTCAGACCTGCAATGATGCCCTCGGTCGTACAGAGGCTTGCACTGATTCTCTGGGCCGTACACAGGCATGCACCCATGCCCATGCTTGCAATCCATCTGGACCTGATAAATCCCACACTCACACTTGTATTCATGTCCATACACAAATCATGCCGACCACCAGTGATGTTCAGGCTCCAAGCGACGACACTGCCGAGTCGATTGAGAAAAAGCCAAAAAAACGACCCTTGGGTAATCGTGAAGCTGTACGCAAGTATCGTGAGAAGAAAAAGGCTAGGGCTGCAATATTGGAAGATGAAGTTGTTAAGTTGAGGGCTCTGAACCAGCAGTTAATGAAGAGACTGCAGGGTCAAGCTTTATTAGAGGCTGAGATTGCTAGGCTGAAGTGCTTGCTTGTTGACATTAGGGGACGGATTGAGGGAGAAATTGGATCTTTTCCTTATCAGAAGCCAGCTAAGAATGGAGATGTTTATGAAAGCATTACTAACACTAGTGTTCCTAGCACATATATGATGAATCCATGTAATATGAGGAGCAGTGATCAACTTTATTGCCTCCACCCTGGATCTGAAGGCACTGCCTTGGACAATCAGGGCCTTAACGATTGTGGATTTGACAATCTCCAGTGTTTGGGGAATCAAAATTCTGGTCAGGAGCTTGCTAGGCGTGGACGTGGAAGTTGTTAGTGTGTTTATTGGCAGTACGTCTATCGGGAACAAGAGAGAATGTGAGTGCTTTGCTTCTGATTTTATTTTTTAGCTTACTGTTTGAAGGTTAATAGTGAAAGTTGTAACGGCTTTCATTTTGTGGCTACATGAGATCATGTGGGGTGCCATAACTTTGCTTGCCCTCTTATTTTCTGTGATGTGAGGTATAGATGATTTGTGATATTAGTTAAAAATGTTCGCCAAATGCTTTGCTTATCCTGTTGTCGTTCTAGCCTTCTAGGTTCATCTCTTAAAAGTGGATTTCCTTATATGAAACTCACTAATGAAATGGCTAAAGGTGTATCTGAGAGAAATTGGTTCTAGAATATTTCTTCTTCTTGTATTATCTTATTTATGCCTTTCATGTGCATTTGAGAGAAATCGATTCTAGAATGTGTGTATACACACGTGGGCAACTACACACACACACTCAGGGATTACTTAGATTATTACATGTGCGGAGAAATGTCAATACGCTCATACACAAATATATGGAAACTATGGAAAACAGAAGAACGTAGCAACTGTTGGTATACTTGCAATGATTTGTTCTTTGATTATAAATTTACCTTTATTTGATACACGGAATTAACCTAGCCGGAGATGATATGGGTTTCTAATTATAATTTTCACCTTTTGAATTTTGTCCTCTTGCTGCAAGCCTGCAATCTCAGCATTAGGTAATGAACCAGTCATGTTTTTCACAACCACGTCTTGTGTTCTGTGATTCTAATGTTTTCTTCACGCTTTTATCAGGAGAGGCTTGTGCAGCAACAGTTTGTTCAAGACAATGACGCAGACTCTATCAAAATATAATCTTTTTCGTATCAACAAGTATTGCTATTTCGATATCTAATCTTTTTGTCGATATTAGAGCTAGAATGTATGTAGTTATGAACCCCGTTAATTTATCGCCATCAGTTGTTCATTCCCACTGCATTGGAATAAAGACAAGTAGATGAATCATAATAGCAGAACTTGTGAAGAGGAGACCAAAATATTGGTTTTCTGTGAAGTTCTGTAAGATTTCTTTGAACCTTGTGAGATTATGGGTATTCTTGACTTCGGTTTCTTCTTGTTTTCCTCTTTGAAACGTTGCCCAGAATAGTTTGGTGACATATTTTCTCCAATTTTTATGTGTGTGTAGTGTGTACAGGAGAGTATTATTTGTACTCGAAATTTTGTTAAACGAAATTGATCCGTGGACCGTTTCATTAGAGTTTTTTGTGTAATATTTTTATGATTAAAAAATATTGTTACGTCAGCGACGTGGTATGTTTGGTTTATCTATGTAATAAATAGCTAATATTGATATTAAGGTGTACAAATAATTTTTAACTTCTCAACAACATTCAAATTGGGAACATGCAAGTGATCATGAGCTGTTAGCTTATTTAATTATATTTCTGTGAGATCACTTCAAAATAAAAATAAATTATGGCATAATTACAGATATTTTATAAGATTTATTCTAAACAACTTATAAATAAAGTCGAATCGATTTTATGCAAGATATATGCGTTTATAAGCTTTCCTTTTTTTTACTAGAAACTTGTAATCTTTTAAAAATCACACTAGGTGTTCTTAAATACAAGTTTTGTAAGCTAAAGAGGAAAAAATTCACTCTCCCATACAAAAAATGAGGGAGATGAAACAACAAAAAAATCATGATATGTGCTAGTGCAACTACATTCGCTGATCCACATATGTGTTTGAGGATTTTCACCAGTACTGGTGGTTGTATAAGTTCGTGAATGTCGTTCCAATGCAAGATTGTGTGTCTTTGTCTTCTCTCTCTCTTTTTTTTTTGAACTATAAATAAATACAATTTTATAAATTACAATTCACGTACGAAATATATTGGGTATGTCCAGACAAATAGACAGTAAAACACATGTAAAATTGCTTATCAAACTATTGAGTAAACATCGTGAGTGTAAATCATGAGGGTCCTCCTCTCATGCCATAAGAATGTGAATGGTTCCACAACTAACAAACACAAAAACAAACTTAGAACTGTGACATACACCACTCCGTCGATCAGAGTTGTTGTGTCTTATCGATATTCATATTTCATCTATCAAATTATCAAAAGTTAAAAAGTGTATAAATTTTGGATGTTGATGTACCGAATCACATGTGATGCGTGTGTTTCGTAAACAAAATAGAGAATGTACTTGATCTTTTCTTTTTCAAAAATGGTAATTATCGATATTTGAAACTGGAAGAAGATGTGTTGAAAAGAAAAATATAGAATATGGAGTTGTAGTTAAATGATATTTTTTAAATTATTTTTAAAAAAGCCATCAACATGCCAAATTTTTTTTTCTATTGTGGGTATACTTTGTCAAACATTGATGATAATATATAAAAGTACTCTATACATTATATATACTTTTATTGTGGAGAAAGTTAATGATTATTGAGATTTAAAAATTTCCATAAGATTTTTTATATAATTTTTTTGTATTTTTAATAGATTTTGGAAAAATGTGATGTAATTCATATAAACTCGAATAAGATTAAGAAATGTTTATACTGATAAATTCACGATACTAGATTTTTTTTTACAATATTTAATAATAAAAAAATAAAAGTATATTTGGTTTTAAATAAAAACCATATCACTATTCTAAAAAAAAAAAACATATCACGACAGGATTTTTTATTTTTATTTTTTGAAAACTTATTTTTTTTAAATTTTTTTTTATCTACGCGTAACTTGGATAGGAATAGGACCATTTATTTATTGTTATATAATATCATAACAATCATATTTCCATAAGCGGTCCACCTAAAAAAGCTAAGATATTATTGGGTGTAATTTTTGTCCAAATCCCAACCTGAATTCTCGTCTACATAAAATTCTAACACAATTATATATAGATTCATAAATTATAGTACACTTGATGGTCAGCCGATAATTAATACAAGCCAAATGTAATTTGAACTAAAACCCAGCCTCAAACTTTTCCAAGCAATTCCTTGAACAATTTGAAAATTACAAATACATATTAAAATATATTTTAGTTTTGAAACGTAATCAAGTGATTTGACTTGATATCAAATTACAAGATCCATAAACAATGACTCGACCTCTAAGCCAGAAAAAAAGGGGGAAATATTAAAAGAAAACATTGGAATATTTAAATACGACACAACTAACTTAACATGTTCTTATTATATGATATAATATTCAGTTTTTTCAGAAGATTTACACTAAAGATGCATCTGATTCTTTAATATATATTTGAACAAATTAAAAATTAAACCAGACGCACATATTATATATATGACCAAAATTTGTGACAGCTTTGAACATATCAGCAAGAATGAAAAGGAAAACTCATCAAAATCCGGAAATGGGATTCGGTTTTTAATGTATTAATATCACGATTTCCCTGTGCATGAATAATTTGGTCACTAAGTATTACATAAATTGTTTGAAAAGATCAAAACACATGGATTATGTCTGAGTGAAAAAAGACTCGTGGGACCTAAGTAGATGCCCCTCACATGCAAACCCCTCCTACATGCTCTCCATACTGATATAATTACGATAATATCATTTTTATAAAATTATTTGATCGATCAATTTTATGAGACATATACTTTATTTGATCTTACATATGAAAAAGTAGTATTGTTAATTTATAAAAAAAATATATTATTTTTTTAGGGTAGATATGAGTTCGATAAACCCGTTTCACGAATATATATAGATTCATGAGATCGTCGCACATGAGTCTCATGAGACTCATGATAATAACAATAACGACAATAATAACAATGAATTGTCGTTGTGATCCAAAAATATATATATACACGAATATTATGTGATCGTTTCAATATTGATCATTTTTGTTAAAAGAATTTCTGAAATATCAAAATTATTGCACGGGGTCTTCAATTAACAACTCTCACGTGGTTTCCATTGGAACAATTCAAGAGTTGAAAGAGAACATGAACACAGTGAATTCGGGGATATTGAGTTTAGGCCAATTTCCCATTTAAATACGCATGATTGATCGTTTGTGGGCCATTTTGGTTGAAACAAAGTATTAATTTGTTGGATCCAAGTCCATTTGGAATTGTCTACGTTGTATTATTAGGTGCATGCCGTGGTACACTTTTGGCACATGATTTATTTAACATAATTTATTGTCGGTTCACATAATAATTAAAAGAAAGATGTGATATATACGTACAAAAAACTGAAGTCGTGTGCTTCAACAACATTTAGTCTGAAATGATACATTTTGATTTTTGAGAAAACGTTATTAAAATTAATCATGGATTATATTATAAATCATAAGTACACGATCATCAATTTTAGAGAATCGAAAAACGTAACTATTTCTAGACGGATTAAAATAATCAGTTTCGAATAGTCATGATTGATATATGAACTAAAAATGTCGATGAATTAAATTCATGGGATGGGACGATCAATTTCATTAAGTTTTTGATTGTTTAATAATTACTTTAAAGATATTACAAATCTTATATATATATATATATATATATATATATATATATATATATAAATGATATGGTGAGCAACCAACGTGAGCACTCATATGAGCACATGCTGATATATATATATATATAATATATATGTTTCTTGAACAAGTCAATAGTTTGAAGTATATAGATTAAGTTTCATTACGTACAGTGTGTGTACACATATACACTTCAACTCACCAATTAGGTTACCAGATCTTGTGTGTCATATTCAGCAATAAAAGTGAAGAATAGTCGATGAACTTATCCAAATATATTGTTGTTAAATTAAAAGGCATTAAATTATAAATTTAAATGTGAGAGATGTATTGGAAATAGCAGCCAATATGGATTCATTAATCTAGTGCATGTATCAGAATCAATCAATCTGTATATTATTGAAGGTAATGCATGCTTCAATTATTCGTGCTCATCCAATTATACAATAAAATTATTTTTTTTTAGAAATAACACATGACTAAATTGGTTAATCATGCATGCGCATCCCGCACTTGATCTATATTGTTAATAGAAAAACTTACATAATAATATTATTATTAATATTTAAAATAGCGTTTTTTTAAAAAAATTACATGAGGTTTGACTCTTCTCGTTATCACTCAAGATTGAACCAAAATCGTATCTAATATGAGTTGAGTGAGTTAATTGCCTCATGTTCATGTCTAATTGTAAAAAAAAAAAAAAAAAAAAAAAAAAAAAAAAAAGCTACAGGACAATTGCATATGTTATTGAAGCGAAAAAGGTTTTGCTAATTATTTTTTTTTTTGTAATGACAGATTTGTTTTTTGATAAATTAATCATGGTTTTGAACTCATAATTAAATTGGTTTTTAAAAAATTCTCTTTAATCAAAATAAATTAAAAAAGAAACATTCCACTATTAATATTTGGGAGCCAACTTCTTGATTTTGTTTCGAGCCCTAAAAATATCTAGTACGGCATTAGATCGAAGCAAATTTTCTCTTCTTTATTTGGTAGGCTAATATCATTTTTTATTTTTTTACCGTGGGAGGTTTATATCGTTACACTTTAAATGAGGTGTTAAAATATCAATACGTTAATATATATAATATTTTAATATAGAATATTTATTCCATAAATTTGAAGATGCAAATACGGTGCTCCACGTGGTATGGCTGCTTGTTTGCTCGAGAAAAAGGTATATATATTTATATAAAACTTGAAATTGAATAATTATTGAGGTGACTGTTTAATTATTCGTCAGTTTTGAGTCTTTGACCACTTAACGCATAAATTATACAAATTATTTAAGCCTCCAAGTTAAATGTCAAATAAAACATTAAAACTCTAATATTTTTTATAGTAAAAATGAAAATGATTAAAACTAGTATTATATGTTAGTATTCTTAATCGACATTTTTCTCGGGTAAGGGTGAAAACTGCATTTGCAAATTGATAGAATTTTTTTTAAAGTGATAAATAATTGTTTTCGAGTGACTATCTAATTTGGTTCTTATTACACGATCATCGGAATCATGCTAAATATAAATTAAATATCAAGTACATCGATTATATCACTAATTTTGTTATTATATCGTTGAATTTGTATCAATATGTGTCTTGGATTCATGAGATCATACATGGCAAATGGATTTTCTTGTATGAAAATTTTTCCTGATGTAATATTTGATGTATAAATATGAATGTACATATAACATCACTCATGATCGTCAAGTCAAAATGATTACCCTCAAATCAGACAAATCCCTCATTTACCTTACAATCACAAAATGGATTATCTTACTTGACAAAAACAAAAACCAAAATTACCATACTTCAATACTTCTAAAATTATCTTACCTAATTACTATAATTAATTAAAATTATTATTACCAAAATCCCCCTAATTGAAATACTTTAGCTACAAACAAATTATTTTTAAAAAATGAGCGTCTTTAAATACAAAAGAAAAGGCATAAAATCACGTTTACTTAACTTATTCTAATTATATTGTTTGTATCATCAACTAGTAAGAAAAATATTAGGACTTTAGTTGTGCATGCTGTAAATAAATATTCATTATTATTCCCAACTTATTCAAAAAATAGATAAATTTTCATTGGATGGCAAATGATAACATCCGTTCGGAAACGATTCTAGTGTTTGTAATCTCTAAAAATAAAGTGATTATAGAATTTTTTTAAATAAAATTTGTTAAGAATCTGATTTTCAATATTATGACTATTATTCGTGGAATTTTATTTATGCCAATAATTTCCATCAAATATCTTTCAAATTCGATCTATCGTCTAAATATAATATTCATATATATATACATACATATATATATATATATATATAATTTCCGACTTTCTAGATATATATATATTTTAAACAATATTAATAATACACAAGAACATTGATGATGGTTATCTTTGACCAATATAATATCACATAATATACAATGAATTAAACTTAAATAAAAGCCAATTATACGATAACCTTGTTTGACATTATGCATAATTGATTGATTGAGATTTTTTTAAAAAGAAAAAACTAGATTATACGTATGATGATGTGATATATGAAGAATATCGACATACAATTTAAACAAAAACATTCACGAAACTCTATAATCGTCGATGGAATGAAAACAAATTAGCAAGAGATCATGTAGTTAAAGAATTCAAGAAAAAAACGATAGGTTGAAAGATCATGTTTTGAAATTCGAAAAAAGGTATTTAACAAGATCAACTAAAAAAACATGGAGCTCTCTGATGTTTGTAATTCGACCAATAGAATGTCATTTAGTTTAGTTCGTTTTATTTATTCTTCTTCTAATTCACCATTTGTATGGATGAATGGTGAATTTTTTTATTGGTTGGTTAAACTTATAATTTATGATTATTGTTAATAAAGTTACGAGTTTACCGTAAAAAAAAATTGAGCTCGTTGAATAATTTTATGGTGGAAATTTATATTTCACATACCTGAAATATATGGTAGTGTGAGAACGAAAAATTTCCATAACAAAAAAATCACTCAACATCAACGCATTCAAAGGTGGTGATTATGGCAAGGAAATTTTAACAATGTGGGAGTGGTTGGAATCCTATTCTTTTGCCTTTTACAAATGAACCAAAAATTGACAAAGGTATTATTCCCTTTACCATTCTTTTAACCCTTTTTCCTCATTTATTTATTAAATTAAATAAATAAACATGAAAGAGTACGTGGAGTTCACTTTTGCAATACCAAGTGATAATTCCAAACATATCTTTCACTTTAATGTTAAAAAAATGCAAATGAATGTGTGTGTATCTATATATATTACTACATATATATATATATATGTGTGTGTGTGTGTGTGTTACGTAAAAAAATTAAACAGGGAAATATACTTTATGGAAATTTGAGTGTTCGAAAATTTGAATTCATCGTTTATGAAAAAGAATTTGATTAAAGCAATGTACCTACACTAAAAAAACCCCCAAGATATAATTTTTCATTATGGTGACTGCATCTTTGCAAAATCACAATATATATATATAAATGGCGAGTGATGTTATTTGTAATCTATTTTATATTATATTTTATAATAAATTTTATATATTACATAAAATTGAGAAATATAAATAATATTAATTTATAAAATTATATGTCAATCATATTATATTATATTTTATTCCCTAACCCCCTCACAACTTCACAAGTTGACGCACGCCACTAGGAATTAATTTCTCACTCCACCACTCGCTTCGAAATTTCTGCCCCGATTGTTTCGTCACAAAATTTGCATGTGTTACTTCACATCACAAGAGAATACATGTGTCGATGGTATCATATATTTTGATCTCATTCCTATCTATATTAGTAATATTACACAATATATTTTTTAATATAAAAAATAATAATTTTCACTCAAAGCAACATATATTATACAATATTTTTAATAACATAATTAATTAAAAAATGATATTTTTACTTTGAAAAATAATAGTTATTTGATATTAAAAGTAATATTTTAACACACAAAACGGTGGAGTTGGTGTGATAGATAATATTATAGCAATGAGATTCAATTAAGTAGAACATACTAATAATGAAAGAATCGGTGGAACCCACGCCACCCGATCACCTCCCCTCACTTTTCAGAGTCTTTAAATAAATCCAACTAGGATTACGCAAATTACCATCTAGAAATTAATGGCACCCCACTTTATTTTAATTTAAGGCGAAGCTTTTCCAAAACCAAGAAAAATCTTTGAACATAGGTTTTGCCAAACATAAAACTGTAGCACAGCACATTACACGGTGTAGATTAGGGAAAGGGTGGCTACCTATTTTGTCCATCTATCTCTATTTATTCCCCAAGAAAATATCACCAAGTTTCTTGTTTACAAATACAAATTACAACCCCACTTTGTTTGCTTCATCTTTCGGTGCATTTTGTGTTGGAAGGAATAAAGAAGTCCTGAGGAGAAGGGATTTTGAAAGCGTTTGTTTTGTTTCCGAATATTTATTTATTAATCAATTTCATCCATTTTTCCCAATGGCCATTCAAGCACAGCTGGTTTCGGATCAGAGTTTCGGGTTTCCTTTGGGGGCTCTTCATCATCATCATGATTCCGCCATGGAAACTGGCGGTGGATCATCATTCATTCATCACTCCTCCTCCTTTTTAATCCCTCAACACAACCAATTGATGCACTTTCAGAATCCCAATCCCGTGAAAGATCATCATGAGCAATCTGTTTTGTTTTCTCAGTTTCTTTCTTCCCAGATTGACAACCAGAGAATGGAAATCGATCGATTCATCGCTTTACAGGTGAATTCATATATATATGATAAAATTGACCATTATAATTACTCAATTTGATTTTCTTGTATATATATATATTAATATGAATATCGATCCCAACAGAACGAGAGATTGAGGCAGGGTCTGCAAGAGCAAAGAAAGAGGCAAATATCGACAATGATGAAGAAATACGAATCAAAGATCCAATCTTTACTGAAACACAAGGACCAAGAGATCTTCAAGGCAAGAAACAGAAGAATGGAGCTGGAAAACATCCTGCAAAGAATGGAGATAGAAAACCAGACATGGCAAACGGCAGCCAAGGAGAAGGAAGCCATGGCCGCTTCATTGAACAGCAAAATCCAACGACTGAAAGAGACTGCGTGCCTATCGATGAATGCAGCGGAAGACGCAGAGTCGTCGTGCTTCCGAAGCGAAGATCAAAATGAGCTGGAACAAAACACGAGGAAGATGATCTGCAGATGCTGCGCCTCTCGAAAAGCGTGTGTCATCATTTTGCCTTGCAGGCATCTCTGTTCATGCAAAGATTGTGACCCATTTCTTGATTCCTGCCCCGTCTGTAAAACTGTGAAAAAAGCCACCTTAGAGGCCTTCACTCTATGAACAACTTTTGATTTTTGAACCCATCAATTTTTTTTTTGTCTTTTGGCCAATTTCTTCATCAAATGATGTAATATTGTATGAACAGAAACAGTTCCTTCTGATGACTCTGTCATGTTTCTTTCGTATTACACAACTTTTAAAACAGTAAAAAAAAAAAGTAAACAATATATATATTCAGAGATTTTTCCATAAAAGTGGGAAGAAAACGACGGGGAGAACTGCTTCCCTTTTTTTTTTCTTTTTTTTTTTTTATTTTTTTTATTTTTTTTATTACCTTAGTGGGATTTTTGTTTTTACCTTAAGGTAGATTGATTTGATTATTCGTGTCAGATGATTTTTTTTTTAAAACCGGGGACGTGTATTGTTACATTGTATGTGGCTGAAATATGATGTAATAATGAATGTTACGAGTTTCTATGCTGTAATAACTCATTCGGCCACAGAATTCAATGATCCATGTTTTTTGGGGTTTAATATAATTTTATTTTAAATAAAATTATATTAAATATCAAAAAACACGGGCCCTTGGACTCATGTGCCAGCATAAACAAAGCTCGAAGTGGCGGATTTGTGCCAGATTGGTGGATGTTTCACGCTTTATTTGGTCCATTCACCGGCTTTATTTACTCCCGCAAGTTTTTTCACAATTGCCAAAAAAAAAATTAAAATTGTAAAGTTTGACCAATTCTTTTCACCATCATTTATAATATTGGTGCTTCAAAAACGTTTCATATACATATTGCGGGTAAAATATTTTATAAGATGTATTTTTTATTCTATTGAAATAGTTTTTTTTTTTTTTTTTGGTGGAATGATCTTTACCAATATGTACTTGGTGGTTTGATTTTGTGACACTAGTTCAATTGTATAAACACAAAAACTCTTTATATACAATGCACGAGGTCACCTATCAATTTTGATGGATTTATTCACGATCTGACATCATGAAGTATAAAAAAAAAATATCATTTTTTTGTTGTAAATATGAATTTGGTTTAAAAAAACCTTATCATTTCTCATTGACTAATAGAAAAACACAAAACTTATTTTATTAAATTTATAATAACTATCATATCTCATCAACTTTTCAAAATCCATAACACATTATTCGAATTTCGAACAATCATTACAAACTATAACAAAATTATCACATATGTTTTCAATATAAGTGTTCATAGTTTTACATAAATTAACTAAACTTAAAAAAAATAAAATTCTACAGCGATTGAAGACGATGTTAATTGTAATCCATTACAAAATAAAAGATTTAAAAAAGTTGATTAGCGCTAGGGTTGTTTTGTTTGGAACTTGGGGTATTGGTTTGATTCCATTTTTGTCAAACTTACGCCAAACCAAAAGTACATAGGTTTTATTACATAGCAAAACAAACACATATGAGCGTGGGGCTGTTACACCGGTTAACTTCCTAAGGTCGATTTTCTATTCGAACAAATTCGTGAAAAAAAATATTGTTTTTTATGTTAAAAATAATTTTATTATATTTTAAAGATAATTTAAATTACAGTACTTTCTATCGGATATTAAAAAATATATATATAGTTAAGTCTTTTATGAAACGGATCAAAACCACTCATATTATGAGTGACCTAATTAAAAAATCCTTCTTACAAATTTATCCGCGAGTACCGTCTCAAAAGAGTTTTTGTGATATAAATATAAATATATTCACAAATATCAAATCAATAAAATTAGAAGGTTTATTTCAAAACAAAAAATTTGGGGTAAATAATTGTCACAGAAATATAATATAAGTTCCTGTCAAATTGGCCTAACTCGTAAATAGAGGCTGCTTCAGTATTTCAGGTTGGATCGATTAACTTCAGGGATTTTTTTTTTTTTTAAAAATATTAATTGGAGAAGAAATTTGTTATAATTTCCAACCCAATTAACATCAGTTCTTTGACACTTCTAAATGAATCGACCACTTTTTACGGGTTACATGTCTTTATGATAGATAATAATTAAAAAAAAATTCCATATTATGAATTAGAGACGTTAAAACGAGTCAATAAGACTTTAACTCACTTTGAGTTAGAGATAGACAATCCGACACGACATTTTTTTAAAAAAAATCTAACAAAATCCATATTTTATAATCCATTATATTCAGCGAAATATTTCAAAAAGTAATATAATTAGTACGAAAAAAATAAGGCGCATAAAGTAAATATAGTGCATAAACTTTTTAAGGGTTTAAAAAATTCAGCCTAAGACGCAGGCAACGATATAGAGGAAACTTGAAAAATAATAATCTATACTATTAATTAATGAAGAGAGACGAATAATAACTAAATTTTGGTGAGAATTTTTTTAAATATGTCAATAATATCCTTAATTAGTTTTTTTTTTGTTTTCCAAATTTTTATTTACTTTTTTTACAAATATTTTTATTTTATAATTTAATTACAAATATTTATAAAACAAAAATAAAGTATAAAACAAAATTATAATTGTTGCGTGCTCCGAGATGCTAGTAATAATAATACTACACGTACAACGAAATTTGTACAATAATTTTTTACACTATGCAAAATTCAACACAAAAATTTATTTATCAAATCTCGTCATACATTGAAATCAAAATCTCACGAGATAATTAGACTTGTCAAATTGGGCAGGGTCCGTCGGGCCGACTCGCGGCCATGGAAATGGGTTGGGTTGGCCAAATCTCAGCCCGTTTGGAGGCGGGCCAAACGGGCTGAGCCCGCGCGGGCCGCGGGTTAGGGGCAGGCTGGTCTGCCGCAGGTCTGGCTGGCCCGCCATTTTTTTTTTCAAAATTGTATTTTTTAGTGTTTTTTTATATATATTTTTTTAGTTTTATTGAACTTATTTTGAATGAATTTTGATGATAATAAACTATGTAGTATTTTTTAAATTTTTTCATATTTTATTTTACTAATTAATTTTATATATTATTAATTTTTCATGGTAATACTTTTTGATATTGATTAAACTATTTGATTAAATTTTATTTTTTATTTTCTTAACATTTCAAGTGTTTTTATAATTTTTTTAATTAAAAAATTAACATTATTTTATAAAAAAAATTAATAAAAAATTAGGCGAACCGACCCGCCCAACCCGCGGCCCAAGGCGGGTTGGGTTGTGTTGAGCATTTGGAGGCCCGCCCCGCCTAAAGGCGGGTTGAGGCGGGTTGCGGGCCGGCCCGTCCCGCCGGCCCGTTTTGACATGTATAGAGATAATGACAAAATATCACGACATAATTGTTCTAAATATTGTTGTACGATATATATATATATAGAAATTTTCAGCTGCGCAACCAATGATGCCCAACTCGTCTCCGACAACTAAAACCCGGTAGTGGGTTTTAGTGGTCGGGGACGAGTTGGACAGGAATGGTTGGGCAGCTGAAAATTACTCATATATATATATATATATATATTACGTTAACCATGTAAACTACATTAGACAAATCATGTGTAATAAACTAATCTAATAAAGTGTTGGTAGGAGAAATTCTGATCAAGACACATGCTCCACAAATTTAGACATCATTTGAATATATCATTGTAGGATATATTAGTAATAACTTTAGCATTACTAAAAAAAAATTAAATAGGTAATGAGCTGCATTCATGAGTTGTGATTAAGGTCGGAGGTTTCGGTCTAGTGCTTTTCACTGTGGCGTAATTATTACGAGGAAATGTTGGTTTTGTGAGGGGAAAAAAAGGCTATTAAAATTTAAACCTAGATCTACCAAAAGCCCTTATTATTTTATTCAGAAAGGGACAAAAAAATCAAGATGTTGGCACAGCATTATTGGACTGATCCATGTATTCGGCTCCTGCGATATGCATCGATATTTGGTCCAATTGAAACTCCACCTAACATTTTTCGGGATGTCAATTTCCCTTCAATCCATTGAAAATTGAGCTTCGCCTTGTGTTGGACGGTTTGGCTCAGCATTGTTTTTAATGTTGACTGCCTTTCTTGAACCATATATATCTTGGAGTCTGACCAATAAGCTTATGTGGTCGTTTATTGCCGTTTTGTAAAGTTATAATCGATAATAACAATATAATTAAAATATTTTGAATCGTACAACTCAAGCGTTATCTTCTGATTGTTCTAGGCAGGCAGCAGAGATAATTCACGAATTGCTTGGTTGATAGTCATCACACAATTTCCACAAATTACATCCAATAAATGGCTTAAATCCATTGTTTCCATTGATATGTCCCATTCGAGTTTGTACTTTGACTGACTTATTCATTCGCGTATATCGTCGTTGAATGTATATGAATATCATGTATCATTGATATATGTGTTTTTTTTAATTATTAGAAGTTAAAGAGATGGAGAAAAATGGACAAAGTCTTTTGTGTAACTCAAAGTCTCGAGATAATGAAGTGATCCCATTATATGCCCCCATTTTTCTCATAGAAAAGCGTATCAAATCCGCGTGTGGGTGTGGCCATTATTCTTGGGTTGGGGAGTAATAAATCCGTAGTTGACTCCAAAAAAGGATGTGCAAGGAAAACTTCAAGGCCTTGAGTTTCGGGCCTAACGGGCTCAATTTCACGTGATGGGAAGAGGGGGATTAGTCATCGAGGAAGGTTCACTTAATGGGCTTTGTATCGTAGTCCAATTTCGTGGGCCACTTCTTTCATTTCTTTATGGGGCCCACATATTGCGTATTGAAGATTCCAGAAATTGGAAATCAGGTAATCGAAACATTTTTACATTGCCGTTACAAATTTGAAATAATGACAATTTTTTTGCGGAGAGACACTCTATTGGATTACTTTACGGTAATAAAATAAATGGTTCTAGTTTGGGTATTTAAAAATTTGACAGATCATTAAACCTTTATTTTTTTTATTATAATAAAATATGATAAGATTCCATTATATTATTATTATTATTAAAATTATCAAGTACAAAGTAAAATTAATATGTGAGATTAGAAATGATGGTTCCCTGACTTTGAGATAGCACTCTTTCTTTCCTCTTTGGATTGGAATCTGTGTAGCGATGGCTCTTATGCTTACCCCGATGCAAATTCGATACTAGTGTGCTGCGTTTTCTACATCTCTCCAAGATTATTCTTTGGCCTTTTTCTAGGGTTTCTTTTCGCCTCCATGAATCCGATCTTTCTTCGCAACTCTAGCTATCTCTGCCGCTCGATGTTTCTCGTATCCTGATTGAAAATCTGAGGTAAAAGTTTAAATTTTTTTTTTTTTACCGTCGAGGGTAATCACCTATCGGCTAGGCGTTTTGATTTCAGCAGTATATTGTTTTTACCCAGTTTTGATTCGTGAAAACGTTTGTATTTATTCGTGCTTGTAGCTCTTTGATTTTAGCCGGGTTTGCCTTTAGTAATTGTTCGATTGCTTAGCCTTTTTCAAGTTGCATTTCGAGCTTATTTTTATGCATTTCTTATTTTGAGACAATTTACCTAAAAATTTTGGTACCAACTTGGTATATGTGTTACAGGGCTCTTTTTTCCCCTTAAAAGTTCCAATTTTTGCCGTATTCTCTCTTATATCGTGGGTTTTTGGCATCTTTATCCTAAGGTAGAATTAGAGCTGTCAATTGAGACTTGGAGGCATGATCTCTTGATTACCAATTAAAAGCTAAGCATGGCTGATTGATCTATTTTGTTGGTATGTATGTCACTAGGAGTTTGGCCTGGCCATTTACAAAGAACTTACAGAAATCACGCTTGGATATGACTAATGCTCCTCGGAGTTGTTCATTTGACATAGATGTTTGATTATGTGTAAAAACTTATATTATACGTACTGAATTCATCTGTAACATCGAAAATGTTTTGACCTATTTTGATTTTGGACGTTCTTTGATTTTGTCTTTGAAGGTTCAATTTTAACATGGAAAGTTGATGTCTCTGTTATATTTATTTATATATTGGCGTGTTTCATTTTTTTTATGGAATTCTATTTATCTGATTTCCATGTTATGAGTCGACTCTTCTCTGAATCCTTTAAATAATAAATCTTTTAACTCTCTGCATTTTGGATCTGGACATTGGTATGACTTCCTGAGTTTCTTGGAAGTCGGTATCAATGCAGAGGGAGATGCAATATATTTCACTTTGATACGATTTCGAAAGGCAATAAAAATATATTTAGCTTTGATAAAAGTACAAGATTTTTAAATAATTTACTGTTTTTTAAAAAAAATTTAAAATTTACACCTTTGATTTGGGAGTTACATTGGGGTATTTGTGAAACTCAAATACTTTTCTACCACCAGTTCTTAGTTTTGGATTGTTTTATTGGCGTTTCAACTTTTATAGTGAAACAACAAAGTGCTTGGGTTATATCTTGATAAGAAAAGCATAGAGGCTTTGGTTTTGTTGTACTTTTGGATCCAAACAGCTTCGACACGTTTCTTCATATAGACATCAATAAATTATTGATGAATGCATATGCATGATAATTATCATGAAATTTTTTTTTTGTATATATTTTAATGACTAGGATTTAGTCACACGGTTGTTGGAAATTCTTTTCACATTTGGGTCGTGTTAATTTCTTAGTTTTTTGAAAAATTATCAGCGCGGTCTGTCATATTTCTTCATGAGCTAAATAGTTTGCAAAAAAATAGAATTGTGTTACATAATTGAAATACGTAATATTTACATGTTGCGTTGCACTCAACGCATGTGTGTGACTTCTTGTTTATACTAATGTATAAGCACAACATTCAACATCCTAATATGATTCAATGTTTGAATCAAGTTTTAAGATGATTGGAGTTTCAAAATTGATATGTTATCCTTATCTTTTATTTATCATCTTGTCATTCATCGTCCTATCCTACAAGCCAATTGGTTCCTAGTTGTATACAAGCAGTGTTTGTGCAGACTGATTAGTTATATAAAAGCATTGATTTACAAGGTCAGGTTCTATAAACTCGTGGAAATTTCATTTTGTCCCATAGGTTTTTTAACATGTTAGAGAAATTCCTCATTTTCTCCACACATCAAACAACCTGGAGCACACGGACTGTTGGGATTGTCTGCGAACAAGAATTTCTTTCTTGATAAAAGAGATTTTGATTCCTTCCACTGATTGATTTCCAGATATACTTTCCAAACCTATCAATTCCCCCCATGTCAGACAAAATGAGCCCACCCAGCACCTTGACGGTTTACCTTTATGTTCCAAACATCATCGGTGAGTATAACTGATAAAGTGTTCGATAACATTTTGTGATTTTTGTTGGTGTTTTTTCTATAATGATGTGGTGATATTCTTTTTTTTTGGTGAATCATTGAGAGCTTGCAGGGTACATTAGAATATTAATGAATTGCTTTGGTTTTGCGATATGCTTCAAGGACAAAACTCTATTCTCTATTCTGTATTTTGTCAGGTTTGGATTTTTTTCTGGCAGATCTTTTTTCATTTTAATTTGAGTTCAAATTATTTGTTGTTTAATTGCATTTATGTTTATTTTTTTTAGCTTTGTTTGCGATGCTTTGGATGGCTGGTTTGCTCGCAAACTGAATCAAGGTTAGGGTTTATGCTTGTTGATTTGCCAGTTGATGTCAAAAATCAAGGTCTGAGGTTTCATAATGTTCAAGGGCATTTCTTTCCGGTCAGCCTTATGTAATTTAGAACACCAAGTATAAAGAACGAATTTCTTCCTGTCATTCTGAGGTAATTTTATATTTTGAAGGTTACTTCTCTCAAGGCATAAGGAGGTATACCTCGCGTATATCTGTCAAGTAAACATATTCGGAAAATTTCCAACACTATACAGGATAATATTTGGAATTATCAGTCTGTCGTAATCTAGCAATAGTGCATCATAATTGAAAGAATCAACATTCTTAGCATTTGACCCTGGCTAGCCTAGCCTAGCCTAGCCTGCTTGTTACATTTGAATGGACTTTAAAACCTTAATTTGTTTAATACAGTTTCAACTTTTGGAGCAGTTCTGGACATGGTCACTGACAGGTATCTGTTGTCTAAATTTTGTAGTGCCTTCCACATGTTATTTTACCCCTAATTTCACACTTCACCTGCCATGTGTTTGGTATCCCATGATACTTATTTTTGGTTCCCTACGTGTGTTGGCTAAGTTAAATCTTAATTACGGTGTTTTTCCACAGGATAAGCACAGCTTGTCTCCTGGTGATTTTATCGCAAGTTTATAGGTGATTTTTTTAAAATTTATTATTTCGTGCTGTTTGGGGGTTATTTACTACAATATGAGTTCTCACTTCTGAAATCCAGGCCTGGATTTATTTTCTTGTCTCTGCTTGCTCTGGATATAGCCAGCCATTGGTTGCAAATGTATAGGTATTTATTTCCTTGTTTAATCACTCTTTGGACTCTCTTTTAAATTTATTGAACCAAGGATCTCACAGATTTCACTTGCTATTGTATTACAGTACCTTCTTGGTGGGAAAAATTAGCCATAAGGATGTCAAAGATAGCAGCAATTGGCTGTTCAAACTTTACTATGGGAACCGTAAATTTATGTGTTACTGTTGTGTCTCTTGTGAGGTGAATGGTTTTGATAATATATACCAGAAGTGGTTTATTTTGTTTTTGATAGACTGACTTTATGGAATCCATTTGACTATTAGGTTCTTTATATTCTTTTATTTCTTCTAGCTAAGGAGAACGAGGGTCTCATTGATGTAAGCCTTATCTTTTCGATTACATCGAATTTTTTGCACCCTAGATTGATAATGTAATGCTGATGTACCTGTGATATTCTTACCTTCAGGTTCTAGTGAATGCTGCGAGACAAAATTGGTTCTATTTGTCATCACTTACTTTGGTTATTGTTGGATGGTTAATCAAGCAGATAGTTAATGTTATACAGGTGTGCGACTTAGCTTCATTGTTCTTAGAGGCAATGTATCAATTTTCCACACAATGATCGACAATGCATGATGCTGAGTATTAGATTTGCATGTCTATAAATTTGTGATTCCATCTCGAGCCTTGATTCTAAATATGGAGATCAAACACATATAGCTCAAGTAACATATAGCTCAAGTGATAAATATGCATACAGCTGAAAAATCCACTGACTTCATAGTACTATGGCGTGTTCTGAGGGTAGTAATTGAATTTTTTGTGGATTTTATTCAAATTATGTACTTGGTCGAAAGGTAAAAGGCATGTACCACGGGTCCTAACCTGATTCACTTCATAGCTTCTTTAGATATTATTCCGATGATTAATTTCTTAGAAAAGTATCGGATATCTTCCTTCGTGCTTGCCTCATATGCCTCCTTTATTTGACTGATTCATTCGTTTTATGGTGGCAGATGAAGACTGCGGCTGATGCTTGCATAGTCTATGACATTAATAAGAAGCAGTAGGATATGTTTGTTTTTGCAAACATTTTTTACACTTCGGAACCTGCTGCGGATTATGTGCACGCCTTCAAACTCTGGACGAATTTTATAGACTTGGGGAGGCACAAGTTTTAAGAGGGTGTGCTGTTCTTGTATTGTTCGAATGTAAAGGGGTTCTTTCCCATAGGTGTATATGAATTGAAGTTGAATAACCTTAACTCTTCGGTGATGTTACTTAATAATTGATTGCTATTGAGATGTTTTTTTTTTTTAATTTTATTTTAAAGAAATTTATTATCATCCTCTTAAATAATTGATTTGATGACAATATTCCATGCTTGAATGTTAAAAAAATAGGCTAAAACTTTGAATTAATTGGCAGAATCACCATCATTTCTCAAGCAAAAACATGATTTCCCTAACTTAAAGAATCGCATTTTACATATAAAGCTACTAGGATGGACTCTCTATTCTTCCATTTATAACAACATGAAAATGAAAATCTCACCAAGGCACAATTCAATACAAGCTTAATCCAAAAAACTCACTAATCAAAATGGCAACCCCTAAACCAATTGCTACGAGAGAAGATGCCCAAGTGAGTTTTTCAGTAACTCTAGGTATCCTTTCCTTGAGCGCTTGACTGCACGACCCGATAAACATTGTATAGCTTCCCATCGCGAAAACCGTCCCAACCAAGAACATGAACAGAAACGCAGCGCCAGCCAAACGAGAAGGCAATGCAAGCGCCGGTAAGATCACAATCAAAGCATCCGGCTGCAATCCATGAACAATCCCCGTAGCAAACGTAGTAAAACCAAATTTCTTCTTTCCAATTGAAGGGCTTGCGGCGATCATTTCATATCCACTCACATCACTCTCACCATTCTCCAGGACCACACACGGGGCGGGTACTTCTAATGCTTCCCTTATTCCCATGGCTCCTATAACAAGTAGAGTAAACCCCACCACTCTCGTTCCCCAAGTTCTCAAGACTTCAATATGCAGCCGATCTTTCAGAAGTAAGAAAAGTAAGCCAAATATCAACTGTCCTGCATCGTGTCCGCACCCCCAAAGGGCTCCAACAGCAGCACTTTCCATCCTCGAGCAGCCAATTGAAAGTGGAGCCAAGGCAGCAAGATGGTCGGGGCCTGATAATGTGTGCAAGCAACCCGCCAAGAAACCAGTCCATGCGCTGCTTAGTAACTCAACGCGTATAAGACTAGTCCCTGCAGCAACTGCTGCTGGTATTCCAGTTTTGGCTGCATTCGGGAAACTAGCAAATGCCGGAGACACGACAACTGGGTGGAGTACCGTCAAAAGGATTGCAGATAACAATATCACTGCCCCTGCCTTAACTACCTGAAATATATCCAGGATCATTATCAATAAAGATACCAGAATATGTTAAAATGGGAAAAACATATGGTACGATGATAACACCTTATCGAAGTAATTTCACCTTGCCCGGTTATACATTAGTCAGAGAGCCTACATTCCACTGTCAGTTCTATTTTCTTAGAAGACATTCCAAGTTGAAATTCTTTTTGCATTCAATCTTTGTTCCTTCACCTAGACTTACATTACTTACTTTCTATTAAAGTTTTTCATAATCAGTATCAATTATGTATTTCATGCATAATATTATTCTGGATCACTACGTTGGCAAGATAATAAACGAAAACAATCTGCCATCATAGAGTAGACCTTCATGTTCCAACTAGTTCTCACAAAGCTCACATGTTATATCTACCAAAATTAATCTTCAATGCAGAAAAAATAGACAAGTTCTGTCAGAAAAAATGGAAAAATAGCATGGAAAACGAGAACCAACAACGATAACTGCTAGAACGGTTTTGATTAGCATCTCACAACCATTGGAGCTTCAGAACGGTTTTGATGAGCATCTCACAACCATTGGAGCGTCGCTTATGCTTCTTCGGAGAATACAGCAATCAGGCTCTACCAAGGGTCTATCGGTCCACAAAAAAAGGATGAATGGGAAAATTCCACAAGTACTTACTAACTTCCTACTTATATTGACAAGTGACAACAACAGACACACAGACACAATCATAGTTGTATGAGTACCACCCCACCGGTTTGGTCGATGCTACCCTTCGGCTAATGCGGCTAGATACAACAGCCCATTTTTTTTTATCTGAGATGTTCGCGACCTCCCAATTAAATGTGCCATGAATGATCCTTAGTCCTGACTCTTTAGATGATCAAAACACACAGACACACACATACTACATGCAAAGGGACAACAAGGCATTGACCATAAACAGTGATTTTAGAGGGAGCACCGATTCAAAGATGGCTGAATGGCCCTTAACTCAAATAAAAGTCATATAACAAAAGGCCAAAACGGATCAAGGAAACTCCATCAAAAGAATCATAAGCTCTCAAAAACTAAAATGACACACTATTCCCAAAAAAATCTATACCTTCCGCTGCGAAGAACATATCAGAGGGATTAATCTACGAAAATGAGGCTTAGGCGCCAGCCCATCAGTCGAATCCACGGAAAACGACACCTCTTCCCGGGTTTCAGGGGAAACCAAAGACGGGTCTTGGAGACCGCAAGATAGAGACTTGACCCGAAGTGGCGCCCAGCGAAATGAAGCCGACGAAAAAGCCATTTTCCTGGCGGACACAACTCCCGCGAAGCGTGGAACAAGGGGATGAGGTCCGGGCTTCAAGTTACAGGCCTTGGGGTGAATTAGCCTCTCCATTCTCAACTTTGAAGCCCCAACAAACCCCCCCAAATTATCAAGAATTTAGGAGCACAACTACAAGAATTTTTGCAGTTGTAAAGAAGAGGAGAAGGTGTAGTCGAAAAGGATAAACTGCCTACCAACTTCTTTACAACATCCAAAGATGCCAGCTTTATGCCTAACCATATCTTGAATTTGTCTCTCCCCATTTATGACAACCTTATTATTTTAGAATTTTCTATATATCCATTTCTTTAAATTGAATTATATCTTTTTTTTAGGTGAGTTATATATAGTTCATCTTAATTTTGGATCTGTGTTTGAGACCATGTATTTAAAATTTATTTATTTTAAATTTATTATCTTACATGCAAGAATAAATTTAAGCGTATTTCAAACCAGCTTTATATAAAGTTATGAAAATTCAATAATAATGATGATGTATTTCAAATACATCTAAGATGAGTGTAGTTTTAAATTATCTTTCAAATTCTTCCCGAATCAAATAGATCAATCCATAAGGACCCTAAATGATAGCTTAATCTAATTTTATAGATTTTTAATTAAAAAATTCTAGAATTATCTTTTACGTAATAGTTTAATTTTAAAAATATATTATGACCCTTCTCATTTACTACGGCTATGATTAGATCTACAAGAAAAGTAATGGCTCAAATAATATTTAATAATTTAATGACTACGCAATATAATATATATAATATAATAATACATTGCAAAACTTGGTGCATGTCACATCTTCTTCCATTAATACTTATTACAAATACTGGGAAAAAGTCCAACCTTTGAAGTTTGAATAATAATAACAAATAATAATCTGTTGAAAATATATTATATTATATTAGAATTGTTGAAAATTGAGTTGTATTATTTTGAAAATTAATGTGTGATGATTTAGATGATGATGATTTAATTTTTGGACTAATCTCCCATTGAGATCTATAAATAGGTCTCTTCATTTGTGTAGAAAAACACAATTTGAGAGAATAAATTTAAAGTGTGGAGTTTGAGAATATTTTGAGTTTTTTAGCTTTATAAATTTTACTTTTCACAACACGTTATCAGCACGATCGCTCGAAGGTTCTTTATAATTTCCGACGCTCCAAAATACAAAACAAGTAAGAATTTTTATTTTACTGTTTATATATTTTTATTGTGTATATATTAATATATAATATCATGTTATGAAAAAAAATAAGTTTTTTTTCAAAACTTGTTATAAATCCTGGGAGGATGTTAAGACGACATCCCACACTCCCGATAAGGGATACGACAAGTATAAAAGCTTCTAAGGTTCTTAAACAATATAATCATATTTGTATAATTTCATGTTATTATATAAAAGGTTGTCTATGACACCGATCTTATAATAATGTGATATGATATACTATACCTGTCTTTATACTAACTATATTGGTATAATTTCACAATATTATATAAAAGGCTGTCTACGACACTGAACTTATAATAATGTGATATGATATACATAATTATTTAATTATGATTATTATTATATGCATTGCATCATTATCACGAATTTTTATTCAACATATACTCGATTTTTTCTTTACCCTCAACGGTCACAAACGGCTAGTTTTTTGCCTATAAAAATATTCACTCAAACTTATTTTCAATCACACCAAAATTCACTCTTTCTCTCAAAATATTTTTACTCGATTTTTCGAAGATGGAGATGATGGCATTTATAAGGCTATTTTTCATAACTATTATGATCACCATGCTCACGAGTCTCACATACTTTTTCTCTATTTTTATACGCACTTGTAATCTTCGTTCTTCCATTATTTTGTATTGTCATATTAATGGAAATTAACTAATAAAATGCATTGTTATTTTTCTAGTACCACCATGTATAATTTGGCAAAGATTGAATTCGTTGCTCTCGATATCACTAGAAAAGAACAAAAAATTGTTAATGAGAAATCATAAATCCCGACCCAATGTATCTACGGCATTTCCAGAAGCAAATGTCGTAAGTAAAAATGAAAACCAAAATCAAAGGCATAAACTAGATTTTGGTTGAGGTCGAGGATGTGGTCATGAACGTGGACGTAGAAATGATCGTGGTCGTGGTCACGGCCGTGAATATGAAAATAATCGAGATAGTTACTTCAATAACTAATCTCAAAAGAACGTCACGAACCACCCAAAAAGGCAGCATGAAAATATGAGTGAAAATAAAAATCACTCAAAAAGATATGAAAGTGCTTGTTATAAATGTGGCAATCCAAGACATTGGTCACGTACCCCTGAGCACTTATGTAAGCTCTTTAAAGTATCGATAAAGGGGAAAGAAAAAAAGACCAATTTTGTTGAAAACAGTAACCATTTAAGTGGTTCAACTTATTTCAATGCTGCCGATTTTTTCAAATGATTTCGAGAATATTGATTAATATATTGGTGGGACTGAAATGTAACATGCTATATTTTTCATGCATTCTTATGAAACATGCTATATTTTGCATATATATATTATCCTTGATTTTCTTTATTGCATTTTTTTGAAGTATGGAAAATGCTATGAGCAAAGATAAACTCATGGAAGTTTGCATACCCGATAGTGGTACAACGCACACCATTCTCCGAGATAAAAGATATTTCTTGGAATTAAAACCAACAAAAACAATGGTGAATACAATATCAGGTCCCGTAGACTTGATTGAAGGTTGTGGAAAAGCATATTTTTTGTTACCTAATGGTACAAAATTTTTGATAAATGATGCTTTATATTCACCAGGATCAAAAAAAATTTGTTGAGTTTTAATGACATATATTCTCATGGGTATGATACTGAGACGATAACTGATGAAAATCAGAAATATATGTGTCTTACCACATATAAATCAGGAAAGAAATATGTGGTTGAAAAATTATCAATGCTCCCTACTGGATTGCATTATACACATATAAGGCCAATTGAATCAAATATGGTGGTTAATAGTTCTTCAATATTAATCAATTGGCATGATCGATTGGGACATCCTGGTTCAATAATGATGCGAATAATTATTGAAAATACGCATGGTCATCCATTGAAAGACCAGAAGATCTTTTAGAATAATAAGTTTCAATGTAAAGCATGTTCACTCGGAAAACTTATTATAAGACCATCACCAGCTAAAATCCAAACTGAATCACCCATATTTCTTGAACGTATTCAAGGTGATATTTGTGGGCCAATTCATCCACCATGTGGACCATTTCGATACTTTATGGTATTGATCGATGCCTCTAGCAGATGGTCACATGTATGCTTATTGTCAACTCGGAATGTGGCATTTGCAAGATTGATGGCTCAAATAATAAAATTGCGAAATCAATTTCCCGATTATACAATCAAGAAAATAAGACTTGATAATGCTGGAGAATTTACATCCCAGACTTTCAATAATTATTGTATGTCAATGGGAATCACTGTTGAACATCTTGTAGCTCATGTTCATATGCAAAATAGATTAGCTGAATCATTGATTAAACGTCTACAACTGATTGCTAGACCAATGATTATGAAAACAAAACTCCCTATTTCTATATGGGAACATGCAATTTTATATGCTGCGGCATTAATTCGCATCAGACCAAGTGCATATCATTCTCCCCATTGCAACTTGCATTTGGTAAAGAACCAAATATCTCTCATCTAAGAATTTTTGGATGTATGGTGTATGTGCCTATTTCACCACCTCAACGATCAAAAATGGGTCCTCAAAGAAAAATCGGTATTTATATCGGTTATGATAGTCCATCAATCATTCGATATCTTGAGCCTCAGATAGGCGATGTGTTTACAACACGCTTTGCTGATTGTCATTTTAATGAAAAAATATTCCCAGTGTTAGGGGGAGAAAAGAAACACATCGAAAAAGAAATCACATGGTATGTACCATCATTGTTACATTTGGATCCAAGGACCAAACAATGTGAAAAAGATGTACAGCAAATTGTACATTTGCAAAGAATAGCAAATCAAATGCCAGATGCATTTGCAGACACAAAAGGGGTGACAAAATCATATATACATGCTGTAAATTCCCCAGCTCGAATTGAAATTCCAAAGAAACAGATTGAAGACACTCATGATGTCATTAAACGCCTGAAGCGTGGAAGACCAGTCGGTTCCAAGGATAAAAATCCTCGGAAAAGAAAAGGCATAGAGAAGCACGATGATCATAAAATAGAAAATGGTGTTCCAGAATAAACACCTGATGATGAAAATGTTCTGTCAGAACCACAAACTGACGAGAATCGTGAAATCTCTATCAATTATATTAATACTGGAAAAATATGGAACCGAAAAGATGTAACGACCCACTGTATCAAGACGGGTCTTTTCAGCGTGCTTATGTCCTCACTCACACGCACCCTGGAAAACTTCCCAGGGGGTCACCCATCCTATAATTGCCCCAAGTCAAGCACGCTTAACTTTGGAGTTCTTATGTGATGAGCTTCCGAAAAGAAGATGCACCTTCTTTATATGAGTAGTACATATGAAATCTTTTAAGCTCTCCTCAACTATGCAGTCCCATACCTACACAGTCTCAGAATCCCCTCTCATTCCGGCAGGATCGCTTCATTCATGTCTCCCTCCGCCTAGAAGCCTTTCAGGAGCCGCTCATTGTCCGTGCAACCTCTTGGCACCGGCGATCACTCCCCGCCTCTTCAGCCCCGGGCGTCACATGCCCACCAGCTTCCGCTTGGTTCGTCCCCGAACCATACCGTACTAAGAGAGGTCGGCTTTGATACCATTTGTAACGACCCACTGTATCAAGACGGGTCTTTTCAGCGTGCTTATGTCCTCACTCACACGCACCCTGGAAAACTTCCCAGGGGGTCACCCATCCTATAATTGCCCCAAGTCAAGCACGCTTAACTTTGGAGTTCTTATGTGATGAGCTTCCGAAAAGAAGATGCACCTTCTTTATATGAGTAGTACATATGAAATTTTTTAAGCTCTCCTCAACTATGCAGTCCCATACCTACACAGTCTCAGAATCCCCTCTCATTCCGGCAGGATCGCTTCATTCATGTCTCCCTCCGCCTAGAAGCCTTTCAGGAGCCGCTCATTGTCCGTGCAACCTCTTGGCACCGGCGATCACTCCCCGCCTCTTCAGCCCCGGGCGTCACAAAAGACATAGAAGATATTGATGAGATATTTTCTTATAATGTGGCTTGTGACATCATAAATGAAAATGAGGATCATGAACCAAAATCTTTTGGTGAATGTAAAACTCGTCATGATTGGGCCAAATGGAAAGATGTCATCCAGGTTGAATTGGATTCCCTGAATAAACGTAATGTTTTTGGACCTATAGTCCTCACACCTGAAGGTGTAAAACCTGTTGGATACAAATGGATTTTTATTCGAAAGCGAAATGAGAAAAATGAAATAGTCAGATATAAAGCTAGACTTGTTGCACAAGTTTTTCTCAAAGGCCTGGAATTGATTATGAAGAAACGTATTCTCCTGTTATGGATGCAATTACGTTTCGATATTTGATTAGTTTGGCAGTGTCTGAAAATTTGGAAATGTGTCTTATGGATGTTGTTACAGCTTATTTATACGGATCACTTGATAATGATATATACATGAAAATCCCTGAAGGATTTAAGATGTCTGAAGCACAAAGTTCAAAACCCAGAGAATTTTATTCTGTAAAATTGCAAAGATCATTATATGGGTTGAAGCAATCAGGCCGAATGTGGTATAATCGGCTAAGTGATCACTTGATGAAAAAGAGATATGTAAATAATCCAATATGCCCTTGTGTTTTCATCAATAAAATAACATCCGGATGTGTAATTATTGCTGTATATGTTGATGATTTAAACATCATTGGAACGAATAAAGAAATTCAAGAAGTTATGATGTACTTGAAAGAAGAATTTGAAATGAAGGATCTTGAAAAAACCAAGTACTGTCTGGGTTTGCAAATCGAACAAAAAGAATGTGGAATTTTTGTTCACCAGGCAAATTATACAGAAAAGATCTTTAAACGTTTTAATATGGATAAATCAAATTCATTAAGTACTCCAATGGTTGTAAGATCATTAAACATAGAAAAGGATCCATTTCGTCCATGTGAGGATGATGAAGTTATTCTTGGTCTAGAAGTACCATATCTAAGTGCCATTGATGCCCTTATGTATCTTGCAAATTACACTAGACCTGATATATCTTTTGCTGTAAATTTATTGGCAAGATTCAATTCATATCCAACAAAGAGGCACTGGAACGGTATTAAACATATATTCCGTTATCTACAAGGAACGACAGATTTGGGACTTTTGTACTCAAAAGATACCAATCAAAGTATCATTGGTTATGCTGATGCTGGATATTTATCTGATCCACATAAGGCACGTTCCCAAATCGGATATGTATTTACTCGTGGAGGCACCGAAATTTCTTGGCGTTCACAGAAACAAACACTCGTAACAACTTCATCAAATCACGCCGAGATTATTGCATTACATGAAGCAAGTCGTGAATGTGTGTGGTTAAAATCAATGACACAACATATCCAAACTTCTTGTGAATTATCAGTAGACAAGAAGCCTGTGACGTTGTATGAAGACAATGCTGCATGTATTTCTCAAATGAAAGAAGGATACATCAAAAGTTACAGAACCAAACATATCCCCCCAAAGTTATTTGCCTACACTCAAGAGCTTGAGAAGAATAAAGATATTGATATCTGTTACATTCAATCAAGTGAGAACTCATCAGATCTCTTCACAAAGGCACTTCCCACGACGATATTCAGAAAGCATATATACAACATTGGGATGCGCAATCTACGGAATATGTGAAGAATCACTCATATTAACATGAGGGGGAGTTTACGTGACTGCACTCTTTTTTTCTTGCTATGGTTTTTATCCCACTGAGTTTTTTCTAGTAAGATTTTTAACGAGGCAGCATAAAACACGTAATAAAGACAATCATCATTTGACGATCATCATCACAAAGAGGAGTGTTGAAAATATTTTATATTATATTAGAATTGTTGAAAATTGAGTTGTATTATTTTGAAAATTAGTGTGTGATGATGTAGATGATGATGATTTAATTTTTGGACTAATCTCCCATTGAGATCTATAAATAGGTATCTCCATTTGTGTAGAAAAACATAATTTGAGAGAATAAATTTAAATTGTAGAGTTTGAAAATATTTTGAGTTTTTGAGCTTTATAAATTTTACTTTTCACAATATAATCTTTATATTTGAACCCATCGAATATATTGGAATTTTATATTATGTGGAATTGTGGATAGTGAAGGTTGTTGGATTTCAAATTAACTGGTCCTTTTACAATCCCTAATCATTGGGCTTCGGATCCACAACTCATGGGTCTGCCCCGTGAAGTGTATAATAATAACTGGATCCATTCTTGCAAGTTGCATTTTATTTGTACACCCACACAATCTTCCACCGCCACTATCACAATTCATTTAATTTTATATAGTCTCAACTGATTTCTTTCCCCATTCTTGTTTCTCTCTCTTAGGGTTTGGGCTGAATCCAGAACAAAAAACGATGTCTTCCGCAGACGCCTCTCAGAAGTTGATCGTGCTGAAGAGCTCCGATGGGGAGACGTTCGAAGTGGAGGAGTTGGTGGCGTTGGAATCGCAAACTATTAAGCACATGATCGAGGATAACTGCGCCGATACTACTATACCCTTGCCCAATGTTACATCCAGGATTTTGGCCAAAGTGATCGAGTATTGCAAGAAGCACGTGGAAGCTGCGTCTAAAGCCACTGCCGACGGTGGGATGTGCTCCGACAACAAAGTTGTTGACGATGAATTGAAGGCGTTCGATACTGAGTTTGTCAAGGTGGACCAGGGCACGCTTTTTGATCTTATCCTGGTAATTCCCATCACTTTCGGTCGAATTTGGCTGATTTTCCCCTTCATTCTGCTGTTTATAAGTTTCGTTGTGTGGTTTTGCTTGGTTTCGATCACAGTTATTAATGGTGCAGGAGGATACTTGGAGCTCATGGCACGAATCAGCACTTTTGTGTCCTTGAACTTATTGAATGGATTGCAAATAATTATCTTGAAAAGTTAGAATACTAAGAAATATGTAGTGAAATGTAATTATTGCAGCCATGAAACAATTTTTATTCATTAAAGGAGCAACTGTTTTATTACATTGTACTTAAAGTACACAAATCCTCTCGAGTAACATTATAATACATCTTGGGCCTTTAATATGCGTAAAGATGCCACATTTCCCTTGTCAATGGGATATGTCTTAATGTGCTGAGCTATATTTTCTATTTTATAATTCCACATAATGCGAGATATGTGAGTTGTGGTTTTAGACTGAACTTTCCTACGTTGGCATCCAGCTGCTATCAAAATAATCCATATGATCTATGCAACACTGACATTTTTTATATTGCCTCTTAGTTTTGGAGTGTTGTGTCATGGCTTACTTCTGTATTGTCTCTCATCCTTGTACTGTGATACTCTTTATCGATTTAAAATTTTGTTCAGGGTTACTGATTAGGGTATTTCTAGTGCATTACTTCTCAAGAAGTTCAAGGCTGTAGTAAAATGTGGTCAGAAACAATTGGTTCTTGTAATTTGGTTGGCTTTTGCTGTTTGCGAATTATGTTCAAACAATCCATGTATCTTTCATGTTTATTGATGCACATGTTATTCTCTCGTATTGGTTAAGCATGCATGTAGTTTTGGTCTGTTATGTTTTACCTGTTAATTATACTTCAGACGTCACACATAAAACCCGCTCTTATGAATTTATGATAGACTTGCTGCAATTGACTGCTAGATTATTCAGATTCTTGGCGTTCTGGTGTTCTAAGCATAATCTTTTCAGGCTGCAAACTACTTGAACATTAAGAGCTTGCTCGACCTAACTTGTCAAACGGTTGCCGACATGATCAAAGGAAAGACCCCAGAGGAAATACGCAAGACATTTAACATTAAAAACGACTTCACCCCTGAAGAAGAAGAGGAGGTCCGAAGGGAGAATGCTTGGGCATTCGAATGATGTCTATATTTCTATAAGTAGGTAGTCTTATGGTGTCTCGGCACGTTGTATGTCTTTTGATTTTCAGGGCATGTTAAATATGTTGTCTATGGACGGTCAGATTGTTATTGCAATTCCCTCAATCACGTATGCTGAATGTTTGTCTTAATTTATGTGATCTTTATGTGCATGGAATGGAATTTGTTCATCTTGGAATATTTAAAAGTCTATTTGAGCACCTTTCTTCTCTCGGTCTCAGGAAATGGAAGCGCAGTATTTAAATGGAAGGAATGAATTTGTCGAGTTAGGGTTGGGAGATTCTGATTTGACATGTAAATTGCTTAAAACAATAACTTAATCTTCTTATAATATAATGAGATTTGTGTGCTTGCATCAAATTCCCTGTGCACAAACATATAATTTTTCTTCTTTCTTCCAAAGTACAAAAATAAACGTATCAAAATCTCCCTAAAAATGGAATTTTACTGATTTTCTCAAAAAAAAAAAAATGGTATTACTGATGGCTTTGAATATCCTGACCAAGCCTGGTAAAAAGCTCAACATTTTTTTCCTGGTGAGTGCGAAAATCAGAGCTCAAAATTACCAACAAATTGGCTGATTTTGCAAATCAAATGTCATGGCAAAGTTCTGAAAACTCAGTTCAAAATCTGGAGAAAGAAAATTTACTAAAATTTTGTAAAGAAAAAAGGTCAAAAACACTTTTTAAAATAATCTCAAATGCGTTCAATTTTTCGAAATATTTTACAAAAGTCTTTCATCGATTTATTTGTACTTCCGTTTTCCATGAAATCAATTTCAAATGAGCTGAATTTGCCTTTAGCTCGAAAGTCTCCATGAATTATTTCCGAAGTGCTTGCATTGACATTTCAAACTCTGGGCGTCTGCATATGGCAGCATCTGGATGGAGATAACACGTGTGGGCAGAGTCCAGACTCTGTATTATGGGCCATCAGTCCGTGACTCTGTCAGATGGGCTCAGCAGTACTTGTCCCATTCTCCAGGCCCTGTAAATTCTCCATAATCCAACTACCCTCCAAAGTCCAAACCCATTCATTCTTATACTTGCTTCATTAACTTCAAGTTGTTCCAAACATGCCTACTAAATTGCATTATGCTTATGTTGGATTTAAAATTCGTATCATTCCAATGCAAAAATCATCAATGAATCATAAAAATAAATAAGTCGAGTGTTGCGATTAGTTTTCCGTCACGGCCAAGTCGTCATTTGAGCACCTAACGACTATAAGAATCCACCATATGGCAAAGGAATCTAATCGATCCCTTGTGAAGTACTAAAAGTTTCTGCCCATTCCGTTGTGTACCAAACATGCCCTAAAGTGGTTTGATTATGCCCCATGAATGAGACTACGAGACATGTCAAATGTGGAAAGCTCATAAAGCAGGATATTATAGTGAACGCATCTCCTATAACAATGTCTTACGAATTATGGAAAATAACTCTGTTTGGAGAAAGTTTTTAATTGAACGATAAATATAGATCGAATCAACCCAACTCACAAATATAAAAATGTGAAATCGTCTTACTGGACACATTCACATTATGACTTATGTGACGTCCCAACTTAATTTTCAATTATTGTGTTTGAAAAAATAAATAACATGTTTATCTCGATGTATTTTAGTTGGCTATCTCTTAATTTCATCCCACTCCAATTTCCTGATATGATTGGCTCAAAATGATTTGCTTGTCAACTATGCACAGCAATTATTAATACATACAATACTAATAATTCTTGGAATTCGAATCAACTCGCGTGCATATGGCAATTTTTTTTTTAAAAAAACTAATTTCATGCTATTATTTCCACATGTCGATTTTTTGCTGGGAAAACGATACTCCCAGCTCCACGCACATGCTTCATATCTTGTTTGCACATGAGACTCAACAATCTTTTTTTTCCCTCTAATATCATCATTTTATCATATATATTTACAGGTACTATTTCAAAAAAGAACATTTATCAAAACATGTAATAAAAATGAGATTCGATCGAATTATTAATCTCAAAGAAAGAGGAAAAAAAACATAAATGTGAGTTCAATTGTCGGATTCCACCACACACACACACAAATTGAGGGACCGTTTTCAGGTGAATTTGGCTGTCTTATTTTTTTGTTTTGAATTGAGATGTTCACGTAAACATTTTTCAAGATGTTCACACGAATATCTCAATTGAAAAAAAAAATTATAATAAAAGGACATCGTTTCACTGCACAGTATGAATGATGTTATGTTTGGACAGCGTGGATTCAAATCCTTCCAGGTGAGGTGTGCTTTTAAGTTTTTAATTAACTCCAACGTGCAACGGTCATCAATGTATACAGCCGTTATTTCCGTCCGACACGTGTCATGTTATGAATGGGTGACATAATTAATATTCCGGAATTATAAAAGGCAAACCTGCGAAAAAAAGGTCATTTAGTGCCAGCCAGATTGTTTTCGGCAGCCTACTTTTTCTTAATAACGTTAATTTTATATCCTTTTCTTAATAAAGGTGTCGATGTATAGATAACATAATTCGCTTTAAAAAAAAACAAATAAATATAAAGTTAAATAGTTTTTATAAAAAATATATATATATGCACAATACTTGGGTTAAGCCTGCTAGAGCATGTACAGTTCGATAGCTCATCGAAGACAAGAGACTTTTTCGATGCTCATCGACCTCAGATTATTTGGATAAATTTGAAAAAAATTAGTTTTTTGCTTTGTGGTTTGAGAATTATTGGTGACTATTCGTAAATCTTGATTTATTTCACAAATCAGGTATTATTAATCGACAATAATTTTTGGACTATTGATTTATTTTCCCTTTTTAAACGTTGCAACACCAGCTGTTTCCCACATGATTAGCCCACTTAATAAAGCTGTTTTTGTGCGTAAAAACAAAACACACAGAGAAAAAGATAAGTTTGATTACCCCATCCAGATAATCTTTGGCCCATCATTACAGTCTGCTAGTATCTCTTTAAAAAAAAAATTCCGTAAAGATCTCGAATTTTTTATTAAATCATACGCAAAAACTCATATAAAATAATTTAACGGATGAATTTTGAAATACCGATATTCGACAAAACCTGAATTATGAATTTTTTTTTACATTAAAACTATTATTTTTTACTATATATATTGATAAGATCGAAATGTTTTACAAATATAAATCAATTAGCATTTCTCATAAAAGGCATACTAATTATACATCATGATTATCATTATCACACACATTTTATTAAAAATTATTCAGTCACGCTTTAACTTTCAACATATCTCAATGTCTCTTATTAATTAATTTGTTTTGTGATATGATTCATTTGACCAATTAATGTATACCAACAACCAAAAACAATAGAAAGGCACGACAGAGTGTAAGGGAATTTCTTTTTTTAAAAAATAAATATAAAAATAAAAATTGGAACTTCAATTTGACTGATTATGGAAATTTTTCTCTTGTAATTTTACCGAATATAAAAACTATATCCCACAGCACAAATCACATACGAAATATTATAAACTTTATTTAATTTAAGAACATTGTCCTGTTCTACTTACCAAACGAGTAAATATCTGATTGCGGTTGGTCTAAGCGTCAAAAAGAAAAATCATGCTTATTTTTGTTGGTAAAATATCATTTTCCCGTATCTTAGTCGCGAAAACTATTGAGTGAAAAATTGTCCTTCTATCTCAAAAATGGTAACATATCATATTACAACTATTTAACTTTGTTATATATTTGTCTTTTTTTGGTGCCACGATTAATTAACTTTGGATATTTGGATTGGATAATTAAATTCCACATATACACAAAAAGAAATATTCTAACTTATACGCCAATCTAATTATCTATATATGTAGATATCATGGATAACATTAATCGAAACAAGAAAGTTCATATTTTAATATCACAAATTTCTTATTTTAATTCAATCAATAAAAAAATATTTATTTTCACTCTTCATAAACATAGATAAACAATAAGGGCTAAAGTTCAACAAAATTCACTAATAATTCTCTTTAAATTTGTTTTTAAAAAATAAATAAAATAAAATAAAAAGAAATGTAACCGTTGGATATTGGGATTAAAACGGGCCCCACAAACTAAAGCCCACAGCGCAGCACGCAATACAGGTTACTAACCAATCCCATCACATGGTCTTTCTGTAATCTTGGCCCACATAGATTGTTTGTATTCCCAAAATGCCCTTGAATTATCCATAAATTCTCCATTCTTCTCCCTCTTTATCCTACTCTGAAAAGTTCACTCCCTCTTCCATTTCTGCGAGCGGCAAGAATTTTCACCCAAGTTTTCTCTTTGAAGAGATTGTAGATCGAGGAAGGATGACGAAGGAAGTTAGTGAAGAGGGTCAGGTGCATCATCCGAGTAAGGACTACGTGGACCCGCCGCCGGCGCCGCTGCTCGACACGGCGGAGCTGAAGCTGTGGTCCTTTTACAGAGCACTCATCGCTGAGTTCATCGCCACACTGCTCTTCCTCTACGTTACAATCGCCACCGTGATTGGGCACAAAAAGCTCAACGCCGCCGACCAATGCGACGGCGTCGGGATCCTCGGTATTGCATGGGCCTTTGGTGGCATGATCTTCATCCTCGTTTACTGCACCGCTGGGATTTCAGGTTAAAATACTAGTGAAGTACTGAATACAACTCTCCATGCGTGTTTTCTGCAGTGTTCTTATGCAATATAATTAATTTCCAAGTCTTTTCGTTCATTTGTCGCAGGTGGGCATATTAATCCAGCGGTGACATTCGGTTTGTTTCTGGCGAGAAAGGTGTCTTTGATCAGAGCTTTGGGGTACATGTTAGCTCAGTGTTTGGGCGCCATCTGTGGCGTGGGCTTGGTGAAAGCATTCATGAAAAGCTTCTACAACAGGCTCGGCGGTGGCGCTAACTTTGTGCAGCCGGGATACAACAACGGCACCGCTCTAGGGGCGGAGATCATCGGCACCTTCGTTCTTGTTTACACCGTTTTCTCCGCCACCGACCCCAAGAGGAGTGCCCGTGACTCTCACGTCCCTGTAAGTACAAGCAAATCTTAGCTACCCACGCCACCTCTCCCTAATTTCATGGATTTTAATTTTGAAGATTCGTGAGTACTGAGATTTCTTCATGTGCAGGTTTTGGCCCCACTTCCAATCGGGTTCGCAGTTTTCATGGTCCACTTGGCCACCATCCCCATCACCGGAACCGGCATCAACCCAGCCAGAAGCTTAGGCGCCGCCGTGATTTACAACCGGCAGAAAATTTGGGATGACCAGGTAAATTTGTAGCTAGTATATATAATTTTATGAATCTTCATAGTTGGTGAAACTTTATATAGTATATTAAATTTTATATATGTGCAGTGGATTTTCTGGGTTGGACCATTTGTGGGAGCGTTGGCCGCGGCGGCGTACCACCAGTATATTCTGAGAGCCGCCGCCATTAAAGCTCTGGGATCTTTCAGGAGCAACCCCTCCAACTGATGAAGGAAGCACCAGCAAATTCAACTGATTTTATATGATGTGTGTGTGTACGTAATGTATGTGTGTGAATTGATGAGAGGAGAATGAATGTCTTTGTCAATTATGAGTTCCTTTTAATGCCTTTTTTTTTTTTTTTTTGGGTTAATTTTGTATGTTTTCTTAAGAAATCATTTATTTTATGTGAATATGGGAGTGCATGTATTTATTTTGGCATGAAACACAAGTAGCCCCTTTTAACATATCTATACAGATAAACTTTGATCCACAATTAATTGATTAATTAATATAGTTCTTATTTCATAAAAAAAATCCCATGTCTTTATTAAATTTCTCCTCTTAAATATATATATATATATGGTCTGACAAAAAGAAACCCACGAGGCCACCATCACTACCTTGACCTAAATTTCATTAATCATGGGCACTAGTTGGAACAGTTGTGAACTGGCCACTTTTTTAAAATCCAAAATAAAGTGTAAAATCACCTTGTCTTATTGAATGTAAGGACTATTTGGATAACTTCAAATATAATAAAGCTAGCACAACTAGCAAGCTGAAAAGAAGTTTTATAGTGTAGTCGTAAAAGTAAAAAGTATAAAAACATTAAGGTGGATTCTCAAAGAAATGAATTAAATTTTGGTGAATTTAAACTTGTTCGCATAAGAAGTCATTTCCCTTGTGAAAATTAAACACTTTTCATTTCATATCTAAGTCGTCATGTCTTTGAAATTATATGATCGAATACAATAATGTAAATATCTTTTTATTTTTCAAAGATAATGGTATTGTAGCCTCATCATAAATATAACATTTTCTTCGTATGCTAAACTTTTTGACATAAAGAAGATGTGACTGGACTTTGACCAACTAAGCCAAAAGGAGAGAATAATGTAAATGTGTTCGTATGAAGTGTGTTTTTTAGGTATGGTCGCAAGTTGCATATTATTAGTTCACTAATCATTTTTCTTAATCAATCTCATGTTTGTTTGGTCGTGTTATTGATCCATGTATTAATTATTTACGTTATATCAATCAAATCATTAATTATTTATCTTAAATCAATTAAATTATTGAATTTAAATCATAAAATTACCCTTAATAACAATATTATTCATATTTTATTAATTTTTGAAAGGAAAAATGATAATTTTTATTTTTATTTAAAATTAAATCAAACAAACTATTATCTATCAATCAAACCAAATATAATATTAATTTTCATTATTTATTTATTTATTAATTATATTATATTATTAATCTTTACATTATTATTATCTCTTTAACTTCAAACGGTGTTTTTTTTTTTTTTTCATATACGAAGAGTGTGTTTTTTGTCTGTTTTATGAGTTTCTGTTTCATAAAATACCATAATTGAATTGTATCACTATATCACCTTTATATTTCAAAAGATGTAGCTTGCTTTGATTTTATTTATGAACGGACGCATTAAATATTAGTATACATCTTCTTACATATATACACTTGTAAAAATTAATACCACGAGTTATTAATTTTTTGTATTAATTTATAAATATTCTCTCTAAATTCTAATAGCTTCATGGGCCTCCTGAGTTCTGTAGCCTTGCCATCGGGCTTCGCACTGAATTTCCATTATCAACTTGGTCTGTCACGGTATTTGAATTCGAGTCGGCCTAAAATTAAGATCGAATTGTCAATCGTGAACCTAATTTGGTCCGCGTTCGAAATTGATTTAAACAACGTATACATGGAATCCATAAAAATATATGAACCTTACGTGATCAAATTAACATTATATTATTGGTTATAATATTATATGAATCCAATTTAGGAGGAAAAATACAATTCTAAAATAATTAATTAGTATAAATATAGACATAAATATGAGAATTGACATGTGTGCACAAAATAAAATCTTTATTATATTAACGTACATTAATATATTGTAACCCAAAAAAATGTGATCATAAGAAACAATAATAATTTATTTAGTGGAATAAAAAAATTGTGGTTTTGAGATAAAGTATGTATAAAAACTAAAAAAGAGGAAGAAGATAAAATATCAAAATTTTGAATATTTCATCCCGAACATGATGCTAATAAATTTGCAAAAATAAGAGAAAACATAGTATGTGATATTATAATTCAGATAGTAATATTAAATCCAGCGTAAATAACTATTTTAGGTTATGTTCAACAGACACTAGTAAATAAATATTTTTTATATAATAGAACTCAATAATAAGTAAAACGTGATATTGAAAAAGGAAAATGATTTAAAATATAAAGGTTTCGTTTCGACGTATATTTTAAAAATCTTTTTAGTGTTTTATAAATGAAACAAACTCAAAGCATTTTTTTTGAATTTTTTTAATAAAATGCTTTTGAAAAATATTTTTTAAAAAAATTCTTCATGTATAGTTTTTAAAGAACAATTGAAATATATTTTTAGATGTTTTTAGAATAGAACCATAAAATGAAAAATATTACTTTTAAAATGTTAAAATATTTTTATATTATAGTTGTCCAAATACACATATTTATTCCTAAAACAACTTTTAAAATATTTTATACAATTTTTTTTAAAAAAATAATTTTATAAAAATGTTTAATAAATTCTTGTTCAAACGGATCCAAATATCTTAGCAACTTGAAAACAAAATTCAAATATTGTAAATTATTATATAATTGAAACTGGGGTTCAAGAAATCCCACAGGCCACAGCATTGAGTCCGTATTGTTTGTGCCAATGCTAACGAAGTGGGTTGCATAATAACTGGACCATTAAAGCTGAACAAATGGAGACCCAACGGACCAAATTAAATTGGCGAATACCATAATTGGACTGGATTAGACCTTTACACATATATTCTCAGAAGGAATACTAAATTTACAAAAATTAATATATATATATATATATATATATATTCTGAATAAAGTCGTCTCATAATCGATCATTCCGGTTAAAAATTTAATTATTAATTAATGATAATAAATGGTATGTAAAATTATGGATGTAGATGTGTTACACTAGTTGAATCATCAGCGTTTTTCTTGGTGTGACAAGGACAAATTTTGATATTTGGATCTCAAAATATATCAGATGCAAGAAACAATATGAAAAAACTCCAATGAGACGGTCTCATGTAATTTTATGAGACGAGTTTCTAAATTAGGTCTCACATGATAATGCACTAGGTACTTTTGATGCTAAAAGTATTATTATTTTTTTAACATGGGTATGTTTGACCCTTCTAACGGATAAAAATCTGTAAGACCATCTTACGAGAGACACATTTTTTTTTGTGATGTGGGAACCCGCAGCCGCTATCTTCGGTGCGCATTGGGTAAACCCCTAGAATAACGCAATAGCCTGCAAACTACATTAGTCAGGTAAACCACATTAGGCAAGCCCTGTATGACAGACTAGTCCAAAAAAGAGTTGGTAGGGAAAATCGAACTCCTGACCTCTGCCCAAGAGTTCACCCAACTTAGACACCCCTTGGGGGCACGAGAGACACACTTTTGATTATATTGCAAATGTGAGATAGAGCAAAAGGAAAAGTAATTTGGCACAAATTTGCACTCCGTATCACAATTCACTTGTACAGCGAAACTATATATGGTTTTAGTTTTGTAATTTGTCAAATTTTTTATTAGAAACTTGGATTTTGTTTTCATTTTTATTCTTTTTCCCTCTCTAATATTAATTATTTTGTACTGATACTTTTCTGCATTGCTCGCGTGACGATAAGTTTACATGCATTCTAGAGATCACATTATCATGGGATATTACAAATCAATATAGGATATTACAAAATCATACATAGGATATTACCAAATAGTTTGATTATCAGTTCTAAAAAAATCGCTCGGAAACGCCTAAACGCCAACACACGGCTAAAACGGCTAAAAACTTGAAATAGAACTTTTAATCAAATATTTGAACCTGTGATTTAACCTATTGATTTAACCCATAATAACTTGATTTATGTTTTATGAATCCATAAACAACATAAGAACCAAGTTATAAATAATTATATTGTCAGATCATGATTCAGTACAAAATAGTTTAGCCTGCCATTCAGGCTAGATTCACAAAATTTATAAAAATTAAATAACAAAACAAATTTTTTTAAAGGGAACAAGAAAACTTACAAAGAAAACCAGTAGTAATATTATTTCTTCAAGAACACTTTTTTACAAAAGAAGAAATAAAAACGTAGCTAGAAACTTATTCAAGTACTTGAATACACGCATCACAATCCTCAGTATCAGAATCTGAGATAATCGAATCATTCTCTAAAGTATTAATATCTTCAGAACTATAAGATTCATATTCCGAACTTTTATCAGATTCAGAAGTTAGAAAGATATTAAATAATTTTTCTTTAATATTATCATCTATGTCAAGATTTTTAATTTTTTCTTTGGTCTAACATTTATTAGCGTAATGACCCTCTTTGCCACATTTATGACAAATAACTTTATATTTTTTCTTAGGATATGTCCTTTTCTGCCTACGTATCTCTTTTCTTTTTTCTTTCTTATCTTTTTGTTTTTCAGATAAGGGACGACGTTTTCTATAAAATCTGTTAGATCTATTGGATCTACCTATATCAGGTACTGTTTTCTTATCTTTAGGCATATCAATACCAAATTGGTCACAAAATTTACCAAGCTGTCTTTTTTCTAACAAATTTTGTCTTTTTATTTTTTTTATCTAGTTTTAATTCATTGCAAAGAGTTAGACCTTCTTGAATACAAGTACTAATAAGCTTTCCATAAGTATAACTATCATAAGGAATCGACAAATTATCTTTTCTTAAAATTTTTCTAATCCTTTTAGCAAATAAACCTGGAAGACCATCAATAAATTTTTCTTTCCATTGACTAGTATTACAGCCAGGTAATTCATAAATTCTAGATAGAAAAGTATCTTTATACCATCTAAAATCAGTGAGAGTTTTGCAACGTAAATTACTAAGCAAAATACGAATATTCTCACTATTATCAATAAATCTTCCTGTAAAATGCTCAATCATAGTCATAATTAAAGTATAAACTGCATGCTCAGTAGGAATATTATTCTCAATTTTAATAGTTTCTAAAATTTCATATCTTTGAGTTTGAGCTAAATAATTATCCCACCAACCTTTAAGTTGGCCAGTAAAATCTGCTGTAAGCATCTTAGCATTATTCTTGTCAGTATTATCATTATTCTTACAAACAGTACTATACATAAGCATACGATGAGCAATATTATAAATATGCTTGTCTGCAAAACCATCAATATTCCATTCATAAATGCTTTTACCATTATAATTATTAGAAATAATATATTTTTGTTCTTCATTAAGAACATCTATAGGAGTAGGTCTACTATAATAATATTTATTATGAGTAGGTCTATCAGCCCATTTCAATTTATTAATCTCATTATTAGAATCATTTTTAATTTTACCATCTAGAGTAGAAACATTGAAATTTTTTAATTTTTCTTCTATAAATTTTTCTAATTCAGACATGGAAGATTTTAATTTAAAATCTTTGATTTCAGGAGGTGGCTGAATAGAAGAAGAAGCTATGGAGACAATATTGGTCTCTTCCTTCTGTTGTATATGAACATCTGGTTTAATTTGATTAATAGCAGAAATAATCATTTCGACTCTATTATGTAAAGAAGTAATTTCTTCTCCTAAAATATTCAAATATAAATTAGTGTAATTTTGTTTTTCCAAAATTTGGTTAATATGTTTAATAGTAACCTGTAAAGTGTCATTCTCAAATAATTTAGAGAAAGAAACAAAACTTAAGATTTTATTATTCTTTTCAATTTGAAAAGGTAGTTGAGGAGGGTACAAAGATTTCTGTATAGAACCAGAAGAAAGTTTATAAGTTCTTTCAATAACATTGATATAATCAATCACGTAAGTTCTAATAAACCAAGGGACAAAAGGAATCAATTTATTATGTTTTTCACAAAAGGAATAAAATTCATATCTTATTATATCATATTTTTTTTCAGAAAAACTTTGAAAATACCATTTTCTGAAAAGATTCCATTTTGGAAGATAAAATTCATAATTAATCTTTTGCCTAGCAAAAGATCCTTTAGAAAAATCAAGTTTGGGCGTACTATCCATAAAAATCATATAAAATTCATTTCTGATATCGTATCAGTTTCTCTAATGTTTTGAACATTATAAATACCATGAAAAATATTATTTTTGTTGATAATTAATTCATCAACTACATCCTCTTTAGAGGATTGAGATCCACTGTCTTCTCTTATTTGAGAAGTAGATGCTCTTGATGATTGATGTATATCAATCATATAATCTATAGGAGAAATATGAGAATACATAGATCTAGATCTAGCAAGAGATCTAGCAGAAGAAGGTAATAATCTTCTTTGTTCTTTATGAAACTGTATTTCTACAGATCCTTCATTATTCTAAACAATATTTTGTAAATTACTATTTATAATAGGATTTTTAGGAACAGCTTGTTCAATTATCCAATTTTCAGGAAATATAATTTCTTTCCATTTGATAGATCTACGTGTAGTAATTTTAGATCTACTAAACTTGGTTTCTATTAGAATTGTTTCATTCAAATATTTATCTACTTTTTTACACATGAGATTTAAAGTAAATAAAGGTTTAAAATAGATTCTATAATATATACATATAACTTCTGTTCCAGTAATATAATTATAACCATGGGTTTTAACATTTAAAGTTAAAGCATCAATAATATTTATATCAGATAAAGATAAAGAAAGATTTGGATAAACATCAAAGTAAACTGGTCCATGAGCCAGACTAGACTGTATAATTCCCATAAGGGATTGTTTCCAATTCAAATTTCTACCATCACGTAAAGCTGCTAAAAAGCTTTCTGGTAGACCTTCTAAAATAAGAGGTTTAAAAGCAATTTGCAGTAAACCAATATGTAAAAATTTATGAGTTTTTTGAAAAGGTAAAATATCCTTTTTGTTTAATAAACCGATTACCATCTCATTTCTGTGAAGAGGAATAGACTCTTCAGTAGTTTTTACTACTTGTTTCAATCCTAATCTCTCAAAAGTTCCTAATTTGTAAACCAGTTTAGGTTCTACTTTAGGAATAGTCTATTTATTCAATAAATCCAAATTATTAGGAATATCATATTCTTCAATAATACTATTTTGAACAGTATCATTATTGATCTTAGAAAGATTCATTTTATACAACTTTTGTACTAAATTAATCACTTAACAATACATTATTTACCACTAAGCTCTGATACCATTCTAGAGATCACATTATCATGGGATATTACAAATCAATATAGGATATTACAAAATCATACATAGGATATTACCATCTGCTAGTAATAAGACAGAAAGTCTTATTAATCCTACTTATACTATGACAGAAGTCAAAAAACTTCTCAAACAGAAGTATGAAAATCAAAATCCTGTGACTATTCAGGATTTAGTTCATGAGATTAATAATCTAAAAAAAGAGGTAAAAATTTTACAAAATGAAAATTTAGTTCTTCATAAAAGAATTAATAAAATTGAGAAAGGTAAAGAAAAATTTTATGGTCAAGGAAATTTTCAAGATACTGAAAATGATTATGATCAAGAAGACTATTTTAAAAAATTATCTTTCTTTGAGGATAATCACCTTTCTGTGTTAAGTATGATTATATCTCAAAAATGGTATACTAATATTACTCTTTTAATTGATAATTTTTATAAGAAAAATTTTATTGCCATGATTGATAGTGGTGCGAATTTAAATATTATACAAGAAGATCTTATACCCACCAAATATTTTCATAAGACCACTCATTCTTTATCTCATGCAGGTGGAGAACCTCTTGATATAAATTATAAATTACCTAAAGCTTATATTTGTAAGGACAAAAAGTGTATCGCTACAAGTTTTTTATTTGCTAAAAATATTTCTAGCCAACTTATACTTGGTCTTCCTTTTATTTATAAAATTTATCCTTTAACTCATATAGATGACAAAGGAATTACATGTACCTTTGAAGGAAAACCAATTTCTTTCCTGTTTATTACAAAACCTAGGTGTTAAATGAATTACAGGATAAAATTCATAGAAAAATTTTTCATATAAATTCTTTAAAAGAGGAAGTCAATTCCTTAACTATTGAAGAAAAACTGAAGAATTCTAAATTACATGAAAAAATTCAATTTGTTCATAATAAATTTTCTTTAGAGATCTGTAATGATCATCCCAATGCTTTTTTGGATAGAAAGAAACATATTGTTTCTCTTCCTTATGAGAAAACTTTTGATGAAAAAAGTATTCCCACAAAGGCTCGTCTTTGTCAAATAAATTCTGAATATTTGGAATTATGTAAAAATGAAATAAAGTCTTTATTAGATAAAAATTTAATAACTCACTCTCAGTCTCCTTGGTCTTGTACTGCTTTTTATGTTAATAAACATTCGGAGAAGGAAAGAGGAGTTCCCAGGTTAGTAATAAATTATAAACCTCTTAATAAAGTTTTGAAATAGATTAGGCATCATATTCCTAAAAAAAAGATTTATTAGATAGACTTTTTAGTGCTTTAATATTTTCAAAATTTGATTTAAAATCAGGATATTGGCAGATTCAAATAAAAAAATCTGATAGATATAAAACTGTTTTTAATGTTCCAATAGGACATTATGAATGGACAGTAATGCCATTTGACCTGAAAAATTTTTCTTTACCTTTCTCAATTTCATTAATTCTTTTATGAAGAACTAAATATTCATTTTGTAAAATTTTTACCTCTTTTTTTTAGATTATTAATCTCATGAACTAAATCCTGAATAGTCACAGGATTTTGATTTTCATACTTCTGTTTGAGAAGTTTTTTGACTTATGTCATAGTATAAGTAGGATGAATAAGACTTTCTGTCTTATTACTAGCAGATGGATTACTATCCATTTTATCAATGATACTAGAAATTAAACTGGGATCCTTAATCATTTTAAGGAATTCTAAAATATTATTATTATCAAGAACATTAATATTAATATCCTTAAATTGAGACATAAGTTTATAAAACTCATCATTGTTATTATCTTTCTTAGTGCATACTTTTCCTTGAATACACGCATCACAATCCCCAGTACCAGAATCTGAGATAATCGAATCATTCTCTAAAGCATTAATATCTTCAGAACTATAAGATTCATATTTCGAACTTTTATCAGATTCAGAAGTTAGAAAGATATTAAATAATTTTTCTTTAATATTATCATCTATGTCAAGATTTTTAATCTTTTCTTTGGTCCAACACTTATTAGCGTAATGACCCTATTTGCCACATTTATGACAAATAACTTTATATTTTTTCTAAGGATATGTCCTTTTCTGCCTACGTATCTCTTTCTTTTTTCTTTCTTATCTTTTTGTTTTTCAGATAAGGGACGACGTTTTCTATAAAATCCTTTAGATCTATTGGATCTACCTATATGAGGTACTGTTTTCTTATCTTTAGGCATATCAATACCAAATTGGTCACAAAATTTACCAAGTTGTCTTTTTTTCTAACAAATTTTGTCTTTTTATTTGTTTATCTAGTTTTAATTCATTGCAAAGAGCTAGACCTTCTTGAACACAAGTACTAATAAGCTTTCCATAAGTATAACTATCATAAGGAATCGACAAATTATCTTTTCTTAACATTTTTCTAATCCTTTCAGCAAATAAACCTGGAAGACCATCAATAAATTTTGCTTTTCATTGACTAGTATTACAGTCAGGTAATTCATAAATTCTAGATAGAAAAGTATCTTTATACCATCTAAAATCAGTGAGAGTTTTGCAACGTAAATTACTAAGCAAAATACGAATATTCTCACTATTATCAGTAAATCTTCCTGTAAAATGCTCAATCATAGTCATAATTAAAGTATAAACTGCATGCTCAGTAGGAATATTATTCTCAATTTTAATAGTTCCTAAAATTTCATCTCTTTGAGTTTGAGCTAAATAATTATCCTACCAACCTTTAAGTTGGCCAGTAAAACCTGCTGTAAGCATCTTAGCAATATTCTTGTCAATATTATCATTATTCTTACAAACAGTACTATACATAAGCATACGATGAACAATATTATAAATATGCTTGTCTGCAAAATCATCAATATTTCATTCATAAATGCTTTTACCATTATAATTATTAGAAATAATGTATTGTTAAGGGATTGATTTAGTACAAAAGTTGTATAAAAATGAATCTTTCTAAGATCCATAATGATACTTTTCAAAACAGTATTATTGAAGAATATGATATTTCTAATAATTTGGATTTATTGAATAAATGGACTATTCCTAAAGTAGAACCTAAACTGGTTTACAAATTAGGAACTTTTGAGAGATTAGGATTGAAACAAGTAGTAAAAACTACTGAAGAGTCTATTCCTCTTCACAGAAATGATATGGTAATCGGTTTATTAAACAAAAAGGATATTTTACCTTTTCAAAAAACTCATAAATTTTGACATATTGGTTTAGTGCAAATTGCTTTTAAACCTCTTACTTTAGAAGGTCTACCAGAAAGCTTTTTAGCAGCTTTACGTGATGGTAGAAATTTGAATTGGAAACAATCCCTTATGGGAATTATACAGTCTAGTCTGGCTCATGGACAAGTTTACTTTTGTAGTGACCCTTACCCGGATCACCTACTAAACAGAACTTAGGCATGCAATTAACTTAATAAAACAGATATCAGAATAAAACTGCGGAAACCAATAACATTATACAATCCCAGGTAAAGGAATCTGTAATTATCCAATAATATACAACCAAATCGAATAGCTGTATAAACCCAAACAACAGTAATAAAGCCTAGACGAAGCTCCAGCTGGCCAACCACTGACTAGCCCCTCCTGGATCCACCCTCCTCGTCCAATCGCAAACCTGCCCCATGGAATAGGGTGTCCAGAAAATACAGAGTACGAGACGTGAGCATAAAACGCTCAGTGCGAGAGTATGAGTATACATGCATGCAAAGTGAACTCCCTATAGACTCGAGGTCAAGGATCAGATAACAGAGACAGACCGGGCCCTGGTATGTAGCACGCTGTGCCGTCGCTTCAGGAGGTGGCTCCCATATCGAGATAATCGTGGATACGCCGGACCCAAATCGATGGAAGTCCATCCACTAACAGGATAGGGTACAACCCTACTACAGACATCTCGAAGGAGATACAGCAAGATGCAAATGAATGCAGCATAATATCATGGCATATAAATCATGCAGTCACATAATACATGCATACTCAGTCAGGATATCTCGAACAGTACTTTCGTACCTCAAATACCAGGTAGGCACTACCAGCTCTAAGTCCAAGCCTAAAGTCCGCCTACACAGCGAAATGATACCACTATCATTACAGTGCTCTAAAAGCCTTAACTAAGCTATAGCATACTCCTAAATATTTATAGGAAGCAAAAGCTATACCTTCGTCCGTCGTTAGCCCTTTGATGTCGATGCCTCCAGAACTTGGGCACAACTCCGCTATGACTATCGAACGCCTCTCCGACCTCCGGACCAAGCCTAAGAAGACTAGAACAGCTCGAATATGACTAGAAATAGAGAGGAAATCCGGAATTGGCAAGGAGAAATAAAGTCTCGGCCTTCTATTTATAGACAACGATCGGAGCCTCCGATCCTCGATCGGAACGTCCGAACCTGGATCGGAACGTCCGATCCTGCCATCGGAGCTTCCGAAGATCCTGATCTGCCACGTGTCAAAATATCACTTGTTGACTCCGGATAGGGGTGATCGGAGCCTCCGGTCCTGATCGGAGTTTCCGATCCAGCCACACGTCATGGATGACGTAATATCATCGGTGCCTCCGATCCTCATCGGAGCTTCCGATCCCGATCGGAGCTTCCGATCGTCCCTTCGGAGCTTCCGATCCGTCCAATCCCCAATTTATTTAATTAGCATTAATCCTTTAATTACTCAATTAGGGTTCGGGCTACTACATTCTCCCCCACTTAAGATATTTCGTCCTCGAAATCAGATCTTAAGTACCGAATGCAAATACAGAAATCAGAAACATTCTTTATTCAAATCAAACGTTTACAGAGTTTGCAACTGAATACAACTTAAAGAATGAAATCAAAACAACTCAGGATGGTCTTTACGCATCCTGTCCTCAAGCTCCCAAGTAGCTTCCTCAGTGCCTCGGCGCTGCCACTGAACTAAAACCAAAGGAATGACTTTGTTCCGTAAAACCTTATCCTTATAATCCAGGATACGAAGAGGTTTCTCAACATAAGTCAAATCCTTGTCTACCTGAACCTCAGATCGCTGCAGAATATGAGATTCATCCGCCACATACCGTCGCAACAGAGATACGTGGAACACGTCGTGAATGCTGGATAGATGCGGTGGCAAAGCTAGTCGATAAGCCAAATCGCTAATGCTCTCCAAGATCTCAAACGGACCGATAAATCTGGGAGACAACTTGCCCTTAAGGCCAAATCTGAGAATCTTGCGGAAAGGTGACACTCTCAGAAACACTTTCTCCCCGACCTCGAACTGCAAGGGCCTACGCCTGATATTAGCATAGCTGGCCTGACGATCCTGTGCAGTCTTAATCCGTTTCTTGATTTGATCAACAATATCTATCGCCTGCTGGATAAACTCCGGTCCCTCAGCCTGTCTCTCCCCCACTTCTTCCCAGAAGAGTGGAGTACGACAACGTCGCCCATACAACGCCTCAAAAGGTGCCATCCCAATACTAGTGTGATAGCTGTTGTTGTAAGCGAACTCGATCAACGGCAAATGATCCTGCCAGGCTGAACCAAAATCCAAGACGCACGCTCTAAGCATATCCTCTAACGTACGGATAGTGCGCTCTGACTGACCATCAGTCTCTGGATGATAGGCTGTACTCAAACTGAGAGTAGTACCCATCGCACGCTGAACACTCCCCCAGAATCTAGAAGTAAACCTGGGGTCCCGATCGTTGACAATGCTCACAGGCACTCCATGAAGTCGAACGATCTCCTGAATGTACATCCGTGCCATGCGATCCACAGAGTACTCTCGGCTATAGGCAATGAAATGTGCTGACTTGGTGAGTCGGTCCACCACCACCCAGATAGCATCACAGTTCCTCGGGGATACCGGCAAATGGGTCACAAAGTCCATAGTGATAAACTCCCATTTCCATTCAGGAATAGGCAGACTGTGAAGCAATCCTCCAGGTCGTCGGTGCTCTGCCTTGACCTGTTGACACACCAAACATCTGGAAACAAACTGATAAACACTGCGTTTCATTCCCTTCCACCAGAAACGAGTACGTAGATCCTTGTACATCTTGTTGCTCCCAGGATGAATACTCAACTTAGTGCGATGTGCCTGAGATAAAATCTCCTCTCGCAACTCTTCATCCTGTGGAATCACAAGCCTACCAGACAAACACAGAAAGCCATCTGACTGATAATGAAATCCAGACGAGCTACCCTCGTTAGCTAGACGAGCTAAACGCTGGGTCTTCGAATCAGACATCTGAGCATCTCGGATCCGCGAGTACAAGGCTGGCTCAGATAATATCTCAAACATCTGGATACTCTGCATACCTTTCTTATGCTTGAAGGTATAACCTGAAGTACAACAGTCACTGATCGCACTAGACATCGAATAAGTCTGAAGTGCGGATAGTCGCACCTTGCGACTCAAAGCATCAGCGGTGAGATTAGCAGCTCCCGGATGGTACTTAATCTCGCAATCATAGTCCTTAAGCAAGTCCATTCAACGTCTCTGTCTCATGTTCAATTCTGCCTGAGTGAACAAATACTTGAGACTCTTATGGTCGGTGAAGATCTCAAATTTCTCGCCATACAGATAATGACGCCAGATCTTCAAAGCGAACACAATGGCTGCTAACTCCAAATCATGGACTGGGTAGTTGTCCTCGTGAAGCTTCAGCTGTCTAGAAGCGTATGCGATCACATGCCCATTCTGAGTCAGGACACAACCTAACCCCTGAAGAGAAGCATCCGTGTAAACTACATACCCTCCAGATCCTGACGGTAATGCTAACACCGGCGCAGAAGTCAACCGCCGTCGAAGCTCACGGAAATTCTCCTCACACTCGGAGGACCACTCAAAATCCACACCCTTGCGGGTAAGCTGCGTCAACGGTCGAGCTAACTGAGAGAAATTCAGAATGAAGCGACGATAATACCCTGCTAGACCCAGAAAACTACGGATCTCAGCAACTGTCGTCGGACGCGACCAATTAAGTACCGCTTCAATCTTGCTTGGATCAACAGAAATCCCCTCCCTGGATATGATATGGCCAAGAAAGACCACTCTATCCATCCAGAACTCACACTTGCTCAGCTTGGCGTACAACTGCTCATCTCGAAGAGTCTGTAGTACCAACCGCAAGTGAGAAACATGCTCTTCCGTATTACGCGAATACACCAAGATATCGTCAATGAAGACCACGACAAACTTGTCCAAATACTCCCTGAAGACACGGTTCATCAAATCCATGAATATAGCCGGCGCATTAGTCAAACCAAATGGCATCACTAGGAACTCGTAATGCCCATAGCGAGTACGGAATGCAGTCTTGGCTACGTCCTGATCACGGACTCTCAACTGATGATACCCAGATCTCAAGTCAATCTTGGAGTAAATAGAAGTACCCTGCAGCTGATCAAACAAGTCATCAATACGAGGCAACGGATACTTGTTCTTCACAGTGACTCGATTCAGCTGCCGATAGTCAATGCACAGCCGCATCGACCCATCCTTCTTCTTCACGAAGAGAACAGGAGCTCCCCAAGGAGATACACTAGGACGAATGTACCCCTTGTCCAAAAGATCTTGTAGCTGATTCTTCAACTCACGCATCTCTGACGGAGCCAGACGATACGGTGCTCTAGAAATAGGCAAAGTACCCGGCATCAACTCTATGCCAAACTCGACTTCCCTAGCAGGAGGAAAACCCGGAATCTCATCAGGAAACACATCTGGAAATTCATCCACAACAGGAATGCTCTCTATCCCAATACTCTCAGCGGACAAATCAACTGCATAGATAAGGTAGCCTTCCCCGCCAGACTCCAGAGCTCGACAGGCTCTCAAAGCTGATACCAAAGGCATCGGGGGTCGCGCTCCCTCACCATAGAAAAACCAACTCTCACTCCCTTCCGGATGAAAGCGTACTAATCTCTGATAGCAGTCCACTGAAGCTCGATAGGTAGTCAGCACATCTATTCCCAGAATGCAATCAAAGTCGTCCATCGCCAGGACCATGAGATTCGCTAACAGAATGTTCCCTTCGAACTCTAAAGGGCAACCCATCACTAGACGCTTAGCCAAAGCAGATTGGCCCGTCGGAGTAGAAACAGACATCACTACGTCTAGTGCAATGCATGGTAATTTATGCCTCTTAACAAAACGTGCAGAAATGAAGGAATGAGATGCACCAGTGTCAATAAGTACAAGAGCAGGTATACCATAAAGCATAAATGTACCTGCGATGACTTTCTCATTCTCCTCCACAGCCTGATCATGTCTCAGGGCAAACACCTGGCCAGAAGCTCGTGGCCTCAAATGAGAACTCCCAGCAGATTGTCCCTGCGACCTCTGCTGTATGGTAGCCTGAGAACCCGATCCTGAACCAGAACCAGAACCGCCTCCCCCAGACAGTGGACAATCCCTCCGGATATGACCAGTCTCTCCACAACGGAAACAAGCTCCAGAAGCTCTGCGGCACTTGTCGGATGGATGGTTCTTCCCACAGTGATCACACTTGTCCTTCTTACCGAAACGGACAACACCTCCCGAACCAGAGGAAGAAGTAGACCCGGACTTCTTGAATGACTGGGCACGGGGGGCCAAAGAACTAGCAGGTCTCGACTGAGAGAAAGACCTGTTTCGCCGAATGCTGTCCTCCGCCTGGTGACAACGGCTCACCAAACCCTCGTAGGACATGTCGTCGCCAACCGCCACACGGTCATGGATCTCAGGGTTAAGGCCCTGAAGGAACAGATTATACTTCATCTCTGAGCTATCAGCAATCTCGGGGCAATAGGATAGCAGATCAAAGAACCTCTGCTGATACTCATCGATAGACATGGCTCCCTGTCGCAGACTCAGTAGCTCGCCTGCCTTCGACTGTCGGAGTGCAGGAGGAAAATACCGCTTTTGGAAAGCTGTGCGAAACTCGGCCCAGGTGGCCACTCCTCTCGCCGCAACAAAAGGTGCAGAAGTAAACCTCCACCACCTGCGCGCACGCCCATCCAGAAGATAGCCAAGGGTCTCCACCTTCTGCTCATCAGTGCATTGGAAAGTCTGAAAAGTCGTTTCCATGCGGTCTAACCAGTTCTCCGCATCCTCCGGAGACTCACCTCCAACTAAGGGCTTAGGACCCATAGCTAAGAATCGACGCACAGTGAAACGCTCGTCGTCATGGTGACGATGACGCCGTTCTCGACGAGGCTCCCGGTCGGCATCACCCCAACGCCCACCAACACTGCCATGAGAACTCTGGTCGTCACGATTTGACATCTACAAAAATACCTCAAGATGAGACTAAATCCCAAGAAATCTTTTGCATGCTCTGATACCATAAATGTAGTGACCCTTACCCGGATCACCTACTAAACAGAACTTAGGCATGCAATTAACTTAATAAAACAGATATCAGAATAAAACTGCGGAAACCAATAACATTATACAATCCCAGGTAAAGGAATCTGTAATTATCCAATAATATACAACCAAATCGAATAGCTGTATAAACCCAAACAACAGTAATAAAGCCTAGACGAAGCTCCAGCTGGCCAACCACTGACTAGCCCCTCCTGGATCCACCCTCCTCGTCCAATCGCAAACCTGCCCCATGGAATAGGGTGTCCAGAAAATACAGAGTACGAGACGTGAGCATAAAACGCTCAGTGCGAGAGTATGAGTATACATGCATGCAAAGTGAACTCCCTATAGACTCGAGGTCAAGGATCAGATAACAGAGACAGACCGGGCCCTGGTATGTAGCACGCTGTGCCGTCGCTTCAGGAGGTGGCTCCCATACCGAGATAATCGTGGATACGCCGGACCCAAATCGATGGAAGTCCATCCACTAACAGGATAGGGTACAACCCTACTACAGACATCTCGAAGGAGATACAGCAAGATGCAAATGAATGCAGCATAATATCATGGCATATAAATCATGCAGTCACATAATACATGCATACTCAGTCAGGATATCTCGAACAGTACTTTCGTACCTCAAATACCAGGTAGGCACTACCAGCTCTAAGTCCAAGCCTAAAGTCCGCCTACACAGCGAAATGATACCACTATCATTACAGTGCTCTAAAAGCCTTAACTAAGCTATAGCATACTCCTAAATATTTATAGGAAGCAAAAGCTATACCTTCGTCCGTCGTTAGCCCTTTGATGTCGATGCCTCCAGAACTTGGGCACAACTCCGCTACGACTATCGAACGCCTCTCCGACCTCCGGACCAAGCCTAAGAAGACTAGAACAGCTCGAATATGACTAGAAATAGAGAGGAAATCCGGAATTGACAAGGAAAAATGAAGTCTCGGCCTTCTATTTATAGACAACGATCGGAGCCTCCGATCCTCGATCGGAACGTCCGAACCTGGATCGGAACGTCCGATCCTGCCATCGGAGCTTCCGAAGATCCTGATCTGCCACGTGTCAAAATATCACTTGTTGACTCCGGATAGGGGTGATCGGAGCCTCCGGTCCTGATCGGAGTTTCCGATCCAGCCACACGTCATGGATGACGTAATATCATCGGTGCCTCCGATCCTCATCGGAGCTTCCGATCCCGATCGGAGCTTCCGATCGTCCCTTCGGAGCTTCCGATCCGTCCAATCCCCAATTTATTTAATTGGCATTAATCCTTTAATTACTCAATTAGGGTTCGGGCTACTACAACTTTGATGTTTATCCAAATCTTTTTTTATCTTTATCTGATATAAATAATCTTGATGCTTTAACTTTAAATGTTAAAACCCATGGTTATACTTATATTCCTGGAACAAAAGTTATATGTATATGTTATAGAATCTATTTTAAACCTTTATTTACTTTAAATCCCGTGTGTAAAAGAGTAGATAAAGATTTGAATGAAAAAATTCTAATAGAAACCAATTTTAGTAGATCTAAAATTACTACACGTAGATCTATCAAATGGGAAAAAATTATATTTCCTGAAAATTGGATAATTGAACAAGTTGTTCCTAGAAATCCTATTATAAATAGTGATTTACAAAATATTGTTCAGAATAATGAAGGATCTGTAGAAATACAATTTCATAAAGAACAAAGAAGATTATTACCTTCTTCTGCTAGATCTCTTGCTAGATCTAGATCTATGTATTCTCATATTTCTCCTATAGATTATATGATTGATATACCTCAATCATCAAGAGCATCTACTTCTCAAATAAGAGAAGACAATGGATCTCAATCCTCTAAAGAGGATGTAGTTGATGAATTAATTATCAACAAGAATAATATTGTTCATGGTATTTATAATGTTCAAAACATTAGAGAAACTGATACGATATCAGAAATAAATTTTATATGATTTTTATGGATAGTACGCCCAAACTTGATTTTTCTAAAGGATCTTTTGCTAGACAAAAGATTAATTATGAATTTTATCTTCCAAAATGGAATATTTTCAGAAAATGGTATTTTCAAAGTTTTTCTGAAAAAGAATATGATATAATAAGATATGAATTTTATTCTTTTGTGAAAAACATAATAATTTGATTCTTTTTGTCCCATGGTTTATTAGAACTTACGTGATTGATTATATTAATGTTATTGAAAGAACTTATAAACTTTCTTCTGGTTCTATACAGAAATCTTTGTACCCTCCTCAACTACCTTTTCAAATTGAAAAGAATAATAAAATCTTAAGTTTTGTTTCTTTCTCTAAATTATTTGAGAATGACACTTTACAGGTTACTATTAAACATATTAACCAAATTTTGGAAAAACAAATTACACTAATTTATATTTGAATATTTTAGGAGAAGAAATTACTTCTTTACATAATAGAGTCGAAATGATTATTTCTGCTATTAATAAAATTAAACAAGATATTCATATACAACAGAAGGAAGAGACCAATATTGTATTCATAGCTTCTTCTTCTATTCAGCCACCTCCTGAAATCAAAGATTTCAAATTAAAATCTTCCATGTTTGAATTAGAAAAATTTATAGAAGAAAAATTAAAAAATTTCAATGTTTCTACTCTAGATGTTAAAATTGAAAATGATTCTGATAATGAGATTAATAAATTGAAATGGGCTGATAGACCTACTCATAATAAATATTATTATAGTAGACCTACTCCTATAGATGTTCTTAATGAAGAACAAGAATATATTATTTCTAATAATTATAATGGTAAAAGCATTTATGAATGGAATATTGATGGTTTTGCAGACAAGCATATTTATAATATTGCTCATCGTATGCTTATGTATAGTACTGTTTGTAAGAATAATGGTAATACTGACAAGAATATTGCTAAGATGCTTACAGCAGGTTTTACTGGCCAACTTAAAGGTTGGTGGGATAATTATTTAGCTCAAACTCAAAGAGATGAAATTTTAGGAACTATTAAAATTGAGAATAATATTCCTACTGAGCATGCAGTTTATACTTTAATTATGACTATGATTGAACATTTTACAGGAAGATTTACTGATAATAGTGAGAATATTCGTATTTTGCTTAGTAATTTACGTTGCAAAACTCTCACTGATTTTAGATGGTATAAGATACTTTTCTATCTAGAATTTATGAATTACCTGCCTGTAATACTAGTCAATGGAAAGCAAAATTTATTGATGGTCTTCCAGGTTTATTTGCTGAAAGGATTAGAAAAATTCTAAGAAAAGATAATTTGTCGATTCCTTATGATAGTTATATTATGGAAAGCTTATTAGTACTTGTGTTCAAGAAGGTCTAGCTCTTTGCAATGAATTAAAACTAGCTAAACAAATAAAAAGACAAAATTTGTTAGAAAAAAAGACAACTTGGTAAATTTTGTGACCAATTTGGTATTGATATGCCTAAAGATAAGAAAACAGTACCTGATATAGGTAGATCCAATAGATCTAACAAATTTTATAGAAAACGTCGTCCCTTATCTGAAAAAAAAAAGATAAGAAAGAAAAAAGAAAAGAGATACGTAGGCAGAAAAGGACATATCCTAAGAAAAAATATAAAGTTATTTGTCATGAATGTGGCAAAGAGGGTCATTACGCTAATAAGTGTTGGACCAAAGAAAAGATTAAAAATCTTGACATAGATGATAATATTAAAGAAAAATTATTTAATATCTTTCTAACTTCTGAATCTGATAAAAGTTCGAAATATGAATCTTATAGTTCTGAAGATATTAATGCTTTAGAGAATGATTCGATTATCTCAGATTCTGATACTGAGGATTGTGATGCGTGTATTCAAGGACAAGTATGCACTAAGAAAGATAATAACAATGATGAGTTTTATAAACTTATGTCTCAATTTTAGGATATTAATATTAATGTTCTTGATAATAATAATAATATTTTAGAATTCCTTAAAATGATTAAGGATCCCAGTTTAATTTCTAGTATCATTGATAAAATGGATAGTAATCCATCTGCTAGTAATAAAACCTTTCTTATTAATCCTACTTATACTATGACAGAAGTCAAAAAACTTCTCAAACAGAAGTATGAAAATCAAAATCCTGTGACTATTCAGGGTTTAGTTCATGAGATTAATAATCTAAAAAAAGAGGTAAAAATTTTACAAAATGAAAATTTAGTTCTTCATAAAAGAATTAATAAAATTGAGAAAGGTAAAGAAAAATTTTATGGTCAAGGAAATTTCAGGATATTGAAAATGATTATGATCAAGAAGACTATTTTAAAAAATTATCTTTCTTTGAGAATAATCACCTTTTTGTATTAAGTATGATTATATCTCAAAAATGGTATACTAATATTACTCTTTTAATTTATAATTCTTATAAGAAAAATTTTATTGCCATGATTGATAGTGGTGCGGATTTAAATGTTATACAAGAAGATCTTATACCCACCAAATATTTTCATAAGACCACTCATTCTTTATCTCATGCAGGTAGAGAACCTCTTGATATAAATTATAAATTACCTAAAGCTTATATTTGTAAGGACAAAAAGTGTATCGCTATAAGTTTTTTACTTGCTAAAAATATTTCTAGCCAACTTATACTTGGTCTTCCTTTTATTTATAAAATTTATCCTTTAACTCATATAGATGACAAAGGAATTACAGGTACCTTTGAAGGAAAACCTATTTCTTTTCCGTTTATTACAAAACCTATTAATATGGTGTTAAATGAATTACATGATAAAATTGATAGAAAAATTTTTTCATATAAATTCTTTAAAAGAGGAAGTCAATTCCTTAACTATTGAAGAAAAATTGAAAAATTCTAAATTACAGGAAAAAAATTCAATTTGTTCATAATAAATTTTCTTTAGAGATCTGTAATGATCATCCCAATGCTTTTTGGGATAGAAAGAAACATATTGTTTCTATTCCTTATGAGGAAACTTTTGATGAAAAAAGTATTCCCACAAAGGCTCGTCCTTGTCAAATGAATTCTGAATATTTGGAATTATATAAAAATGAAATAAAGTCTTTATTAGATAAAAAGTTAATAACTCCCTCTCAGTCTCCTTGGTCTTGTACTGCTTTTTATTTTAATAAGCATTCAGAGAAGGAAAGAGGAGTTCCCAGGTTAGTAATAAATTATAAACATCTTAATAAAGTTTTGAAATGGATTAGACATCCTATTCCTAACAAAAAAGATTTATTAGATAGACTTTTTAGTGCTTTAATATTTTCAAAATTTGATTTAAAATCAGGGTAGAGGAACTTATTCCTCTTATAGAGGAAGAGGTGGAAGAGGATTATCGCCTCAGATAATTGCTCAGCATGGTAATAAAAAGCTAATAGCTCAAAATATTGTAAGTTCATCTGGAAGCAATACTCCAGATAAAAGTAATCCATTATATGATGAATTTCAAGAATTTTTGAAGCAGAAAAAAGAAAAAGAAGGAAATATTCCGGAATCTTCGGCATCATATGCCAATGTTATGAAAGAAGATGAGAATGATTCTCAATATACTGAGAATGAATATCAAGAGATAATTCTTCTTATAGAAGAAAAAGATATTCAATGGATGGAAAATCCTTGGAATATTATGGAAAGGTATTTATCTAACACATCATATGTGATTGGATCTTATAAGCCAAGAGGATTTTATGAAAATCTACTTCTTTCTACACAAAATGTGGAAATCACTCATTTTTCAGGTAATACCCAGACACAAGGGATTTATAATTTCTCTAAATTTATTATCAAAAAGATTATATCTATCGAAGAATGGGGAATTTCTTCATTAGTTGACAAATAATTTTATTCTCCAAATCATAAAACAAATTTCAAATATAACTATTGGGATTATATTGAAAGTTTTAAAAAAACTTTATTTTATGAAAATAAAAAGAGAAAGCATTCCTGGTTTTTAAAAGTTTGTGAAAATGCTTTTCATTATCCAATTCCTAATTGGTTTTTCGATTGGTGGAAGATGTTTGGTACCTCTGCAAAAAATTTGCCTAATATCCTTAAAGGATTAATGGAAGAATGGATAAATTGTTCTTCTCAAGTTCAAAAATCCTCTGTTCATGTCATAGAGGGAAAAAAATTATTGTTTATTTTTTATTGAATTTGGAATCCCTTGGATTTGGAAATGGAAACCCCAATCTGGTTATACCAATAGAGGTATTCCTTGCTTATGGCGCATCAGCCTAACAAAATTCTGGGAAAAAATGATGAGAAATGACCCAGAAACTGGTAAAATATATGGCGATGAAACCATAAAGTCTATAGAGGTCAAAATCAAAGCTTATAAGCAAGACAGAAAAGAAAAAGAGACTCCTAGTCCTTTCAAAATCATTACCCAAAAATATTCTGAAATATATTATCAGAAAGAAATGATTGAGTTATATATAGAAGAAATGAAGAAAGACATATGTAAAAATTTCTCTTATTCAGATTCAAAATCTGACACTTCAATGGCATCAGACTCTAGTGATATCAAATTTCATAAACAAATGATGCAAGATGCTCAAGATCCTCAAGAGGATATTACGGAATTTTCTATTGAAAAAGTATTCAATACTTTAAAAGAATCTTTGAAGGACAATATTAAAAAAGGTTGATGGAAGAACAACATGAGAAGATTTGTCCCAGATGTTTCTGCTATATTCAGTGGAAAAATTTTTGATCAAATTGTTATTGAAGGTCACAATAAGCGACAAAAAAGCTTTGAAGAAAACTACTCATATTTACAAAGGAAGAGGATTGTTAAAGACACCAAAAAATTGCTTCGACAACACAATGCTAAATTTCAGCTTTGTATGAGGAAATATCCAAATACACCAATTTGCATTCAGCAAAATCTTCCCAAAGATATGATGTAAAAATCATGGAAAAAGATGCCAAAAGCTCCTTATCATAATTCCACTACAAGTTAAAGTTTTTTGCTTTGGTGGTCACGGAAATTCTCCAAGCATTCCAAAAATGTCTATGTCTACTTTGATAAAGTAGTATTATTATGTATCCACTTTAATAAAGTTGTTTTGCACTATGTATTGCACTATGTATTTTTGGTTTTGAAGTCCGGGGTTTTATGTCCGGATTTTTTTTCTATTTATAGGATGAGTCTTGTTAGTAATTGCAGGACTTGAATAAGTTTCTAGCTACGTTTTCCTTTTTTCTTTTGTAAAAAAGTGTTCTTGAAGAAATAATATTACTACTGGTTTCCTTTGTAAGTTTTCTTGTTCCCTTTAAAAAATTTTGTTTTGTTATTTAATTTTTATAAATTTTGTGAATCTAGCCTGAATGGCAGGCTAAACTATTTTGTACTAAATCATGATCTGACAATATAATTATTTATAACTTGGTTCTTATGTTGTTTATGGATTCATAAAACATAAATCAAGTTATTATGAGTTAAATAACAGGTTCAAATATTTGATTAAAAGTTTTATTTCAGCTCTTTAGCCGTTTTAGCCGTGTGTTGGCGTTTAGGCGTTTCCGAGCGATTTTTTTAGAACTGATAATCAAACTATTTGGTAATATCCTATGTATGATTTTGTAATATCCTATATTGATTTGTACTATCCCATGATAATGCGATCTCTAGAATGGTTAAGGAAAAACGACAAAATTTTTACTCTAATTTTAAAATATTGGGTGTTATTTAGCTTTATTTTCATCAAGCTAGATTTCAATGTTTATAACATAGCTTTAGTTGTACTAAATGCGTCTCGTAAGAGAAAATAAGTATCAAATAAATAATGTTTTTAGTGTCTTTCGACTTAAAAAAATAAATAAACAAAAAAAATCCAAGTTACTATATGAAATCAAACACTTCAATAATTTAAATCACTAAATTATAACATTCCTCAGACAACTAAAATTGCAATTTTCTGTAATATACTAGTATAGTTGTAAAGTAATGTACGGTGTAAATGTGTACAGTGGCCAAAAGAAAAGTCAAATAAAAAATATAAAATGATGAAAACATATAATATGTACGAACAATATTAATATTATTGGAAATTATATATTAAAATTAGATTGAAAATTATTGTGATGGTGATGTGATGATATTTTAATTTTTGATTATGTAATGGATGACATATTTATTTTTGGACATTTCTCAATTGAGTATCTATAAATAGACCTCAACATTTGTGAAGAAAGTACACAAGTTTAGAGAGAAGATTTTATAAGTGTTTGGTTTGATATATATTTTGAGTTTTAGAGTTTTTAGTTTTTACCATAAATTTTTACTTTTCACAACACGTTATCACCACGATCGCTCGAAGGTTCTCTATAATTTCCGACGCTCCAAAACACAAAGAGAAGACAAAAATATTTAACAAGTAAGTATATTTATTTTATTGTTTATTTATTTGTTGTGTATATATTTAATATATAATATCATGTTATTATCAGACATGATAAAAAAAATAAGTTTTTTTAAAAAAACTTGTTATAAATCCTGGAGGATGTTAAGACGACATCCCACACTCCCAGTAAGGGATACGACAAGTATAAAAACTTCTAAGGTTTTTAAATAATAACGTGATATGATTATACATTAATGTTTGTATAATTTTATTGTGTAATTATATTTGTATAATTTCATGTTATTATATAAGAGGCTGTCTATGACACCGACCTTATAATAACGTGATATGATTATACATTAATGCTTATATAATTTTATTGTCTAATTATATTTGTATAATTTTATGTTATTATATAAGAGGCTGTCTATGACACTGACCTTGTAATAACGTGATATGATATATATTTTATTGCGTATATTAATTATGATTATCATTATATGCATCACATGATTATCACAAATTTTTATTCAACACAACTCGATTTTTTCTTACCCCCAACGGTAACAAACGACTAGTTTTTGCCCTATAAATATGTTCACTCAAACTCATTTTCAATCACAACAAATTCACTCTTTCTCTCAAAATAATTTCTCCTCGATTTTTCGAAGATGAAGATGATGACATTTATAAGACTATTTTTCATAACGACAATGATCATCATACTCGCGAGTCTTGTACTCACCAGCGATCACTACAACAAATATATTAATTAACCACACTGAAACGACAACAGTTTTATATCTAAACTATTGCCTTTTAGTCTTTAACAATGGTTTTTATAAAAAGCGTTGTTGTTGGCCATATTTTATTTAAAAACGACAATGGTTTTAACAAAACCGTTGTCTTATATGTATCAAAGACAACGAAAACCGTTGTCTTTGAGCGGATTTTTTATGATCTACGACAACGGTTTTAATTAACCGTTGTCTATGAGCGTTTTTTTGAAGGTCTAAGACAACAGATTTTGCAATCTGTTGTCGTTGCTATTTATTTATTTATTTATTTTTATTTTTAATATTTTAAAAAATATAATACATATTTTAAAAAATATAATACATATAATAACCATATAGTACTACACGCCTGCCTTAAGAAGAAACGAGAGAAACCCAATCCCTAGCCAAACCCTTCGCCCCCTTCAACCCAGCTCACCTCTGGCACCGATCGATCGCCGAAAAATGGTTGTCTGACCTCTTTGCATCTAGCCCAAGCCTTAGCAACTTTCACTGTGTAAGTTTCGTTGCTTTCTTCTCTTGCTTCGGGCTCATGCTTCGTGGTATTTTTAGTAGATGTTGAGGGTCTAGATTTATTGTTGTTTGGGTTTTCGGTGAATGTCGAGAAAAGGGTGAAAAACGAGACTCTGTTTTGTTTTTTTTTTTGGGTTCTTTCATTAGCTCATCTGTTTGGGCTTATTTTTTTGGGTTCCTTCTTGTTTGGGCACCTCCGAATGTCGAGATGTTCATAGCATAGACGAAGCACATTATATTTGTGCTTTACTCTCATTGACTGACTTGTGTGAAGTTTTGAGTAATTTGACACACGACTCTCGGAAAATAAGCTAGCAGCTGCAAAATTTCCTCCACAATCACTTTTTTTTTATTCTAATAAAGATATTTTTAAACACTATCTTCACGTATTTGAAAGAAGAAAATTATTTTTAAGAGCAGAATTTATTAAATGAGATGATTCAAGTGACATTATTGAATTGAGTTTGGCAGATTTCAGCTGCACTGCTCCTCGCTGCTTTCTGTTGTTTGGGGACACACATATAGGATAATAATAAACTAGAAAGTAAGCGCATAAATTGATTCTGAAGTATAGGTATGATTAAATTAATCAAAAAAGGAAAAAAAGTGAAGTTTAATGAATTTGCCTTGATGTTAGAGTTTCTAGCAGTGTCAGCTGATGCATTATCTTGGGATGAATAACAGTTAATAGGAGTTATAGCTTGTGCCTTGCATTGACTTGTTCCTATGATTTTGCTTGCAGGCGATGCACAATCATTCCTAATGCTTGCAGCTTTAGCTGTATAAGCGCCATCATTGGAGAAGTTCTCCTTCTCCACAAGTTCATCAATACCATCGACGACGGGTGACTTTTCTGTTGACACACCACTGTTTGCGGCATTCCCACTTAGTTTAGACTTTACGTTGGATTTATTTTTGTGGGCCGTCAAGTTAGCTGCTTTCTCAGGAGAAATAGAGTTCTTTGGTTGACGTTTTGGAGCATAGCCAATTTTATGGCAATTGAAAGACCTATTACCAATTCTAATTATCCCAATGAGCTAGTAGATATAAAAGTTTAAGACTCATGTTAAAAGAATAGCTTGGGATGAAGAATCAAACCAATAAGCCTTTTGTACATGTATTAGTCTGGCCTAGAGTCTTGACAGTGCAGTTGTGCGCTCAAATACTTGTTTATTATGCGCTGGTTCAACAAATCCGATCTATAATGCTCGCAAATTTAAAATCTACGAGAAAATAATATGTTTTGATTTTTACATTTGATGGTTTGCTGGCTGTCATTAACAAATCATTTATATTTCGAATGCAACAGTACTCAAGGTATCCATGAAAGAAAAAGGTGGAAATATTTGCATAAAACAACGATTATTTCCAGCTGTGTTAGATAACTTCTTTGTGTGTTTTCTTGGCCATAATGGTGCGTGTTCTAAATTGATACAGGATTATTTCCAGCTGTGTTAGATAACTTCAGTGCCAATGTCTCTGTGGATGGGAACTGATCTGTGAATCTTGCCTGTGGTATACTGCTGGTAAGACAATCCTCTTCTTCATTTCTTATTTTTGATTTCTGAAATATGACCATAAAAAAGTGGTTCTTACTTGGTAAATTCATTTTGTTTGTCAAAAAATATAAATATTTAATTTTTATCATCCTTTTTTAAAATGACCATGCTTATAAATTTCATTGCATAAATTTTTTAATGTCCAGAAATGATATTTTCAATCAAATAAGTTATAGAAGCATGGTCGAAAAATATAAATATTTTCCACTGGGAAATTAAAAATACCATTGGACATTAAATATACCATTTCTGGACATTGAAAAACAATCATGTTCTTCATTTCTTATTGCTGATTATTGAAGTATAACCATCAAATTTGCGCTGGTTCAACAAATCTGATCTATAATGCCCGCAAATTTAAAATCTACGAGAAAATAATATGTTCTGATTTTTACATTTGATGGTTTTCTGGCTGTCATTAACAAATCATTTATATTTCGAATGCAACAGTACTCAAGGTATCCATGAAATAAAAAGGTGGAAATATTTGCATAAAATAGCGATTATTTCCAGCTGTGTTAGATAACTTCTCTGTGTGTTTTCTTGGCCATAATGGTGCATGTTCTAAATTGATACAGGATTATTTCCAGCTGTGTGAGATAACTTCAGTGCCAATGTCTCTGTGGATGGGAACTGATCTTTGAATCTTGCCTGTGGTATACTGCTGGTAAGACAATCCTCTTCTCCATTTCTTATTTTTGATTTTTGAAATATGACCATCAAAAAGTGGTTCTTACTTGGTAAATTCATTTTGTTTGCCATTAAATTCTTTTCACAATTTTTCATTATGTTTCTGGTTGAATATCAAATCATAAAATTTATTTTTCTGAGAAATTCGCTCATTTTCACTCAAATATTTTTGCTTAGTAGAATCAGTTCTTTCCTTATTTTTCCAGAGTCCGTTGGTTGGTGGATTAGATCAATATTTAAGGATTTTATTATAAAGATTAGAAAATTAGTGTTAACTAGTATATTTCTTCAACAAACTAGAATGATAAAACATTGATTAATTTTTTTTAAGTTTTGAAGGATTAGACTCAGTGTTGGTTGCTTATTTGTATGAGTAATGGACAAAGCTTGGATGTCAAAGAACAGATTATCACATGAATATGAGGTTGGGGTAGAATCTTTTCTGCAATTTGCAATGCAAAATGCCAACGATCCAAATGAAATACCTTGCCCCTACACAAGATGTGGTAATCTACAGATGAAAAATATTCGCACTATAAGGGCACATTTGTGTTGTAATGGCATGGATTTAACATATCATACATGGATTTGGCACGGGGAAAGATCTACGGTCAAGAACCCAATGAATGATAGTTATCAAGTAGGACCAGATGAACACAAATATTTTGCCGAGGAAACTATAGATATGGTACATGATGCATATGATATCTATGCTGAGAATCCAAGCCAATTTCATAAGATACTTGAAGATGCCGAGAAACCTTTATACTCTAGATGCACAAAATTTACAAAGTTAACAACACTTGTGAAATTATTTAATTTGAAAGCAAAATATAGTTGGAGCGATAAAAGTTTCACTGACTTGCTTAGTTTGTTAGGAGAAATACTTCCTGATCACAATGAATTGCCTTTATCCTACTATGATGCAAAGAAAAGCTTCAGTGCATTAGGAATGAATTATGTGAAAATACATGCTTGCCCTAATGATTGTATCTTGTACCGGAAAGAGTTTGAGGACTTGTCCAATTGTCCTATTTGCGGTATGTCTAGGTGGAAGTTGGGTAATAATTCTATGGTGAATGAAGGTATTCCTGCAAAGGTTCTTTGGTACTTTCCACCTATTCCAAGATTTCAAAGATTATTTCGGAACAAAGAGGTGTCTAAAGAGTTAACTTGGCATGCTGATAAAAGAATTCGTGATGGATACTTGCGTCATCCAGCTGATTCGCCGGCTTGGAAAGTAGTGGCACAAATGGCCGGATTTTGCATTGGAGTCAAGAAATCTTAGATTGGCCATATCAGCAGATGGGATCAATCCCCATAGTTTGATGAGTTCTGCATATAGCTGTTGGCCAGTTGTGATGATCACTTACAACCTTCCTTCATGGTTGTGTATGAAGAGAAAATTTATGATGCTGACTTTATTGATTTCTGGACCCAAACAACCGGGAAATGATATTGACGTTTATTTAGCACCTCTAGTTGATGACTTAAAATGCTTATGGGAGATAGGTGTTGATGCGTATGATGCATATCGGAAAGAATATTTCTCGCTCAGAGCTGTCTTAATATGGACAATAAATGATTTTCCTGCTTATGGGAACATGTCAGGTTGTGTTGTGAAAGGATATCAAGCATGCCCTATCTGTGGGGAAGAAACATATTCGATCAGGTTGAAGCATAGTAGAAAAATGTCATATACAGGTCATCGAAGGTTTTTCCTAGAAATCATCCTTATCGAAGGCAAAAAAAAAGCTTTTAATGGGAAACAAGAGTTTAACCCCGCACCAAAACCATTAACTGGGCTTGAAGTGTTGGAAAGAGTTGATAAGATTAACTATCGATCGGGAAAAATGAGTGGGAAGCTTCAGCGCAAGGAGTTGGAAACAAAATCATGTTGGAAAAGAAAATCTATATTCTTTGAACTAGAGTATTGGAAACATCTACATGTTCGACATGTGCTTGATGTGATGCACATTGAAAAAAATGTTTGTGAAAGTCTTATTGGTACGCTACTTAATGTTCCAGGAAAAACAAAGGATGGGGTAGCCGCTAGACTAGACCTTGTGGAGATAAATGTGAGGACTGATTTGGCACCAAAGATGGAGGAGAATAGAACTTATTTGCCAGCAGCTTGTTATACACTAAGTAAGGCTGAGAAAAGAAAACTTTGCAATTCTTTGTTTGGAATGAAAGTCCCGACAGGTTACTCATCCAATGTTAAAAATCTGGTGTCAATGAAGGACTTGAAACTTGTTGGCCTCAAGTCACATGACTACCACACTTTGATGCAACAATTGTTTCCAATCGCCATCCATGATGTCTTGCCTAAACATGTTAGAGATACTATCATCCGGTTGTGTGGGTTCTTCAATGTTTTATGCAATAAAGTGATAGATGTCTCAAAGTTGGATGGTCTGCAAAGAGAGATTGTTACCCTATTGTGTATGCTTGAAAAATATTTTCTTTGTATTTTATCTTGAAATTTATAGTTCGTTTTCATTATCACTCTTTTTTTCTTTGTAATATGTATGCCTAACAAGATGTCAACTTTTGCAGGAACTGTGATTGGGGAAACTTGAGGTCTGATTTGGCATTGAATAATCTTATAATTTCTGGCACTATGGAAGCTCGTGAACAGTTTCGTAAGGGTTATCACAATGGTAAAGCTGCTGAAAACAATGAGGGAGAACCGGTGGAATCTACTGAGACCGAGATGACAAGAAGTTCTAGAGGACGTACACGTTTAGATAAGGTCATTAGGCAAAGGGTGCAGGGAGTTAGAAAGGATGTAATGTTCAATAAAATTGGACAGCCAATAGGAGAGTTTGCGGTTGAAATGCAGAGTTTTATAGGAGTTCTCGCTCGAGAAAAGATTAAGATCAGTTACAAGACTTGGAAGCAAGTTCCAAGTGATGTTAAAGAATTAATATGGGAATCAATTAATGTAAGTAAGAAGTATTTGACAGTTTAAATAAATTAAATATTATGTATGGGTTGATATCTACTTTTCTTTACAGCTGACATACAATATTAGCCCAAGCTGGAAGAGGGGCTGTTTGCATTCAGCGAATAGTAAGTGGCGGCAATACAAGGCGCATCTCACTGAGAAGTTCATTTTCTCGAAGCTTGATAAGCCAGAGGAGTTGAAAGAACCGCCAAGTGGCTACGGTATTCCACGGGATGATTGGAGTTCATTTGTAATCATTCGCATGTCCGTTGACTTCATGGTAAGATCGATTATTAATTAGTTCTTAAAAACAATTTAACATGTCATTATTATATATACCGATACATTAACACACGTGGAGGATTATTTAACTAGAACTTAAGTGCTGAGCAAAAGAAGAGAAGAAAGCAGAACATATACCCACATCGGCTTTCCCGTAAAGGTTATGCACAATTTGCTGATGAAATAGTAAGTATTTTTTCATAGCCTATCTTCTATAACAATGGCAATCATTTGATAATTAGCTTTGAATAATTATTACCCCCTACAAGAAAAAACGACAAAAATAATATTTTTTATCTTGTTTGAAGGCAAGTGAATTATGTGATGATGATGATGTCAATCGGGCTCTTATTTGGAAGAAAGGACGGGTGAATAAGGAGGGTGAAGTTGAAGGAGATGATCTAAAAATGAAATTAGAAAAGATTGTATGTAATAAGTACATGAATCCAATAGTATTTATTCAACTAAACTGGTTTTTGGTAAAAAAAAATTTCTTGTGCTTGACAGGATGAATATGTGCAAAAAAAAAAACGGGATGGTAAGTTGCACTTTGAAGGGTCAAAAAAGGATATCCTTTCAAATGTATTGATTCAGAAGAGCATGTTGGACGTGTCAGGGGTGTTGGACGTCATATAACTCCAACTGTTTACTTTAATGTTGGTACATTATGGAAGAGTCCTACTGGTGATGGCCACTTATTGATGAAGCATAAAAAGGAGTTGTCAGAGGCAAAAATATTGATTTCAGAACAATCTACTCGCATTGCAGATCAAGACGAACGCATAAAAAAATTGGAAAAAATGTTCAAAAATGGTGCATGCGCCTCTGAGATTGAAGAGAAAGGTAGTTGCTCCGTAAAGTTACATCTCAGGAATGAAGACAAAATCAAAACAGAAAAGAGTGCCCCAAATTATGAAACTTTCATTGATGATGACATGCAAATTCTGAGCAAAGACGATTTCTTGCAGGTATTTCCTACGCTACTGTTATTATGTAATTAAATGAATGTCACCCGGGAGTTGAATCAATTTATAACATGATGAAACTTTGCTTTATAGGGCAAGTTGGTTACGTTGACACTGGAATCTAATATTATAGTTGCATACGGTACAATTTTTCATGTCAATGGAGGTGGTAACTTACTTCATGGAGTTCCATTGCCCGTAAATTGTATGCGCATCGCCATTGATGAGGTTTTGGAGAAATCAGCACAACTGCCATTCTCAATTCCAAATGAATGTGATACTATTGGTGATGCTATAGGTTGTCACGTGGCTTGGCCTGCGCACTTGGTATTGATGCTGGATGAGGTAAATATGATATTATAGTTGGACTTAACTTGTCCAATAAAATTTAGTGAACTGTACCTAACATATACATCTACATTTGCAATTTTTAGAAGCATGGAAAGAAGAAAAATGTGAAGAAAAAAAGTAGTTGTGTTTTGGCATGAACTACTTGTGCACCTTGAAGACATCATTCCCTTTTATGAGTTGGAGCCAGTATCTGCCAATTGTATGGTTGTTTACATTTGGTAGGTGTTCAATTAACATGAACTTTTATACATTAATTTTTTTAGCATATACGTTGTACATACTTTAATTAATTCAGCATAATAACATTTTTCTGTTGATAATGGCAAACATCTTTACAGAAAGATGAAAAGTGATAACAAGGTTGAGAAATATAGGTTCATGAATCCACACACCATCCAATTCATTCCATTTGTGACCAACCTTGACAGAAATGGTAAAATCGAACACTTCAATGAAAGAGTGACTGTTTTGGCAGATAGGTTGAGTGGTTCATCAAGAAATCAACTAGTTTTGGTGCCAGTTAGTGTTGGGTAAGCAAATGTTATAATATCATATGAAATTGATTTTTGAAAACTGTTTAGGGAAATGTATGCACTAATAATATATTTTTACGCATAGGTTTCATTGGATTCTCACTATTATTGATCCTTACATAGAGATGGTTTATTTTTTGGATCCACTGAGTCATCGTAATCGTTATGAGGACTGAAAATATGTAGTGAATATGTGAGTACATATTTTTGTCTTTATCAAGGACTTAATTATGTGATTCAACATTGATGTGTTAATATTATGTATGAAGGAGCTTGAAATTGTTTAATTCAAACAAAGAAAGAAAAGGCAGAAAACAGGCAATATGGGAAATAGTAAAGGTATGTATGCATGTCTACTTATGATTCATCTACAAATATTATTTGTAGCTGAGGCATTCTGCTTTCTTCTACACAGGGTCCTCGACAACCAGATACAAAACAATGTGGTTATTATGTGAAGAGATTTATGAAAGATATTGTTGAAGAAAATGTTAACAGTGAAAAGCATTCACTGTCCGCTATAGTAAATCTTCTCAAATAATTGTTTTTTTATTTTTTTTCAAAGTCATTTACATTTATTTGGGTAATAATATAATTTATTTGTGGTTTGAAGTTCGTGAAAACAGAGTACTCAATGGAAGAAATTAATGAAGTTCGTTCCGAATGGGCGGAATGCATACAAGATTATATTGATTACTAGGTACGTATATTTATGGATGAACAATGAAGTATTTTTGTAAGGATGATTACTAGGTAGAAAGATGTCATGCTTTTACATAATCACGTTTTCGAAAATTTTCTGAAGCTGATGTGCCTTCATCTTAGTATGGCGCTTGAATATAACTTTAATATATCATATTGTCTTACCTTACCCGTGTAAGTTTTTGTTGTCAAACTACTTTGCTGATCTAACTTTCTCTGTTTTTTGTATTGTTGGTGCAAATTCTCGTCCATTAGATAAGGTACTCTACCTATGCCTGTCACTGTGAATTAAGTATTCTTTTATGCTTATCAGATTTAAATCTCCAGCTGCATGTTTATGCCAAGACCTACAGGACCTGATGATTTTGTCTGGGATCTGTTAATTCTAGAGTAATGTGCTCACATAATAAATATTGGTGAGTCCACTTAGTTGCTATTTCTACTGGCCAAGTCAAGGCTCCTTGTAGAATATTTTCCATTTGCATGTTGTGCATTATAGGTTTGTTGAATTATGAAGTGGTGTAACATGACGATTGGCAGAGTATTCTTGTTTATATGTTCAAGATTCCTTGGTTTAATATTTAAGTGTTGTGTTTAATTTGGTTATATGCAAGATTAATTTGGTTCAAATCTTGCATTTTTAAACAAAGTTTTGCACCTTTTGGTTATTCTCAATGATGTTAATTTCTTATACATTAGTCTTACTGAAGTATTTTTGTAAGGATGATTGATTTTTTAATCTTTTAAGTCTCTGTGGAAACTTGTATAATTTTTTTCATTGTCTGAGAGTTAGAATGAAGGAAAGTAACATTAAAGGACTTTTTATTTATGTTTATAAATTTTTGGTCAGGTAATGATTTAATGCTTCTCGGGTGGTTGGACCTTTAACTAAATGTGTTGTACCTCTTTCCAGTTATATATTATTTTGATAAAAACCTATGTCCAGTTATGATAATGAGATAAAAGAACTTTCTTGCTTAAATAGGTTGCTTGCTTGCACTTGGAACTGAAGGATCAGTTTGTTTTATTGTAATGAGTTTCCTTAGAAATAGAGTTCAGTTTATAAAATAGTGAACTATTCGATCTTAATTTCTATGAATTGACATGGTTTCGGAGTTTTTTTATAACTTTCGGTTGTGAGTTTTTTATGCTTTTGGATGTATACTTTTGTTTGCTAAAGAGGAATAATCTTACAGCATGTGGTGAAGTACTGATATTCATCGTATTTGGTTTGTGATAGATAATTCATTGTGTTTGATAGTGTCATAGTTTACAGATAATTATAGTATACAGCTCTTATTTTCGCTCAAACTATTGATAACTCGTGTGGTGTGTGGTTGAGTTTCGTAATTGGATTGTAACACTATTTGGTATTTGCTGTTACTTGTAGTTTTGGTTGTCGGGTGACTGGAAGTCATGTCGGGCATGGGCATGAAGCTGTGGAATGAACTAGCTGTTTTGGGAAATTGAGGAGAAGCGCTTTGTTTCAAGATCGAACTCTTAACAATTGAGGTGAAGCTGTTTTTGAAAATCGTGATCGAAAATACTTGTAAATTCAGTCAGATAAGTAGATCTATATTTTTTGTACAACTTCCATGACATGTTGGGTTCGAAGTTACTAGCGCTACAATTTCTTCGAAAGTATTTAGATGTATGTAACAGCTTTTGAGACTTGAAGATATATATTATTTCACATATTTTATGCATGTAGTAAATATTTTATTTTGTATGGGTATATACCACTAATTAAATTAGACAATGGTTTTGAATTCATAGTGAAAATTAAATAATGACAACATTTTTAAAATGTTGAGGGCAACGAATAATAACTGTTGTGAAAAGGCAATTTAAGACAATGGTTATAAATTGTTGTTAAAAATAACATACGAAAACGGTTTTAAAACGTGGTTGAATAATAAGCAAACGACAACGGATATAAGAAGTTGCATATGTGTTGTCGTACACCTACATAAGACATCATTTTTAAAATGTGGTTATTTCTCATCATACGACAACGGATATAAAGTGTTGCAAATCTGTTGTCGTATGCCAACATAGACAACAGTTTATAACTGTCGTAAAAGCAGTGTTCTAAAAGGCGCCGCCTAGGCGGTAGGCGGATGCCTTTCGCCTCGCCTTTTGTAAATGCGAGCCTCTAGGCGCAAAGAAATTAATCGGCCGCCCAGGCGGTCCGAAATCCGCCTAGGCGGTCCCAAATTCGCCTAGCCCACCTCGTGTTTTAGGTTTTCTTTTATTTTTTTTAAATTTATTTGCCCAACTTATTATTTTGAAGGTTGTAGACTTGTAGTAAACATATATATGATGGTAGTTTATTGATATTAAAAAACTATTAATATGATAATATTCGTATATTATTATTAATTTATTATTACAACTTTACAAGTATATATATTTTATATAAAAAACATAATAAGAAAACATAAAAATTATATTTTTATGGTAAAACTTACTAATATTCCAAGAAAAATTTACACTTTAGGCTATTAAAAAAAAACCTAGGCATCGCCTAGGCGCTAGGCTATGGGTAGCCGTCCGCCTACCGCCTAGCGCTTTTTAGAACATTGCGTAAAAGACAACTTAAGACAACGGTTATAAACCGTGGTCAAAAAGTGTGTACGACAATAGATATTTACTGTTGCATATCCGTTGTCATATGTTGGAATCCACAACGGATATAAACCGTTGTCGTATGTTATACTTACGACAACACATAAAAGTACAACGGTTTTCTGACCCCTACGACAACGGATTATATCCGTTGTCATTTCCGTTTTTTCTTGTAGTGGATTTTCCACCACATACTTTTTCTCTATTTGTAACACGCACTTGTAATCTTCGTTATTCCATTATTTTTTATTGTCGTACTAATAGAAATTAACTAATAAAATGCATTGTTATTTTTCTAGTACCACCATATCAAATTTGGCAAAGATTGAATTTGTTGCGCTCGATATCACAGGAAAGAATTATATGCCATGGACTCTCGATGTAGAGATGCATCTTGAGTCATTGGGTCTAAGTGATACCATCAAAGAAAATAATATATCATCCTCACAAGAAAAGGCAAAGTCTATGATTTTCTTACGTATACATCTTGATGAAGGATTGAAATGTGAGTATCTCACAGAAAAAGACCCAATGATTTTATGAAAAGGGCTGAAAGAAAGATTTGAGCATATAAGGGAAGTTATACTCCCGACCGCCCGTGATGAATGAAATACGTTGAGATTCCAAGACTTTAAAAAAGTTAGTAATTACAGTTCTGCGATGTATCGAATAGTCTCGCAATTGAAATTTTATGGGCATGTTGTTACTGAGATGGAAATGCTTGAAAAAACATTTTCCACATTCCACGCATCAAATATAACTCTACAACAATAGTATAGAGTGTGTGAATTTTCGAGATATTCTGAACTCATCGCATGTCTTCTTGTGGCGGAAAAGAACAACGAATTGTTAGTAAGAAATCATCAATCCCGACCCACTGGTTCAACGGCATTTCCAAAAGCAAATGTCGTAATTAAAAATGAAAACCAAAATCAAAGGCATAGACAATATTTTGGTCGTTGACGAGGTCGAGGTCACGAACCACCCACCAAAAAGGCAGCATGAAAATACGAGTGAAAATGAAAATCACTCAAAAAGATATGAGAGTGTTTGTTATAGATGTGACACTCCAGGACATTGGTCACATATTTGTCGAACCCCTGAGCACCTATGTAAGTTGTATAAAAAATCGACAAAGGGAAAAGGAAAAGAGACCAATTTTATTGAAAATAGTGACCATTTAATTGGTTCAACTAGTTTCAATGCTGCAGATTTTTTGAATGATTTCGAAGACATTGATTAAAAAATTGGTGGGACTAGATTGTAACAAATTTGTATTTTTCATGCATTCTTGTATTATAAAGCATGTTATATTTTGCATTTGTATTGTACTTAATTTTTATTTATTGCATTTTTGTGAAGTTTGATATGGAAAATGCTATGAGCAAACATGGAAATAATATCATGGAAATTTGCATACCGAATAGTGGTACAACGCACACTATTATGCGAGATAAAAAATATTTCATGGAAATAAAACCAACAAAAACAATGGTGAATACCATATCAAGTCTTGTAGACTTGATTGAAGGTTGTGGTAAAACACAAATTTTGTTACCAAATGGTACAAAATTTCGGATAAATGATGCTTTATATTCACCACAATCGAAAAGAAATTTGTTGAGTTTTAATGACATATATTCTCATGGATATGATACTGAGACGATAACTGATGGAAATCAGAAATATATGTGTCTTACCACATATAAATCAGGAAAGAAATATGTGGTTGAAAAATTATCAATGCTCCCTACTGGATTGCATTATACACATATAAGGTCAATCGAATCAAATATGATGGTTAATAATTCTTCAATATTAACCAATTGACATGATCGATTGGGACATCTTGGTTCAATAATGATGCGAAAAATTATTGAAAATACACATGGTCATCCATTGAAAGACCAGAAGATCTTTCAGAATAATAAGTTTCAATGTAAAGCATGTTCTCTTGGAAAACTTATTATAAGACCATCACCAGCTAAAATCCAAACAGAATCACTCATATTTCTTGAACGTATTTAGGGTGATATTTGTGGGCCAATTCATCCACCATGTGGACCATTTCGATATTTTATGGTATTGATCGATGCTTCCAGCAGATGGTCACATGTATGCTTGTTACGCCTTAAACGCATACAAATCTCATGTTATGAGATTAATGTTTTTAATGCATTAACAAATCTCATATTATTATGTTTTGATTATTACAAAACTCGGTTAATTGTTACTAACCATTTAAAGTGAGACTTTGCAGATTAGATCATATTAACAATCAAATTCTTGGAAGTTACTTTGAAGTTGTAAAAGAAATGGATAAGGACAAGCCAATATTATAAAGCAGAAACTTGCAAAATTCACCGGGCACTTTCCAGTCATCCAAATCAGATCTCCAACAGTGAAAATCAAGATCAGGATGTTCTCAAGCTTCTCTCCAAATTTCATAGCAATCCAACGGCTGGATATGGAGATATGATTTTTTTTAACAAAGCTGCACAGTACTTACTTCTGCAAGGAATGAACTATGAAGACTCAACTTCAGAAAATACCTGGGAATGCTTCGGTTATTAAAATCCAATCTCCAACCGATAACATGGATTTCCATGATGTTTTAAAGTCTGTATCCAAATTTCAAATCAATCCAACGGTTGGATATGGAGTTATGATTTTTGCAAATATGTTGAACAGTTGCTATTTCTGCAAGGAGCTAACTGCTGAAGTATCGGATTCAGAAGACTACTGGAATCGATGGAGGCATCCAAATCCAATCTCCACCAATCACTATCAATATCGGGATGTTACAAAGATTGTGTGTTAATTTCAGGCCAATCCAACGGATGGATTGTGAGATTCGAATTTTTGAAAAGTAATGCTCAGAACAAAAGTGAGAACGTGATTTTGCGACTTCCGAGATTTACTGGACGTGTTTGATTCTTTCAAATTCAATCTCCACCGTTCAGATTGAAGATTGAGATGTTTTCAAGGACTGTCCAAATTTGAGCTCAATCCAACGGTTAGATTGAGAGATATGATTTTTCCACAAAATCTGCTCAGTGCTGGAAAAAGAAGGCAGCGGCGCCTACACTTTGTCTCTACTCCTTGGCTTCCCAATAAACGCTCCAAGCATACAAATTCAAATTCAAATCTTTGCCAACTATAAATAGAGGCTTGCCAAGACCATTTAGAGATATCCCAACTCATTTCTTCTCTCATTTGCAAGCAATATTCTCTCTACCAAAGTGCTCAATCAATATTTGAGAGTTATTTGTGAAAATAGTTTGTGAGTTGGTTGTGCTATTGTTGTAAACACTTAGTGTGAAGCCAAGTGTATTGTGAGATTGTTGTAAACACTTGAGTGTAAAGCCAAGTGTTTGTGTTGAGGCTATCCTTGGAGCCATTAAGGCCAAGTGTTCGAGTTGTATCGGCGCGGTGATCGTGTTGAGTTGTAAAGGCTATCCTTGGAGCCATCAAGGCCAAGTGTTCGAGTGCTAGTGGATCCTTGGTTAATCGTACTTAACCAAGAAGGGGAGACGTAGACGATTTATCGTCGAACTTCCATAAACAATTCCTATCTCTCTTTTACTGCTTTATTTACTTTACGCATTTATTTACCGCTTTATATTTGATTGCTTTACTAGTCTTCCGCTTGCGTTTAGTATAATCGCTTTAAATTGCTAAAGTTGCCGAAGAACCTAATCCCCCCCCCCCCCCCCATTAGGTTCTAACAATGCTTATTGTCAACTCGAAATGTGGCATTTGCAAGATTAATGGCTCAAATAATAAAATTGCGGAATCAATTTTCCGATTATACAATCAAGAAAATAAGACTTGATAATGCTGGAGAATTTACTTCCCAAACTTTCAATGACTATTGTATGTCAATGGAAATTACTGTTGAACATCATGTTGCTCATGTTCATACATAGAATGGATTAGCTGAATCATTGATTAAACGTCTACAACTGATTGCTAGAACAATGATTATGAGAACAAAACTCCCTATTTCTATATGGGGACATGCAATTTTACATGCTGCGGCATTAGTTTGCATCAGACCAAGTGCATATCATAAATTCTCTCCATTGCAACTTGCATTTGGTAAAGAACCAAATATTTTTCATCTGAGAATTTTTGGATGTATGGTGTATGTGCCTATTGCACCACCTCAACGATCAAAAATGGGTTCTCAAATAAAAATCGGTATTTATATCGGTTATGATAGCCCATCAATCATTCGATATCTTGAGCCTCAGACAGGCGATTTGTTTACAGCACGCTTTGCTGATTGTTATTTTAATGAAAAAATCTTCTCAATGTTAGGGAGAGAAAAGAAACACATCGAAAAGGAAATCACATGGTATGTACCATCATTGTTACATTTGGATCCAAGGACCAAACAATGTGAGAGATATGTACAACAAATTGTGCACTTGCAAAGAATTGCAAATCAAATTCCAGATGCATTTGCAGACACAAAAGGGGTAACAAAATCATATATACATGCTGTAAATGCCCCTACTCGAATTGAAATTCCAAAAAAACAAATTGAAGACACTCATGATGTCATAAAACGCTTGAAGCGTGGAAGGCCAGTCGGTTCCAAAGATAAAAATCCTCGGAAAAGAAAGGGCATAGAGAAACACGATGATCATAAAATAGAAAATGGTATTCCAGAAGAAACACCTGATGATGAAAATATTCTGTCAGAACCACAAACTGACAAGAATCGTGAAATCTCTATCAATTATATTAATACTGGAAAAATATGAAACCGAAAAGATATAGAAGATATTGATGAGATATTTTCTTATAATGTGACATGTGACATCATAAATGAAAATGAGGATCATGAACCAAAATCTTTTGGAGAATGTAAAACTCGTCATGATTGGGCCAAATGGAAAGATGTCATCCAGGTTGAATTGGATTCGCTAAATAAACGTAATGTTTTTGGACCTATAGTCCTCACACCTAAAGGTGTAAAACCTGTTGGATACAGATGAGTTTTTATTCGAAAGCGAAATGAGAAAAATGAAATAACAAGATATAAAGCTAGACTTGTTGCATAAGGTTTTTCTCAAAGGCCTGGAATTGATTATGAAAAAACGTATTCTTCTGTTATGGATGCAATTATGTTTCGATATTTGATTAGTTTGGCCGTGTCTGAAAATTTGAAAATGTGTCTTATGGATGTTGTTACAGCTTACTTATACGGATCACTTGATAGTGATATATACATGAAAATCCCAGAAGGATTTAAGATGTCTGAAACACAAAGTTCAAAACCCAGAGAATTTTATTCTATAAAATTGAAAAGATCATTATATGGGTTGAAGCAATCCGGCCGAATGTGGTATAATCGGCTAAGTGAGCACTTGATGAAAAAGGGATATGTAAATGATCCAATATGCCCTTGTGTTTTCATCAAGAAACAACATCCGGATATGTAATTATTGTTGTATATGTTGATGATTTAAATATCATTGGAACGAATAAATAAATTCAAGAAGTTATGATGTACTTGAAAGAAGAATTCGAAATGAAGGATCTTGGAAAAATCAAGTATTGCTTGGGTTTGCAAATTGAACAAAAAGAATGTGAAATTTTTGTTCACCAGGAAAATTATACAGAGAAGATCCTTAAACGTTTTAATATGGATAAATCAAATCCATTAAGTACTCCAATGGTTGTAAGATCATTAAACATAGAAAAGGATCCATTTCGTCCATGTAAAGATGATGAAGTTATTCTTGGTCCAGAAGTACCATATCTAAGTGTCATTGGTGCCCTTATGTATCTTGCAAATTGCTCTAGACCTGATATATCTTTTGCTGTAAATTTATTAGCAAGATTCAGTTCATATCCAACAAAGAGACACTGGAATAGAATTAAACATATATTCCGTTATCTACGAGGAACAACAGATTTGGGACTTTTGTACTCAAAAGACACCAATCAAAGTATCATTGGTTATGCTGATGCCGGATATTTATCTGATCCACATAAGGCACGTTCCCAAACCGGATATGTATTTACTCATGGAGGCACAACAATTTCTTGGCGTTCACAGAAACAAACACTAGTAACAACTTCATCAAATCACACCGAGATTATTGCGCTATATGAAGCAAGTCGTGAATGTGTTTGGATAAAATCAATGACACAACATATCCAAACTTCTTGTGGATTATCAGTAAACAAGAATCCTGTGACGCTGTATGAAGATAATGCTGCATGTATTGCTCAAATGAAAGAAGGATATATCAAAAGTGACAGAACCAAACATATCCCCCCAAAGTTCTTTGCCTACACTCAAGAGCTTGAGAAGAATAAAGATATTGATATCTGTTACATTCAATCAAGTGAGAACTCATCAGATATCTTCCCAAAGGCGCTTCCTACGGCAATATTCAGAAGCATATATATAATATTGGGATGCGAAATCTACAGCGTATGTGAAGAATCGATCGTATTAACATGAGGGGGAATTTACGTGGCTGCAATCTTTTTTCCTTGCTATGGTTTTTATCCACTGAGTTTTTTCTAGTAAGGTTTTTAACGAGGCATTATACAAACACGTAATATCACGATCATCATCACAAGAGGGAGTATTGGAAATTATATATTAAAATTAGATTGAAAATTATTGTGATGGTGATGTGATGATATTTTAATTTTTGATTATGTAATGGATGACATATTTATTTTTGTTCATTTCTCAATTGAGGATCTATAAATATACCTCAATATTTGTTAAGAAAGTACACAAGTTTAGAGAGAAGATTTTATAAGTGTTTGGTTTGATATATATTTTGAGTTTTAGAGTTTTTAGTTTTTACCATAAATTTTTACTTTTCAGAACAAATATTAATTATTAATTATAAAAACACGCAATTCTCATGGAAAAACATTAGAAGTGAGAAAATAATAAAAGTCTAAATCAATTCCTAGGACATTACGACGGGGAAAGAAAACTACACACGCACAGAGTGTTGAAAGTTGAATCAATGTTGATTCAAAAAATTAAAAAAAAAAAAAAAAAATTGAATCAATGAAACCAGGCTACATCAATAATCCAGAATTTGAATTAATTTGAACAAAAGAAACATTAATTATTCATTCACCATTATGTTTGAATTATTCCTTTTCCCCAGATTAATTTATAACCTCGAAAAATCACGTTCCCTATTTAGGAAATATTTGGAAATTCATGGACATATTAATCACGAATTTGATTCGATAAGTTTTTCAACATATACATATATACACACTATTTGAAATTTTAAAAGCTATCAAGATCTTATAAGAAATTTTTTGAAAAATATATAAGATAATGTCAATTTGTGTACTAAAATCATACAGATTTTGTCAAAGATAGCCTAATATTTGAAAATTGTTTTACAAGTTCTTTTTTGTAATATTCTTTTATTGCACATGGTTTTTGTATCCGTCTCTCGTTTTTTCAACTTTAACTTATTTTATTAGAATGTTTTAAAGAATTTAATATTAAACATAGATGTAAAATTAAGCTTGTAAACTATTAATAAAACAACATCTTAATTATAATCTAGCTCCAAAAGATATAATAATATATTTAAAATAATTCATTGGGCTCTCATTATTGTAAAATGAGTAAAACGTTTTAATGTACTCCTTCCGTTTCGATTATATAGTCCTACCTTTTTTTCACACAGATTAAGAAAAATCATTGGAAAAACAAATTTCATATAAACTTTCTATTTTATCTCTATTTAATGTATTAAAGAATGATTGCACAATTTTCAAGATATAGTTAATAGGAGTATATTATTAAAAGAATGTAAAAAAAATATTACTAAATATGGTGTATGACTATATATTTGGGATAAACAAAAAACGAAAATGGACTATATAATTGGGACGGAAAGAGTAATATTTCTTGAAATTCTAAATTTTTATTATTATTTACCAAATTTTAATTTTTTTGAATAATTTTGTTTTATGGTTTAAAATCTCGCATCTAAACCAAATTCAACATTCAAATATTCACACTCTTAAAAAAACATTCAAATATTCACACAGCTATTAGTTAAAATATTACAGTAATTTTAATTATATGTACAACAAAAAAAAACTATATTTATATAACTAAAAATCTGCTTAGATCAGTAGTTACCTCATATTCAGATTCATCATTGATTTTTATACCACTTTGCAAATTCAAAACAAACAAAGAGACAACGAAATGAGAAATTTGCAAGGAAGATTCATTAGCTGTTTTTATATGTTACAATTCAATTAAAAACATACGACTTTAAATTTTTTTTAAGTTGTTCTAACAAAATTAAATCAAGTGATGCCATCGTATATATATCTACTTAGAGGTTGAAAATGAAACGTAATTTGTACCTTTTCTACTTTCTGTTAATAATGAATTTGTACTTTCAAAACCTAATTGTTTTTGTGGAGTTGCGAATGTTGACATGGATTTTTGAAATGTCACATAATTTTCAAAAAAAAAATAAAAATCTCAACATATACACAAGCAGCTTCTTTCTAAAAATTCATGTATCATCCACGTGCTCCAGATAAAAATTTTGATGTACTCAAAAAAAATTCCCAAAAAAAAAAGCTAAAAATGCAATTCACCGATAACAGAACTGAAAATATAAATATATATATATATATATTCAAGTAACATTATTAAAAAAAATCCACCGTTAAAAGTATCAGAATAGAAAAATTATAATTTAATTACAAGACAAAAAACTGAAGTAATTATTCGTCTATGTGAGAGTAGAGACTTGTCCATTTCCAAATTTATTAATCTATATTTTCAAAGAAAAATTTGACTCCTTTTGCTTAGTTAAATGTGTACTTATATGCTACCCCGTTTGTCATGCTATGACAATATTAACCCTTCTCGATAGAGGAAAAGTTTAGGTTTGATCCCAATTATGATACCGAAAAACTCTTATCCAACCATCATGTGGATTTAAAAAAAATGCATATTTATTCTAAAATCATGGGTTTTATATTAAGGGAGTGTTTTCAAACTCTACAAATAAGTGATCATATATTTTTTTTTAACAAATTTGTGAAGACTAAAATTTCATCATCACTTATTTTTAAAAGTTATACAAATATTACATACCATTCATTTCCACATATACTTCACATTTTGGATATATAATGGGAATGGGTGATTTACTTTGATTAAAGGGATGGCTCAGTCTAATTGTCAGCATTGATCAATTTTGATGCAAGCAAAGTAAAACTTGTCGAGATATTATAATAATAGTTTTATATACTTTAATATATAATAGCAGATGAAGCTGAAATATATATAATCTTCTTTCATGTTGACTGCCGAGGAACAATCCAATTGCGACTCGAATTTTCGCAGTTTCAATCTGGTGTAGGTCTGGAAGAGTTTAGTTGACCAATATAATTGCATGGAATCACCAAACCATTGTTTTCAAGCATTTGAATTTTAATAAAAAAAAAAAATTATGTATGATGTCCAGTAATGTAGCAGACAAAATATTAGAGTTCTCAAGTTTTTACAAAATTTGAAAGTTTAGGATGAAATATAATCTTTATTCTTGTTTCTTTGATTGTTAATATTGGTTTCTATTTATTGTATGTATTGTTATGAAAAACAGTAGATGGTAGGCGAACGCGTGTTTAAGCTAGCGCCTAGATTTTTTTTTAAAATCTAAATATATACTTAATTTTTATTGTTCATATTATTTCTGAATGAATGGATGCCTATGTAGGTACGCAAAAGTGTTTTTATTTGAAACAGAAACAAGTATTTATTTGAAAGTAATTCTGTTGGGGTATAATAATTGTTCATGTTAAGTAGAGCGATCGAATCATGATTCTTGAGCATGATGTGCGATTTAAAAGATTTGAGTTGTAGTACTATACCACCAGCTATAGCTTTGGTAAAGCGACAAGCGATTGGTCCTACAAATTCAAACGACAATCCGGCGTAGCCCCAGCTGTATATTTCTGATTATATCATTTTTCAAATAATTTATATATATATATATATATATATATATATATATATATATATATATATTGTTTTACATATATATTAATCGGAGGGGAAAATTACAAAATCGATTGACCCTGTCAGTACTTTTGACTTGTAGACTTATAGTATGAACAATTTTGATCCTTTTTATGTCTTAAGTATCTACGTAGGGCTAGCTAATATTACAAAATAAGCAGATCATGTTACGTGAAGATTAATTGAAACGCGACTAACCAAATGACCAAACTGATCAAAACTAGCTAGGGCCAATTTAAAGGACCAACTTCGTCATTCTCCTTTAATCCTAATATCTCATTGGATCGTGAGCATGCTATAAAAACTACTTCGTATGTTTACTTTGTCATATATATATATATATGAAGAATTACAATTTTGGTCATATATATTTGTCACTTTACAACTTCGTTTCTCTATATTTTCAGATTTTAATTTTAGTCATGCATTCCTATTTTTGGCAATTAATTTTATTCATTTTTATTCGAAAATTCCTACGTCGCACTATACATGTCAGCTCCACATCAACAAAACATTGATGGCAAATCAGCACCACATAGAAAAAAAGACTAAAATTTCCATAAAAACAAAGATAGCGAGCTAAAATTTAAATGTGAAAATATAAAGTATCGAAATTGCAAAGTAACAAACATACATGACAAAAAAAGTAATTTTTTCGATATGTGATAACGATTATGTGTTGGAAAATTTTGATTGTGCTTAATGAATTGAAATTAAGCAATGCAAAGTTCGAAAAAGAAAAAAAGATTGAGAAAATCGAAAAAAAAAAATTTATTGAAGTGCAGGGGCGCTGAAAATTGCGCCCCTGCTCTAGTCATGCTGCCTGGGTGTGTGCCCAGGCAAGCAGGGGTGGCGCAGAGGCGCAATATATTGCGCCCCTGCACTAGTGCTTCTGACTTGGAATTTTCCAAGGCACCTAGAGTGGTGCAAGGGCGCAATATGTTGTGCCCCTGTACCGGTGCTTTTGGCCACACGAAAAGTTACATCTTTTTTTCGAATTTTTGACTTTTTTTTGGTGACTTTAGTCAGTTATTTTTACCAAAAGACATACCTCATGAGTGAAAAGTTTTGTCTTTTCATATAAACAATATAAATATGAGAATCAAACATTATTTTTGATATAGATAATCAGATTCTCAGATTTTCAAATACATTCTTCACATATTTTGTTTCTTCTTCTTTTTACAAAAGAGAGTTCATATCATTTCTGGTTGTAAGAACTTATGATATATAGTGCTATATTCACAAGTACAAGTTGTTGTATCTTGGGAGAAGATTGCCAAACACCGTAAGCATCAGGAGCGGGGCAAAATCTTCTTAAGGAAATCGTGTTCAACACGAGCCTCAACTGTTGAATTTTTTTCATGTTTTCTTCAGCCATATTCAAGTTTTTCCAACAAATATACCAACAAGCTTAAGAAGATTTTTCTGAACAAATTTGAAGATGGCATCATCATCAACAACGACGAACACTCCTGCGACACATGGAGAAAAACCTGAAAAATTTAATGGTGCAGACTTTAAAAGATGGCAACAGAAAATTTTATTCTATCTCACAACTTTGAGTCTGGCCAGATTTCTGAAAGAAGATCCTTCTTCCATTCCTGAAGATGAAGTCGATCCTCGAAGAAGGGCCGCAGCAAACGCATGGAACCAAAGCGACTTCCTTTGCAAGAACTACATTCTGAATGGACTAGACAATGCATTATACAATGTGTATTGTCAAGTCAAAACTGCGAAGGAATTGTGGGAGATGCTTGAAAAGAAGTACAAAGCAGAGGATGTTGGCCTTAAAAAATTCATTGTAGGACAGATGGTAGACTCCAAATCTGTAGTGAGTCAAGTGCAGGAACTACAAGTATTACTGCACGAGATTCATGCGGAGGGGATGAGTCTAAGCGAGTAATTTCAAGTTGCTGCATTGATCGAGAAACTCCCTCCTTTGTGGAAGGACTTCAAAAATTACTTGAAGCACAAGAGGAAGGAAATGAAACTCGAAGATCTGATCACAAGACTGAGGATTGAGGAAGATAATCGTGCTACTAAGAACAAGACAAGTAAGATGGCTGCTAAAGTTAATATTGTGGAATCGAGCAACAAAGTGAAGAAGAGGAAATTTGTGAATGAACAACAACCATCGAAGTATCAAAAGAAGTTTAAAGGAAATTGTTACAACTACGAAAAACCAAACCATATGGCAAAGGATTGTAGACGCCCAAAGAAAAGGAAGAAACAAGCAAACATGGTTCAAGAAAGGTCAGTACCTTTTAATTTTTCTGAACTTGAGTTAACTACAGTTGTATTTGAGACGAATATGGTGGAGAACCCAAACGATTGGTGGGTTGATACGGGCGCTACCCGTCACATATGCTCCGATAAGGAGATGTTTTCCACATACACTCCAAGTTCTGGGAGAAAGTTGTTTATGGGAAATTCTGCCACATCGGACATTGTGGGGGTTGGAACACTACAACAAAAATGCTTTTTCGCAGCGTGCAAATCGCCTTTTCGCAGCGCGCATCGCTAGTTGCACAAATACAAGCTGTTAAAAGTCATGGGTCATCGACAGCGCGCTATGCATGCCGCAAAAAAATTATTGGCAGCACGCAATACACGCCGCGAAAACATTATTGGCAGCGCTCAATGCACGCTGCGAAAGAGTTATTGGCAGCGTGCAATACACGCCGCGAAAACATTATTAGCAGCGCACATTTGCACGGTGTGGAAGCATTTTTGCAGCCAGCATGTGCACGTCGTTGAATTGTATTTTTTATATTTAATTTATTATTGCATTATTATAGTATACATGTACAAATTGAAATAAATTGAAACTCAATCAATGATCAATTCATAATCAATCATCATCAACACATTTAAAAAAAAAGATATATCATACAAACTAATTAATTCCTCATTATCCAAATAAGATATACACATTATCCTCGTCAAGAAGGTGGAAGATGGTGCAGTAAAGAACTTAGAAGATGTGGCATTAGTAGTTCTGATAGAACCTTGGCAGTTGGATACTTGATTTGATGTCAGGGAGGACCATGTTTCCGATGGCTTCATTAAGCAATTGTTCCTACAATAGTAAAATTTGAGAATATTCAAAGTAAGCAAGAGACGTATGATATATCCACCTACAATGACTCGATTGGGGTCTCACCTTAAGTATGTTGCCGAATCGTTCGGCCATATTTGGAAGTTTTAATGTGTTCACAAGCTTTATGGCATTTGTTGCTGATTTTTCTAGATAAAAAAGTTTCACAAATTCATTTGCTCTTACAAGTTTGTTGCCTGAAAAAAGTACAAAACATAATAAACACAATGGAAAACAGAAATGATAATCAGTGTGCACTTGTGAAAAACTCACTGTTGCAACAGGACGCGATGAGACTCAAGATGCATGTATCTAAGGAAGTTTCCAGATTGAAAGACTCATCTTCAAGAGAGGTTCTATCATGGCCGAGAGCTCACAGTTCTTCTATTCTTTTTCTTAATCTGTGAAAATTCTCGTTCATGATCAGCAATCACACAATAATCGGATTCTTGAAGAAAGCACAGAGATGAAAATGAAGTGAATCCATCTATACATTGTCTAAACATTTATATAATTCATAGTCTGATTATCTGATATAACATTGGCAATATAGTAGCTGAACCATTTGCCGATACTAAAATATCTTGTGCTGATGATGCTATAAACAACACAAAGCAAACCCAACGAAATAGTGACAGTGCAAACTTGCCTCAAAAAAACGATAATGAAATTATATAATTCTTTGTAGTTAAGATGCTAACTTACTAAGGCTGCAATTTATGAATAATCATAATACCTAAGGGAAGGATTCAGGAGACTTGCAAACAATGAAAAATAACTTTCATTTGAAGTATTTCTTTTCAATCTTTCCACTACGAAATTAATTTAAACTAAAACCATCACTAACAATTTATTTGGTCGGCTAAGTCAAGGAACCATATTTATCAAGCTCCTAAGCCCCTTATATCCAGAAAACTAAAGAAACTTATCCATACTGAAACTAACCACCTAATGTGTGAGACCTCGGTTCTAAACATCTAATCTCGAGATAAACGATAATTAAGCATACAAGATCCAAGATTAAAAGCAAAGGATTTTTTTTTAAAAAAAATAGTGCTCGCTTGATCGGTAAAACATTACCGATCGAGCGGGCCAGAAATTCCAAGTCTCTGCCGAGGCTTAACAAAAGCCCTCCGCTCGATCTGTAAAATCTTAGCGATCGAGCGGATACAAAAGTCCAACACTCTGCCTCAGCTCAGGGGTGCTCGCTCGATCGGTAAGATTCAACCGATCGAGCGGGCACAAATCTGAAGAAAAGAAAACATATTGCTTGACTCCATTCAATTCCAAGTCTTCAAAACTAACTCCTTTCAACATGCATAAATCATTCAATACAAGGTAGTTCTAGAGTCATACAATCTCAAACTATTAGAGCATGCTTCAGTCTAGCTTATTCAATGCAATACAATACAGTACGAGTTCGAATACAATCTAAGTTCGATTACATATTCGACTTCTACAACAACAAGGCCTCACTCTATCAACTCGACCACCTAGACATGCGATCTTTGACTCGGTCCTGCCCCACCTGTTGCCAAGTACATATACAAACAAAGACAACAGCCGGATAATCCAGTGGGAATACAATTCCCAGTAAAAGAGACAAACATGCATATCAAATAAGCATTTCAAAATGAAATACATCAACTTCCAAATATCAAATATCAACCATGCAACTTCAAGACAATCAAAATAAAATGCATGTCTTTAAAACTCTGGGATTATCAAGTCCGGATAATCAAGGTAATCAGCTCTTCTCTTCCTCTATTGGGATCCCGAGGATGAACTATCACACAAAATCGCACCGACCCTCCACTCGGGGTGGATAGTGTATAATTCAATCCTCTAGACTCTGAAGCAACTATATAGAGTTAAGTCGGTCATTGCAGTAAATCGCCTGCCAATGCCCCCTACTATAGTTCTCAGAACGTCTAACTCAAAATGAAATAAATCCATTGGCTCAATATGAATGCAATGCAAATCATAACTCATTCAAGTAAATCAAATAACATGCAAGTATGTGATTTTTCCGGAACACTCGAATCAAGTCGGATTCGAGTCACTTGTTCCATTCCAGTCTAAGTCGTCTTATACCTCTTTCAAATGTCGATGCTCCAACCTGGAAACAACAACAATACTCATTCAAGATTCAATCAAACTTCCTAGTCAAAAATAAGAAAGTCGATACCATACCGGCTACAATCTTCGAAGTGATTCAACTCCTGAAATCTCACAACTCAACGGCCTTCGAACGAATTTGTACGGAGGTAAGAGAAGATCAACAATGACGATCAAACTCAATAGCCAAATATCATCAACTCAAAACGGTTCAAAATCCCAATTACAAACCGGCGGCATAACGACTATATTCTAATCAAACCGAAAACGCAGACAGCATAATATCAATCCAATAAACTCAAAACAACCAACATTCAACCATAACAATCCGATTCCAACAAATCACAAAAACTCAACTTTCGAACAATCTTCCAAAAATCATAACAAATCCGGACGACGCTCTATTTCAAAACCGACAGAGAATAAACGATCAGAACTTTGCCAATAACAACATACTCAAAACTCAATCGATTCTAACGACATCCGAAAATAGAAGTCTAGCTGATCGAAGAAAAACTTACAATAGAACGAAGCTCTCGCAGCCGTGATCGCTAATCTGCCTTCAAAAATAAATTCTAACAGACAGATCGACAAAACCGGGGAATTTCAAAACTTGAAACTCACGCTTGGAGTTCTTCAATGGAGGAGGCGGTTTGGAGTAAGGAGATGGGATGAAAGAATGAGTCAAATCCCTCTGAAATATCTAACAAAACCTATATTTGCATTTTAGTTCCTGAAAATTCCAAAATTTGCAAAATAGACTCTGATCAAAATCATGTCGGCTCTTGAACTCTGTAATCTCCGATTATCTCAAATAAAGTCAATTAAGATAATTTGGGGAGTTACATAATGTGTTAACTTCTGATAATGTGTAAATTTTGAGAATATGTTGTATCATAAAAGCATAATTAATTTATATATAAGTATATATAGGCTTCTATGTGTTTCATCATATTACCAATTAATATTTGAAGAATAATATAATCATCATCAATAATTTATATGTTAATGGAATCTAATTCTTACTTTTAATTGCAATAAGAAATTGCCTTATTACGTTTATAATGGTTTAATTGTACATTTACAGTACACATGCAACCTGAATTGACAAATGAATTATATTCTCTTAGTACATAGAGTCCACTAGGTTATTACGATAATTTCTTCTTCCAACACCTGCTAGAAAACCTTGCATTGTTCCTTCATAAATCAACACACAGATGTACCTGAAGAGTGGGAGCCAACTACCCCCTAAAGACACCCTACATTTATATTTAGTTTCAACACTCAAATGAGTTTATATATATATATATTTAAAATTAAAACAAAAAACAAAAAAAAGTCACACATCCAAGGTCAAATATTTACCCTTGGAATCAAACGAACTTAGTTGGCCATCATCACTAAAAGTGGTAGAAATCAGGAAAAATCATGAAAATGACGATGGACCTTGAATCTAGATGAGCTCTCCATTTCCAGTAAATCGTGTCATCGCCCCACGCAATTCAAATAACACCTTGCTCCAAGAATATAACATATCTTTCCATCCCTTCCATCTGGAAAAATCTATGTCAAGTTAAAAATAAGTTCAAATTGCATCAGATAACAAGGCACAGATAAGCAAAAATTACTCAATGCATTCCTAGACAAGGCAAGACATACCCGATAAATCGACGATGATATTGTTTCTTGATAGTACAGCATCACGAACTTCTCCAAAAAAAACTCGATGTATTCCTAAACAAATGACCTTTGGTAAACATCATCTCGAAATACAATCACGGATTTAGAGGCCCATATCAAGAAATCATGGAATCGCAATGAACAATAATTGGCAAGAGTGTCACTCGAATAGGGCTTTGTTCTCGGCTAGAAATTGGGGAAAATGGCCGGGCTAGCTTGAAATGGAATGAAATCGTGAGCAAAACCAGCGCGCCTTAACAAATCAAAGGTACACGACAAGAGCTACAACTCACGGTGGCTGCTGACTAATTTTCGGTGGATGAGCGGCGGCGTAAAACGAAGAGGAAAAAGTATTCAGCGATTTGTGGAGATACCGATGGGGTTTGGGATTTGGGTTGGCTTTATTCTTTTTAGAAAATGTGTTTTGCTTTGAGTTGTGCGATTTGGAGCTACGTAGAATTGAAGGAGGTTTGGAGAATTGGCAACTTGCTTGTAAGCTGTGCTGCGAAAAAAAAAATCAAATCAAATCAAATTTTTAATGAGTTTATTAATAGCGTACAAAGTTAGCCGTAAATATTTATTTTTAACAGCTCACACAAAGTGCACCGTTGAAATACATATCTACATCATACTTTTTGTGCATGCTGTTGCATTAATAATTTTACTAATATTAACGGCGCACGTAAATGCGCACGCCGTAAATAACAGAATTGACGGCGTGCTTTTTTGTTGTAGTGGAAAAGTCGTCTTGAAGATGACGTCTGGAATGAAAGTGACCCTTGCTGAAGTGCTACATGTTCCTGAAATAAGGAAGAATCTGGTGTCGGGGTCATCACTAGTGAAACATGGATTTAGGCTGATTTTTGAATCAAATAAGTTTGTAATGACCAAGAATGGTCATTTTGTTGGAAAGGGGTATCTCGATGAGAGCCTCTTCAAGTTAAATGTAATCGCGGTTCACCGCAAGATTGATGGCAATAAAGTTGATAATTCTATTTACTTGGTTAAATGTTTTAATTTATGGCATGTTCGTTTAGGACACGTAAATTTTAATACTCTGCGACGTTTAATGAATTTGGAATTATTGCCAAAGTACAAAATTGATCCAACACATAAATGCGAAATATGTGTTGAAGCAAAAATGACCAAAGCGCCTTTCCATTCTATTCAAAGATGTACAACTCCTCTTGAATTGATTCATTCCGACATTGGGGATTTAAAATTTGTGCAAACAAGAGAGGAGGAAAGAAATACTACATAACATTCATAGACGATTGCACAAGGTACTGTTATGTATATCTTTTGAGAGGTAAAGATGAAGCACTTGATGCGTTCAAAACTTATAAAACCGAAGTTGAAAATCAACTTTGTAAGCAAATAAAAAGTATTCGCAGTGATAGAGGAGGAGAATATGGAGCTCCATTTGATGAGTTTTGCTCATCCTTGGGTATTATACATCAAACTAAAGCTCCATATTCGCCTCAATCTAATGGGATTGCCGAAAGGAAAAATCGAACTCTACAAGAAATGATGAAAGCGATGTTGATAAGTTCGGGCTTACCTCAAAACCTGTGGGGGAAGCAATATTGTCGGCCAATCACATACTGAACAATATTCCCTACAAGAAAAATGATAAGTCACCATATGAATTGTGGAAAGGCCACAAACCTTCCTACAAATACATCAAAGTGTGGGGGCGCTTGGCAAAGGTTGAAATACCAAAGGCAAAGCAAGTGAGAATAGGACCAAAGACAGTCGACGGCATATTCATTGGATATGCACTTAATAGTAGTGCCTATAGATTTATAGTGCACAAATCTGAAATTTCTGGAATGACCAATGGGATAACTATTGAATCCAGAAATGCAGTATTTTTTGAAATCATATTTCCCTGCAAAAAGAGAGAATATGACACAAATAAAAAAAAAGAAATGCCAAATGAAGGTTCTTCTCAAGGAGATGAACCGAATACTAATAGAGGTCTAATTGATTTGGAAAGTAAAAACATTATTCAAGAAGAATTGCCTAGTCAACAGACAGACAATTCTGAAAATAATGATCCTAGTTTTCATAAAAGAACTAGAGAAATGGTGAATGAAGGTTCTGCCCATAAAGATGAACCTCGAAGGAGTAAAAAAGCTAGAACCGTGAATTCTTTTGGACCAGATTTTCTTACTTATATTCTGGAAAATGAACCAAAGACTTTACAAGATGCGTTGTCTAGCCCTGAGGCTCCATATTGGAAAGAAGCCATCAATACCGAAATGGAGTCCATTTTGCATAATCACACTTGGGATTTGGTGGATCTTCCACCAGGAACCAAGACGTTGGGATGCAAATGGGTCCTAAAAAGAAAGTACAAAGTCGATGGAACATTCGAAAAATACAAGGCTAGATTGGTGGCTAAAGGATATAGACAAAAACAAGGCCTTGATTTTTTCGATACCTATTCACCAGTCTCAAGAATAACCTCCATTCGGGTACTCATTGCAATCGCGTCATTTCATAACCTTGAGATACACCAGATGGATGCCAAGACATCATTCTTGAATGGTGAGTTGGAAGAAGAGATCTATATGGATCAACCCGAAGGATTTGTTGTTCGAGGTCAAGAAAAGAAGGTGTGTCGACTCGTTAAGTCCTTATATGGGCTGAAGCAAGCGCCTAAATAATGACATCAAAAATTTGATACTACAATGCTATCAAATGGATTTAAAATAAACGAGTGTGACAAGTGTGTCTACATTAAAGGCACAAGAAACTCTTATGTCATAGTATGTCTTTATGTTGATGACATGCTTATAATGGAAAGTAATCATGAAGTGATAAAAGCAACAAAGAAAATGTTAACGAAACATTTTTATATGAAGGATTTGGGCATTGCCAATGTAATACTAGGGATTAAAATCTCTAGGACTTCTGAGGCGATAGTCCTGTCTCAATCTCATTATGTTGAGACCGTCTTGAAAAAATTTAATGCTTATGATTGTTTCCCTGTAAAAACGCCTCTTGATATGAGCGTCCACTTGAATAAGAATCGTGGAGAACCGATTTCTCAATTGGAATACTCCAGAATTATTGGAAGCCTCATGTATATCACGAATTGTACTCGATCTGATATTGCTTGTGCAGTAAACAAGTTGAGTCAATTCACAAGTAATCCAAATGAGGTTCATTGGAAAGCTTTGACAAGGATGCTTAGATACCTAAGGCACTCTCTGGAGTATGGATTGCATTACACAATATATCATGCGGTGCTTGAAAGATACAGCGATGCAAATTGGATTTCTGACACCAAAGACTCTAAATCCACAAGTGACTATGTTTTTAGTATTGGTGGTGGCGCAGTCTCTTGGAGGTCATCCAAACAAACTTGCATCGCTAGATCAACAATGGAATCTGAATTCATAGCACTTGATAAAGCCGCAGAAGAAGCAGAATGACTTAGAAATTTTTTGGAGGATATTCCTTGTTGGTCAAAGCCAGTGCCTGCAATTATGATATATTGTGACAGTCAATCGGCAATTGCAAGGGCACATAATGCTATGTATAATGGTAAGTCTCGACATATTCGTCGAAGACACAATATCGTACGACAATTGATCTCAAATGGAGTTATCACAATTGATTACGTCAAATCAAAAGATAACTTAGCGGATCCGCTTACAAAAGCATTGAATAGAGATCAAATGTACAACTTGTCAAGAGAAATGGGCTTAAAGTCTACAAAATAAAGCTCTCATAGTGGTAACCCAACCTTGTTGATTGGAGATCCCAAATCTTGGTTCAATGGACAACTAAATTATGAGAACTTGAGTTAACACTCTGGAATTTTTTCCAACTCATTCCTAGGACTAAGAGTGTTGTAGCCTACGCATGTAGTGAGGTTAAGTTTGAACTTTTAATGGTTCCTTACCTGGAAAAGGTGGAGTACTGTAGGATACTTTTCAAAGGAGACCACCTATGTAAGTGTGAGGACGGGCCGTCTCAATGAAACATTTATGAAGCCAAGATGTGTTCCATGGCTAAAACGGACACAACCGGAAAACCAATAGAAATGAAGAAAATTCATTGTGTAGGTACAATTATCTGGGTTTAAATAAACCGCCAAGAAGTTCAAGACATCATGTTCACTTCGTGGCCTAGTAAATCCGATAGTATTCTACTACGGAAGGTTCAAAGTCATAAGCTACCTCTCCTGACGCATTGAATTTTCGTGTAGACTCTCTTAGACATCATGTGCATTCATTCAATAATTTCATTCATGTGGGGGATTGTTAGAAAATTTTGATTGTGCTTAATGAATTGAAATTAAGCAATGCAAATTTCGGAAAAGAAAAAAGGATTGAGAAGCTTGGAAAAAAAAAAAAGAAAAAAAATTTATTGAAGTGCAGGGGCGCTGAAAATTGCGCCCCTGCCCTATTCATGCTGCCTGGGCGTGTGCCCAGGCAAGCAGGGGTGGCGTATATTGCGCCCCTGCACTAGTGCTTCTGCCTTGGAATTTTCCAAGGCACCTAGACTGGTGCAAGGGCGCAATATGTTGCGCCCCTGCACCGGTGCTTCTGGCCACACGAAAAGTTGCATCTTTTTTTCGAATTTTTAGATATTTTTGACTTCTTTTGGTGACTTTAGTCAGTTATTTTTATCAAAAGACATATCACATGAGTGAAAAGTTTTGTCTTTTCATATAAACAATATAAATATGAGAATCAAACATCATTTTTGATATAGATAATCAGATTCTCAGATTTTCAAATACATTCTTCACATATTTTGTTGCTTCTTCTTTTTACAAAAAAGAGTTCATATCATTTCTGGTTGTAAAAACTTGTGATATATAGTGTTATATTCACAAGTAGAAGTTGTTGTATCTTGGGAGAAGATTGCCAAACACTGTAAGCACCAGGAGCGGGGCAAAATCTTCTTAAGGAAATCATGTTCAACACGAGCCTCAACTGTTGAATTATTTTCCTGTTTTCTTCTGCCATATTCAAGTTTTTCCAACAAATATACCAACATTATGGTACGAGTAGTACTAGTACATTCAGACACCGCTTGATTCTCTTGACATATAAAGTAACGATCGAACAAAGATCGATGATTCATAAATGATTCGATAAATTAATGAAATGACGACTCATCATCCGAACCGAACGATGCCTCATGTACAAATCATGAGTCGACGAGAGATATGATAATAATTATAGAGGTGGGATTTATCATTTATGCAAAGGAAGGCTTGAAAATTCAAGGTAGAGGCTCCACATCTTAAATGCATGCATGCAGAGAGACGCGAGTTGTCACAATAATAAGAGGGTAGGAATTGTAGTTTATCGTCGACTTCGAGCCGGTGGTTGAGATAAGGTCAGCCAAAACATGACCGGTCGTGCGTTTTGTTTCGTGTCAAATAATTTTAATCCAATTCCCATCGCTAAATTCCAACCCACAAACGGTCCCATTGCTTATATTTCATATATTTGTAGGGTTTGTGCCTTCGATATATAATTAATGAATCACACGATGGGCAAGGGGCCGAGGTGTCTTGTTAGTATATTAAAAATTTTCCAATGTTACATTGTGTAATGTCACATCGACACTCTCAGATAGAAAAAATTGAAATTGCTAAAATTGGATTACACATAAGGGCTAAGACTAAAATTTTATGATATAATTAACCAAAATAGAGAATGGACAATGATTAAAATTACAATTTTACATGTTAAAATTTGATCGAAACTTTGTGGTGTATATACGGGTTAGTACAGATACAAAATGGATGTAAACAGTAGAAGAATTTACAGACTATAGCAAAATGAAATAAATGTCACGTCTAAAATTTTGTTTTTGAATTCATATGCGTTCGTGTATGTGTACCTTTCCTTTTGATCAGTGATTCGATTCTAATTCGATGAACTGAATTAATAAGATTCGTGGTGAATTTCAATTCAAAAAGTCGCCTTACACAAATATATAATGCATAAATCCCATGACAAAATTCCTTCGAAGGAATTTGAATACTCGAATGTCGTGTGCCTAGCCAGAAATTCAATGGAATCCGAGTCAAATATTGCACTGTGGATATTAACATACAATAATGTCATACTTGGCTGTTGGTTGAATGTTTCAATTATACTTAGGTTCAGTTTAGTACGTGTGATGTGATAAATAATATATAGATAAGTAATGTAATGTAATAAAAAATAAATAAGAAATGATAGTGAATATTTGATTTGATTTGATTGATATATTATAGTTTATTTGATTTGATTGATTAAATTTTATATAAAAATGATAAATTACCATATTATCCTTTTAATAATAAAAAAATATAAATAATATTATTTATAAAGGGTAATATAGTAATTTTAATTCTGTTATTGATTGATCTAAAATAAATAATTAATGATTTAATTGATGTATAATTATAATTAATAGATGGATAAATAATATGATAAGAATAACGTGTGATTAGACAGAATAATTTTATACATAGATTATTAATAACGGTACCAAACGGAGACTTTAAAAATTGGACACAGACTTTTATTACATGTAGAATGGTGCGTATGATGTAAAATTTAGTAAAATAAATATTGGACGTACGAGAAAATAAACTGAAAATATATATCTAAGTTTTTTGTAAAAAAATATATGTATTATATATATATATATATATATATATATATAGTTTTTATCACATGGGCAACCACCATGGGCAATTACGTGAGCAACAACTGACGTGGCAATCACTCATTGGATGTACAAGGTGCCACGTCAGCTGTTGCTCACGTAGTTGCCCATGATAATTGCCCTTGTGATCAAAACTATATATATATATATATATATATATATATATATATGAAGTATATTTTTTGTTTCATCCACGTTCAAAAAAAATGTTCAAAATATATATCAGCATATTACATTTTACCGTTTGGTTTGAGGTATGATATAAGTAATATATAGATAAGTAATATAATATAATAAAAAATAAATAAGAAATGGTAGTTAAAAACTTTAAATAGTATTGGATTTGATTGATAGAATTCAATGATTTGATTGATGTAAGATAAATAATTAATGATTTGATTGATATAAAATAAATAGTTAATATATGAATAAATAATATGACGAAATGAACGTGAAATGAGATGAGATAAATTATATATATTAGTAATATGATAAACAAATTTGTGGCTTAATATACGTCAAATAATTTTTGTATAAAAACAATGTTTATATATTATGGATTGCGTACCGAGACTATGGGGGGAGATATAAAAAGGCAAAATAGGTTATATATAAAAAAATCGTAATATTATGAAACCATGCATATTTTAATATAAAATATTATTCAATGATGGAAACCCATCAGGCAAAGTAAAATGATTGCGCTCAATTTTCAATGAGAAATTCAATAAGACAAATACTGAAATGACATGCAATCAAATTATTGTGCTATCATAATGAATCGTCTTCCCTACCAATTTTTTCAAGAAACCAACGTAAAATCGAAAATCAATTTAACCACACACACGCACATCTATATAAATACACATATATATATATATATATATATATATATATATATATATATATATATATATATATATATATTATAACAAAACACACATCTATATATTTAATCAAGTGCCTTATCTCATTAGCTTTTATTATAGTTTTAAATTGGAAAATTTTGCATATGTTATACAAAAATTGATGCAAAAAAAGAAGAAGATCGGACACCTTAAGAAATGGACTAAACATATATGCATGATATATCTCCCTGTCACAAACAACAAACATGGTGTACAGTGAAGCTCAAATCCTGCAATCATATCTGAAATCGAAAACGACTATTCGTTCAAGTCTCACCCAACCTAAATTTACCCTCAATTTTTTTTATTATTTTTTTGTTAGCATTTACAAGTATTGATTAAATTGTGATATTCAAAAGTATCTAAAGATGTAATCGAGTGAAGTCAAATCGAGCTAATCTCTTGAAAGTTTGGCTTGATTTGTTTATAATCAAAATAAATTCGAGATTTATTTAATGAATATGTTTCTGATTTACGAGTTTATTTGAGTTTTTATCGAGTTTAAAAAAATTTAATAAATATAAAATATAAAATATAAATTTAAACATTAATTCATTAAATTTATTAAAAACTACGTTTGATATTAAGAGGAGACAATAATATTTTTATTAAAATTTGTAATTTTATTATTATAATAGATTGTTATATATTTAACATAGTGAAAATCTATAAATCAAATATCAAAACTACTATTTTTCATCTAAGAACTAACTCACGAGCATACGAATGAATATGTTCACGAGATAACGAACAGAATATCGTGAAGTTCGAGCTTGATTCGTTTATCTTAACGAATCTCATTAAACAAGCTCGAAAGATCTTTATCGAATTGAGCTTCGAATAACTCGATCACAAGCGGCTTTGTTGATTTACATCCCTAAATATACCTAGAATAACTATTATCTAGAACAACATACGATTTTTATGTATTTAATTTGTATCTTTCGCTTCACGTTTTCGATCCATGACAGATTACATCGAATCAATGTAAAACAAAGACTGATATAAATTTACAAGTGCTAAATCACTTTTTGTTAATATAGATTGTTTTAATTATTTTGGCCTAACTGAACTATTACAAAAATCAATCAAAAAATTGCTATTTTGGGAAAATAAAGGTGTAAAGTGTGAAGTGGGGATAGGCATTGATTGGATTAAAAACACGAACCACCAAAGGTAATTAAAGGTCTCTGTTCGGATGAGCTGGCGCTTAGCGGATGTGTGTACCATCGTCATTGACTCATTGTTTGCAAATCCAATCTTCAAATTCGTAAAATCTTAAATCAATATTCGTTTAAGTTTGTGACGAACTATAGGTTAATGAATCATACTTTGATTATAACAAAAATTGGTGCGCTTTGCTATTCGATTTTTTTCACTTTTTTTGTTTTGTTAGTAATTTGTATTTTTTTTACCGTGCTTTGTAAATTATAAATGAAAAGCGAATAAACAAACCTATAGATTAAAATAAATTGTGGATTGTGAATTCTGATTTCGAACAATTAACATAGAGATTGTTCACTTCGACACCTCACATGACTAGGTCGTGATTGTTGAACATATAAATCCAACCCTAGCTGATTGTTGATTATATAGACTATGCATATAACTAACAATTCGATTGTACAAAAATGTAACATGCACATGCACAATGTACTAATTAATATGTGTATATTGACCAAATACTCTAAAGTGCCATCGTGATCATAAGAGTAACGTACACTTCCATTGGACAATTCGTTTCCTCCATTTTATGAATATATTTTATGCATAGAACAGAGTGTATTCAACATTAATTAGTACATAGACGATCTAAATGTTGCTTGTTTGTATAATTTTTTTAATTAATTTGATTTATTTTATAACGATAATATCATATATATATATATTTGTTCACATTTGTAAAAAAGTAATTGCTATTCATACATTCATTTGAATTGACTATGTTATTCATATGAGAGTGGTGTCATAATTTTAAAAAATATTAAGAGACTAAACTGTAATTTGAAATATTAAAATAAAAAAATTTAACAAAAAAAAAACAAAAGTCTAATATCTATAAACTATACCAGAGCAATTTTGGGAAAAAGACGAAGTTTTTTGTTTTTTTTAATCTGTCGAAGATATTTTTAATATATAATAATGTAGATAAAATAGAGTACGTAAAATTGCAAATTATAGCCTTTGCGCATATATTTTCCACTCCTTGGTTTGAGCATAAGTGGAGTTCGAAAATACCTACATCTCTAGGTACGTGTTTCCATCTCTCGAGCCTTACTCACAAAAGCACAAGCGATCATTAATCATATGTATTTAAAAGACAAACATTTATAAATATATAAGAAGTTTATTATTATTTTTTCATACGATTAAGATATAAATAACATGGTAATATGAAATTTTTCCAAACGTGCTCGCAAACATATGTCATATATTACAAGTTTCACCCTATCATCTGCGTATCACCCGATTTTTAGGAGCATCGACTTTTGATGGTGGTCGAACCCATTCATAAACAATTGATCCGTATAAATTATAATAACAGGAAAGTTGTATGTATATAGATTCCAAAAATCTTACATATACTTTACATTAGGCCTCTATGTTTTACTATTAATATAAATTATATTTATTGAATACTTTATTTCTAAATTTTACTGTTAAAGATATACGATAAAAGATTACACCACACGTACACCTAGTCTATTTATCTTTTGACAGAAGAATTTTCGTCAAAAAATATATACATAATACAGATTTTATCTTGTATTAACTAACTAAATTATTAGATTTGAAATTTTAGCACTACATATTAATTAGTCCAAATCCTTGTTAAGAGGAAAATTCGATGCTGGGTGTAAGAGCACTATTTGACCATGGTTAATGTGACTCTACCTCAATATCATTAGATCACGTGAAACCCTTATATTTTGTATGGAAATTGAAATATATGTTGATTAGCCAATAATTGTTGTAATTTGACCATATCATGGGGGAGAAGTACTCCATGTGTAGTATAAAATAATAATTACAAATCTCTTTCTTTGATATGATTCATATCCATCACAGTATGTATACAACAATTAATTGATTGAGAAATGAGATGTCAATCTCCAATAATTATTTTAGTCGTGATATGTTCTTTAGGAAACTTGCTGAATATGTTGTAAAGTTTCCAATACTAATTATCACGATTAAATGTGGGGTGAAATGTGCAAAACACCTGGAAAATGATTTTATCTCGGTAAAATTATTAGCTAAAATTTAAGAAAACCAACATATGGATCTTGGTTTTATTAGTTCTTTTCACAAAATTGTAATTGTAATTTTAGGGTTCTTCAATGTAACACAAAAACTCACAAGTAACTGTTTAATGAGTTATTTTGTCAAATGAATATCTTAATTGGTTCAAAACATGAAAAAAAAATTATTTGTTTATATTAAAAATATTACTTTTAACTCTTTTTTTTTTCCAAGTTGACGTGTCTCACAAAACTCTCTATAAATATGATTTCACACCAGAATTATTATTATACCATATCAATGAATTAATTTTATTTCGCGAAACGACTCTTTTATTCAATCCAAACGACTTCACCAAAATTATCCATAATTCCTTTAATTAATTGAGTTCTTTTATTATTATTATTATTATTATTATTATTAATTTTCTTTTTTCGGTTTCTTTTTCTTCTTCTCTTCCTCTTATCCTGATTTGCCTTATGTTTCTTGTTTCTCTCTCTAAAATCTGTCTATGGAACAGTGTGTGGAGCCCATAACTGGTCCACTTCTTCGCTGGCTTCGAGCTCTCCATTGTTGGATTTTAATGCGCTTTGTCTGCTGAGAGAGACCAGAGTTTCAGTTGCCTCAATCATACATTTCTTCATACAAATACCGCTCCCCTTTCCTCTTCACTATTGCATTTCTCTTTTTTTACCTTTTTCCCCCTTTTCTATTCCATCACTTCATCGTCTTTAGTAATCTTTTCTATATTCTTCAGCAATCGGGGAGCTACGAGACAAAAACCCACTTCAATTTTCGCCCTTTTCCTTCGATTTGATGGATCTGTAGATCTAAATCCCCTTCCACTTTCAGATCTTTTTCTTGATCAGCTCTTGAGGTAACTTCATCAGCATCCTCCCTTGTCTTTCTTGGTATCAATCGGAAAAGCTGTGGTGTATGTGTGATTGATGGTTGCTCGAGGGTTATGGGGTTCCATGAAGTTGGGGTTTTTTTTTTGTTCTTTTGCAAATTTCATTTCTTTAATTTTTTTCCAATTTGAATTGGCCCTTCTAGAATTTGAAGTACCTGGGCCAACTTAGAAAACGCTGGTTTGACCATTGTTGAAACCTTCACATTCCGTTTTCCTTGCTTTTGAATTTTCTTGATATCGATGTCTATATCTACGCAGGTTTGCGAGTACATATCTTAAATCTGTGTGGCCTTGAAAGATCTTTGTTATTGGTTTTCTTATTGCATTTCTCAGCTGAATCGAACTTAATTTAGCAATCTCTCTTACATTTCTATTCTTTTTCATTTTGTGAGGTTGCTGATGTCCTAATTGAAATCCGTTTGTTTGTACTATCCTAGATTTTAATGCGTATACTCTGTGCTTGCTGACAACGAGGAATTGTTACGAGGTTTCAAATTTGAGCTTTATTTTGGATGGTGTTTTGGATGAGATGAGGGATGTTTTCAGGCTTATTGAAATTTTTGAGGGCCTGTTTTCGGCCGAACGCCGATCGATATATTCACTCTGCTTCGGATTCTGGGGGTCGGCAAGATGGTCTTTTATGGTATAAGGACTCCGGGCAACATTGTAATGGAGATTTTTCAATGGCTGTTGTTCAAGCCAATAATTTACTTGAGGATCAAAGTCAACTCGAGTCTGGCTCTCTGAGCTTGAATGATTCAGGGCCATATGGTACTTTCGTCGGGATTTATGATGGGCATGGTGGCCCCGAAACTTCACGGTACATCAACGAGCATCTCTTTCAACATCTAAAGAGTAAGTTTTTCAACATCTCTTTCAGCATCTAAAAAGCAAGTCTTTCAACATCGAAAGTCTAAGTCTTGTCCATGGCGGGTATTTTTGAGTTGTTATCAGCTTTGATCAATGTTTTCAAAACTGAAGTTTGAGCATTTTCATAGTTTAACATGTCCCTTCACTTTCTTACATGTAATGAAAGCGGCGAATATTTCTAAAGCTCAGAAATAACAATCGAGAGCGACCTGATAAAATATAAAGGGGATTATCTGCTGAATTCGATCTTATGACGACCTCTGTTTGGGGGGTGCCATGAAACTATTTTGTAAAATGCTCGAGTTTACTGGAACCAGACAAAGTGACAAACAATGATTTTATGCTTCCACGATTACAAATCTGTGTTCTCTCAAGAAAGTTGATTGATCATGGTGTTGTGAAATTCCAGTTTATTCTATTTAATGCATAAAATTTCCAGGGTTCACTGCCGAAAACCAATCTATGTCTGTCGAGGTGATTCGGAAGGCGTTTCAAGCAACAGAAGATGGGTTTTTCTCGGTTGTGAGCAGGCAATGGCTCATGAAACCGCAAATAGCTGCGGTTGGCTCTTGCTGCCTTGTTGGGATCGTCTGCAGTGGGACTCTTTATGTTGCCAGTCTTGGTGATTCGCGTGCTGTTTTAGGGAGACTTGTTAAGGCTACCGGGGAAGTCCTTGCTATTCAACTCTCAGAAGAGCATAATGCGAGCTTTGAGTCTGTGAGAAAGGAGCTGCAATCTCTGCACCCAGATGACCCGCATATTGTTGTGCTTAAGCATAATGTGTGGCGTGTGAAAGGTCTTATACAGGTTGGTTCATTGAGAAGTATCTGCTTCATGTCATAAAAATTCCGTAGTTTATGAAACTATTGTTATATATGTCTCTAATTAAACTAATATATTTCTTTTGGATTACAGATTTCTAGATCGATTGGAGACTTTTATTTGAAGAAGGCAGAATACAACAGGGAGCCGTTGTATGCAAAATTTCGACTCCGGGAACCATTCAAAAGACCAATTTTGAGCGCTGAACCTGCTATTACTGTGCACCAGTTACTACCTCATGATCAGTTCATTGTATTTGCATCGGATGGCCTTTGGGAGCATCTTTCAAATCAAGAAGCCATCGATCTGGTCCAAAATCATCCCCGGAGTGTAAGATTTCGAAAGAAAACTCCTTTATGTTCTTTCTTTCATTTATGGAGGAGAAAAATGGAATAAGAATATCTACGATCGACTGTGAAAGCATAATATGCATGTGATTTCCATGTTGCTATCCCTTTGACAAACCATTTTTTCTAAACGTTTAAATTTATAGAAGTTGGCTCAATCTTATTCTGGTCTTCTGCATTTAACTTAATTTTTTGAAGAAAATAATACAAGAAAGTACTGTAATCATTTTGCACCTCAATCTTGCAGGGGAGTGCTAGAAGATTAGTTAAAACAGCACTGCAAGAGGCGGCAAAGAAGAGGGAGATGAGATACTCAGACTTGAAGAAAATTGATCGTGGGGTGCGTCGCCATTTCCACGACGACATCACAGTCGTGGTTGTATTCCTCGACACACATCTTGTGAGCAGGGCTACCTCGGCGAGGAGTCCTAACCTCTCCGTTAAAGGGGGTGGCGTTAATCTTGCTTCAAACGCTCTCGCACCGCTATCTGTGCCTACTTGAAAGAAAAAGAGAGCGGTCCTTGAATTCTTTAATGTACACTGTAATCCTTAACTGAGAACAAATTCTACTTGGGATAGGTGAGAAGTTCAAGAAACAGTACACTGGAAAAAAAAAAAACCGAACTCATTCGAGGTGATATTCGTCATAGAATATGTTTTCTGAATAGAATTATTCTTCTTTATTTTTTGTTTTTCATGTTTGTATTATTTTCCCTTATTTCCATGTCCTTTATTTACTTGTGTAATACTTGTGAAGTGGAGGCTAAATAGTATGATTCTTATTTGAGACGAGTTCCAGCTATTAAGATCACTGAAAGCTGTTAAAAATGCTTGGCAAATATGGTGGTTACTTGTTTTTATTCATGTTACTCATTCGTTGCTGTTGTTTTTCAATTGGGTGATTTTGATACTAAAATCTCCCATATCATATCCATTATTGGCTATAAATAATTTAGCAAGCCAGTGGGCTTTAAATGGACTCCACAAAATTGAATAATTATGGGTAGTTAGTAAGAACATGTTTTTATTCTGATTTTTTTCCCAAACAAAATATGAATTCATAAGCCAATAGCTTACAAAAATCAATTTACCATTTTTAACATATGATATAGTTATCGAAAAATTAGATCGTGTTTCGTGTCATTTATCAGACTAATCGCAATTATCACAATAGATTTTTATTTAAATATTAAATATCACATCAATTTGAAATTGATTTACTCACACACTTGTCCAATATTTATGAGTGTTGGATGTTTGGCCACGGAAGAGGAATCGAGGAACGGGGAAAGTGGGCGATATTATAGACATAGTCAATGGATTAAATTAATTGATTAAATGCGAGGGTTGAAACAAGAATTTGACATATATCGATGGAGATTAATGTTCTATTAAAAAGATTAACCATTATTAGTATTCACTAAGAAGCCTCCACAAACTTCCTATGAATGACAAATCTCTTCTTAATCGGTGCACGTATAGGTTTCATGAATTCATGCATGTTGGTAATTTGGACGAAACAAAACAAGGTAAAAGGTAGAATATGTTTACTTTATGGGTCAAAACAAAATACATGAAGAAGTTCTTGAATATATTAACTCAAGTTGATTATTCTTGTGAAAAATTTTAAGTCGTGTATGAATTGATGGATTTTAAATCTTCTAACTTGATTGTTTAGACAAAATATATGCTACTTTCAAATTCATTTTATATCAAATTATATAATTTCAAATGTGATTAATTTCAAATATATATATATATATATATATATATATATATATACTTTCAAATTCATTTTATATCAAATTATATCAAATTATATAATTTCAAATGTGATTAATTTCAAATATATATATATATATATATATATATATAATCTTGTTCCCCTGCACACCAGTATGCATGGATTTTGTGTGCACCCTTTGATGTTCGCGTGAACATCTGAACAACAGTATGTATGGATTTTGTGTGCACCCTTTGATGTTCGCGTGAACATCTGAGATGTTCTCGCGAACATCTGATTTTTTTTTTAGATGTTCGCGCGAACATCCTGCGGTGCACACAAAATCCCTGCACACTGGTGTGCAGTGGATCATGACTATATCATTTTATATATATATATATATATATATATATATATAAAATGAATTCCTTACATTAAATCTCTAACTTCCGTAACAAATTAATCAGTCCAAATGCAACATTAAAGAATTTTTCTAATGCTTGTTATTCACTTAGTCCAACTTGGACTTCAACAACGAGGCTTTGACTTCTAATTTTACCTAATGTGGTACAAAAGGTTGTAATTTATGGGAGACCTAGAATCTATATAATTTATAGATGGAAGTATGGAACATGAAACATAATATGCAAATTTAAAATTTTCATGGAAATCGGATAAATTGCATACAACTCCTTCGTGAAATTTTAAAAGACTAATAACCATAGTCATTGACCCCTTTATAAAAATAAAAATATGAGAAGAGTTTCCAAAATGTCCAAGTAACGATTTATTCTTTTATTGCAGTGCAAACAATCACTACGCCCCAAAGAGATTTGGGATATACCGACAATTGTGCCATCGCTGACGTCTTTCTTCCATATTAAACGATCGGCGAATGTAGTCGAACATACTTTAGCAAATTTTCTATTTCTGCCCACTCATATTTTTATTGGGTGTTTGAGAATTTTTCGATTTGGCTGACAAAACTTATACATGAGGATCTTATTAATTCTCAATAAAGATTACGAGTTTTCATGTTCAAAAAATACATAAACATATATATATATATATATATATATATATAAAATTAACAAATTCCAATTATTTGATTTTTTTGTTAAGCATTATTTATTTATTTTAATTTTGTTAGATATTAGAAAAAGATAGTATGCAGTTTACAGGAAATTCGATCTTATAGATGGATAGTAGTGGTAGTGGTACTATCCTAAGGTAAAATTAAAAGCAAAAATTGGTTCTTTGTCATGTGAGCCCCAAATAAAAAAGATGTGTGGTCAAATACTGGTCATATCTACAATCAGACATTAACATAAAGAGAATATCGTAACAAAATTTTAAAATTTTGTGAAATCTTGTTAATGAAAAGCTGAAAAATACTAGGGGTGAGAATTCGGTTAATTCGGTCAAAAATCGAACCGAATTAACCGAAATCGAATTAACCTAATTGCATTTTGGTTAACCGAATCGAACCGAATTTATACTAAAACCGATTTAACCGAACCGATTTAAAAATCGGTTAATTCGGTTAACCGACCGAATTAACCGATTTTTATTAAAAAAATTAAAAAATTAATAAAATTAATAATTTAAATATGATATTTTTTATCATTATAAAAATATATTGAGCTTAAAAAATTAAAATAAGAAAAATTAAGTAAAATATTAAATATTAAAACATTTACAATATATTATAAATTATATATAAGGCCTAAAAAAAATTCAAATTTTAATTATTTATAATTCGGTTAACCGAATTAACCGAATTTTTTTTTAAGAAAACCGAACCGAATTAAACGATTTAACCGAAATTTTATAATATAAAAACTGAATTTCCTAATTAACCGAATCAAATTTCCAAATTAATTCGGTTTAATCGAAATTTTGCTCACCCCTAAAAAAATACTTTAAAAAAACTCTCTCAAACACTGGCTCTAGAAGCAAAAAGCACCCGCAATTTACCATGTGGCCATATACTGTCATACAACAGTTGACATAGCGGGGTGAATTCCCATTTAAATCCTCAAGTTGGTGCGTTAGACAGTTAGAGGGGGTGCAAAAAAAAAAAAAAATGGTTAAAAAATTCCTTTTGTCCAAAAGAATATGCGATGAGGCTGTCCTGTCAAAGTGGGTCCCCCCACGTCCGCCATCTGCTTGCCACGTGGCCTCATATTAAACCCCCGAGTCGAATCCAACCCGAGTCAAAATTGTAAATCGTGCTCCGGTGGTTGTACGCTGCGTTTCACCGTTGCACTCAATTTTATTCATTTATTGTTTATTTGGGCATGTAAAAAAATATTATTTTTATATTAAAATATTACGTTTTATTTTAAATACGAGATCTCGACGGAAATATTGATACGTGAAATTTATACAGACATATTAGTAACCATATTCACAGTTGCGATTCATAAATATCATAGCATAGCGCAGCTGTAAATGAAGAAGGGTCTTTCATATCACGTGTTACTTACCTTACACATCCAAAGAAAATGTGGAATAATTATTTGTTAGATATATATAATAATATCATATCATAAATAAATAAATTAATTAAAATAATAGCTCGTCTCTTGAGCATCAGCCTCAGATCTCAGTGTAATTGTCATATAATTTTTTTTTTGTTTGGTTTGGTTCGCTCTGATCTCTTTCTCCTGCTGTCCTGTCGGATTCATAGCGGAATTGAGGTATGTAATTTTCGAGATCCGAAGTTCTAATTTTTGAATTTCAATTGATTATGATTGTGCTTTTTCCTTATTTATTTTTTTTAATAAATGTATGCGTATTGTGGTAATCACATGTGAGGGTGTTTGCCTGAACCGAGGGATCGGAGCTTCGCAGTTTATGGGATTCATTTGTCTCAAATGCTTTCGTTGACGTTTGATGGACCATATGTTCATGTTATTGTATTGTGGACTTTTCTTGTAGGATTGTAGTCAGTTCTTTTTAGGATTATAGTTGATTTTCTCAGGTTTCGAATAATTGGAATCACTGCAAGTCTGCAACTGAGTTTCAGTGCTTCAAGTTGTTTTCTATTGACGTTGAGTGGTGTGCGATTTTGTTGATAGATTCAATATGGGGGAGTCACAAAATAACGTTGACTTGGAGGAGGGAACTCTGGAAATCGGAATGGGTATGTTCTCATTTCGACATTTTTTTTTTTGTTGCACGACGAAAAATAATTTGAATTGAAGTCCAGTTCTGTTTCTCTTTTTGTTGTGGTCTGGAGGTGATGCGAGCATCATCACCCTGCAATAGATGTGATGTCTTAAACCATTCTGTTTCCTACTATGATGTTGTTGGTTATGGATGCCTCACACGACTGTTGTCACTATGAAAATGTGGGCTGTCATTAATAGTTGGAATGCATGTGAAAACTGTCTAAGATATGCCCTAACCTTGTTAGTGCTCTCTGCACACGTCATAGGAAATGATAATAATGACAGTTGCCATTATATAAAGTTTTAGATGTACTTGAGATTACAAGATGTATTTTCAGTGGCTTATTTAGCTGGTGGGCGGTGGCCATCTCAAATGGTTATCATGCAGTTGTCATGATGAGACATTTTCATGCCTTAGAACACTATTCATGCATGTGTGTATGATAAGAACATATTTACTAATGCTCTTTAGTTACTTGCAGAATACAGAACTGTGTCTGGAGTTGCTGGACCTCTGGTTATTCTTGACAAAGTCAAGGTCGGTGTTGTATACCTAGTCATTTACTTCTTCTCGTATCTCTTCGTTCACATATACTTCTCTCAGTATTGTTTTTATAGATTTGGGGACAAGATCTCATAAATGTGTCTATGATATTCTTCAGGGACCTAAGTACCAAGAGATTGTTAATATTCGCCTAGGAGATGGAACAACCCGACGTGGGCAAGTTTTGGAAGTTGATGGGGAAAAGGCTGTTGTTCAGGTGATGACTTCAGTATTTCTAGCCTTTTTGTTTCTCTCTCCCGCATTACTTAGGATTCTAGTGGCATTTTGTTGAGTCTTCTTGAGCTATCCTTTTTGTTGCCTGGTCGGAGTTGTGCATGCTGCATGATAACTCTTGATTTCAGTAACTTCAATACACCGTCGATGTTTTCAATGTGAAGAATGCAACATTGAGAGAAGTGTTTATCATCCTATTTTTTACCAGGTCTTTGAAGGAACATCCGGAATTGATAACAAGTACACAACTGTCCAGTTCACAGGGGAGGTAAACTAATTCGTTCTTGCTTTTATTTTCACCTAAAATCATGTTGTGCCCGGTTTCCATGACTAAAGTAGTTTGGACTTCTTGGTCCATGATTATCATCATTCCCTAATATGCTCGTATGTTTCCACCCACCGGCAAAACAAGACAAAAAGTAGTATCCTTTTTCTATATCTTGGATTGTCTGCACCATGAACTTGTTTTATTGAATTGCATTAATTAAATTTTATTAACTGTCAGATACATATACGAAATCAGCACTTGGTTTGTGATTTTTTTTATAGTAATGTCGTGTTGAAACCTGTGATACGGGTCACGTGTTTGGAGTAGACTTTGCCCTTGAGGTTTGACATTTGTTTATGAACACAACTACCTTTACTATTTTCCTGTTTATATGTTCACCAATTGCCATGTTACATATTGTTGTTACTATGAATGAACACACACTGACTGTCATCTCTTTATGTGCCTTCCTGATATAGTATTCTGAACTTGGTATACTACTTCGTAGACGGGTCGAATCTGTAGTTAGCCTGTTTAAGCAATCCATGAATTGCAATTTTATTTTGGTTGAATAGGAATTATTCTCACGAATAATTTTCACTGCTTAGTATAACTAAATTTTTAATTTTGTTCTGTTTTGTTTACAATGTCTGTTTTCATAATAATTCATTTGCAACCAGGTTTTAAAAACACCTGTTTCATTGGACATGCTTGGCCGTATTTTTAATGGTTCTGGGAAACCCATAGACAACGGTCCTCCTATTCTTCCAGAGGCTTACTTGGATATATCTGGTGAGTGACAGCGGACGAGGAAGTTGACTTATGTCTTAATGTATGTCGGTTGCTTGCCCATAAGTATATTCTTTACCCTCTGCTCTTTAGGGAGTTCTATCAATCCTAGTGAGAGAACCTATCCCGAAGAAATGATACAGACTGGAATTTCAACTATTGATGTCATGAACTCAATTGCCCGAGGGCAGAAAATCCCTCTTTTCTCTGCTGCTGGTCTTCCCCACAACGAAATTGCTGCCCAGATCTGTCGTCAGGCTGGTTTGGTGAAACGGTTGGAGAAATCTGATAATCTTCTTGAGGTATAAGAGCATCGCCCCAATAGCTCTTCATCTCTACATCAAATATTTATTCATTAGCCTTCTGCGTAGGACTTTTCTTTTTATGCTTGATATCCTTATAGTTTTCCTTTTGTTGCTTTTTATTTTGTTATGCCATAACTTGATGCGGTGAAACCAACAGTCCATTCTTATCACCTTTTGAAGGCTCTGCATTGTGTGATACTAAATACGAAATTGACAAGTGTAATATTTATGATTGATGTGTGTAGTAATAAATACGACATTGAGATTCAACGTGATATTGTGGAGAGGGAATCTCCTAGCTTTCTTGTTGGGATAGGCATAGGCTTCATTAGTCATGTGAACGTGCCTATTATAATGTATTAGTTAAAATTGTCTCTAAAATTTTCTACTGTGTGGGTACTTAATCAGTTTATCTATTTTTGTATGTGTCTTATGCTGATATCCCAAGTAATGGGTGTTAACTTTGGTCTGATCATCTATTTAGGTTTTGATGATCTATTTTATAATACAGCACGATGGAGAGGACAATTTTGCCATTGTCTTTGCGGCTATGGGAGTCAACATGGAGACTGCCCAGTTCTTTAAACGTGATTTTGAGGAAAATGGATCCATGGAGAGGGTGACCCTTTTCCTTAACTTGGTAGTGTTCGCTTCCATAAATTAATTAATCCATCTGTTTTTTGTTAATCTTGATAGCAGTTGTCCACATTTCTTCTGTTCTAATATGAACTAATTACAGGCCAATGACCCTACAATAGAACGTATCATTACTCCTCGTATTGCTCTGACAACTGCAGAATATTTAGCATATGAATGTGGGAAGCATGTCCTGGTCATATTGACAGATATGAGTTCTTATGCTGATGCTCTCCGTGAGGTATCTCATCGGCAACAATTCATGCTTTATTATCTATGATATATGAGGATTGTCTCCTATTATAGAATATAATTGTCATTAAAGTACGAAATACGCCTTATCTTTTATTTAAACAGTTGGAGTATGAAGCGCTTTTTTTACGGTGGTTAAGTAATGCCTCTACTTTTCAGTACTATTTTATCCTTGCTCCCATTTAATTTACACGTCAGTGAACTTGATTTTTGTGTTCAAGTTCTTTAAAAAGCTGTAGTGTCAACTATGGTATTAATTCCTTCATAGGTGTCCGCTGCTCGAGAGGAAGTTCCTGGAAGGCGTGGATATCCTGGTTACATGTACACCGATCTTGCGACTATCTATGAGCGAGCTGGGCGTATTGAAGGGCGGAAGGGATCCATCACACAAATTCCTATCTTGACCATGCCTAATGATGGTTCTGCAACATTTTTTTTATAAACGTGTAGTGAAATTAATCTCACATGTCATTGAATTTTTTATCAACCAGATTCTGTTTTTCTTTTTCTGTTTCAATCTGTAGACATCACACATCCAACTCCAGATCTTACTGGTTACATTACCGAAGGTCAGATATATATTGACAGACAACTTCATAATCGGCAGGTAAAGATAGATTGTTGCGCACCAGTTAGTCTACAGAAGTCATATACAACCGGTGACACCCTACCTTTACGACTTTGTCTTTTAAATATATAGAGAAAATCTTAATACAACCTTTTACAGTTTTGAACTTGTGTCAAACAATTTGGTGAATCAAATTGTCTCGCTGTGGTGAAATATATTTCAAGTGACTGCTTGTAGTCCTTCATATTGGACTTGATGGCACAATTTATGTTTGGGATTTTCTTCCTTGTCGATGGATATGAATGCATGGATTCTGAATTTTGAAACATTTACCTGAACAAATGATGCGTTACTGAACTCGCAGATATACCCTCCAATTAATGTGCTGCCATCGTTGTCCCGTTTGATGAAGGTATGTAGAATGCAGATACGTGATTTATTTTGGTTTGATTCATCGAAGAGGAATTATAATTGACAATGTTAGCACAAAATTAAATGTCACTTCTTATTGCAGAGTGCAATTGGTGAGGGCATGACCCGAAGGGATCACTCCGATGTATCTAACCAGGTAGATTACCTTTTTCTTAGTAACATTTGTTCACATTCTGCTGGCGGTCTGTCTCACTCCGACTGTCTTTGCTTTTCTTCATCATATGTTTTCAACTGTCGATCCCTGTATTTTAAATATTCTCAGCTTTATGCAAACTATGCCATTGGAAAGGATGTCCAGGCAATGAAAGCTGTGGTCGGAGAAGAAGCACTTTCGTCGGAAGATCTGGTCAGTTACTTGTGCATAACAAATTTGATTTTTAAAATTTCATGAATAAAATAAGTGAGATGACTAATAAAAAACATTAATTAACAGCTATACCTCGAGTTTCTTGATAAATTTGAGAGGAAGTTTGTCGCACAAGGAGCCTACGACACCCGCAACATCTTCCAGTCACTTGATCTGGCTTGGACACTGCTTCGGATCTTCCCGCGGGAGCTTCTTCATCGTATTCCTGCAAAGACTCTCGATCAATACTATAGCAGGGATGCAGCAAACTAGTGAAAAAGGCAAACACACTCCCCCTAGTACTTGGTTCCTCTTTTTGTCTGGATGTGTTATTCGCTGTGCAATTTTTTTTCAAAAAATGCCGTATATCCCCCCTACATCTTGTTTAAAATAAGGGTTGAATGAGATCTTTTATGAGCACCACAGAAGCCATAGCTCTCCGGCAGTGCAAGACGAACACATTCTTTTGCCAGATCGTGTAATTTTATATAATGGCAATCACCCTAGATAAACTGGTGTGTTTTTGGTTCGTAAAGTATTTGACATATTGCGTGGCCTCTATAATCTGGCAGCATGCGTCTTGTATCTCTCCATTGCTGTTGGAATTTTTTGTCTTTGGACATTTTCGTTAAAGAGTGTTCTCTATATCATTCTCATACGTGTATCATCTTAAATAACATGCGACACTTTTTACATACAAATTCTGTTGCCTCCGTTGTATAAAGACACAAGAACTCACAATAGTACGCCTCAAGAACACATGCATCCTTACTATCCACTTGCAGCATACAATTGAAATACTACAAAAGAAGTTGATGTAACACTAAATATTGATTCGCTCAAGTGGAATTTGAAGACCAGAATACAACCTCCTTAAAAATGGAGGGAAAAAAAATTCACCCAGCTTTGGAAGTTCTAGCTACAGGTGGTAACACAACCAAATCAAGATTCCCGGGATATGGAGTCCACAGTCCTAATCCACCTCTACTCTCCATCAACTCGGGATGTTTCTTAATCTCAGATATGGTTTTTGCCCACTCGACTTTAGACGAATGCTCGCGATTGTGAGGATGCAATATGAAGATAGAATTGTATTCACAGTTCGGAAACATGAAAAATTTGAACATGTCACCTAACCTATAAACAACGTATCCAAAACTTAGTTGATCTCTTGGCGTCAAGAGGTTGACCTCGTTGAACCATAAGCAACTAAAAAGATTATTCAGTGCAGTATGTTCCCGTATGATTATGGCTCCTTCGGGGACGTCTGCACAAAGGAAGTAGTCCAATAAATAAAGGAAACCGCGACTGTGGCGGAGCAAACAAGAGAGGCGAAAAGAGAAGGAAATAACTTTATGAAAAGAGAAGGAAATAACTTTATAAGAGAATTTAACAGGGAGCAATAGGTGACATAAATGATTACAGACTTTGTAGGAAAGGGCATGGAGGGGTTACCACTGATGACACTTTTTCTGGGACTCCAGGGCTCCATGCCTTCATAACGATAAATTTTCATGTGTAGATCAATCAGAGGACGAGCGTATCGCTTCCTCCTTTTGTTGGAATCCGCTTCTTCGTAGATACTTCGATGGTGTTTATGTTGCGCGATAGCAAATGTTTGCTTCCCGCGCCATAAGTATCTGCAAATGCAAAATGTAAAGCACTTGTTCAATCACACCTGATGCAGTTCCAACCAATATCGATTCGATTCATAAAGTGGGGAATAACATAAGAATACAAAACAAACTGAACACATATGGCTTAAATAGAAACAATCATACCTGTCTAATAGAAGCAAAGGGTCAACTACAAGTTCCATTTTACCATCAATCCATATGCTGTAACGTGCTTGAGGAAATAATCTGTGGGTTAATATCTTCGGAACCTTCCCATTTCTTCTGGGTTCATCATATGGCTTCTGCTTAAGCAGAATCAGACGCCAGATACCGACCCACTGCCCTCCATCAGTATCTTCTCTGAGTGTAACGTTCTTTTTGATGAAGTCGAGAGACACTTCATCAACCACCATTAGAAAACAGAAAAGACTCTTTGAACGATTACTGATATTGGATGGCTGGTGAGGCGTATCGTAAGCGTCAAAGATGCCTGTTGCAACAACAAATTTACATTTCTTCACATAGTGGACATCTTTTGAAGCCATTTCCGCACCTCCACCTTGCATAAAACCACAATGAACCTGAAAGTATGATGCATATAAATATCTTATGTATGTACAGAGCTCGATCATTTCAATGAATACTCTTGCCGTCCTATCTGGCTGCTTATCGGGCACAATGTTCGAATGTGGCAACTACAAATTTTAATATAAGTTCAGATGCTGGATTTTGCAATAAATTTCCATCTATATGTTTGGTGCATGTGAGAAAGGGTTCTAAATTGAAGATTTTTTTTGTTTTTGCAAATGAGGCCAGAATCAAATTCATGCGAGTAGAGAAGAGTAGTAAATTCTTTGGAAGCTAGTACAGAATATATAACTTAAAAAATATAGCTCCTCATGCAATTCACCTTCATCGTTGGGTTAACTTTGAAGCTCTCCTCTCTCTGTTGCCAAGTCTGATGCCCACCAAAGAGAGGAGCTTGGGATCCATTACTTGGAACAATGTCTTCCATTATGTAGGAGAGTCTTTGGACAAACTTTTCGGGCGAATTATCCTCGGGAATAACTATCTTATTTGGGTCATCAGCAACAGGGATTGGACAACCTAATTGTGAATGAGAAGAAACAGGTAAGAGTATAGTAGTGCATTAAAAAATAAAGAGAAAAATACAAAATTGATCAGCAAAATCTCCAGTCTTACGATGTGGTGGTGTCACAAGTCCCATTGTATGCAGCATGCCAAAAACTTTGCTAGCTTTGGTACAAAGGGCTGCAAAGAGAACTATGTTTTTAAACGGCAAAGTACCATTCATCACGGATAAACATCCAGTCGTTAATGCAAATGAAAACCATATTAGCATTTACCTTTGCATTTTTAGACCAGCAAACTATAGTAATGAAACCTCTTTAACTTCAATACATTTTCCTACTTGATGAATGCACTATCCTTACCAAACATATGCAGCACACTTAAACTACATAATCTTCTCAGATATGTAGCCAAAACTAGCTCCTCAAAGCCACTGAAGTAAAACTCAATAAAAGAAGTTTGACACAACCAGAGGTCTCTACATAAGTGCCCTGCTAAATCATTGGTCGGCCGACCAGAATCATGGATTAAATACCACTTTCATTAACTTCAAAATAGGCAACCAAACTCGACGATTTCTCCAGCAACCATTTTAACTAAAAAAACATTAAGGCTTTCAAACTTTCACAAGAAATGTAGAAAAGATCAAGAAGCAACTAACCTGCAAAAAAAGCAACAGAAGACTGGCAAGACCAAACGTGAAACAGCAAAACGGCGAGGATGGTCATCATCCATATAATACCAGCAGTAAGAACTAATCGAATGAAACCCTTTTTCCAAATTATCCTCATCGTGTAATCTTGCGACAGTTTCCCACAGTTCAAAGACACAACTGCAGGTGAGACGAAAAAAAACAAAAACAAAAACCCATTTAAAATCCCATTAAAAAATAAAACCTCGCCTAAATCATAAGCATGCCACATCAATTGAATGGCGAAAATGTACCTTTCGTATCTTGATGCTGCTGATTTCTTCGCACAGCCCGTGGAACGGCCCGCTGAAAATCATTATCCATAGATACGATCAAATTCCTCAAAGCAAGGTTCTTTCCATGGCAAGAAAGTGCAATTAATAATTGCGTTGAATCACAAGATCTGATCCTGAACTGGGTTTCAAGTGTTCGAATCCAGCAGCTTGTTTTTCAGTACAAATATATATATACATTCGTACTGGGCGTTTCGAATGATTGGGAAATGGGAACTCCAGCGAGCGGGTCAATCTCGGCCCATTACTGAAACTCCGTTCCACTCAGCCCAATTGTCTTTGATCCATTCTTAACAGGGCAATGTCTGTAGGCCGGACCAAACCATTTTACAAGTATTCTAGGCCCACTTATCAATCCTATCTGGCTCAAACACAAATTTTATCGCATGTGCATTTTATATGAATTAATTTTTTTTGTTAAAGTAATTCCTGTGCAAAAGTTTATTGATTATAGTAAAATTAAAAATTTTATTACTTATTGTTTAGAATATGATTAATAAAAAATTTTGTCATTTATTATAACTGTGAATGGAAATAGTTTTATGTCATAGTTCATTTACGGTTTGTTTAACATTATAAAATATTAAATGAGGTGTATTCATTGCATAAATATAACGAAAGGCGTGTGTTCAATATTGTATTGTGTATGTGAATATTAAAAACATTTCATAAAAATTTAAAGTATCTTCATCTCGTTAAATAATCATCATATATCTAGTCATGGATTAGACGGGAAATTTGTAATAGAACTTGTAGGAAAGATTATGTATAGAAAGTTTTACATGTTATTTTAAGAGCTTAGAAAGTCTTACCAACAAAATCGACCACACCCCACAATTTTCTAAGCAAATTGCTATAATCCTAATAGTGTAAATTTAGTGTGAGACTGTATGATGAATCTATATTCGTGAGATAAATCTATCAGGTTTATATTTACAATAAAAATAATATTTTTGACATAAATAAATAATATTTTTCATTGATCAAATCAATTAACAGATCTTGCGTGACTTCTTATAAAGTTTTTGTGATCTCAATATCCTTTGCCTTTAGCTTGTAAATATTCTATCAAAATAATTTGTTTTTCACAATAAAAATTTGCTGCAAGCTAAGGACAACTTGTGCGTAGTTTAAAATTATATCGAGCAAAATTATTCTTATACTTAAATATTAATCTGACGAAGATTTCGCCAAATTAATAGTTTTGATCGTTCCCTACTACTTAAATTAAAGGTCAATGATCCAATTTATTATAATATATATATATATATATAAGAAATGAAATAACAGATCCAATAATATATTAATGGTTCTCATGAGATGAAAGATTCTTGCTTCCTTCCGTGAACCCAACCACTCTTTTTTAATTAGTTTTAATTTCTAAACCACTGATTGTGTACTTATTTCTGGTTGGAAAATATTAATGTCAAGTTTGTTACGAATTAAAAAATAAAAATCAGATATGATCAAATAAAATTAAATAAAATAAAATTAAAATGGATGTTGAAAATATGTTCGCTACAACCAATGTAATTAATGACGTACGTAGTAGGAATAGCTATAACTTATTAAATTATCAAACGGACAATCAATTGTTTTTCGCTTTCAAAATCCATAAATAATGATATAACTTAAGTATTTTAATATATATATCATTTACAAATTAAAATTATTGTATCACAACAATTTAGTGTAGGTTTCTCGTGATATTCGATCAGGTCCATACATAGTACATTGAAAAATAATAATTTCGATATAAAAAAGTAATAGTTTTCACATGTCGGATCGGGTTGAAGACGCGTCTCACGAAATTGACACGTGTGATGGTTTAAGAGTTTTCGTGAACAAAATATGACATGATCATTATGATTTGAACTTTATTGTTATTTTTTAAGAGGATAATTAATTAAGTATATTTTATAATAAAATAAGATCTCATATCATATAGTTTTTAAAGAGAAGGTGATGCTTCAAGTCATCAAGAAAAAAAAGGGGGGGTTTTTAATTTGCATAAAGTGGGAAACTTAAAAAGTCCAGTCTTTATTAATTATTAATATGAAACGATAAGAGGCAACATTGAATGAATGTTTCACCAGAGAATATATAATGCCTTTTTAGAGTATTAATAATTTAGGGTAGCATGAAAATTTTATAGCAAAAATAGCAATAAATGTGATAGGAATAAAATATATATAAAGATGAATAATATATTGTTTGATATGTTTTTACTTCCAATTACTGTGTTTACTATTTTATAATATCTAAATATCCTTACAAAATCTAAATCAATTATATATATTTGTAAATTCATTCATGTCGTACTTGTTATTATGTCATATGTTCATCATGTGGTTAGAGAGGGATGTATAATTAATATAACTGATTATATCTAGTTTTTTTTTTTTTTTTGGTTGAGGGTGCAAATTGCAACAAAATTAATATTTTTAGTGGCGTTACACCGATACAAATTGTTGATAAGAAGCTGATTAATTATAAAACTGCAGTACTAATCATGATTAATTATATATATATTTGTAGATTCATTCATGTCGTACTTATTTTAAAAATTTTAAAAATAAATAAATTGTTTGAAAAATCATTAATGTTACTAATAAATTAAACATAAATAGAAATTCATCTAAGTATAACAACTCCCTTCTGCTCACCAACCACAAGAGCATATATAAATATGCATCTACAACTTTTATTTTTATTTTTTTAAAAAAATAATAATAATTTCTCAACACAAACAGCGAGCCAGCTAATCGTGTACCTTTAACTGATCAGTTTCAAAGACATAATTAGAATATTTTAATTGTCTAATTTAATAACCAAAATGTGTTTGGTGAGAAAAGGCCAAGTTTAAGATTCCTTGAGAATTTGGTGTTTCTTTTTATGTATATATACATGGTGGCTTTTGGTATGCAAACTGGGAAGAAGTAGTAGTACATATATATTATCACCAAGTTAATTTGGATACATATAAAAAAAAATGGATAATTTGAAGAATTTGATTCATCTATTCGTGACGGTGTTCTTATCGACGTTCGCTTGGTTGTTAGTGAACCCGACGATCGCCGACGTGACGATGGAAGCCATCTGCCCCGGCAAATATGAATGCTCCCTCGCCATCTATCTTACAGGCTTACAACAAGCGGTACTATATATGATATATATATATATATATTTCATGCATACTTTTAATTAGAGTTTGTGATCGATTGATATATGTTTCTGTTTTTTTGTTTGTGAAAAAAAATAAAATAAGATCATATTAATTTGGATCAGAAGTTCCCTATAAAAATTGTCGGGGAATGATGTTAAGTTGTTAGTTTATGATCAAGTGTAGGTATCTAGATATCTACCTGTGGTTACTTTGGAGATGAATTAACAAGAGAAACGTTCGAAATAATAAAGCTTGTAGATATGTATCAAGTTTGGTTCGAAAGATGAAATCATTTGCATATAATCTCTATGTTTTATTGGAGATGGTAGGAAACTCGAAATTTTTTTTTAAAAAAAACATTACATTGGATTTCGTGTGAGACGGCCGTCTCAACTCTCATGAATATTTTTCCGTGAAATGAGTCAACTTTACAAATATATATTTACAATAAAAAATAATATTTTTAACATTAAAAACAATATGTTTTCATGGTTTGTCCAATTAAGATATTTGTCTCACGAATATACTTGTGAGACCATTTACACGGGTTTTTGTGTTAGTTAAATGGGCAAAATTCAATTCTTTATAACAGATGATGTGTATAGTGTATTCAAAATTACAAAGAAAATTATGGTTGTTATACTCGTGGTTATTATTATTATTATTATTGTAATTCTCGTTATGGATTTTTCAAAATTTGGTTTAATTTTGATATACTAATTTTTAAGTTTTTTTGTTATATTAACCAATTATTGACGTGACACATAAATTTTTTCTACCACGTCAGTATTTTTCGGTGTCATTTACACGTGAAGAAATAAGATTGATTAAAAAGTCAAAAAAATTTAATAGTAATAAAGTTGGTACAATACAACCAAAATTTGGAATTATATATGAATTCAAGATGGAAGATGAGCAGACAGTTTGAAATTTGATGATGTCAAAACCAAATTGGATATGTACGTGTCCTAAGTTCTGACCTAATTTGGTTTTAGACCAATCATTATCTATTTATTATAAAAACACGTTCCTTTATTTAGGAGAAAACAAATAATTATTTTAGCTAGCTTGTTGTGCTTTCCATGTTACTTTCTTGATTGTGACCTACCCCCGTCCAATTCATCATGGAAGCACATCTATAATAAACTCAAAGTATCGCAACTTATAACTCAAATGATATTAAAGTTTTAAATTTGAGATTATATTTCAGATTTGAGATTCGATTACAAAAAACCCATTCCCCGACTCAAAAGAAAAGAAAAGAAAAAACAATAAAATCAAGTGGCTTGTATGCCTTGTAACTCATCTCACACCAAAATTCTAAATTTTAAATTACATGAGATATTGATTTCAAGATCCAATAAAATTTATTAATATGTCGAATGATTAATCTATTCCACTAAAACCCGTTTACAAATTTATTCATATCAACTTATTAAATTAATTACATTAACTTATGTAGTATTTTTATTTTGTTAGTTATCTATTCGTATATTAAATTTACACGAAAGAAAATTATAGAAATTATTCAATTCAATCAATTCGGTAATACAATTTATTAAATAGTAAAAAAGGGTTTTTAAAAATATAATTCTTTTATTTATTTACAAAATAAATAAGAAATCTCAACTCTCTTATCTGTGCATTTATGAAAAAAAAATTAACTTAATCATTAAAATTATTAATCCAATTCTAAAAAATTAATGCAGAGAGAGTGTTGCCCATATATGCCTATATGGTTCGACGAGTCAGAGGTTGAGTTCAAAATTGTCGTTACATTCTATGGATTATCTGAAAATCAAACTGCTAAAGAACTCAAAAATCTATCGGGACACTTGATGTAAAAACAATGATCTAGCTAGATGGTGCATGCATTACGAGTATTTGATGCTCAAATTTGTATCCGATCATACAAAATATCACACGGCATGGTGTAGATTTGGAGGATATATTACATGAATTTGTTCAATTTCACTGATATTAATTAATTTCATGCAGATTGCAGGAGTGGGGTCTGTGGTATTGACTCCACTTATTGGGAAGCTGTCTGATGCTTATGGACGAAAAGTTTTGCTCACAATCCCCTTGACCCTCGGCAGTCTTCCACTGGGTCCGTATGCAAGCTAGCTACATGAAATTCGGTTTCGCATAGCAGATTGCATCATATAATATAGGCACCATTTGTATGAAACGTGCTTGTTTCATCTAGTATTTGGTTCGGCTCGAGTTATATGATAATTGGAGTTACACGTTCTTCGTATCATCCTCATAAGTCATATCATACACCCTTTACAAAATTATGCCTCAGCGTGATCGATACTAACTCGAATGTGTACTCTATGGTCATATAATAGTGGCTGTTTTGATTAGCAAATCATTGTTCAATGTTCATCTATAGTTTATTGATGGGAGTACATTGGTTGAGATCCCTGTTTTGATCTGGAATGTGAACTCTTGTATATGATGCTGAGGGGTATAGTTGTTTGCCACAAGAAAAAGTTTTAAAATTTCATATCTAAGGTTTCTAAATATTCGTGTTTTTCGAGCTTTAGTGGTTTTCTTCTGCTGATATGGTTCTTTTCATCTATTTTGCCCTGTGTAGTAGGCAAAAAGTCGAACCACATCGCGTTCTTGGAAGTTTCTGTTATTTTATTTTGCCTAAAATCTTAACTTTACACAACATTTTCTATTTATCTACATGTTTTATCTGGGAATTGTGTGCAGTGATATTGGCAGTGAATCGGACATCGACTTCCTTCTATGTGTATTTTGCTTTGAAGACTTTAGCTTCCATGATCAGCGATGGTGGTCTCATCTGCCTTTCCCTTGGTTATTTGGTTAGTAAAACATTGTCACATTTATACTTAGTGTTTCTGTACACGAATATTGTTCACAGTTACTGTTTTGATCATTAGATGTAAACAATTTTATTCAGGCAGACAATGTATCAGAGGGGAAACGTGTCTCGGCGTTTGGACTCTTGTCTGGTGTAGTATCCGCAGGAACCGTCTGTGGTACATTAGCTGCCAGATTACTCCCCCCTACTCAGATATTTCAGGTTCCTATAACAAGCATGCTACCCTTTAGTATCCTCTGTGTTTCGGCAGCTGGCCAGTTTAACGTTTCTATTCGTTGCAGGTAGCAGCAGTTGTATCTGTTGTTGCAGCAGTGTACATGAGAGTCTTTCTTCAGGAGACACGGACACCCCACCATGTTAATGCTCTGGAGCAGCCAATCTTGAAGCCAGGGACTGAAGCCAATGAGACTGATAATGGAACAATGAAGAAGACAGAGGACACAAAAGGCTCATTTCTCCGGGATTTAGTTCAAATGCTGAGGAGCAGGTAGGGTGATTACCTGCCTGTGATTTCGGCCTCAGTTTGAACTCCATTATTTAAAAACATGCTGCTTTCTCAGCCATTTTCATGGATAGGGTGTAGAGTTTTTATCTTTCTGTTCATCATTTTTATATGCAATCTCGGATTTCTTGATTGGTTTTTTCATATTGATGTGCTGCATTAACTCACTGCTGAAACAGATTGCATTTTCAAATACTTCTCCACATAATTGTCACTTCAATAATCTGACCTATTTATTTTTTTTCTACTATCATGGTACAAGGTTTACTTTTGCCTCTAATATGGCTTCTATTGCATTCATGATTCTTGAAGTCGTGTTATGCAATACATGGACAATTTGCCGATTTTCAGCGTGATTGAGAATTCTGATGGATTTTATGAAATGACAAGTCATTTCGATCTCTGATTGTATCTGCAGCACTACTCTTTCGCTCGCAACAGCTATATCTTTCTTCAATGGCCTTTCGGAGGCAGGAGTTCAAGCTTTCTTGATGGTACCGTACACTCACTCCCTCTATGTTTATGTTACTTTTCTAGTAATGATCAAAACGTGATTCTTTTAAGTTTTCACTGTATATGACAAATCCATCCCAGCATGTAGCAAACTGCTGAGTTTTTCATGGACATTCATACTGGCTGTTATCTTACTTCCGACGAATCCTTTTCTGATCTTTGCTTTTTCTGAATTTTCACCTTTTACTCAATGTTGTAGTATTGGCATTGTATTGCACTGAATGTGATTAAATGAAACAGGAAGCCGGAATTATGTCAACAATCATGTACCTTTTTTTTTTTTCTCTGCAGTATTACTTGAAGGCAAGATTCCAGTTCGGGAAAGATCAATTTGCTGATATATGGCTCATCACCTACATTGGAGCAACCTTATCAAATGTATCTTACAATTGCTTATGTCTTATGTGTTTTCCTATGTTTTCTATTAATCGGTCGGGTTTGGCGATTGATCTGTGAAATTTGAAACATGTTTGAAGATGCTCTTGATGCCAGTCCTTGGTCCAATTCTGGGAGAGGAGACACTGCTTTCTATAGGACTTTTTGCTGGATTTCTGAATGTATGCTACTTCCCAACTCTTGAACCTTTCTTTTATGGCAGTAAATTTTTGAATCCTCTGGAAAATAGTGAGATTCTTAGTTGCATTTTTTGTCTTTTTGGTTTTGTGCAGATGTTATTTTACAGCATAGCATGGACTCCATGGGTAAGATTTTCGGATCTAATCTATCTCATACAATTTGAATCCCCATGAATAGTACTTGAATTTTTTTCATTGAAAACTTTGTTTCAAGTCCTAATCACTTGCATAATCTGCAGGTACCTTATGCCTCTGCTTTGCTGGGAACCTTCCTTTTCCTTGCTAGTCCTAGTGTAAGCTGCGCAAACTTTCAGTCGTCATCCGATTCTACTATTAGTTTTACCAATATTTGAGAAAAAAAAAATGTCTCTGTAACTTACAGATAAGATGCATTATTTCAAAGCAAGTTGGACCCTGCGAACAGGTTATACTTTCTTAAAGGCCTGTAAACTTTCAATCCGAATAGGATCGGTTTTCATTCTGTGGTGGAACATTGACATTTGGACTTTGTGTTTGCTTTAATTGTATCAGGGGATTGCCCAAGGATGCATGTTGAGCGTCGCTTCACTCGCCAATGCGGTCTCTCCACTGGCATTCAGTCCTCTTTCAGGTACATGTTCATGTGTTGGACTTGGAACGGTTGCGAATTGTAAACAAAAACTTCCACATCTTCGTGTGTTGGAATGGTTTGCGTATTCTCATCTTAACTTTGTTTTCCAGCTCTATTCTTGTCCGATGAAGCTCCTTTCAACTTCCCTGGCTTCAGTATCCTCTGCCTTGGACTTTCTTGGGTACTTGGATTTTCTTCGCAATAATTACTCTCATTCCTAAATACAATAATATAGCCATCTCTTGGACTAAAATCCTTCATTTATGTGGTGCAGCTTATAGGTTTCATTCTCAGTATAATGATAAAGATTGCGCCCCATTTCTCTAGAGACCGAAACAAGGTCTGCACTTTGGCCTAGTCCAATGATACCGAAAAAAATTTCGGAACGAAACCTGTACATTTTGTGTGAAGGTTTGATTCAAGTACGCAATGGAATGCACGCAATATGTAAATGGCAATTCCATTCCCATACTGAGAATGTAAATATGATATCTGCAATAAAAGTTTGATGTATACAGTAGATTGTTTTGACAGTGCCTCCACAACATCTATTTTAATGTCAAATGAGATGAAAGATAAGTTCCACTTTATAAATTATATTTAAAAAAATTCCTTCATTGTAATGAATATTGATTTTAATCTGAAGAAGTAGTCTTATCCAAGGACCACATATCTTGTTATACTGTCAATCAAACAAAATTTAAAATATAAATAATCGAGAGGATACGAAACTTTTTTATCTGTGAGATGATGATATTTGTCACAATTATTTTGTCGTTTTAAAGATTTTTTTCTTAATTGTTTTTGGAAAAGATCTTTTCAAAGATTTACGTATAAGAATCGGGCTTGCATTTTAGTCGGTAGGCTCTTGTCAATTGCAATTAATCTCTTGACATGACTCATTAGCCCCATACAATTGGTTCCGATTTCATAATCAATTTATTATGGCACTATATAAATTTCTTTCCAATTTCATCTTATTAATTTTTGCATGCATATAGTATTGACATTGATATATGTATCTTATGGCACATTTCAAAATTTATTGACTCACATATAATAATTTAAAAAATTAAAAAATTGACCCTTTTTTTATGATTTAAAAACTCGTAGTTGTTACTTATTGATGTACACATCGTAAAACCTCAAACCAACAGAATAGTATGCACAACTCACATTAGTTGGGTAAATTGCACTGGACAAGCTTCTTTCGATAAGCTTGTCTGAGAAAGTGCTAGAAAAAAAAAATCAAACTTCTGATCATTGATATAACTTTTTACCTACTCCACAAACTCATACACTAGCTAAAATAAAATATAAAATCGACCCCCAAACCCCAACCCCTCCCCTTTTTCTTTTTCTTTTTTTCCTTTTTTTTAACTACTACATACCTATATGTCTACATAGGTGGAATGGAAAATAATTGGCATCCCATGTGGAACAAGATTGGAAGACTCAATTATAGCCTTTGATAATGGGATGTGGAACCCCTAGCTCATTTTTCATTCCATAAATTTAGATTACTGTTCTTTTGCTTTAATTGGCCATATTGATTTTAATATAAAATTCACTTTACTAACAATAATGTTAACAACAAATATGTCCACTTTAGAACTAATGATTTACAAAATTTTATTTGCAACTGAATAGCATAACAATATAGGTCCCATAAATCATGCTACGCCAAGAAGAATGAAAATAAATTAATAGTAAAAAAATTTATATCTTGAGTTTGCAATTTGATGTATACTTTATATCCCAAAATCGACCGTTTCTGCTTCCAACTCGATTCGAGCAATAATTTGAATTGAATTCAAACATTCAATGGATAAGAATTATACAAGTATTTATTTATACTTCAAAGGACTTTAATTTTGAGTTGATGTATGTTAAATTCAATAGTGAAAATTGAACTAAGTTAGTTGTGTCAGAAGCACAACAGTAGTCTTTATGTGCGGTTCCTATGTTTAATGAATGGGATGTGGGCACAACACAACACTGCAGAACTCCAAATAATGCTTCTCTTTCTTGCACTCTATTTTACATGACAATAAAATGAGAGCACCAAACAACATTTGATTCTCATAAGTACATCACACTATTCAGTATTCACAGTACTCACAAGCAACAAACTAAGAGAAAAATAACTCAGAAGTAATATAAAAAATTCATACCAAAACACACAAACTAAAAACCATCTGCCCTTTCCCAGCTTACTCTACAACTCATCCTCCATGGGATAATTCTATGATGAAGGAACCATGATCAAGTTCCGAATTTTCTACCTACAACGGGTCGATTTGTGTGACCACGATGGGGCTACGAACCACATGCTTCCCATCGAGCCAAGAAAGTGATCCAAACAGAGCCCCGGATTCACCCATCACCAAGTTATTAGCGTCAACGGTAATTGTAACATAGTACCCGAGCCTCCTGACGGACTCGGAGAAGACCAACTTCTCGGGCTTAACACTGACCTTGACCCCCTTAGGCTGCTCGACTCTCACTTGATAAACCGCATTTGCCTCTCCCACATTCGTCACCATTCGAAAGAACACCTTTTTGGATGCCCCTTTGGACGAGCTTGGAAATAACGCCGATATTGATGGATAATTCAAACTCTCTGGCAATTGCTTCCTAACCGGACAACTCACCCGTGATCGAGTGATCACTTGAATAGTCTTTGGGCCGTATTCTAGAGCGCACAAGAAGCTCACATAGTCATCGTTTTTCAGGTCATAAACGAGTCCAGGATCCATAGCTAAATCCAAGTTCAAGTGCCCGGCTCCATAATCGTACGGAGTTGCTGGTTTTTTGCTGGACTCATCAAGAACTGGGTTCCAAGAATTATCATACAAATTGGCAGTGGTCATCAAAGCAGACCGGATCGCAGCAGGGCTCCAATCCGGGTGCGCTGATTTAAGCAAAGCTGCTGCACCACTTACATGAGGGCAAGCCATGGATGTGCCCGAAAGGATATTAAACTCGGTTTTTCGAGTGTCCAAATCCAGGCCAGTCGGGCCAACTGCTTCCGTCCAGGCAGCCAAGATGTTAACTCCAGGGGCAATCAAATCCGGTTTAAGAATCTCCGGGTTCAACCCATTCGGCCCCCTGCCAGAAAATGAGGCCACAACCGGAGCCGGTTTGATTCCAATGACCGTGCCCCGGAAGTTTATCGTGGCGGTGGCCTCTGGATTGGATGATAAATATGCCTTAATTTTATCACCTTCATCAGAGCCAATGGCGCAAGCTGGAAGCAAGTGAGCATCGCCCACTAAACCTTCGCCATTGGACACACCATTGGCGAGGATCATTCCAACCCCGCCGGCTTTCTTCACGACCAATCCTTTGGCCACGCGCGGGCTGCTGCCACGATCACATATCACAATCTTGCCTCTAACAGAGTTGGGATCCAGTGAATTTTCCATACAAAGGGAGGCAGAGAGGACACCTGATTTACCGGGGTAAACTAGATGATACATTTTGCCATACAATGGTTTGCCTGAATACAAAGAGACACCGAAAAATTTTCTGCCGTCACCGAGAACGACCTCTGCCGGAAAATTACGGTCGATAGTGCCGGCACCGACGGTGGTCAGCCACGGCGCAAGGTTAGTTACTGACATACCATTGGGGCCGTCGTTTCCAGCGGAGGAGGAGACGAAAATCCCCCGTGAAACAGCACCGTAAGCTCCGATTGCTATAGGGTCGAGATAATATGGCGAGGAAACTCCGTCACCGCCGCCGATGGAGATAGAGATGACGTCGACACCGTCATTCACGGCAGCGTCAAATGCCGCCAAAATGTCTGAATCAAAGCACCCAGCTTTGTTCCAGCACACTTTGTACACAGCCAAACGAGCCTTCGGCGCCACGCCTTTCGCTATTCCAGAAGCGTAACCCTCCATGCTCGCACGAAAAGCGTGCCTTCCGGCAGCCGTCGACGCCGTGTGGGTCCCATGCCCATCTGCATCCCTCGGGGACTTGAACTCGATGGTTTCGTTAATTCCACCGACAATCCCTCCAAATCCAGCAGCAGCCTCATGCCCTTTAGCAAAAAACCTAGCTCCAACAATTTTTCTGTTACAATTTTTCCAGCTAAACTTCACACCAGCTTCGCAAACGCCCTTCCACCTTCTCGGAACCGGGCCAAGATTCAAATCAGAAAAGCTCCGGCGCTCAGGCCAAATCCCAGTATCAAAAACTCCAATAATAACATCAGAACCGTAATCAGACTCCGACCACAGACCTCTCTGGTTCCGAAGCCCAAGAAACTGCGGAGATCTTGTGGTATGAAGCTCCCGGCGGCGATCTTCGAAAGAAGCTAGCACCGATGGATGCTGAAGAGCTGCAGCAGCCTGCTTTGGGGTCAAAACTGCAGAAAATCCTTCGAAAACAGTGTCGTACACATGGAGAATGGTGGCGGATTCCGTGAACTCAGAGGTGTACCAGTGGTAATGAGTGGGGAAAACTGACGGCTTGGATGAACTGTCCACTCTGACAATGTAAGTTTTGGCCGTTGGATCACAATTTATTTGGGTCAGTGTGAGAGTAAGGAGGAGGATGCGAAGTAGAAGAGTAGCCATTGAAGAGTGTTCGAACTTCGAAGGTGGGAGTGAGTGAGCTTGCTTTTAAGTAAGAAAGAAAAATAATTTGGACTATTAGACTTTAGTTTTTTGAGTCAAAATAATATGATTTACTATAATTTTCTATATTTTTATCATTTAATTATATTGAAACATACCATTCATTAAACTAAAAAAGGTACGTTAAATATTTTTGTTTCATTTATTTAAAAGATTAAATTAAAAATTATATATATATATATATAATCGATAATTAAATTTGTGGGTAACGGAGACATAATTGTGTCCCTTTCAAAGTGGCTTTAATTTTTTTAAAAAAATAATAATAACAATAAAAAGAAGAACACCGAATTTTGCTGCAATCGAGGCGGCAAAGTGCAAACACTTGTTTTGAGGAAGGAACGGCGTCGTAAGAGGATAGACGATAAAACGGCGTCGTTTTTAATCTTGTAGAGAATGTGTGTTACTGTAAGCGAAGGAATTTGGTCTTTGAAAAAGAGTAAAAAGGGTGGTCAAACGTCATAGTGGAGTCCCTTTCTTTAAATCTTTATATTTATATTTATGGTGGGACATTATTATATAATAAATGCTATCTGCCCTTCAAAAAACAAAGAAATAAATGTTGAGTTATTTAACATATTTTTATTTATTTTATAAATTTTACAATTTGAATAAATTGGCGTCGCATAAACTACATTTCGGTGTTTTGTTTTGCTTTTTCCTTTTTATGACCGTGAAATTCGTCGTCGTCGTTATTCTGGAATGCTTATGACATAATCTCTCGAAAATGTGTTAATAATAAATAAATATAATGAAGCAACACTCTATTATAATAACTATTTTTGATATATTTATATGAATTTTCATATTTATCTTTATTAACTATCATTAATCCAAATCAACCCTTTTTAAAATATCGTTAATTTTATATATTATAAATTAATTTTCTCATAACTTGGTCAATTTATTTTCTATTTTAAAATAAAAATCAAGTTTTTTTCAATCAATTTTTCATCTCACAAAATATAATATTTAAAATGCAATTAACATATGCACACATATTAAGTGTGCAAAAACGTTAGTGTTAATAAACAATAGAGCCGAGAAAAAAAAAATATAAATAAGGCGCATGATAATGTTTGGTTAGGAAATAATCCACCCTTTTATTGTACAAACCAAGGGCTAATTGCATTCACACCCCCTGTGAAAAGTTTAAAAGACATAAAACTTTCTAAAAAATATTAATAGGCTAATGCATCCCTCAGTTTTTTAAAATGTAGTACATTTCACCCCTATGTTATACAAACTCGGGCACATTTATACCCTTTCATAGGGGTTTTTATGCTAATTTTTTTAAAACATAGGGTCTAACATGCTATTAATTTTACACAGGATGTTTTATGCCTTTTAAACTTTCTACAAACCAAACGCATATTATCCGGGGCAAGTGGTTATAAAGCTTTTCTCTCTTTTGTGTGTCTCCGTATGATTCTCCATTTATTTGTTGGTTTTCAATTATTGGCCTCCAGTCATCAATACAGCACCGAGGCAAAAATAAATTTTACGCTCTTGTTCATGTGCTACACCGCCCATTTATCGTGCACTCTAAAATTCCACACACATAACATGTTACATGTATAGACATTATACTCAATCGTCTATATATATATATAATGATAAACAAAAATTTATGTACGAACAATTAAAAGTAATCGACCAATATAATATAAAAAACCCAAAAGTGTATGCATGAACGTCTGTTCAGGACATACCTGAGCATGAACGAGTTTAAGATAGTGTTTGTAATTATTTCTAATAAACAATTTTTAGCTTTTGCTTTACAAAAAACAATTCCAAAACACTACTTTTGATTCCAACTATGAAAAATTATTTACAAAGTGGAATTTTTGTCAAGGGTGCCACATAGCCCCATGCTATTGGATGGACTTTTATATGAACTGGGCCCAGTTTTTACGGTATAGACTGCAAGCCCATATAGAAATCGAATTTGGACTGGATATTGATTTTTTGTTCTGGGTCCAAATCAAACAAGATTAGGCTTTAGATGATCACCTAGTCCATTCAAATTTCAATACTAATTGGGCTGTGAGCTTGTGACCCGACTATGACAAATTTAGCTCCATTAACCTTAGATTTAGGGGTGTCTAGAGATTATTTTGAAGTTTATAAAAAGATAAAACCGAAAGTGTTAAAATATAAGTTTAAAATTAATACGGGCTAAAAAATTTAAATGTTTGGAGAATAATTACTTACAATCTTGATTTTTTATTAAATGAAAATCATACTCTTACATTATATAAAATTGATCTCTTTTAATTATTTAAAATTTAACACTCACGCCATAACAAAATGTGTTTTTATAATTATTATTACATTTGTATCAAAAATAATTTATTTTTTATAACATTAAATCTTAAAAAATATATATATAAGATTAATAAAAATAAATATATAAAAAATGACAAAAAATATTATTCAAAAAATATATAATATTAATAAAAAATTACAAAAATTAAAAAAATATAAGAAAACCGACTTTTGTATGAATCTAATAAACAAGATATGTATAAATTTTTTTATGGAAATGCAATATATTTTTCAAAAAAATAAATTCTTTTAATAAAATATGATTGAATTTTTTTTATAAATTCAAATAGAAACTATTAAAACTCGTATATAAATAAAATTTAACATTGTCGTTTATTAAGAGAATAAATGTCAATTCTTAATTATAAACCCTAAACAAAAAATAGAAGCAAAAAAAAAAGCATAAAATTTATGCTTCTTGCTTTTGGGTAAAATTTAGAAGATAAAATAGAATTTGACATTCATGAATACTCAAACACACTTTCATACAATGACTAAAAGGACTAAGCATATAAAATGATTAGTTTGACTAATAATTTTGATTTTATTGATAATTAAGTTAGAGTATAACAGTTATTTCAAATCAAAATTTATTAATTAATTGAAAGTTAGTTTGTTATAGTAAATATATTATAAAATATAAAATACTTATTCCATATATTTTTTTGATATATAATAAAAAAATATGTGAATATATATATATCACGATGCAAACACTTACACAACCCACCCAAAAGGAGTTCTCCTGGCAAAAAAGGACGAAAACGCACAGAATCGTCCCGTCCCCATTTATTCTTTTCACTGGGCAGTCCGCACTGAACCTTTGACTAACTTTTTATTGGTTTAATTTAATATTCCTTTTCTTATTATTATTTATTATTATTATTTTTACCGCAACCAAATTATTATAATCTTCATTATTACTTTGTCTTGTCTACAATTTAATTTTTTTTATACGTGATGAATTTTTATAAGTTTTCATTAACCAAAACTATCATGGAATTTGGATATTTTTTGGGTCATAATTGGAATTTACTATATATAATATTAATTTTTTAAATTTTTTAAGATAAAAATAAAAAGATAAATCAAAATCTTTATCTCTATTTTAAAATTTATTTGTACATTATAATCTCTATTTTTATGCTTTCATTTTATTTTTAAATTTAAATTGATTTGAAACAAAATTTAATACATATATACAATAAATAATATTCATATTTTAATCATACACGTAACTCATTTTTATATTTATATTTTAATCACACACGCAACGCTGTTGTTTGCAGACACGATTAGTTATAAATTTTTTTTTTTTTGTCATAAATAGTGAAACCCCTTTTCCCTACTTTCATCGGTATTTATTTCGAATTTGAGCATAAATAGAACTGAAAATAATATATTCAATTTTATTATTATTATTATTATTATTATTTATATCAAAGCAAAAAGAAAAGCAGATTTGAGAGCCCCAAATCCACATGTGAAATAAACATACATCCATCAATCCCTGGCCGTTGGATTTTCTCGATAGAAACAATGTCGGTTTCATTTCCCAAAGTTAGGAAAAAAATAACAAATGTATTTAAAAAGACAAAAAAATAAAGATAGGAAAATTCGGAACCCAACTGGGAAATTAAAATTGGTTAATTCGAAAATGAAATCCGCTTACCCTATACTCTTCGGATATAAAAGCAACACAAAAATTCACAATTTTCACGCGTAAAAAGCAGTGAGTTTATAGTGAGAGAAAGCTAGGGTTTAGAGATGGCCGATGGTGAGCTTAAAAAGGGGACTGTCAAGTGGTTCAATGACGAAAAGGGATTCGGATTTATCACTCCCGATGATGGTAGTGAAGATCTGTTCGTGCATCAATCGGCTATAAAGACCGATGGTTATCGCAGCCTCGGAGATGGGGAGTCTGTGGAGTTCACGGTGGAGCAAGGCAGCGATGGCCGGGCCAAGGCGGCCAACGTGACCGGTCCAGATGGTGGATCTGTGCAGGGAAGCACCCGTGGTTCGTATGGAGGTCGAGATGGCGGCGGCGGAGGGTACGGGGGAGGTGGTAGAGGTGGTGGCGGTGGAGGTTACGGAGGTGGTGGTAGAGTTGGAAGTCGCGGTGGAGGAAGCTATGGAAGCGGTGGGTACGGTGGTGGCGGAGGTGGATATGGTGGTGGAGGCGGGGGGTATAGTAGCGGCGGCGGTGGAGGCGGGGGTTGTTACAAGTGTGGTGAGAGTGGTCATTTTGCAAGGGAGTGCACGCAGGGAGGCGGCGGTGGAGGAGGCGGTAGGTATGGCGGAGGTGGAGGAGGGAGGTATGGTGGTGGAGGCGGCGGGGGCGCAGGAGGAGGAGGAGGAGGTGCTTGTTACAACTGTGGTGAGGAGGGTCATTTCTCTCGTGAGTGCCCGAACGCCAACCGCTAAGCTACTCCTTTTTCTTTAAGATCGCCTAGATTTCGCTGTTTTGTGCCCTTTTTATTTTGTCTTCGGTTTTTATTCGCTTTTCTGATTTGGTGAACTGTGTCATACGACTTAAAATTGGGTTGTTTTCATCCGGATCTACTTCTTTTTTTTTTTTGGATACAAATGGTCACCTTTTTCATTAGTGATGGTATTTTCCTATGTTATGTTGGTATTGAAACTAGAGTGGTGTCTATTTTTGTTCGCGAAATGTACATGTATATGGATGTACATGTTTGGCTCGAATGATCTTAGTCTATTTGCCCTCATATTTCTCATGGTCTTTCTTGTTATTGTCGATTTTTACTTCAATGCTCCATTGATTTGTTTGTTCTACCTTTTAGTTTGTTATTAATTATTAAATTGTGATTGTCATTGTACACGAATTGTAATGTTCGATCTAAGCTTGTGTTGGAAATATGTGGTAGATTGATTTCGTTGGTTTCTTGTATATTTGATGTAATTGGTGATCTTTCTGCCTTTATGGATACGGTATGTGAATGACTGTATTTCTGAGCGATGTGTCTTCCCGGCTCGTTCCTAAATCTGCAGTTGAATATCTGTATTTAAGATCTCCCATTTGGCTCAGAATTAGGATCGTCTCCACACCTGAGCTTATTCATGTATTTCGAATCCTCTGGTAGATCAGCATTTCCCAATCATAATACAATTTAGCCAGCTTTCAGCACCACTTTCGTTTCTTAAACCAAATATATGTGGTGTATGTTTTATCATTTTTATATTATGTTCTCCATGTCTTCCAATTTAGACATCAACAAATTGTTTTTTGCCTGCTCTTGCAGTGGCATATTCTCGTTATGTAATGTATGGCTTCTGGGATTAATTTTCAAGTTGTATCAGTATTCACATGTCATGGTGATAGCTATTGAAAAATTGAGAAAGATTAATCATCTCCGGCCAGGGGAGGATGATCTCTTGTATGTTCTTGGCTCAGCAGTTTAGCTGAATGCCACTCCATAAACCACAATGTAGAGGTGAACTGCGAGTCGTTGTTGGCTGACATCTTTGGTCATAGATGAACACTCTCACTTGCAGTTTTGGCAACTGCATATGGATTCAAATGTGAAGTATTATATAGCTCCATTATGAAATAAATATCCGTCATTTACAAGGATCAGCCTTGTGCTGCCTAGAGGCTAAACCCCTGAAACAGTAACTGTTCTTGGTTCTGTGACATTGTTGAATAGTATGGTTCCTTTGAATTCACGTGAAGGGGTCAGATTGTGCAATAGATTGGTTAATGAAATGCCATTGATATTGCTACTCATCGAACTTTGTCGAACCAACCAATCACGTGGGTTTCTTAGGTCTATATGCTTGATGATTCATGAAAAATATTTTTATTCCAACGAGGATCTATTGGTACTAAAAGCAGTTATGAAAGTTCGAAGTCTTTCCGGAGGCGAGGGAGTTTTTAACCCAATATTTAACAGCATGAATGAATGCTAGGTTCGGAGTTTCAAAGTAAGGTTGATTGATTCTATTCCATTGCCCGTATTGATTAATGTTTTCCAACCCTGGGTGCCTCAAGAGTAAGATATACCGGTCTGCTACCTTTGATGTTATTCTGACAGCGTTGTTTGGTGTTTAAAAATAATATCTTTCCGGGGAAGAGCCTCCTTACAATTTAAATCCGTTGAGACAATTTTTTCTTTTTCCAATTCCTAATTAGACGTCTGGCTTCTCATCTTACTCTATCCAAACTATATGTTTATTTAACACTATTTAACAATATAATACGATATATATATGCTATTTCAAAAAAAAAAAATACAATATATATGCGTGTGTGTGTGTGTGTATTAGTATAATTAATTGTAAAATTTGAAGTTAAACCGAGTTAAATGTTTTATAATGAATATAAAATCATTTTCTTATTGAAATTAAAGTTTGACGTAATAAAAGCAGAATTGTGAAGAACATTGATAGGTAATGATGCTCTGTAACATAATATGTTCGATTTAAGTATTGTTTGGAAAAACTTTTAAGAGGTACTCAATTTTTTTATAGAAGAATTTTGAAATTTTATTAAATTTTGTTTAAGATTAAGAAAAACATGGAGAATTGATTCTTAAAAGTTCTACCAAAGTACTATCTTAGTATATGGTTGTATTGTGAAACTAAGATATTGTAAGAAAAAGTCTTAAGTATCGCGAAATGGTTAATGATGCATTGCAATAGTAATAATGATGATATGATATAACCATTATTCATGGCCTCGAAATCGAGTCGTTTTAAATTGTTGTGGGAATAAAGTTTAAATTTTCTAGATTTAGACGAGGTCTAACAAGTCACGACCTTTACTTTAATTTAGCATCCGCAAAGGTAATGGGTATGTTATTTAAATCTTAAAATCAAATTTAAAACTATAATGGAGGTACGAAAAAAAGAGAAAATCATGGACACATTAACTTCAAAATAGAGATAGATTTGTGTTCCATTGTTCATATCTGTTACCAAGTCTGTTTATTATTTACACTAGCTGTTTTTATTAGTAAAATTAAAAAAAGCAACAATGAGACTGCATTACGATTGGATTGTTCTTTTCTTTTGGTGCAAAAGCAATCATATAAATTTACATTGGAGAAGCTGGGCTGGATTATTGGAGATCATTTTCAACCGGGCTTTTATTTAGCGACTCACGACATTATACTGCACAAGGTCCAGAGTTTGGAATGATCCAATATATATAACACGAAGATGATTTTTGCAAGAACGGTGGTTGGGCAAAAGTTGTGACTATGCGATGAAGTTGGGGTTTGATAATGTGCAAGGTTGTTGGACTTTGCGGAGACAGTCCATAATGAAAGAGACGTTTTAGGATCATTATATATAGATGGAAAGTCATAATTAATGAGTTATACACGTCTTCAATTATTTAATATTGTGTGAGATTGTTAAATTCTTGAAGTTATCATTAATATTATTTTCGTTTTTAATGCTGATTGTAATGTGGAGATGGATTTAAACCTAACTTACCCAACATTTCACGCAACAATTGATGAGATTTGAACCTATGATTAGTACTTGGGTCTACGGGGCCTCACCAAAATCTTGAGGTTACTCGTGGCTGTAATTATTTGTTAATTCCATTCTTTATTAGAATTTCATAATCTTGGGATTAGTTTATTAATAACTTCGTTCTTTTTGTCATGGATGTAATTATTTGTTAACTCCATTCTTTATTAGAATTTCATAATCTTGGGATAAGTTTATTAATAACTTCGTTCTTTTTGTCATGGCTGTAATTATTTTTTAACTCCATTCTTTATTGTCGATTTTTAATTATGCTAAGGTTCACAATTTCGTTTGTTAGTTTTAAACTATTTCTATATGTATATTAGCATAATAATATCACGAGTTTTAAACTTAAATAATTGTTTTTGCGTGTGTGTGTGTATATATATATATATATATATATATATATATATATATAAACTAAGGATTAATTATTTCATTAATTATGGCCCCGTTTGGTTTCAAAAGCTAGGCCAAAAAAGTATTTTTTTTAATTGCTTTTCATTTAATAAAGTGTTTGGTTGATCAAAAAAATGTTTAAATAAGCACTTTTTTAATCAAAATTACAGCTTTTTCAAAAGCAAAAAATTATAGCTTAAAAATGTGCTTTTTTTAAAAAATGTCTACCAAATTCAAACGGAGCCTATGTGTGACTTATAGTTACTCAAGTACTTATTTTTGACTAGGTAGGTTTAAATTCTCTATCAGTTTCCACCCCCTTTATTCTATGCATGTTATATCAGGAGTTTTCTGATATTAATTAGCGACACTAACTATAATTTTTAAAATTAATATCAATATCAAATGCAAAATCAACGATTAATTGTTTGAATTCACTATAAAATTGTTAAGTTTACTAGATTATTCTATGAACATAATTCGAAGAAAATATGAAGAGTTTATTAAATTTTTTAAAAAAACCCGAAGAACTTTCTAGTTTTAACCTTAATTTAACGTCAACTTGAATGATAAAAATTTACCGTGCTAATATCAATCAATCATTAGAAAGCACACGATGCGTATAACATGGCCCAATCACAGAATATTTTTATATTTCTTACTTATTATTTCATTAATTCGTATTTTGGAATTTGTCATATTGTATTTATTGCAATTATTTTGTTACCTAATATGACCAATTAGGTGCTATATATGAATAACTACGATATGTATCAAACAAATTCACAGGAATAATTTTTTAATAATTGCCAAAAAAAAAAACAAAAAACTGACCCAATGTTTTATTGCAAAAAGACAAGGAAAAATAATATTTATCTGGTGAATCTTCGAAATATAACAGTATCAGTAATAGGAAAATAGATGTGTATGTCGTGCGCCGACGTATCCGTCCAATATAGTCCTGCAATCAGATCAGAAATCTTTTTCAAATATCTCGCATTTCATTTACAATTCTATAGATATACTTTTCACGTTTTCTATTTGTTTGTGCGATTTTTGGCGACATTGCATAGACGGAGAGTGGGGAGTCTGTTCACGAATCCCTTTCAGGGGACGCATGATTGATATGATATCGATATCTCAAGTTTGGAACGAAGTACATGAGTATATGAGAAAGATTGAATTTATTTTAAATAATGTTTATGAGAATATTTTAAACTTCTAGAAGCATTTGAATTTTACTTGAGATGTCTGGCTTGTTCATTCTGTCATTATCTTTAATCAGGAATCCGACACACTTTTGTGTGAATTGATACACTCTTATGTCACAAAGCATCGTATTTATCTCCAAATAAAGTTATTGATAAAGGGGAACGTTATTGCGTGTCTGCGCTTGTAAAATTTCTAGAAAATTAAGAATTTTAAATGATCACAACCAAGTTATTCGTAAGCAAAGCTAGGAAAAGTATTCCACTTATCCTAATAAACAATAATATATATAAAAAAAAGGGAAAATTGCTTTTTTTATCATGTATGTTTGTCACTCTGCGATTTCAGTCTTTTATATTTTCAGATTTTAGTTTTAATCCGCTATCTTTATTTTTTGGCAATTTTAGTCCTTTTTTCCGACATGGCGCTGACGTGGCACAAATTCAGTGCTGATGTGGAGCTGACGTGTATAGTGCCACGTAAGCATTTTTGAATAAAAAGGACCGAAATTGCCAAAAATTGAAACATATAGGACTAAAACTGAAATATAAAAATATAGAAGACCAAAATCACAAAGTGACAAATATACACGACCAAATCTACAATTTTTCCAAATACGAAAGACATATATGAAAGAAAGAAAAATACCATATTTACATTGAGTTACACACACGATTATCATTATTTTCAACGAAGGAGAGACATGTTAATCATTGTGCCCAACACAATACAAGACACTTGAAAAACATATTACACCAACTTCAATAAATGAAATGCAACATATTTTTAAACACACACTCGAGATGATTAATTAGCACCCTGCCCTTCATCATGTCGATTAGGTACTTAATAATGTAACACGACCGAATCATATCGAAAAACAGCGTCACCTGCACTATTAGACGACACAGTATTGATAAACGTAACACCTCTAGCCAACGCAAAAGCACCGGTACCACCAACTATAGATATCTGACGTAGCTTGGTGAGATACGCATTGTGACCAACAAAACTAATTGTACTCGAACTGTACTCTCCATCTGTGAAAACAATAGTTAAGGTCATGTGGAGACTGGTGTCCTCCAACGAGGACAAAGCAATGATCCCTTGTGCCCGACCAATTATCTTGGATTGGGGCTCCGGCCCGATTGTCACAGGATCATCTATCACCGCCACAAGGCCGAAACTGGTAGGCGAACCGGGGGTCGAGTTTGCTCTAGCCACCTGGACATTTGTTGGAGTTGGCGTGCTGAAAACATCCCGGACGTAGAACTGGAGTCGGGTCACATTTTCCTTCACCGGATATCCGGTTTTGAACCACTTTTCTAATGAGTCGGGGCTGGTCGGGATGCCATAGGCGATGCCCACGATTGTGGCTAAGGAGAGAAGTAGTGTTGGAAGAAGTATGGGTTTCTTCTCCATGTTAATATGTATATTGTTTATGGCTTAATAATCAATGAATATATAAGAATTTCTACATGATGCTGCTGCTAGCTAGCTAGAGGGACCCCGCGTCTATATAAGAATATATATAAATTATAATGCGTCGAAGCAAAAATTAGGTGTTTAAGTACACTTCTCGCTATCTTTGTTTGAATGCAAAGCAGGTGATCATGTAATTTTTGAAATGTGTGTTTGGATAAGTATGGTATGATATATATGTGTACAATAGTTTAGTTATGATTTATATTATTATCATATAATAATTAAGATATATGTTGCGATTTAAATATAAAAAAGAATAATTGAGAATAATAGAATATATTAATGACTTTAATAAAGTTTTATGTTAAAATACAACATCAACACTTATTTGTTTCTTTTTTAAGTTATTAGAATAAATGGTAATTAAGTTAGTTGTTACCAAGTCAAATAATTAGTGGGTCAAAGTCTGAGCTATTTCTTAGCTAGTATTTGATTATTTCTCAATTTGATACGAATCTGTTGAGAGAATTAAGGTACGTGGCTTTTCATTGTATGTATACAAAAGGCAAAACATTTTCACACATTGAATTATCCCAAATAAATTATATTCTCTCCATTTATATTGCATATTTGTTGCTGCTTATCTTTTATCATTGTGGTATCAAAGCCAGACGGTTGCTGACAATAAGATATTTCTTCTTTCTTTTCCAATTGAGAAGACGAGTGATCTTCAAGTTATTGGTGGAATCAAGAAGCTTAACAACCAAAATTAAAATACTTGGTCTACATATATGATGTCTTACATGCAAGGTCAAGACTTGTGGGAGGTTGTCCATGGAAGCCAAGTTGTGCAACCGGAGGCAGAGGATGTACATGGTACATTAAGAAAATGAAAGATAAAAGCAGGAAAGACAATTTTTGTGTTAAAGACTACGGTCGAAGAAGATGTGCTAGAGCATATAAAGGATGCCAAAACTCCCAAAAAAGCTTGGGATACATTTGCCACGCTATTCTCAAAGAAAAATGACACGAAGCTTCAACTTTTGGAGAGTGAACTTTTGTCTATAGCTCAACGCGGTATGACGATCTCTCAGTACGTCCACAATGTCTATCACGTCCCAGGTATGAAAAATAATCTCATTTCGATATCATAGTTAACATCTTCAGGTCATTGTGTGTTGTTTTGTCCGCAAGATGTAAAGGTTTATCGTAATCTTGAGATCATGAAAAAGCCAGTGATGAAGCGACGACGGCTGGAGTCAGTTTATGTGATGTCTGCAAAAACTTCCTATGTTGATAAAACTAAAAAAAATGAGACCGCAGATTTATGGTACATGCGGCTAAGTCATGTTAGTTACTTCAAGCTAAATAAGATGATGAAAAAATCATTAGTGAAGGGGCTGCCAGAACATGAAGTTAAAACAGACACCATATGTGCCGGATGTCAATATGGAAAAGCACATCAATTTCCATATGAAGAATCCAAATTTAAAGCAAAAAAGCCATTGGAATTAATCCACTCGGATGTGTTTTGACCTATCAAGCAAGCTTCCATCGGTGGGATGAAATATATGCTAACTTTTATCGATGATTTCTCTAGGTACTTGTGGGTGTATTTCATGAAAGAAAAGTTCGAAATTTTTTCAAAGTTGAAAGAGTTCAGAAAAGATGCAAAAGCAAAAATAGGTAAAAGCATTCATTGTCTTCGCACTGACAATGAAGGTGGATTTACCTAAAACGAGTTCTGCAATTTCCTTCGAGAATGTTGAATATATCATCAATTCACATGTCCAAACACTCCACAACAAAACGGAGTAGCGGAGAGAAAGAATCGACATCTAGATAAAATATGTCGAAGTATGCTTCATGCCAGAAATGTTGCTAAACGGTTTTGGGCAAAAGCAATGCGAACTGCAGCCTTCGTAATCAATCGGCTTCCTCAACCAAAGTTATGTTTTCATTCACCTTTTGAATTATTATGGAATAAGAAGCCTACGGTCAGTTATTTTCGAGTTTTTGGTTGTGTTTGCTTCGTGTTTATACCTGATCATTTACGTAGCAAAATGAACAAGAAGACTAATTAATTTTATTTTTGTAGGATATGATGATCAAAGAAAGGGGTGGAGGAGCTGTGATCCTACATCTGCAAGTGCTATACATCTCGAAATATGGTGTTTGATGAAGCATGTTCTTGGTGATGGTTAAAAAATGAAAATCTCATTAAAGATGTATTGCCATATTTCCAAATCTAGCTGGGTATAGATAAAAATGATGTTACAGATTTTTGGAATGATATCCAAGAAGGAACAAGACAAAATTCTTGGAGGACATGTGTGTTTGAACAACCAAGCATGGAAGGTGAATCTAGTGGAGTAGTAGAATCAGCTTCTCTCATAAGGTCGACAAGAGTTCGAAAATCAAATGCTAAATATGTCAATGTTATAATAATAAAAGAAACAAATGAAAAAGAACCGACGAATTTTGAAGAAGCATTACAAAATCCAAAATGGCAAAAAGCAATGGACAAAGAGATTGTTGTAATTTGAGACTTTCGGATTTTATATATGTATATAATATATAATATTCATATTTTAATTGAGTATGAAAAGAAAAAGCAAAAAATAAAAAATAAAAAATAAAAAATTGTCTATGATTTTCTCTACTTTTTGTTCTTTCATTTTATTTTTAAATTTAATTTTACAATTACTGGTGAATAGAATTATTCAGCATTACAATTTACAAGAGTCACAGATACATAAATTGACCCGTTAGAGATACATAAATGGTATACTCAATGACCATTTGTGCATAAATGGGAATCACGCGCATATCTGCTTTGTTTCCATCAATGAAAACAAAGTTGAAACTCATGACCGTCGCCGACTCATGCATGTCCGCGAATGTAACAATCCCTTGTGCTCGACCGAGTTTGGTCGAAGTGGGTTCGGCCCGGGTGTTATCCGGTCGTCGATAACTACGACTTGGCATGAAAGAAAAGGAACCTTTGGTGGGCAAATTCTATGCTGGCACACCGGTACCATCCGCTCTGCCAGATCCAATGGCCCGGGGCCATTGTGCACATCACATTATGGTGATGTGCACAATGTCCGGGCCGTTGGATTGCCCTCCGGGCACTACCCTGGGCAGCTAAGGACTTCCCCCTTTGGTGACGGTGCATGGATCGAGCCACCTAGCTAGATCCCATACGGTGGCGTTCGGGCCACTTGACATAGAAATGAAGTTTGCGCACACGTTTAGTTTCTTTCCATGACAAGCATGTGGAAGCCATGATTCTTCGTTCTGATTATGATGTCTCCCTTTGGCGCTGGCGATGATATATGAACAAAGAGAAAAATATCATCAAAAGTATTACGTTTTTTGCCATTTCTTGAAGAATAATTTAATTAGTGTTGAAAAATATTATTATTATTAATATTATGTTGAATATTGAATGTTGAATGTTGAATGTTGAATATTAAGTTGTAAAATGTGGAAAATTAGTGTGTGATGATGTAGATGATGATGTATTTATTTTTGGACTAATCTCAAATGTGGATCTATAAATAGGTCTTCATTTGTGATGAAAAATACAATTGAATTGAGAGAAAAATATTGTGAAGTGTAGAGTTTGATATATTTTGAGTTTTGGAGTTTTTACTTTTTACCATAAATTTTTACTTTTTCACAACACGTTATCAGCACGATCGCTCGAAGATTTCCGACGCTCCAAAACACAAAGAGAAGATAAAAATATTCAACATGTAAGAATTTTTATTTTATTGTTTATTTATTTATTGTATATATATTTAATATATATTATCATGTTATAAAAAAAAAATTAGTTTTTTTTTTTAAAAACTTGTTATAAATCCTGGGAGGATGTTAAGACGACATCCCACACTCCCGGTAAGGGATACGACAAGTATAAAAGCCTCTAAGGTTTTTAAATAATAACGTGATATGATATATGTATATATACTAACTATATCAATATATAATTTCATGTTATTATATAAGAGGTTGTCTAGGACACTGACCTTATAATAACGTGATATGATATATGTATATATACTAACTATATCAATATATAATTTCATGTTATTATATAAAAGGTTGTCTACGACACCGACCTTATAATAATGTGATATGATATATATAATTATTTAATTATGATTATCATTATATGCATTGCATCATTATCACAAAATTTTTATTCAACACATACTCGATTTTTCTTACCCCCAACGGTCACAAACGGTCATAAACGGCTAGTTTTTTTGCCTATATATATGATCACTCAAACTCATTTTTAATCACACCAAAATTCATTCTTTCTCTCAAAATATTTTATCCTCGGTTTTTTCGAAGATGGAGATGATGGCATTTATAAGGATATTTTTCATAACGACTATGATCATCATGCTCACGAGTTTTGTATTCACCGGCGATTTTCCACCACAGATTTTTTATCTATTTATATACGCACTTGTAATCTACATTCTTCCATTATTTTGTATTGTCATACTAATAGAAATTAACTAATAAAATGCATTGTTATTTTTCTAGTACCACCATGTCAAACTTGACAAAGATTGAATTCGTTGCGCTCGATATCACCGGAAAGAATTACATGCCATGGACTCTCGATGTAGAAATGCATCTTGAGTCATTGGGTCTAAGTGATACCATAAAAGAAAATAATATATCATCCTCACAAGAAAAGGCAAAGTCTATGATTTTCTTACGTAGACATCTTGATGAAGGATTGAAATATGAGTATCTCACAAAAAAAGACCCAATGATTTTATGGAAAGGGCTGAAAGAAAGATTTGAGCATATAAGGGAAGTTATACTCCCGACCGCCCGTGATGAATGAAATATGTTAAGATTCCAAGACTTTAAAAAAGTCAGTGATTATAATTCAGCGATGTATCGAATAGTCTCACAATTGAAATTCTGTGGGCTTGAAGTCACAGAGATGGAAATGCTTGAGAAAATATTTTCCACTTTTCACGCATCGAATATAACTCTACCACAACAGTATAGAGTGCGTGGATTTTCGAGATATTCCGAACTAATCGCATGTCTTCTTGTGGCGGAAAAGAACAACGAATTGTTAGTAAAAAATCATCAATTCCGACCCACTGGATCAACGGCATTTCCTGAAGCAAATGTCGTAATAAAAAATGAAAACCAAAATCAAAGGCATAGACCAGATTTTGGTCGTGGACGAGGTCGAGGAAATGGGCGTGGACGTGGTCGTGGACGTAAAAATTATCGCGGTCGTGGTCGCGGCCGTGGATATGAAAATAATCGTGATAGTTATTTCAATAACTCATCTCAAAAGAACGTCACGAACCATCCACCAAAAAGGCAGCATGAAAAAACGAGTGAAAATGAAAATCACTCAAAAAGAACTGAGAGTGTTTGTTATAGATGTGGCACTCCAGGACATTGGTCACATATTTGTCGAACCCCTGAGCACCTATGTAAGCTCTATAAAGAATCGACAAAGGGAAAAGGAAAAGAGACAAATTTTGTTGAAGATAGTGACCGTTTAATTGGTTCAACTAGTTTCAATGCTGCAGATTTTTTGAAAGATTTCGAAGACATTGATTAAAATATTGGTGGGACTACATTGTAACAAATTTGTATTTTTCATGCATTCTTGTATTATAAAGCATGTTATATTTTGCATTTGTATTGTACTTAATTTTTTTTTATTGCATTTTTTTTGTGAAGTTTGATATGGAAAATGCTATGAGCAAACATGGAAATAATATCATGGAAATTTGCATACCAGATAGTGGTACAACACACACTATTCTGCGAGATGAAAGATATTTCTTGGAAATAAAACCAACAAAAACAATGGTGAATACCATATCAGGTCCTGTAGACTTGATTGAAGGTTATGGAAAAGCACATTTTTTGTTACCTAATGGTACAAAATTTCTGATAAATAATGCTTTATATTCACCACAATCGAAAAAAAATTTGTTGAGTTTTAATGACATATACTCTCATGGGTATGATACTGAGACGATAACTGATGGAAAACAGAAATATATGTGTCTTACCACATATAAATCAGGAAAGAAATATGTGGTTGAAAAATTATCAATGCTCCCTACTGGATTGCATTATACACATATAAGGCCAATCGAATCAAATATGGTGGTTAATAATTCTTCAATATTAACAAATTGGCATGATCGATTGGGACATCCTGGTTCAATAATGATGCGAAGAATTATTGAAAATACGCATGGTCATCCATTGAAAGACCAGAAGATCTTTCAGAATAATAAGTTTCAATGTAAAGCATGTTCTCTTGGAAAACTTATTATAAGACCATCGCCAGCTAAAATCCAAACTGAATCACCAATATTTCTTGAACGTATTCAGGGTGATGTTTGTGGGCCAATTCATCCACCATGTGGACCATTTCGATACTTTATGGTATTGATCGATGCCTCTAGCAGATGGTCACATGTATGCTTATTGTCAACTCGGAATGTGGCATTTGCAAGATTGATAGCTCAAATAATAAAATTGCGAAATCAATTTCCCGATTATACAATCAAGAAAATAAGACTTGATAATGCTGGAGAATTTACATCCCAGACTTTCAATGATTATTGTATGTCAATGGGAATCACTGTTGAACATCTTGTAGCTCATGTTCATACGCAAAATGGATTAGCTGAATCATTGATTAAACGTCTACAACTGATTGCTAGACCAATGATTATGAAAACAAAACTCCCTATTTCTATATGGGGACATGCAATTTTACATGCTGCGGCATTAATTCGCATCAGACCAAGTGCATATCATAAATTCTCCCCATTGCAACTTGCATTTGGTAAAGAACCAAATATCTCTCATCTGAGAATTTTTGGATGTATGGTGTATGTGCCTATTGCACCACCTCAACGATCAAAAATGGGTCCACAAAGAAAAATCGGTATTTATATCGGTTATGATAGTCCATCAATCATTCGATCTTGAGCCTCAGACAGGCGATGTGTTTACAGCACGCTTTGCTGATTGTCATTTTAATGAAGAAATCTTCCCAGTGTTAGGGGAAGAAAAGAAACACATCGAAAAAGAAATCACATGGTATGTACCATCATTGTTACATTTGGATCCAAGGATCAAACAATGTGAGAAAGATGTACAGCAAATTGTGCATATGCAAAGAATTGCAAATCAAATGCCAGATGCATTTGCAGACACAAAAGGGGTAACAAAATCATATATACATGCTGTAAATGCCCCTGCTCGAATTGAAATTCCAAAGAAACAAATTGAAGACACTCATGATGTCATAAAACGCTTGAAGCGTGGAAGACCAGTCGGTTCCAAGGATAAAAATCCTCGAAAAAGAAAAGGCATAGAGAAACACGACGATCATAAAATAGAAAATGGTGTTCCAGAAGAATCACCTGATGATGAAAATATTCTGTCAGAACCACAAACTGACGAGAATCATGAAATCTCTATCAATTATATTAATACTGGAAAAATATGGAACCGAAAAGACATAGAAGATATTGATGAGATATTTTCTTATAATGTGGCTTGTGACATCGTAAATGAAAATGAGGATCATGAACCAAAATCTTTTGGTGAATGTAAAACTCGTCATGATTGGGCCAAATGGAAAGATGTTATCCAGGTTGAATTGGATTCGCTGAATAAACGTAATGTTTTTGGACCTATAGTCCTTACACCTGAAGGTGTAAAACCTGTTGGATACAAATGGGTTTTTATTCGAAAGCGAAATGAGAAAAATGAAATAGTCAGATATAAAGCTAGACTTGTTGCACAAGGTTTTTCTCAAAGGCCTGGAATTGATTATGAAGAAACGTATTCTCCTGTTATGGATGCAATTACGTTTCGATATTTGATTAGTTTGGCAGTGTCTGAAAATTTGGAAATGTGTCTTATGGATGTTGTTACAGCTTACTTATACGGATCACTTGATAGTGATATATACATGAAAATCCCTGAAGGATTTAAGATGCCTGAAGCACAAAGTTCAAAACCCAGAGAATTTTATTCTGTAAAATTGCAAAGATCATTATATGGGTTGAAGCAATCAGACCGAATGTGGTATAATCGGCTAAGTGATCACTTGATGAAAAAGGGATATGTAAATGATCCAATATGCCCTTGTGTTTTCATCAAGAAAACAACATCCGGATGTGTAATTATTGCTGTATATGTTGATGATTTAAACATCATTGGAACGAATAAAGAAATTCAAGAAGTTATGATGTACTTGAAGGAAGAATTCGAAATGAAGGATCTTGGAAAAACCAAGTATTGTCTGGGTTTGCAAATCGAACAAAAAGAATGTGGAATTTTTGTTCACCAGGCAAATTATACAGAAAAGATCCTTAAACGTTTTAATATGGATAAATCAAATCCATTAAGTACTCCAATGGTCGTAAGATCATTAAACATAGAAAAGGATCCATTCCGTCCATGTGGAGATGATGAAGTTATTCTTGGTCCAGAAGTACCATATCTAAGTGCCATTGGTGCCCTTATGTATCTTGCAAATTACACTAGACCTGATATATCTTTTGCTGTAAATTTATTGGCAAGATTCAGTTCATATCCAACAAAGAGGCACTGGAACGAAATTAAACATATATTTCGTTATCTACGAGGAACAACAGATTTGGGACTTTTGTACTCAAAAGACACCAATCAAAGTATCATTGGTTATGCTGATGCTGGATATTTATCTGATCCACATAAGGCACGTTCTCAAACCGGATATGTATTTACTCGTGGAGGCACCGCAATTTCTTGGCGTTCACAGAAACAAACACTCGTAACAACTTCATCAAATCACGCTGAGATTATTGCGCTACATGAAGCAAGCCGTGAATGTATTTGGCTAAAATCAATGACACAACATATCCAAACTTCTTGTGGATTATCAGTAGACAAGAAGCCTGTGACGTTGTATGAAGATAATGCTGCATGTATTGCTCAAATGAAAGAAGGATACATCAAAAGTGACAGAACAAAACATATACCCCCAAAGTTCTTTGCCTACACTCAAGAGCTTGAGAAGAATAAAGATATTGATATCTGTTATATTCAATCAAGTGAGAACTCATCAGATCTCTTCACAAAGGCACTTCCCACGACGATATTCAGAAAGCATATATACAACATTGGGATGCGCAATCTGCGGAATATGTGAAGAATCACTCATATTAACATGAGGGGGAGTTTACGTGGCTGCACTCTTTTTCCCTTACTATGGTTTTTATCACACTGGATTTTTCCTAGTAAGGTTTTTAACGAGGCAGTATAAAACACGTAATGAAGACATTCATCATATCACGATCATCATCACAAGGGGGAGCGTTGAAAAATATTATTATTATTAATATTATGTTGAATATTGAATGTTGAATGTTGAATATTAAGTTGTAAAATGTGGAAAATTAGTGTGTGATGATGTAGATGATGATGTATTTATTTTTGGACTAATCTCAAATGTGGATCTATAAATAGGTCTTCATTTGTGATGAAAAATACAATTGAATTGAGAGAAAAATATTGTGAAGTGTAGAGTTTGATATATTTTGAGTTTTGGAGTTTTTACTTTTTACCATAAATTTTTACTTTTTCACAACAATTAGTACTTCATGTCGAATATATATTTGATTTTTATGTTGTAGGGTTCAATGCTGCTTGCTATACATCTATATATAGAAGAAGTGAGACTTGTGTGGCATAGAATTGGCTAGTAGATGAAAATATTGAAACTAAAATGCAATTTTCATTCTACTACATATTATAATATATAATATATCAATATTACATTTACTTGTGGATATTTTAATGTTAAATAAGTCAAATCTGGTGTGTAAATCAGATTTCATGTAAGATTGTTCCAAATGTATAAAACAATATATTGGAAAGAAAAAAAAACATTCAAAGGTTCTGGCTATATTTTTTAAAAAAATCAAAACATAAGCAATGGCCAAACAAATCTATCCATTCAAGCACAATCTGAAGTAATTTTCGTACATATATATTCATCTGATTATTTCCCAAAAAAAGGAAAAAAAACACATTTCAAATTATTATTATTATTAATATATATTTTTTTAATTATCATTTGCTTTTTTTTTTGAGCAAGCAAAACTTGTATATATATTGTTATGAATAATCATTCAATACAAGTTGTACCAACTAATTAAAAAACTTACCATTCACCCATTCACCCATAAAAAGGACGAATGTGAGGAAGAATGTGAGGAAGAAGCAAAAGAAGCGATAGTATGTGCCATCATCACTTGCTTTTTAATTAACATGTAATGATCATAAAATGCTACCTACTACTTCGGCCACACACAACCAAAGCCCAACATTGTGCCATTCACATTCTTATCTTGTAGCGAGGTTGATAGATATTTATTTATTTGTGATTTGCTTAAATCTTAAGGGCATGATAGATATTTAGAACTTCTAATTAAATCCCGAAAAATTTAGCCAAACTAGAATTGGTTTCTTCAACGATACATAATGCAAAACAATTGCGTTACAAATTGCCATCTCATAAAATCAAGAATTGTCTTGTATGCATTTGTTACTTTGAAATTTCAAAACCAAAATTATGTAATTCAGATTTTATATGCAAAAGAGATTAGAATGTTGGTCCCAAGTGCGGCATCACGTGATAGAAACTATGAAAATTGAAGAATAAAATAGAGACCAAGATTTACGTGGAAAACTCCTCAAATTATTAGGATAAAAACCACGGGCAAGACCAAAAGATTCTACTATAATATTTGCAAAATTACAACCTCTCTCTGTTTTCAAGAGACACTCACTCTCTTATACAGGAGAAAATCTATCTCACAAATATATTTAGAAATAATTAAGGAGAGAAGATCACTCAAGATCAAAAGGAGAAACTTGAGGATGGGATGCAAAAAATGCCGAAAAATGCATCTATTTATAGATGTCAAAATCTAAACCTTCGATGTGAAAACCGCATTTTTTTCATTTTCTTCTTTCAACAGCCACCTACCTTTATTAAATGCATGGCCCAACATGTAATTTCAACTCCCGACATAGAAATGTTAGCAAAGAAGCATGTGAATAAATAAAGGTGCTTGCGGATTTGCGACAAGAAAGTATCTTTCACTCTAGAAATTTTAGAAGAACAAGTAATCGGAAACAAAATGTATTTAATTAATAAAAGGAGATAAAATAGGGAACGCGTGAATACAACAATAACTTAAACTACACCCTTGAAAACATGAAATTAAACAAACTACCACAATTACAACATCAAAACATGAAATAGTAATGTAACTACAACATTTGACATCATCATCATCATCATCAACCTGCTGCATTTCATGTTTACAGTCGATTAATAATGCAGCACCAACACCGTATACTCGAAAACAAGTTGTCACCTCACTAGCTAGCTCCTTTGTGCTCTCTAGGCATCTTGTTAATGGGAAGATTTATAATATATCTTGGTCATATATATAACTCGTTCTTTTCCATTATAAACCCTTATAATAGCTTTCAATTTGCAGTTTCAGTCCAATAAATCGGCCCGTGTTTTTATTTTAATTCCCCCTTTTTTTCCATAGAAATATTGACATAAGTTGTCTCAACAAGTTCATATGTCACGACATTATTTTCTAGCGTTATGTCAACACACTACGATGAGAATTGACTAAAAGTAGCAATAAGGACCGGTATATATACTCTTCCGAAATTGCAAATCAAAAGTTTTTAAAACTAAAATAAGAAATGAATTAAATTAGAAGTTTTATTTTCTATATCTGTCAAGAAAAGTGGTTTTTCATAGACATTCGCTTGCATTATTTTTGTAAACTGAATGTTTTTCTAGTGATTATATATTTTGCCACAAGGCACCGCACAAGTACTGGTTACTTGTGCATATATATTTCTAAGTATTTGTTTACTGTTTAGTTTTTATTCACGTTTTTTATTCCGCAGTATGTTGTTTTGGGTGTAAACAACACCAATAGAAAACACCTACTAATTATTCCTGTTTGGATGTCAAATCATTTCGATATAAGATTTAAAACAACTTGGGAACGGACCACTATCAAAAAATACGGGTCGGGCGGGCCTAATTGTACTCATTTTTTCCTACTGCTTAACGTAATATGATCGATTGAAAAAAAAATGTTTCAACGTTTAGTCTCTAATGAAATGAATGGATTTGGTTAGTCAAACGAGTCTTTTCAGACATTATTTTTTTCTCGAAAAATATGTTTCACTAATTGCCGCTAGCTATAATAGTATCGGATCTTTCTTTCCATTTGTATAATAATCTTGCAAGTATATGAAACCAGAACTTCACTTTATTGGTTCAGCATTACAAGAACTTAATATGAATGCACATGTCACTGATTTGCCAACATCTCAACACTTGACCTGATCCACAAGAGTTACATAAACGGTATATTCGTAGACCCCATACCTGGTGTTCGGGTTGAAAGAGTAGGTGTTGGAAATACTATATCCACGAGCCATTCGAAAAAGTCCAGTACCACCAACAACCGGCATCTCATGGTACTTGCCGGATTTCGATTTCCTTCCCAAAACACAGAGCGTACTCCCCTTGTATTTACCTGCAGTGAACACTAGGTTCCAATTCATGGACCCTGCCAACTCTTGCATGCCTGTGAAAGTGATGAGCCCTTGTGATCGACCCAGTTCATTCGAAGTGGGTTCAGGGCCGGATGTTATCGTGTCATCGATAACTGTAACTTGGCCGAAAGACGTGGGAGAACCGCTGGTGATGGTGGATCGCGCCACCTCCCAGACGGTGGCGTTAGGGCCGTCTAGCACGTCTTGGATATAGAAATGAAGTTTATGTACCCTTTCTTTCCCTTGGCAAACATTTTGGGGCCATTGGTGTTCATTGTTGTTATTGATCCCTTTGGCGTTGGCTATGATGAACCATGCGGAGAATATGGAAACTATAATAATTTTGGCCATTTTTAGGAGAAAAATTTTAGTAGGGGATTTTTATGTTGTAGGGGATTAATGCTGCCTAGGATTAATTATATAGAGGGGGCAGTCATGAGATTTCTAGCCATGTATGTCCTCGGTCCTTGACTTGTTAATTTGGAGCTAATCATTGAGAGGGATAGTTTTCTTCAAATAATTAAATTTCATATCCTTGTGATGGGACTTAAATCCATAATTAATTTTTGGGAAAACTTATTTCTCTAGTGTTGAATTATTTAATTATTGCCTAGCTAGGAGAAACATTGAGATTTTCCTTATTATTATTTTATAAAGGGGACGTGTCTACGCTTTTGCATGTAAAAGATTTGCGACACGAATTTAAAGAAACTCGGCTCCAACCACTAAGTTTAATTTAGTGTTAGGATTGAAAGAGCTTTAATTTTTCAAGGAAAAAAAAAATTTGATCTAGAAACTTAGAAATCACGTCAAAAATTTCTTGGTCTAATGACAAGGAGAAGGTCTTTATAAGAACTCTAATTATAGTTTTATTTGTGCGAGTTTAGTTATGAAAATCCCTCAAACCTCTACCAAGGATTGATTAATGTAATAATGTCACCGTTTGATGTGAAATATAACACATTGATTAATTAATTATTTTTATTATGTTCAATGTTTGATTCAATTTTTTTCAAAGATTAGTGTTACGGGCGGTGGAGGTGGGGTGGCTGGCCTGGGCGTGATTTGGCCCATAGTAGATATATTAAAGGCGCAGATATATTGTGTTGGCAAAGCTGGGCTATTGCCCAGCAGGAATTTAAAATTTTGGGCTAAAAGTTTTGAATAGTTTAGCACATAATTTTTAAATGGTTGAAGTGTAAATAACCTTAGCAAAATATCGAGAAAATTAACGAATCTATTTCTTTTCTTAACATATATGAAATTTTCAGTTTGTATTAAATATTTGAGAGATGATTTTGTTTGATAAAATTTGGGTGTGATATTTTGATATTTTTGTTAATTGTATGTTTGTATTATTAATTAATTTTTACTCATTTTTTAAAGATTGAGTTAATACTTCGTAAAAATGTTTTCACATGTCTGTTGGAAAGATAGGATTGAAGATGAAATAATGAGTATTAGAGTTATTTGATTGTACTGTTTCTATTTGGGTATTTTGTAGTTAAATTGAGCAATTATTTTGTGCGAATTATTTATCGCGTGGGAAAATTTTCAAAAAATATATTGGGAGGATGACAAAAAATGAAATCAAAATTTTGCCCTCCAAATTAAAAGTTTATGGCTATGCCCTGGATATATATCTCATTTTTTAAACCAAATTCTTTATCTTTTTAGCCCAAATTGATTATAACACAATCCATATTGATTTATTACTTTTTAATATATTACATAAATTTTATAAATACATACTTCAAAAATCTTAGCCACCACTTAAAATCATTAAACTATTCATCCATCATCATCCAAATCATGAACGAAACGGTGTTTATAGGGCATAAATTAATCCAGCGAAATAGTACTGTATCACTCCAAAAAAAAGTTTTCCTTATGAGTGGCATTATAAACTCACTTGTTAATAAGCTAATATTCATGCAACATAGTCGATCCTTGACGTCCGTGACGAGTCATTCTTGAAAATATGTAACCGTGCAAGCAACATACAATCTTTATGGTACATACCACATTTGACAATTACATTATTGTCATTATTTTCAACGAAGAAGAGCCATGATGTTAATCATTAAGCCCAACACAACACAATACAATACACACTTGAAAAACACATCACATCACACCACTACAATTACACCAACTTCAATACATGACATGCAACATATTTTTAAACACACGCCCGAGATCATCGGCACCCTGCCCTTCATCATGTCGATTAGGTACTTCAAAATGTAACACGACCGAATCATAAAGGAAAACAGCGTTACCTGAACTATCAGAAGACACAGTATTGATAAACGTAACACCTCTCGCTAACGCGAAAGCACCGGTGCCACCAACTATAGATATCTGACGTAGCTTGGTGAGATACGCATTGCGACCAACAAAACTAATTGTACTCGAATTGTACTTCCCATCTGTGAAAACAATAGTTAACGACATGTGGAGACTGGTTTCCTCTAACGAGGAAAAAACAATGATCCCTTGTGCCCGACCAATTATCTTGGAATCGGGCTCCGGTCCGATCGTAACCGGATCATCAAGCACTGCCACAAGGCCGAAACTGGTAGGCGAACTGGAGGTTGAGTTTGCTCCAGCCACCACGATATTTGTTGGAGGTGGCGGGCTGAAAACATCCCGAACGTAGAACTGGAGTCGGGTGACACTTTCCTTCACCGGATATCCGGTTTTGAACCACTTTTCTAATGAGTCGGGGCTGGTCGGGATGCCATAGGCGATGCCCAAGATTGTTGCTAAGGAGAGAAGTAGTGTTAGAAGTAGTGTGGGTTTCTTCTCCATGTTTAATATCATAATATGTATGTTTTAATTTGGATCAATAATCAATGAATATATATACAAGGATTTCTCCATGCTGCTAGCTAGCAAGAGGGACCCGCGTCTACAAGAATCTATATATATATATAATGCGTCGAAGCAAAAATTAGGTTTTAATTACACACTTCTCGCCATCTTAATTTGTTTGAATGCGAAGCAGGTGAAATGTTTTTTAAACGTGTGTTTGGATAAGTATGGTATGCATAATATGTGTACAATAATTTAGTTATGATTATTATATTATTATTATATAATAATTATTAAGATATATGTTGCGATTAATATATAAAAAAGAATTTTAATTGAGAATATACGTACTGAGGGTGTGTTATTGTGTTTGAAGTTATATATTATTAATCTACCTATAAATTATCTTATTTACTCTCACGTTTTTTTTGTCATGTTATTTATTCATCTTTGAATTATTTATCTGACATCAATCAAATTATAAATTATTTATCTTACATCAATCAAATTATTGAATTTATATTACTATATTACTCTTATATATAATATTATTCATATTTTTATTAATTATTAAAAGAATTAAATATTAATTTACTATTTTCATATAATATATTATCAATCAAATCAAACAAACTATAATTTATCAATCAAATCAAATCTTATATTAACTATCATTTTTTATTACAATATATTATTTATCTTATCACCAACTTCAAACGGACCCAGACTGTAATAAAGTTTATAGTGAGCATAATACTTTGACGCAATTTTCCACTTTATACAGATATAGACTATAGAGAATTCAAATTGAAATCGTTTAGTGCTTTGGTTTATTTTGTAATAAAACTCATTAAATTATATTGTGGATATTTTACGAGTTTACTGCAGTTTACATCACAAAACTTAGTTCTGTTTATGCTTATTCTTTTTTGTTTTGTGTTTTTTAATACATATATAATTAATTTAAGTAACCGAACTTTTGCGACCGAATTATTTGTTATACGGTTTCAAGGATAAATTTTATAAAATGAATATCTTAATTGAGTCACCTATGACATAATTGTATTACTTTTTATGTCAAATGTATATCTCTTTATTGTAAATATGAGTGAGTTTGACTCATCGAATAAAGATCATGAAAATGTCTCACAAAAGACCAACTCATTAATATATATATATATATATATATATATATATATATATATATATATATTAATGCCTTTAAAAAATATATGAGTTTAATTCGACCCGAGCCCAATAATTTATATTCTCAGAAAGGTAAATGGAAGCTCATTAAAGGCCTAGCCTATGTAATAAGGAGACCAGGTTGGGATGGCCCAGTTAGGAATGAGATCGTGGTCTCAATCGCAAATTCATGGGTTTGAGCCCTAGCTGGTATGATTGAAACCCGACCCGAGCCCAGGTCGGGCCAACATCTAGAACCTCGATCTTTATCAGATACATGAAAATCTACAACAGATAAGGACAATATCTTACGAATCCAAGATTTGATATGATTTAAGACTCTTGAATATCTTGATAAGCGTGTTCTACGTGATCCAAGAGGAGAGTCCTACTCTAAGACATGTTCTACCTCATCAAGGTTACATGTATGGTTCATGATTTATTCATTCATCTCTTCTATTCACTCATTGCTCACACACTCGCGCACGCATATTTTTTTGTTCTTACTTTTTATCAAGCTCTTTTACTTTCAAGCACTGACTTAGGCATCGAAGGGGTTACACCGAAAAAAACTTCGGATCTCTTTACTTTCGAGCACTAACTTAGGCATTAGAGGGATCACACCAAAAACACCTTAGGCGTCCCTTAACGAGGTTTTTGTTTGTGTGTAGTGCACGTGAAGCTGACCCGACCCGCTTTGTGGAGGATTTGAAGATTCGCTCTACCAGACCTAACCCGAGATAAATTTTTGGTATCATATATATATATATATATATATATATACATATATATATGTGTATACGTGTGCATGTGCACACGTGTCTTCTAAAATAAACTTAATTTGACGCTCCGACCCTTTGTAAATTGTAATTAGTATAATCCACTTTTCAAAAACTTCAAAATAAATTTTTATCTTTGTCTAGAGTTTTGAATTCATGGTGGATTTATTTAGTTATCAATTTAAAGACCACGTGTAATATATATCTTATTATCTTACTTTACTATATTATTAAAGAAGAGATATTATTTAGCAACTGCTTAAAATTAATTTGATGAATCCAAATACGAAAAATTTAAAATATTTTTAGAAAGGACAAAAAAAATGAGAACAAACTCTCTATCTCTATTTTAAACTTCATTTGTCCATGATTTTCTCTATTTTTGTGCATTCATTTCATTTTTAAATTTAAATTCATTTGAAATTTTCAAATGTAAAATGATTTGAAACAAAAATATTATATATACTAGTAAAAAAAGCACACGCTTATGCGTGTGTAAAATAAAAGTTATTTTTATATGTAATTTTTTTGTAGGTAGATTGAGTGGGAGGTTTAGTGGGATAGTTGATAGAAATGAGATGAGAGGGTATAACCGAAAACAAAAGTTGGTGTCCTCATGTTAGCAGTTAGTATGTGTCTCTCAACTATTATAAAACAAAATAGATATATATATACAATAAATAGTATTAATATTTTAATCACACACAGACGCGACTCATATATATATATATATAATGGTGAAATTTAATTTTACAATTACTGGTGGAGAACATAAGCTAAATAAATAGAATTAGTCAGCATTACAAGAGTCACAGATAGAGCTGTCAAACGGGCCAACCCATGGCGGACCGGGCCGGCCCACCAAAAACCCACCTTTTGGCGGGTCAATGGCAGGCCGACCTACCATTCTAGCGGGCCAAAAATCATCAACCCAACCCAACCCAACCCAAGGTGGGTTGCGGATTAGACGGGCCGGCCCGCGGGTTGGCTCACGACAAATAAAAATAAATAAAAAAATTATAATTAATTATAAATCTCATTTCATAAATAAATATTAATAGAAATATATTAATAAAAATTTAAATTATTGATTTCATGTGTGTAAATTTTATATAAAGTAATTAATACAAAAAAAATTCATAACTTTTATTAAAAAATACATATATCATAATAAAAATAAAAATAAATTAATAATCCTCCAAGCCCGCGGGCCAACCCGCGCGGGTCGCGGGCCTTGGCGGGTGGGCCCATTTAGGCCAACCTTTTGTTGGGTTGAAAAAATGTCAACCCAACTCACTTAAATTGTGTGGCGGGTCTGGCCGACCAGCGGGCCTAACCCAAATTGACATAGCTAGTCAATTATATGCCACTAATTTAACACTTTAATTGATCCGTAAGAGATACATAAATGGTATACTCAATAACCGTTTGTGCATAAATGGGAACCACGCACGTATCTGTTTTGTTCCATCGACAGAATTCTCTTATCAGAAGAAAAAAATTGCAAGAAGATCATCGCTCACAAATCATGAATCTGATTATTATTGGCGTGATTTATTGGGATTTGGATAGCGTTAATAGAATTTTCCATTCAAGATACTGAATCCAATTGTTTCTTCAAATTTTCTTCCGAAAACACTGAGCTTACCCGCAGTTGTAACTCATGACCTCGATCGGCCTGACTCATGCAAGTCCGTGAATGTAACAATCCCTAGCTTGTGTTCGACCGAGTTTGGTCGAAGTGGGTTCGGCCCGGATGTTATCAGATCGTCGATAACTACTATGAGTTGCCCGAAAGAAATTATTAATTTTTCAGGGCCAACCCGCGCGAGTCGCGGGCCTAAGCTGGTTGACCTATCTAGACCCACCTTTTGTTGGATTTAAAAAATTTCAACCCAACCCACTTAAATTATGTGGCGGACCGGGCCAACCCGGCGGACCTAACCCATATTGACAGTTCTACCTATGACAAGTATGTGGAAGCAGCCATGCATGATTCTTCGTTCTGATTATGATGTCTCCCTAATTAATTTGGCGCTGGCGATAATGAACAACGAGAAAAAAAAGAATCAAAAGTACTACGTTTTTGGCCATTTCTTGAAGAAGAATTTCATCAGTACTTCAATTCGAATATATACTTGATTTTTAAGTTGTAAGGTTCAAGGCTGCTTGCACTAGCACGTGATTATACATTTATGTAATGGAAGTGAGACTTGTGTGGCATAGAATTGGCTAATAATGGTAGATGAAAATATTGGACAGAAAATGCAATTTTCCTTCTACATATTATATATAATATATCAATATTACATATTTACTTGTGGATATTTTAAAGTTAAATAATTCAAATCTAGTGTGTGAATCAGATTTCATATGAGATTGTTCCAAAATGTATAAAACAACATGTCTGAAAAAAAAAACATTTAAAAGATCTGGCTAGATTTTTTTTAAAAAAATCAAAACATAAGCAATGGTCAAATCTATCCATCTAAGCACAATGTGAAGTAATGTTCATACATACATATTCATCTGATTTGTTTCCAAAACAAAGAAAAAAAAACACATTGCAAATTGTTATTAATAATATATATATTTATTATTATCATTTGGTTTTGGGTGATGATATATATTTAAACTCCAAAAGTTTATAATCACACTCCACTTTTGACATTTATTGTGTTCTCTTACAAAATTACCCTCTGCTAATGATTTCATATATGTTCATACGACTAATATGCCCTTTCTTTATATACTTAATTGAGTTTTAAAATGAGATAACGTTATTTATGAGGTTATTATAAGAGAATCTTACTTTCTCTTTTCAAAAATATTCTTAAAAGGATTTTGAATTTAATTAAATAGATTAGATATTTACTCTTTTTCAAAAATTTAGTTATTAAATATTTTAAATTTCAAGAACATCCAGAAATTAAAATATGGTATAACTATAAGAACAAAAACGATTTATTATGTCATAAAATAAGTTTGATAAAAATAATGTACAAATTTTTTTTAAAAAAATTAATTTGATTTGTTTATTAGTATTTTCATAATCACGGCCAGTATTGCTTCTTTTATCTTTATTTTTTATAATCCAACAAATTTACAAATAATACTTTCATTTGTTACAATATATTACTAATGAATAAATTTTGTTACTATCTTAAATTAAAATTTCAAAACATATAATTAATAAATTATAAATACGCCAATGGAGCATTTTAAACCAAAAAAAAAAAAGTCAAAATGAAAAATATTTTCAATTGTAAACATTAATTTACTTGACTTAATTGGCTTCACTTTATACCTATAATTTTCTCTAATTATACAATAATATAAAAAATGATACATAATATTTTAAAAATATCTTTCACAAATATTTTTAAATATTGTTTCTAAACTAAAAATGGTTTAATTTTTGCAAACAATATATACAAAGCATAATTTTTGAAAAAAAAATTAACGGAGTAAATTATTAATTTATTGTATATCAAAATATTTTCAAAAAATTAATTTTGCAAAAAAAATTTGAGAAACTCTTTAACCCGATAAATATATAATGAATCATTTTGGAAACATAATTAAGTATTAGCCCCACCGCACACACATTGTGTGTAATGTTATATACAAATATTATGTTCTGTATGTGTATAATATAATTTTTTTTTCAAGTATTTGATTTTATTTTTTTCCCCAATTTGATAATTTTGTGGAGTTTTTTTTAAAAAAAATAAAAATTAAAGTGCGCATACTAAGAGACCACTAAATTGCTCTTACTTTATATATAGTACATATGCTTATAAAAGGGACAAACTAGTCTTGTAAAAATCTGAAATAATTAAATGAGGATAATTTTGTAACAAAATACATTAAATGTCAAAATAGGAGTGTAATTATAAATTTTTGAAATGTAAATATCTTCGTCCTTTGATTTTTAACATGTAATGATCATAAAATGCTACCTAGCTACTCCTTCGGCCACACACATAACCAAAGCCTAACATTTTTTTTTTTGTTGAGGAAAAGCACATGTTATAAATCAACCCAACAAGTTATGCTTTATAGAGTGAGCTAAAAAACTCGGACATGACTTAACAAAGTCCACTAAAAATCCACAAGATAGTCCATGAGAAGCTAGGAGATGAGCCACATAATTTGCTTGACGACGACAACTTTGTAGAATCCATGAAGCATTACTTGCATTCGAACAATAATTCCGAATAAAAGATATAATCGCTGCTTCTGGTGCAAAAGGAGGTTGATAGATATTTATTTATTGTAATTTGCTTAAATATTAAAAGTTTCTTTAGATTTATATTTTTAGAACTTCTAAATACCGAAAAATTTAGCCAAATTAAAATTGGATTCTTCAACGATACATAATGAAAAACAATTGCGTTACAAATTGCCATCTCATAAAATTAAGAATTGTCTAGTATGCATTTGTTAATTTGCAATTTCAAAACCAAAATTATTTAATTCAGATTTTAAATGCAAAAGTGATGAGAAATGTTAGCAAAGAAGCATGTGAAAGGTGCTTGCGGATTTGCGACAAATTTGGGACATCTTGGGAACTAGTAATCGATAGCCTAACGCATCCAAGAGATATCTTGGGAAATTTTAGAATTAACAATCAAGTGTTTAAAGTATCTTTAACTCTAGAAATTTTAGAAGAACAAGTAATCGATAGCCTAACGCATCCAAGAGACATCTTGGGAAATCAGTGAAAACTATTTCACTAGACCTGATAATTAACTATATATCTCAGTTGCTATCTTTTTTCTCTGAAACTGAGTTAATGATTTCTAATCATCAAATAATACCCAAAAATTCAAATTGTCCTTTTCATAAAAGAGGCATTCCATCTCCCCATTACTGGGTTATAAAATCTATATTTGTTACGGACAATTTCAGAAATAAGATTAAACTGATTTCCAATATCACAAATATTATTTTTTATATATTAGTCCTTTTTAACAGAAGTATTCCCAAAATCCGAACTAATACATTCCTAAAAATTTCCAAGCAAGTGAGGAATTCTAAGTACATTTTCCGACTAAGTTCTTAAGCATACAAGCTTAAAGATCGAACTGCTTTAATTACCTTTTGGTCATTAATAACTTAATACTGATTATTATTTATTGACTGTATCAATCACACTTGATCCATTGTGGTTCACACTGATCTCTTGAGTCTAAACCAGAAATGATCAATCAATTAAGTCAATCATCTTATCAATTCTCGATTGTTAGAATATTACTCAGTAGATCAACAACTATGATCCTTGTAGTTCTACTCATCGAGAAATTATCTGAACCCAAAACACTTGGAATAACCAAATTCTTATACTGATTTACCTTATCTCTGACGGTGTTAGATGATACTTAAAAATAGTTACTGACATTGACCTGTATTAGTATAATTTTACTACCAAGTCTATCTCTGTCCCGTCAGTGATAGACACCAAGTTGCAAATTCAATCTTTTACTAAGTTCCATGTCTTCTATTCTGGGCAATCATTTTCAAAATCATATCTCGGACAAAGTCAGAAGATAATCAAGAGTAATCACTGGTATTAATCCTGCATCAATTTGAATCTACTACAATACTATTTTTGCCCAATCACTAATCCTTGGACTCATTCTAATCAAATGATTATCCTCTATCCTCAACAATCTCTGTCACCAGAAGATCTGATTTCATATTTCTGGCGAAGTGAGACAATAATTCAATGATCCTTGATAAACAATTAGTCCATCTAGAGAATTCCATCTAGTGATATCTTCCAATATCGACTGAATAATTTATCTGCTCAGAATGATTACTAGTTGAGGAATACCTTTTTCAAGACTATTCTGTCAGCAGAAAATCTTACTCTACATCTCTTTACAAGAGAATCCAAATGTCGCATAACTATACCCCTTCTGTGACTGTTGCAGAACCACTATACTAAGGTAACCTCTCTTGAACACTCATCCCCCTAAACACTACAACAAATATGGTCATACACAACACTATAAAGACAACGATTTTCAGCAAAAAATCGTTTTTTTTCTTTAACAACAGTTTTATTTAAAACCGTTGTCATATATCCAAAAAACCCGCTAATATGTTGTATTTAATAGGTCAGAGACAACGCTTTGAAATAACCGTTGTCTATGAGCGGGTTTTTTTTCCTAACCGTTATCTATGAGCGGGTTTTTTTTCCTACAACAATGGTTTTTAATAACCGTTGTCTATAAACGTGTATTTTTTATTATATGACAACGGATATTTATTACCGTTGTTCTTTTTTGTTGTTTTATGTTATCTAATACCACACTTTACTCAACCCGTTGTGGTTGTGGTTTGGTTTTAATTTCTTTCGCTTTCCTTTTCTCTCTCTCTCAGAGCTAACTCACCCTTCTCTCCTATCTCATGCTTCTCTACAAAACCCAACCCTAGCCGCCCTTCTTCTCACAGCTCACGCCCCTATTCTCTGACCCGTTCCTTCCATTTTCACCCGAGCTCAAATATCACTCACCCATCGCCACCCACTACCTCTCTTCCATTTACCGTCGCGCGCCTTGGAGGATTATTTCCTCCATAGAGCAGAAGGAGGTATCCAGATGTAACGCCTCAAATTTATATTAATTGAGCTTATTTGAGAAAATCAGAGACTTTAGAAGTCAAGGGCCGTTTTGATATTTATCAGGGTATATTTTGAAATTTTTGAGAATTTCAGGGACTAAAACGCAAATATGGAGTTTTTTAGATATTTATAAGGGATTTTGAATTTTTATCTCCTTCATCATCTTCTTTATCCGCCTCCTTCTCCATTGAAGCGCCTCCAAGCTTTCCCAAGCTTTGTGATTTCACTTTCCGGTCGATCCGTTCGTTGGAATTTATTTCTGAAGGCAGAGTAGCGATCACCGCATCGAAGGCTTCGTTCTATTGTAAGTTTTTATTTGATCGGATATATTTTATTTTTCGGATGTAGTTGGAACTCGATTCTTTTCGGTTATGATGTTCTTGGACTAGTTCTTATCATTTATTCTTAGTCCGAATTGAAATAGAGCGTCGTTCGGAATTGTTATGATTTTTCTTGTGATATTCGAAAGTTTGAGTTTTGAGATTTGATGGGTTTGAGTCTTTATTGATGAATTGGTATCGATATTATCCTGTTGTCTGTGTTTCCAGTTTGATCAGAGTATAGCCGTTATGCCGTCGGTTTGAGTTTTTGGATATCGTTTAGTTTGAATCGATCGAACCGTGTAGTGTTTGGAGTTTGAATGTCGATATTGATCTTTATGAATTCTTTTCAGATCTACTGAAGGTCGTTGGATTCAGAGTCGACAGAATTTCGAACCATGGAATAAGGGACAGAGTTGGTAATGAGTTTTACCTAGCTTGTTTGTGAGATTTAATTGATCATTGTTGATTATCGTTGTTGTTTTCCAGAATTGGAGCTTCAACTAAATTGAAAAAGGTAAAGGACGTTTTTGGATGGAATAGGACGATTAACTCGAATCCGGATTGATTCGAGTATCCTAGGAAAATCACATACTTGCATGTCTATGCGAATTATTTGATTTATTGATTGAATGTGTTAGTTGTCATATGAATTCATATTGAGCCGATCGTTTCGTTTTTTTTTTAATTAGACGATCTAGGGATTATAGTCGAGTGGCACTGGTAGACGATTTACTACAGTTGTCGATCAACTCTCTATTGAACGCCCTGGAGTCTGGAGGATTGGAGTATACATCGTCCACCTCAAAAGGGGAAGTTGGTGTGATTGTTGTGATATTTCATCCTCAGGATCCCAAACCAGATATTGGAGGAAATGATTACCTTTTTGATTATCCGGATTGATAATCTAACCTTTTGAAGTCATGAATTCATTACTTTCATTTGGATATTTGGAAGTTGATGTATTTCTTTTGAAATGCTTATTTGATATAGCATGTTGTCTCTTTTACTGGAAATATTATTCTCACCGGATTTATCCGACAGTTGTCTTGTTTTTGTATGTGTGCTTGGCAACGGTGGGGCAGGACCGAGTCAGAGGCTGCATGGCTAGGGGTTGAGTCGATTAGAAGTAAGAACTTGGTGTTTTGGAGAAGTCGGAATTGTATTTCAAAATTTTTGTAGTCCGAACTCGTTTTGTACTGTATTGCTTTGAATAAGCTAGACTGAAGCATGTTCTACTAGTTTGAGATTGTATGAACTCTAGAACTACCTTGTATTGTTTGTTATTTGGTTGAGTTATGCATGGTTGGAGTGCTATAGTATTGGAATTTGAACTAGAGCAATTTCTGATTTTTCTATTCAGAGGTGACCGCTCGATCGGTAGAGTTTGACCGATCGAGCGGTGGATCTGCAACCATGTTTCTATTTTTGAAAAAGGGTGCCTGCTTGATCGGTTGAATATTACCGATCGAGCGGTGCTGGAATTATTCGAGCAGAGAGTTTGCATTTCTTTGCTCGCTCGATCGGTTGAATTTTACCGATCGAGCGAGGCCCTTTTTTAAAAAAATCATTATTGCTTTTAATCTTGGATCTTGTATGCTTAATTATTGTTTAGAACCGAGGCCTCACACCAGAGGAAATGAGCGTCATGTTACCACGATTAAGGGCTACGTATCCAAGATCGAGACCTAGCTCTCTAATATTTGTGATGGGATTTTGAAGCTGCTTGACTCGCTTCTTGTTCCCTCTGTGGCCGCCGCCGATTCTAAAGTTTTCTATATCAAGACGAAAGGGGATTACCATAGATATTTGGCTGAATTCCAAACCAGTACTGAAAGAAAAGAAGTTGCTGAAAGCACCCTCACTGCCTACAAGGCTGCTCAGGTTTGACTTCTTTTTTGCCCCTTTTTTATGCGTTTATCAGTTCCAATTTAATGAATGTTTGCACTTGTGTTAATCGGAAAACAAGTGTTTGGTGTTTACTTGAGGATATCTTTTTTTCTAAAATAATTGAAATTTTAATTAGAAAAATCAAAAATTGTGGCTTAGTATTGATCTTCTCATATTCATGGCTTGTTAGGTTCGGTATGCACTTTCTAAGACACTTGCTGAAAAGGCTGCTTTGAAATTTGCTGCGAAAAATGGTGTGGATATTGTTGTGGTGAATCATGGGACAGTGATGTGTAGTGACCCTGAATGGAATCACCTACTAACTGGAAACTAATAGCATACATTAAACTTAATACAGCAAAATACTTAACAGAGTAAAACGTGCGAAAACATAATCCATAAATTACATATCAGCTTAGTAAAATATATCTAGGCTTAATGCTGTAGTGATACAACCATATCGAAAAACTTAAAAGTAAACATTATACAGCTATATCGAATCCTGCTGTATAATTAACTCCTCAAGGCTCCTGCTTCCTAGTCCTGCCTTGAACTACCAGCTCCATCCATCCTGCGACCTGCCCCGTGGAATAGGGTGTCCAAGATAACAATTAGGACGTGAGCGCTAACGCCCAGTACATAAACATGAGTAAATATATGTATATAATGCATGCAACATGATGACTGGTAAAGGGTCATCTAAAAAGTCATGCTCAGTACCGGCACCACATGAGTGCTGCCACCGCACGGATCAACCTCTGGGTGCAACCACACTCGTCTAGTACACCAGAGTAGTCAGACATACATGTCTCCACCATCACGGTACTCTCAGTGACAGACTATTGAGTATAGAGCTGAGCGGCTCTATAATCAGGTATAACAAGGTATAGGCTCAACATGTATATGCACATGACATATGAGTATAGAAAGCGGTAAATCATATATCATGCCATATAAAATGCCAAATAAATGCAACATATAAACATGTATACTCGCTGGCAATCTCAGTCAATGTGTACGTACCCTAGGCTAGTTCAAGTATAGTAGATCCTAGGTTCCAAGCCTTCGTCCGTAGATAGCCCTTTGGAGTCGCTAGTCCCAGATGACTATAACCATACCTTGGTTATTCCAGAACCTCTCTTATAACCGATAGGGCCCTCAAGTGTATAACTCACATTATATAACTGATCGAAGAAGGAAACTCAGATTTCGTATTTGAAAATGAACTCCGGAGACCCCTAATTATAGCCAAAATTTCCGGACACGAACGTTGCGTCCGTTCGGGTTCGTTGCGTCCGTTCCTGCATGTTTGATACTTGTCAAAAATCGTAGCTTAGTCATCAGGCCACCTCATTCCTACCTGTATCTCAAGGAACGTTGTGTCCGTTTGAGGAACGTTGCGTCCGTTCTTCCCCTCCATCGTTGCGTCTGATGGCCAACGGAAGCTCCGTTCGTCAAATCATCTTTCTAGTTTATTAAGCGCCAAAATTGGTTAATTACTAACCCTTAATCATGTTTAACATATTATTACCTTAAAATGGATTCTGGGTTACTACATTCTTCCCACCTTTAGACATTTTGTCCACGAAATAAAATCTAAAGACAAATCAAGATAACAATATAAAACATCAAACCATGTTTTATTACAACAACTGTAATTACATCTTTACATGGTAATCAAAAGTATAAGGCAAATAACTCAGGATATTCTGCTCGCATATGGCTCTCGGTTTCCCAAGTTGCTTCCTCAAAGCCTCGGCGCTGCCACTATACCATCACAAGTGGTATAGTCTTGTTCCGAAGCAGTTTCTCCTTCCTGTCTAGGATACGGAGTGGTCGTTCAACATAAGACAGATTTGGTTCTAGCTGAATATCAGAAGACTGAATCACATGTGATTCATCAGCTATGTATTGTCGAAGTAACGATACATGAAAAACATTATGTATACTGGAAAGATACGGCGGTAATGCCAAATGATAAGCAACATCTCCGATCTTTTCCAGTATCGGAAAAGGCCCAATGAAACGAGGTGATAACTTGCCTTTCATACCGAATCTCATCACCTTCCTGAAAGGTGACACTCGTAAAAATACATACTCACCAGGCTCAAACTGCAATGGCCTGCGGTGAATATTAGCATAACTGGCTTGTCTATCTTGAGCAGCTTTGATCCTCCGCTTGATCAAATCTACCTTGTCTACAATCTGCTGCACCAACTCAGGACCCTCGACTTGTCGTTCCCCGACTTCATCCCAGAATAACGGAGTACGACACTGTCGACCATACAATGCCTCGAAAGGTGCCATATCAATACTACGATGATAACTGTTATTGTAGGCAAATTCGATCAAAGGTAACTGATTCTGCCAAGATAAGCCAAAGTCCATGACAGAAGAACGTAACATATCTTCCAATGTACGAATCGTCTGCTCTGACTGCCCGTCAGTCTCTGGATGATATGCAGTGCTCAAACTCAAAGTGGTACCCAACGTCTGCTGAAAACTACCCCAAAAACGTGAGGTAAATCGCGGGTCTCTATCACTAACTATGCTCACTGGAATCTCATGCAATCGCACTATCTCCTGGATGTATAAGTGTGTCATGCGATCATAAGAATACTCCCGGTTGTAAGGAATGAAATGTGCTGATTTCGTCAAACGGTCAACAACAACCCAGATAGCATCACACTAACGTGAAGTCATAGGCAAGTGGGTGAAAAAATCTATAGTCACGTGCTCCCACTTCCATTCGGGAATCTCAAGATTCTGCAGTAATCCATCTGGTCGTCGGTGTTCAGCCTTGACCTGTTGAAAAACCAAACATCTCGAAACAAATTGATAAACACTCCGCTTCATCCCTTTCCACCAGAATCTGGTTCGCAAGTCCTTATACATTTTCATACTTCCAGGATGAACTGACAATCAACTCCTGTGAGCTTGAGAAAGAATATCATTCCTGAGCTCCGCAACATCCGGTACAACCACCCGATTTGATAAGCACAATAAACCATCTGCCTGATAATGGAATCCAGATGTATTAACTTCATTGTCTAGACGTGCCAAACGCTGAGTCTTAACATCAGATATCTGAGCATCTTTGATCCGAGAATACAATGCTGGCTCAGATAGAATAGTATACAATCGAATCCCATTTCTCCCTTTCCTGTGCTTAAGCGTAAAACTCAATGAACAACACTCTTGAATCATATGAGACAGAGATACTTCACTAGTCTGAAATGCAGAAAGTCTCACCTGCCGAATCAAAGCATCAGCAGTAATATTAGCAGAACCTGGATGATATTTGATTTCACAATCATAATCCTTTAAGAGATCCATCCAGCGTCTCTGTCTCATATTCAACTCCGCCTGAGTGAATAAATATTTCAGACTCTTGTGGTCTGTGAATATCTCAAATTTCTCGCCATAAAGATAATGCCTCCAGATCTTGAGCGCAAATACAATGGCGGCTAACTCGAGATCATGTACTGGATAATTATTCTCATGCGTCTTCAACTGTCGAGAACATAGGCAATAACATGTCCATGCTGTGTAAGAACACATCCTAACCCCTGATCAGAGGCATCAGTATAGACAACATAACCTCCTGATCCATAAGGTAGGGCTAGCACAGGTGCAGTAGTAAGACGTCTACGCAGCTCGTGAAATGACTCCTCACAATCCGAGGACCATATGAAGGCAACATCTTTTCGAGTAAGCCGAGTCAAAGGTCTGGCCAACTGTGCAAAATTCTCGATGAACCGACGATAATAACCAGCTAGACCCAAGAAACTACGAATCTCAGCAACCGTCGTCGGACGAGACCAGTTCAGCACTGCCTCTATCTTACTAGGATCAACGGATATCCCTTCACTAGAAATCACATGACCGAGAAACACTACCCGATCAAGCCAGAATTCACACTTGCTCAATTTCGCATACAGCTGCTTATCTCGTAACGTCTGTAAAACAATCCTCAGATGATGTGCATGCTCATTCTTGTCATGAGAATAGACAAGAATATCATCAATGAAGACGATGACAAATCTATCCAGATATTCTCGAAATAAATTATTCATCAGATTCATAAAAACTTCCGGTGCATTCGTCAAACCGAATGACATCACCAGAAATTCATAATGCCCGTATCTGGTCCTAAAAGCAGTCGTAGAAATATCTGAGTCTCGTACCTGCATCTGATGGTATCCAGATCTCAGATCTATTTTAGAGTAGACAGAAGTACCATGTAATTGATCGAACAGATCATCAATCCGTGGAAAAGGATACTTATTCTTGATGGTGACACAATTCAGCTGCCTGTAATCAATACATAATCGCATCGATCCATCCTTCTTCTTGATGAACAAAACAGGTGCTCCCCACGGAGAAACACTTGGACGAATATATCTCTTATCAAGAAGATCCTGTAACTGCTGTTTCAATTCCCTCATCTCTGACGGTGCCAGACGATAAGGTGCTCGGGATATAGGCGTAGTTCCTGGTACTACCAAATTCAACCTCTCGAACCGGAGGAAAACCAGGAATATCATCAGGGAATACATCAGGAAACTCGATGACAACCAGTAACTGAACGATACCCGGACTACTCGTGGACATATCAACTGCATAGATGAGGTAGCCCTCCCCACCTGACTCTAAGATATGACATGCCTTTAGAGCCGATACAAGTGGCATCGGAGGTCGCGCACCCTCACCATAAAAGTACCAACTATCACCCTCATCCGGATAAAACTGTACCAGACGCTGATAACAATCCACAGTAGCGTGATGCAAAGTAAGCATATCTATTTCCAAAATACAATCAAAATCGGCCATCGCTAAAATCATCAGATTAGCCGATAACACATGACCCTCAAACTCTAGAAGGCAACCCATCACTAGACGCTTAGTTACTACCTCCTGCTTCAGCGGAGTATATACAACTAAATCCATATCTAATGATACATAAGGTAATCTATGTCTCTTAACAAAACGGCTAGAAATAAAGGAATGTGATGCTTCAGTATCAATTAAAACAAATGCAGGAATACCACATAACAAAAAGGTACCTGCCAACATGCGATCGCTTTCCTCAGTAGCGTGCTCCTGAGACAGAGCAAATACCTTCCCTTGAGTCTGTGGACGGTAACCAGAAGAACTCTGTGGTGCTGGCTGCTGATGTGGAAAAGTAGAAGCCTGAGATCCAACCTGTGATCCCGATCCACTAGCAGAACCCATACGCTGAGGACAATCTCTCCGCAGATGTCCCTGCTCACCACAAATATAACAAGCACCAGTAGCCTTCCGACATGAAGCTGCAGGATGCTTCCCACCACAGTGACTGCAAAACTCTTCCTTCTTCTTCTTTTTTCCAAAACGGAATGTACCTCATGAACCACGAGAACCAGATGAAGTAGAAGTAGTAGAAGAAGACATAGGTCCAGATTGCACAACAGATTGAACCTTAGGCCCAAGAGATCCACCAGGATGTCCTGGCATCATCAACTGTTCCCGCCTATTGCTCTTCTCCACTTGACGGCAATGGTTCACCAAAGTCTCATAAGATGTCGGATCATCACAGACAACAACTTGTGAGTAGATATCTTGATTCAAGCCTTGCAGAAAGATATCATACTTGGACGCATCACTGTCATTAATATGATGACTGAAAGGTAGCAGATCAAGAAATCATTGCTGATATTGATCAATAGTCATTGATCCTTGCCTCAGAGTCAGCAACTCCATAGATCGTGCCTGTCGAACTGCTGGAGGAAAATATAGTTTCTGAAACTGCTGACAGAAATCCCCCCAAGTAACCTGTCCTCTCTCAGTACGTGCTTGAGTAGCTTTGGCATCCCACCATAAGCGTGCTCGATCCTCTAGAACAAATTCTAGAACTTTCAGTTTCTGCTCTTCAGTGCACCCGAAAGCTCGAAAAGCACTCTCGAGTTTAGACATCTGATAAGTGCATTTTATGCACTTAATTTATATATGATTTGACTTGGATTTTGTGATGTATCGAGTGAATTTTATGCGTATTTGTTGTTGTTTTTGTGAGTTGCAAGGATTTGAAAAAAATTAGCAAGAAGAAGCGGAAAACCGAATTACGGGACAACAAACTTCAGAAAATTACTGGGAATGTTAGAGACATCAAAATCCGATCTTCACCATTCAAATTGAATTTTAGGATGTTTTAAAGTTTTTGCCAAAATTTCATCTTGATCCGATGACTAGAACTTAAGTTATGATTTTTACAAAATTTCTACGCAGATGGTAAAATGGAAGAACAAGTAGCGCCCCAGCTCTAGTTTTCCAGCGCTCCAGCGCCCGTAAATTCATGTCCAGAGTGCCCCAGCACCATCTTTTTAGTGCTCCAGCACTAGACGTCCATCATTGAAAAATAAAATACGAAACTTGAGCGCCCCAGCGCCAAATTATTAGCGTTCCAGCGCTGCGCAGTCTCCAAAAATATGGAAAGTCTTTAATCGAGTTTTAAAAGGGATTTTATGACTTATTCTGGAGGGGACGAGGGTTTAGGGAGTTTTCAGAGGAGAAGACGGCTATTGAGAATTTTTGAAGTGCACAAGAGCTCGAGATTCCGGTACGAAGACTGAAGACGGCGGCATCCGGCGACGGAGAAGCTTCATTCTAATTCGTTCTAGTTTCTCTTTGAACTCTATTTTTCTTAGTTTATGGATTGTTGGAAAAACATGAGTTATTTGATTTTTAATTGCGTTATGAACTAATTTCTTAGTCTAGAGGTAGACGGATCTTGACTGGAAATCATAATTGACATATTTTGATTTAGATATTTAAATTTATTCGCACAGTTTATTTGTATTTTCCTGATTTTAATGCTTTCAATTTACTGGCCATAGATTGAATGATATTTTATTTAGAATCTATCACTCGAGAGAGGAGATTTTGAATACGACATAAGAAAATACATCTTTGATGTTTATATTGTTCGAGAGGCATATAACTTCATAGAAGTCATCAGAAGAATTCTTGTGCTATTTACCGGATTTAATAGTTGAACTTAGATAGAAATATTGAGTTTGCTATTGAATACGAATTTCTGCTTGACACTCGAGAGAGGTAGTAGAAAATAATAGGGATTATTGGCTAATAAACTAGAAGAATTGATAATTAAACAATCATTAGAAATAAATTGTGGTGGACAGTCAAGTGAAGTCGAACCTCTAGCATTCATCGCTTATTGAATTTTCATCTCGTGAACTCGTGGTTATTTAGTTTTGTTTCTTGCAAATTTTAGTTTTATAAAAATCAAACCAATTTTGTAGCTCTACATAGGATTAGGATTTTATTAGTTGCAAATATTTGATATAATATCATTTATTCATTCTCCGTGAGATCGACTTGGACTTAATTCCTGTATTATAACTTGACATCGTGCGCTTGCGAGCGAAAAATACGCAAGTTTTTGGCGTCGTTGCCGGGGAATGAATTTTATTTGATTTATATTAAATTGTGCTAATTGGTCTTAATTTTGATTTAGAGCATTTTATTTTATTTTGTTGGTTCTAATTTTAAATCTTTCCTGTCTATGCAGTTTATGCGAAAAAGCCAAAGTTACGACTCACTGCTCTTTGATCCGGAAATCGAGAAAACTGCTAAAGCTTTGAGAAAAGGTAGAAGAGAAGAGTTGCAACAAATGGCTGAATAAAGGGAAAGAGCTGTCAATAATGCTCCGGTGCCGATCAGAGATCACTTTCGACTAGTGATCAATACTCATTATTCTGGGATAGCTCGGCAGAACATCACGGCAAATAATTTTGAGTTGAAGCCAGCTCTGATTAATATGGTGCAGCAAAATCAGCTTAGGGGTGCAGCTACTGAAGATCCATATTTGCACCTGCGTACTTTTCTGGAGATTGCTGACACAGTGAAGATTCATAGTGTTACTGAGGACACCATCAGACTACGATTGTTCCTGTTCTCTCTTAGGGACAATGCTCGTAGTTGGTTACAGTCATTACCTCTTGGAGTATCACTACATGGGAAAACATGACATCTAAATTTCTGGCTAAGTACTTTCCTCCTGCCAAGTCTGCTCAGCTGAAAATTGAGATCACTACTTTCAAACAGAAAGATTTTGAGCAGCTTTATGAAGCTTGGGAGCGGTACAAGGAGTTGCTTAGGAAGTGTCCAAACCATAATTTTCCAGATTGGGAACAAATTGAGTTATTCTACAATGGTTTGAATGGCCCAACGAGGATTTCTGTGGATGCTGCAGCAGGAGGTTTAATATTTTCTAAATTTTCTGAACAGGCATATGAGATGCTTGAGCAAATGACTGTTAAGAGTTATCAGTGGCCGAGTGAGAGATCTGCGATAAGGAAGCCTGCTGGAATTCATGAGGTTGATGCGTTCACTGCTTTGACTGCTCAGATGGCTACTATTTCTACACAGTTGGCTACACTGACCAAAGTCAATCAAGTTTCTATTAAGACAGCATCGCTGGCGACTGCCGTAAATTCTGCTGATGGATTTGAGAGTGTGGATCAAGCTCAAAATGTGAAAAACAGAAATTACAACAACTATCGAGGTAATCCTGTACCCAATCAATATTATCCTAGTTTGCGTAATCATGAGAATTTTTCATATGCAAATAATAATAATGTGTTGAATCCTCCTCCGGGATACAATACAAATAAGGGTGAGGGTAAGCCTCCTTTGGAGGATGTTGTTAATGCTTTTGTGCAGGAATCGAGCAAGAGGATGGCGAGGACTGAGACTCGCCTAGACAGCTTAAAGACGAATGTGGCCAACATGGGTGTTGTATTGCAATCCATGGAGACTACCATTGGGCAGTTGGCGAACGTACTTAAAGATAATAACAGAGGCCAATTCCCAAGTAATACTGAGGTGAATCCCAAGGAGCAGTGTAATGCTATCACGTTGAGGAGTGGGAAGCAGGTGGATAATGAAGAGGGCAAATATGAGAGAAAGACTTCTGAAAAAGTTGCAGTTGATGAGAAGAAGGTCGAGGAGAAAGAGTCTAAACCTGAGCAAAAAACGATGTACAAACCTCCTTTTCCATACCCCCAAATGTTCAAGAAGAAGGCAGTGTGTAACACCCGATATTTTTAAATACGTAAATCTGCATGCATAATTAGGGAATTTAATTATTTAAATTTTAGATCTATGGGTTAAATAATTATGTGAATTATTTGTGCATGATTTAATTTATTTTTAAGCATTTAACCCATAATTAGTGATTTTTATGATTTTTAGTATTTAATTGTTTTTGATCGCGTAGACGGGACCGTGGACGGACGAGATGACAACTTTTTATCCAAATTATTTTATGAGTCTTTTTAGAGCCCAAAAATATTATTTTGAGTTTTATTTCCTCAAAATTTTTAGTATTTAATTTTATATAATTTCAGGAGTCCATTTTTATTCAAATTTAGCCATTTTAATGAATTTTAATTATTTTTAAAATTCCCTTAATTTGTAATTTCGGGATTTTTATATTTTTAAATTGAGTTATCAGATTTTAACTTTTATTTGAAAGATTAAGTTGTATATTTTTATATTTAAAACCTTTTATCTATATTTAATTAACCTATATTTTAATTAAAACAAAAACAAAACCTAATCTACCCAAACCCCACGTTATTTTTCCCATCAGCCGCCTACCTCCCTACTATTCATCATCTTCTTCCTCGAACCACAGCCAAGGAGGTTCCATAGCCGAATTTCTTCGAAGTTTCAAGGTTGCTCGTCGTCCCGTCGTCCCGGAATCGTTCTACGCACTCCTTTCTCTTCAAACTACGGTGCAAGGCATGATTCTTTCTCTATTTTTCGTGCCATATCAGTTATTATGCGTGTGTGTGTGTAGGCATCAAACTTTTCATTGAAATTTTCAGTAAAACAAATCGGATTTCTGGAGGTATGCACATGGTTCTTTGATTTCATTATCATACTCACGTTTTTATGGTTATGAGCATGCATGGCTGCTGGTCCACGGTTCAAAGGGAGTCTTAGGGTCCCTAGGCTGGGTTTTGTTGGATGGTTAAGGCTGGAACAGGGCTGGAGTCGAGCTGCATCAGTTCTGGGTCCAAGGTGCGCAAGTTCAGGGTTTTGAGGAAGAAGACTTCGTTCTACTTCTCCAGGCCGTTATTTTGGGTGAGGCCTGAAGGGTTTGAACCATCTAGATGTTGGTTAGGATTGAGAAGTGGTTTCACGGAAAAATATGGTCGGAGTAGGAAGAACGATTGAAAGTCCCGGCGCTGCTCAGGTCTGCGCGCAAGTCTAGGATAGGCTGACTTGCAGAGGTCCGTTCTCCTTCGTTATGCCATCATTTTGGCTGGTTTTTAGCTTTTTGGAAACGTCTTTGAGTGCACTACGTTTATGAGATGGTTTCACGGCCAAATGTTTCTGGAGCAGATGGCACGAACGAATCTCGTGGAACTGCTCAAACTGTTGGCCGAGAAAGGGGTAGGGGGAGGAGGTTTGGGCTAATTTCGGGTCTGGGCCGGGTCTGAGTGGTTCGGGTCGGGTCAGTAGGATAGTGGGTCGGGTTAAGTTGGTCCGGGTCCGGGTTGGTGGGCCGGGCTCGACTCTTTTTAATTTTAAAGTATTTTATGATTTAATGGGTTTTTGGGCCAATTAATTAAAAATAAAATGATTTGGGCTCCATTTAATTATTTTGGGTTGAACTTAATTATTTGGGCTTAATTAATTTAATTAAGTGAGCCCACTAATTTTTATGGGCTTTAGGGCCCATGAAAGTTATTGGGCCAGTCTTTGGGCTTTTGGGCCCATTGGGCCAGAATTGGTTGTTAATGGGCTTGAATTATTTAATTGGGCTTAGAATAATTTTATTGGGCTTAAGTATGTTAATGGGCCAGTCTCAGTGTTAATGGGCCAGATTTAAGTAAATGGGCTTGAGAGTTTAGGGTCAGCAGTCCAGTACAATCAATGAGAAATTTGCATGTGTCCTGAATATATATTTAATTATTTTATGCATGGGGGTTTATTTTAATATTTATATGTTAGTATGAAATTAAATTAAATATATATGAAGGACACACATTTTAATTAAGTACATGCATTCATGAAATTAATTTTATGTACGATTAAATGTTTAAGGTTGAGCAATAAGAAAATATTTTATGTTGGAAGTTGAAGTAGTGTGACAATTTAAGATTTGAGGGGGATTCGTCCCCATATGTGAACTATTGAAGGGCAGTTTACTGCCAATTTAAGAGGTGATTCGTCACCGCCACGTACGTTGGTTTCCACGCTGATCAGTATTTAATGTATAATTTAAGGTTACACTACGGATACAACCATGCGATGTTAGAAAATAATTTGCTCAACAATATTTATGTGTTATGTTATTTAAGATAATTTAAGTTATGATATGTTATGATGTTTTTAAGCATGCACCTTCATGTATATGTTTTATTGTCCGATATCTTTTTTTAAAAAAATGAAAAGTCTTTTGACTAAAATGTGATAATGGAAAATTGTTATAATTTGCTCAGGTTTATCCATCCGCTTTCATCAAGTTAAAAGTATATTAATACTAACTTCATAGCTTTATTTTTTTACATCTAAAGATAGCAATTAGTTATCTAAAGTTGTTGGGATTAGCGAGCTTGACTAAAAGAATGGTTCATTAAAAAAATCAATTATATCATTTGGTACATAGATATACTTTTAAATTTAACATTATTATTACTGTTGCAACTGTAAAGAGAGTGTTTTGAGATGAAATGCATGTTGTTAAATTATTGTTTGATGTCATATATTAAGCGATGTATGTTTGAGACAGGTGATACTATATGTATAATTCATCATTTTTTTGATTGAGTATTATTCATCATTTTCAAATTATGAAATCTTGGTAAATATTATTGTAAAAACATATGAAGTTAATTATATATGACATTTAATATATATTTCTCTGGTAAGTTATTGTCAAATGAGTCTTTTCAGACATGATTTATCTATTTTTCCTCGAAAAATATGTTTCACTAATTGTCGCTGGCTATAATAGTATATATTGGATCTTTCTTAATGTGCATGGTTCACACCATTAATTAATATTAATATGCATGTGATCACTGATTTGCCAACATCTCAACTCTTAACCTGATTCACGTAGAGTTACATAAACGGTATATTCGTAGACCCGGCTTGGTGTTCGGGTTGAAAGAGTATGTATTGGAAATACTGTATTCATGACGAGCCATTGGAAAAACTCCAGTATCACCAACAACCGGCATCTTATATGGTACTTGCCGGATTTTGATTTCCTTCCCAAAACACAGAGCGTGCTCCCCTTGTATTATTACAAGTGATGAGCCCTTGTGATTGACCCAGTTCATTCGAAGTAGGTTCAGGGCCGGATGTTATCGTGTCATCGATAACTATAACTTGGCCGAAAGACGTGGGAGAATCGCTAGTGATGGTAGATCGCGCCACCTCCCATAAGGTGGCGTTAGGGCCGTCTAGCACGTCTTGGATATACAAATGAAGTTTATGCATGTGCCCTTTCTTTCTTGGCAAACATTTTGGGGCCATTGGTTTTCATTTTTGTTTGTTATTGCTCCCTTTGGCGTTGGCTATGATGAACCATGCGGAGAATATATGTAGAAACTATATATGATGATTTTTGTGTTGTACGGGATTCATGGAATCATGTTGCCTATGATTAATTATATAGATGGGGTAGCGAGATTTATAGCTATGTTCTTGGTCCTTGACCTGTTAATTTGGAGCTAATCATTGACGGATATATAGTTTTCTTCAAAAATTAAATTTCATATCCATGTGATGGGACTTAAATTAATCCATAATTAATTTTTGGGAAAACTTATTTCTCTAGTATTGAATTATTTAATTATTTCCTAATAGAAGCATTGAGATTTTCGTTATTATTATTTTATAAAGGGACGTGTCTACACTTGCATGCATGTAAAAGATTTGCGACATGAATTTAAAGAAACTCCGGTCCAACCCCTAAGTTTAATTTAGGTAGTGTTTGCAACCTCTAAAAATAAGTGATTATGGAGATTCTCTTCACAAATTTATGAAGAAAATCTTCATAATCACTTATTTTTAGAGGTTACAAACACTATCTTAGTGTTTTTTTTTTGAAGACAAACACTACCTTAGTGTTAGGATTGAAAGAGCTTTAAATTTTCAAGGGAAAAAAAATTGATCTAGAAACTTTGAAATCACGTCAAAAATTTCTCGGTCTAATGACAAGGTTAAGGTCTTTATAAGAATTCTAATTAGAGTTTTATTTGTACGGGTTTCGTTATGAAAATCCGTCAAACCTCGTTGTATCATAAACGAAACATATAAACCACATTTTCTAGTTTTTGACCAAGCTTTTCTCATCCAAATGTTAGTTTTCAAAAATTATATTTCCAATTTTTTTTTTTAATCAAAGCACGCTCTTTATTTGAACCATAAGCTAGATTAGCTTAATGCCTTAAACTTTGGTCAATGATAAAAGGACGTCACATAAAGTCAAACTTTAATTTTATTAGCATTTGATCCATTGTTGTATGTTCTTTCATGAATTGTAGGATTTATTAAGGTATTCTGATCCCCAAAAATTTCGTTCAAGGTTTTAAAAAAAACGCCTAACAAAATAAAGAAAAATAAGTCATGATATAATAAACTCATAAAATCTCCCTATCCTTCTGAAATTGAATGTTTTGTATAATTTATAGCACAAACCATACTTATTTATATATATATATATATATTAATCTCAAAATATTTTAACGCAATATTTAGACACGATATGAGACACACTTTGCACCTAATTTTGCGCGTACGCATTATATAGATTGTGGAAGACGAGATGTAGAATGTGCAAGTTTCTTGTAGTTTTAGGGAGAATATTTTGACTTTTTTTTTTTTTTTTATATTACTCATAGGCGGCTTAATTCTGTATATAAACTAATGCAATCTTACTATACATTTAACCCTTCAAGTTATTCATCAAGGAAAATTAGAAGTTAACATGGAGAAATCCCTCATGGTTTTAACACTTGTCTCTATTATGGGCATTGCCAATGGTGTGGCAATGGGGCCTGAATTAGTGCAAAAATGGCTGAATACCCGATACCGGGTAAAGGAAAGGGTCACCCCGCTCCAGTTCTACGTTCGTGATGTGTTTAGTACGCCAAACACGAAGAATGTCACCACGACGAATGTCATCGTGGCCAAGGCAAACACTACTTTCGGTTCTCCTACACTTTTCGGCCTTGTCGTGGTGATAGACGATCCGGTGACAGTCGGGCCGGAGCCGGATTCCAAGGTGATGGGTCGGGCAGAAGGGATCGTCACTTTTGCCTCGTTGGAGAAGATTAGCCTACACATGACGTTCACTGTCGTGTTCACGGATGAGAAGTACAATGGGAGCACACTTAGTTTTGTTGGTCGTAATTCGTGCCTTGCTGTCGAGCTAGGTCAGATATCTATAGTTGGTGGAACGGGTGCTTTCATGTTGGCGAGAGGTGTTGCGTTTGTGAATACCATCCCGTCTAATAGTTCGGGTGATACTGTTTTCGAGTATAATGCGTTTGTATTGCATTATTGATCGATCGTGACATGACGCTCGATCTCATCTGTTCCATATTTCATGTTTTGAAGTTTGTAATTCTAGCAGTTTGATTTCATGTGTTCAATTGTATAGTGTGTGTTGTGTCGGGCATAACAATTATGGTTCTGTTCTTTGTAATAAATAAATAGTTTGCAAATGGACCGACTTACGTATCATTTATCAATCATAACAGAATAAAGTACTAAACAGAATAAAATTCAAATGCTTCTCATAGTCAATGGCTATATCACATTCATATGCGTGAGTCTCTTAGGCAATCATACATAACATAACATAAACAAAAACGAAATATCATGTCTTAGGCCTCAATAAATCCATGTAGTAAACATGTAAGATCTGATAAACAAGAAAAGCCCTGAAACGCACGATGATCCAAATGAAACTGCAAATGTTTGGATCAATTGCAAGCATTAAATCTGCAGGTAGCATTGAATCTGGTTCCTGAATTGGCCCTCATGAAGCCCAAAGCGGTCCGGAGGACTTGTCGAGTCGACCCCATTAACGCCCAGTTCATGTGTTGGATTACAGCAAATGAGTGATATGGAAAGACTATGCTATTATATGAATTCAAAAGTGCAGTTGTTCCTTCCCTTAGGAGGGTTCTGTATGGGTCGCCTCTTCCAGTCATGCCTTGCCATAAGGTCAAGTCTGTGCCGTATTTTTCGGCCGCGATAGGGCCGAACACGAGGGCCACTTTGGTGTCCGGGCTCACCACCTTCCAATAGCATCTGTGCTCTGGCATCATCCACTGTCTACAAGAAGTATCATACAATGTGTGAAGATTTATCGTTACCAGAAGCGCTTTCTAGAAGCTTTTTTCGAAGTTCGAAAGTTAGACGAGTTAATGTAAAATCAAACTTACTGATGTGAGCAAGCTGAAGCTTCCAAGAATGGCGTCGGAGGCACCGGAGGAAACCGAGGCAATGGAGGCAGATGAGGAGCCGGTGGAAGCCTTACTGGTGGAGGGGAAACAGGCACCGTGGGCGTGGGGGATTTTGGGCAGAAGGACATAGGCTCGGCGGGCTGCGCTAGCAATGGATCCACGGTATACATTTCCATATCAAACATGTTGAACATCAATCTCAGGCCACCAGCTGGACCAGCGGCTACCCCACAGTCACTCGAGCCTAGCCCGCTGCTCGAAACTTGCGCATAGCAGCCTCTCAAATCTGGGGTCCCATCAAACTTCATCGCATAATTTCCCACCCAATTCGTGGTTTCTTCTCTCCATGTCGAGTACTGGCCGCCACTGCCTGGACAGGCCAATGTCACGTTCATTCCTGCACACAAGAAACTACTACTTTCACTCGCTGCACACATACAAACAAGTTCAACTCAGCATAATTATGCACAGTAAGTGTTCGAAAATTTACCGGACAAGGGGTAATCGTAAAGGGATATCTGGCCATCTCTGCATTGATCACAGAAGACAGTCCCAGTAACCATTGTATCTCCATATACTCCATCAATGGACGCTGCTGCAAAAACAAGAAGAAATCCCGTGAAGAAAAGCTTCCCTGACCAATCCATGGATCCGGAGGAGCTGTGAATTAATTAAGCAGTAAACAAAAGGGTGTCTGCAGAACCTTAAATAGTGAAGCTTGAGAAAGAGAAATCTTGGTGTGGACGAATTTGAACGAGTAGAAAAAAAGTGACACGGTACTAATTATAATCGGCGCCAGTGCTGCAACGCTCACCTGCCTCCATTTATTGTAAATCGTGGCTTCAATTCAGGATGGTGGTACGGAGTTGCATTTAAGGTTGCGGAAATTATTAGGAATTTAGGATTTAGCTTTGACATTAAGGGAAAGAGTTGGAGCAGGAACTGTACAAGTGTCGCTGTAAGATTTGTCAAGGAAAATGAACAAGGAGTTGCTTCATTAATGTCCATCTACTACTGTCTGCTTTGTGAATCTTTGATGAGAATAGTTGTTCAGAAATGTGGACACCACAAAGAAACATGTGAAACAGTCAGTATTTCCCCAGTTCAAAATTCAAATCTTTGAATGATAGGTTCATATCAAAGCACCCAAGCGAAGGTGGCCATTTTATTTTATTTTATACAAGTTTTACTCTGATGCATATGTTCATATTATTAATATACAAAGGTAAAATTACAGCATGGCAGAAGAATCATTTTTATTTTTTTTTAACCCAAGAATCATTAAACTATCATTTGACCAATATATCAACAATGAACTAACTTTGACTCGATTTCGTCGTACTAACTTGAGAAATAGATTTGTGATGATAACGAATTGGTCTCGACCCTGGATTTGTTCAAATATATTGCTATAAAGATTAGATTTTTAGATATAACTTACAAGATAAAATTGAATTAGCTTCTCACTTGTCATTATCCATAACAATTGCAAATCAGATTAAATTATTTGCATAGCCCAATATATCAAGAGTTATTTATTCATGCAAATGCCTTAACATATAACTGAAAGTGATCATATCATCAACCAACAATATTTTGTCGATCATTAAATAAATTTCATTTTTATAGGAAAAAACATTAACTTTGAAAAGCAAGCACGTTTTTTTTTTTTTGGAGTAATTTATTGATTAAATAAACGAAATTGAAGTAGTTTATTTTTTAAAAAGATAACCGTGGAGGGGAAATCTGAAAGTGAACCAAGATTTATGTAATTATTATGATAATAGTTTGATGTAAGTAGTCCCTAAGCATGGGCGGCACGGCTATTGCAAATCAAACAAAATGATTTACATCGGGTCCCATTATTTAACAAATAAAACGACGACACAGAGGAATGTAAAAACCCTAATAAATCTAACTGAGTTGACCACAGTCGGCGATCACCACAGGCTTGGAGGTCTTTCCACCACCAGATCCCACCTTCTCCACCGCCCTCACCACCTCCATCCCCTCCACCACCTGCCCAAACACCACATGCTTCCCGTCCAGCCACTCTGTCTTCTCCGTGCAGACGAAAAACTGAGATCCGTTCGTCCCCGGACCCGCATTCGCCATGGACAAAATTCCAGGCCCAGTGTGTTTCTTCACGAAATTCTCGTCTGCGAATTTGGCGCCGTAGATCGATTCTCCCCCGGTTCCGTTCCCGGCGGTGAAATCTCCACCCTGGCACATGAACCCGGGGATAACGCGGTGGAAGGTTGATCCCTTGTAGTGGAGCGGCTTTCCGGATCTCCCGACGCCTTTCTCGCCGGTGCAGAGAGCTCGGAAGTTCTCAGCAGTCTTCGGAACGACGTCCGCGTAGAGCTCCATCACGATCCGCCCGGCAGGCTGGCCGCCGACTGCCATATCGAAGAAAACCCTGGGATTCACCATTTCTGCAAAATTCAGTTAGCTAGGGTTTAGGTGGTGATAGTGATGATGATATTATAATGGAAGGGGGTATAATCTCCGCCGTTGAACGTGGACGCGTGGCGTTATCTGGAGACATGTACCTTTTCGAATGACGCGTGGTGAGTAGGGTTAAAAAAAGTAACCATAGTTGGCGTTAATGAGGACACGTTTTCCTATTTTACCACGGTTGGATTTTGACATCCGTCACGATTAATAATTTAAAAAAATGCATATGCTTTTTTCCAAATCATATTTTTTTTAATAATATTAAACATACAACAAATATATCTTAAGATTTTATTATTGTATGTCGCGATATTTTATGTTTAATGTATCGTGAGATTTTGACAAATTAAATTTTTATGTTTTATAGCACTTGTAACATCACTTTTTTTTTAAAAAAAAAAAAAGATCTGAAGTTACTTATTATCTAATAATTACCACTTATATTTCTAAGTTGATAAATAATATATTAAATTTTTAGTATTATGTTAGATACATAGCGTATTTAGGTATATCTTGACTAAAATTAAAAGGTTACGTGTCCAATTCGAGAAAATACAGTTTTATTTTGAACTCAGTTTATCTTCTAATGTGGTAATACGGACCAAAAAGTTGAAACTCGTATCTTCTAGGATGGATCATTTCCATGATTTAAAAAACAGAACACCGAAAAATGGATCAAAAGTAACTCAAAGAAGTTGGAAGGGCCCATTATATTGGGCTTTAGTGGGCTTAGTTCCACAATACTTGAAATGGATACAGAGTAAATTAAGAAATCAGAATATTGGGCTTTAATGGTCGTAGTTCCAAAATACTTGAAATGGATCCAAAGGCTATCCGGAGTTGGGTCTCAAAAACTGTTTCTACTATTGAGAACCCATATCACCATATGTATGCATCGAACACCAAGAAGGATGAATGGTGGAGTAACAAATATTACACTTTGATAAATCTTTGGGAGATTGTCGAGATCAAAAATACTGGCATTTCATCGAAAATTGTTGGATTATGACATGCCAGTAATTGAGTCAAAATAGCAAAAATCAAAATTTAGTGTATCAATCAGACTTTGAAACTTTATAGGCCAAAACCCAAATTAGACATGTTAATAGAATTAAAAAATAATAATCATTTTATCGAGGGCAAAAAAAACATCTGAAAAATAATTTGTCCGACCTGGAAGACTAGTTACTTGTTTATCTTATAATGACAATTAAATCTTGAAGATTCCCCTATGTTCTAAAACAAGGTTGGCTCTTTCAAAATATATAAATTTATATACATAAGGTGGCAGGGTGACCATGTTTAAAAGAGCCAATTTGAAAATTGCCAAATGTGTCAAATTCCCAGAATTCCTGTTAGAGTAATGAAAAGGTAGTTGAGGAGGCACGTTACGCTGCGGCCCATGCACCTTAATCAACTCTCCACAATTCAAGGAAAAATAAAGAATAAATAAACTGATTGTGATCGGGATGAATATTGAATGAGGAGTGGGGAAGGCTTTGTCTGAATCGATCAAATTATTTTTTAATTCCTTCTATGCTTTGTCACATTCTTCTTCTCACTGGGACCAGCAAATAAATTAAACTAAAAGGCTCAAAATGATTTTTTTTGTTTTTTAATCACAAGAGGGGTTGTGCCATGTGTGGATAAATCATTTTACATTTAGAATAATATCTGTTATTATAAATTTGGAGGATTACATATTAAAAAATGAGCAAAGTTGAGGAAAATATGTGCAACCACTGACCCTCGTTTGCCCCGTCCCTGTTTCTCGCAATCTTCCTCATCCATATCTCCTTTTCTTACAAACGGTGTCTTTTTCTTCTTTTTTTTTTTATGAAATAAATATAATGTTCTTACAATGTCTTTCGGGAGATTCGATTATTAAAAAAAATGTGTATATATATATTCATTCTCCTTTAGATTTCTATTGAGTTGTGCTTTAATATTGCCTTTTGTCTGGAATAAAAAAAATGTTTGCGGAACAAAGGTTTTTATGTATCGTTTTTCACGCTCATTCTCGTTTCCAAAAGTGAGAAGTGTCACTGACCAGAGAGAAGCACTTCCAAATATGAGGAGAATATGGTTTAAAGGGCTCTTCAATCAAATCAAATGTTATACAATATAAATTAAAAATTATTGAAACAAAAAGCAAACACAAGTTAGTATAAGTTAAGCAAAAGCAAATACAAGTACAAGTCAAATGAACCGCATTTTAAATTTAATCAAACTAAATATTTACGATCATTATCAAGATTGTTTTTGCAAAAAAAATCATTTTATACAAATAATAATGCAATCTTAACTCCAATTACTATTGTATAATTTTTTTGAATTATTCCATACTAATTGAATGCCAAATAACTACTAACCCTCTTAATCGTGGAAAAGCGGCTCTAGTGGGAATGGGAGTGAAGTTTACAATTATTATTATTTTTGTCGGTGTTAGCTTTAGTTTAGTTGAGATATAAGATTTTGCAACTATGTTTTGCTATTAAAAAAATGATTTAATTTATATATTATAAAATAATAAAAAAAATTAAAAGTGAATAGTGTCTGAAAACAAAAATTGAAAAACTGAAAATCAAAAGTGAGCAATATTTGATAAGTTATTTTGATTATATAAAATTTTCAGCTCAACCACTTTTCTATAAAGCAGAATCAAGAATTCAAAAGTTTTTTACAATTCAAACAAATTGAGAAAAAGCTAATACATAATTTAGATTTAAGAAACACACAAAATTGATAGCCAAAAAACAAAATCACTTATTTATGATTAAAAAACAATCCTTAAAAATGTAACTTTTATTTGGTTTCTCTTTGATGGACCAAATTTTTTGTTATCTATTACTCAAACTTAATCAAATAGTAGGCATGGCCGTATAGGTTACGAGATATCCAAGCAACTGATAAATACGTTGACTTTGAATAAATAGTGGATAATTGGAGGTGGTAAATGAAATAAAACATTTAAAACTCCTCAGATGATTACGTTACTCGCACGATGAGGCGCGTGAGAGACAAAGCTAGGGCTTGAGCGTGGGACTTGGGAGAGAAGCCAATGGTTCTTTTAGAGCTCTTTCTTTTTCAGCACGCAACAGATTCAATTTCATCGGGTGTTTTGATTTATTTTCTGCTCAACTCTCATCGATGGCGGCTCCGCCTCCTGGACTGTACTCCGGCGCCAGCACGCTCGCTTTGGTAATTGATTGATTTTTCACACTTTCCGCCGTTGTTATCCCCCTTTTTTTTCCCCTTATTTTTTGTGTTTTTATGTGTGTGCGAGAGGGAGAGTGATGAAAGTTGTTTGAATTTTGATGAATGGCAGGTGGCTCGGGTATCTGCTTTATCATTCGGGCTCGTTTACGGGAATATGAAGCTCAAGTTTCTAAGGGTATTTTGCTCTCTTTCTTTCCTTCTTCTCTGTGTCTCAGCTGAATCTGAGTATTTGACGTTGTGAAATTGGGGTGGAATGTGCTTGACTTACATGATTCGTGCACAATTATGATATTGATGATTGATTGACGGAAAACAAAATATATGGCTTCCCAAAGCCCCGAATTTAGGAACTAGATTCAAGCTGCTGCTTTTTTGTTGAACTAATGATGTGTACGTATGTCAAATGTTCGGGGATAAATTTGATGTGCCATCATTTGTTGTGCTGTGATTACTTATCGTCTTTAGACATTTTCGCATGCATAATATATTGAATCATCCCATAGTTTGATCTAGCCTCTAGCCCCGAATCCTGGGTCTGCCTGCCCTGTTTTTAAACCTGGTGATTGTCTCGATTGAAAGAATTTGTGCTATCCTTTTTTCTGAAAAATTTCTTATTTAGCACAACCTTATGTTCGTCTAGTTTGTCTACGAATCTTCCCTTTGCTTCTCTCATTTGACATTAGTTTCTTCAGAAAGTTTGTCATTAGTTTAAGTTCTAGTGATTGATTGCTATAGACTTCCTGGTGATATACTGATATTTGATATCGTCTTTTTGATTGGCACTTGCATGTAAGTATCATGGGGTTTAACTTTATCGTCAGTTGGCCACCGATATCACTTCTCATATTTTCAAGTAAGGTCAGCCGAGTGAGAGGATCGACTTTTGTTCTGCACTTTGAATCAAAAGTTCATTTTTTTATGATCTTCGAAAGGAGTTCACATTTTTATCGTCTTTACCCAATCAATCCATCAATGCCACAGCTTGAACATATGCATTGCAGCTTTCACGAAATATAATGTCCTCTCTAGATTATTCGAATTACAAAGATGAAAAGCGGTGCTTCACGTGTTGCTCAAGATGCAATGAGTTGATTATATAGTCCTGTGATTCAAAAAGCTGGTGCACATGACTATTTTAATTTTCCTTGTTTATACGTTTGAATGTGAGTACTCCTTTCTGCATTGTCATTAAATTCTCTCCTTTATGTTGACACTTGCATGCTTCTTTGGACCTCTGAAAATGAAGTTGCTGACCAATGTGATTAATGTGATCATCTCAAAGGTCCTTTGCATATTATTTTTTTCTTTAAGTTTTTTCTCTCGATTCAATTACTTGTGCGTTCCGTGATGTCTCATGTATTTGAAGAAATATTCTCTGCAATATTATTTACTTTTACTTTGTGTATCCGATGTTCTCTGTTTTACCGTTGAGGCGCAGTTATATTCTATTCTCCTGCCTAGAGCTGAGAAGACTGAATTTTTATCATTATCTTTATTTTACCAGGCGAAGGCCAAATCTCAAAACAAAGCTGAGGCCATGGGGCATCATTGAAGGAGCCCATTCTGTGGTTTTTTGCTGGCTGATGAAATAATCCATGGACAATTTATCTTCATTCTGGCTTCAGTTTTGAGATCTGTGGTTTCTCTACTTGTAACTATTTAGTTTTTGGAGGATTGAGGCAAATGATTCTGGTCTTGCGCTGATTCTGTTTCAATCTTCAGGATATTGACTTATTTCTGAAGCAAGAACATCATAGTTTCACGTGATAAATAAAAGTGTGAAAATGGACGAGTGAGACTGGCGACCACAACCCACCCCAACCCAACGGCGGGTAGGGATGGTTTGTCTTTTAGACGCGGGTAGGAAAATACTAGCACAAATCATTTGGAAAATTGTCAACCTACAATTTATTATGGTGGGATGAAGCAAAACAAAAACATAAGAAGGTGAGATAAAAAAAAATACATTCTTTTGTATTTCGTTCATATATAAACAAGTGTTCTAAAAATTTCGTTGAAGCGTTGTTTAATTTCACTTGATTTTTAATATGTTTAAGCTCGATTAAGTAATCGTTTTTAGAACGAAATATTTAATTTGTTTTTTAAAATGAAAACAATTTTATAACTATGTATATTTATAGTTTAGAAATTGAAACATCAATTAAATCTTATATTTATGATTATTTTTTTATTTTATATAATGTTTGTCTTAAAATAATTAAAACTATAATAAAAATTAAAAACATTTTTTTCACGTTTAAACTCGTATTAAACTTGCTTAAACTTGATCTTATGCATAGATGTACCTCACTCTTTTTAGAACATTTGTATAAACACAAGGTTGGTTGCTTTCTTTCTTTTTGTATGTGATCGTTGCCTCGTTATACATTTACACACGTCATCTTCTTGCCAAGCAAAAGCATTTTAGAGTTTTAATAATTTAATATTGAAATTAAATTTGTCCATAAATTATTATTAAATGTTAAATGCACGTCTTTTTAATAAAATAAATAATAACTTACGCATTTCATAATATTTCATTTACACATATATTGAATATATTCGATCTTATTCATATGATAATGTTGTAAGGGTAAATCCAGTTGGAGATTTATTCGATTTTATATTTATGGAAAAAAATTCTTCAGATATAATATATAAGATGTGATGCAGGGTATCATGGACATCAACCCACTACAGTAATTAATTTTTTATAATTTTTTTTTATTGAATGTTAGCATATAACAATTTTTTTTAAAAAAAATAAAAGCTATGTACCGACTGATGATACCTGACACACTAGTGTACAAGTTATCATTCTTTTATTTATATATATATATATATATAATATCAAAAATATTATTTTTTATTATAGATATACATCGACCGACCAATTTTAAATATAAGATAAGATGAGTTGTATACATTGTTACCTCATTAGTTCATTTACCAACTATAATTGAGCTAAAAAAAAATAAAAATAAATAAATAAATAAAATAATTTATTATTTTATCGGTGCATTGACATTTGCCAATTGCCACGGACGGCGCTTCGACGCGTTATTAGTTACTTACAATTTACCCCTCCTTGGAAAGATAATTAATTATGCACCCATATAAATGAGTGAATTACTGATTGATCCCTACAGAAGGGGTTTCCTATTTTGACCCTTAAACATAAAGGAGTAGTAGTCTCTCTGCTCTCCTGCCTGCACACACGCGCACTGCCCATCCGGAGGCGAAGTCTCTTACAGTGGACGGAAAATGGCAATTAGGGGTTTTGCTATTCTCTTGCTGCTTCTCACATCTTGTCCGATTTTACGAGGTAAGAATTTTGGATGTAGATCCTTTTCTGTTTTTTAAAGGTTATGGCTTTGCCTTCCTTTGTGTGATTGGGAGTTGGGACTGTTATAATTGAGTTGTCTGCATCAGATGCATGTAAAAGATTATCTTTTTTTGCTGAGTTCTGCTGTTTTTTTGTGTTTGTTGCATTTGGATCTACAGAGAATGATATTTAGATCAGATCCAGAAACTTTTTTGTTTATTTAGTTGCGAAGCTGTTTTTTTTTCTTTTTGTTGCTTTGGACTGTGGGTTGATTAATTTGGGTCGGACTTCTGTTTGTTTATTTCCATTCCGACAGTTTGATTGAATATCTGTTTCGGATCAACGCTGTCGTGTTTTATTGTTGGAAGACATCATCTCGCCAGATCTCACTGGAGTTGGGGCAACCGGCTAACCTCAGGTGTGTATAGGCTATGTCGCGTCCGAAACTACTTGGGTTGCATTAAGGGGATGATGGTAGGAGATTAGTCGAGCCAAGCTGGGTAATGGGTTTAAAACACATAAATATGGGTGGGTTTTCCATTTTTTTTGGTGGGTCTACCCGAATCTCACGCTAATAATTATATCGAGTGAAGATCATCCATAGATTTTTCCTGTTTTAATGAAAACATCAAACAAATGAAGATGGTAAAGAGGTTGCAATGCACGCGCAGCAGTAGAAATTTTTGCTCGCATTTCGGACAAGTTTTAGACATAGGGAGAGAGATTCACATTTCTTGATAGATGGAAGCAGATGAAAAAGGCATTACTGAGGAAATTCAGTCGCAATGAAATGGAAATTGACATTCAAATTTAATTTCAAGTAAATTGAAATTCGGCTTAAACCTTAAATGCACGCATTTTTGGGAAGAAAGGCAGGAGACTAGTATTGTGGGAAAGTAAATGGGAGGACTAATGTACTACTTGTCCTGAAATCCGAGAAAATTTTGTTTCATCCGTCAACTTCTATCTTCTTAGAGAGGGAAAGTTGCTTGTAGAGCGAGAAATATACATACATATGTGTATATAATCACACACACATTAATACACGCTTTTAATCAATCACATGGAGCGTGCGCCAGAGGGATGTTTGTGATTTGCACCGGAAATGTGATAGATAAACTCTTGCTAATTTGAGGCGTTCGGCTCTTGGGGAAATATTTCGAGTAACGAATGCTTTCGGAAAATTTTGATTTTAATTATGATTTCTTTTCTTTTTTTTTTGGTTTTGACGCTGTTTATTCGTTCTGATTTTGAATGCACGTATGTATTTGGTATTCCTACTGCAATTTTATTAGTCGATCAGTTTTGATCAGATTAATATCGTGTTCAGAGAATAATAGCTTGTTGATTCAATGATTTTCAGATTGAGTGTACTGAATTGTATTTAAACCCGGACTAAATTTTGTGGAAACTGAAGACATGAGTGGTAACGAGGAAGTTAACAGTGATACTATGAGAAGACTTCAATCATCGTTCAGAACATCACCGTCTTCACTGTCGAAACAACAGAATCCCTTTTTAATGAATCAACAAGAAGATGTACCTCTGTTGAGCACGCCGCAAGTTCATGGTCAAATTCGACAATTATCCCCGAATTTAGGCGTCGAAAATAGTGGTAAAAGGGCTGGCATCCCACCCTCTTATCCCCAAATTCCACCTATCTCACCTTATTCGCAGATCCCGGTGAACCGCTCCGGAAATCAGCAAATTGGTATGCAAAATTTTAGTAATAGCCCGGGGCCATCACATACTAGATCTTTGTCTCAACCCTCGTTCTTTGCACTCGATTCCTTGCCACCTTTAAGCCCGTCACCGTATCGGGAATCTCCTTCGAATCCGGTTTCTGAGCAAGCGTCGGCGGACGTGTCTATGGAGGACAAGGATGGTGGTGGTAATCTGCATTCGTTGCTGCCTCCCTCTGCTTTCACAAGGGGTAACTCATTGAGGCTTGGGGATGGTATTCCTCTTCGTAAGGCTCATAGACGTTCCAATAGTGATATCCCTTTTGGATTTTCATCTATAATGCAGTCTTCTCCTCCTCTAATTCCATTGAGGAGTCCTGGTGCTTTGGATAGCTCTGTTTCTCGACCTGTAACGTTGGTTAAAAGAGAGTCGAGCTGGGAAAAACGAGGTGAGAGCAGTGCAGAAGGGATGGGGGAGAGAAAGTCAGAAGGGGAAGTTGTTGATGATTTGTTCTCTGCTTATATGAATTTGGACAACATCGATGCATTCAATTCTTCGGGTACTGATGAAAAACTCGGAAGTGAGAATCGGGATGATTTGGATGGTCGAGCCAGTGGTAGCAAGACGAATGGAGGTGACAACAGTGATAATGAAGCAACCAGTAGTGTTAATGATGGTGCAAACAACATGACAAGACCCGGAGTGTCTCAGAAAAGGGAGGGTGTCAAAAGAAATGCTGGGGGTGATATCGCTCCGACCACTCGACACTATAGGAGCATCTCTATGGATAGTTTTATGGGTAAGATTGACTTTGCTGATGAATCAACCAAAATGCCCCCATCTCCTGGGACACATGGTCAACTCTCGCCTACTAATTCTCTGGATGCAAATTCAAATTCATTTAGCTTGGAGTTTGGCAATGGTGAGTTTAGTGGTGCTGAATTGAAAAAGATAATGGCGAATGAGAAACTAGCTGAAATTGCATTAAGTGATCCAAAACGGGCCAAAAGGTAATTTGTCCTTCCTTTTTGCTTTCATTGCTCTTGAAATAGACGAATTTTATGCACCGAGTTATGAGTAGAATATGGTTGTTTTAGGATTTTAGCTAACCGCCAATCTGCTGCTCGGTCAAAAGAACGGAAAACAAGATATATTGCAGAGTTGGAACACAAGGTCCAAACATTACAGACAGAAGCAACCACATTGTCCGCACAACTTACTTTGCTTCAGGTGAGAGATTGATTAGATTTTTTTTATTGTTTCTCAGGATTTTTGGGTTTTAAACTTTTTCTTGACGACGGGTTTCTGTTTGCTTTCAGCGGGATTCTGCCGGTCTGACTAACCAGAATAATGAGCTGAAGTTTCGGCTGCAGGCCATGGAACAACAGGCCCAACTCCGAGATGGTGAGTTATGATTTAAAGTTTTTAGTTCTTCTAACTTCGTGTTTTATGGAGACTTAGTTTCTTTCTTTCCTCTTATTTTTTAGATAATTTATAGGAAAATACTATAGACATCCTGAACCATTGCTGTAGCAATAATTAGTGTCCTTTGCATGTTAAATAGTTGATTAGCTATGGGGAGGAATCCTCGTGAAAATATCTATCACATCTCCTAGATGATACACATTTATGGTTTATTATCGTGTATTTTAAAACAATCCGCACCTCCATAAACTTTGGTGCAGTGCCACTGTTATAAATTAAGTGCATAATTCAGAATTGGGATATTTGTGGCAAACTGCCTCCTACTGTAAATGATGTGAAGTATCCTTAAACTCCTTTTTTCTCAATGGAATACCACAAGAGCATTTGGCATAATGCACATTTAACCCTTGAAGAATTAGATGCTCCAAGAAAAATAACTTGCTAAACAGGGATCAGGGAGTGAGTCATAAGAGAGAACATGAAATTCTTTGTTTTTCGATGTAGCTGATTCACGATTCAACTAAGTATAAATAATACATTCATCTCTATCAGAAAAATGTTCTCGTATCCGACTCCACACAAATGGGTACGTGAAAGGTTGTGCGTCACGAACCTAACTTGCATAATCCAACAATTACTATTCAGTCATTGCAACTAAATTTGACGATCTTGAGCCTTCGGAGTTTCACTTGCTTTTGGTTTCTTATGACAGCACTAAACGAAGCTCTGACAGCTGAAGTGCAACGCCTGAAAATCGCCACTTCTGAACTCAGTGACGACGCCACCAAATTTCAGCAGCTTTCCATCAACTCCCATATGTTCCAGTTACGCCAGCAGCCAACTCAATTAAATTCGCATCAGTTGCACCAGCAGCAACAAATGAATGGCAGTTCATCTAAGATGAACGAATCAAAGCAATAGGTTCCTTGGTGACTCCAGAACAGTACAATCGCCGACCTATTCTCTTAAATCTTTTTTCTCCAAATCTACCGGTTTTTGCTACATTGCATTTGTTTTTTCACAAATTTGCACCTCAGTGCAACACATGGAGGCGTGGAGTCCAAAAAATCCTACCGCTCGCCCATTTTCATCACATATATGTTAGCTTACAGACAAATTATAATACAATGAAGCGTCAGATTCATGCTCTAAGAACAAAGCTGTGTCTGTAGAATTTGTTCGTCGGATGAAATGTTTTAATTTGTATTTATGTTGATTATTTTTTGGGTTCAACATGATAGTGACATTTATTTCTTTGTTCCTTGCTCTTTGTCGGGCAACGCTGTCGAGGATACTTGATACTAAAGAAACTGAACTGCATTTTCGTCAAGGTTACGTATGTGATGTCTGTATATAACTTAATTGTGTTTTTCGTGAAACCTTTGCAGCTTTTATATTCCTCAGTATTCAATTCTATGTGAGTTTTAGGTAGTGTCTGTGATTGTTTTTATGAAGTATTTTTGATTTTTTCTTTCGCAAAGTTTGGTTTCCTATAAGTAATTACAAACACTACTTTAATATAAAATTACTGTAATGGTATACTTCTTCAGCATTAATTTAAAAAGAGGATTTGAAAAAAAAAAAAAAAAAAAGATAGAAAAATTAAAGAGAATGATCATAAAGCTTTGCTCTTTGTTAAAGAGGGGAATTTGAAATGTTTATAATAAACACAAATTCCAAAAACGTTACAAGTAACACGGAGACTTTGAGAAGATGAAATGATAAATGAGAGTCATGAGACATCTTTTTGGCACTTTCCTTGATGCGTAAATCCATTGTCGTTTTCTGCCAAAAAATTCAGAAAATGGAGCAACACAAAGCTACAGAACATGGAATGCCGTTTTTCATCCTTAGTTTTCATAAAACCTTTGCTTGTCTTCAAGCTTTGTGTATGGTGAAATTGTAGCGCGCGCACGGGATATAGCGTTCCGAACCTACGCCAGTATGGCTGGATGTAAAGAACGTTTACAGGTCAGATGCTTTCAAGTGTTGTTGCTGCCCATCTATCAAATTCATCTGCCTTCTCAGTCTTGCAATGTGTGCTTGCACCTATGTATTCAGATAACAGCCAAGCAACAGTATTTGAGTATACGAAAGAGCGTACTATCACGTACTTCCATTCACGTTATACAGATTGGGCTAATATAGCAGCAAACAAGTTTGAAACACATGGCAAATTCATCAATTCATTCACATAGGGAACTGTAAAATAGAACAAGCAAGTCGCTGGCAGTTCAAATTCTGTCTCCTAACAATTTACATCTTAGTTTCTTTTCTTAATAGATTATTACCATCGAAACAGTGGTTTTTCAGAGGTCATTCTTTACTTCTTTTAATTTTATTTATGCAGTGGGAAAAGTGATATTCCCCTCCCAATCTCGAAGCATTTCAAGCTCAGAATGTTTGATATTGTACGATCTCATATCATTACTTACCTGCTGGCGAGCTGCAGCGAGTTTTAATAGTTCATCAGCCTCAGAGAAATTGGTAAACCATTGGTTCAGGGGATGATCTTTGGTGTCACCTCTCTTCCCGTCGCCATGTTCCTCCATAGGCACTATAAAAACCAGATGAATCGATATCATTCCCACAGTGTCATGAACAACCAACACTGTAAATTCGATTAAGAAAAACAGAACAAAACATACCAGGAGGCATTGTAAAGTCAACAGGCAGTCTAGGTACAACAAGTGCAGGATAATTTTGTGCCCGAGCAAAGAACGCCTCTGTAGGCTCTGAGAAAACAATTTCATCATAGGCTTCCACAACAACAGGCTTCTTAATGGAAAGGGGACCAGACTCATCCTCTGGATACAACTTCAAATGGTGAAACCTACACAAACAAGAAACGACACCACCATATTTGAAAAATGGCGCAACTGTTGTTTTTATTCCTAGTCTGTTCCATACACAAAAGATAACATTATAACAAGTTGAGTGGCTCACAAGTGCAACGGTTTCTCGCTGACATCAGCATGGAAGAAAAGGGTCATGGCAATTTCGAATTCACCCCATCCAGACTCGGATAACTCAAAAGGCGGAGTCTCGATAATCCTCGTGGGATTATTAAAGCTCGAATGCAGTTGAAATACCACACGCTTTACCACCACTCCCAGATCCTCATTCGTCGCCCCACGAACATATATTGTCCACTTATGTGATTGATGCCTGATCAAGCAAAAGAACAGTGATAAATGAAAAACTAATCAATAATTTTATCAAACACTTTCAACACTACCATTGCTATGATCTCACAAATTATTATTTAAAAAAAAAAAACAAATTTAATACTCACTCGGTCGCCTTCTTGCCCAGCCAAACCGCAATGTTACCATAAACAATGGGAAGACAGATTTCTGAATCTTTAAGCTTCTTAACCAAGCTCTATATGATTCGCAACAACCACACAAAGTGTTTTAAAATTAGCAAAATTCATAAATCATACAAAAATGATCTTTTTGGATAATGTCAATCGATTTTCTTTCAAACATTTCACCAATTCCCAATAATTTAATAATCGCAAATTACAGAAAATATCTTACTTTTTTCTCATTGTCTTCCGATTTTGCCATTTTTGAGCTCTGTGATTTTAGAAGCGGGTCAGCTACATCCGGCTGATCAGCACCTTGACTCTGAGACATTACAACAAACAAAATGAATTGCTAAATTGCTCGAAGCTCGAAATGTACTTAGGGTTCCCAATTGGGTGGGATCATCGCAGGGATCAAAATCTCCTACGGGAAGGCCTACAATCAAATTTGTAATGACCAGTACCATGTGAGTACGTGTCTTTCGATGATTGGATATTTACATTTCGACCCTCAACCTTTTCATTTTTAGAAATCAGTCCCCCACTTTTAAGGTATGGTAATTTAAAAAGTTGTATAGAGATGATGATAGCAATTCAAACTTGAAAGGATAATGCTATATGTACATATAGTTTTATATAAAGGGTTATATATCATATTAAATTAGGAAAGTATCTTAAATTTTTTTTAAAAAATTCTTTTTTTTTCAATCTACAATTAATTCTTTGTCTTGCTAAAAAAATCTTTTAACAAAAATATTATTATTTTTTATTACTTACTTATAAAATTAATTTTACTGAGTTCAACAAAAATAAATATTTTATAAAATTTTAAAATATAATTATGAAAATATAATTATTTACTGAGTTCAACAAAAATAATAATTGTTTATTTTTTTCTATTAAATATATTTTAAAATTTTAAAATTAAACTTTCAAATTTAAATCATATATAAGCGATATTTTATTATTATGTATTCAAATTAAAATATATTTATTTATTATTATGTGTAGTAATTAATTATTTTGTTAAAAAACAAAATAAAAAATCAAATCATTAGGTTTGGGTTGATCGGGTTAGTCGAGTTCGAGTAGGTCGCTATTGATCGGATTTGATAAATTTTTAAAAAGTTATTTACTTATTTATAGAATTAAAAAATATTTACTATATTTTTATATATTGTATGTTTGAAAAAAAAATATTGTATATTGTATCATAGATTTTCAACATGTAATAATTATTTTGTAAAATATTAATTTTTAAAAATAATTTTTATTTTTTGTATTAAGTATATTTTAAACTTTGTACACTTGAACTTTCAAATTTAAATTATATAAAATTATATAAGTAAGATTTTGTTATTATGTATTTAAATTAAAATATATTAATTATTATTATGTGTATTTAATTATTTTGTTAAAAATTTAAAAAATTCAAATATTTCGGGTCTAACCTGAACCCCAAAACCTCCACCTTAATTCGATAATTATCTGTAAACTGATGTCGGGTTTAATTTTGACACCCCTAATACTACACAATAAATAATAAAATAAAATATAATACTTTTTGTTAAGAGTTTTTTTGAACAAGAAAAATAATTGTAGGTTGAAAATATAGATATTTTAAAAAAATTTTGATATATTTTCCTAATTTAATATGACGTGTAAGCCTCTTTGTAAGACTCTATGTACACGTAGCATTATCCAACTTGAAATAGTTGATTGGTTCACGAAGAATCATTAAAAAGAGATTATTCAATTTAATTTATTTTGTTAGCAAATACAACAAATATAAGAAAGTTACATGTTCTAGAGAAGAAAGGGTCCAAATGTTAATCCTATGAAACATTCGTTTCCATCGAATATGTTTCGTTTGCTTCGAGTTAAGACCGTCTCAGCATTTGACAAATTGTCATATCTGTTCTGAAGTAGTAAAGTTGAATTACAAGGAAGAACATAAAAAGAAAGAATCTGCTAAAAGTAATAAGAAACCAAGCTAAAGATGCATCATTTGAAGGTTTGTTGCGTGAGGCGACATATCCAAGTGTGTGTATACTTATAGAGACGAACATGTTAATGTCATATTAGCTAGAGATCTTGAACGAGGCCGCGAATTTTGAGTAACATAGCACATGAGGAACCAAATTGAATACTGTCGATAGCTGATCAAAAACAAGAAAACCCCGTGTACGTTTTTTTGGTACTGCACCGTATACAAGATGATACGGCTTATGGTGCAAAGGTTCATTATGTCATATCATTGCATTGTATGATTTCAGTAGAGAGATTCAGACGAATTGGCCTGTTGGGGTCCTAACATCAAAGTGAGAGGCTTATCTATGTTTATTTCTGCTGTTTGGTGTTATGATTGGTAGGGTCATTCAATTAATATGCAAGCTGAGATTCTTGATAATGACTTGGAAACAGAAACCATGTCATGTCTCACTTGCCACTGTCCCTCTGAATGTCGCGATCATCGATCAAATGAAAAGTCCCGGTGTTTATCTCTCGGTGAAACTATATATGGACCAGCTAACGTTAGGGATCGGACCTCGAAAGATTCTGTTTACTGTAGTACAGGGTTGTAAGGTGCTGTTTTGTGTGAATGTTGGATAAAAAAATAACACATTGCTTGGAAGAATGATGCTTACAATATGTCTGATGTCTCTGGAAGAAAAGATCTAAGCAAAATTTATGTGATGACATTGGGCAAAAAACTTGAAAACATCTGTTCTCTGGCATTCAAAGCTCACATTTCTTGAATTATGCAGTGCTAGATCTCTTCTTGGTTTGTGTGAAACGTTTGAAAAATGTTCATACACTAACATAATGGGGATTTGTAGAAGCTAAATTTAATTGTTTTCGCAAGGTATGAATAAATGCGATATAATTACTAATAAAGCTTGATTATTGTATCGAGTATTACCTCTAACCTGTGATGCTAGGTGTGACAAGAAGGTCCCCGTCCCGGTCCAGATGCTATATATGAAACCTTACAGATTTTTATGGGGGGAAAAAGGACAAATAAAACATTCAAGGGATGCTTTAAATTATTATGATTTCATGCAGGCATCTGAACAGAAGATTGTTCCAACTATGTTGATGTACAGAACTATTTGAATCTAACATATTTGGCTATAAAACTGGCTTGTGGAGAAGAAAAATGGCGAGATGAAACTGTTTGGAGTCAACGAAGTAGCAGAGCGAAAAATATGAAGATTCTGTATGTTATATAACCTTTTATGAAACTGTAATATAGTTTGGCTGATGTACAATCTTAACAAGACTTTACTAGTCTATGTATTGAAACGGAAAAAGATCCTAGAATCTATCTAGCATATGAAGTTTTCTATGTTTCATTTTTCGTCCATTCATATCATGATCTGGCCAAGCAAGAGGTGAGATTAGTGAACTGATCCTCGTTGCAGGGAATGGTGAGGCCACCAGTTGGATGATTGAATCCGAATTCTTCTTCAGCTCGACTCAGTAAATCTTGAAACAAAGGTTCATTCAAGTATGATATTGGAACAACGAATCTCTTCTTTTCGGTACTCTCCCCAACATAAACCACAAAATGACCCCTTGGAACACCAGCTCCCATTGAAGTCGATCCTTTCGCTTTGAATGAAGAGCATCTCAGAATTTGACGAATGGCCATCATTGTTTTGAAGTATGAATCGACGAAGAACAGAGGAGGAGACTACAGACCTTGGTAGAAAGCTTGATTAGTTTCTTGAAGAGTACTTGTGACTTGTGTTTGTATAAGGTCATCTGAGTGGAGTATATATAGGAATTCTTGACCAGAGTGGCAGTTGATGTGTGGTGTGAGTCTAGTGAATTCTGAGGAACATAACACATGAGGAATCGCATATGACATCTTAAAAAATCGATATATAACAGATTGAAACGAGGAAAACTCAGACGATAAAACATCATACTCAAGATAACATAGCATATGGCACAGAGGGGCCATTATGTTGTCATAGCATTGAATTTTTGTGATTTCCATGGAGATTCCTATCCGTAGGTTTGTTGGCTTCCTAACATGTCGGTAAGAGTCGTCTTTCCGCCATATGCAGCCTTAGACCAGTTATGAATCTTATTTCTGCAGTTAGGTATGGTTATTGTTTTTTTTTTTTGACATGGGAACCCGCAGCCGTTACCTTCTGTGTGCAATGGGTAAACCCCGAACTAACGCAATAGCCTGCAAACTACGTTAGTCAGGTAAATCACATTAGGCAAGCCATGTGTAACAGACTAGTCCAAAAAAGTGTTGGACATCCCCTTAGGAGCTAGGTATGGTTATTGTTGGGCCATAGATCTGCTGCTCCTTAGCAAATATGGAAGTCTAAGTACTTGATGAAAAGTAGGGAAAAGAAACCATGTCATGTCTGAAGTTCCATTGTCCCTAGTTTGAAAGAGACAGGGACCATCTAAGTCATCCTTTGCATTAATGGATTCCAAGATAGATTCTGTTACAGGGTTAACACTTAAATAACAGGTCTAAATTTTAATAATTTGACACAAATTTTAGGTACATGCTCATATTTGAAATAAACAACCAGCATTGTCCTCTCCTCTTCAAATCCTTCCATCATCTGAATACCGAATTCAGCGCCCGGTGACATGCAGGGTTTTTGGGACAATAAAGATAAATAAACATATTCAATGAAAATGTAATATACATGTTATTTCGTGGCATGCTCTATCGATGCGTGAATGAATGAATCATATACTTCTTTCGCTTAACTTCATAGATCTTGTATATATGAAACAAAGTGAGCCCCTCTTTGAATCTTGATTGGATGGTGATGAGCAAGTTGACGTGTGGTGTCTGGTGAAAATTTGAGAATTAAGCATAGCACATGCATGAGGAATCACATGGAACGTATTAAAGGAATTTATTAATCTGGTGTTTGATTTCATTTGAGAGTTTTTTTAATTAACATATCATCTGTAATAGCCCTGTTTCCGTCATTTAATTACCACCTTTCAGGTTAGCTTATAATTAGCAAATAAAACAGTGTCACTCAGATATATACATATAGAAAATCTTATTCCACGCCAGAACGAAGAAACAATTCCAGTTACGCTTCAAGTAACTTGAAAGAAAAGAACAAAGCAAACGAAAATACAAGAACTCAAGCACAAGAAATCAAACAAGCACCGGCCCATAATATATATTTATTTATTCAAGAAAATGCAAACTATATAATATACTACGGGCACTTGCGCTTGTTACCACGAGTTGTCATGGTTGCGTAGCAAGCGCAGGCCTCGTAATTTCCATACGTGCCCGGCGGAACACAGTTGCACCTGGCGCAGCATGTGCCGCAAGCCCTCTTGCAAAGCCTTGGCCTCGATGACAATTTGCACCTCACCGCACAGGCCCCGCCGCAGTCTGCAGAAAAAACAAAACAACAAATATAGACTATAGTGTCACTATTAGCTCGTAAAATACGAAAACAAACTATAGAGAACTTTTCAGTTTTTTTTTAACAAAATTTCATAAATTACCTATTTTCGGGAAGGAAGCCACAGTTCCTGAAACGGCCTTGTTAATCTGCAATATGCATATATATATATATATATATATATCATAATTAAAGTCACCAAAATATAATTTGAAGATTTTAAATTAAATTGGAGAGATATATGTTTATATATGTAATAACTAAAGCTTTATTTACTTGAGATGCTTGGACTTGCTGCAAGACAAGCAGAGTGAGCAAGATTGAAGCAATAAGAACTCTGAAACCAGCCATTAATTGTGTGATTCTATATGAAATATTACAAGAGATCTAGTTTAAGTTTTTTTTTTATCTGAAGAAAGTGACAATAAGGGAACTATTTATAGAAGAAAATTTGATCACATAATATTGAAAGAGGCCGGGAAGGTTTGCATTTTCTTGAATAAATATTATGATGGGCCAAGATAGAAACTCAGAGAAGTAAGTACGTGCATGCAAATAGACAACGCAGAGCTCTGCAATGCCAATAATGTAGCCTACCGACTCGAATAGAAAAAATACAATCATTTTTTTAATATATTAAATAAATTATGGGTCAAAAAATTTCAAAACACAGAAGGAAAATAGTGATCTTCTTGCATGGCTCTCATACAAATTAAATTACGAGGGAATATGGGTTTAGGAATTATTTTCAAATTTTTTATAGTCAAAATATATCAAGTCGTTCCAACCCAAATTTGTTTTTTGGCAAATTATTGGAGATAAGGGAAATTAGAATATCAAGTCGTTCCAACTAGCAAATAATTGGAGACAATGAAACATTAGAATTTAGATGGTTACATTAATGTACTAGTACTCTTTATGTGCATACATTTAATTTCTAATATACATTTTTTTTTGTCTCTTTTTAAGTTAAGTTTCATGTTTATCCACTAAAATTAACATTTCCCGTCTATATTTTAACGTATTATGCCATGAAAACACACAAAAAAAAAGAGGATAAGAATCACTCGATTAAAGTCAGAGGAGCAATATAAATTAGTAATATATATAATGAGAAAGTGTGTTTAGTTATAATTTTTTTAATATAAATTACATGTGTATGTATGTAGGTATGTATGTATGTATATTATTATTAGTACGTAGTAGGTTGTCCCCCTTCACTAACTTTATTCACTTGAAACAAAACAAAATTCTCCATCCTTATTCCTTCGTGTTTTCTGCTTCACAGCTGTTTTCTTTCTGTAAATCTCTTATCTTTATTAGGATTTTAAAATTTTCCCAGAAGAAAAATGATACTGATAATGATAAATCGAGACATATAGTGCGTTTATTGGTGGCGGTGCAGTCTCATCTCATGTATTTGTTGTTATATAATATATATTATATTTATATGCTTTACAAAAAGAGTAGAAGTGTAGAACTTTCAAGTCTCTTAGGACAACTAAAATATTGCAAAGAAATTTAAAAAAAAAACATTTACATTATTATTATTGTTATTATTATATATTTGTGTGAATTATGATTGAAATGAGCTACAATTAAAGAATTCTAATTTGATAGTAAAAATAAATTTTTTTTTTTTACAATTTATGAAAAATTAATATAAACGTAATGGTTTCTTTGAAAAATAAAGAAATGGATAAAAAAAATAGTTTCGGAAAAGGTATTTTGGGGGTTGGGGGATAATGATATTTGATTTATTTTCTGTACAATAAAAAATGGGTTTTGAAAAGAAAACCAAACTTTAGGCTCGGTTCTTGGTATTAATTAATGTGATTGTGTTTCTGTTCCTTATAGGCTAAGGCTACATGTATTTACTTTCTAAGGATGACTACATTTATTATTTCTAGTGATCAATTAATGAATTAAAGATACAAAATCTTTAATAATACTGTCTCTATCATTATATGTGAGTGAGGTTGTAGCTAAAATTTGGGAAGGAAAAACATTTATAATTCCTGAATAGATTATTGTTTTTAATAAACATATATATATCTATATATATATATATATATATATAGAAAATTAGATTCCAAAATATGAATTTATTTTGTCATTACATATTTGGGGTACAACGAGAATCTCTCTTGTTAAAATATCACACACACACACACACAGAGTAGAGAATGTATAATTGAAAAAATATTCAAAAACATCCAATCAAAATTTATGTCCCTGATCATTCAATTATTTCATTATATTAATTTCATTTTTCTTTTCCATTTTAAACATACTTTTTTTTTTCATTTTAAACATACTTTTTTCCATTCAATTATTTCCATTTTAAACATACTTGTTCAGTTGAAGTGTCTAGAAACCAAAACTATTGAGTGTTTACCCCTCATCCAAAGTATAATCCAAACACGGCCCAAGCTCAATCCATTTTGGAGAGTTACAGGTCCAGAGATACAAAACGTAATCCTTAGAGAACTGAAACATCATCCAACATGGGTTCTACGCCAAGTATCATCATCATTCATTCAAATGCTTACACAGCCTAATCATATTGTAAAACCAAATTACTGCTGCGACGGTTTAGTCAATCGGGTATATAGTAAACCAACGGGTTGATATAAATAAGGAATCTGCCTGAGTAAGTAGCATTTCATTTCACCAGATTTTCATGATGAAGGGGACTGGGTTGAGCTGTGTCGTGGACCAAAGTGATTACACCACGCCAGAAGGAAGGCGCAGCACAAGCTGCCCTCCGAATACACTGCAGGTTAACACGTCAAGATTGATGAGATGAAATACAGTGAATTATGCAAGATAGTTATACGACCAAGGACGCAGACCTTTTAACGTAGTAATAACAAAAGTCGGCCAGGATGAAGGTTTGAACAATCTCTGATATAAGAACCATTGATGGCCATAGTCCATGACCCAATGCCACAAGAAGATGACCACGACTGTCCAACACCTGCCAATTGCAATCACAAATGTAAGACAGCAATGAAAATCTAGCTTGTGGTAGTAGTGCAACTCAAAATCTTTTCCGGTGCATAGAGCCTAAATGTCAAATCTCAATCGTTGTATCACATAGGATAGCACAGCGAATTATTCCCCTCTAACGAATTAACACAATGGCGATTCCACAAGCAGATGAGTAATATCAAAAACCATTAGACTTTCAAATTCTTCCAAAATGCGTAAACATAATTCCGCAGTAAGTACAGATCATATGAATAACACTTAGGAAAACATAATTTCCACATAAATTACAAAAAAATTACATCATAGGCCTGATAGCCTGATTTCTAAGAAATAGCCAGATAGGGAACGTCAAACATCAACTTCCACATGCTCAACAAAATAAAATGACCATATCACATAACTCCATGAAGCCCATTTTACTCCCATTTAGTACCTTGTAACTATTCATGAGTAATGGTGCAACGTTTGAGTAGGATTATTAGATAATAGGTAGTTGCAGTGATTCGCATTTTGCACCAAGCCAACTGAAGAATGCTTAAAAAATAATGATAAAGTTGGTGTATCAAACCTGGAGAACCCAATGGGCACAGCTCAGGAACCTCGCAACACCCAATGCAAATACATAATGAGCCGTAAATGGTTCAACAATCTGTAGCAAAGGAATTGACAAGCGAAAATTACTACATGAACGGGAATTAGCTAGCACGTAACACAGAAATTCCAAGTACAACTCTACCTTAGTGTTTTGCATCACTCTTAGTTGAGGTAGGACGGAAATGGCTTCAAGGTAAACACAGAAGGCCCAAGCAATCCGGTTGACTAAGTGATGTGATGTAGATGGGTGTATCAACAGAGCTAAAACAGCACAAGGAACCAACTGCAACACATAGAAATGATATACTCATTTTTTTTAACAGTCAAATCCAAATTTTATTCCAACTTGGCAAGAGAATAAGACAAAGATAATATGATTCCCATGCACATATTAAAACTCACCACATAGTATAGTGCAAAATTGTCCTTATCCTCCATGTAACTTGACCTTAGCTTAAGCCGAATCATGTAAATAACCCACAAGGTTGTCGCTAGTGTAGCCATGTCAAGCAACGTGTGTATGTCATATTCCATAACAAAACTGCAGTACAATCTAACAGCCAAAAAGATAGCCGTCAGCTCCTGGGATTTGAGTGAAAGCCCTGCAACATTTAATTTAAAAACAATTGGAGGGAATTAGCATTCGGAAATTACAAAACAATCCATTCAGAAAGCACCAAAGATCCACACTACGCCCCAATTCTTATACTAAAAGTGGAGATAGTTCACCAAGAAATGCAACCCAAACACATACTTTCTGTTACCTTCAACACCAAAATTATAGAAGAAGCAAAACAATGTTTTAGTTTACAGCACATTATATTTACACCCCATAATAGACCTGCACAAACTTAATGTTAGGAGCATGAAAATTTAAATTAAAAAACAAACACTAGTTGGAATTATAAAGACAGTTCACAATTCAAGTCGAACTAATGGTTGATCTTGGCCCCAAAAAACTAGCAAAACACAAAGGTCCAAGGAAAAAACACAGATTTTAGGCAGGATTAATGTTTTTTTCCATCTTTCATTTGAATGGCGCAAATAATTCCGCAACTAGACCCCAAGATTATATTTTCCATAACAAAAGGAAAACAATGTACAGAAAATCACATCTTTGCAACACAAGAAATACTAAAGCAACGCCACTTCCCACATTTCCCCATTTTTCCAATTTAATCGGAACAAGATCTCCCCAAAAGTGTCAAACTTTCTCATCCACCAACCACCCAATTCAAATGAAACCCTAAAACAGTAACCCCAGCACTAGCAAACACGTAAACTAAACCAACACATAAACACACACAAAATTGAACCATTACCGGCGCAAGTTTTCTCCTTCATAAGCTTGTAAATAAGAACAGAGATTCCAATCGAGTGAACCGCTTCCGCAGCTACGAAAAGATTGTCGTGATCGTGTACAATTGCGCGGAGGAGCACGAGCGCCGCCATACCACTGATGACGGCCAGAAACGCCTTCACCTTGGGTGGCTGCCGCCGCACCCACGACGACACAGCTTGGATCGGTCTTTGTGGAGCCCTCATACCTATATGCTTGTATGCGTACGTTTTCCTTTGGGTTTTTTAACAGGGAAATGAGAAGAGGAAGGTGAGAGGAAAATGGTTGAAGGAGAAATGCGAGTATGATGCGGCAATCGAATTTTAAGGGAAGAGGATTCTTGAAAATGGATGAAATTTATATCTCCAAAAACATTTTTTGATTAAATTTATGGAAATGAAATGAAAAAACTATAAATAAAAATGAGTTGTTTCCTTTTTTTTTTTTAACTCTATTAAATTACCTCCTTTAAAAAAAAAACTCTATTATATATTTTTTTTATGCGTACTTTATAAACGTTGTTGTAACATTTAAAATTATGTTGCGAGGCTATAATTTTAATTACAAAAACTATGTCATAAGTTTTTTTTAAAAACTGAAAAGGGAAGAAAAATATTTTTATATACATCTTGAAAGTATAAAAATTAATTTTTTTTGATAGTATTATTATTCATTATTACTAGTGGCCTTTTGTACGTATGTGTTGAGTGCTTGTAATTATTAAACATGATAATTTCGTTATTTTCAAATTAATGATTTTTTAACACTTTTTTTAGTTAAAACTGATATAACTATTTAAAAATTTAGAGGTATAGATATGGATTTTAAAAATACTTAAATAATTTTAAAATTTTTGAAAAGATGATAGTATAATATTACACAAAGACATCAAAATTAATTATTTGATACTTTATAATATAGTATAGATTATTATACTTTTCGGGAGCATGTGTTACATGCATTTACTTATTTATTGAAGAAGTTTGAAAACCTATTTGGAAAAATCAATTTTTTTTAAGAATGGGAAAAAAAAAATTTTGAACACTTTCGGAATTTCACGATGATATAATATGCAGGTAACCAAAACAAAAGTCAATTTTAAAAATGTTGAATTAATTGTACTTAAGGTTACCTTTTAAAAACAATATGCGTGGTTTGAATATAAAGGTCACTCAAGTATTATTGAAAATTATTAGTAATAAAATAAAAAGGTGGAGTGCAAATATTAGTTTTTCTACAAATATGCTTAAATTTTTATAATTTAAAAAATCATCTTACTAAATTTTGTTTCATATGTATTGAATTTTATAAAATATCGTAACGAAGTCGAAATTTCAAAAAAAAAAATTGTGTAAATATTGTGTGTGTCCAGATACTAGTATTACATATATATGTAAGCGCCTGATAGAATCAAAATATTTTGCTTTGAATTTGGTAGCTACTAGCTAATTGAGCTAACATTAATTTCAGGTAGTTGAGCTAAAGCCTAACATTAATTTCAAGTCAACTAATTATAGGAATTTGGACTTTGGAGCGTTGAGAAATATTGCCACGTGAATTTGCAGTCATGTAAATTAATCTTCAAAGTTGAAGTGATTATTAAATTAATTAGTCTTTCTTTTATTTATTTATTATTATTATTCCAATCACTGAGCTCATATTTTATTATACAACATTACATGAGTATATATCTTATTATTAATAATCCCATTATTGTAAACACGCAATGACTATATATTTTACGTAGGAAAACAAATAATATTATGTAAAATACAATGTATGCCCATTCATTTAAATAAAAGAGATGGAGAAAATTATTAAATTCGACTTCGTGATCTAGGTCTGAATATTGTTCACATAGCATATAGTATATATTAATAGGCATCGGTTTATAAATTAATCGAGCGGGTTTAACTCGTAAAATTTAAAAAATATTAATTAATTACGAATAAGGTGATAGCCACCTTGGAAAACTAAGATTACATTTAAACTTTTTTTATTTGTTATGTTTCCAGTTATATGTAACAGAGATTAATGTTCTTATTATTAATTATATACCATTTAATTCAAGCTCGTTATGTACCACATTTTTCATATAAAAGAATGTGCTACAGCTTTATACATCGTGCATCTTCTTTTTTTTTTTGAACGGTACATCGTGCATCTTATTTCTTACATAATAATAATACTTCCTTTAAGCACTTATCGAATATTTGAATATTGAATACTGAGATAGAGACGGAAATTTCGTATTGGCGAAAAGAAAATTAGAGAAATTTAGGAAGACAAATTATGTTTTTTTTTTTTATATTTGTACATGAATTATATATATATATATATATATAAATGGGAAAAAAGAAAAAAGAAAAAGGAAATTGTGAAGGACCGTTTCCTGCCAACCTTGCTTTAGAAAGAAGGATATTTCAGCAACAGAATGAGCGTAAAAAGGATAACAAATAAATCAAAATAAGCAAAAAAAATAGTCTCAGAGAAAATGTCAAAATCACAAATAGAAGAACTTGAGAGATTCACTACATGTCAAAACTGATGCATTTAAAAGACGTTGGATCTGTCATATATTGGAGAAGTGTGGTATACTTATATAAGTTACAACATCGCGATATGATCCGTACAAGGGCTCACCGCAATCTCGATGGATTCTCTTCAAGGAAACGATGTTCCGGAAAACTCTACCGGTTTCATCAGAAATGATGTTATTCGAACAATTGAAGCAAATGAAGGGACGGTCTGGTGAAGTTGTCCGAAAGATGAGCTTTGATTAAAGCAATTCTCTAAGCTTTTGTGACTATTCAAACATCATGCAACGACCTTCTTGGAAGTCACAGAGTTGATTATAGTCGCAAACTCGGGTCCCTACAGGGAGTAAATAATAGAGATAAGAGACACATTTCCACCAATATCTGTGAGAACAAATTTATTACATGTCAAATGTGGACCTTTTTGCTCTTTTAGCTTCGAGTATGAAGCGTAGTCCTTGTGTTTTGTATTAAATTTCACATAAAACAACGCTATCTTTCTCCAATTTTACGCAAGAAGAAGATGATGTTTATTTGCGAAGTACAGTATGTGAAATTAACCAAAACAAAAAGAGAGAACGAGACAGGGTACACAAGCAATTAACAGGGTGCAAAACAGAAGTACGAGGGAGAACAAGATGACACCTTCAGGGATGCACCGCCTACAAGAAATCCGTCGATGTCTTCTTGCTTTGCAAGCTCAGCGCAGTTGCCTCCATTGACAGAACCTATGGATGAAAATTTTGAGATTATACAGGTAAATGGGCAAATGAAGAAAATTTGTCACTACCATTCTAACATGAAACTGAGACTACCGAAATCTTGGAACTGGATAGATAATTGATATTGCATTGGATCTTCGAACCAAAATCAAAACTTCAAAGATTATTTGAGAACTAAGTAATAGAAGTCATATTCTCTTAATATTTGTAATAGGTGGATATAAGATAGGAACTCAAAAAAATTACAAAACTCAAGCTGGAAATTACAGACCTCCATAAATAATGCGAGTTTTGGATGCAACTTCTGCAGACACATTCTTACTAAGCCAATCACGAACAGCGACATGCACCTCCTGAGCCTGCTCTGGTGTGGCCACTTTACCAGTTCCTATAGCCCATACGGGTTCGTATGCAATGACAATCTTATCCCAACTTGGGACAGCATCTGCATATCATGAAAGTGAGGAAAAATAAAGGACTAATTAATTCCCTTCAATTTCACAAATGGACACAGGGATGTATATAAGGGGAGAGAGAGATCTAAACTTACCAGCATAAGCCTTCAACTGCTGAAAACAAACATCAAAAGTTTTTCCTGCTTCTCTTTCTTCTAGTAACTCTCCAATGCAGGCAATCACTCCGACATTCTGACTCAATGCATAAGCAGCTTTCTTCCCAATGAACTACAGAATTTGATGAATGAACAGGATTTAGAACATGTAGAAATTTAGCAAGAATTATAAACAGAAAGTCTTAAAATCATAAGAACTCATAGTTTCTTCCCATATCCTTTTAGAGGAAGCTATGAAAGACGGAAAAATAATTGGTGACATGTATGTGATCATAATGATCTTGATATGTATATTTTGGATTTTGGGACGAAATACTTTTAACTGGGATACTCTCATATCTTACTTGATCGTCTTCTCCAATTACATGTCTCCTCTCGGAATGCCCTAAAACCACCCAATTGCAGCCAAGGTCTTTTATTTGTTCGACACTGTACAAGATGTAGTAGTAAATTGTAAATCCTTGCTCCTACAGTAACTAGCACAATCGGACGATTATAAAGGTCAAATAGAGTTACATTAACGATTATTAACCAAAAGCAAAACTGCAGCAGAAAATGGCTAGAATAACCAGCTGAAATAAGCATGTGAAACAATTCAAGTGGAATCAATTAAAATGGTATGGCCAAAATATGAAAATCATCTGTTAAACTGCAGCCAAATTAAAGATATGCAGAAGAATGTCAGCAAAAGAACCAATTTCTGAGATTTTTTTCCCCTTTTCCAACTTCTTTAGATGAATGAGATACCACAGTTCACCTTTCGAATCTATTAGAAATGCATATCAAGCCAATAATAGCACATTTCATAGTGTACCCAGTCAAATGAATAGGCAAAAAAATGTGCAAATCCTTTCTTTCCACAAGCAAGCTAACCTTGATCTAGAGAACAGCATATTGAGATAACAAACCTGATCTCGCCAGTAAATGCACCACCTTTTCCAGTCCAACAATTCTGAGCAGCTATCTCAATTCGATCAGATAATGAGTTCTTCACCTGATCAATATAGAGAAAAGGTGGTGCCACAACAACATCTGCATAGGTCAAAGGCAAAATACTAGATAGAGCAACGAATTCCCATTTTTCACTTGAATAATATGCTTCACACTGATACGTGTATATATAAAACGAAAGGACCACGAATTCTGAATCTTAGAAAGAAAGTATAAAACGAAAGGACCACGAATTCTGAATCTTAGAAAGAAAGTATACCAATCCTTCCCTTCCCTTCCCTTCCCTTCCCATCTGTAGTCTGTACCAAATAATTTAGTACCTTTTCTTACACACCATCATATTAAAAAATGAAACAATAACTTAATCTTCATGAGTGATAACACGCTTACAAACGATTACAACTACCTACAAATTCTATGATAACAATGCAATTCTACTTAACTCTACAAATTGCAGTTCAAGGCAGGATTTAGAAAACGTCGATAATACAAATTCATTGTTCGCTCCTGGAAAGAAACATGGGGTGGTGTGGGAAAATTTGAAAAAAATAGTTTTGCTGTTTGCACTTTTAAATGGTTGTTCATCTGCCTACATTTTCATATTTATTGGAAATCGAGCCAAGAGAAAAATGAGAACAAGAGTGAAATACACTGCAATAAATTATGGCAGCGGAATCTAAAACTAGAGATGCTCAGGAAATAAGGACGCCATACAACCCCTCAATGTAGTCAAGATTATTATATCACATTAATAATTTTAATAGGAGAGAAGAACTCACCAACATCAGACTCCAATGCTGCACCGTTCAGATCAGAGACAAGCTTGCTTAGGGAGTCTTTTGTACCATTCTAATCAAAGAAAAACAAATGAGTTAATGAAGGGAGCATAGGTTAAAACAAAAACAAAAAAGGGAATCAGAAGTAACGTAACACTCAAATAATTCAACTTTACACCGCATATATATTAGTGCAAAAACAGCACAAACAGGACATTTAAATAGGTCTGAAATGCCTGTAGTTTGACAGGTGAACATGCATCAACGCAGGTCAGAAGTGTGGTGTTACTTAATAGATCTTAACATATGAACAAAGCTTTCGCAGAAGGAATTTTTCCAAAAGAGAAAAAAACTACAACAAAATTAGATCAGGTAAAAGAATCAACTTCAAGCTCGGGGAGTAGGCAGTCTAATAGATATATGTTCTCGCATATCGTTGAAGTATTTAATCAAAATTAGATCAGGTAAAAGAATAAACTTCAAGCTCGGGGACTAGGCAGTCTAATAGATATATGTTCTCACCAACTGTTTAAGAAGCCTGTACTATACACTATACAAGGATAATTCCTTCTCAAATCTTTACATACGTAGTGAAAAATCATGGACCTTCCTGTGATAATCCGGTCAACAAATTTTATAGAATATTCCTTTACTTTTTCCTTCTCGAATTTTAGATTCCATTACACGTCAAGCATTGTATTCCCTCCCCAATCATTCTTTCGCTTTGTCCTTAAGTTATCAATGTTCCTCAATTAACATTACCCAATTTTTTAGCAGCATTCAATGAAACTGTCGACACCGCAGAGGTAGATTTAAAATAAATTTAAATTGGAGTACTTACTAAGAATTCCTATTGCCTGGTTTATTCAACAGCTTGATTGAACTTGTATACAAATTGATTGATATATTACTTTCCAAGAGCTACAGCCCTTGAGTAATGTGAATCTTCAACTCAACTATATCTAAAAAAACAAATAAAAAAGAATATGCTGCCGATGGATTGCCAACAACAAAAGAAGCACAACAGGCAAAGAAAAAATCGGACAACAGAATCAAGAATGAGATACTTACGCATTTCCAATTCCCGCCGACAAAGAACTGCAAGTAAAAGGAATATAACTATCAGCTTTGGTGCTGAATACAAGTGATTGCCAACACATTATAGATTTGAAGGCAAAACAGGAACTTGAAGCGTTCGTTAAAATCCGAAACGGAAAGAAACAAAATAAAACACGAGATGTTTCAGAACCTTGCCGGATCCTGCCATCGCTACCACACCGCGGCATCCTTTACGAGAGGATGCGAGTTGTACATGCGAATCTACGTTCTGAAGCAAGCACTGTGTTGAATTAGAATCGGATGTCGAGTTCTCGAACCTGACGAAAATTTTGCGGAGGCCGGAGAACTGTGTCAGCTGAGGAGAGAGTTGAGACGCGGCGGCGCCGCCTAGTGACGCTGACACCAAAGCCATCGGAAGATAGATGTAGCTCCGCCGCTTTCTAGGCCAGTGCACTGTCGCTTTGAGATTCTGAAATGATATTTTTGCTTAACGTGTGGCGTCGTTCTTAAAAGTCATCGGCTCTTACCTACCACCTGACCACGCGAGCGACGGGAGCGTGAAAGCCACTGCCTTGGGGGCGTGTTTGTCAATGTTGGCCATTGTTTCTCTATCATTTCCAATAATTATTGTTTTATCTCGAAAATATAATAATAGTATCATTTTGAATGTTATCCAAGTAATGTAGTATTTTTAATTAATTTCGTATTATTATATGCAACATTAAATCCAACCAAATTTCAATAATTATTTTAGTTCAAACCATTCATATATGGATTTTTCTAAGAACAAGAAAGGAATAGAAGAAAATGGACAGAAAGATTGAGCAAAAAGAAACGTATGATTATTTGGTTGAGTTAGCCGGTTAGGTGACATGTTTTGATGGACTTCTTTGTTGTAGCAAGAGTATCCGATTAATCTATCTGATGTATGATTATAATTTCATATCAATTGATATTTGAACCATATAGAAATAATTTTTTTTTAAAAAATTAACGAAATTGTTTTGCAGAGTAACTTTGTGAGATTTTTTTTCGAACCGATCCGATTTATAAAAAAATTTATAAAATTTATTTTAAAAATATTATTTTTTACTGAATAAATAGATCGGATCAATATGTCTTACGAATTTATAGATCCATAAAATTATCTCACAAAATAACTACTCAAATTTTATTTTGCAATATCTTTTTAAGGTATATAAATACTCTTTTGAATATTATGACGGGCTTATAACTCTTGTTGGGAATGGTTTGTTGATAAACCAACACAAGATATTTCATTATTAACATTATCATCTATTTAATAAAATGGTCAGGAGTTCGTCCTAATTTTTCCAATATATTTTGGGTGAGAGTATTGTATAGCAAAAGATTTGTTCAATGTGGTTTATTTTAGTAACATAGTTTGCATATTATCATGTTAGCACGATGATTTACTTTGTTTCAGCTGAAAAATAGTGACGGCAGATTTTTACGTCATTAAAATAAATTCAAAAATCATACTCTATTTATTATGCATTCACCAAATGGATGTGTGTAAACTAAACACAAAGTCGAACAGCCAAAGCTCCACAATTGATTGCATATATTAATTACCAACATTTATGAATACTTATCCATCCCATTCGTCAATTCAATTCAACATTTATCTCGAAAATTTCATTTTTTTTTTTACAAAAATTTTCTACTATCTTCTATTGCTTTATTTCCTTAGCAATTGCCAATGGATAAGAAAAGATAGCATCTACATTCAAATAATCTCGAAATTCAAGTTGCCGTAGATTAAATATTAAACTTATTTATACATGTCTTCGCTATTTACCAATTTTTTTTAACAATGCATTAATTGACTTTAATTACTAAAATAAATTAACCATTTAAATAATGTTTATTTTCCCAATTAATAATTAATGAACGGGCCATCGTTTTATAATTTGATGGGCTTGGTTATTGGGCTTCTTGTTTTCGAAACAACATTCAGGTATGACTCGTATGTGTTGGGAAATCTCATGCAGCCAATCAATAGTTGACATCTGCCACGAATGGCACATAAACTTTACACCACGTTTCCTTGAATATTCGTATTCCGCCCCCCACCCGTTTAGAAAAATTATAGTTGGGCCCATATAATTTCGTAAATTACGGATTGATCCCGACAAAAAAGGGTATCTCTATTTTGACCTCGATCTTTAGTCCACGCCTTAAAGAGAGAGTCCCCCCTCTACTCACTGCACATACGTGCGCGGCCCATCAGCAGGCGAAGTCTCCTCGTTTTATCTCCGTGGGATAAGCAATCGAGGGAAAATGACAATTAGGGTTTTTCTGATTCTCTGCCTACTTATCATCTCGCCTTCAATTTTACAAGGTAAGCATTTTGGATACAGATCCGTTTCACTTTGTAAAGACTATTTTTTCCCTTCTGTTTCATTCGGAATTGGTTTGGGCTGTTATATTTGACCGTCTCGATGACATGCATGTAAAAAGATTTTATCTTTATGCCGAGTTTTTTGTTTTTCGGCTTTTGTTAGGATCTGCAGTGAGTAGAATTAGATCAGATCGAGATTCTATTTTGTCTTGGAGCCGTCTTTTATACTCCTTTCGACTATGCCTTGATTAATTTTAGCCTGACTTCTGTTTATTAATTTCTATTCAGACATATAATCGTTGGTGGTTTTTTTCCCCCTCATTTATTATTCGATTTTGTGGGTTTGCTTGAATATCTGTTGCGGATCAACTCTGTAGTGTTGTTGAAGCATTGTTTTGCGCACGATGAGGTTTTCTCGTGATTGGCTACTTTAATTTCCAGGAGTTTGTCACTTTTAAGGGAGTATCATGTCCTTTCGATAAGTTTCTTGAGCTTGTGTCCCAAGTTAAAGAGATTTTAATTTTATTTTTAGTTTCTGACGAAACCACTGTCACGAAGGGGTTAGCTTTCTTCAAGTTATATTGCATTTAGTAGGAGAACATCCCCCTTTAAACTTGCTATTGCTCACCAGAAATTTGTTTTCTCATTGATACATTTACTGCTTGGTAGTTGCAAGGTGTGAGCCCGACCCTGATGCAGAAGTTGTTGATTCAGCTGAGGACGGAGATATTGGGATTATTGGTGAAGATGCCCAGGACTTTGGTGTTGGGAATTTTGGTCCAGCCCCAGGCGTGGAAACAGTTTGTGTTTTCCCAAAAAACCCCTCTAAATGTTAGTGTTTGTTGTTTGAGAATGGTCCTCTCCGTGTTAATTAGCGTTCCTGTTATTCTATGAGATACAATGAAACCTTTGCACCCATCTTATAATTACGCACATATCGAGTTATCTTCTCTCATTTTTCAGTGGTTGCAGCTGGGGAGGAAAGTGAACTCTTAGTTGGAATGAAAAATGAAGGTAATTCTTTGTGCAATTGTGTATGGTTGAAACATTGAAACATAAATGTTTTATTTCTTTCGTCTGGAGTTGTTTTTAATTTTGACATCACATAGCTATAGCTTCTTGTTGATTTGTTTCTAAGATTGTCTTTCACAGCGTGGAAAATGGCAAAATGACTTATAAACCCATTCCTGATTCTTTGGTACTTTATGCTGAAAAGTCATGAATGGCTTAATTTGTTTGTCACATTTTGGATGGTGATAGCAGGGGATTCAAGTATTAGCATTATTGCGATCCACGCCAGTGTTCACCCCGCATACGATCCAAGCTACTTGTTGCAAAATCTTACTGCACAGGTATCTTGCTTATTTTTTCTGCGATGTATTATACTTTTCTACTAGATTTTTCTGAAAGGGGAATTTTTATGCAGTGTTGAGTTTTTATTTTTCCTTTGATGTGGGGTGTTTTGCCATTTGGAAGTTTTTTTATTCAATTAGTAAGATATTTTGAAATAAGTTTTTGTATTGGTGACAGTAGTAATCTTGAACAAACTTGATTTTTAAAATTGGATGAGAATTGATGATCCTCGAGTTCTGAGTAGTGGGCGCAAGAGTAAATTGTTATTCATTTGGTTATTTTCCTTGTATGTGTGTGTGACTAGCTTAGGCTAGGGAAATACTAGCAATTAGATAGGGTTTCTTAACAGAGTACATCTCTTGGAAGCATTTTTCATTGTAGTTGCAATAAAATTGCAGTTCTTAATTTGGGTACTGTTATGGACCCAATTATGATTGGGCCTAGATCCAAATAGGTCCAAGATTAAATAGGCCTTAGAAGCCTCTAGAAAGAAGAAGCAAATAAGAATGTGAAGCGAGGGCGTTATGCATTAGGTTATTTTCATTTTGTGAGTTGCACTAGCTTTGGCTGGAGGAATACCAGCAATTAGCTATGGTTATTGTACGCAGGGATCATCTGTGGCAGGCCTTTTCATTCTAGTTGCGATATAATTTCAGTTCTTAATTTGTGAATGTAACACCTTGCTTGTGTGTTGTATTTGTTTGGAAACCAATTTTCCTTGTTATGCCTGAATTTGTTGAACAATTTTATGTGACCTCATATTTTTAAAGTGAATTTTACAGTTTTAATAAGCCATGTTGCATTTATTAAATTCCTTGCTTCCTGCAATCAGTTTTTAATCTTACTAGGAAAAATGCTTAATAAATAGAAACCATTTCGTCCTTGGTGAACCTCGGCAGGTTTTTAAGCATATTTATGGGATTCTTCTGTACTCCGTGCATTAGTAATTGGAATTTTAGTGCCAGTGAATTTTTGTGCCTGGAGATGCTTATTAAACCATACGGGTGACTTTTGACTTGCGTAACAAGATGGTTGGTTATTCAACCCAATCAAGTGTCGTGCTTCTCGTTATGAGGTTGACATACAACCTTAGCATTCTTTACGTTCAGGTTTAGCAGATCTTTAAGATTGTAATAACAGAGCAAGAAAAATTCACACATTGTTGTTGATGATTCTTGATCAAGATTGTTTACTTAGTTTTCTGAGTGCATACATGTTGGGCATACACCTTCTCTCTAATACCTTATTCTTTCGTTTTTCTTCCTGTGTCAGTGAATCATAAGTGAGGTCTTTATGGTTCCTCTCCAATGCAAGGAGTATATAGTACTGATACTTGGTTAGACCTCTTAGATGATAACTTTGTTGGATTCGGCACCTATCTTCTGTCTGGGATAAAAATTGCACACTTATCTGTCAGTAACACTTTCAGACCAGTATGATTTGGGATTTTGCCACTCATGCTTTTTTTTATCCACTAGGCTTTTAACAATGCCACGGTTCCTCCATCAGCTCACGCAACTTTCCCTTACGTTTACGCTGTTAGCAAGTTCTTACAGGTAACTTTTAGACATGTTGAATTTTACTGTTCCAAGTGTTTTAGCAGCATTGAATATGAAGAAATTTTGTAAGTGCAAAATATAATCGACTTTGTCCTGCAGTCTGGTGCATATGTTCTCGTGGGATCTATTGTTTATGAGATTGACCAGCACCCATACCAGAGTACTTTCTACAATGGGACCATTGAAGTTACTGAGCCAGGTGGTCTGCTCGGTGTTGAGTCAGTTTTCTTGTTTTGCCTTGGGGCAGCCCTTGTCTGTCTTCTAGGATTTTGGATACGAAGTCAAATACAAGAATTCTCAAAGGTAATTACCATATATGCACTTAAACTCTTCACTGTCAGTTTCACAGAATATATCTTGTACCAGAAAATTACTTGAGGACGTAAGCAACTTTAGAACAAGCCCCTTGAGTTTTGCTAAAGGAAGCTCACTATAACAAAACTATAGTAGAAACCACATTTTGCTTGATTAATTAAAGTTCAAATTATGATTTTACCTTTTTAAATTCAACCTCATTTATCAAATGCACATGTTTTGTGTAATATATACCCGTCATCTCATTTCATTTATCAAACGCAGAGCCAACTAATTTCACACTGGGTGGCTTACAGATCCCTTTGCCCATCACACCCTCCCCCATCAAGCTTCTTAACCACTTTCAAATTTAATTTTCTGCCTTTAAATGATGCTGTTGAGGCTCTTGATTGTTTATAGAAGTAAATTAGTTTGCTTCCATCTTTAAATTTAGTAGTTTCCATCATAGATGGGCACTTTTTTCTCGTTTTGAATCGGATGCTTACATTTGTTCTATGTATGTTATTAATTAGAAATCCAAGAAGGCACCAAAGGTGGAAGTTGGAACTAAGACAACAGACGTCTCAATGGATGAATGGTTGCAGGTGTGTAGCACAGCGCACTTTCTCCAAATTTATTCCTTCTTTTTTTTTATTTTTTATTTTTTATTTATTCATATCTCCGGTCATTTATTTTTCGTCAGGAAAAATTTATACATCCCTGATATCTTTTATCCTATGACTTTACTTCGACACAGACCCGTCAAAAAGTGCAATCATCAATGGTGATGGGTAAATATTAATCGTTGAACCAAACAATCATGAGCTCGATCTTTTTAGAATTGTAGTTTATAACTTAACATCACAGTAGAAGGTCACAATCTTGAATTCTGCAACTACAATCCCCTGCAGCAGCCATTTCATTAAGGTGGCTTTGGGTCCCCATCAAACTTGTTACGAATGCTACTGTCCTGATCACCTCCCATAAGCTCGATTCGTTTGGAAAATGGTATCCGACCATTTACTACTTTTTATATACAGGGAACTGCATACACACGGTCTCAGGCCAACAAAACAAAGAAGAAGAAGTAGATGCTCATCCTCGAAGAGCACACTGTAAAGAAGAATCAGCGCAATGAGCGAAGATTCTTTGAGGGAGCATAGGAATTCAAATACTCGAGGAAGATGAAGGAGTAGTAAGTCTGTTTTTAAATTATCGGATTTTCGATTGCCTCATTACTGTAGCACGATATGTTCTTTTTTTCTTAGAGGTGACTTGAAACGAGTTGACAAGAGAAAATACTGAGGCGACATTTTTGTGGAACGCGAGACTTGTCTCTATTCATGCATGTTTTAATCAACTATATTCAGATGGCCCTCACTTTGGATGAATATGAATTGGATATTTTGTGAGGAATTAGTGTGTGTTCGTGTATGCAATATATACCATAATAAATACTAATTTCTGAGAGAATATATATGGACAAGGAATTGCCCGAGAATATCAAAAAAATTATGAAATGAGATCTAGTGGTGCTTGATGATCATTGATGAGTGTGAAACTCAATATTTTTTTATAACACAATGTCTTATTGGTCAATCTTGTTAGCATCTGTATTTGAATGACTCGTGAAATAGTATTATTATTTTTATGTCGAAATGTCATTTTTTAATTGTAAATACGAGCAAAGTTCATTTATCTTTGTGTAGTTAGAACAATGGGTCTTCGTTCTTTCACCTCTTATTGTATTCTTGCACCGAGAAGCAAAATCTTTTAGATGCGCCATATATTTTTGTCGGGGACGAATTTAATATCCAAATGATTTTTTAAAAAATTTGAAGAAGACTCTGGATAATAATTTTAGATTATTATAAGATAAAACACCATGATGTAAGAAGTTCGCAATAATCGATCCTTTATCTAGTGGGATATAGATTGTGTGTGTTTTGTCGTGTGTGTGCATATGTTTAGTTCTCCTTTATTGCAAAGTGATTTAGTTAATAATTGAAATTGGAATTGCATTTTTTTTTATTTGTAATTTAATAATTTATGTGGGAAAATTGTGACCGTCGGAAACATTTAACAATCGATATGATTTTATTTGGAAAAAGGGAGAAGATTTTTCTGGTACGTGTGCCCCACTTGTATGACTTATGATGCACATTTGGGACTTTAGACGTGACCCCCGATATTTCGAGGTGAAATTAATGTAAAGAATAGCCCACAAATCACATCAATAATACAGCAAAATTACATTATTTTTTATAATATAAATAAAAAAATTATTGGTTTCCAATACTTTAATATTCAACTGCCTAACCAAATTCATTATGGCGTATAAGAATCAAATTCGAGATTGGAAATAAATTATTTTAACGTCTTGATCTGATTTAGTGAGAAAAGTCATCCACATATATATTTCCCACCAAAAAATTAGATTTGCAATTAATGTACATAAATACATTTTCTAATTCTCTTGATCTGTCCAATCTCGCGTTATTCTCGTCATATTATTTATCCATCTATTAATTATTTATTATGTATCAATCAAATCATTAATTATTTATTTCGTATCAATCCAATCATCGAATTTAAATTAATATATTACCTTTTATAAATAATATTATTCATATTTTATTTATTATTAAAAAGACAAAAGGGTAATTTATCATTTTTATATAAAATTTAATTAATCAAATCAAAAAAACCATAATCTATCAGTCAAATCAAATATTATATTAACTAACATTTTTTATTTATTTTTTATTACATTACATTACTTATCCAGGTACTATTTATTCTATCACCCAAACCAAACGGTACTTTTGTATGCGAGATAAATACAAGTGACCCGCTTGAAACCCAATTAGGTCCAATCAAAATTCTGATTATAATGGCAAAAAATCTTTTCCCTAAGTAATTTACATATACTTAATTATAACATATAGTGATAAGTAGAACAATTGGGACCTAGAAACCTATCACACTATTTATGTGCAAGAGACATGTATAGCGAGACCTCATTAATTCGAGGTATTCCAAAAGAAAAGAAAAGAAAAGAAAAAACTAATATACTTTAATAAAATAGGCTTCACAAATATAGGAGGCCTCCTTAGAGAAAGGCCTACCCAAATTATTATATCAATCACATGATAGAAAAGAAGCATATATATCAACATGAGAAAAAAAAAACATAAATTTTATTAATGATTTAGGAACTCAAACAGCAAAAAAAAAAAAAGAAAGTATTCTAATATATAATATATATTTACTTTACAGTTCAAATAAAACAACTATGCAGAAATACATTTATTTTATAAGATTTTTATAGAAAAATTAAACGATTGAAAATTATGCCATGCATGCACAGGACCAAATTAATTATACGATTTAGTGGCGCATATGCATACCATCATAAAGATTAAAGATTAAGATTAAATTTTCTTATTATATATATATATATATTCCAGCTCCGCAAATTAATGAAAGCACATGCTTCTTAATCCTTAATTAACGGTTGAGACACTGAAGTATAATCACAGTACTAATTTAATGCTCGAAGCATATTCAAATTTAATATCTGTCAAAATGAACAAACTAATTATATATATAGATATATATACAATTTTGATATTACGCATGCACCCTAGTGTTATAGGATTTTCGTGTGGGTTTTAGTGTTTCATTTTTTTCCCTCAGAAATCACTAAAACCCAATCGCTCATGAAAATCCTGCTCACCAATGTGCGTTATCAAAATTATATATATATATATATACTTCGAATTCTAGATTTCTCCAAATTTTTGAATGACTGTAATAAAAAAATATCATTTAATTTGGGGTCGGAAGATGGTGGTGCAAGAGCTTTTTTTAAGTGATTCCATACTTTTAACTAATTAACAAAATAATATTTGGTATAATGAAGACTTTTCATATTTCCCAACCTCATTCCCGACCATGTTGTTTTTTTTTTATTTTTGGCATAATTAAAACACGGTACTGGATTTTAGTGATCGGAGACGAGTTGGACATTTGAAATTTTTTTTTGGTATAATTATATATGTATATGTAGACGAAGGTGGGAAAAACTAAGTTCTTGCAAACGCTAGCGCCTAGCAAGATCAAATACAAATACGGCTAAATCCAAATTAATCACCATCTAGAGTCTAGATCACCAACATCTTGTATATTATGTAGAATTCATGATTCAAATATCAAATATCAAACACATTGTATTCGATCAACTCTCTTAATGAGAGTGAGCGAGTAGGTTTGCGGATGGAAAAGAAAATGATGCAGTTGTAGTTCATTCAATGAAAGGAAAATTCATGACCACATTGCTAGCTAGCTAGCTAAGCTGCGCATGCATGTCGCCATCGATGGGGCCCAATCACATGTGCCCACATTAATTTTCCGTCGGTGTGCCATTCTATATAACGAACTGCTTCGACTCCCGCAATCACTCAACAATATTCACTTCGGGCTACTGCATGCCCTTGATCTGATTCTTGTCTGTCTTTCGACCTTTTCAAGTAGTTTTGGTGGGGTTTCTTGATCATCAGAAGATTTAATTATTATAAGTTTTAAAATAATCATGAGGGTTCAATATTCCCTTTGTCAGACAGCCCTTTGGGGCATTCTCTTGGTGTCTTTATTGGGGCTTTGCAGTGCTGATCATGCCGATGATAAGACATTGTTCGAGGTTGTCGGGGCAGCAGAGTGTGCTGATTGCAAGGAGTACAACATTAAAAGCAGTCAAGCATTTTCAGGTAATTAATTTTGGCCACATCAAATTAACATATATATATATATATATTTACAAGCGTTGATGTATGTATGTGTACATGTATATATGTAGGTCTCATTGCGAGCGTTGATTGTAAGCTCAAAAGTGGGGAAACAAAAAGAATGGGAGATACCAAGCTCGACAAACATGGAAAATTCAAGATCTCCCTCTCGCAACAACCTCAACAAAACTGCTACGTGCAGCTCCACAGCGCCGCCGCCGTCCCCTGCGCAGCCCACAATGGCGTCGAATCCACCAAGATTTTGTTGAAATCCCAAACGAATGGTGTCCGAACCTTCGGGCCGAGCCAAAATCTGCAATTCTCCACTGCATTGTGTGCTTCCAAAACCTTTTGGCCTTTCTTCAAGCATCCGTGGAAGAAGATCAGCTTCCCTTCTTGGCCGCCTTTCCCTCCCTTTCCGCCCATCTACAAGCATAAGCCACTTTACCCACCTGTCGTCAAGCCTCTTCCGCCCCCAGTTCCCCTCTACAAACCACCGGCTCCCGTCTACAAGCCACCGGTTCCGGTGTATAAGCCGCCTGTCCCCGTCTACAAACCGCCGGTTCCCGTCTATAAACCAAAACCACCAGTTTACAAGCCAAAACCACCAGTCTACAAGCCACCTGTCCCCGTCTACAAGCCAAAACCACCAGTTTACAAGCCACCGGTCCCCGTCTACAAGCCAAAACCACCAGTTTACAAGCCACCGGTTCCGGTCTACAAGCCAAAGCCACCAGTTTACAAGCCGCCGGTTCCAGTTTACAAGCCACCGGTCCCCGTATACAAGCCAAAACCACCAGTTTACAAGCCGCCGGTATATAAGAAGCCATGCCCACCACTGATCCCCAAGCTTCCGCCATTGCCCAAGATCAAATTTCCTCCAAAGTACTTCCACCACCCCAAATTCGGCCATTTCCCACCACTACCTCCATACCATCCTTAAGCTTTTTTATGCGTTTAGCGTTTGTGTTTGATTTATTTGTTGCATGCATGCGGTGTGAACAAGAAATTGGTTTTCCATGTCGTCAAGTGGAGTTTTTTTTTTTTTTTTTTTTCAATTTTAAAAAAAATTATAGTTTTAGAAATAAATTTACTAGCAAAAGGAACAGAGAGAATATGAGTGACAGAGGAAAAGTGAATTAATTTTAAAGTGTTTGTATTGTCGGTTTGGTGTTGTTGACGTGCATTGCATGTGCATGGTTCTTTATAAGATTTGTTTTCTTGGGTTGTAATTATCATTTATCACACGTTTGTAAAATTTCAATTGAGTGTTCGTTCCAAATATTCCACCATTTTTTTTTAATATTTATTTGCGTATCATATTATTGTATATGCATGTGACATTTACTTCTGGTGACAAAAGAAGATTATAGTGAAAAACCAGCACGATTCCAAAAATGCCATCAATTCGATTAATTGAAAATAATGAAATTAGAAATCAAAGGGCAACTTATACTTTTCGTGATTTAATTCGCATGATCAATTATTGCTCTTGTTGGCCAATACAATTAATTTACCTCTAAGGGAAGCTGGAAGTTGATAAATTTGTTAGCGTGCAATCATGGAATTAAAAAGAAGAATTTAGAACTTGAACTTCATTGTCCAAACTTTCAATATATCATATTATAATAATATTTAACAAGAAAATTCTTGACAAAGATGATTAAATAATATAAGTTATCATGCTAATATTAATATTTTTTGGTTTTATTTTATTTTAAAAAAATAGGAACAATATTTGTTTGGTTGAGTGGCAGAAATTCCATTAACATAACAATGTCCATTTTGAATAAAGTGAATGACATGATTGTAACCAGTGGATTTAGATCGAGCTAGATAAGAAAAGACCAAGGGGTTAAAGCTTATTAAAATAAATTCATAATTATTTCAAATTTTCAACAAATGAAAAAAATTATTTTCACACATAAAATGACAAATAATATAGTTATAATATAGATGGTAGTATTTGTTATTCCCAATGGGCTCGAAGAAAGGCCGAAAGCACCCAAAGCCCAATCCAGTACATTTCAGAGCTGACTTTGTTAATTTAAATTTTTTTAAAATTTAATAAATAAGAAAAATATATTTATAAACCCTTTATTTAATTTAATTAGGGAGAAAAAAAAAAAAAAAAAAAAAGGCTGTCTCTGTCTTTTCCGATTGCTCGTGAATGATTAAGCCTCTCTCCTACTAGCCGAATCCACGCACAGAGAAGAAAAATTGAAATCGATCTCTAGAATCAGATCCAGCAAAAAATTTCCGAATTAGAGCTTGAATTTCGATCCGGAACAATGTCTTCAACCTTCAGCGGCGATGAAACTGCTCCCTTCTTCGGATTCCTCGGCGCCGCTGCAGCCCTTGTGTTCTCATGTAAATATTTTACGGTTTTTCCCCTTTGATATGATTACTTCTTAATTTTTGTTTATATATGTCTCGATCTTGTGTTCTGTGGATGAAATCAATGAGTACGCCGTTTTTTCTTCATTTTGTTGGTTTATAGTAGACTCATGGTTAATGAGAATTTACCTTGTTGATGAAGTATTTGAAATTCATATTCTGTCCGTAGGAAAACGAGATTGTTTGTTGTTCGTTGATTAATCATGGATCCAACCGGAGTATGAAATTATGGTGTAGTCTTTGAGATCATGATAAGATTGCTCGCTTGAACTTGTAAATTAGGTCGTGGAACAAGTAATTCAGCTGAGTTGGAGTAGATTGACTGGAACCAATAAAAACGTATGCTTGTTCTCATTTCGTGTTGAATTAACTGAGTGACCTGCCATAGCCATGGGACACTTATTTTGGATTGGATAACTTTACAAAATTTCTTTCTTTCTTTCTTATTTTTTTATTTGTTTTCTTTTGTCTTCCCCCAGGTATGGGTGCTGCATATGGGACTGCTAAGAGTGGCGTTGGTGTTGCTTCGATGGGGGTGATGAGGCCAGAGCTGGTGATGAAGTCAATTGTGCCGGTGGTTATGGCTGGTGTTTTGGGTATTTACGGTCTGATTATTGCTGTGATTATCAGCACTGGTATTAACCCTAAAGCTAAGTCTTATTACCTGTTTGATGGCTATGCTCATCTCTCTTCGGGCCTTTCTTGTGGGCTTGCCGGGCTGGCCGCCGGAATGGCTATTGGGATTGTTGGAGATGCTGGTGTTAGGTATGTTTGTATCAAATTCATGGAAAGTTCTAATCTTTCAGCGCTCAAGTTTGATTTGTTTTGTGATGTTGTAACTTCTTCAGTTGCTTAGGTGATATCACCAGGTTTCTCTCAGAATTAAATATAGTTGTCAGCATGGTTTATTATGGTGGTTTTATTCATGTCTGTAGAAGCCAATTTGAGAGGTTCAATGAATTAAAATTTAGGAATAATTTTAATGAAGTTTTGAAGAACACATATAGTGTATGTATTCCAAGAGAGTATTTAAGGATCTAGCAAAAAATTTTAACTTCAAATGTCATTGCTATGTTTGCTCAGTCATGAAGCAATTAATTGTGCTTGTTTATGGTTGCCCGTATGATTTGTAATTTGATGTAGTTGATGTTGAAATACACGCCTTCAGTTTGTATTGTTAGTTGTTGAAAAAGAAATGGTAAATTGGAAAAAAGAAAAGGCAATAAACTATCTTTAGTCTTCGTTAATACCTAATGCCGCTAACACCAAGTTGTTAAAAACTAGAACCAACAAAATTCGAGGATGGATAGTGAAAACATACCAGTGTTGTCATGCTGCGACATGTTCTTGTTTGGCTTCAGATTTTGAAATTCTCGACGATTGAGCTATGACTTAAATCTTTCTATGTCCTTGTGATGTGATCAGCTACAACCACCCCAGTTTTCATTCTGGGAGAGGATTTCAAACAGCTATATGTATATTTATGCATATGTGTTTTAAATGGATCTCAACATGAAATCTTCTTTTCAGGGCCAACGCACAGCAGCCGAAGCTTTTTGTGGGGATGATCCTTATTCTTATTTTCGCTGAAGCTCTGGCACTCTACGGCCTAATTGTTGGCATTATTTTGTCTTCTCGGGCCGGCCAGTCTAGAGCTGAGTAGTGGATAACTCAAATCATGGCTTGTTTTGAATGAAATTTTTACTCTCATCCAAGATATCCCACGGATCTTTCTTTGTTTGGTGGCTGTTTTGTATTAGAATATTGGGTTTTTCCTCCTAATGAATAAAGGAGCTCATCGAGCGTTTATTATTTGATGGATTTATCAACTTTGTGTATTTTTGTAGCTTTGTACGGTATTAAAAATCATGTAATTTCTGCTGCTGCACTCAAGTATTATATTCATGTATAAGTTATCATGACAACTTTGGTTTTTTCTAATATATGCTCTAGTGTCGACTTTTTTAGAATTATCTTATAATAGTTTATTTATAAGATGTCTCTTTTGATTAAAAATGATTTTTCAAAAAGGCATTCACAGTTCATGTTTTTCCCATATTTCAGGTTTTGTTGAACTGTAAAATAAGATATCAAGATGTTTAGATAAATTAAATTTTTTGATTTTAAAGATAAAGATAAAGATATTAACTATAAAATATTTATACTATGATAATTACCAAAAATGGCGTTAACACTATAAATATAAGGAAAAATGTCAATATTGGTTATGTATGTATTGGTGTGTGAAAATTTTAATCTTGTATTTTTCAATGAATCAATTATAGTCTGTTACTATGTATTTTTGATCAATTTTAGTCATTTCATCATAAAATCATGTAATTAAATGACCAATATTGTTAAATATTTGTAAATACGTGGTTATCTTTGAGATATGAACGTGTGTTTAACAACACAATTATAACTTTTAGTTATGACATTATATACATTTAATTACATGATTTTGATGAAAATGACTAAAATTGATTAAACAAAATGTATAGTTTGAGGACGATAATTGATTCAATGAAATATACAGTACTAAAAATGTCACACAACAATATAAACATGAATAAAATTGAAATTTTGCCTAAATATAATGCAAATAGTTAAGATATTTTTATGTAATAAAATATTTATTAATATAATTATTAGCAATGATTACTATTTAGAATATTGTTAATAATTAATAATAATTTAATGGGCTGCTTCAAAAGATGGGCTTAGAAAAGAGAGGAAATTGGAAAGACCCAGCCCAATCACAACCACCGATAGATTAAGATTCGTGCACAAGAATGACACCATCGGATCTTTCCACTCCTATATTATTTCTCTCCAGTTTGTTTCCTTCAATTACGTCCAATCTGACTTGGGCTCTAGACTTCTCTCTTACCCTTGAAATCTTGGTGAAAGATTGACGATTGCGTTCGTTCTGCTATTCGAAGTACTCTCCTCTCCTTCGAGTTCGCGCTGCGGATTCACGCAAAAGAACGGCTTTATTTTCTGATTGATTTATTCTTTTTTCCGTTTCTATTGGTTGATTAATCAGATTTTGTGACTGTTTTTTTTCTGCAGGTGAATTCAGAGTTGAGAGCGTGTTTCCTTCGTTGGGGATTTATCAAATATGGTGCGCCTTGAGATGAATTCCGATTTTTAAGAATTTATGTGGCTTTGTGTTGAAGCTATGCTGGAAAGAATTGTTCTTTTCTGTGCTTGTAAATTAAAACTCTTGTTTGCTCTGAAAATTTTCTTCTAAGATCTCCAATTGACTTTACTGGGAAATATTATTCTTAGGGATAATGATTATCGTAAATTGTTACTTTGATTTCTACTGCTAGTATTTTTGAGGTTAGAGTTTAAGTGTGACTATAGTTCGTGGTCTGCATTTGGTATTCTTCTTCATTTTGGGTTGATTATGTAAATTGGTGAAGTGGTCATTGATATTTCCGCTGGGAAATTCAAAATTCTTGTGGCTGATTCAAACCTAAAATATTGCTGAACTAATAATCTAGATTTTCAGTGGAGTATGATAATTTTGGCATCCCAAAAGATTTTAAGGCCTTTTAAGATGCATCCAGTTTTTTGATCAGGGGTCCCTCATATGGGACAAAGCGATTCTAGAGTTATTGAGAATGTGATAGGTTAACACAATAAAAGCCCTTGCTAAACTCAAAAGTAATATGGATTCTTAGGCTTGACACTGCATTGCCAAACTAGTTTCGGGCTTTCGCTGCTTTGGAATGGCCTTGTGGATATTTTATGCATGCAGGACATCACTTTTAATGTCAATGAGGATGTATATTTGCGAATTTTCATCACTCTTTATTTTGTGTATTGCAGTTATGACCTATCAGAGCCTTAAGTAGACGTGTTCGTATTTATTTTTGGCTTTCTTGTTTCAGTTTTTTAATGGATATGGATACCACGGAATGTCATTTGAGCAAACATATCGGTGCTATCCTGCGTCTTTTATTGACAAGGTTTGATGGCCTCTACAACTTTTAATAGATTTTATCTTTAATTTTGCAATGATGCTCACAGATGTAACTTATAGCCCATGGATACCCTTTGAAGAATTTTTTCAGGGTTCCATGTGTTCTTTTACTGGAACTCGTTGTTTGGGTTTCCTTTTTATTTTTTTTCCCTGTCCTACAACGTTTGAGATATATTATTGGTACATGTGATGCATCTACTCTTGCTGTTGTAATTTACTCAAAACTTTTACAGAATTCAATACTTCAACCAATTTTGATCTAATTCTGATTTTTCCTCTCTCTTAATTTGCAGGCACAGATAGAAAATGGTGACAAAGGTAAGCAGTCTAATATACTACAACTGTGGGCAGAATAGTATGTTTCCTTGACCGATGACGTCTTATTCAACCTCTTTTTTTGTTGTTTCAGTAATCATGCCTCCTTCAGCTCTAGATCGTCTTGGTTAGTTTCCTTCACTTTCTTATGTGGCTTATCGTCTTTTAGTGACATTATATTGTTTATAAACCTCTTCCTTGGGCTTGGGTAGTTACTGATTTTCAGCCTTGATCTATCTTGACTTTATCTAACAGCATCACTTCAAATTGATTACCCTATGTTGTTTGAGCTTCGAAACACTGCGACCGAACGACTTTCTCATTGCGGAGTTTTGGAGTTTATTGCAGAAGAAGGCATGATCTATATGCCTTACTGGGTATGTGCAATCTGCATGCACATTGTATTATGATTTTTAGGACTTTGGGACACCATTTGATGTTTTGTGATTGTGCAGATGATGGAGAATCTGTTGTTGCAAGAAGGAGATATTGTACGTGTAAAAAATGTTACTCTTCCAAAGGGTACATATGTCAAATTGCAACCTCATACAAAAGACTTCTTGGATATATCAAATCCTAAAGCTATGTGAGTGTTGAATATAAAATTAACTTTTTGCTGTATCTGTGATTCACAGATGTTTGGTTGATTTGTAGCTTCTCTTTATTTTTTAAATTCTCTCTTGCAGCTTGGAGACGACACTAAGGAATTTTTCTTGTTTAACCACTGGAGATAGCATCATGGTGGCTTATAACAATAAAAAGTATTACATAGATATAATTGAGTCGAAGCCTTCAAATGCCATAAGTATTATTGAAACTGATTGTGAAGTGGACTTTGCCCCTCCTCTCGATTACAAGGAGCCGGAAAGACCCGCACTGCCAATTCCAAAAGGCAAAGGAACAGAAGGTACATTTTTTTCAACGTTCTTCATTCTTTTTGAATAAATATTTTTCATTTCTTATATTCAGATTCTTATCACTTTAGTACGTTGGCAATTGAATATATTTCATCAAGAGGTTGCTTACTCCTCACTGTAGGTTCCCTTTTTTAAGAAATACGCTGCTGCAAACTTCATCTCTTCATTTAACATGGATACATTTCTTTCTTGCACTCTCCTTTCAAGGAAGTAGAGATTCCTTCTTGGACAAACCTTCCTCTGCTAGTCAGCTGCTAACCATTATCTGGCCATTTTTTGCCTTTTTCTGTTTATTTGTTCAGGCCAGGAGCCTGCAGCTGAGACAGAACCTAACTTCAATCCATTTACTGGTACTGGGAGACGACTGGATGGAAAATCCCTGAAAACCCAGCCTCCACCAGCCTCTTCATCTGCACCCAGTTTCAAGAAACCAAATGTTTCCAATGATGGCGGACAAGCTTCTGCATCCAGTTCCAGTTCACAGAGCGCCAATCGCCAGTCTCAGGGGAAGCTCGTCTTTGGTTCAAATGCAAACCGTACTAAGGAATCATCAAAGGTATCGTTTTCCTGCGCCTAACTCCTAAGTGGGAAAACCGAAAAATATTCAGATTCCATGATCAAGATATGACACAGATACGTTCCATCACAAAAGAATGTCAAGCCGTTCATATTTTTCCGACTTTCTCTCTCAATTATAAGATGTCAGATGTTCTGGATCTGATATCTGTTTACCTATATCACAGGACGGTTCAAAAGACACCAAGCAAGAGCCTCCAAAGAAAGAAGATCCAAAGAAAGAAGATCCCAAATTCCAGGCCTTCTCAGGGAAGAAATACTCTTTGAAGGGTTGATTGTATATTTAATTCAAACCCAATTGCTTTCTCTCTCTCCTCGAATACATGAACTATGTACGTAAGCATGCTTCATTTAACGTGTGGAACAACGGGTCTTGATCCAATATTAAATTAAAATCAAGTTATAATTATGAAACATTGAATTTCATTATTGTTGTTGTGATTTTATTAGTATTAATTATTATTCTGGGGAAATTTTAAGTTATCTTTAGAGCAGTTCCCCAAGGCTCACGGGTGGATTTAAGAGTGAATATTATTGTTATCTTTAACTGATTTTTTTTACGAAAAATCGAAATTGAACATAATTAATCGAATTATTTTTAAAATAAACTTTAATTCTTTACAAGATTGTAATTGTTTATTATCGGGTTTGGGTTCTGGACTTCTGGTACTGGCCAAGTTTAGGAATAACCGAAAAACACTTTACCGTCCAAGTCCAATGATGAATAACAAAACTACAAAACCTAAAACAAAGCAAATTAACCGATTTAACATTTTAACTGAAATTTTCACATTTTAAAATAGAATATCCGAATTAAATCGGTTCAATAGGTTATTTCGTATTACCCGATATTTTGTTAAGCCTTACTTTTCTTATAATAGTGGTGTTCAATGTTCATATCACCTTATGGCCAGACAGGGCATTATCTTCCAAAATTAATTATTTCATGTGAAAATTAAAGATTTAAAAACTTATAAAAATCAGACTATTAAGATAGTGTTTGGGATTAGTTGTCAAGGAAAAATACAAAGTGCTTTCTAGAAGTAAATTACTACCTAAATATGATGTAAATCAATGTATTCTTCTTATTTTTAACGATCTTAATTTCATGCTTGAGGATTATATATTCATATATAATTATGTCTTATTTAAAGGAGTTGACCTCGAAGACTTCTGCAAATGAATCAGATGCCCATTGAAGTTATGGTCGCAAGTGTAACTAATATTTGTCATCATATACTTTACTATATTATTGAAGTCAAGGGACGTAGACTAATTAATATTGGTGTCATAATTTATCGTGCTTCTTTTGTTGTACACGCGCACACAAACTAGCTGTTTCATTTCTGCTCACACATCAGTGCCAATTAAGTTTATCGAGTGTTTAAAAAGTGAAAAAACAATGAACAAAACCAACTACATAAATCAACGATGAATAGCGCATCATTTTTCCTTTCATTCATAAATTCGTCACAAAGCGGACCAATATTTTTTGGTAGTGAAACATGCTTATTAGTAGCTGTAGCCTTTCACAAACATTCCTGTCTTGGCTTCCTCCGACTCTCCCTCCGCGGAGTACTTACCGAGTTGAGCCAAGGAGTTAGCCTTCGCCCTGATGAGCAAAGCGCCCTGAGCCGCCCTCACGTTCTCCGGGAGTCCTCCCCACGTCTTCAGGCATGTGTTTTGAAGAGCTCTGGCGTAGGAAAACGACACGTGCCACGGGTTCGGGGCTTGGTTCATGGCATTCAAGTTCAAGGTTGCTTCCACCTCAGATTGCCCACCAGACAAGAACTGCTCATCAAAAGATTAAAATGTGGCCTCAAAACTCAAACTCGACTCGTGTACATAACACACGTATATGACGTAGAATAGGAAATACTTGCCATGATTCCAGGAACGGCTGGGGGGATTCGCTTGCGGAGGAGGCTGAGTGTGTACGAGGCAACCTGTTCGGGCGTCGCCCTATTCTTGCACTCGGCACCAGGAGTGACCATGCTTGGTTTGAGGAGAATACCCTCAAACAACACATTGTTTTCGGCTAAGTAGAAGAACACCTCAGCCCACACCTTCAAAGCTACCTCATAAGTCCTGTCAATCCCATGCTCGCCATCTAGCAAGATCTCTGGCTCCACAATCGGGACCAATCCAGCCTCCTGAATCATCATGAAAATAAGCCAAATCATGTGGAGTGGAGTTAATCAAACAGTTGGATGTTAAAAGTTTGAAATTTTATGATTTGCATGATATCATACAGTTGAAATCAGAAGGGACTATAGTAATTAAGTACCTGAGAAATGGCGGCATAACGGGCTAGGCCCCAGGCCGCCTCCTTCACTGCCAACGCAGATGGACCATTGGGAATGCTCACAACAGTACGCCTAAGCAAGGCCGGAATCAAGAAATTTGGTTAGAATCAAGGACATAATGCTTTTATCAAGGTCTCTACCGGTTAGCATTACATATATTTTCAATGTAGTGCAAAAGTACCAATAAATATCCTTACCATTTGGCGAAACGAGCACCTTGCTGGTAGTAAGCAGCGGAGCGAGAGGCGAGGCCATCGAGACCTTGGCACCATGACTCGTCATTTGAACCAGCAAGGGGAACCAAACCCTGCATAGATCAAATCCCATTATATCATATAAGCATTCACGAATAATTCAAATCTCTTTGCCCCACAGAGCAGCATAGTCACAACATCGACTAAATTCTTGGATCCATCCCGCTAACCATATGATCAGCTGGGCTAAACTAGAAACGGGACGGGATGTTATTGATTACCTTATCGACTTTAATGCCAGGGACGATATTCTGCTCAACAAGAACATCAACTATTTTCTTGCCATCAATGGTGGATTGGTAGAGAGTCTCCTCAAACAAGATCGCGCCAGAGATGTACTGGCCGAGTCCAGGCGCGGTCACGAGAAGCGTGCGATAAGCCTGACGGTTCGCCTCGGTGTTCTCCAGCCCGATGGATGCTAGACGCTTCCCGCAAGTGGCGTTCGATTCATCCATGGCAAGAATACCACGCCCCAGCGATGCAACAGTTTTCTACACCCAACACATTTTTACCATAAAAGTCAAGACTCTCAATCAACTAAACACTAATTCCTCAACAAAAGGCAGTTCTTTAAAGCATTGTGCAAGAACTGAACCAAATCAAACGATGAAGTCAGCCATTTACCGCAGTCTTGACGAGCTCATCGGCGTAGGCGGTTGCGCGGACGGTGAGCGGAGATGGTGCCGCCTTGGGGTGGCAGCGGATGGTGGCAGCAGAGGTGGATGGGTGGCGGAGGAGGGTGTGGCCTTTAAAGAACTCAGACTTGTCAAGAACAGTAGAAGACTTGAGGAATGAGGCTGAGGCCATTGGAATCAATGATTTTCTTTCCCTTCTCCTTTCTTTTTTTTTTGGGGGGGGGTGGGAGGTTCAAGAAATTTGATGCTATGAAGTGAAATTATAGAAGCAAAGGCCAAGGATTGTTCAAAAATCTTATCCCCCCACTAACACTCTCTTTGCCACACATCAACCTTCTTCATGCATGGCTGAATTTATAATTGTGTCTAGTGTTGTGACAAAAGATGTCACATTTGCGGCTGTCATGATTAGACCAATCGTGGCTTGCCAAGTGGATGTGATAATTTGGTTGCTAAAATAGACTGAACCATACACAGTACGTACTCCACTCATATAGTCTTGTCTAATATTCGCTCCATTTTTATTCATTTGTCTCACAATCATTTATTCAACTTAAAAAAAAAACTAGTTCAGCAGCAGCAGCAGCAGCAACTTAATTTGGGATGTTTAAAAATTCTGAATGAAATTTAGAAACTGAGTGATATCATTATTTTTCCGTGGAAGAACATCAAAGTTATGACATCAGTCTTTGTTCTATCCCGAAGGCCGAAATCCCATTTGTTCATAATTTCATGACAATTTGTGATTTGGGGGCGAAAAAAAAAAAAAAAGTCCCCGGTGTATTTCAAAGTTAATTTCTAATATTTCCGTCAAATCCCACAAATAAAGCTCCGTTTTCAAACTAAAAGATGGTAACAAATTATATCAGACCTCACAACATTCAAGAAACAATTGCGGTGGCGAAGAGTGCAGGCTGATATTCAAGTATGAACAAAAAAATTGGCAAACAAATGAGAATCACAAATAAAAAAACCTTGATATTTTCAAGACTTCACGTTCTTCCAAAAATGGAGCTGTTTGAAAGATTCTATTGGGCATGTAAATGTGAGGCTATAGTAATTTCTGATTAATGTTTCTGTTTCAACGGTCATAGTTTATTGCCAGGATTTGGTACTACAGCGTGCACCATACAAGACGATGGGTCAGCTTTGATAATTAAAGCTAATCAACTTTTAAGGATTACAACTATGGGGGCCAACATTCGTGGTAAAATATCAGCTATAAGAGTTTTGCCAAATATCAACTATTGTTAGGGTTCTCCCTCACTAACCAGAAAAAAAAAAAAAAAAAAAAAAAAAAAAAAAAAACACACACACACACAAAAATTAGCCAGCCAAATGGTATGTATACAACATAGTTAACCTTGGTTTTTCTTCTTTGCACAAAGTATGTGCAGCTCTTGGGAATGCACTGCTTGGCTTGCAAATCGAAATTAAACATTGAAACCTGAGGAAAACATCAACAGTTACTCAGCGAATATGAAACAAATGGATCATTGTTCAAGACTTTCGATGCCTTGAAACACCTGCAATGGCCTTACCCAGATGTTATATAAAAGGTCATTCTCCAAAGGTGAGATGCCGAAATTCCATTTCTCAAAAATACCGATTCATTGCTTCGGTTTAAATGTTTCTAGAACGACGACGGTCTCTAAAATATATTCATCTTCCAAGTTATGTCATGACCATAAGTGATCGGTATTTTGACCCTTTACAGAACCCATTTTGTCATGAGCAGCACAGTCGAGTTGCTTCTTAAGACAATTATATTTCGCGGCATTTGGTTAGTCAATAATCATCTCTGGTTACATATTCCAATGGAAGCGTGTTTATAGGGCAATTTCTACAGAATATAAACACCATGATACAGCCTTCAGCCTTCCATAAAGTTGTTCGGTGTCTCTACCGCAAATACTAGCAACATACAGCAGAGTTTCCAGATTTCAATTTAAACATCAGGGCATGCATAAAACCTTTCTATATCGATAAAGATAAAATCCGACTTCATTTAAAAACTTGATCAAGTATCTGATTGGCAAGTGGTTGGATCACCACTTCAAAGTTCAAACATATGTATATGGGGGATCAACACAACCATTATGCACATCAATACACGATAAAACACGAAATCGCAAGTGATTACAGTGACGATATCTCCGGACACAAAATAAACTTCTCAATGTAAAAGCACAGCGTTCTCAAGGTAAAAACCATGTGAAAGATTGAAAATTTCAACATATGCCCGATCTCACAGCTTTTTAATTAGCAATCAATAAAGCCCTTCCTCCCATAACCCATCAAAAATCCTCAAAAAAAAAGGTTCTTTTTCAATATATATAAAAGAAAACAGAACAATTTTTTGTGAAGCAAATGTAATTTTTGGAATCAATCTTCACTTTCATCACTACTATAAGACACCAAACCACTGCTACTAGATACAAGCCTAGATTCATCAATACCACAATCCTGATTTCTCGCCGCATCTTTCGCATCATTATCAAATGATCTTACCACGGTTGAAGATTCTACTGCATCAGCAAAGTCCATTTTTGCTTTCTTAGTTTGTCGAGTCACTTTAATTAGCATTCCCAGCGGACGAGCTGCAGTATTCCTCCTTCCTAGTACTGCTGAATTCTTTTCGAGGACCTTGGGAACCGAAGGTGCCTCCTTTATCTCATGTACAACATCAGACTGTGCTGCTACGGCTGCCTGAAAACTCTCCAGCTGCAGCCTTTCTTCATCTGCAAGCTGTTGTTCGTATTCTTTTCTCGACATTTCCAGTTTATCCAGGAACTCGGTCTCATCTTCATCCAAAGCTTTAGGTGGCCTGTGCTTGAATCGTTCGTTGAATTCGGCATCCTTCTTATCCTTGTTTTCCTGCAAAATCTCGTAAAGGGACCTGTCTCTCTGCGCAGTACCATCTTCCACTCGAGCACCCCGAGTTCTCCGAGTTTCTTGCAACTGCTCTTCCGAGACGAAATTCATCAACCTCACCGGCATCTCATCATCCGCCATTCCCGAAAATGCTGTCGTTTATAGCGGAAAGCGGTTCGATCCTCGAAAATCGAAACTCTAATCACTCAATTCTGCTTCAATTCCTTGTAAAATTTCTGATTATTAAAAATGGAGAATTGTTTTTTCAATTAAACAAGTTATAATTTCAGCAACGTTAGGGAAAAGCACATACTGAAGATTTGAAAGCGATTTAAAAAAAAAACGTCAGTAAATAAGAATCATAGGAGAATCACGAAGAGAAGCCAATACCTTTTGGAGATCTACAAAATTAGGGTTTTAAACGAATTTGTATAACCAAACTTCGCACATTAAATTTTTCAAAAAGGAAATGCGAAAATGTAATTTCCGTTGCCGGGACTTGAACCCGGGTCTTTCGGGTGAGAGCCGAATATCCTGACCAACTAGACTACAACGGAACTTTGAAAAGGAAGTAGGAATGTTAAATTATTAACAAAACATAGTGAAATATACTTGTGAAAACAAGTGCAACCGTGCAATGAGCATTGCCTTTATATATAACATAATTGTTATTAATGATAAGTATTTGATACTAATTAATTTTGATAGATTGATGAAGCTTTTCATAATATCGAAAATATATTTTATCTACTCAATTTTATACTTTATACATCTCTTTAGTTAATATCTTTTTATCTTCTATCATTTAAATTTTGATAGCTATAATGAAATTTTTTTTAAAAAAAAATCTAATTCTTTTACGGATCACATGCGTGGCCCATGCCATACCGCAAGAAAATAGAGTACGAATAGCATGAGTACAAATTTCATTAGACATAAATAAGTCTCAGAGAACAAATAGTTCCAAAAAAGACACAAAAATAAAGATGTCCAACCACGAAAGTACCAAGGAGTGCAAACATCAATCTCAGCTCAGTACGAAACAAAGAAAATTGCATACTTGAACTTGATACATGGATTGTTCGGTCCTACCCCATGGGTTTTATCAGTACGAAACAAAGAAAATTGCATACTTGAACTTGATACATGGATTGTTCGGTCCTACCCCATGGGTTAAAACCCATGGGGTACGTGTAGGCATGTGATTGGCCAATTCATGTGGGGGACCACTCACATGCTGCCACCTACCCCATGGGTAAAACCCGGGAAAGTCTATACTGCCCTTGGGTGACGTGGTAGAGTATGATTGGTTAAAATTAGTGGGCTCCACGAATTGACACGCCACCCCAATGGCACTGCCCTTGGGGTAGCATAAACTTTCCCGTAAAACCCATGGGATAAGGTCGAACGAACCCTTGATACATAAGCCACAAACTTCTTCTTCTAGTACCTTCGGGGATACCTGTCCATGAACCTACCAGAAGGGCACTCGAACGCCACGTGCCCTCTTCCTCCACAGTTGTGACATATAGTCATGTTAAGGCAATCCCGACTCATATGCCCCACCTGGTGGCAAGTCCTACACACAATGTCACGAAAGCCACCTCCACGAGCTCCAAACACCCTTTCTTCAATTGTACTGCCTTTCGGGCAATCTCTAGCGATGTGCCCAGATACATTGCATGTGTTGCAGAGGGGATCATTTTGACAGTCACGTGCAATATGGCCCGATTTTCTGCAATTCTTGCAAGCCCTGTCGTTGGTACAGTCGGCTGCCATGTGGCCTTGCTTGTAGCAGTTGTTGCACAGCCTCAGATCACCAGGTGGTGCTGTGCAGTCCCTAGCACGATGGCCTGCCTTTCCACAGGTGTGGCAGATGCCCTCATTTGGACAGTTTCCCGCCATGTGGCCAGGTTCACGACAGTTCCAACAAAGAGATCTTGAGTTGCATTCTGATGCAATATGCCTGATTCAAATTTTTTAAGCCCAGTAAGAATCAAACTTCAGGCGGGGATAATACATGGTACGGAAATATATTCAAAGAAGATGGACGAAGACCATTGCAATATATTTTTTGCAGTTGCAACTATACAAAATGATTACGCTCGTGATGAATATCTTTCCCTCTTGGGACATAGGATAACGTGATAGTATTTGCCAACATTGAATTCAGTCAATCTACATTCCACCATTGACTTTCGATCGACCAAAGAACAGTTGATAAACCTATGTATTTTTGTGATGTATGTCGCAATAAATTGAGCATAGTTTCTAACTAAGTGAGCCAGTTCAAACATTAACTCCAAGCAACAAATTCCGCGCACCAGGATTAATGTTAGTTCACCCAACAGCCCTTGCAGAAAAACGATAAAATAAACAGAATAAGAAATAAAAAACAGTAGAGTAGAGATACCAGCAGTTATAACACGATTAAATGTAAGCAACCCACTATGCTCGTACAAAAACTTACCCAGGAAGACCACAATTGTAGCATTGAGCTGCATTGGGGCATTCTCTGGCAAAGTGGCCCGGCCTCCTGCAGTTGTTGCACATGCTATTCTCACTGCAATTGAGCGGCACATAAAATAGAGGGGGAAGAGTAAGACTAGGCCATGATGATCCAAAGCATATAAAAAACCAAGCAACTAACAGACAAAAAATAACTTTTCAATCCTTTTCTTTGAACCCTCCATCGTGTATTTTTATACAATCTACTTTGGATTTGAGTGAAGTATTGAGATTTGAGAGGAGAGAGCAAAAGGAATCAGATATTCTTCGAATTTATAAAATCAAGTGTGAGGTAGATTCAGTCAAGACCCAAGACACGTAGAAAGTAGCCAGGTACAGCAAAAGATATAGTTTCCATTCATATTGATCCCTCGCTTCAATTGCCCCCTCTTCAATGCAACACACACAATAATGAAAATAATAGCTGTGAAAAAAATGAATGGATCAAGACCAAATAACCTGAAGCCCCTCCTCGACTCCCGCCTATACGGTGCATCACGATTAGAATAGCGCTGAGTACGGATCTTACGATCCATTGGACTCCTACTTCTGCTTCTGCTCCTGCTACTGCTACGGCTCCTGTCTAAGCTCATTTTCTTAAATATCCCAATCAACAACCAACTTCTACGCGTAACAATATCCCCAACACCACAGTTGCTCCCTCTTCCCTGTCCACCACAACCACACATCCAAGTCCATATCAATCATTCCTGGAAATTTTCACTCATCCTTCCTTTTGTAAACACCAGATTCCAACACTGTCATTGCAATTTTCAACAAACAATACCACCGTACATCATGCATGGAAAAGGAAATTAGCTACTGTCAAATTCTTGAACTCAAAAACACACTGAGAGAACCACATCCTTAGTGTCACGGTACAAGCACCTCTCACAACAAGCATATGATATCTAACCACCGATAGTAAATCATTTTAAAACATGCCAACTACATAGTAGAGTGTTTCAGCTGGCTCACAGGCTGTGGCGACAAAATTTCATATTTACAACTATTTCTTTACAAACAGCAAGTTGAACAAATGCATAAATTGCCCCACAAGTGATAGACATGCAAAATCGGACGAGTCATGACATAAACCATTTCATCTTCATATATTTGGATTTCGGCAACACTTATCCGGTATCATGCAGAGGAATTAATTTTGCAAGAAATAATATTCTGGGTACTGGAGAGTCATCAGTCCTTCGAATATTCCAAACCAGGGTGAGAGTTCTCTCTATGAACTAAACCGGCCATATTAATGTTTTATTTCAGCCGTCAAGGCATTAACCATAGTAATGTGTTAATAGACTTTCCGCAAGTTATGACAGAACACAGCCAAACTGCCAAAGACTTCCACAATACGCATTAATTAGCCATCATAAATTTCTAAAATTAAAACAATTTACAGTTCATTACGAAATTACATTATTCTTAAATATGAATCTTCCTTTTACAATTTCAATTTTGGACAAGTTTTCAGCCAATAACTGGAGGCGAACAATCAGTTATTGTTTAATTATAGGATACATATAAAATTAAAGAAAAGGGATACATGACACCCAAATCTACATTGTGTAGTCGTGCTTGTGGACATAAATTTACGCATCTGATGAAAACACCAAGGAACAACAACTTTAACATCAAACACAGATCTGCAACCTTGACTATAGCTCGAGTCAAATTATTCGCTCGGAAAATTTTGAAATCCTAAATACAACCTTGACATATAATCAATGCAAACGAGAGTTACTCGAATCAACAACAAAAATGACCACTAATAAGAATAACAAAACATCAATTATAGCAGGAAAATACACAAAAACCGTACATTAAACAAATTCGTTGATTTGCATCAGTAACAAGCCATTGAAGCTTCGCAATAGATGGAAACAAAGTAAACGAGATGGAGAGAGAGAGAGATGAACCTGAGGTGACCTACGCCGGAGAAACGCCACAATTTGCAAAGGAAGCTGAGAAATGTCACGCACGGAGCAGTCACAGACACAGAGGCTGAAGAGAAGATACACACAAAATTAGCAGCTACAATACACAGTCGTAGGTCAACACCACCGCGTGCGCCTTTTAATCGAAAAATATTTTATATTTTATTATTATATTTAAATTAGCCTCTAAAAATTTGTTAATTGGGCTTTATAATTGAATGGTCCCTCTTTTATTTACACATGGGGCCGAGGTTCGAAGCCCAGCCCCTTAGAATTTTCCGATAATATTTTTTTTTTTTGACAGGCGATAAATTTTATTATTATTCATGATCTAAATGAAAATTCTAGTATTTATATATGAAAACTGATAATACATAAAATAAAATTAAAAGTAATGATAAAAATTCTAAAATTTAAAAAATCAATAAAATTAACATCTGCAATAATAACTAATACTATTACAAAAATTATGGATTAACAAAATTTCGGTGACCCTAAAATGATCGGCAAATCTCCTTTAAACAAAAAATAATAATTGACGTATGGAAAATCTATGTAGCTTAAAAACTAAAATCGAAAAAAATTAAAATCTATTATCTACACTTTATAAGTAGAGGCCAAAAAATCTTAAATTAAAATCACTATTTTTTTAGAATAATTAAATTTACGATTGTACCATCATCGGTATATATAAATATTTTATTTATAATTAAAATATTTTATATATTTTTTAAAAAAAATTAAGTCACTAAATATTTTTGTAAAGTATAACTATAAGCCGTGAAGCCTGATTTAAAATTACAAGTATATCATCTTTTATATATATCAATATTTTAATAAAGTTAAGAGTTTTAAAGTAATTATAAACTTATTTGAAATTTATTTATAATTACATTAACTTATTTATTTTTAAATAGTTTTAAATTCATAAATATTTTTTAATCTTAATATAATTTTTAAATATATAATTTATCGTAAAATTCTGAAAGTAACACGATAATTAATATCAATAAAAAATTATATATATGAACGTTAATGCACTAGTTTTAAAAAAAATTAACCAAAATTTTGAGAAATAAATTAAAAATAAGCATTTTAATTTTAAAAAATATAACAAGATTGAATATAAAAAATTTTGAAGCTTAGATTTACTCAATTTAACTGATTTTTAATAAAAATAATCAAAGACAAATTGAGTAACTAATGTGACAGTATTTGTTGGAAAATAGAAATTCAATTTCTGGATTTTACCAAAAAGAATTTTTGAATATAATCAGTTCGGTTATTATTTCTGTTTACCTGAAGTTTTGCTGAATCTAAATTATGCTACTACTACTTCTATTATTATTATTATTAATTAATGATGTAAAATGTATTTATTTTGTCATTTTAAAATATTTTTAGCATTATGACCACCATCATTATTATTAGACTCTTAAATAGGTATGTCCGGTTTGGTTTCATTTGTTTTTATAACAAAATTAAGAAATTCGCGTAAAAACAAAGAAACCCCGGCTACTGCAGTCAGCACCTCACCCCAATGTTATATATACTTAGGGGGTGAGACTATGCTGTACTTGAAGTTCTTCTCCAGGTGCAGCACAGCCGTTGGATCAAGAGATCATGTGGGATCCACATGATTAATGTAGGAGCTTCCATGATCCAACGGCTAAGTTTCACCAGGTGTAGCACACCTGCTGAAGCATAGTCTCACCCATATTTAGGGGTCATTCACCCAGCAGAGGGGGTAATACCCCCTCTCCAAATATCCGGGCCATCCAAACAAACTTCTGTTTTCCACATATGTTAGTAAATGATTTTTAAAAAAATAAAATGTTCAAACAAACTTCTAATTCCATATTTATTTAATTAATTCAATTAATGTCGGCAGGCTTTTAAAAACCTATGTAAAAACCGCTCATTATTAGAAAATATAAGAAAAATATTATTAAATATAGAACTTAATTAGTTATATGTTTATTATAATTTTTAAAAAATAAATATATTAAACTATGCAACTGAAGTGACGGAAGCAGGTGTTGGTAACACTAGCTAATCAGTGAATATGGCAATCAAAGAAACCGTGTGTAGGGGTGGTGCCTCAAGTAAATCATTTCAACTGAAGAAGCAAATTATAATGATTATACCTAAACACCTGCGTACGTGCCACAACAATTAATTCCCGCGGTACCCGCCAGTGAATTAACTATATCATTTATTCTCTCTATATATATATATATATATATATATATATATATATATATATATATAATATAATATAACTAAAATATAGAGTTATTTACACCAAACATCCCTGTGAAATATTGAAAATGCACACTTTTCTATTGTAAAATTTTAATAGGCATCTTAAATCCTAACCTTTTAAAAAATTAGCACACTCGCCCCTTCAGATGAGTGATTGTTGCGCACGCGCCCCTCATGCGACTTGGCAAAGATTTTGATATTTTTTTTTGCACCAAATACTCCTGTGAAATATTAAAAATGCATATTTGACCTCTGTGAAAATAATTTTTAAATCTATTCAACACATAATACACAATTTTTATTAAAATTTAATTATAAAATATTTAGCAAATACTTTTCGTTTTATTAATTTTATTTTTAATTTTAAACTTATTATGATTATATAATTATTTTCTAAAAAATATCATTATTTTATCTTGTTATCATTATTTTATTAAACTTTCTTCTTGTTTCCAACTTTTCTATTAAACATGCATTCATAAACAAGTATTTAAATAATTTCAAGTATCAAAATATTGAACCAAACAGATAAGTTCAAACATATTATTTTTTCTATTTAGTACTATATATTATGGAACCAAATTTAAATTTTTCGAGAATATGCAATGCACAATTTGTAATAAATAATAAAAAAAAATAACATGCTTATATAATTATAAATCGAAAAGTACCATTCATGAACTTATCATTTGGTTCAATATTTTGGTATTTTTAGATATTTAAATCTTTATTTATGAATCAAGTTTAATGGAAAAGTCGAAAACACGAAATGATTTGATAAAATAATGATAACAAGATAAAATAATAATTTTTTTAGAAATAAATAAATTATAAATTATAAATTTAAAATAAAAACTAAAAACTAAAAACTAAAAATAAATAAAATTAAAAATGTTTGAAAAATATTTTATAATTAGATCTTAATAAATATCGTGTATTATTATTTAATGCAAATTCTGCAATGCATTTAAAAAGTTTAGATTTTGTTTCAAAAATCTATAATCCTAAATTGAAAAGTAATATGCATGAAATTATCATTTTGATTTAATATTTTGGTACTTTTAGGTATTTAAATCTCGTTTATGAATGCATTTTTAATTGAGAAGTTGGAAACACGAAGAAAGTTTAATAAAATAATTATAACAAGATAAAATAATAATATTTTTTAAAAAATAATTATATAATCATAATAAATTAAAAATTAAAAATAAAATTAATAAAACGAAAAGTGTTTGCTAAATTATTTATAATTAGACTTTAATAAAAATTATGTATTATGAGTTGAATAGATTTAAAAATTACTTTCACATGGGTCAAATATGCATTTTAAATATTTCATAGGGGTATTTGGTTCAAAAAAAATATCAAAATCTTTGTCCATTCGCATGAGGGACGCGTGCGCAACAATCACTCATCTGAGGGGGCGAGTGTGCCAATTTTTTAAAAGGTCAGGGTTTAAGATGTCTATTAAAATTTTATAGGGGAAAAGTGTGCATTTTCAATATTTCACATGGGTGTTTGGTGCAAATAACTCCTAAAATATATATGTCACTGACTATTAAAAAAAATATAAGGTTATCTTTGGGTATGTACTTATAAAATATTTTTATAAAAGTGTTTTTAAAATTTTTTTTATAAAATGTTTTTAAAACTGTTTTAAGAATAAATATGTGTTTGAATAACTATTCTATAAAAACATTTTAAAAGTCATGTTTTTCATATTTGTCTTACATGGTTCCTTGCTAAAAATATTTAAAATTATCTTTCAAGTGTTCTTAAAAAACTATACTTAGAGAACACTTTTTTTAAAAATAGTTTTCAAAAATATTTTACCAAACTTTTATCCAAACACATACTTTAAGTTTTTTTTTTATAAAACACTAAAAATATTTTTAAAGTACATGTCCAAACGGATAAATCTCCCTCTACAAATTTTAATGATCTAATTTACAATTCACTTTTTTAAATGACTTTTTTTAATTTTATCCGTAATAAATATTTATCAACATTAGCTATCGGATTTGTGGTTTTCATGCAGGGAATTAACTTTTTACTTCAAATGCTTATAGCTCATGCAAGTGTCGTTATATTTGTTGTTCGCTGTTTACGTGAACTAAATAATACTTCCTCCGTTCCAATTATAATATCTATGTTTTCTTTTTTATTTGTCCCAAATATATAGTCATATACCATAATTAGTAATATTTTTTTACACTCATTTCCTAACATACCCCTATTAACTACACCTTGAAAATTGTGCAATCAATTTTTAATACATTAAATAGGGATAAAATAAGAAGTTTATATAAAATTTAATTTCCCAATAAATTTTTCTTAATCTGTGTAAAAATTCAAAGAAGACATTATATATGGAACGGAGGGAGTACGTTTATTAAAAAAAAGTTCAAACCAAAAACCAAAAACCAAAATTCTATCTTTTGAAAAACTATTTTTTTATCCAAACACTTCATTTTTTTAATAAAAACATTATATTTAAAAGCAAAATATTTTTTTTGAGTTTATTTTTGTAACCAAACGCACTGCATGTAAACAACCTACCATTAACACAAGTTCACATGTTAAATTGAATAGAACAAATACATATTTTTTTTTGTTGAAAAAAAAAAAGGAAGAAACAAATTTAAGATCTCCGTAAGGAAAATATATATCCACATTACACAGTACCGGCCAGGATTATCAAACAACTCCCTAATCTGAACATGTAATGTAATTTATATATATATTGTAAAGCAAGGAGCTAGGCCTAGTAGTGACGGTGGTATCGGTTTACAACTGCAGAAAATCCAATCATTCAAAGTTTCAGATACACAGAGCTCGAGTTCCACCAGATGTGGCTTTTAGGCCTAATGATTGCCGCGCGCGGGGTTCCCAATGTGGTATTGCTCTTATACGTTTCCCTACACTCTTCACTTCAACGTGCTGGCCGGACCCATCTCTAGGTGGGTTGAAGGACACGGGCAGATATTCATCGATGACACACTCGAATGTTGAGTTGGAGAAGTGGGTTATCAAAGCTTCTTTGCCCTATTAATTATTAGAAACACACCCATTTCAGAACAACAATCGAACCAGAAGAATATATGTATGTATTATGTTGATTCACATATAGCATTCATTCATAAGATCATCATATATATATATATATATATATATATATATATATATATATATATATATATATATACCTGGATTTTGGCGCGGGCGATCTCCATTTTCTTGGGCCATCTGTTCCATTTCAGAGGATCCCACTCCGTGGAATTAAAAGTATCGAAGAACTTCCATGCAGCCGCGGCGGTAGTGAAATTGCAGAAAGCAAAGCCTCTACTTTTCCTAGTTCTGATCATCGATTAATAATGAAATTAGATAATTAATGAAACTTTAATTTATATATAGATATACACAAACACAATTAAATAACGTGACATGCTTTCTTGACGAAATTGATCTAGATTTAAAATATATATTAAACTACAACTGCAAGTACTTACTTAAAATCGATCGGCAAATACAAGAAATCGTATGAAGCGTTGATTTGTTCCTCGGGGATGCACTTTGCGCAAAATCGATCCAAAAACTCTAAAAGGTACTCCCGTCTGCAAAAAACAAGGATATATATATAATGTTACTAAACATGCATGAGGAAGAAATCCGATAAAGAACATTAGAAATATTCCAAAAAAAATAAAAAAAAAAACCAGAGATTTGATAAAAGGTCAAGAGTACATACGGGCAATCATATGGTATATTCTTCAACATGATAGTCGTATTCTCCTCATCCTGATTAAGCGACAACACCACGTGCCGGTTTTCCTCTTTAGGCACAGATTTTCTAACATGTTCGTTGTCTGGCGTGAAACCTCCACTAGGCAGTGTTATGCTAACCTGGGGGAAAGGTTTCCGGTCACCGACCGTTCTGGATGTCACCCCTGCAGGCGGGACAGCGGCAGAAGAATCATTCGTCGGCGGCATCGTCGAAGGTCCACTGTAAGGGTTTTCTGGAGGTGGGTAACAATAGTACGTGCAGATATCAGCCGAGGGCTGTCGTAAAGTGGGCATATAGAACTCGTAAGGGTGGCAGAAAAACGACGGCGAGGCAAGAGAATTAGAAGGTGGCGGGAAGAACGGTTGTGGGGACGCGGGAATAAATGGCGAGACGAACTGCGGCGGTTCTGGGGCGACCGCGGCGGAGGTTTTGCGGTGGTATTCGGGTGCAAGAGGGTTCAGGGGCTTGGAAGAACTGGTTGTGGTTGAAGGAACCATGATATTATACAGATCTAACTGTGGTAATTGATGATTATTTATGGCTGAAAAGTGAAAAAAGCGAGAGATCGATCGATGTGAGTAATTACGGACAAAACACGGGACAAAGGAATTTGTTTCTCAGGTATGAATAATTTTTGTTCTTGGTAATGGGTGTGGTCGCTATTTATATACTATATACAATATTAAACTGCGAAAAAGAATCCTATCAGGATTATTGATTAATTAATAAGGTCATGTTTGATAAACTTGATTAAACCAAGATTGTTTAATTATCTCATGTTTAACTCGTTTTCAAGGCATTTGGATTGGAAAAATGATGGATTAAAACACTGTCCATGTTTCATCAGGATTATTGAATAAAATGTATGATTATTATCCGCATTATCCGAATTTCGAACAGCACTCCTATTCAGTTTCTATTTTGTTTTTTTTAAAAATACAATATCTTACCATATTTGATATGTTAGTTACATAATTGATATCTAATAAAGATTTTTTTAAAAGAAATATATTCGATATTATAAATGACAATTTTATCTTCAATGTCTATCATTACAATAAATTATAAACTCAAATTCAATGTATGCATGTGTGTTTTGCACAATATTATCTGAATGTTTTGTAAGAAGAATCTCCAGATTATTTGGGTACGTATACATAAAACTAAAACAAAAATAAAGCAAATAAACTAAAATTATTTAAATTTTACCGTAATTTTTTTTCAAACCGTTTCACAGATTAATTTTGTAAGATAAATATTTAATTCGATTCGATTCATGAAAAATATTATATTACAGCTTTTATATAAAAATATTATTTTTAATTTCAAAATCTAAGAAAAGTATTATTAAATATAGAACTTAATTATATATTTATTTATTTTGAGGTAAATATAGTAACTGCAGTGACGGAAGCAGGTGCTGGCTGTAACCCTAGCTATCAGTGAATATGGCAATCAAAAAAACTGTGACGATGGAAGTTCTATGATCCATCGGATGAATTTCACTCGGTGGATCTGGACCGTTTATAGGGTTCGGGCCCCATGAAAAGGAGTCCCGACTCCACATAATGATGTGGAGCCCGGGCTGCTTAGATGGTGGTAGCATCCATCGGGTGAATTTTACCCCGTGCAACATAAAATAAATTAATCCCGATGCAACATAGAATAAGTATGTCACGATGATATTTTGGGGTACGTGTGTGTGTGGGTGCCTTAAGTAAATCATTTCAACTGAAGAAACAAATTATAATGATTAGACCTAAACACCTGCGTTCGTGCCACAATTAATTCCTGCGGTAGCCGCCAGTGCATTAACTCTATTCAATAATAAATATTTATCTAAAATTAAAAGTTATACGTACGTATACTTGTGTATATGATATGCAATAATCTTTTATTAAGTAGCGAATAGAAGAAGGAAGGAGAGAAAAAGAGGGAGGAGAGAAGGCGAGCGGGAGGGTAATATTTTAATAAATAATCTCGATCAAACTAATTTTTTTAAAATTGATATTCTCCATGTGTATTTGAAGTATTTCAAATATATCAAAAAATATTAATTTTTTTTTTTAAAAAAAGTTTGAACGAGATCATTTTACAACCTATCACCGCTAATAAAATTGTTCGTTGGTCTCCGACGATTCAACTCATTAATTTCGATTTTCAATTTATAAAATATGTAATTCAACGTGCAAAAGTTAAACCAACTAAGGGCCAAGAGCCGTCCATGAGTAGATTTTCACTTTATTTTACATCAGCAAACGAATTCATCATAACATACATGGATATTCATGGAGTTCAAGGCTAGATCTAACATAAAATTATTCAGACCTACCTCGACATTTTGATACACAAGACGTTGCAATAAGAAAATATCCAAATAAATAGACAACGGTTGAAAGTTAAAATTAAAAATTCTCATCTATAGAATTAGATTTTGTCTATAGCACATTTTCCATTTTAATCTTGTAAATCTCAATCTTAATTTTTTTTTCCAAATTTAGTAATTTCTAATTGGTTTTGACATGACACTGATCATATGATTCATATCGACGAGTGACATCATATATTCTAGAAGATATCACATTCACGTATCAATGCAAGTACGTTTGGATTAAAAAGTTAGAAGAAAATTTTTTTTTATTTTTTTTAAAAAAAAATTTCATTGTTCTAAATGTGTTTGGTAGATCTACGTGCTTTTTGAAAACACTTATTTAAGCTAAAATAAATATTTTTTAAAAAACCTATATTTATAGCTTTTCAATTATTTTTTTTATAACTAAACAAAAAAAAAGTGTTTTCAATCTAAAAAGAGTTTTTTTTATAAGTATTTTTTAAGTAAAAGCTGTAACAATTTTATGTTTGAATAATTAACATGTTTTTCATTTTATTATTTTTTTATCAATCAATTAATGGCCGTATGATCAAACACAAAATTGTTACAACTTTTACTTAAAAAATACTTATAGGTAGTGTTTGGGAGAATTTTTAAGAAACAATTCTCAGATTTTCGTTAACAAAATTTCACAACATTGCAAAATTTTGTGTTAATGAAAAGCTAATAAGTACTTCCTAAAAGCTCTTTCAAACACTACCATAAAAACCAACTTTAAAAATCACTTTTAAAAGAAACCAAATTGACCCTAAATTTGGGAGAAAAAACGTACAAATCAATAAACTGTCCATACGGCCATTAATTGATTGATAATAAAATAATAAAACGAAAAACATGTTAATATACGGAACTAAAAACATTATTTCAGCCAGGGAATATAATTAAATTTTTAGCTCTATAGCTAGCTAGCTATTGGATTTGTGGTTTCATACAGGGAAATTTTAACTTCAATGGCTAAAAGCGCGTGCATGTGTCGTTATATTTGTTATTCGCTGTTTACATATACTGAATATTATGTTAATTAAAGACCAATTTAGACACATAAAATGTCACTTCAAAAAACGATTAAATAAACTCACTGTTTTGATTTTTTTTTAAAAAAACATTAACAATATTGATGTTTAGATAAATTTCTGAAAAATATTTTTAGGCAAAATTTTTAAATAACAGTAAAAATAGAAACCAAAAGATCAGACAATTTTATTGTTTCAATTCAAACTATTTTTTAAAACAGCTTTTTTTAACCCTATTACAGACCCTGGGGTGCCCCCGAGGGCCGAAAATGGGGACAAATTTATGAAAACTAAAGAGACCAATTGCATTTGCATATAACAACAATAAAATATAATCTGAATATGTAATGTAATTATACATTGTAAAGCAAGGAGCTAGTAGTGACGGTGGTATCGGTTTACAACTTCAGAAAATCCAAATCATTCAAAGTTTCAGATGCACAAAGTTCCATCAGATGTGGCTTTTAGGCCTAATGATTGCTGCGCGCGGGGTTCCCAATGTGGGATTGCTCTTCTTATACGTTTCCCGACACTCTTCACTTCAACGTGCTGGCCGGACCCATCTCTAGGTGGGTTGAAGGACACGGGCAGATATTCATCGGTGACACACTCGAATGTTGAGTTGGAGAAGTGGGTTATCAAAGCTTCTCTGCCCTATATTATTGTTAGAAACACACCCATATTCAGAACAAACAATCGAACCAGAAGAATATATGTATGTATTATGTTGATTCACATATACCAATATTCATGCATGAGATGAGATCATCATATATAATAAGTAGATTATATTTTCACGGTTATAATAATTATAAATAAATGTAGCACACAAGCATTTATATATATATAAATATACCTGGATTTTGGCGCGGGCGATCTCCATTTTCTTGGGCCATCTGCTCCATTTCAAAGGATCCCACTCCATGGAATTAAAAGTATCGAAGAACTTCCATGCAGCCGCGGCGGTAGTGAAATTGAAGAAAGCAAAGCCTCTACTTTTTCTAGTTCTGATCATTGATTAATAATGAAAGAAAATTAATTAATGAAACTTTCATGATATAATACACGTAAAAATTAACACAATCAAATAACGTGACATGCTTTCTTGACGAAATTGATCTAGATTTAAAATATATATTAAACTACAACCGCAAGTACTTACTTAAAATCGATCGGCAAATACAAGAAATCGTATGAAGCGTTGATTTGTTCCTCGGGGATGCACTTTGCGCAAAATCGATCCAAAAACTCTAAAAGGTACTCTCGTCTGCAAAAAAACAAGGATATATAATGGTACTAAACATGCATGAGGAAGAAATCCGATAAAAAACATTAGAAATATTCCAAAAAAAATAAAAAAAACCCTAGAGATTTGATAAAAGGTCAAGAGTACATACGGGCAATCATATGGTATATTCTTCAACATGATAGTCGTATTCTCCTCATCGAGAGACAACACCACGTGCCGATTTTCCTCTTTAGGCACAGATCTTCTAACATGTTCGTTGCCTGACGTGAAACCTCCACTAGGCGGGACAGCGGCAGAAGAATAATTCGTCGGCGGCATCGTCGAAGGTCCACTGTAAGGGTTTTCTGGTGGTGGGTAACAATAGTAGGTGGAGATATCAGCCGAGGGCTGTCGTAAAGCGGGCATATAGAACTCGTATGGGTGGCAGAAAAACGACGGCGAGGCAAGAGAATTAGACGGTGGCGGGAAGAACGGTTGTGGGGACGCGGAAAGAAAGGGCGAGACGAACTGCGGCGGTTCTGGGGCGACGGCGGCGAGGGTTTTGGGGCAGTATTCGGGTGCAAGAGGGTTCAGGGGCTTGGAAGAACTCGTTGTGGTTGGAGGAACCATGATATATTATACAGATTTGACTGTGGTATTGATCGATGTGAGTAATTACAGACGCAAGTAATGAAGCTTCAGTCGACGAAAACACCGGACAAAAGATTTTGTTTCTCAGGTATGAATAATTTTTGTTTTGGTAATGGTGATTGCTATTTATAGACAGCGAAAAAGAAGAATCCTATCAGGATCTGGATTATTGATTAATTAAAATGTTTGATTATTATCCGCATTATTCGAATTTCGAACAGCACTCCTATTAAGTTTCTATTTTGTTTTTTTAAAAAATACAATATCTTACCATATTTGATAAAGTTGTACGTGTTAGTTACATTAATTGATATCTAATAAAGGTTTTTTTTTTAAAAAAATATTCGATATTATAAATGACAATTTTATCTTCAATGTCTATCATTACAATAAATTATAAATTCAAATGCAATGTGTGTGATAGGCCCGAGTTAGACATCCAATTGCTTCATATTATCGTAATGTTTTGTAAGAAGAATCTCCAAATTATCTGCCTAGTGTACATAAAACTAAAACAAAAATAAAGGAAATAAATTAAAATTATTTAAATTTTACTGTAATTTTTCTCGAACCGTTTCATAGGTTAATTTTGTAAGATGAATATTCAAGTCGAATCAATTCATAAAAAATATTAAATTACAGCTTTTATATAAAAGTATTATTTTTTATTTCAAATATATCAAATTTTTTAGTTAAGTTATTGAAATATTGTGTAATATGCTAATTTGAAAATATATATGCGTAATGCATTTTGATATCAGTTAAAAGTCTGATTTCCAGTATTGATCGATCGAATCATCTCAGACGATTGCACAAGAAACTCACTCTTTAAATTTAGAGGGAGCAAATTTGTTTTTCCTTTGTGTGCATCAGATCATCGGTAAATGTCACTATATCCACCGTGTGATTATATATACAATTCTCACCCCATTGTAGCTGTAGGTTATAATTCAAAATTTGGTATTTAAACGCAAAACCCAATTTCCTAAGTTGTAATTATAATAATAAAAAATTATCAAGTAAACATTGATTCGCAATATTAACAGACCTGGAATTAAGGAAAAATTGTTTTTTTAGTTCTGTATGTTTGTCATTTTGAGATTTCGATTTTTTATATTTTTAAATTTCAGTTTTAGTCCGCTATCTTTTTTCAGTAATATAGTACTATAAAATAAACAACAATTGGTAAAAGACGATTGCTCGTAAAGTTGCTTATGCTTAATCTTGTAATGGATTGATTGCTCTTAATATATATTAAATAATATCACAAGTTTAATTTTCCGTAAAAAAAATAATTCGATAAATTTATCAATGATGTGAGTATTTATTTCCGAATTGATTGATATACGTACATGTGCAACAATGTATAAGATTTGTTATTCATGAAAAGAAAAAAATTATTTACGAACAAATATTCGAAAAATAAATTATATAATTCAGAATTTGTTTCAAATTAAAGCAGGAAATAGACCATATTCCATTAGTTAGTGGATCCCAATGTGAAATATAGTGAATCAAGATGCACCGTGCTTACCATTTCCCTGTCTCTCATTCTAGAACAGCACAGGAGGAGGAGAGTCTTACATTCAATGACTTTATACAAAATTATACATTGCCCCTGGCTAGGGTGGGCTATCAGCGCCTTTCAGGGCTAATAATGCAGCTCCATAGGCAGCTTCTGTTTGAAGTGCACTTCGCACTGGCAGACCAAGCACCCTCTCTCGTATAGCGATCCACTTCTCGTTTTTGGACCCGCCGCCCGCAGTGAACACTTCTTCAACTGGGGTTGCACCTAATTCCTTCAGTAAGTTGTAGCCCTTGGCCTAAATTAAATGCAAGGCATTTACATGGTGAAGTTCTCTTCCATAATAATAACCAAGGAAAAAGGCTAACTGTAAAGGCAGAAAGAAAAGGGTGGCTTCTTCACCTCAATTCGGGCGATGGACTCAAGAATGCCATGCAAGTACTCGACGTCACTTGCCGGGCGAGGATGCAATCTGATTATCATAATTTAACACAGAGTAGCTTCTAAGATAGCAGTTTTGAGGTAAATGACTGATAGAACCCACATGATAAACATAAAACGTGATTTATATTCCTCCGCATTGAACCTATGACATTTGCAAAACCACGAGCAGAAAAAGAATAGTATTGATGCATGAAAGGATGAATAAAAGCATATTCCGAATTCTTCATTGCCATTTCAAGTTTCAACAGTCAACACATTGTATTTAGTTTAGTAGTAGCTGTTTCGAAATAACTGCATTTCTTTTCAGAAGATGGTTGAGTATTCTTTTGTTTTTGTTCCATCCCCAAGTCACTCAACTTATGAAGCCTCATTCGGTCATTCTTGTAGTGAACCAATTTATTTAAAAAACATCGGGCCATTTTTATTTACACAAGGAATTTCGGCTAATAAGGGGGCAAGATTTTCACAATGACGCTTGTTATTGCTCTTATAGAGAACAGAACGAGTTCTTAGCTCTTACCTGGGTTCCATTTCAGGGTCCGCTACTGGAAATCTTTCCCCAATATCTTGGAGAGGGTAATAGTCAAGAGGAGAGGCTTCAGCAGAATTTATCTGCTCGCTCAGTTTCTTCAGCTGTTCATCTGTAAAAAATTGTCGGAGGACAGCACCGCCTGTGTTGGAAGCTCCTCCAACGAGCCATTTATCATCGAGGCGATGACTATACACCCCAAAACGTGCATCTTCTACTCTTTGGGTGCTCAATAATTTTATAGCAAGTGTTGAACCCAAAGATGTGACCTGATCATGTAGAAGCAACAGTTTCCATAAGTAATCATGGAAAAGCATATATCAGAGAGGGGGAGTCACAAGTATAATAATTAAAACAATTATTTAGCTAATTAAAATAAGGATAGCCCAAAACTAAACATAGGAAAGACAGGAGCAACAAATCGTCCCTGACAAATAATAAAAATAGCTGCCCATGCGGCAAATTCATACGAAAACGAGGTAGCAAGATTCTCACAGCTTGTCCAGGTTGGCCAGCTCTCGCTGCAATAAAGGCTGCAATACTATCTGTGGTTCCAGTGCAAATAACACAATCCTTTGGGAAACCTACAGACAAATTAAATGTTTCTACGTTAAATTTTGGTCCAAATGCAGGGGAACTTCCAAGGAAATATCCAGAGGGAAAATTATCCGACAATATCCAATGAACGTCACAGGATTTTCAAGTTAAGGCAACATATTCTATGATCTAAAACATACCAAGTTGTGTTCTGATGATCTCTTTCATAGAACCAATGGTGGATCCGGGTGACTGAACAATAGGTAAAACACAAGAATATGGCTGAGCGAGAAGCCAAGGGGGATATGACTCTGTTTCTGGATCATAACCCACCTGTCAAAGTACTTAAAGAATCATTTGCAGATTACTATTTTTAATGGTATGCGGAAAAGGTTAAAAAATAAGTGGCCGTGCCCTTTACTCGGAAAAATCCGACCTTCAAAGCATTGTTGTAATCAGAAACTCCGAGTCTGCCATGAAGAAGCCACAACAACCAGTCTGCTTGATGCAACAACATTGCTGATTGTTTTGCTGACTTAAAAGAATTCCACCAATACACAAGTTTGCACAATGTTGAAGAACCAGAACATACTGTGTGGTTAACAGGAGCGATGGCCTTCACCAATGGCAAAGCCTCGGGACAACTCTCATTGTAGAGGAATGGTCTACACAAGGGTTCACCTGTTGTGCTACATGGATAAAAAAAAATTGGGTAAAAAGCTGAAACTAGAGTAGCAACAAAATAAGGAAGAAAATTCTCGTGAAAGTTTTTTGATAAAAAATTCAACCTATCAACAATGAGAGTTGTTGCAGAAGTACCATCCACGGAAATGGACGCAACAGCTGCACGAAGACTAACTGGGATATCTTCCAAGAGGGCAAAAAGGGTAGTTCTCCAAGATTTCACCCAATCTACGGCTTCTTCACTCTTTCTAAGAACACATTTACAAGCTTATGCATGCATCTTATAAAAGAAGCAGACCAAAAACTGCAACTAAAATGCCAACAGGAATACGAAGCTTAAATTAGTGCAGTAATGGCCCAAGAATTACCATATACAAGGGGTAATCCCTCTTGCCTTCGGCTTGTATGTTTCCATCCTTGTCAATCAGAGCATACCGAGCACCGGACGTCCCGAAGTCCATTCCAAGATAGAGTTTCCCCTCATCCTTAACTTCAGCGTCCATCATGTCCTTACTAGCCCTCACACTAGCAGTTCTTGATTCTAGCTTCTTAAATACGTTGAATCCCAACATTTTTGAAGTTAAAGTTCTTGGATAATTATTCCCTGTCACGTGGATTGAAAATAAATCACCATTTACAAATGGTTTTGTGTCTCCTTTGATCCCTTGTTCTTTGCCAGATTCAATGGACACTAAACAACATAGAGATTAGAGCAGCTGCTCCATTTTTCTCAAATTACTAAAAAATACAGCATCAATATTCAAAGTCGATTTGGACTTAGAGGGTGCACAAACAGCCAACTATTAACAACACAATAAGAAGACTTAGCAAGAAGTTTCTACGATCAATTTCCCCTACAGAAGTTATGCTCCATTTAATTAGAACTCAACCTTAAATTTAAATAAATTTATATCAGACGGAGAGCAAAATTACTGAATTTCTGAGATTTGGGCAGATGGATAAGCAACGAACACGAAGGATTGTGAAGTGAGGCCACCATTTCTTCCACCCAACTAGACTGGTGATCAAGTGAGATTTTAGCGGCATTTCATAGTTCTGTCTCCCGGGTTTTAAGCTAAAAGCGCATTTCCAAATTAGCAACTTTAATTTCTTAGGAGTAACGGGAATTTGTTGGTAGGCTGGGTAATTGGGCCTTTATTTGGGCCATATGGAATCCTAATTTTTTCAGTGGCTCGAAATCGTGTTCGCAAGATCTAATTAGGCCTTTATTCGTCCGTGACTCTGTGCAGCGACCAAATTTCACATTTCACAAAAGAACAAATATTCCAGGACTAAAATCACACTTTTTATAACACAATCACACTTTAATATAACACAATATGAAACCACTCGAGTTGTCCCCACAAATGAGGCCTAAAAGCACATGGTTAGTTGAATTTGGCCTAAGATTCTTTGAAGCAAATAAACATAATATATAAATAAAAAAATCAGCAAAATGAAAATCAATCAAAACCCAGAAAAAAAACAAACTTTATTTTCCCAAATCTAAATGAAATTTGGACCTAACATAAGACAGCTTTGCATGAAGCTGGTGAGGTCGTCCCCACAAACGCAACTTTAAATATCGTGTTTCCCTTTTCGACCATATTTAATGTCATCATCCTTTTAGGTTTGGGTTAGTTAAAAGAAAACTTCCCCTCTCTCCCAACATCTCAATATGTAATTCATAATTAGTAATTACTCCTTCATCTTTTCCCAACCGTTACATTAAATAATAAATCATAGTGTTCAGGAATTTAGGAATACGAATAGGTCGCCCCTGGAACTATTTCATTTATATCAGATTAGAATATAATTGGTCGTATACTTGTTCCTTTGGATTGGTTAACCAAAGCTTTTTGGCATCAAACAAACTATAATATATGGAGACTAAATCCGAAACATTTTATAATAATAATAAGTTATCACATCAACTTCAAGAAAAGTTTAAACAAAAACAACTTTGAAACATAAGCCACAACTCATGTCACCAACTATTGTATTTTCTTCAATTAATATAATATAATATAATATAATTAAATAAGCAGCTACCACTTTTAAATTTTAATAAAATATATTTTATATTCTATACGAAAGAATTTCAAAAAAAAAAAAAAAAAGAAGAAAGAAAGAAAGAAAGAAAGAATAAATAGAGAAATTAGAAAAATCTAACCAGTCCATGCTCCTCAGTCTTCTACACTCATTCTGCTACTCTTCTTTTGTCTCAAAGAAGAAGAAACGAAGCATTCTCTCTCTACCGCCATTTTCCACACTCATATATATACGTGTGTGTGTGAATACATACAAACTCAACCGTATGTATATATGATTGCTTCTCTACTGAGAAGCTTCTTCTTCACACTATAATTCTGCTGAAAAAGGCAATCGATTGAAAATCGAGCAATGTTGTTCACGCCATGTGATTTCTGACACTGCACACGCTTCACCGATACACACGCAACGAATTTTCTCAAAGTGGCGTTGTTGATTTGAGCACTGAATTCCAGCAATGGCGGCTTCATCTTCCAGGGGGAGGAGCAGATCACCATTCCATCTTGTGAAGCCTTCGAGCTCGTACTCTTCGACTTCTTCTTCGTCTTCATTTGTGAACGGTCGCTTGATGCAGCGGTCTTGCTCTTCCTCCGCGACTTCGTTTTATGGCGGTTCGGGTAACGGAGCAGGAGGCGGCGCGTATGGTTCCAGATCAATGACACCTGGCGGAATCGGAGGAGATCGTTCCCGAAGGTATAGTGATCGATCTCCTGTTGGTTTTCCTTTGATGGACGAGCAGCTGATTGGGGAGCCACTCGAGACGACATCGAGATCAGGGGATAGCATACTAGTTACTATACGATTTCGACCTTTGAGGTGAGTTTGGAAAATTGTAGATCTCACTGGATTTATTAGATTTCGAATTTTGCAATATGGAGGAAGCTGCGGCTGGTGGGAAAAATTGGCAGGATTAATTCATATTACTTGCATTCTATGATGGCAGTGATAGAGAATACCAACGAGGTGATGAGATAGCGTGGTATGCAGGCGGTGACAAGATTGTGCGGAATGAATATAATCCGACGAACGCCTATGGATTTGGTTTGACCTCCTTGCCTATTTCATACTTGTTTCTGTTTTAACCGAGAATATATGTACTCTTAACTCGCATTCAATCTTCTTATGTGTGGTTAATTTTAGATTTTGGCACTATAACTATGAATACTTTATGGGGAGTTGAAATAAATATACACTAATGAATGGCGTACCATGCTGCCAGAATTATGATTTTGGCGTCTTATTTACTTGACTAGGGAATTTGACATATTATTTGTTTGATTTGCTATAACAGATAGGGTATTTAGATCTGACGCAAGCACTCCAGAAGTGTATGACGTAGCTGCTCGACCTGTTGTTAAGGCTGCAATGGAAGGTGTAAATGGTATGCTAAACTGGCTATTTTTACTTTTACATCATTTATTTGTGATATGAACTGCTTCTGATGTACTTGCGGACTATGTTGAATAAATGTATAACCATGTTGTCAAGTGATGCTAATCCACAACGTAGGCTGCATGGTGGTGACAGTTAGCGATGGATTATATGTAATAAAAGCACCCTAGACTTTCACATTGTTGACCTTTATGGCTTAGGTGGATGACAACACTAGTCACAAGTTTCTGCAAACTAACACTGATTCGCTGTCTTACAGGAACAGTATTTGCTTATGGTGTTACAAGTAGTGGAAAGACACACACTATGCATGTAAGTGATATCCACCATGGTGATGCATACTTGTTCAAATTCTGTTGCAGCACATAGTTCGGATAACTTCAGGACCAACTTAACCACAAGGCACAAACTACTCATGGAAACGGCAGTTGGAAGGAAATTTGAATTAGAATTCACTTCCCTTTTGTCATCGTGCTGTTATTTAATATACCTTTCCTATAGCTGATGGTGGTTCCTTTGTTTTCATACGAAATGGTATCGACCATATCCCACTTATAGACACTTAGGATATGATTATGTATGCCTGGAGTTTAAGTTTGGTGGTTACATAACGGACACAGGATAACATTGGTGAATACGATGAACTCATGGATAAATATAGTGTGAATATGATTGCCTTTGGGACATCAAACTCCAAAAGCAAAAAACTTCATTGTGGCCGTGCAGATGAGATGTTCATATACTTTCACATTTTTAAGTTGTTGGCAAACATTGAAATCCTTTTTTTTTTTGGCCCCATTTGCTGGTTCCTTTGGCGCTCTCTATTGAAATTGTAACTTTCATATACCTCAATGATTGTCATTGAGTTCATGGTTCTGCAACACTTGTCTTACTAGGGAGATCAAAGTTCTCCTGGAATCATACCGTTGGCCATAAAAGATGTCTTCAGCATTATTCAAGATGTAAGTTCAGTTGAATCTTTATTAGTCTCCTACTTCAATTCTATTCATTGCATCTTAATGCACCATTGCACCAGTATGCATAATATTATGTTCGTCAATTTATATAATGTATTGATGATTGATCCATTGTCCTTCAGACTCCAGGCCGTGAATTTTTACTTCGTGTATCATATCTAGAGATCTACAATGAGGTTAGTATTGTAACGTGTAATAGTACCCTTTCCAATGCATAACTCTCAAGCATTCGGAATTATTTTATGAATTCATGCAATGAAGATCATTATGAGCACCTTTTTCCTGACCCTATTGATTAGTATTGTTGCAGTTTAGCTTTCCTTCTTTGTGAAATACCCCTTACAAATTTTTGAATAGCATCTACGACTTAGTATCTTCTAGTATAGAAGTGTTATTGTATATCTGAAGGCCTGTCGGACCGTGCTTTTCTCATCTCACTGTTTTCAGGTGATCAATGACTTGTTGGACCCAACTGGCCAAAATTTACGTGTTAGAGAAGATGCACAGGTTTTTATATACCAAATTTCTTCTGCTTTTATGTTGTTATTAATTATTAATTATTAATATCTTTTGTGTAATTTGCTAATTGCAACTAGTTTTGGATATTCCTTTTCGAATGATTATGGATGAATGTTTTGGGTATTTCCATATTTGCCTTACCTCAGCTGCCTTTCTATACACTAACTGCATATTCATAATATGATGTCCGGTGAATCTAATTATAAAGGATAATACTAAAGGTACAACCAATATATCTTACAACGATATTTACAACAATTATATCGTGATATTTTGTTATTATATCGTGATATTTTGATATTATATCATGATATTTTGCATTCAATGTATCATGAGATTTGATAAATTAAATTTTTGTATTGAATTTTGTATCTTGTAAAAATTGTTGTAAAAATTTCGTTGTACTTGTAGCATTACTCAATTATAAATCTTCCGTAAAAAAAATCAAGCCGATTTATCACGTGAGTTTAAGTAACATTGCTTAATTTTTAGCTCTCGCAGATTTGTTGGATCAGTTAGGTTTTTAAGCTCATACTCGTTGGATTAATGTTTATCTAATACTTAAGCTCATACTCGTTGGATTAATATTTATCTGATAGTCAATGCCATTATTAGTCTGCTCTAAGTTGCTCTGCGCATTATTTTCATTTGACTCTCCCTTGATTCATGTGCTCAGGGAACTTATGTCGAAGGGATAAAAGAAGAAGTTGTTTTATCCCCTGGACATGCACTTTCATTTATTGCTGCTGGAGAAGGTAATTGTCATCCATTTTCTTTTCTGTTTTTGGATATATGGCCCTAGGTATAGGGTTACTTTAGAGATTTAATTAGTGTGCTTTTAGTTTAATTTTCTGAGTTAATGGTAAGGGATAGAATGCTGGAGTTTTTTCCACTTTTACTTTTGCATGCATAGGCTAATATATTCATTAAGGTTGTCAATCATCTTTCTTTAACTTCAATTTTCTAATTTAATGGCAGAGCATCGACATGTTGGATCAAACAATTTTAACTTGTTCAGCAGCCGGAGTCATACCATTTTTACATTGGTATGCATGTACTTTTGGTACATTATTTAGTTGAGCCCCACTTGACCTCCTTTCAAGTGAATAAACTAGGTTTTGTTTCTCTTGCTCCCAGTGAAAAAGTGCCAGTATTCCTTGGAGAATTGTTAGTTATGCTCCACTCACCAATAACAATGCTGCAGTTTTATTTATGTTCTACTCACCAATAACTTGACCTCCCTACAAGATACGATAATCTTCAAATTTTGGATGTTATAGAAATGGATACGACTGTTTTATAACAAATAAAAAACAATAAATCATGAATACATCAATTATTAAAATTTTAAAAATTGTGTTACAACACATTAAAATTCGAAGATTCTTTATAAACATCAATTTAATAAGCACAAATTATGTTACATGATATAATGTAAGAAGTGCAATTTGTCTTTACCAATAACTCCAAATTATATTTTCAAAATTTGTGTTTAAGAGACACAAAATGGCCCCTACTGTATCCCTGGGAATTGCAAAATGGACCATGTTGCATTCCTTCAGAACTGCAAGAAGTCCCAAACATATCTAACATGGTCAAGATCCTTCTTTAACCGTATCAGATACAATACAAAAATATATTTTTAATTCAATTTTTTAGATACTTCATGTAATTGTATCCACCACCATACCACGTCTGACATGATTTGTGGCCATTTTCGGATTAACCATGCATCATACTACTGATAATTACTGCCTCTCCCTTACTTAAAGTGGCATTTTAGAGTTCAATTTTTTCATGGTAAATGCCATTTTTGTTACTAATGCAGGTTATTAGTTATTTCCCAAAATACTTTACCAAGTGAGTTGTCTTTAGTTCTTATCCAATGACCAACGGGATAAATGGGAAAACTATGAAACGGCGAGTAATTTATTCTAATATATGATTTATTTAGGACACTAAAAATGAAAATAAGATGGCTTAAATACACAGTCAAAACTTCATACCAACTTCTACCGAGAAAAGCTGAATGAGGAAATTACTTGTATCTGAGTGAAATATTAATACTAAAAAGCATACAGTCTTCACTAAACAGTGCACTTGAACTGCTTAGTTTCAGACAACTGAATTCGTATTTGAGTTTCTTACACTGTTTCTAATAATAATAATTTAGTTTCTTACAATTAATTAACTAAACACTGTTACGAAGCCGTTCAGACAACCTTTCCTTCCTCTTCAACACTTCAATATTTGATCTTTTTTTTCCAACCAAAACCAATTATATAATTCGATATAACAGGCAGAAAGAAACAACAAATGCCAGAAATATTTCTATTTTTAATATATTATTCGATAATCAAAAACTCCCTTTGATCCAAAGCTCTTTGTAATTGAAAGGGCATGCATTAATTACAACAATTTGTGTATGTCTATGCAAAGTGAGTGAGATTTGAAATATAAATATTTGTCTTAAAAATTAAGCAGCAGCATCCAAGGTTATTCAAGTCATTTTATAAAAAACTGGAATTGGCATGCGAATTACAAAATATGGGTTATCAATAACGTAACCACATTGTTATTCTGCATATGCATCAGTTGTTGTCTACTTTCCTTTCTTTATTTAAAATATACTTTAAATATCTCTTTAAAGCACGAGATGTCCAAATTGAATGACCAGTGAGGCTTGGCCTCTGATTTAAGTAGAGATTGAGTACACTTCGAAAATTTATCTCTATATATGCCAACGTCTTGTAAATTAATCTGATGAACTTATTCATGCATTATACTTCATGTAATGAGAGAAGAAGAATTTGGAATTAACATGTTGTTTTGTTGGAAAATGCTTTGAAAGCTAAATGTAGATTTGCATATATGAGTAGTAAAGTGCTCATGCTCTTGTCTATGAACGTAAACGATATGGTGTCTTCCTGGTCCTCTTTCCACTGAAATAATGAAGGTGGACAGTTCGCTGAACTGTTGGGAGTTGTCGGCATTAACATTGCATCAACAACACCTGGAGTAGGAACTATGTTTTTAGTCTATTGTATCATTTACGAAGTTGTGGTGTTTCCTCAATGAGCTGTTTTCTTCAGAATGTGTTTCTGCATGTGTGTGACTTACTTTTTGAGCTTTTATTTCATCTGTCTACCTCTTTATTTATCTACCAACATTAACATGTTATCTCTCCTATTCTGTTGCCTAGGGCATTGTTGCCCTTCTTCCATTTTCTGTTGTTATTACCTCTACACGTTATTTTCTTATTCTGTTTTATGTGGGAAATCCTCAGTGGCTATCATTTCTTTTGGTTACAGATGATTGAGAGTAGTGTACACGGGGATGAATATGATGGAGTAATTTTCTCACAATTGGTACGCTTACCTGAATAATTTCGATTGGGAAATACTTGCAATTATAAACAATTATCAATAATAATTATATACTCCAGCACTTTATCATAATAAATTTCACAGTCTTCTGCTTCTGTGTTCAGAACTTGATTGATTTGGCGGGTTCTGAAAGCTCTAAAGCTGAAACAACTGGGCTAAGGAGAAAGGAGGGATCATACATTAATAAAAGTCTGCTAACTCTTGGAACAGTGCGTAGTAGATTTCTGTGTGGTCACTTCCTTTACATTTTGTTGTTATTCATCCCACATCCTTTTCTTTATTTGATGCGTAGTCTTTTTCATGATTCAAGTTTATAGCCTTGGTTGTACAATCACCTGAAACATATTGAGTCAGACCGACACTCTTTTAACCATTGGACTGAGCATGAGATCTCTTTTTTGGATTTTTGTATCAGTCTAAGTGATTCTTTTTCTTGATTCTTTTCCTGATATTGTATGTGATGCGAAGGTCATTGGAAAACTAAGTGAAGGGAAGTCATCACATGTTCCTTACCGGGATTCAAAGCTTACCCGCCTTCTACAATCTTCACTAAGTGGCCATGGACATGTTTCGGTGAGCATGAAAAAACCAACTTTTGGATGCAAAGTTAATTTTTCAAAAAACAAAAATGTGTATTATAAATAGTGGTTTGCATGCATACGAGGATGATCTGGTTATCACTTTTTAAAAAAATTGGTTTCCTCTACAGCACACTTCTTAGTCTTTTGTCATTTGACATTCATTTTCTGTTCCCACTTCCCTGTAGTTTCTTTTTGTCCATTGGTGTAGTTCGCAATCCCATGATTGAGAATTACTGTTAGAAAATACATATATCTGAATGGTATTCCCCAACTTATATGGTTGTCTGTTTCTTCAGCTTATATGTACAGTAACTCCTGCGTCAAGTAATATGGAGGAAACACACAATACATTAAAATTTGCTAGCAGGGCAAAACGTGTCGAAATCCATGCGGCACAAAATAAGGTGTGTCAATATATTTAATTTAGAGTTCAGAGTTTGATTCTTGTTCAGTAGTAGACTCAAATGGTTGTGTTTATTTGAATGTTTCAGATAATTGACGAGAAATCTTTGATTAAGAAGTATCAACGAGAAATATCTTCTCTCAAAGAAGAACTAGATCAACTAAAGAGGGGAGGTGTTGCCGGTATCAACCATGAAGAAGTTTTAACCTTAAGACAGCGGGTATGTATGTGTCTTATGGTATCTTGATAAAGACAGGGAAATTGGAGAATCCGAGATAATGGTACTGAGAGCTAATATAGTTGTTTATGAGAAATCTTTTATTATATAGTTGGAAGAAGGGCAAGTAAAAATGCAATCAAGATTGGAGGAGGAAGAAGATGCGAAGGCTGCTCTATTGAGCAGAATTCAAAGGCTGACAAAGTTAATTCTTGTTTCCTCAAAAAATAATATACCAGGGTATACAAGTGACGCGCCTTCTCACCAGAGGAGTCGTTCTACTTCCGAGGATGATGTGAGTTGCTAACTCTGATTTATCTATTTATTCTCCCATTTTCAATCTACACTTTGACCTATCTTCGCAAAGTTCAAATCCAGATCATTGTTTCATTACCTTGAATGTGCTTCAAAGTAATGGATTTGGATTGACTTTATTCTTATCTTACTGATTTTGCGTATAATGTTGAAAGAATGAGCTTTAATTTATCTACTATTGTTAATTATCTCTAGGTTTTCCTGAATTGGTTGTGTTAAATTCTTTGTACACCATTTATTCTCTGTGGCACTTAAATACTATATTCGTTGTATCTGTTACGTTAAGTAGACAAAAAACAACTTCCATTTTTTGTTCACTATCTTACTGTTGTTTTGTCGAGCAGAAGTTGGATGTTATTCATGATGGATCTTTAATGCTTGATGGGGAGAATAAAAAGAATCTCTTATCTTCTGATTTAGCTTTACTATCAGACATTAATGAATTTAAACATAGAAGATCATCCAGCAAGTGGAATGATGATATATCCCAAGCTGGCAGTACAATATCCGAAACGACTCTTGCGGGTGAACTTATCAGTGGTTCTTCCTGCGTGTCAAAGCTGCCTATAGTATGTTGCAACTTCTTCTCCGCAAAAAAATTATATTTTTATTGAAATGTTGTTTAGACTTTAATGTAGATCACGTTCTCATTTGCACCCGAAAGTTGTAGAGCTGATAGAGTATTTGATTTTCATAATTTTCCGTTTCATGCATTGTCCAAAAAACTTCAAATATGATCTCTTTTGCATCTATGTGTGGATAAATGTGTACCATTACATTTAAATTAGCTGTCAAGCACTAATTAGTCTTCTTTATACATCATCCTCTGATCTTTTATCATACTGAAGGTGATGCTGTTATTTATCTGCATGATTGTGTTTTAGCGATCTTTTGTTTTCTGTTGAAGCTGATTACTTTTTGTTCTGACATCTATGTGTTGTTTTTAAAGTGCGTTTGTTTTCTGGTCTTTAACACTCTTTGTTGAGATGGATCTAGATAACTTTTTATGTTTTGTGTTGCTTGCAGGATAGGGAGATGATGTCAGATCAAATTGATCTCCTAGTGGAGCAAGTTAAGATGCTTGCTGGGGAGATTGCATTTGGCTCCAGTACCCTAAAACGTCTGCTGGAGCAGTCTGTGAATGATCCAGAAGGGTCAAAAACTCAGGTATTCTACCATACCCTTTTTGAAAATTTGTGGTAAATCCTAGGTTACAAGGACAGGTGTTCTATATTACTATTTTAATTATTTTTCTTTATATTTATTTATGACCTCCCTGTCCCGAATATCAAAAGGTAAAATCTATTGTGCACATTAGCCTCTTTATCTATCCAATTTCTAATCTTGTCCCTGCTCTTTGTTGATGGGATTCATGAATCTCTCTCTCTTTTCTGTATTGTTACTCTGTGCTATTATCAAAATACTTGAGTTGACTTTTGACAAGAGCGTGTCTGATAGTTTTCTCATCCATTATGCTTCTGCATTGCATTTCTACAGAGACCGCATCCTGTAATCTTCATCCAATTGTCGAAGATCAGTTCTTAGTTTTTATTACCCCCATGTCTTTATTTATATTAAACAAGTTATGATACTTTTCCATATAAATCTCTAACATTACATCTTTTCATCTTCTCAACTAAAGACTAAAGTTTTATTTGATCTCAAGTACTGTAATTCTGGGATAATGTAGGGTACACACACAAGAATGATAGCATTTAAACTACATCTCAAGATGTGCTGTTGTATAGAAATTTTCAGTTTGTGTTGATTAGTATGAAAAGTAGTTCTATCTGGAGAATCATTAAATGGTGTTAGTCTGTGCTTATATGAGTGTTGAGTTCTCATTGTCTTGTATTATGAGCCACATAAATTTTTGGTAAGGTCATGTGCTGATTTTAAATTCACTTAAATGCCCTGTATTTTGACGGACAGATTCAGAACCTGGAGCATGAAATCCAAGAAAAACAAAAGCAGATGCGTGTTTTAGAACAGAGAATAGTTGAGAGTGGGGAAGCTTCAGTTGCTAATGCCTCTATGGTTGAAATGCAGCAGGTCAATTTTTTTTTTTTTTTTAAGAAACACATGCTACTATTTTCTGATTAACTCACGGGAAAAAGGTATTCCTCTCTTGTAACAGACGGTCATGAAATTGATGGCTCAGAGCAGTGAGAAGGGGTTTGAGCTTGAGGTTTCGCTTTTTTCTTGCCTCTTGATTATTTTCGTTGCCTATGACTTGTTTCATGAATTTGCTATATAATACTTCCTTTGTCCAAATCAAATGCTCCCTGACTCCCACGGAGTGATTATTTATGAGTTTAAAAAAGTGGAATTTTGAATATCAAATTTAGACATTCTAAACAGGATAAAGGGTGTAGTATATCTTATATTTGTTAGAAATTTTCATTATTCAATATTCACATAAACAGATTCGATTTTGTTAATCCCTGTAGTTTTATAATGCAGATTAAGTCTGCGGACAACCGTGTACTACAAGAACAGCTGCAAAACAAGGTTATTTAAATCCTCCAAGTTATTTTGAAGGATAATGTTAACTTATGTTTGTACAATATGTGATCAGCTATCTATCTACATTTGATTATTTCACATTTGATTAAAAGCAGTTGATTCTTTTGTTATTGCAGTGTGTTGAAAACAAGGAACTGCTTGAGAAATTTGCCCACCTGGAGCAGCAACTAGCATCAGTCAGTAGCGACAAGGTGCCATCAGCTTCTGAGCAGTGTGTCTCTGATGAATTTCCTGATGAGTTGAGAAAGAAAATGCAATCTCAGGTACGATTTTCAACTTCTGGTTATAATACTGATTTTGTTGTGTTGTTCATCTGGGGTTTTGTTATTAGTCTGACACGACTGATTCAGTTGGTACAGCTATGAACTATGGTGTACTTTTTAATTGATAGGAGTACAGTGGTTGCCCTAGAATGTTAAGTGACAGGTCTATATGCTAGTAACCAAAATGTTTTTGATGATATAAGAACACATGATTTGATTCCTTTATACTGTGTGATATCATTGATTTCCATATTATAATTAAATTTATGAGAAGGATGAGTTTTGGGGTATTTAAGTCAACATTGTTTTTGCTCTACGCAGGAAATTGAAAACGAGAAATTAAAACTTGAACATGTACAGATTCTAGAGGAGAATAGTGGATTACGAGTGCAAAATCTGAAACTTTCGGAGGAAGCATCTTATGCCAAAGAATTAGCAGCTGCTGCTGCAGTTGAACTAAAGAATTTAGCTGGTGAAGTTACTAGGATGTCGGTACACAATGCCAAACTAGAAAAAGATTTACAAGCTGCTCGTGAGTTGAACTCTAGAGGTGGTAACCGCAAGAACATTGATGTCCAAAGGACCGGTCGCCGTGGTCGACTTTCTGACCGAGCAAGTGATGTTTCTACAACTGTTAGCGGTGACTTTGAATCTTGGAATCTTGATCTGGATGTTCTGAAATTGGATTTGCAAGCTAGGAAACAACGGGAGGCTGCTCTCGAGGGTGCCTTGTCCGAGAAAGAAATTTTGGAAGATGAGTACAGGAGCAAGATTGAAGAGGCAAAGAAGAGGGAGGCCTCCCTCGAAAATGATCTGGCAAATATGTGGGTTCTTGTTGCTCAGTTAAAAAAAGAGGGAAATACGATGCAAGAGCTTAAGATTACTCACCCACAGAATGAGGGTACAGATCGAATTAGTGAACCAAAAGCTGCTGATGTTGAGTGGAGAGATCAATTCCTGGAAGATAAACATAATGAGGAAAAGGATCAAATTAGAGAACCAAAAGCTGCTGATGTTGAGTGGAGGGAACAAATCCTGGAAGATAGAGATGCTTCGGATGTTTCAATGTCAGCTTCTACTGCTACCAAAGATGAGCCTCTTGTGGTGCGCCTGAAAGTAAATGCGTCCCTACTTTTTTAAGATATGTGGTTTCATGTTACATGGATTCTCAACTCCATTCTCTATTTGAAACCTGACCATGTTTCCCGGAATTCTTTCAGGCTCGAATGCTGGAGATAAAGGAGAATCAACTAAGGTACACTGAAAATGGAGATGGAAATTCTCATGTATGTAAAATTTGTTTTGAAACACCTGCAGCTGCAATGCTTCTTCCTTGTCGTCATTTTTGCTGTAAGCTTACTGGTTTAGCCTTCTGAATTTACGCTTGAAGTTTGATGAAAGGGCTGATGGGCCGGGAATGTTTACATTTTACATTTAAAATTTGCAATCACACGAGGGATGTTGATTGGTCTTGTTCGCTTGAATCGCTTCGTATTTTCGGCCCCTCTTAACGCTCATGATTGGGGCAGCTGATTGACTTACATTTTGATGTTTTATTGCAGTATGTGAATCTTGCTCTCTTGCATGCTCCGAATGTCCAATTTGCCGAACAAAGATTGTAGATAGGATTTTTGCTTTCACCTGACATTTCGAAGTGAACCTTGAAAGAAAAGGTAAAGATTAAAAATTCTATATCAAATGATTTCATATATGGCAATAGAAGCATTTTGGTTTTCTTTAAAAGCATAACAAATTTTGGCACGGGATTCTCATAAATATAGCAAATCCAGCCAAGTTCTTCTCAGCTTTTCCTTAACAAACTCTGTCTAACAAACTGTAATGTTTCACCTATTCATTTAGCGGATTTATTAGAATCGGTCAGATAAACCGGATAGTTCTCATTTATTAAATTTTTTCTGCATAGCCGTTGTTTTGTTCACCGTTGTGGGCAATTGTAATAATAATTATAAAACTGTATTTAATTGTTAGGAACATTTTGATTTTCCTCCCTCAAATGCATCAATTTGGAAAATGTAGAATTTATGAGAATGGGGATTGAAGGGAAGGGAAAGTCAAAGAATTGGATTGGAATGAGAGAAATTTAGAAAGAAAATTTAGAATATATAGAAACCCTGTCTATACCTTTTACGACGTAGGAAGCATATCCATTGTTATATTGATTTGAAATTCACCGGCATATGTATACACTGCCAACATGTTTGGTTCCCCATAAACGGGCTGTGTGACAGATAACAAACCTGTAGGTTTTGTGTATAAGATCTGCTTTGGAAAAAAACAAAAATTAATTAAAGAAACCACAGTGTGATGCCAGTTATAATTTCCTTCTCTTCCTCTGTCTTGCAGGGAATCGACCATTGTTCATACTGTATGTAATTCATTGGAACGTATACACCTCTTGTGCATTTCTTTTTATTTCTCCCTCAAAAAACGAGTCTGCTATACCATTGCCTTGCGAGGGGTTAGGAAGCTAAATAGTACTCTTAACCTTGTGTAAAAATCACTTAATGTAAAATGTTCCTATGCCTGCGAGGAGCAGAGGGCCACCGGCCAATAATGTCCAGTCCAGCTACAATTTATCATTTATGTTATATCGTCGGTTATATTTATAAATATAATCCATAAGATTCTCTTTCTTTCCTTCTGTCGTCTTGGAAGTTACATTTTAGCTCTGTATTTACTGCTTATGAACTGAAAATTGGATTTGCTAATACACTGATCTTTGTTAAATTATTCGAGAAGAATTTCCAATCATTGGCTTGAGACAAATAATCATGTCGGGATGATACGTTAACCCCCCCTAGGAAGATTTGGGGCAAAGAGATCCGTCAATTTTTTTTATTTTTTATTTATCTTTATGTTGTTATCGTATTTTTAACATCAAACGATACCGAGAAAATGGAAGGATGGAGAGGAAGTAATGGAATCTCTGGAAGATGATTTTTTTTTTATATATATGCCTCTGTGGTCTGTGGATACGAAATTCGTAGTTTCAAAATTATTTTATTGGAAATTGTTTTTGGTTGAGAATCGATTTCTAGTCAAAACACGAAAATGTCTTTTTTATTAAAATAATTGTTCGATCCAAACATATTCCAATATACTTGCTATTTCAATGTGCGTTAATTTCTTGGATAGGCTAAATAGGCCAACAAATTGTTAAATTGAACTGATTACCAAATTACGAAGGCATAAGTTACACTCTTTAAATAAAATAAAAACTAACATTTATTTCCCGTAGACTTCTCAAGTTTTAGTTCTTTTTAAAGTTATCAATTGAATTTTTAATAAAAACTATTTCTGGTTATCAATTGAATTTTTAGTTCTTTTCCTATACTTTTTGTTGGGTGAACGGAGAATTTTCTTTTTGGTTGATTAATTTTGTATCCATTGAATAATCTCTTTTAATAAATGCTATACGCGATTATCTTTCCAAAAAAAAAAAAAAAAATTCATTTACATCGTTCTATAAGTTTTCTAAGCTTTGCTCAAATGTTTTATTACAATTTTGTGTATTGATTATTTATATTGACATCAATCAACTATTTAATTATTTATCTCGTATAATCAAATTAATATCTGGAAAATTTTTAATATCGATATATTCTTTATATCTTTTTATATTTATATAATATAAATATAAATAATTATTGAAAAAAAATATTTAACATTGGTTGAATGCAATTTCACGTGCGTGTCACGCGATTAATTTTCCACTTTCAGCTGTTCATTTTCTATACGGAACGAGACTCGACTGGAATGGTGGTGGTCTCCGCTTTATTTTTTTCGATCACAAACCCTAATTCTTGAAGAGCGAAGAACAGTGTCCGAGACTGTTGAGTATATAAAGGGATTATCTAGATAATTCACGAGGTTAATTGTCCTTTATCGGAGCCTAAACCGGTAATGGTGAGTGCTTGCACCCCTTTCGTTCATGGTGCATTACGCTTGTTATTCAATACACGAGTGTCACTCGGATGAATGTGTGAATTGGTTTTCAGTGTTCATTGATTTATTTTCGTTTTTTTTCTTAATTACTTGGTTTTGCTGATGCTAAAAGTGGCGACTTGACGATTATCGTTTACCTATTTTCTCTCGGGTTATCGTGATTTTTTGTCGGAATTTTCTTATTTTGTCTTCCAAATTGTGTATTTTGGATATTCACCTAATTGTCTGAGTCGTTTGTTGATCAGCGGGAATGCCAATTAATCTATACTGGTTTTCATGTGACAAGTCAGTTCTCGAATTTTATTTTTTTAAAAAAAAATCCAAATTTCATAAATGACCTTTGAATATGATATGCATCGGCAACTTTGTAGCAGTATTATGTCTCTTGTATAAACCCGATTCAGTTGAAAGTATTGCATCAGTTGGAATTTCAGTAAAGGTTTGAGTTAAACGTGAGTATAATAAGGCAGGGAGTGGACTAATGCCATGGTGTTTAATAATTAGTTCTCAATTGGAGTCCTGAAAAAGGTTAAATATTGGTAGACTTTTGAATCACTATTTCTTCCAATCAAAACCATGTTTTGAATCTTTAACGAAGGCAAACAAATGGGCCCTAAAATTATGAACTCTGTATCTTTGCCATTTTTTCGGATGTCATGACCAAGATGATTAAGCCAGGAATACGTGAAGCAGTTTGAACTGAAGTGTTGTTTTCATCTCTCATAAGCAGTGTTGTAAATGGCGGGAGGCGGTGGCGGTGCGGTCCGTAACCGCCTACCGCCTCAGCTGCCTAGGGCGGCGCATAGGCGGTTGAATTTTTTTTAAGCATTTTCTATTGATAATTATATATAGTCATGCAATGTAATAAAAAATAGTCATATTTTTTTATGTAAGATGTGTAATTAAATAATTTTTATGCATAAAAAAAGCTTCATAAATATAATACCATCTATACAAGGTGCAAAAATGAAAAACAAAACCAAAGTAACTAGTGTTTTTGAAATAAGTCAATAGCTAGGGTTTTAAAATGGGTAGACTTTGACTAGGTTTTTAAAATTTATTGACTTTTGACTAGTATTTTAAAATTAGTTAACTCTGGACTTTTGACTGAATTTAAAAATGTGTTGACCGCCTTGGCCGCCTCACCCGCCTCACCCGCCCGAGCGCCCGCCACCGCCTCCTCGCTCGCAGGACAGCTGGGCCGCCTGAAAAGGCCGCCTCATGCCAAGGCGTGGCGGTCGAGGGCCACCTACCTCCTAGGCGGCCGCCTCGACCGTCATTTAGAACACTGCTCATAAGTCATAATGACCTCATTCATTACTAATTGCTACTTATAGTGATTGTTGCTTCCTGAGTTATTTGCTGATGGTTTTTTAATTTCTATTGCTGGGAAATTCAAACCTGAAATTTGCAACAGACTACTCCTTTAATTGCAGGACTTGCGATTGCTGCTGCTGCTTATGCTGGTAGATATGGCATTCAGGCCTGGCAGGCATTTAAAGCAAGACCACCTACTGCTAGAATTCGTAAATTTTATGAAGGTGGTTTCCAGCCTAAAATGACTAGGAGGGAGGCGGCTCTAATTCTTGGTGTAAGGTGAGTTTAAACCTTCTTGACGCAACATATGTTAATGGTATTGTTAATCGTGCTTTGTTTGATTCCTTAGTCTATGTTTCCTTTTGAGGGGGCAGATTTCTTAAAATGTATGTTACTGTTGTCGTCATAAAACATTGGATATATTGAAAATTCTTATAATTATTCAAAAAAACAAAGTGCACAAGCATGTGTGCAGAGAGACATGAGTTTGAACTTTGGATCATCTTTTTTTTTTTTTTTTTGAGAGAAAATAATCATTAATAAGATCAAATATTCAAGTCACGAGATACAATGGCACTGAAACCAAGATGGAACAACGCGATTCACAAATTCCAGTTTCGATCCCGAAATCAGAAGTTTGAACTTTGGATCATCTTAATCCAAGTGTGAGGCTGGAAAATTTGATGTACAATTTATAAAGATCTTTCGAGTTAATTGCATTTGGCCAGAGCCAATTCATGTATAATGATAGACAAACATGCCTGATTCTTGATAAGATTTACGAATCAATTTATGGACACATAATTTGAAATTCAGGCACAAATTGACCAGATCAACTCAAACGAAGCTCGGAATTTAATGGCTCGATTTCTTGTGAAGTTTCAAGATTTTGTTCCTCCCTTTCTTGTTTCTAAATTTCAAAAATTGCTCACCTATATAATCTAAGGCTGTTACGAATTCTGAATTTCTGTAATCTCATAAAATTGGATGCTAAGTTCATGTCTCCTCCGCTTTTCAAATCGATACTTGGTTATCAACAAAACCCTATAAATGCAATGATGTTTGAATCTTTTGACCATGGATGCTCGAGTGTTTTTTGCCGTGTTTAACATTTGCTTCATTGATATGAAACTGCTGTATTATTTTTCTGTTAGTATAGCCCAATCCAAAGAGGGTGTATTCAATCTGGAAAATTAATGACTTTTATGGATTTTAGAAGTATAGTGGTATTCAATCATGACTTTCATATACTCTATAAAAGTCTAGTGGTATTCAAAATAGACTTTTTTAGATTTTTAAAAGTCAAGTGGTATTCAACCTTGACTTTTAAAAACTCTACAAAAGTCTAGTGTTATTCAAAATGTCAATGAACTTTTAATAACTCCATGAAAATCATGGACATACAAATATTAATGCTTAAGATACAACTATATTTTGTAAAAAAAAGTCTTTGGTCTAACCCAAAGATTTGGATGGATTTCTAAACTTATAATTTTCATCTTTTTTTCATATTTCCTCACTATCTCACTCCTCTCTATCTCACATTCTCTCATATTCAAAATGAATTAATATATATATATATATATATATATATATAAATATATCTAAACTTATAATTTTCATCTTTTTTTCATATTTCCTCACTCCTCACTATCTCACTCCTCTCTATCTCACATTCTCTCATATTCAAATATATATATATATATATATATATATATATATATATATATAAATATATCTAAACTTATAATTTTCATCTTTTTTTCATATTTCCTCACTCCTCACTATCTCACTCCTCTCTATCTCACATTCTCTCATATTCAAAATGAATTAATATATATATATATATATATATATATATATATATATATATATTCGTTCTTTTCCTAAAATCAAAATAAAAAATATTATTTAAAAATTTGAAATTTTCGAAATATTTTGTTCTTTTTAATTTATGACTTATAACAATAATTTTAATATTTAATGATAATAATATATGATTCAAAAAATTATAATATGATTTAATTCAAATATTTGAATAGCGGATAACAGACATGATAAAAAATAAAAATTGACAAATAAATTTTTATGATATAATTGATAAAATAATTTATAATTTATCATATGTTTTTTTTAAAAAAATAACTTTACACAATCGCAAAGTTTTTTAGTTTATAATTTTGTTACATTAATATATATTATATATATATATATATACATTTAAAATAAATGAAATCCATTTCATCAATAAATTAAAAAAATATTTCAAATAAATTAATTATTTATGTCAAATAATTATTATTTTAAAAAAATAATAATAATAATAAAATATATTAAAGATACAAATTCATGTAATTGTATGAAAAGTTTACAAATCTCTATAAAAGTCTTGCAAAAGTCTACAAAGAATTCATGAAAACCTGTTTGTAAATCCGTGAGATTCTATAAAAGTCAATAATAATTCATAAACTTCACAAAAGTCTATCATTTTAAAAAGTCACTGAAAGTCATTAAAACTCTGGATTGAATACACCTCCCAAATTTCTTGAAACCTGGAAATTATGTTGTGTTTATCATGTGTCAGTGCATCAAATGATTGGATTTACCTTGATCAGGGAAAGCACCCCACCCGATAAGATAAAGGAAGCACACAGGCGAGTGATGGTAGCAAACCATCCTGATGCAGGTGGTAGCCATTACCTCGCTTCTAAAATAAACGAAGCTAAAGAAATACTACTTGGGAAGGCGAAAAGCAGTGATTCCGCATTTTAACTCCGATGGTGATTTGGTGAACTTTTGACAGCTGAAAATAAGCATGAGACACGGCCCAAAACCGAGAAATCTCCTCTGGATGAACCATTCAAGTTTGTTCCTCTACAAAATAATCGTGTAAGCTTTTGGGCCCTTGCTGTGTGTGATTCCTCAATATGATGTAAATGTAGATTATTTGTGGAAAATCACTTCTTCTTCCTTTTTTTTCCTTGACAAAGTCATTTGACTGCTGATATAAATAACCTTGATTTTTTGCAAGTTGATCGAGACATGAATCGTTCATATTCAACAAAGAGGTCCACTCTAAAAGATATGAGTTTCATTAGTAAGATAGTGGCGATCTAGGAAGTTGAAAAATCACATGTAAAGTTTCATTTTTGTTCATTTTTTGTTTTGATTTATTTTGAGATTCAACTCCAAAATCAATGGACTTGAATCTACAAAATTTATTGGGTTCCTCGTTTGCGCATACCAACTATTCAGAAAAGAGGAAAGTTGAAATAAAACTAGGAAAAGTAAGAAATTATGAAAATACGGCTGGCCTATCAACACTATTCATGTGGAATAATGAAAATCGTTTTTGTTTCAAAATATATATAATTTTAGACAATGACATATTTAATATCGTCTATAAATCAACATTTATTAATATATATTTTTTAACATAAATAAATTATTTGGCTTAATTATTTTAATTTCGTATTTTATACTAATTATGATGACATTGGTGTCTGGTTTATTTTTCTATCAAAAAATTTTAAAATAAAAAATTTATATATCTTTAAAAATTACATTATTTGGGTTGTCTAATGAATCAATTTTGTGAGATATATCTCAAACTCTATTCATGGAAAATGTTTTATTTTTATGTTAAAAATATTATTTTTCATTGAAAATATGGATCAGATCGACCCGTCTCACAGAATACATGTAACATATTCTACTAAGATATCTATCCTATTAGATAAACATTCATGAGTCATGCCGTCTAAACTCAACGATATATCTGGTCCACACAATCATGAAATTTTGCTTCCCTGTTCTTCTGTATGTAGTCTCTCACATTTGATCACATATCTGCAAAATTAAATTTCCATCTTAATATATCAGCGATATAAATATCATAACAAAATTAAAATAAAAATATATTACAGTAACCAGAAGGAGAAGCTGTGCCATCCAGCAAATCTTCAAAATGCCAACCAGGTGAAGTCTCCATCAGATACTCTGGTATGCTACTAGTTGAAGCCGAACCCCGCTGGCTAACCGGCTGGCTCGATTCGTTTACACACCTGTGATCACTCGATATTGATTCTGAACAATTTGGATTCGAAATCAAATCCAACCTCAAATCTGTATCATTGCTGGTGCATGTGGCAGTTTGATCAGATTCAAAACCAGCAGCCGAAATCTCGAGTCCGCGGGTGAGAAGAAATCTGCTATGTGTTCTGGTGTGTTGGTTGGCTCTGTGTATGGGAAGGTCACACTCTTTGCAAAGCAAAGCCCTGTCTTCTTTACAAAACAGCAATGCTCTCTTTCCCTATATGTAATACAACACAACAGTATGCATAAAAATCTCGTAAAATATGCATATATATATATATATATATGCATGTTAGATTGTCATATCACATGTTCATGTACAAAAACTTTGGTGATATATAACCTGACAGACGTCGCAGAGCGGAAACTCTTTGAACTCGCGGTGGTTGCGTTGAAGGGCGAAGCGGTGGTGCTTGGCGGCGAGCTTGTTGGCATTATGAACTTGAGCGTCGCAGTTGCTACAAAGGGCTGCCTCATCCGCAGTGCAGAAAACATATGCTTCTCTCCCACATTCGTCACACTGGATTTTCATTCTTTTACTGTTATAATGAGTTTATTTATTGCAAATATCTCACACTCGTGCATGTAACTGAATAAATTAAATTAGAGAATTTGTGGTGAAAATCGAATGGGATTTGACAATTTGTTTGTGCATGTGAGTACATTAATTATGTCATCACATCGGTTTTTTGGCTTTATTTATTGGGTATGGCGAGCGTTGTAGGATATATTTTTTTAAAATTAAATAGAGATAGAGTCGATCCTATTTATTTTATTTTATTAAAATATAGATTGAGTCGATCCTATTTGCTTTATTTTATTTTATTTTATTTTATTGATTAATATCGATCGACCAACTATATTTCGGAAGCATGGCATATATTAATGGGATTCTCGGTGGCTTCACGCCGACATAGTTTTATGTTTCGAGATGGGGACTTGAACAGATCAAATAATTGAGCTTTTCATTTGTATTATTGGATAAAATAATCAGTGATTGCGCTTGTATTATTGATTTATATTAATTTTTTTAACATTTTTATTGATCGACATGACACTCATCTATTGGATGTGATGAATTGTAGGTCAAATAGTTGAGTTTCATCTCAATAGTAAGCATAGAAGTGGACACATGCACTAGGTGAGCAGCATATCAAAATTGTTCGTTGAATTTCTTTCTTCTTGAAGAAAAAAAATAAATTAAGAGTTAATTGCAACACGTTCACTTAAAAAAATGATCTTAGTAGCAAATAATATATACATAATACCATAAAAGTTTAATAAAAAAACGAAATAAAAAATTGATATAAGTGATGAAGTTTACACACACGATTACAAATATCAAGCATTCAACGCACGTTCACAAAGATTTGGAAATCCAAATTATAACTTTTTGGACGAGAATAATATATTTAGCGTGCTCCGCAAACACTAAGTGACAAAATATATATTTTTATCATCATATTAAAAAAGATATAAATATAGATAAGCTACGAAGAATCTTGGAAAATATATTTGGGGCTTATATTTTTGGGATTTTGTTAGTTGTGGGTGTCATGAATCATTATTCACATTGGTGGGAAATTGAGGATTTTGGATCCACATTTGTTGCTTGTCATTAGCTACAACTGGTAAGTTCAAATATTTTTTTGAAGAAAAGTTCATAGAGAATTGGTCAAGTAATTTACTGTGATATTTAAAATTTAAATAGACTTTTGTGTCAAAAAAAAATTAAATAGACTTTCGTACTTTCTAATCTCAACCACAAAGATGGTGACACAAAACATGAAATTTTAATCCAAACAGAGCAGTGTAATTTTCAAACAAATTGAATTCTGAATTAAAATTCCGGTAAGTGGATATCGGGTACAGAGCCCAGTGGATATTTCCGGGAAAAGTCCAAACCATGGGACTATTGGTTTATACCTACATTTGAGACCATTTACAGAGATGTTAAGCCCAAGTTGCATCGAATCGGACAGACATAAAAATCAGTCAACCCAATTAAAAACTGGCCCGAACTAATCAATTTGGTTACCCTAATAATTTATTTAATATTTATATTTAATCTCTTATACCTTTTAAATTGAAATTAACATAAATTATTTAGATTATTCTCCCTAACTACGATATTTAGATTTTAGACAATTTTTTCCTAATTTGTCAAATTTAAGACAAGTGACATAATATAATGTGTTGCAAAATATTTCGCACATGTTTTTTTAACATACAATATTAATTGTTTTAATAACTAATTTAGTATTTTAAGTTACTTATTTTATTTTAAATATTTATGTACTTTTCTGAATATTGTTATTTTATTGTATTATTAATTCAATTACTCAAAATGTACCTAAACACCTCAAAATAATTTTTGGAGTTTTACATAATTAGAATAATCATGCAAAGAACAATTTAATTAAATGCAAAATTGATTATTCTTATTTTTTCCCCTCAATGTTTGTCTATTTTCGATTTTAGTTATCTAAATTGTCAAATTTTAGTCTTAATCTGTTATATTTTTTTATGGTAATTTAAATTTTTTTTCGATATGACGCTAATATGACACCAATACAATACTGACATGTGTAGAATCATATTAGCATTTCCGATTAAAAATAAATAATTAAATTTCCAAAAATAAGAAGACACTGACACATTGAAACCAAAATCACAAAATAACAAAATTTAATTTCTCTTTTAATTAAATTATATAAAAGGCACAAAAACGCATTATTCACTAATAATGAAAATGTTTCTTCAATAAATTATATATGAGTTAAAGATTTAATTTTTTTTGTGTTGTATGGTAAATATAATATTGAAAATAGGATAAACTATAAAGATTCTAAATAATTGAGACAACTTATTGATTTGATGGTCCCTTTACAAAGTTACCAATCTAATTAATTATTCTCTTTAATTTAATTAGGTAAACATGCATGCACTTTAGCTTTAACGAGATAGTCTTTTTTTAAATAAAAAAAACTAAATTGGGTGTTGTATTATAGTATTAATTATAAATATGTTAAGGTTCTTTTTTTAATATGTATTTTAATAACGATGCAACATGTAATCATAGTTCTTCGATTCACACTTGGTAAATCTAATTTTATGTTAACCTATAGTAACATGTAAATCACACTAACCATATGAATTGAACTTCACTAGGCAAATCATGTATAAAGTTATAACTCATAACTATTGACCAAACACTCATTTACTCTACCAATCCTGATATCTTTGAAACATTCTAACTTTTAAGGTTCGACTTAATCATATGGTAGTGAAAGAAAAAGAGAACGTCGATGCCTTTGTAAGCATAAAGTTACAAGTCTAAAGTGTGCCAAAGAAATATTAAATGGATTCATTCCCATTTAGAATCAGGTATAATTTGTCACTCTTGATGTACGTAAGTAATAAATTAAACACAGAAATTGGCAAATTGCTAAACTAAAGCGTGCATACGAACAGTTTATCATCGAACGGGTTTTTTTTTTTATTGGCAATAATGTAGTTGTATGTAGTTGTAATGTTTATTACGTTGTCTATATTTTCGTATATATTCTTTCTTTAGTTTAGGAGATTTAATTGTGCTTATTTTTTGCAACTTCTTTGTACTCAAGCATGTATTTAATCTTGCGATATTCTGAATGAAGGAGTCAGAATTCTCATTCAAACATATTGTTTCTTACATGGTATCAGAGCCATAAACATGGCTGACGACAAGAAGAAAGAAGGAGACAGTGTGTCTTCGAAGCTCACATCTCCATTATATCTTTCTGCCAGCGACAACCCGGGAAACATCATCACACAAGTTCAACTAAAAGGTGAGAATTATGATGAATGGTCACGAGCCATGAAGACGGCGTTACGGGCCAAGAAAAAGTTTGGATTCATCGATGGTTCGATGAAGATATCTCCCACTGATTCTGCGGAACAAGAAGATTGGTGGACTGTCAATTCTATGTTGGTGTCATGGATCTTGAATACAATTGAACCAACTCTACGCTCAACCATCACCTACATGGAAGTTGCGAAAGAACTGTGGGACGATATCAAAGAACGATTCTCTGTCGGAAACGGACCGAGAATTCAACAACTCAAATGTGAGTTGGTTGAATGCAAACAACAAGACATGTCTGTTATGAATTACTATGCCAAGTTGAAGATGATTTGGGAAGAATTGGGAAATTATGAACAACGCCCATCCTGTTGCTGTGGAGGATGCAAGTGCAACATCGGAGCAGATTTAGATAAAAGGCGTGAAGAGGAAAGACTTTATCAATTTTTGATGGGGTTGGATGACACCACTTATGGCACAGTGCGCTCGAATATCTTGAGCACTGAACCACTCCCGAATCTGAATCGTGCATATGCTATGATCATACAAGAAGAGCGAGTACGGGATATAACTCGAGGAAAAGAACATCGAAGTGAGGCCATGGCTTTTGCGATTCAAACTCCTAGCTTTTCTAAAAGCCGAGCAGATGGTAAGGAGAAACTTGTGGCGTGCTCGAGTTGCAAGAGAACCGGTCATGATGCGGGTTCATGCTTTGAATTGATTGGTTATCCCGATTGGTGGGGAGACAGGCCTAGAGGAAGAGGGCGTGGCGCAGCAAGCCGTGCACAAAGTGGACAACGACCTTCTGGTAATGCGACTGGAGGGAGGGGTCGTGGATCCCAATCTCGAGCTAATGCCGCTGCAGCCCAGGTGACGGGACAAGGCAGCATAACTCATGGACAATTAACCGAAGCTGACAGAAGTGAAGTGAGTGGGTTAAGCAGTGAGCAGTGAAATTTGTTGTTGAATCTTCTGTACACAAAAGGAGGAAAATCCAGGAAGACTAAATGGTAAGCATAAAACAGTGGAGTGGATAATTGACAGTGGAGCCTCTCATCATATGATGGGAAGACTCGATTTGATCAGTTGCGTGGCGAAAATTCTTGCATGCCCAGTTGGGCTGCCGGATGGAAACGAAGCACTAGCCGAAGAAAGCGGGACTGTAGTGTTAAATGACTATTTGAAATTAAACAATGTGTTATATGTACCCAACTTGAAGTGTAGCTTGATTTCAGTATCACAACTGACCGCCGAGTTGAATTGTGTAGTTCAATTTACTGATAAACTTTGTGTTATGTAGGACCGCAATTCGAGGATGCTGATTGGTGCGGGTGAACAGCGTGAGGGGCTTTACTATTTCAGCGGGACAGTGCCAGCCAGAGCTTTGAATACAGCAAGGAGGGACACCTTTGAACTGTGGCATCGAAGGTTGGGACATCCTGCTAGTAAAATCATTCAGTTATTACCGGTTGTTAAAGGAACTTGTAGTGATTCTGTTAAGCATTGTGATGTTTGTCTACGAGCAAAACATTGTCGAGGAGAATTTTTGTTGAGTAATAATAAGGCTTTTAATATTTTTGAGATGATTCACTGTGATTTGTGGGGTCCATATAAAACTCCGACTTTTTGTGGTGCACATTATTTCTTGACAATTGTTGATGATCACTCGAAAGGTGTATGGGTCTATTTGTTGAATAGTAAAGCCAAAGTGGGACCAACTCTTAGAAACTTTATCACTATGATACACAGACAATTCAATGCACATGTGAAAATCGTGCGAAGTGATAATGGAACTGAGTTTACTTGTTTGACTCAGTACTTTGTGGAAAGCGGAATCATACATCAAACTTCGTGTGTTGGGACTCCTCAACAAAATGGCAGAGTGGAACGTAAACATCGTCACATCCTCAATGTTGCACGATCGCTGCGTTTCCAAGCGAATCTGTCTATTGAGTTTTGGGGCGAGTGCGTTTTGACTGCGGTGTATTTGATTAATCGTACCCCTTCTACTTTACTCGAAGGTAAAACACCTTACGATTTATTATTTGGTGTTGTTCCTTCCTATAAGAATGTCCGAGTATTTGGTTGCTTGGCTTATGCTCATAATAAAAAACATGGTGGTGATAAATTTGCTAGTCGCAGTAGAAAATGCATCTTTGTTGGGTACCCATTTGGGAAGAAAGGATGAAGTTTGTATGATCTTGATTCTAAGGAGTTCTTTGTTTCGAGAGATGTTTTTTTCGAACAAGAGTTTCCTTACGAGAGTAAAGTTTCACATGACACAATTGACATCCATCGGATTGATGACTCTTTTGGTGAAGAAGAAATGATCTCCGGAATGCCCGAACACGAAACCAGGCCTCGTGGTGATACAGAAATAACAGGAGGACAACTTGTTGAGGCTCAAGTTGTCGAGGTCTCCGAAGTTAAGGGGGGTATCGATGGGGATGTTGTACATGATATTCCAGAACCACTGGGGCGTGGTCACAGGCAGCGCCGCGAATCCACTCGCTTACATGATTATGTCTTGCACACAGTTCAGAAGTACACTTTGTCATTGAGCCCCTCTCCACGCTCACCTGACCATATGCAATCCTCAGGTAATCCTTATCTTATAACACATTATGTAAATTGTGACAAATTTTCTGTGCGACATCGTGCTTTCTTGGCAGCTGTCACTGCAGGTGTGGAACCAAAATCGTTTGGTACAGCCGTCAAAGATAGACACTGGCGAGATGCGATGCAGCAAGAAATACAGGCTTTGGAGACTAATGGAACTTGGACTGTAGAACCCTTGCCGCAGGGCAAACGAGCCATCAATTGTAAGTGGGTATACAAGATTAAATACAATGCAGATGGCACTATCGAGCGCTACAAAGCGCGATTGGTGATTCTGGGGAATCGACAGCTTGAAGGGATTGACTACCATGAAACGTTTGCGCCTGTGGCAAAAATGGTCACCGTCCGTACTTTCCTGGCAGTGGCAGCAGCTAAAAATTGGGAGCTTCATCAAATGGATGTTCATAATGCTTTCTTACATGGAGATTTGTAGGAAGAGGTGTACATGAGCATGCCTCCTGGTTTCAATAATGGCACGTCCGGGATGGTATGTGTCACGCCCCGGAACCGGGCCTAGTTGACATCGGCGTTGTTTAACAATTTAACATTGAAACAACAAGCCTCGTAGTACAAATCTTGCCAAAAACCAGTCTGTTTCATAAACTATAACTGTTTTTACATAGAAAAACACAAGTGCGACAATGCGGAAGCGAAATTGAAATTTAAAGTAAAAAAATATTTCTTCAACTTGAACTGATCCGTCATCACCAACCCCAGAACATATTCTGTTCTTCGTCATCTAACTCATCTTCATTCTTATCTGGGGGGGAGAGTAAAAGGGTGAGTGTTTTGAGAAACACTCAGCAAGTGGGGGCCAATCGTACACACAAGTTTCGAATATATATATACATGATACGAATTCAAAAGAAGACATGTTCCAAACATATCGCAACAGGAGTCAAGATATGAGACAAACAGAATTCGAAACAAAGCATCAAGACAAATCATAACTGAAGCATAACTTAGACATAGCACTGTTATTCATCTCGTTAATCCTTGGCTACTGATCAGTCCCTAATTGTTACTCCTCTAAGGGGACGAGGCCTTAAACGGTTATTATAACCCACCGCATCAGGGTCTTATCATATCATGTTTTCGGAATTTCCTTACCATTTCTTAATTTGAATCCTAACAGTGCATTTCAAGATCTCATTGCATAACAGAGGAATCGTACAGAATGAAACATGAAACGAAATCAAAGGACATAAAACAAACAGTGTACGATCAAAACTTGAAACAGATACTTGGTGATTTCAAACAAGAATAAGCTCAAACAAAGATTTCGATGGTTTCTTAGAATAATGCTTAGAGAATCAAAATTAACAAAAAGAGTCCAATAGAAACAAGACTCAATGATTTCCATCGAATTGAAACAAAGATGGATTAAAGAAATAAAAACCCACTTACATGATTCCCACAAAAATTGAAGTATATTGGATCTTTGGTCAGAACTCTAACTCGAAATTGGATGACACCTCGATCAGGACTTTCAACAGCACTCTTGCTCGACTACTTGCTTTGAACACAAGCTACTCCAGATTCGAAAATTAGGCAGAGTCTCGACCACTATAGATACTAAATTTTGTGAGATATGGAGAGAGCAAAGCTTGGGTTTGGTGTATCTAATTCCTTCAACCTTGAGCTCTATTTATAGGTGAGGTTTAGTAGAAGGTGAAAGGACACTCTTAATGGTCATAAAAGTCCTTAATCATGTCCATAATGATAATTGATGATGGGAGTTTCATGGTTTGTCCTTTGGCTTTTCAACTTCTTGAGTTAATGCCAACATTAATTGAGATAATTAATCTTACATAACTCTTGGTGTAATTGCTTTTGAAATTGCATGCATGTAAATTTCTTGATCTTTACATTCCACCCTCCTTATTTGAAGTTTCGTCCTCAAAACTTAAATCGTGGTCTCCCACTAATGTATTTCAAGAATTCCTCCATGATTTGCTAATTAGATATGTTTTATCTAAAAATAGGTTTCAATGATATATCAAAACAAAATTTATTAATTTTCATAGAATTCAAAAGGAAAGGTTGGAGTACAATCTAACGAAAAATAGAATATCGATGACATCCTAATCTACGATTTCTCCATCTATAGGTTTTTCATTTGCTCCTTCCACTCGTGCATTCACTAACTGCTGCAAGTTCTCCATTTGGCCTTGTAAATTGACAACTTGAGTAGCCAAATTTTGGCTATCAACTCCAAATTGATTCACCTGGTTTTCCATTGATTGTCTGTATGCATCAAATTCCTGTTGGAGTTGATCTCTTAATTGTTTTGCGATCTTATAATGATCACACCATGCTTCAGCAGTTGTCAACATTTGGAGTCCATACTTTTGCGCCTCTTGCAACTCTTCCTTGTAATCCTTGAGTTGTTTTTCTGCAAATCTTTTATCAAAAGCGAGTTGGCTCGCTTCTCTTTGAAATTTGTCCCTAGCCTCCTTCAACTCATCCTTGTCACGGAGCAAACTCGCGATAGTACTCTTGAGTTGCTCAATTTCATTTTCGAGACCCCTAAATGCGTTGGCTTGGTTTGCCATGTTCTCGAAAGTGAGCTTGAGGAATAGGATGGGGCTTGCTCAAAATTTTGGGTAAAATTGTTGCTTGGTGTGCTTTCTTTCATCTATAAAAGTGATTTATATAGGTGTCTAAGGGAGACTAATTTGGTAGGATAATAATATTGATTTGAATGGCCTTAATTCATGCCTAAATTGAGTTCAAATCTTCTTTGGAGTATGACCATAATCATCTCCCAATTCTTGATTGAATTTGATCAAGGATTATGAGAATATAAAATTTCATTTTCAAATTAACTAACTATAATTCGAAAATATGGTATAAGGAGGTTCAAAATTGGAAATCATTGTCTTCCAAATTAAGAAAATAAAAATGGATTGGAATGATCATTTAATCGGGTTATTAAATATCTTTTATAATTGAAAATCTTGAAGATATTCATGTGAATTGGAAGCCTAAGAAATCAAGGAAATTAGCAGAATTAGAGTTTCTATCCCAAAAATTATTGTCTTGTTATTCCGATGATATATCCTTGAAATCAAAATATATCCTAGTCATGTTAGTCTAACTTAAATTCCAAAAAAATCATGGCTTAAAGAATTATATCAAACACGTATGCTAATTAATAATCCCAAAATCAATCTAACTTAAGGCCAAAATATCAGTCTTAAATTTTATATCAGACATAAACACTAGTTCCCAAATGGTTCTTTCTCACTCTCAATCTTAATTACTTGTCTCCAAAATATTCGTTCTCATTCTAAATCTTACTTACTAGATCCCAAGTGATTCATTCTTGTTCTCAATCTTAATTTCTAGTCCCCAAGTAATTCATCTTCCCAAGTGAATCATTCTTAATTTCCCATCAAGATCATGAACCCAATTTACTTAATTACCTTAATTGGTTCCATCAAGTTCCCTAAAACCCATCTTATCGGCATGCTTCTTTTAGCCGAACTTTTCTTAATTCTGTCTATGAGGATTACCTAACCAAATTCCTATTGGATAAATCACTAATAATTGAATTCTTATCTTCATATATCCCAAAACCATATTTTCCAATAGTTAGATAGTTCAAACTTAAATTCATCTAACTGAGTTTCTCTTAACTAGAATCACACTAAAATGTTTTCTCCTTAGTTAAACACACAAGATATTGTGTGGCAGATCTATGACTTAAAAATTTCTCCTTTTGGTGATAATCTTAGTATGTCGCATTTCAGGCATGTATACTTCAATTGGATCTTCTTTATCCACGTTCTTTGCGCTAACTGGTGTCGGGTTGTAGCTAACTTGATTGGAGTACTTGCACATCCCATAAATCGTTCAAGGACAAAATTGAAGTTCATTCTAGAATAAGATTACTCTTAACAAATCTATTATATTAGCCAGCTATTTTGTCTTATCGGATTCTTTCTCTCCCAACTGGTCTATTGTCCCAGCTGGTCTATCTGAACTAGGGATGCTTCACAACTGAAATTTATTTATTTTTTTCAGCAAGAAGCTCTTTCCATCCGGATTATGGAACCTGGCGGGCTCTGATACCACTAAAATGTCACGCCCCGGAACCGGGCCTAGTTGACATCGGCGTTGTTTAACAATTTAACATTGAAACAACAAGCCTCGTAGTACAAATCTTGCCAAAAACCAGTCTGTTTCATAAACTATAACTGTTTTTACATAGAAAAACACAAGTGCGACAATGCGGAAGCGAAATTGAAATTTAAAGTAAAAAAATATTTCTTCAACTTGAACTGATCCGTCATCACCAACCCCAGAACATATTCTGTTCTTCGTCGTCTAACTCATCTTCATTCTTATCTGGGGAGGGAGAGTAAAGGGGTGAGTGTTTTGAGAAACACTCAGCAAGTGGGGGCCAATCGTACACACAAATTTCGAATATATATATACATGATACGAATTCAAAAGAAGACATGTTCCAAACATATCGCAACAGGAGTCAAGATATGAGACAAACAGAATTCGAAACAAAGCATCAAGACAAATCATAACTGAAGCATAACTTAGACATAACACTGTTATTCATCTCGTTAATCCTTGGCTACTGATCAGTCCCTAATTGTTACTCCTCTAAGGGGACGAGGCCTTAAACGGTTATTATAACCCACCGCATCAGGGCCTTATCATATCATGTTTTCGGAATTTCCTTACCATTTCTTAATTTGAATCCTAACAGTGCATTTCAAGATCTCATTGCATAACAGAGGAATCGTACAGAATGAAACATGAAACGAAATCAAAGGACATAAAACAAACAGTGTACGATCAAAACTTGAAACGGATACTTGGTGATTTCAAACAAGAATAAGCTCAAACAAAGATTTTGATGGTTTCTTAGAATAATGCTTAGAGAATCAAAATTAACAAAAAGAGTCCAATAGAAACAAGACTCAATGATTTCCATCGAATTGAAACAAAGATGGCTTAAAGAAATAAAAACTCACTTACATGATTCCCACAAAAATTGAAGTATATTGGATCTTTGGTCAGAACTCTAACTCGAAATTGGATGACACCTCGATCAGGACTTTCAACAGCACTCTTGCTCGACTACTTGCTTTGAACACAAGCTACTCCAGATTCAAAAATTAGGCAGAGTCTCGACCACTATAGATACTAAATTTTGTGAGATATGGAGAGAGCAAAGCTTGGGTTTGGTGTATCTAATTCCTTCAACCTTGAGCTCTATTTATAGGTGAGGTTTAGTAGAAGGTGAAAGGACACTCTTAATGGTCATAAAAGTCCTTAATCATGTCCATAATGATAATTGATGATGGGAGTTTCATGGTTTGTCCTTTGGCTTTCCAACTTCTTGAGTTAATGCCAACATTAATTGAGATAATTAATCTTACATAACTCTTGGTGTAATTGCTTTTGAAATTGCATGCATGTAAATTTCTTGATCTTTACAGTATGCCGTCTGCATAAATCTTTATATGGATTACGACAGGCTCCTCGGTGTTGGTTTGCGAAATTGGCTACAGCCTTGAAGCATTATGGTTTCAACCAATCTTACTCCGACTACTCTCTTTTCACTCTGAGGAGGGCCAAGATTCAAGTTCATGTTCTTGTGTACGTTGATGATCTTATTGTCTCCGGAAATGATCATGAAGCTGTTCGAAAATTCAAAGAATATCTGAGCACCTGCTTTCACATGAAGGACTTGGGTACTTTGAAATATTTATTGGGGATCGAGGTGGCTCGTAACTCTGAAGGTATCTTCTTGTGTCAACGTAAATACACATTAGACATTATATCTGAGGTTGGCTTACTTGGTGCTAAACCTGTTTCTATCCCACTTGAACCAAATCATAACTTGGCATTGGCCAATGGAGCTTCTCTTGCTGAACCTGAAACCTACAGACGGTTGGTAGGCCGACTTATCTATCTCTCGGTTACACGTCCTGAGCTCGCATATTGTGTACATGTGTTAGCTCAATTTATGCAAGACCCCCGAGAACAGCATTGGGAGGCTGCACTTCGTGTTGTGCGTTACTTGAAGGGAAAGTCTGGGCAAGGAATTATGTTGCGCTCTGATAGCGATTTGCGTTTGTATGCTTGGTGCGATTCTGATTGGGCTGGTTGTCCGCTCACACGCCGTTCTCTGACTGGATGGTTCATTCTTCTTGGGAATTCACCGATCTCTTGGAAAACTAAGAAACAACATACAGTCTCGCGATCTTCTGCCGAGGCGGAGTATCGTTCGATGGCTACCACTACGTGTGAACTAAAATGGTTGAAGGAGCTTCTGCTGGCTCTCAATGTCGATCATCCAACTCCTGTAAATTTATATTACGACAGTCAAGCCGCATTACATATTGCGGCCAATCCAGTGTTTCATGGACGAACAAAACACATCGAGATCGATTGTCACTTTGTCCGCGACGCCATACAAAATGGTACTATCAAGACAGCTCACGTCCAGACCTATGTACAGCTCGCTGACTTATTTACCAAAACGCTTGGAAAATCTTCATTTGAGTTCTTACTTCGCAAGTTGGGCATTCAGGACTTGCATGCTCCAACTTGAGGGGGGTATTGGCAATAATATAGTTGTATGTAGTTGTAATGTTTATTAAGTTGTCTATATTTTCGTATATATTCTTTCTTTAGTTTAGGAGATTTGAGTTTCTTACATTTTTTCCTTTTTTTATTAAAAAAAAACCTTAAAATACAAAAGTTAGACATAAAATCTTATTTTTATTTTTGTATTTTTACCATAATTTATATTTTAAAATCAGGGGAAAAACACGCTACTCCATCTTCGTTTCGTTAGTTTTCACTTTTCACAAAAAAATAATAATTAAAAAACTGATTGATTTTGAAGAAATTAAACCACTGAAAAGTTCCGCTGAACAAAATAAATTTTTGCTATATATGAATTGCATATATACAAAGTAGAACATATGATCAATAATGTGTTTGAAGATCAGTAAAAAAAATAATTAAGGGCTAATATAAGTGTTTTTTGTTCGTTTGAGTGATTAATATTGGGCAAAATTAAAGATTCGTTTATTCGCAGCTTATACATTATTTATTAATTAATAGCGACTAAAATAAGTGCTAGCTTCATAATATATCATATATGAAGGTTCATTTTCTTCTGGAGTACCAAGTATATATTCTTATGGGCATCATTCCTTTTTCTTTTGATAGTGAGATTACTGTATATATATACAAATTTGTTATTATAATAACAATTAGGTGCTTTGTTTAAGGTCACTGTCGTCCAAAAATAAAGATGCCTACAGCCTACCAATTATTATTCGATGTGGAATAAAGAACTTCAAATAACAAAAAAATGTTAAAAGTCACTCAACATTATTTAAGGACTATATATATCACATCATATATATGTGTGTATATTACAATTTATCCAAAAGAAAGTACATAAGTGATTGCCATTGTCATGTCGACTCATTTAGTTTACTTAATTAATAAACAACACTGAATATGTATGATGTGAGATGATTTTATGAATATATATATATAATATATAAGCGACTCGATGAAAAAAATTATTTTTGACGTAAAGAAATAATTTTTTTATGAATCGAATCAAAATAGAAGATATATCTCACAAAACTAATTAACACTCGAGTCAGTTGTCTCACAGCATTTTTGTGAAAAAAATATAGCTTGCGGCAAATAAACGGAAAATCTGGAAAAGAGTCGCAAGCTTAGAAGATCACATGTAAATCGTAATCTACACCTACGTACGTATGATTATATTTATTTAAGTTTAATTTAACCACACTCTAATATTTATTTTATTTTATTAAAGTTGAGAGGTTGATATGTTGGTACGACGAACTCTTCTTTATTTTACCCTTAAGTATATATATTTAATTACAAAAATGTCATTTTATTTTATCAATGGATAACTACTTATATACGAAAATGTTACGTTTATAAAATTAATTAATTTATTCACAAAAAAAATTCAAATTTGTTCTCTATTTTTTTTGTTTTTATTAAAAAAAAACGTATTGCATAAACACGCAACGCGTGTTTCCAAATACTAATATATTATAAATATTGAATCAATTACAGAAATACAGAATGTTTGGCATGTACCGATTATTATTTTAATGATCGTGAGTAGAAAAAAGTTGCACGTAAATGATAAATTATTTCTTATATATGTGCTTTGCATATGCTGAGAGCTAGCTATTTCGTGACCACATTGCCTTTAATTTTCTGAAAACGTGCATTTAATTAGTTTTAAAATGCAATTAATCAATGAAAAATAAAATTTTAATAATGGCTCTTATATTTAAATATTTTTTTTTATATATTCAATATACATGTGTTGACCATTTAGAGAAAGGTCATCACTTTACATCTTTAGCTCTTAGGGTAATGTAAGAGCTGCGGACTCAAGCCACATAAATGACTTGTATATGTTGCCGGGGTTGTACCCGTTGCAGTTGCGGAAGTACATGGCTGATGTAATAAACCGGCGGAGGAGCTTTCTCCGGTGATATAAGTTCCGGCTCCCTCCGGTTCCGAGCCTTGGTCATATAAGATGCCAGTGAAAACGTGCCCTCCAATGCTCACGGATGTTTGGTATGCGTACTGATCCACCACATTGTCCATTGAGCTCACGCGAACGCAGCGGAACGCTGCCGGAAAACTCACTTCGCTCGGGAAATTTTCTTTTTCTAACCCCAATCGTCGAATAAATTAAAATTGGATATATCTAATAATCAAATTAATAAAGAAACACTACTGTATCTTGTCATATTTTAATAGACATGATACCATAGTGTGGCACATGTGACGTAGGTAAATTAATTGTGTGTGTATATGTTCATTATAATAAGTATGTTAAAATTAATACAAAAACTAATTCAACGTACCATATAATTTTACTGTTAAATAAGGGATATTTTGGAAAACGCCACCGCAATTATATAAACCTTTTCCAATAGAGATCGATCGAAGAAGCGTGTGTTCAAATTCATTTCCTCATTATGATTAAATAAAAAATAGCAAAATGAACGAGAAAAAAAAAAGAAATCATCATTTGAGAGCATAAAAAAATTTCGCCTTTGAAACTCTTTACATAATTCGTTGAAATTTAAGTACGTACCATCTATTGTTGAATTAAATAAATTTTAATAAATTTCCATTTGCTAAACTAAAAATTTAGTAGTTTGTATATATAATATTATGTGTGCGCTAAATGCTAATATAATGCATGTGTGTATGTGTATATCTCAAGTAGGTCTATGGTTTGTATAGATATCTCATGACAATTTAACTAATATTAATTGAACCATCTTTTACTGCGTGTTTGTGGGATGTATATAGTGTTCAAATCTTGCAAAATCAAACATAAAAAGAGTACGTACCTAGTGCTTGAATCTGTTTGTGTCTTTTAGGGTTTTGGCCGTGACGCTGATGAGCGGCGGCGGCGGGGGCGGGGGCGGGGGACATCTGATCAGGCTGAATATGCCTGAGAGAGACTGGGACCCAAGTGCTTCGGACATGGGTTTGGCACTGAAACCTTCGGTTCTTGCAGCAAGTTCTGCACCTCAAGTATAGGCAATCTTTCTTGGCTTGGTTTCCACAGTCTTGGCATTTGATGCTGCTGCTGCTACTTGATGATGCTGCTTCTCTGCTCATCATCACTAGCTAGCTCCACCAAATAAACACACAATTCAAAAATTAGAAAACATGTTATATATTATAGTTCTTGTCCAGAAAAAAAATATATTTCAATATATATAATGTGAACACACAACGTACACAATTAATTAAAGCCACTCTTTTTTTTCTTTTTATTTTTTTTTTCTCATGCTCATTTCTTTAATAAAGTGAATTCTCTCAACTGTGGCCATTATAATTTTCTTTCCGGTCCAGCGAGATTATTGATTTAAAATTTTCATTTTACTATATATTACGTACAAATGAAAACATGCAAGGCATGCAAATTATTATTTCACAATTATATATACACAGTTTATGCTAATTAATTGCTAGTTAATTAATTGCTAGCAGCTGGCTAATCTCAATTTATACTTTATGCATCGAGTTCACTATAGCTAGCTACAGGGGCGGCTTCATTAAGGGACAAGGGAGGGCAGCTGCCCTCCCTTGATTTTTTTTTAAATACCCTTACATGTAAAATAAATTTATAATTTATGAGTATAGATTATGAACAAAATAAATACAAGAGAGGGGCAAAAAACCTTAGTTATTTTTCGTTATTTAATGTGTACAAAGTGATCCGAAAATTTGTGGCTCATAATTTTTTAAAAATTGAAACCCAAACACTAAGTTTTTAAACCTAAACACAAATGAGTGTAAGTTTTTTTAAACCCAAAAACAAATTGTTGAAGCAAAATTTGTTAGCTTACAAGCTTGTGAGTTTGAATTTGATTTTAACAGTCGTAACAACCGCAAAGAAGAAAATTTTTTTGCATTGAAAATTAATATGAATGTTATAAATTACTTATACTGAAAAATATATATTTTTGTAGTTTTTCGATTGAAGTTATTAATAATTTTTAAAAAATGTCAAGTTGTAGGGGTATATTAATTGTAAATTAAATTTGAAATCTAACAATATTATTTACATTATTGGAGTACTATATTTAAATTTTGTTATATATATATATATATATATATATATATATATATATATATATATATATATATATTGTGATCTTTGATTCTCCGTCTGCCCTCCCTTGATAATATTCCTGGATCCGCCCCTGGCTAGCTAGCTAGTTAAAAATGATTTTCTATAAACCTCACATATGTTATGATAATAAATAAAAACCATTCAACATTATGATACTAACATTTTGGAATATTAGCTGTGGAATTACTTTTAGGGGAAAATATGTATATATTTTTTAATGTATTTGTTTGTGTGTGGCAGTACAGTGTTTGTTAGATTCCCAACATTTTACCATACCAGCAATCAGTAAAACCATAATCCATCGGGTTCCACTTTTAATTATTAATTATAATTATTAATTATAATATTTGAGCACGTTGTTTCGAGTTCCAACTTCGCCCTTTTGACAATAATTTATTCCATTTTAAAAACTTTTTCCCCGGTTAGGTACGTACGATGAATATATATATATATATATAGAGTTTTGTTACGCTGCCTACCTCCGGTGCTATCTTTCATGTTCACCTATGAGGTGACACTCATCCATTGGATGAGGTTCATCCAATGGATGAGTGTCACCTTCATAGGTGGGCACCGGAGGTGGACAACATATATTTATATATATATATATATATATATATATATATATACTAACGTATTTGCACATTCATTGTATGTGACGAAAAATTTGATTTTTTTAATTAAAATTACTTTTAGAAAAAAATCTAATAAATTTATGGGAACAAAAATGATTGTTTATTTGGTTAAATATTAGTCATAAGTCTATGAGTAGTAGTTAAAAGATCATGAATTATATATATATTTATATTACTTATTGCCCAACCATTCATGCTCAACTCGTCTCTTACCACTAAAACCCACTACCAGGTTTTAGTTGTTTTTTTTAAAAAAATTTGTATCACTAAAACCCACTACCGGGTTTTAGTTGTCGGGATGAGTTGGGCATCATTGGTTGACCAGCTGAAAATTTATATATATATATATATATAACTTTATATATTCTCAAATCTCAATATGTGTTTTATGAACATGCATGTATAAGCTTAATAAGGAATATGTTAAAAATAATTAATTATGATCAGCACATTATCAGGGTTCATTTCAACCTACCTTTACAGGCATTATCTCCATAATAGATCTAAGGGCTCTCATTTAACAATACATGTGGGGTCCACTAAAAAATAATGAACCCCACATTTATTGATGAATGAGGACCGTTAGATGTATGCCAAGGCAGTGTCTGTATAGATAGGATCTAACTTACTCATTATCAGGCTACCCGTACTTTTGAAATTAATTGCCAGTTATGTTCCGAGGAATATGCTGCTGAATTAGGAACGAGCATGGAGGATAATCTCGAGATATATATATATATATATATATATATATTTACCTATTTATTATGCAAGAGGGATAAGATGGTCATAACATGGTCTCTTGGTATGGTACAAAACAAAAATTACAAAAAAAATTAAAATCCAAAAAACAAAACTTAATTGCATCCTTCAATTAGGTTGGGAAAAAAAATTGAGAAAGATCACAACAATAATGACTCAATTTAGCAAAAAATATAATATTTTTTGGTTACGTTGCACACCCAATGCGTGTGCGGTGCCGGTAATGTTAATTAAGTTTACGAAAATGATTGAAAGAAAATCTTATATTTATCTTATCTTAATCTTAACTTAATATATATCAAGTTTCATTTTACTCGCTCTATATTAATTTCTTTTTATTTAATGCAATGTTTGTTTACATAAAAATTTACACGTAAATATAGTGTAAATTACATATATTTTTGTAGTGGACAAAAGTTTGTTTGGTCATAAGATTATAAGAATTAAAAACAAACACAACAAATTTGCCCCTTATTTCATAGATGATGATATACAAGTTATGCAATTGTTATAATACATTTTATAATATTTTATACACAGGTAAATGATCAGTGGTTATTTTTTAAAACAACAAGACCAATATTTTGTACACATAATATTACTATTACTAAATAATTTTGTTATGAGATTATTTTAGGTTGTGTTTGGATTGATTAATTTCAAATTGATTAATATCAAATATTAAATGCGCATCTTACTTATTTATCCAACGGTCATACAAAATATAATGAATTTCAAATGACATAATAATTTATTGGATAAACTTGAAAACCAATATTATATTAAATATACTATATATATTTATATATATATATATATGGATTTAAATATATCAAAAAAATTATCGATTTGAATCCATCCATCGAAACACGTTCGTTGTAAAACGCTTGATCTAACTTCTAAGAATTATGGTCCAAACCACTAATTTTTGGGTCCAAAGTCCAATACAGTTAAAGCCCGGCAAAAAGCCCACTACAAACTGGCGCCAAAATCCCGCGCACTTTTCCCGCCAAAAGAATCTAAACCCTTTTTCAACGATTAGTCTCCCTTCACTCCCCAACTACAATCGACTTCTTTGCAAATTCTGGTGGGTTGGGTTGAAGATTATGGCTCCCGGTTCTCCTCCATCAAGAAACAATGGCGGTAATTTGTTTGTTTACGGTTTTCTAGGATTCATTTGGGCGAATTGATTGATACCAGGTTTGTTGGCGATTTACAGGTCCTTCTTCGCCTTATGATTCGGAATCAAGCCCGATTGGGAACACAGTATCCACACCGGGAGGCCCCGGGCGTCCTAAGCGCGGTCGCCGTTCATCGTACGACACCCCGCCGCAGCCACTGTCGGGATCCCGCTTCGCGACGCCTGGTACTACTCCACCTTCTTCGGGAGCAAATACTCGTCGTGGTAGAGGGAGGAGATCCTCCGCCGGTCCCACAGGTGCAGCAACCCCATCTTCAACTGACGATGCGCAGCCCTCGTCGGAAGCGGGAGACGCGGACGAAGACGAGGCCCCGCCTATGTACGTGTGGGGCACGAACATCAGTGTTCAAGACGTTAATGCTGCGATTCTGAGGTTTTTGCGGCATTTCAGGGAGAATCCTCATCAGACTGAGGGAAAGTATATGATGGCTATCCACAATGTCATCGAAATTGAGGGCGACTCGCTTGATGTTGATGCGCATGACGTGTTCAATTATGATAGCGATCTTTATCTCAAGATGGTTAGATACCCTCTCGAGGTTTTAGCCATTTTTGATATCGTGCTGATGGATATGGTCGGTCGAATTGATGCTTTATTTGAGAAACATATTCAAGCTAGAATTTTCAATCTTAAAAGCTCAACTTCGATGAGAAACCTCAACCCATCTGGTCAGTTTCAATAATTGTTTAATTCACTCCATTAAGTCATGTCTATACACCAGTTGTGGGGGTAAATGCAACTGATTTTTTCCCCCAATTAGATGTTGAGAAGATGGTTTCTTTGAAAGGGATGATTATTCGGTGTAGTTCCATCATACCAGAGATCAGGGAATCGGTGTTTAGATGTCTGGTCTGTGGTTACTGCTGCGAACCTATAGTCGTTGATAGAGGTAATTGGTGGGATAATTCTCATTCTAGTTTCACAACCAACAGGTCATATCAAATTTGTGTGAGCTAATTTTCGTAATCAACTTGCTAACTTTCTGATGCCAGGAAGAATTAATGAGCCAACTATTTGTGGTAAGCACGAATGTCTTTCAAAAAACTCCATGACTCTTGTTCACAACAGATGCAGGTGATTTTTATTTATCTTGCTACTTCTATTTGATTGTTTTAAGTACTATGGAACGTCATCGACTGGTTTTTTCTATGGAAACTATACATAATAGGTTTGCTGATAAGCAAGTTGTGAAGCTCCAAGAGACACCTGATGAAATCCCAGAGGGAGGGACACCTCACACAGTGAGCTTGTTGATGCACGATAAGCTAGTAGATGCTGGCAAGCCAGGTGACAGAGTTGAGGTCAGATAATTTATAGTAACTTGGTGTTGAAAATATCGCAAGCTTCATTTTCAAGCTATAAGCTTCTATTATTTTCTGATTTGTGCTTTTACTGTAAGGTTACTGGAATTTATAGGGCTATGAGTGTCAGAATAGGTCAAACACAGAGGACGGTGAAGTCAATTTTCAAGGTAAGTACGTCAGTCCTCTTTTGTGCTCTCTTGTAGACTGTCTTTTATAGATATGACCATCTTAGACATGAAATGGTGTTTTATATTTGAAATGCATATTTCCTTGTTTTCAGACTTACATTGATTGTCTTCATCTAAAGAAGACTGACAAGTCAAGAGTGAACGCGGAGGATCCAATGGAAACTGAAAATGGAGTTAGTGGGAAAGACAAAGAACCTGTTTTTGAGGATAAGGTATTTCAAAGTATTGTTGTCAACGAAGACGATGATAGAACTTCTGTGTTGTTCCGGTAATATTCCTATCATATGTTTTAGGTGGAGCAATTAAAAGAGCTATCAAGACAGCCTGATATATATGAAAGACTGACAAGGTCTTTGGCACCAAACATATGGGAGCTTGATGATGTAAAGAAAGGCCTCCTTTGTCAGGTGATTTATAGCATTATATACTGATATCATTAGTGTTTTTATTTCTTTATATTATATTACTTATATTGTTCAAGTGGCATATACGTAGCTTTTTGGTGGGAGTGCATTGAAAATGCTATCTGGGGCTAGCTTCAGAGGTGATATCAACATACTCCTGGTGGGTGATCCTGGAACCAGCAAATCACAGCTGCTACAGTACATCCACAAGCTATCCCCTCGTGGTATTTATACCAGTGGACGAGGAAGCTCTGCGGTGGGGTTAACAGCTTATGTCGCAAAGGATCCTGAAACTGGTGAAACTGTAGGTTAACCAGGCAGTTTAGTAATTTTTTAAGTTTATACTTCATGGTCACCTCTAGAATGCAAACTTATCAGAAAATTAACTCTGTAGGTCCTGGAGAGTGGGGCCCTGGTGCTGAGTGATAGAGGCATCTGCTGTATTGATGAGTTTGACAAAATGTCCGACAATGCAAGAAGCATGTTACATGAGGTAAAAATCACAGCCTCTTCTCTGGCATGCCAACCATCATTCTATTGAAGTAATTTAGTTTTAAAGTTGACCGACCACATGGTACAAGTCTATGTAGTCTTTTCCTTTGACTTTCTCTAGTTTTTTATCAGGTGATGGAGCAGCAAACTGTTTCGATTGCAAAGGCAGGGATTATTGCTTCTTTAAATGCAAGAACTTCGGTACTGGCATGTGCCAATCCCATTGGTTCACGTTATAATCCTCGGTTATCTGTGATTGATAATATACACCTTCCTCCAACACTATTGTCTAGGTAAATACTTTGTAGGTATTAAGTTTCATACTTTATAATCCTCGCATATCTGTGATTGATAATATACACCTTCCTCCAACACACCATTGTCTAGGTAAATACTTTGTAGGTATTAATTTTCATGCTTTTTTAGATGTTGAGCAGTGGTTGTTGGGTCATGCTTGCATAACTCCAATATTATTAATTTTCTATTATGATTATTATTTTCAAGACCTAATTTTCACGCTATCCATCTAATTGTGTGCACAAGGGTTCTGAACTTTTTGGTCATGCCTAGGTTTTACGTAGTGTTATTTGCTTGAATGACTAACTTTCATGACTGAATAGTAGTTAACTATTTTCCTGACTTCAACCATCATACAGGTTTGATTTGATCTATTTAATTCTCGACAAGGCTGATGAACAGACAGATAGGCGCCTCGCGAAGCACATAGTAGCATTGCACTTTGAAAACCCTGAGGTTCGGATCTTTCCTTTCTAATCTAATATCGATATTTGTTTGAACTTTCATTGATATCTGAGCCAACTTCGTATTTTTACCAGAATTCGGAGCAGGATGTCATTGACCTGCCGACTTTAACTGCTTATGTGAGCTATGCACGCAAGAATATACATCCAAAGTTATCTGATGAAGCGGCTGAGGAGTTGACACGAGGTTACGTGGAGATGAGAAGAAGAGGAAACTTCCCTGGAAGCAGCAAAAAGGTAGTAATCGTGTTAATGTTGACATCCTAGGTGCATATTTTTCAGTAATTTTGATGGGTAGAGTGTAGACTATGAGAAGAGGGGAAGGGAAATGAACGAAAGCATAAAATTTCTCCCAAACAAGGGCATCTGAGATTAATTATATACTGAGGGGAAGGATTTCCCCATGGTTGGAGGGATTGAAATAAGTATGTGCTTGGACAGGAGGATTAGATTTTGCATGAAGATTTGATTGTGAAGAGATTTGAAAGATGAATTTGAAATGACACATCTCGTGTGTATTTCAAATCTATCACAACTACCATTGCAGCTGAAATCCGCCCATCATAAATTCATCCAAGCAATCAAATGGATTAAAATCCATGGATATGAACGCCGCAGCTTATTGGCAACCTAATTGACTCACTCATTGAAGAATGGAAGATGCTCTGACCCTTCCGACAATCCTATCCTATATACAAATTGTGCAAAATTGCTTTTTAAGAAACTTTTCTGTTGATAATTTACCTGATGCTATAGGTCTCTAATTTACTGTTAGTCAAATGCGTTATCGTTCTTCAAGTTTCATTTAGTTCATAAGTTTGTAATGTCAAATGAGTTATCGTGGTCTCACGTCGTTCTATTGTTATTGTTATGTGGGCTACAAGAATATTTCGAAGGATACTTTTTGCCTGATAGGTGTTGATGGTTCTTTTTATATGTCTAGTTGCTCATGGCGATTGTTGATCATGGTGTTTTGTGTCCATTTTTTCATCTTCCACAGGTTATAACTGCGACGCCAAGGCAACTTGAAAGTCTGATACGCCTCAGTGAGGCTTTGGCCCGCATTCGTTTCTCCGAATGGGTTAGTTAAGCTATACTTAGAGGAGCCCCACACTTGAATTTGAAAAACTTTATGGTTTACTGTGATCACTCATGCTCGCAGGTTGAAAAGAATGATGTGACTGAAGCAATTAGGCTTCTTGAAGTAGCAATGCAACAGTCTGCAACGGACCATTCAACTGGTAAGTCCTTGTTTCTCCACAATCGTTTCCTGTATGAGGTATATACGACCTCCGTTGCCCTGATATCCAGTTAAAAAGAAGACAAATGCTTTATCACAGCTGCTTTTATACCTGCTTGGCTATTCTTTGCTGACCACATCCAGAGTATAATAGGCTGAAAAATGCTTACTGTTTGGCAGGCACAATTGATATGGATCTCATCACAACTGGGGTTTCCGCAAGCGAAAGGATGAGAAGGGAAAACTTGGCATCAACGACCCGAAACATAATAATGGAGAAGATGCAGCTTGGGGGCCCATCAACTCGCCTGTTGGAGGTATGTAAAATTTGTACACAATGTTAGTCCCATCTCACGCATGAAATATCTGCAAGCTGACTGGACTTTGTATATATGAACTTCAGTTACTTGAGGAGCTGAAAAAACTGATTCCTGGTGAAGTCCACTTAAACGATGTAAGATCTCTTTAACATTCCTGTGCATGAATTGCAAACGTTTGTATTCTTGTTCGGTGCATGTGAATACAGCAAGTTTTGAAGTATTCTATTTTATGTTTAATCAGCTTCGAAACGCACTTACTACTCTTTCAACCGAAGGATTTGTAGCTGTTCACGGTGACAGTGTAAAGAGAGTGTAATAGAACATTAAAGCACGTGAAGTTCAGTTATATCTGCACACATCAGGCGAGTAATTCGAATGTCGGAAGAAAATCCATCGCAACTGTTTTAGCGGCCGTGTGCTGAATTATTAAGTCGTACCATTAAGGAATTCGCAAGCGATGTCAATTGGAGTTACTCAGTAAATGGAGGGGAAAGGCTTCATGCTATGTTCAAAACAGTAAATACTTTCGTCTCGTCCAATAGTGTGTTATTGTTCTGTTTAAGTGGCGGGCGGATATGAACGCACGAGACAATGTGGGAGGAAATCAGTATGCTATGGTGATTTTGGGGCTATTTAAAATTAGGTTATGCATCTCAATCAAATCTATTTTTTTGACAACATATCGTTCATATTCATTCACCCTACATTCGTAGTAGACCAAATTACCAATGATTGACAAGGGGGAAGATTTTCGGTTCCAATTTTTTTTTTTTTTTTTCACAATTTACGTAAGAATTTTTAAATTTACCCTCTCGATAATTTAAATTCAATTGGCGTATAAATTTCCATTGTTTTTGTGTCCTAGGAGAGAACAATCTAAATGGACGCACAAGTGCGATTTACGTGTTTGGCATCTACATTTTGAGACGAGATATGCTTTCGTCCTTTGGATTTGGACCAACCTTTTTTCACCCGATGTAATTGTTCCAAAAATGTAAATGAATGGACAACAGGATCGAGAAAAAACAAAGGAAAGATACTCCACGGTCAAACCAATTTAAAGAGCATACAAAATAGATAAATAAGCGGAACACAAAGCTAATAACATAGATACAATAATTTGTGTCATCTATCAAGACACTTTCTTCTTATTCTTCAAATTTTAAAACATTTTTGGTTTTTTTTTAAGCATTTACAAATGGAGTTTTTGGCAGACACCATTACATAGATAAATAAGTTTTTGGTATCGGGTATGTCGACCCGAGTGGATTCTTCATAAAATACAGGCACTTACTTTATGTTCAGAGCTGAGAAGCAAACAGCAATTGGTATCCTACTGTGAGATGTTATCAAGTCTTAACAGCTGCAACAGTGGAAACCAAGGAATCCACTCCACAAATATCGTGTCCTTGACAGATTTTATAATAACCCTTCTCTCCCCAGTGTTCTCCCCAAGAATTCTTGATGATCCAATATGATTTCTCCCTGAACCGAATTGGTGCGTATCCGGCTGCACCATATCCAACCAACAACACACCGTGATCAATCCTTTTAGAGCATATCAGCGGGCACGACACTCCCTTAATGTATGTCTGCATGAAAGCTGCATTGATAGCCACTGCATTCGAGATATACAAGTGCCATCACAAGGAAAAAAAGTAGAGCTAGAACTCCATAAACCAAGGTAATCATTTAACACATTCAGTAAATAGGCTTCAGTATTTATGAGTTATCAAAAAAAAGGGAAAAAAAAACTCAGTTTTCGTCAAAGGTGCCGCCTACACATGAAAGTGGCAATAGGCAAACTAGATATATGTTTTTAAACGTATCTAGGTAAAAGAGTTCATAACTCTTATTCCAAAATCATATCTTAAATCGTGCTCAATAATAATGTTAAAGTAAACCACATACAGAGAGAAGAAATACCAGCAAGAGGGCCATTTTTGACCAGATTTGCAGCAATTTGTTGCTCATCGAGTGACACAACACTGAAGTTGGCAACCTTTGCTGCGATCTTGCTCTTGTCAAACTTGCAGGCTCCACGGTCAGTGCCAGTGTATGGATAGTCCGCTTCTCGCATGAGCCCTCCAGATTTAAGTGCGTATTCTAATGCACTATTCATCAATCCACCATTACAACCAGAGTCACATGAATTTTTTTCTTCTGGATCACACTGCAAAGCAAAAGCTCGATTGATACGGTTAAAGGGAGTTAAGACATGTATGTAGATTGATTTAAAGCACCAAAAAATCCTAAACATCCAACAAGTGGGAGCAACTACAAAGAATTAGATTTCGAGAAACATCAAGTTCTAAGTCCTCTTAGTGAACAATCATTGGATATCTCCTCATGTCTAAAACCCAGATGCCCCTGGTGATTGATCCACCTACATCCACATTTTCCCAATAAAAGGAAATGATCCAAACCTTTACATTGAAAACAGAATTCAATATAAGTAGGTACAAAGTTTAGGTCTGCTGTCCGATGAGCTTCACAGAAAACCTAATATTCTTCAACATTTAACTAGAAATATATAACAAAAACTATGGTATCAATTTTATGAGTATGCAACATCAAGCTCAAAAGAGAGAACCAAAAACATGAAATACAATATACAAGACTAATAAGCACCAATCCACTATTTTCCAATACCAAACTTCATTCAGATGATGAAATATAAAAGTAATAATGGAGATTCTAACCTCATGGTCGCAATCAACAAGCTGCTGTTCACTAAGACTCACAAGTTTCCCCGTTGCCAGATAGTTTGCACCTTCTAATGCTCCTGTTGTGCTGAATGACCAGCACGATCCACAAGTACCCTAAATATCACCATTCAAAATTACCAGATCTAAATACTTCTCGGAGTCATAAATTTTTTTTGATGATCATCATGTAAATCTGTAAATTGATGTCAATGCCATGATTATTTCTAGTAGGTAAGATACATGGGAAACAAACAATTGCATAGCTAATAAATTTAAGCAGATTCTTCAATTTATGTCTCCACAAAAATGTTATTGGCAATCCGGTGGAATATTCACTTACTTTCCATCATTTCATCAGAGCCATAGTAGTGTCCTAAAACTCAATACAACCAACAGCAAGCCCAGCCATAAAAAGTATCATTTTATCAGAGCCATACCAATCCTAAAACTCAATATAACCAACAGCAAGCTAAGCTGTAAAAAGTTATATTCGGAAAACATAGATACTGCCTTCCAATAAGCTCGCGTGAATACAATTGCAAAATCGTTCCCCAAAACATATACTCCCATGTCGAATAGGCAAGGAAGAAATGTATTCTCACAGCTGAACAAATAATTGAAGTATTCAACATCATGTTCATCAATTTCAACAAAAAACTTGACAAGTACCTGATTTTTAACCGGTGAGACGGCACCGTGATCTCTCCAGTCAAAATCAGTCGGAAGGTCGTTCGTCGGCAGTATCTCAGCCTTGTGAGCGTCAACAGGGAGACGAAGTCTCCGATTCACTCCGAGTAACTGACGTCGGAACTCAGAGCGAGTGAGATCCGAGAACGCAGTGACGCCGTGCTCGGCGGAAGGGTCGAGCTTCTGATGGCGCCTCGCGCGGCGCAAATTAGCCTTAAACACGGAAAACCTGTGATCGTGCTCCTCCTGCGTTGCATAGGTCTTTCCGAACTTCCTCTTGAAGAGCTCGAAGTGATTATCGGCGTCGAGCGGCGCTTTCTCGCCGTCGTTGCCGAGATCGACGACTTGACGGATCAGCAAGTCGTCGCCACTCCCGTGGATGTCATCACCGCCGGCGAGGATACAAGAAAACGACGCCGCGACGAGTGTAGCAGCCAACAAGAGGTGCACGAAGCGTGGAGCCATGAAGAATTCTCTCGAAGATAAAAGTAAAGGTCAACTACCTTTAGAGAGAATGTATAGAGAAGAAGTAAGCTTGGGCTTGCTTGTACGTTTAAGCCACACATTATAATATTATTGATTATTATTATATATTATCCCACCAAATTTTGAAGGAAAAAAAGAAAAGAAAAGAAAAGAAAAAGACATCACATCCTGGTCCCCAATTTTAAAAGAAAATATCATCACATATTTTAATTAAAAAATATTGTTTTAAGATATCATCTATGACATCATGATTTGGTTCCATCATTTGGTTTTATTTCCCCTAATGATTTGGTTCCACCAGTTTCAATTTGCTAGATATGCACCATCGCATGGAATTCAAATACATGTAGTATTTGGAATTGCTTCTACAATAGAAAATTGTACGATATTTTTTTACATTCGAGAAAATAGATATGGGCTCGTGCAGAAACATTTTTTGTGGAGAGTACAAATACATTTTTTGTTCACATAAAGACTGGAGACAAACTTCAGCTTAACTCTTAAATTAAATACCAACATGGGCTGCGACAATGATCCAAAAAACGAACATGGGCTGAAAAATGGCGGCCCATTTTATCAGCATGCTATTAATAATTATTAAATGGCCTGATTTAGGGATTCAAATGAACTGAACATATTCGTGAGTTTTACGAGTCCGCTCGATAAATATTTGATTCGTATTCGAGCTTATCGAACTCGAGCCGAATTCGAACATGTTCGAACTTTTTTTCGAGCCGAGCTCGAGCCGAAATTATACTGTTCGATAGTTCCCGAATAGTTCGCGAACCTTAATATTTAATTAATATAATATAATTATATAATAAATATATATACACTTAGAACTTTTTTCGAAAATTTTGAGCTTTTCGAACCATAATCTCCGAATAGTTCACGAATAGGTTCGAATATTTCGAGTCGAACTCGAACTTCATTTCGAGCCGAGCTCGAGCCAAAATATTTGAAATTATCGAACTTCGAATCGAGCTCGAACTCGAATATACTCTTATCGAGCTGAATTCGAGCCTTAAAATTTTACCATTATCCGGCTCGATTCGGTTAGTTTGCACCCCTAGCCTGATTTATTCGAGTTCGAGCCTTAAAATTTTACCATTATCCGGCTCGATTCGGTTCGTTTGCACCCCTAGCCTGATTTATTCGAGTTCGAGCCTTAAAATTTTACCATTATCCGGCTCGATTCGGTTCGTTTGCACCCCTAGCCTGATTCATGGCTTCTTATTATTATTTTAAAAAATAATAATAATAGAGTTAGCTAGGAAATCGTGGATGACAGGAAAATGGTAGAAAATCACGAGGAAGACGGAAATGATATTTTATCGTATCATTCGACGGGAATGCAAATGATCCATGTTTAATTACTATCATACCTAATATTCAATATACTAAATTATCAAATGTTTTTTTTTTCAATCATAATTAAACCCACAATGTGATATGGGAAAAAAAAAAAACGAATCAGAAAATTTCTAGATCACCGAAGTTAACAAAAGAAGTCAAAATTATTTACAACAAACAGCCGACCAAAATAATAAACAACCCCAACCAACAACAAATGCTATAGCTATAATCGCAAAAGTAAAGTCAAACAAAGCCTCGCCCACCGATGGAGGTTTGCAACGGCACCAATGTTGATGAACTCGGTTTCCACAATTGTAGCAGAAACTGATGCCACATCTGCATTTTTATGATTTAATCATTAACAATAATCCAACAATATAGGAGAAATTCTATGTTAATGAACGACTATTACGTACAGGTTTATTTCAACTTACCTTTACAGATATTATCCATGATAGATCTGAAGGTCCACATTTAACAATACATGCGGGGTTCGACATGGGCTCGATGCAGATTTCGCAGGTGAATTCTTGAACTTCATCTTCGCGGCGAAGTTTCAGTTCTTGTGCAGGGCGAGGTACGGGTGGATTATGGCCACGAGCATTGCTGTTTCCCATTTGTTTTTTTGGAGATACGAACACAAAAAAAGGAAACTAGTTATGTGACCATTGAGATTAGATTTGATCGTATTATGACTTCAAAAAAAAAAAAAAATGATTTGATCGTATTATTATCTTAACAATAATCAAAGAATCTCCCGTGGACGAGCCAAGTAACAATATTATCAACAAACTCCTAATTTGATGACTTCTCCCCCCAACAGCTCATCTCTTTCATCTATGTTATAGAGAAACTTAGGTTGCGTTTGTATGGATTGATTGTGTTTTTTTGGGAGGAAGATATTTCATGATTTGATGAATAATCTTAACATAAATTAAATTAATAAAGTAAAATTAATTTTTTAAATATATAAATATTATATGTTCACGCGACGCGTATTTGTTGTCTTATTTACTCTTTTACTCTTTTATTATTTGTAATAATGTATTTATATTCGCCCTTTATAATTAAGTTATAAATTTGATATATTATATTTTAACTGCAATTTTAATATTATTAAGAACCAAGAGAATTACAATCTTAATTCAAAACATCATAAATAAAACCTGGAGGAAATTAAAAGTCTAGATGTGGAAACAATGAATATGAAGATTCAGACTTGATGGGCGTGAGCCAAAGGTGATACTGATACCATATAGAATTGGCACTGAATTGATAATTTTATTATACACAAGAGGTAAACATTTATACACACTTTGCTGCCTATAATTTCCTAATATAAATGATATCTACAGACTAATTATAAGTTGAATAAAATCAAATCAAATCAAATAATATCAAATCTTGGAGTATCCATTCTAATAGAAACAAGACACCATAGCAAGATTGTGATTTGTGAACAACCCAACTTCGTTTACTTGTCTACGAGTGAAACAATTCCGGGTTAATGATGGTCTTCATTGAAGTACTTTATTACCATTTGGAATCGGACTCGAAAATTACCTCTTAGAAATCCATACCTTCAACCAAGCTAATTAAGGGCCTCATTAACTGTAATTTTAAGTAATTGTTTTAGTATATCTTAATTATTTTAAAGTAATATTAGATTATATATAATTTAAGTTATGAATGGAAAATTTAGCTTTTGTTTTTTTTTTGAAGATGAAGATAATGGAATAGGAGTATTTAAAATCCATCGATTTTAATTGTAGTTTTATTATTAACGTGAGATAATATATCAAATCTTAAATTCATACCTAATTATTTACTCGTTATTTATATAAATTATTGCATGTATTTCAAATAACAACATTACTAAATGAACTTGAAATCCATAATAATTATCATTAAATACTATATAAATTTCAACAAGGTGATTTGGTTAATGAGCGAAGCTTCAGAAACGCGGGGGGCGATGGTAAAAAGATCCTGCACCACAGAAAATGGAGTCGGTTCTCCCCATCTAGCTTGAAACAAATAGATAAAATAAATATTTTATTAAGATATGATAGTTATATATAAACAAAAATTTATTAAAATATATTTCTTTATTATATTTTTTGATTTTATGAAGATAAAGTATTATCTTTAGCTCCCTTATTCATTATAATACACAAATGCGAATGCGTGCATGCACACACATAAGATATAGATATAATTGCTTATATTTTTTTACTATATGATAATACACTAATCCTTTAACTAACTCCATCATTTGAATTATAGATAAAAATATCTCTACTTTCACCAAAACACTTTAATGTAATATGTTTAGGCATTGTTTGGTTTGATGTATTATTAATCTATGTATAACTTATCCCAATCAATTTCGCCTTATTTTCGTCATATTATTTATCTATTTATTAATTAATAATTTTACATCAATTAAATCAAATAAATTATAATCTATCCATCAAATCAAATAATGTATTAACTATTTTTTCTTATTTATTTTTAATTTATATTATATTACTTATCTATGAATTACTTATCCTATCACTCAAACCAAACGGTGCCTTAGTATGATAACAAAAATTCCATACTTAGAAAGTTAGTCATAACCCTTTCGTTGTGTAAATATAAAACAAACTAACCAAACTAATATAAAATAAACTAACTAAATTATATCTATTTTTAGAGGGGTATAAATAAATTTTGGTCATTTTTTATTTAATTTAAAATACTTGATAATCTGGGGTGTCAAAAATTTTAATTTAACAAGTTGAGGCTAAAATGTGAAACAAATTAAAATTTGAGATTAAAATTAAGTTCTATTATATATATTATCTCTACAAAATATATAATATACCCTCTAGCGATTAAAGTCGTATATTTTTTACACAATAAAGCTACTATTTTTACTATATCGATCTAGCAAATTTATGTTGATATACACAAAATATTAAAAATAATTAATATAGGCTCGATTTTTAAAGAATAGTTTCACAAATGATTTTAATGGTAAAAGTTAACGACATTTTTATTTTTAGATGCTAATATCCGATAGTCTCCGATCCGTATTTATTTTTATTGGATATTAGAATTAACACAAATACTTATGTGAGACGGTTTTACGGGTCATTTTGTGATATGGATCTCATATTTGGGTTATAACCTATGAAAAAATATTATTTTTACCCGTCTCACGGATAATGATCCGCGATACTTAATAGGAAGAAATTAAAATTTAAAAAAAAAAACTTAGAAGACGTGTGTCACATGATGAATTATAAAAGGAACGAAATATCACTTGATCTGAAAAATAGAAGTAATACATATATATATTAAGAGAAAATAAAAATAGCAAATAGATTAATTAGATTATAATAGTTTTAATTTTAAATTATATATATATATATATATATATATATTTCTGAATATACTGACATAGAATTAAATTGTTTTAGATATATAATTAAAGTAATCTGGTTTAGGAATTGAGGGTCATTATAAAACATACTTAAGAAAAGGAACAGCCAATAAGAGGTTAATATTGTAAACTTACACAACTAAATGTAAAAAATAAAATGATCCATTATTCTCTTCTTTCTCATATTAAGATAACATATTAAGATAACATATAAAGCGCCCCAAATGGGATCAAAATTATCAAAGCTAAAACTAGAAACAAAATAAATAACAGATCTATAATCTCACGTGGGCTTCCTCCACAAGTACAAGAATGTTGATAAATTGGCCTTCCACAGTTGTAGCAGAAATCTCTCCCACATCTGCATTCAAACGTACACCAGTTTCAAATCGATTATGTATTAATTCCTTATCTCGCTAGCTCATTCAAGTTTGCTAAACCAAAAACAGTTTTTATTCCCATTCCCATTTCCGTGATATTCATATTATACCCAAATATCTTATTAAAGATACAATTTCAATTTCATTCCATTCATTTGGGTTAGGGATGGCAATGGGGCGGGAACGGGTTTGCCGTCCCATCCCCGCCCCTGAATTATACCCGTCACCATCCCGGAAAATTGTTATCCCTAATTTGGGTGGATAGTAAAAGGTATAGGAGGAAATTAATTAATTAACCCTGTAAATAAACCTAATAACGTACTAACCAAAATACATACGTGCAAATATGCCAAGCGATAGGACTTACCTGCATCTCACAACATGACAGCCCCACGACCGTTCGACGTATTGCCCGCAAGAGGGACACCTCTGCCAATGCTTCCGCGCCGCCAGCTCTCTCAAACCTGGCTCAGCAGCTTCCCTTTTCTCTTCACATGAAATCATCGTGTGCCAAACCGTTTTACACCGAAAGCAAAACCACCTCTTGCACTGCGGGCACTTGGAGACTCTCAATTTCCAACCACACTCGTTTAAAATCGTAACATTGCAATCTCTATGCGGGCAATAGCACCTTTCCCAACCCTTAATCGCCGACTCGCAGAGTACGTCACACCATCGTAAGAATAGGGGACGGCCGACGATGGGGGCGCAAGCGAGGGGGTCGAGCGTGTGATCGCAGTCGGGAGCCGGGCATTTGATGTGTCCCGTGTTTTCGTCCCCGAGCTTGACGCCGATGTACTTGATCACGCAGTCGGTGCAGTAGGGGTGCGCGCAAACGTCGCCATTTCTGAATTTGTTGGGAAGCGACGTCGTCTCGGTACATATTTCGCATGTGAATTCATCCTCCTGCTGGTGTTGCACTTGTGCATGGTGAGCTGTAGTGGAAGGCGGCCGATTATTGGCCCCTTTAGTAGGGTTTTCCATGGCTCAACTCTGTTTCTATATTCTTCGGAACCGAAGAACACACATATATATATAATGAATTTAATCATACTAAAATATTTTTGTTTACCTTCAAAATTATTTTAAATTTATAAAAGTCTTTACTTATCTTTATCTATCTAATATATCATTAAATTTTTAGATTATCATTCGATCACTACAAAAATATATGCAAAGACAATATTCCAACAATATAACTTATTAGATCTTATTTTTTCACCTTTCAAATTTTATCCTGATAAATTTTGTGTTGATATTTATTTATATTTCTGAATTTCAAACAATAATATCGCCATAAAATAAATTATTTATCAAAAACATTTCTCAAATTTAAATTTTTTAAACAAAAAATGTAATGTGTATGTGTGCATCACGGCTATCACGTACACAGAGACACTAGTATATGATAAAAAAATTTATCTTGTAGAATATTTTAATTATGTTATTATTGTATGTAATTATTTAAGTAAAATTTTACAAAACATTCGGTCTGCAATCCTTAAAAAAAAATTAAATTATTTTTATGAGGAGCTCAGCAGTCAGCATTAACACCCACTGAATGGGTGTAGTAGGGAGTAAACGGTATCAAATTAAAAAAAAAAAAAAAAAAAGTAAGGGAGAATCATGCTATTTGGGGTAGGGGTGTCAAAACTCAACACAACCCGTTAACCCGATTGGTTCGGATTCAGGTTGAGAAATTTTTTTAAAAAAATTTCGTCAACCCGACCCGAACCCAACCGAATTGACACCCCTAATTTGAGGACACTAAAAACAGGTTTGATTCTACAATACAATGGAATTAACCAGTTTTTTTTTTATCCCGAAAATTACTTGGCATATCATCCAACCAATAATGTAGGAATTAACTAGTTAGCGACTGGGAAAAAAATTAACGGCCAATGTAAAATTAGCATTTGAACAATAAACAAACACATATACCATGATATTATATTTAATTTAATTTAATCAATAACAAACCCCAAAAAATAACGAAAATATAGAATGTGTATTGTTCCATTTTTCCAGGGAATTATAATGAAAGTCCTAAATAGGAAGATTGAAAGATCTACACTTTGAATCAAAAGCATGTGGCGAAACGAGATATTGGAATTACAAGAGTGTCGATGAACTCACATCTGCATCCAAGTTACAATCATTTTAAATTTTGGATCACGCATTTCATACATTAATATTTAACCTTGACCTAATTGGCTACTCACACTTAAACACAAATTAAAGAAAAAACATTGAATATGGCATGTGATACATAGCCTAAGCTTTTTCACAACGTAAACAAATTAATTATACAAGAAGACAAATGCATACAAATCATTAAATTTTACAGGTGGAAGGTGGAAGGTTACGGCCTCGATTGTGTAATATTGTTTCCCAATATGGTTTTCTTTATGGTAATAACAATTTTTAAAAATGCATGTTTAGTATAAGAGTTTTTTATTTTTTTTTTGTTTATTAGTTATTTGAGATTAAGATAAGATAGTATAGATATATTAATAATAAATCGTATAATCACCAAGATGAGATAAGAGATATCGTGATCATATTATCTCAACAATAAATCAATGAATCTCCAATTGACCAGCTACATAACAGTTCTATCAACACCTTCTAATTAATCTTCAAACTCTTTAATTCCCCAAAAAATTGTTTATTAATTCGATCCTGTTCTTGTTCGAGTCGTCAAAGCGATTTAATCAAATAAATTTATTTCCATTAATTAGCAAACTCTAAATAATTTATTAATCTCATTATAAATTTCTAATATACTGAAAAAGCTATATAGATATATATCTGCCCTCTTGAAATATTGTCTTTCTGGACTTCCATGTCCCAAACGCTACAAAATATTTAATTGAAAAATGATTTATTTATTAGGTTGCTAGTTCAATTCTTATGTTAGATTCCTTGTTGGATAGAGACTATGAACAAACATTTATTTCTATTTTTTTCATAATAAAATAAATATGGCCGTCGGAGACAAAAACAATGAATTCATGATCATATCTGGCCAAACATTTATATATATAATTAACCGAAACGATAATTTTAGAGTCCCTACTGAGTTTAGAGAGATTGGTTCAGCCAATAAATTAACATCCAAATGAAAAAAACAAAGAAGCCAACGAAAAGAATTGCACGAGCAATGGGATGAGCTTCGAATGCTACGACAATCCAAGTACTAGCCTTGTAGCCAACTCGTGTAGCAGAGACCTCTCCCGCAATTACTACATTCCAACATTGTGAAAATTAATTAATACGAATACTTGCTAAAATGTTTAGCAAAATTTGACTCGACATGCATGTGCTCACCTTGGGGTGGAGCGCCGGCGGGGGGTCCGGGAGGAGGACATGTGATTGTTACCGCATGAGATTCTGCCATAATTTTTACCCCTCCACCATCTACATTCCAAAATCGTGAAAATTAATAGGAATACTTGCGAAAATGCAAATTCGAGTCGATATGTACATACTCACCCTGGCCTGGAGCACCGGAGGGTTCGAGAGGAGCCGTGGCTTCAAGCGTATGAGTGTTTGTCATAGTTTTGTTTTGTTTTTTTTTTTTTCTCTTTATTTTTGCCTCTGTGTGTTAGCATTAAGCTTTCATGTGTTGGGATTTATAAGCTGCTTTCCGTGGGATGAAGAGAGAAGACTTTGTTGACCAGCACTTTGCCGTTCTGAGGTATGAAACATTAATAGCAAGTGCATTAATACAATTATATCCCCCCCCCCCCCCCCCCCCCCTTCTTCAAGAATCCCAAACTTCAAATGGGAGTATTTCCAAATTAGAAAAGTGACGTCAAATTTTGAGTTATTGCCATGGCCATGCACTCTATGTACATACGTGCACATTTTCGAGGCCAACACTTTACTAAACCGCGTGAAATTAATTTACTCGGATTGATAACTTTTACCATTTATATATATATTGGACGTGAAGCCCACGACGCATTGTGTTTTGGAGGCCTAAAAGATTTTAAACCGCGTAAAATTCACTCGGGAATAATAATCATATACCCTTTATTGGACATGGTCCTCATACATTTTGTGGGGACTCATGCATGCCTAAATCCTAATGAATTACCAAAATCCACCAGTTGAAATTGACACGGTGAGCTTAAATATTACCTCCATTTTCGACCACCTTTATTACTTTACCGATGAATATCTATCCAAGCAATAATGTGGCATGAGAGTTGAGACCATGAGCAGAATTATCAGTGGTTGTAAGCTAAATCCTTCCAATGTTAAAATTTACTTTTAAAAAAATCGAATTTTTTTGCTTTTAACAAAAAAATACATATTTTAAAAAGGGAAAATAAATTTTTTGGTCCATTAACTTGTCAATATTTTGGTTTTTGTTCATTAACTTTTTGGATGTGGGTTTTGGTACACTAACTTTGCATTTTCAATGTTTTTTGGTTCAACTGCATACGTGTCAACTTCTGATTGGTCCAAAATGATAATGTGGACCAATCAGAAGCTGACACGTATTCAGTTGGACCAAAAAACACTGAAAATGCAAAGTTAGTGTACCAAAACTTACATCGAAAAAGTTATTGGATCAAAACTCAAAAGGAGTAAAGTTACTGGACTAAAAAACTCATTTTCCCTTTTAAAAATACACACTTTGTTTTTCTCTATTTGTTTGTAATAGGGATGGTTTTTCGGTATACCTTACTACAAATATTGGTATGAAAAAAATTCATACTGATACCGATAGTAAAATTTTGAAACTTTGGTACAAAAAAAATTCATATTGATACCGTATAGATATCAAAAAAAAATTCGGTACACCGAAAAAATGTCTGTATATCGAAAACATTTTGGTACGATATGCCAAAATTCCGGTATTTCGGTACGGTATACCAGCCTTAGTTTGTATAATATATAATTCTAAGGCTTCACGTACAGATCAAACCAGCTTGTTCGATGCTATCACTATTGTGTTATATACTTATATATATATATCGTCATTGCTTATTTTTCTTGACATGGACATCCCCCGATCGTACTCGATTATATCACGGATGAAATGAAGTCTAACATCAAAATGTTTCGATCTTTCGAGAAAGACTTGATGTTTGGTTAAGCGTATAATACTTTGCTAGTCACGGTACGCGATCACATATTCTTGTTCACGTAAAGCCTTTCATCCATACTCTAAGCTATAATATGGTTTACATAATAATGATGATGATGATGATGATAATAATAATAATAATAATAATAATAATAATAATAATAATAATAATAATAATAGGGGAATGCTCGAAAAATTTAGATTTTGGTTCAAACTATATGGTTCAAAATCGAAAAGTAATATGCACGAACTTATTATTTTGGTTCAATATTTTGGAACTTTTAGATATTTAAATCTTTGTTTTATGAATGCATTTTTAATGGAGAAATTGGAAAACAAAGTAAGTTTAAATAATGATAGCAAGATAAAGTAAAAATATTTTTTAGAAACAAATTAATTAAGAATAATAAATTTAAATAAAATATAATTAGTAAAATGAAAAATTTTGATAAATATTTTATAATTGGATATTAATAAAAAATTGTGTGTTATTATTTACTACAAATTTTGCAATGCATCTTCTCGAAAAATTTATATTTTGGTTCAAAAATATATAGTCCTAAATTTAAAAGTAATATGCATGAACTTATCATTTTGGTAATTTTAGTTATTTAAATCTTTATTTATGAATGCATGTTTAATAGAGAAGTTAGAAGCACGAAGAAAGTTTAATAAAATAATGATAGCAAGATAAAATAATAATATTTTTTAGAAAAAAATTAATAAAGAATAATAAATTTAAATAAAATGAAAAATTAGTAAAATGAAATTTTTGATAAATATTTTATAATTGAATCTTAATAAAAATTGTGTATTATTATTTACTGAAAATTGTGTAATGCATTTTCACGAAAAGTAATATGCATGAACTTATCATTTTGGTTTAATATTTTGTTAATTTTAGGTATTTAATTCCTTGCTTATGAATATGCATGTTTAATCGAGAAGTTGGAAACACGAAGTGAATTTAATAAATTATGATAGCAAGATAAAGTAATAATATTTTTTTAGAAACAAATTAATTAAGAATAATAAATTTGAAATAAAAATAAAAATTAATAAAACGAAAATGTTTGGTAAATATTTTATAATTAGATCTTAATAAAAATTGTGTATTATGAGTTGAATAGATTTAAAAATTATACTTTCAAGTGGTAAAACATGTATTTTTAATATTTTATAGTGGTATTTGGTGCAAAAAATCAAAATGTTTGTCAGTCGCATGAGGGACTTGTGCGCAACAATCACTCATATGAAGGGATACATGTGCTAATTATATAAAAATTTGGGGTTGAAAAAAAATTGTACATTTTCAATATTTTACATTACTATTTATTGCAAATAACGTCATAAAGAACCATCATTAATTTCATATTGGTGACGGTTTTGCAATGATTTTGAGTGTCGCAAATCGGCTTTTTTTGTTGTAGTGATATCACTTAGAAATCGTACATATACTTTTAAGATAAAAAAATAATAATAATAAAAGTAGCAACTATAATAAGCTTTTTTTAATTTTTTTATTTCAAACAAATTTAAGAGAAAGAAGAATATTATTATTGTTTGTTTATTTATTTATAGAATAAAAAGTAAAAAATGAAGTCTATTTTAATTTTTCATCCATAAAAAATGTAACCATTTAATCACTGGATAGATAGATAATCACTGTAGTATCAGTGCAATCCAACCATGCATTTCTCTATAAATTCTTTGTAACCGAAAATATATTTATTTTTAACACACATATATATACAATGAATTTCATCATAACATATATTGTTCAAAATTTTTATTTTGAACTACAACGTAAGTGATTATATAATAATTTGATAAATTAAAAATCGAACATATGAATATATAGTAATTATGAATTAAAAAATTGACAAAACAAATTTATTTTTAGAAAAACTAATCTCGTAGTTTTTTTTCTTCTTTTTCATGGATCTTGGACATTCTTAACACTATTTTCAACACATAAAAACATAGAATTATGTTTATTTTGTCTCGTATGCTCTCTTTTCTTTTTATACTAGGATATACTTCTATATATAATTCAAAAAACCAAATCCTTATTTTAGTAGAAAAAGTTAAAATTCTCATTCTTTTAAAAGTTGGCAGCCGTTTCCCATTTTCAAATTATCCTTTATTAATATTTTTATGTTCTTATTCGAAAAAAAAAACTTTCATATGAACCAAAGTTAAATAACAGAAAACTCCAGATTCATTAAAAGGGGAAATTGATTTTTCCCCTAAAAAATCTTGGTTTTCTAGTTTTCCTTTTACTTTGGATTTCTCCAATCCTAAAAAAATATAATATTTCAAATATTTGGTATTAAAATCTCCAATTCATGCGCGTGAGAAAACAAGCACCACCATAGGGACTAATATGCACCTAATTTAAAAACACAAAGGTTAATAAGACAATATATATTACATATGGGGTATATGTTCTTAAGTGATAATACAGTGGGTAAAAATGCAATCCACCCAATTTTATCCTCATAAATTTTATTTTGATCTTTATTTATATTTTTGAATTTTAAACAATAATATCACCATAAAATAAAAATTATTTTCAAAAACATTTCTCAAATTTAAATTGTTTACACAAATTATTTAAAACAAAAAATGTATATGTCTACATGCATCACAACGAAAGAATTGGAGAAATGAATTGTATTTTTCTTTCTTATTCTTCTTCACATCTCTCACCTTCTTTTATCTAGGCAATGACTTACAAAACACAATAAAATACAAATGTGAATATGTGATCAATAATTTAGGTCAAGCATTTCATGCATTAATTAGCCTTGACTTTGGCTACTCACACTTGAAACTTGAAAACATATTCAAGACATGCAAAACATTGAATACGGCATGTGATATATATAGGGCCTAAAACTTTTTGACAAAGTGAAAAATTAATACACCAAGATCAAATATCAATGCATACAAATTATTATATTTTACAGGTGGAAGGTAACGGCCACGTGTAATATTGTTTCCCACGGTTTTCTATGTGGTAATATATAACAATTTTTAAAAATGCATGTTTAGTATAAGATTCTTTTATTTTTTTTGTTTATTAGTTATTTGGGATTAAGATAAGATAATATCGATATAATAAATAAATTGTATAATCACCTAGATGAGATAAGATTATCTCAACAATAAATAAATGAATATCCAATTGACAAGCTACATAACAGCTGTATCAACACCACCTAATATTCAAAATCTTCCCCCAAAAAATAGTTTATAATCCAGTTCCATCAACTCTTACTAACTTATTAATCTCATTCTAATCTACTAAAACATATGCTGCACTTTTTCATGACATCTTCTTCTCGTGGGAGTTTTTTAATGTAAAGATATCACATATATTATTATTACATCATCTTCTCGTGGGAGTTTTTTAATGTAAAGATATCACATATATTATTATTATTATTATTATTATTATTATTATTATTATTATTATTATTATTATTATTATTATTATATATTTTTATTTTTTTAAAAAAAGATTGCATGCATTAGCTTCTCAAAATCGATCCGAATTTACATTAGAGCTCCGGGCATCAGATTGCAAGCTATATATAGTATGAATCTTTTATTTTTTGTTTATTAGTATTTGGGATTAAGATAATATAGTGTAGATATAATAAATTGTATAATCAAGCAGGGGCAGATCTACATGGGGACCCAGGGGCCACGGCCTCCCCGAAAATTTTAAAATTTTTTAATATTATATATGAATTTTTTTATAAAGTATGTATATATATTTTAATAAACCATTTAATATGACAAGATCATTGTGGCCCTTGAACAAATTTTTTTTTTCAATTTTTTTTCTTTCTATCTCACACTCAAACAAAAATTTTTAAGAAAATAATGCATAAAACACAAGTCAAAAGAGCGAAACTAATAGTACTAGTTGGAAATTGGTAGCTTCGATCTTGCCGCACGTTGCTATCATTTCATATGCGGCCCCCCCAAATTTTAAATCCTGGATCCGCCCCTGTAATCAACAATAAATCAATGAATCTCCAATTCACAAGCTACTGGCTATATACGTACATAACAGTTCTATTAATAACTTTTAATCTTCAAATCTTCCCCAAAAAATAGAGTTTATTCCAGTTCTTGTTTGAGTCGTCAAAGTGATTTAATCAAATACGTTTATTTCCATTTAATTAGCAAACTCATTATAATAATTTATTAATCTCATTCTAATCTACTAAAAACGCCATAGATATATATCTGCGTTCTTGAAATATGTATTGTCTTCCTGGACTCCCATGCATGTCCCAAACGCTAAAAAAATATATGTAATTGAAAAATGATTAATTTATATTAATTTAGTAGGAACGTTGCTAGCTAGTTCTTATGTTAATTAACGTCGTCATATATCAACTTGAGCATCATTGGATAGAGACTATCAACAAACATTTATTTCTATTTTTAGAAACATAAACCATTAATCCATGATCATCTGGCCAAAGTACATTCATATTATAAATTAACGAAACGATAATTTAGCATCCCCGAATTTTGAGATCTTGGTGCAGCAAATAAATGAAAATACAAAGGGCAGAAAGTAACAAGCAAATGCAAATAAATATTGCACAATCACAGGTACGATCGTGGGATGCTACGACAGTCCTAGTACTAGCCTGGTAGCCAACTTGTGTAGCAGAGCCAGAAACTACTCCTCCCGCACCTACATATTCGAACATCGTGAAAATAATTAATACAAAATACTTGCGAAAATTGAGTACTCGACATGCATGTACGTACTCACCCTGGAGTGGTGGAGCGCTGGCCGGGGGTCCGGGACCTACATACGAACAATATTATTGTGAAAATTAACACGAATACTTGCGAAAATGCAAATTTGGCTCGATATGTACATACTCACCCTGGCCTGGAGCGCTGGAGGGTTCGGGAGGAGCTGTGGCTGTGATTGGAAGCGTATGAGAGTTTGCCATAGTTTTTTTTTTTTTTTTTATTGCCTGTGTGTGTGCTAAATAAGCTTCATTTGTTGAGGATTTATAAGCTTTTTCCTTGGAATGAAGAGGCCGGAGATCACTTTATTAACCGGTTGCCGTTCTGAGGTATGAACCAATAACAATTGCATTTGGACACGTCTTGCCATTATGTAGCAGCTGCATTAATTATATTACCCCTTCGAGAATCCCCAACTTCGAATGGGAGTCTTTACAACTTAGGGAAGTGATGTAATTAAAATTTTGATTTATTGACATGGCCATGCACTCTATGTAGGTACGTGCATATTTTCGAGGCCAAAAGATAAATTTACTCGGAATAATAACATCTTAATTCTCTTTAGTGGAAACGTGTGGGGACCTAATGAATTGCCAAAATCCACCCCGGGTGAAATTGACGTACGCGGTGAATCATAATTTATCTTACCTCCATTTTCGACCACCACTATATATATATATATATATATATATATATATATATATAGAGTTCTTTTATGGTGCCCAACTCATATGCTCAACTCCATGCCCACCATGTACAATATGTGAGTTGACCAACACAATTGATGAGTTGACTTATCACATATTGTACATGATGGGCATGGAGTTGGGCATATAGAGTTGGGCACCATAAAAGAACTCTATATATATATATATATATATATATATATATATAGAGTTCTTTTATGGTGCCCAACTCATATGCCCAACTCCATGCCCACCATGTACAATATGTGAGTTGACCAACACAATTGATGAGTTGACTTATCACATATTGTACATGGTGGGCATGGAGTTGGGCATATAGAGTTGGGCACAATAAAAGAACTCTATATATATATATATATATAATATATATATATATATATATATATATATATATATATATATATATATATATTCATTGCAGCTTATTTATCTTCACATGGACATCCCCCGACTCGATTATATATATCACGGATGAAATAAATCCTAACATCTTAATATTTCGACGTCTCGTGAAAGACTCGATGCTTGGTTAAGCGGACAATACTTCAAGGGCGGATGTATTATATGGGCAAAACCGGGCAATTAGCCCGGCAGATTTTGCCCAAAATTTCTAATACTCACTGGCCATTAGTTTAGCTAGGCACCTTATAACTTTAAATTTGTTCTAATTTTTTTTATTAGTTGAGTTGACCGTGCAATATAGTTACAAGAAAATTTTTCATTTTTTTATTAAATTTAATAACACAAAAATAAATGCAAATACAAATTAGAATTTGCAGCGTGACATTTGAATTGGGTTGGGAAATAAATCGAGACAAAAGTTAATAATTAGTAATATATTGATAATACCAGATTACCGGTTACAACATATATTTTTTATGGATTCAAAAAAAAAACGTACATTTTTTGTTTTATGTTTTTTAGAGGACATACATTTTTTTATTTATTGCTAAACGTAAAGACAAATGAGTTTCAATAAATAATCATTTTAAAATTAAATTATAATTTCCTTCATCTACTGATTGTGTATTGATATGAATAATTTATGATAATATAAATTTCATGTGTGATAAGATAGTTTTTTTTGGTTTTTTGTCAAACAAGTTCTTTTCGGAGTTTTTAATATGAAAATTTTCTAAGTGTATGACATGTTGCTTTATATTTTTATCAAAATTTCAATATAATAATTTTTTCATCAACATCATTGATAATTAATCTTTATATATATATATATTTTTCAAAACAATTTTTTTTCTTACCAAATTAAACATTTTTGTCTCCGCCCCTGCAATACTTTGCTTGTCACACTCACAGTACACAATCACATATATATTCTTGTTCTCATAAAGCCTTTCATCCATACTCTAAGCTAAAATATGGAATTTAGATAATAATGATAGTGATAATGATGATGATGATAATAATAATAGGGGAATGCTAGTTACATTATTTTATTTTTTAAATGAACTCCATTTTGTTATAAATATATTATTATTTATAGATGATTATCTTATTAAAGATATGTGATCAAGATAAATATGTAAAGATAATATTTGTAAATATTTGTATCTTGTAATCTTTTCCTATAAATAGGGTGATTGAGTTCAATAATAATTGCACCTGAGTATTGATTCATATGAATTCTCTATTCTCTCATTAATTCTCTCTACTCATCTCTCTACTTCTATTATAATTTATAACACGTTATCAGCACGATGCTGTAACCAACTGAGAATGAAAATAATTCTCGTTTTATTGATGCTATTGGAATAGCACAACGTGTTGTCAATACTCAAATTTATGAGAGATATTCATTGGTGCTCTAGAAGTAGCACAAAGATATATTCATTGGTGTTCTAGAAGTAGCACAATGAAATCAATTGATATATTGGTGCCAATGAAATATCATGAATATGTGAGATATATTGGTGCCAATGAAATATCACAAAGAAAATATTATTAAAGATATATGTGAGATATATATCAAAAAATATTGACTTGATATCGATTCAAATCATATATTTGTTTTTAATGCTCTAGAAGAAGCATAATATATTATTTGTCACTATTTTTATGAATAGCGACTTGGTGTTCAATGATGAAATACATAGGCTATTGATTGACGATTATGAATGTGCGGTAGTAAGATCGCAACACTATCAATCAAAAAAGAAAAATAAACGTTAAACCCAATGAATTGGATAATCATCTATATTGGGCAACGACGACGATAGATTGATGGTAGCCTATGCATGATGATATTAAGGGGTTAATATATGACTAACTTTAAGCCATTTTATTTATTTATTGAACTAATTTATTTTAGACAAATTGAGTTATTATTTATGTTTAAACTAGATTTTGAAAAACTCTAGCATGTATTTTGATTCACATAAATTATTTTGATGATATAAAATAAGAACTACAAATTTTGTGAATCTATTAGTAAATATATTGCATGAGATATTGATTATGCAATTTGGTAATAAATTTTCTTATTTGAGAAATTTTATATTTTAAGGATATATTGAGTTATTACATCTTTATTCCATAAAATTTTGATTATGGATTTTAAATTCCTCAATTTTGATTGTGGATATATATTTTGAATTTTTTCAATCATTTGATTAAGCTATCATTTTTTAAATGAATGATAGAGTATTTTTATCACATGTTATTATCTTACATGTAGGAACATGAATTTAATGTAAAACGATATTCGTGATAGATCGAATGTTACTTTTGAAGGTAAACGATCTACTTGATGCATACAGGTATTTGAAAAGGTACGTCCGATTTTTTATTCTTTAATTATAATATCTTATTTATAGTATTTTGTTCAAGGAAAACAATTATGAAAATTGTCTGATTAATGTTGTCCGTTCTTTTAAGAGAACGTGACAGTGCCAATGAACACAGTTGATACACTGTAGTTTAATTTTTCAAGGAAGAATATGTCATCTCGTATGAAGCGAGATGTGAATCATAAATTCACCACAAAATATTGAGATATACGTCATAATCAAGTATTGTACTAAACGTACATCGGTATCTCGTATCACTATCGTACCTGAAGTACGTAAAAAGATTTATTGATATCTATCAAGCAAAATATAAAAGTTTGTGGAGACCATTGATATCTATCCAAATCATATGTTTCATCGTATGTTGATTGAATGTTTGAAAGATCTATAAGATCGCTTGATTGACGATAAAAAATATGATGTGCTTGATATTATAAAATAGTGATACACAATAATGACGTATATGTATTTTTGAATCTAGTAGATATTGATTTGGTTTAAATAGTATATTACAAATCAATATTTCTAAAAGAGCTAAAGAGCTCCAAAAGTATCATTGATACAAATACTTTCAGAGTTTGGCATAATGGATTGAATTGAGCATTCAAATTATATAAATAGTTGAAAAACTATTGATAGTGCACAAAGCTGTTAATGAACAAGCCAAAAGTTTCTGGATCGATAAATATGGATGTTTTTGAATCAAAGATTCAGAAGATTTTATGAATTCTTATTGGCTTATCAAATTTGATATCACTATCATTAGCTCAAATTGATAGAGAATCCCCATATTATCTGGAATGAATAAATAACGTGGGTCCACAAAGCGCAACATGATGTTTGCGAAAATACGTATTGAAAAAATTTCCAGAATATGTAATCAAGACAAGCTTGATCAAAAGAGGATATGCATATCAATTTCATGATTATAAATACATTGGTTTAGTTGGTTTATTTTATCTCCAATCAACTATTAAACCATGAGAATAAATGCGTCATCTTTGGGGATATCTGAAAGATATATTATAAATATTATTTCAAATGCTCATGTACTGAAAGTTAATGTTTGTGCGAAAAATGCACTACAATAAATCTCTTGAAGGGATTTTAAATATGTTGGAAATATATTGAATCTTATGATCAATTATCTTGAGAAATGATATTTATGACGCTACATTCTCATTTATTATTCTTGTAAAACAATGTTTCCAACATTGAGGGGGAGAAAATAGAAGCTACAAGAATATTTGAGATCGATCCCAATGAAATATAAAGTGAACATGATGATCAAAATTTAAATCTCAAATACATTATTTGATCTTGTGTATAAGATCGTTTAGCTTCATTTATGTTCAAGTTGAATAATTTAAATCGTCTTTAGTGACGACGAACCTCTTAAATTAATATTTCGAGATTTGGGTTGTTTTATCAGAATTATTAAGTTATTATGGAGTTTTAAATAATTAATTAGGTATGATTTTATTTCTAAATTAGTTAATATCCTATTTTAATTCTATTTATCAAATTTTAAAAAAACCTACCCTATCTCTCAACCCTAATCAGCCGACTCCCACCTTCTTCCAAACCCTCTTCATGCCTCCATCTCAGAAAAAATAGTCCTCCATAGCCTATCAACTCGTTCTTTGAAGATTTATCGAGTTTTTGGTCCGTTCGTCGTCCCGGAGCCCTTATACGCATCAACCTACTTCAAACAATTATAAAGGCATGTTTGATTCCTTTTCTTCTACACTATATAAGCTATTAAATCTCTTTTCATCAGAATCACCACGATTTTTACGTTAGAAAATCTGGAAATTTGAAGCATGCATGTTTAGTCATGTTTTTATTCATGTTTTGCTTGTTTTTCATGCTAAAGCTCACGTTTTTGCCATGGGAGACGGGCTGGCTACTGGTCCGAGGTTCATAGGGGTGTGTTAGGGTTCTTAGACTTGGGTTGGCTCGGTGTTTAAGGTTGGAAAGGGATGGAACCGAAGCCAGTCCTTCTGATGCGCAGCAGATCGCGCAGATTGAGCGGGGTTGGGAGATTGGCTCGTTCTCGGTCCACAGAGCGTGTTTTAAGGTGATTCCAGTTGGGTTAGAACCTCAAGAAATTGGCAAAGGTATTACAGGTAGTTCTCCGGCCAGTGGTGGCCGGAGATTTCCGGTCGATCGGCCGGAATTCCGTGCTTGCGTTCTGCGCGCGAGCAGAAACAAGGCCTGTAGTGTTTTGGTTCGTTCTCCTACTACAAGAATTGGTTTGAGGTCAAATTTGTTGGGTTAGAACCGTCTTGATGTTGTATAAGTTTGGATGGTGGTTTCAAAGCCATAGGTGGTCGGAGTAGGCAGCACGAACGTTTTTGGTGAAGCCGCTCAGCTGGGCGCAGGTTTAGAGAAGAAGGAAGATAGAATTCACGGTTAGGGTTACGGAGATGGGTTTTTTGGCGGGCCGGGTTGGGTCAGGTCCGTCGGGTCATGAGTCAAGTTAGTTGGGTCTGGGTTTGGGTTAAGTGAGTCGGGCTCGGGTATTTTTATTTTTAAGTTTTAAGTTTAATTAAGTGTTAAATGGGCCTAATTAAATCCAAAAATTTAATTGGGTTCCATTTAATTATTTGGATTAAATTTAATTATTATTGGGCTTAAATAAATTTAATTAAGTTAGTCCAATAATTTTTATGGGCTTGGGAGCCCATGGAAGTTATTGGGCCAATCTTTGGGCTTTCGGGCCTATTGGGCCAGATTAAGTTGTTATTGGGCCAAGTATGTGCTAATGAGCTTTAATTGATTTATTGGGCTTAGAAATGTGTTAATGGGCTTAAGAATATTAATGGGTCAGTCTCAGTGTTAATGGGCCAAAATTTAAGAAAATAGGCTTGAGTGTTAGAGCCAGCAGTACAGCACAAACCATGAGAAATTGCATGTGTCCTAAATATATATTTAATTATTTTATGCATGAATGTTATTTTAGTATTTATATGTTAGTATAAAAAATTAAATTAAATATATAGGAAGGACACACATTTTATTTAAGTACATGCATTCATGAAATAATTTTATGGCATGATTTAATGTTTAAGGTTGAGCTAAAAAATAATTTTATGTTGGAAGTTGAAGTAGTGTGACAATTTAAGGGGGACCAGTCCCCACATGTTAAGGGAAGTTTACTGTCAATTTAAGGGTAGTTTACTACCAGTAAGAGGTGATTCGTCACCGCCGCGTACGTTGGTTTTAAGAGACTGATCAGTCGAACTTTTAAGTTTAAAGTTACACTACAGATATGACCATGCGATGTTAGAAAATGTTATGCTCAACAATGTTATGTATGTAATATATGATTATATTTAAGTTCAATTTCAAGTAAGATTTTAAGTTATAATTCATAATTTTTTTTTAAGCATGCTCATTCATGTATATGTTATTTATTAGTATTCCAGTGATTTAAATTATTTTAAACCCTTGTTATGTTAGCATGTTGGGCCTCTAGGCTCACTACACTTATATGGTGCAGGTGAGTACGTAGAGAAAGATGTAGTTCCTACCGGTGGTGAGGACGTATGAGCGGACATGCAGTGATCCCCCGTGACCGCCGGCTGAGTCTTGAGAACATTTTAAAGAATTTTTAAACTCTGTTTCTTATTTATTTCTTTTAAGTCTTTCTAGTGGTGAATTTTATAATTATTTTTTAAATAATTTTTATTGCATGCAAACTTTTAAGTGGATGGTTTGACAGTATTCTATTTAAGTTTGACTCAGTTATTTAAGTAAGAATGTTGCATTTTATTTATGTTATTTTTAAATCTGTTTATTTTGTGCATATATGTATGGGCATGTATGTACATCTATTTTACTAAGTATAATTTTAAAAAAAAAAATTCCGCATATATTATTTTAGTATGTTTGGGTAGTTTCAATTGGTATCAGAGACGCGTTCTTGGAGGGGTCATCACTGCTATGCGAGCTCAGAAATCCACGCTACCGGTCTGTAAGTTTTAATTGCTTTTAGTATGATTTAGTAGTATCATGTTTAAGACTTAAGCATTTATGTTAGCAGAAAATCTTTAAGTACTTAGTTATGCATGTCGATTTACGTAAAGAAATATGTGGTGGTGCAGAATGCCTCCGAGACTAGTTAACAGACGCGGGGGAACTCCACCTCCACCTTCGCAGAATCCGCTTTCCGCATTGGAGCAAGCCAATGCAAACATGATGGCCGGGATTACTGCTCTGTTGGAGCAGCAGGCAGCACGTCCGAGACTGTCTCACGATGAGGACGTGGCGGAGAGGTTCCAAAAGAAGGGACCTAAGGAGTTCGCAGGTGCCACAGATCCACTCATTGCTGAGGGGTGGATCCGTTCTTTGGAGAGCATATTTGCTTACATGGGGTTGACTGATGCGGACAAGGTGAGATGCGCAGTGTACAAGCTGAAGGGTGATGCAGACTTATGGTGGGAGAGTACATCACGGGGAGTGAATCTGACTACTATGCTATGGGCAGATTTTCGGAGAATGTTTTTCTCCAAGTATTTCACTGAAGACGTGCGCAGTAGGATGATTCGAGATTTCATGAGTCTCCGGCAAGGAGACAAGAAAGTTGTGGAGTACATCTGTCAGTTCGAGAGGGGCTGTCACTTGGTGCCATTGATTGCTAACAGTGCACCTGAGAAGATGAGACAGTTTATCGAGGGACTCAGGGCAGAGATCAAGCATGACGTTCGTATGTCGGACGTCCTTACTTATGAGACGGCAGTCAGTAGAGCCTTGCGTTCGGAGGATGGTAGGAGAGAGATCCACAGGGAGCAGCAGGGTAAGAGGCAGTTTCAGTCTGGATATCAGCGACCATCTTCGCAGCCTCCTACGAAGAAGCAGTATACTGGGCCGTCTAAGGGCCCGAACCAGCAGAAGCCACAGCAGCAGAGACAGCAGTCTAGGGGCGGGGCCCCTAATGCTGGAGGATATCCTACTTGCCCGAAGTACCAGAAGATGCATCCAGGACCATGTCTTCTAGGAGCGGGCGTCTGTTTTCATTGTAAGGAGCCAGGGCACCAGATGGCCAATTGCCCGAGGAAGAAGAACACTACAGGGAGAGTGTTCGTGATGCAGCTGAGGAGGCAGACCCAAATACCTCCTTGATCACCGGTATATCTTACACCTAGTATTTTATGATTTATTTCTTTGGTTAAGAATTTTGATTTCTCTTTGTGGAATAATTTGATATTTGGGATTTCCTATCTGCATGTTAGAATAGGAAGCATGTTTTACTTGTGACTAGAATTAAGGGTTATTAGTGACTCATCTTTGGGGGAAAAGTTTAGTAGTGGTATGAAGTTGTTGGGATTCTTCTGCGTGCAGGGAGAATTCTAGTTGGAGGCAACTCCACGTTTGCATTGCTAGATTCAGGGGCTACGCATTCGTTTATCTCCCTAGAGTTTATCAGACGGATAGGCATCACACCTGAGATTGCCGACAGTGGTTATGATGTCACTATGCCGTCAGGACAGATTATTTCTACCTCTAGTGTCATTCGAGAGCTGGAGTTGGAGCTACAAGGGCACTCCATTCGCGCAGATGCAGTGGTTTTGCCGTTGAGCGGATTTGATTTGATATTGGGTATGGACTGGTTGACAGTCAATGGAGCTTCGATTGATTTTCGTCGGAGGACAGTGTCAGTGAAACCGTCGGGAGGCGACCCGTTTACTTTTCATGCATCTCAGAGCAGTGATATTCTTCAGGTGATATCTCTTATTCAGGCGAGGAAGCTGTTGAAACGGGGTTGCCGAGGTTTCCTAGCGAGTATTGTCACGGCCTCAGAACCAGCTAGTAGATCATTATCAGCGATAGAGGTGGTTCGTGATTTTCCGGACGTCTTTCCGGAGGATGTTGCAGGGATTCCACCAATGAGAGAGGTGGAGTTCAGTATCGACTTATTGCCAGACACTGTGTCTATCTTAAAGGTACCGTACAGACTTGCTCCTATCGAGATGAAAGAGTTGAAGGAGCAGATTCAGGAGTTATTAGAGAAAGGCTTTGTTCGTCCTAGCTTTTCTCCATGGGGAGCTCCAGTGTTATTTGTGAAGAAGAAGGATGGCAGTATGAGACTGTGCATCGATTATCGAGAGCTCAACAGAGTCACGGTGAAGAATAAGTACCCACTGCCGAGGATAGAGGACTTATTTGATCAGTTGCGGGGAGCTTCAGTGTTCTCCAAGATCGATCTGCGATCTGGTTATCATCAGCTGCGAGTTAGAGATGCAGACGTGTCCAAGACTGCTTTTCGGACACGTTATGGGCATTACGAGTTCTTAGTGATTCCATTTGGGATGACCAATGCTCCAGCGGTTTTCATGGATCTCATGAACCGGGTATTTCAGCCGTATCTTGATCAGTTCATCATAGTCTTCATTGATGATATCTTGATCTACTCTAGGAGCGTTGAGGAGCATAGGCAGCATCTACAGACAGCCTTGCAGACTTTGAGGGAGCATCGTTTGTATGCCAAGTTCAGCAAGTGCGAGTTTTGGCTTGAGCAGGTGGCATTTCTTGGCCACATTATTTCTAGAGATGAGATTGCAATGGATCAGTCGAAGGTTGAGGCAGTGCAGAAATGGGGTATTCCGAAGAATGCTTTGGAGATTCGCAGTTTCTTGGGTTTGACAGGATACTATAGAAAGTTCATCAAGGGTTTTTTCTCTATTGCAGTACCCTTGACTTCCTTAACCAAGAAGAATGCGAAGTTTGTTTGGAGTCCAGACTGTCAGAGGAGCTTCGATCAGCTGAAGGAATCACTCACTACCGCACCGGTTTTGGCGATGGCAGTACCACACGAGGAGTTAGTGGTGTACACCGACGCGTCTAAGCTAGGTTTAGGCGCAGTACTTATGCAGGGTGGTAAGGTTATTGCTTATGCGTCGAGGCAGTTAAAGATTCACGAGCAGAACTACCCGACACATGACTTGGAGTTAGCAGCAGTGGTCTTCGCTTTGAAAATCTGGAGACACTATCTGTATGGCGAGAAGTGCAAGATTTTCACTGATCATAAGAGCCTCAAGTACTTCTTCACTCAGAAGGAGTTAAACATGAGGCAACGGAGATGGTTGGAGTTGGTTAAGGATTATGACTGTGACATTAGCTACCATCCAGGTAAAGCTAATGTAGTGGCCGATGCTTTGAGTCGAAAGTCGTCAGTAGTATCGTGTTTGACAGTGCAGTTACCACTGCAGAGCGAGATTCAGAGGTTTGATTTGGAGTTTTACTCGAGTGGTCATGCACCGAGCTTGTCATTGTTGACGGTGCAGCCGATTCTACGAGATCGGATCAGAGATGGACAGTCTACGGATGAAGAGTTGCAGCGTTTGAGGCAGAGATATGAGGCCAAGGGTGGTCTTCTGTATACAGTTGTGGATGGCATTGTTCAGTACCGTGGTAGGATGTGGGTATCGAACGTCGATCAGTTGAGAGTTGAGATTCTAGCAGAGGCTCACACATCTCCGTTCTCCATTCACCCCGAAAGTACGAAGATGTACCGAGATTTGCAGCTATTGTATTTGTGGCCCGGGATGAAGAGAGACATCGAGAGAGTTGTGTCAGAGTGCTTGACTTGTCAGCAGGTCAAGGCTGAGCATCAGCGTCCAGCAGGACTTCTTAGACCTCTTCATATTCCGGAATGGAAATGGGAGAACATTACAATGGACTTTGTAGTTGGTTTACCGAGGAGTGCCAGAGGTTGCACGGCTATTTGGGTGATCGTGGATAGACTCACCAAGTCAGCACATTTCTTGCCAGTGAGGACTACCTACTCCTTGACACAGTATGCAGAGCTTTACATCAAGGAGATTGTTAGACTGCATGGCATACCAGTGTCTATCATATCCGATAGAGATCCGAGATTCACATCCGCGTTTTGGAAGAGTCTACATACAGCATTGGGGACCAGATTACTGTTCAGCACATCTTTTCATCCCCAGACAAATGATCAGTCTGAGAGGGTGATACAGGTTCTTGAGGATTTACTGAGAGCCTGTGTCATCGATTTTCAGGGCTCATGGGAGACGAGATTGCCGTTAGTGGAGTTTACCTATAACAATAGCTTTCAGGCGTCTATAGGTATGGCTCCTTATGCAGCTTTGTATGGGAGGAGATGCAGATCTCCTCTTCATTGGGATGAGTTTGGAGAGAGAATCCTATTGGGTCCTGAGATAGTGCAGCAGACTGCTGATATTGTGACCCAGATTTGGGATCGCATGAGGACTGCTCAGAGTCGTCAGAAGAGTTATGCAGATACTCGACGATGAGATTTGGAGTTCGCTGTAGGTGATCACGTATTCCTGAAGGTGTCACCTATGAAGGGAGTAGTGCGATTTGGCCGGAGAGGCAAGCTTAACCCTAGATATATAGGGCCATTCGAGATCTTGGAGAGAGTTGGCACGTAGGCCTACCGTTTAGCTCTACCACAAGGGCTAGCGGCAGTGCACAATGTATTCCATGTATCCATGCTTCGGAGATACATCTCGAACCCGTCACATGTGTTGGATTTTGAGCCTCTTCAGTTGATACCGGAGTTAGCATTTGAGGAGAGGCCTATACGGATCTTGGCTAAGGAGGAGCGCAGTTTGAGGACGCGGGTCATACCGATGGTCAGAGTCCAGTGGCTGAATCACTCGAAGGAGGAAGCTACTTGGGAGACCGAGGCAGACATGAGGACTCGCTACCCGGAGTTGTTCGGGTAAGTACTTTAATTTAGAGGACGAAATTCAAATTAAGGGGGGGGGGGGGGGGAGAGAATTGTAACACCCAGTATTTTTAGTACGTAAATTCGCATGCATAATTAGGAATTTTATTTATGTAGAATTTTAGATTATGGGTTAAATAATTATGTGAAATTATGTGTGCATGTTTTAAGTTATTTTTAAGCATTTAACCCATAATTAGTGATTCTTCATGATTTATGAAAATTAATTGTTTTGATCGCGTAGACGGGATCGTGGACGGACGAGATACCAAAATATTTAGCCAAAAATATTTTATGAGTTTTATGAGCCTTAAAATAATATTTTAAGATATTTTGTCAAGAAAAATTTAGTATTTAGTTATATATTTATTTAAGGGTTTATTTTTAGCCAAAATAAGTCATTTTAATAACTTTTATTAAATTTTAAAAATCCCTTAAATTAATATTTCGGGATTTGGGTTGTGTTATCAGAATTATTAAGTTATTATGGAGTTTTAAATATTTAATTAGGTATGATTTTATTTCTAAATTAGTTAATATCCTATTTTAATTCTATTTATCAAATTTAAAACAAACCTACCCTATCTCTCAGCCCTAATCAGCCGACTCCCACCTTCTTCCAAACCCTCTTCACGCCTCCATCTCAGAAAAAATAGTCCTCCATAGCCGATCAACTCGTTCTTTGAAGATTTATCGAGTTTTTGGTCCGTTCGTCGTCCCGGAGCCCTTATACGCAACAACCTACTTCAAACAATTATAAAGGCATGTTTGATTCCTTTTCTTCTACACTATATAAGCTATTAAATCTCTTTTCATCAGAATCACCACGATTTTTACGTTAGAAAATGTGGAAATTTGAAGCATGCATGTTTAGTCATGTTTTTATTCATGTTTTGCTTGTTTTTCATGCTAAAGCTCACGTTTTTGCCATGGAAGACGGGCTGGCTGCTGGTCCGAGGTTCAGAGGGGTGTGTTAGGGTTCTTAGACTTGGGTTGGCTCGGTGTTTAAGGTTGTAAAGGGATGGAAATGAAGCCAGTCCTTCTGATGCGCAGCAGATCGCGCAGATTGAGCGGGGTTGGGAGATTGGCTCGTTCTCGATCCACAGAGCGTGTTTTAAGGTGATTCCAGTTGGGTTAGAACCTCAAGAAATTGGCAAAGGTATTACAGGTAGTTCTTCTGCCAGTGGTGGCCGGATATTTCCGGAAGATCGGCCGGAAGTCCGTGTTTGCGTTCTGCACGTGAGCAGAAACAAGGCTTGTAGTGTTTTGGTTCGTTCTCCTACTACAAGAATTGGTTTGAGGTCAAATTTGTTGGGTTAGAACCTTCTTGATGTTTCTAAGTTTGGACGGTGGTTTCAAGGCCATAGGTGGTCGGAGTAGGCAGCACGAATGTTTTTGGTGAAGCCGCTCAGCTGGGCGCAGGTTTAGAGAAGAAGGAAGATAGAATTCACGGTTAGGGTTATGGATATGGGTTTTTGGCGGGCCGGGTCGGGTCAGGTCCGTCGGGTCATGGGTCAAGTTAGTTGGGTCCGGGTTTGGGTTAAGTGAGTCGGGCTCGGGTATTTTTATTTTTAAGTTTTAAATTTAATTAAGTGTTAAATGGGCCTAATTAAATCCAAAAATTTAATTGGGTTTCATTTAATTATTTGGGTTAAATTTAATTATTATTGAACTTAAATAAATTTAATTAAGTTAGTCCAATAATTTTTATGGGCTTGGGGGCCCATGGAAGTTATTGGGCCAGTCTTTGGGCTTTCGGGCCCATTGGGCCAGATTAAGTTGTTATTGGGCCAAGTATGTGCTAATGAGCTTTAATTGATTTATTGGGTTTAAAAATGTGTTAATGGGCTTAAGAATGTTAATGGGTCAGTCTCAGTGTTAATGAGCCAAAATTTAAAAAAATGGGCTTGAGTGTTAGGGTCAGCAGTACAGCACAAACCATAAGAAATTGCATGTGTCCTAAATATATATTTAATTATTTTATGCATGAATGTTATTTTAGTATTTATATGTTAGTATAAAAAATTAAATTAAATATATAGGAAGGACACACATTTTATTTAAGTACATGCATTCATGAAATAATTTTATGGCATGATTTAATGTTTAAGGTTGAGCTAGAAAATAATTTTATGTTGGAAGTTGAAGTAGTGTGACAATTTAAGGGGGACCAGTCCCCACATGTTAAGGGTAGTTTACTGTCAATTTAAGGGTAGTTTACTATCAGTAAGAGGTGATTCGTCACCGCCGCGTACGTTGATTTTAAGAGACTGATCAGTCGAACTTTTAAGTTTAAGGTTACACTACGGATATGACCATGCGATGTTAGAAAATGTTATGCTCAACAATGTTATGTATGTAATATATGATTATATTTAAGTTCAAGTTCAAGTAAGATTTTAAGTTATAATTCATAATTTTTTTTTAAGCATGCTCATTCATGTATATGTTATTTATTAGTATTCCAGTGATTTAAATTATTTTAAACCCTTGTTATATTAGCATGTTGGGCCTCTAGGCTCACTACACTTGTATGGTGCAGGTGAGTACGTAGAGGAAGATGTAGTTCCTACCGGTGGTGAGGACGTATGAGCGGACATGCAGTGATCCCCCGTGATCGCCGGCTGAGTTTTGAGAACATTTTTAAGAATTTTTAAACTCTGTTTCTTATTTATTTCTTTTATGTCTTTCCAGCGGTGAATTTTAGAATTATTTTTATTAAATAATTTTTATTGCATGCAAACTTTTAAGTGGATGGTTTGACAGTATTCTATTTAAGTTTGACTCAGTTATTTAAGTAAGAATGTTGCATTTTATTTATGTTATTTTTAAATCTGTTTATTTTGTGCATATATGTATGGGCATGTATGTACATCTATTTTACTAAGTATAATTTAAAAAAAAAAAATTCCGCATATATTATTTTAGTATGTTTGGGTAGTTTCATATACCCTCTCAAAATTTTCTTTTTTAAAATTTTTTTAGCTTATTTTTTATTTTTTATTTCATTTTTTGGACTTTTTTTTGGACATCGTTTTTTTTTTCTCGTTTGGGAGGAAGACATAATTTGTATTTCATTTTTACTCATTTTTCACATGTTTGATTTTTTTTTTTTCTACTTCTATTTATTTTTTAAAAAATTACAATAGGAAATAAGAATATTTGAATATAAAACATTCGATTTTTTATCATTTGCATTTCAGTTTTTCTAATTTTTTTGTTACCGAACTTATTTATTTTTGGATTAAAACGTATGATTATTTATTTTTGTTTTCAAATTGACATATTTTATTAGTTGATGTATTATTTTAATATATATTGTTAAAGGATAAATTATAATAAAAAAATTGATAATATAAAAAACTAAAAAAAAATAGATTGTATTAAAAAAAAGGTAAAAAAAAAAAACAAAAGACAAATAAAATCAAATCAAATTCTATATAAAAAAAAATTAAAAAAAAAAAAAAGGAAAATAGGCACCCCCTACTGTGGCCACAGTAGGGGATCCATTCCCCTCCACTTCACCTTTTTAATTCAATGTTTGAAAAGATCTAGATTACCCTCTTCTATTACTTCTATTTGATTTTTTTTGTCCATATATCAACGCTTTACTTGTTATAAAATATAGATTTACACCCAAAAAACTTAAATTTAATATTTCTTTATATTAACAAAAAAATTCCATATTTAAAGTATTTGGTCATTAATTTTTTGTAATGTGTAAATATAAAATAAACTAACTAAACTATATCTATCTATTTTTAGAGGGGAAATTTAAATACAAAATTTGTTTAAATTTCCTTTATTTAAAATACTTAATAATTTTGGTGTGTCAAAATTTTAATTTAACCAGCTGAATATAAAATATGAAACAAATTAAAATTTGAGATTAAAATTAAGGTATTAAGTTATTATCTCTACAAAATATATAATATACCTAACAAACATTTTTGTCAATAGAGACTATTAACAAACATTTTTTTTTTCTGATTTACGTAATAAAATAAGAGCAATGCTACATGTATAACCAAATTTGTACAACAATTTTTACATTACAAAAAATTCAATACAAAATTTTAATTTATCAAATCTCATGATACATTGAATGCAAAATATGACGATATCATATCAAAATCTCACGAGATAATAACAAAATATCACGACATAATTGTTGTAAATATCGTTGTACGATATTTTGGTTGTACCTCTAGCATTATTCATAAAATAAAGACGGTTATCAGAAACTAAATAATTAATTCATGATCATCTTTTCCAACATATAATATACATCTCCAATTTTTTCTAAATTTTTTAACATAATTTTTATATATTTCCGTTTCCCTCAATTTTCGGCTATATGGATCTTACAGCTTCAGCCATAAAATAAATAAACAAATGGCGAAAATTCCATAATAAAGACAAACAATCGCATAAATAGTGGATTCACCATCGTAGAATGGTCCATTCCTGCAAGGACAACATTGTTGTCCGCATGTGTAGCAGAAATCCATCCCGCATCTACATTCGGAACATTGTGTCAAATTTAGTACTAAATACTTGCCAAAATTCAAATTTGAGTCGATAAATGTACTAACCTGCACCGCACTGATTTACAGCCTCCGAGCCGTTCGACGAAATGCCTACAAGAAGGGCACCTTCTCCACCCCATCCGCTCCACCAGCCCTCCGAAAGCCAGGTCGTTCGCATCCCTCACTTCACCCATGTCTTCACACCGAAACCCCGCGTGCCAACCCGTTTTACACCTGAAACAGAACCACCTCTTGCAATTCGGACACCTCGACTTCCTCGGATCCTCGCCACACTCGTCCAAGATCACCAGGTTGCAGTTTCTATACGGGCAGTAGCATTTATCCACACCCGAAATCGCAGCTTCGCATAGCACGTCGCACCAGCGCGTGAAAAGGGAGGGGCCGACGAGCGTGGCGCAAGCGAGGGGGTCCAGCGTGTGATCGCAGTTCAGAGCCGGGCATTTGATGCGTCCGGCATTGTCATCCTCGAGCTTCACGCGGATGTACTTGATCACACAGTCGGTGCAGAAGGGGTGGGCGCATTTGTCGCCGTTCTCGAATCTTTTATCGGGAACTAAAGTTGGCTCGATGCAGATTTCACAGGTGAATTCTTGATCGCTATCACCCGCGTGATCACGTAGCATTCCTTCTACATGGTGTTGAGCATTAGCCGGGTCGGAAGGCGACGGGTTATCTGCAAGTGTAGGAGAGTTTTCCATAGTTCTTTCCTTTGCTTTTGACTCAAGTGTGACAATTAAGCTTTGCGTCGATGATGTATAATCTTTTTGTTGAATAAAGACAGTTAACCAATTGCAGTTCCGAGGTATGAACCAAAGAGCAGTTGTCTTAGGACAAGTTTTGCCTTATGTAGCTACTGATTAATTCTACTACCCCTTAAAAGAATCCCCAATATCTTCAAATGGAAAATGGTCCCAAATTTTGATTTATTGTCATTGCCATATATGCTATATCGAAATTAATATTTTTGGTGTGGCCGGCCATACAAAAACAGGTACGATCCACATGGTTCAAACTACATTACATGTCGTGTAGCATAGAATTTTTCCTGAAACATTAACATTCACATCATGTATTAGTTAGTCTACTTGAATTATTAACACCCAACTATATAGTAATTCCACGACCTTCAACTATTTAAGGTCATGTCCATTGAAATATGTTACATGATCACTACTGTGTGTACGAAAATTGGTGGTGAGTATTGTGAGGAACTCCCCAAAATTTTAATATTATAATTATAATATAATATTCAATATAATATAATATTTAATATATAGTCAAAAGATAAGCAATTGGACACTAAATCAAAATTAATTAACATCAAAGTATTATCGTAAACTGTAAAAATTGATGATTAATACTGCAATTTGAAATGATTTTATTCAAATATGAGTCGTACCATAATTATAAAAATTAATGAAGGACTATACTGTAATTTAGAATTGAATTTTTTTTTTTTAAAAAAAAAGGCAAAAACCCCACATCAAAACCATCATTTGCCTCTATTATAGAGATTCCTAATAATAGGAATAGATAAATAAATAAATAATACAATAAATTTGACAGATCATTTACAAGTTTTTTCAGGTGCAATAAGTAAAGTTTGAAATAATATTGAACGCACATTAGGCTTGAATATCTCCACACTTTACAAATAAATAGATCAAAGAATGGAGTTGTATATTCACACAAAACACAGTAATTATCTTCTTTTTTTTTCCTTTTCAGACAGTGTCTCATTTTAACCAACCTTTACACTCTTTCACAAGTATGTATACGTAGTCTATATATGATTTGCTTCTTCTCATTTCTATACATATGTAAGTGATCTTTGAACAAGAGATATTCTGGAAGCATCCCCACCAATTTCCTCGAAAACAACCAACAAATTCTGTGTCGGCTTCAACCATGACCGAGGGATGTGATACCTGAGAAACCCGAGTGAAAGAACTGCGAGAAAACAACTGAAAACGATACAACGTATTATGCATATGTACGAAGAAAGTGTTTACCATCTTTGCGTCGGTTTTCCACATCCGTATTGGCACTTAGGCTGTCTATATGTTCCTGCATAGCTGCAGCCGTTGCAAGTGCCTGTAGCAGAAGCAGTCCAATATCTTCCGATGCTCTGTCCATTGATCCACACTTGACCTTTGCCCATAGAACTTAGGTCCAATGCCAATGGCTCGTTTCCTAATGGTGCGTTGAAATAAGTCTGCAAGAAAGGTGCCAATCTTATATATAATGCTCGAGACAACTGAAATCATGAAGCAGAACATGTAGCTTCAAGTTTTGTACTTCATTCCCTTTTTAATTATCATATCCAAACGCAAAAGTGAGTGCTTTGGTATCCGACTTGCCTTAATTTTTAGGCAAATGTCCCTAAGAAGGTCGACGTAGCCACTTGATCATGTGGTTCAAGTCATTAAATAATTACAGGTTATTTGGAAAATCTATAGTTTACAACAGTAATGGGTTCTTCTAAATTTATATCGTAGAGAAAACCAAATAACTAACATTATTTGTTGTTTAGCATTTTATTAGCTTTCTTCTTGTGAAATTCTAAATTCTAATGCTTGACTTAAGGCTAAAGCTAATATGAGTACCTTATACCAAGTCAGTGGCTGGTTGTTTGCGACCAAGGATTCTTGTATCCAATCAATGGATGAAACTTGCCCTGGTGAAGCTAAGTTCATGGCTTCTCCTTTCAGCCCAATCTGAATGCATAAACAAATTACATCCCCGTTTGCAAACTTAAATGTTCATTGAATAAATAGACGCGATAAAAAATGAAGAATAAATTACCTTGTATGACCATTTTTGTTGGGATAAATCCCACACTCCATGATCTAGTCCATGTATTGTAACTGGTCCCGAGATTCCAGTGCTCCAAGTTTCAAAATGATGGCCGTCGTTCTTTATATACAAAAGGGAGACACTCGTGTGAGTGTGAATCTGAATAAATAACTACAGGCAGCTAGGAAGTATATTCATGGTGGGGAAATTTTTTTAGAGCCAATGAATCAACAGTTGTTGAAGAAGGGGTCTTTAACAGAGATAATTTGTTTTCTAGGAAGAGAATCACACCCTGTGACTCTAATCCAAGAACAGGTGTCCTGAAAACCTGTAGCATTACTACCGGGTTGATTTCAGAAAGTGCAATGTTACAATATAAAAGATCAAGAAAACTAACTGGTAATCCAACTGCCACACTAAGCAACACAATCGTGTTCATTCCAGCGTGCAAGTTGACATAGCTTGAGAAAGTAACTCTCCAGTTTCCACGAGATCCATAGACTGAACCTGTAATGAGATATTATTTCAGCATATAGATACTGGCAAATTCTCAAATGTTATGTTTTCTGTTTTGCAAGAGTGTAAAATAATGTAACATTTACTGGAAAACAATGACCAAGTTCAGCAAATTCTAGGTCCATCTCCACTTATAGTAGAATGATCTGATTATCCTAGCGGTTGTTTTTAATTTCCATAACCAAAAAGAAGAAAAGTTCGTAGAACCTGAAGATTGTCCATTAATAAACACATGCAAGACATGGCCTGCAGAAGCCACAGTGAGAATCGGCTTCTGCCCTCCATGTAGAAAAGATTCAGTAGGACCAATGTTGATGCTGCAATGATTCAACTTGTATAAATAAATACATGAAATTAATGACAAAATTCAAGAGCCGTTGTCTTAGATTGTTTATTTAGTTATTTACCTGGTTGTGTACCATAAATAATCAGTAGCATCTCTAGTGACATTTAACTGCTCCAAGAGACCAAACACGGTGATTTTTGAATCAAAGTTAGTGGTGGACGTGTCTTCGCTGAACGTCTCCCACAAGAGCGTTTTAACATTTGTAGGCAACATTTGTGCTTGGGAAGTTCGAGCTGCAACCTAAATGGATTAAATCAAATTGTGAGAAGCAGAAGATGATAAGCAGGGAGGAATCCACAAGAACTTGAAAATTGTAACCAGAAAAAAAATACCAAAATGTGGAAGGGAACGTTTCAAGAAATCAATTGTAGCTTTACTTCTCTGCACAGGAAAATGCTTAGCTTACCTTGGCAGTGTTAAAAACAACGCTTCTGCAATTGGGAAGTATGCTGATTGACCAAGGTGGTAGGTCGTATTGCACGTTATTGAATTTCACCGTTACAGATGTCTCCGAGTGGTAATTTGATAGAAAAGCAGCACACTGGCCGGATTTTGAAGAAAATACATGTGCCTGAAGACAAAGCATCAAAAGTCCCAATAAAGAAAGAAGCAAAAAAATGATCTCATACCACAAAAGACCAAAACTACCAGAAAAATTAAGAAATATTTTCTTCGGTCCCGAATTGGATGCCACAAGTGTTCAAACTATTTAATTTTTCTACTTGGTTAACACTTAACATATTGGTTATTTGATTATTTCTTATTACAAATACTTTCAAGTGATAATACCTGTCATGTCGATTAATATAATTCAATTATTTAACAATAATTAGTTTGAAGTTCACAATTGAGCTCAATAGGTTAAGTTAGGACTATTGTATTTTCCAATGCCTCTTCCTTTAAATGAAATGCAAAGAATTACAATATCAAGCAATAACACAAACCTGCTCATAGTTTCCTAATTTAGTAATGGTAGGATCCGAAGCAATCAAGGCAGGCTCACATAGCTTTATGGCCTTGTGAAGCTCCTTTAAATGATCATATTTTGGCTGCCTAGGTAAGCCTGCCCAAATATCAGGGAACCAATTAGCTAGGATAAAGAGCATAATACAAAAGAAAAAACATGGGCTTGAACTACTTGTCCCTCACCATATTCATCAATTGGAGCATCATAGTCATAGCTGGTAGTGATGAAAGGACCTCCGGCAGTTCTTCCAAAATTTGTTCCTCCATGATACTGTCGGAAATAAACTAAGATGAGTTCATGAATGTCCTATAGCATATTAAAAACTACATATCTTTATACAGAATAAACCATTTAATATTGTTCCATAAGACCTGGCCAAATATTTGAATACTCGATCTAATCATTAACATTCCAAACAAAGGAAACTCAAATATAATAGATAAATATCTATCAAATCTATCCATATATTATATGCAAATCAGTAAAAGACTCCACACCCACTAAATCAGTACTGTTACAATGAACTATATCAAATTTTAGCAGTTATTGGAGAACCATGATTTTTTCATACTCTTTAATTGATGTGGATGTGATCTAAAGTTTTATTAGACTCCAAAATATTAAAAGCTTGAGTAAAAAGTCATGACTTGAGCAGCCAAGAGATGTTTACAAACCATGTAGTAGTTTACAAAGGAGCCTCCTTTCTGAATGAACCTAGCAACTGCAAATGCCAAATCTTCTACAGGACGATGATGAATAGGCCCACCAAAATCTTCAAACCTTGAGAAGGAACAGCAACAAAAAACATGGCGTTCATATGTCAGTCATAAAAAAAATGAGGGATGGGAGAACTTCAATTGTACCAGCCAGTCCAAGCCTCGGTCCATATTGTGGGCTTGTACGGTTTGTTCGGGGAAAAATAATCGCAGTATAAACCATTGCATGTGTTTATCTGTTACCAAAATTTGAAGGATCTCAACAAAACACAAATTACCACAATTACAAGAAATTTGATAGCATTGTTCAACTAAATGATTTAAATGAAATATGATGTCAATATTTTCTAGAATATACACAAAAAGAAAGAGTATTACCACCGGATCTGGGGCATCGTCCTCCTTGCACATAAGCCATGGAACCCCGGTGTTCAAGTCGACAGCCATCTTAGCTGCCCAAGTCATATATGCATGACCAGCAGCACCAAAATTCTTGCTCTCAAAACCATACTCGTTTTCGATCTACATCATTAACATCGAGCTCACAAGAATCAAGGACACTCATTCCAAATATTAGAACATATCATGGATTTAATCACTTGTGTGTTTTGAAATATGTAAGGTAAGTTCACAAAGTACATGTTCTGTTTAGTTTGTTGGTATAACTTTTTTTATTTTTTGACAAAAGTTTGATGGTATACATGACTTAACTTGTGTAATTAGGCATAACTTGTGTTTTCTCAAAAAAAGAAAAAAAAAATTTAACAAGAATGTTATATTTTTTTTACTGAACATACCTGGGAGAGAATGATAGGGCCACCTTGAGACTGAAACAATCTTTCATCCTTCATCATTTGGACAATTTTTTGAGTAAACCTTTGCATTGCCATCTTCAAGAAACCAAATTCAAATTTATCAATAATGTTAGAGCAAAACGAGAAAAATCTCAGAAAATGAAAATTTACTCCTGGTCAATGAACACTATGCACATACAGACCTTGAAAGGCCCATTGTCAGTTCTGAAGCTAATCCCTGGAACATACTTCAACCAAACTGGGAACCCACTGAAACCATAATATAAATAAAACAAAGAATAAATAAAGAGAGACAATAACAAAGAGTAGAAAAAATCTTAGTACATAGTGGGAAAAAAATCCCATTACCCAAATTTCCACTCCGCACAAACATAAGGCCCAATACGCAGATTTAGGTACAATCCTGCTCTCTGGACCAACTTCACAAATCCAACTAAATCACACCTTCCCTCAAAGTTATACTAAAAACCCACAAGAAACAGCTCATTAATTTCCAATTGAATGAATGAAACAGCAAGAAGTACAGTAAATAAGGTAGCATTGTCCAAGAAGGTAAGAAATTAAATTGAGTACAATGCCAGGTGAAGGTTCATGGAGGTCCCAAAACACATAGGTGTCTATTGCATCCAATCCTCCATCTTTAGCCTTCTGAATGAGCCCTTCCCACATCTGCATTATCAAGCCACTACTTTATCAAATCCCAGAGGGGGGGAAAAAAGGGACTTCAGAAGAAATCAAAATGAACAATTTCAAGAAAATGAAAATTTGTTTACATCGGGGGTGCTTCTTGGGTAATGAATGGAACCAGAAAAAAGAATTCTCTTCTGGCCATTGATGATAAGCGCCTTCCTGTCGTAGGTGACACTGCCAAACGAGAGACGAGCAGCAGAAAACAAAAGTATACAGAGCAAGAAAAAGCTCGGAGAAGCTGAGGTAGCTTCCATGTTCCCACCTTTTTTCTTTGATAGCATAAAGCTTCGATTTTTGTGAAGGAAATACAATGAAAATGGGAAATGTATGATTCACTGATCCATGCTTCAACAGCTAAGAAAAATTGGTACTTTTTAACTGCATGGCCAGAGACAAAAATTTTGAGGATTTGTGATTTTGTTCAGAGAGATAAAATAAATGTTTTAGTGTGCTTTTTTATGGAAATACATCTAACTTGATGGCTTTGTGTAGTTGATTTATTGCTTACATTCAATTGAATGTATTTTATTTTTATTTATATATTTTTCTCTTTTTGTCTAAGTTATTGGCTGCGGAGAGCGAGAGAATATCAAATCTAAGTGTATATTTAATCCAAGACAAAAATTTTCATGAAATTGTTCACGGAATAATTTTATAGCACAGATTGTTAATCTTGTTCATGATATGAGTATTATTTTTTATATAAAAATATTATTTTTCGCTATATATATAAATCAGATCGATGAATATGACCCTAGCTCGGTTTAGATCTCACAAAATCTTGCTCTTGAAAATGTTGTTGCCAACTTTATTTTCTTGGATGGGATTTGTGATGATGGCCTCTTGGTTGTCCCATATAATGCTTTCTTAGGTAATTGTACTTATTTTTGGTTAACTTTCTTGGATTGATCAAATATTTTTTTTCCCCTAGCCATATGAAAGTTATGTATTCTTTTCTTTTCTTTTCTTTTCTTTTTTTTTTCTTTTTTTTTTAATTGCGTTTCCAAAGTAAACTATCGAGGCTTTGGCTTTGAGACCCGTGTGAATTTGTGTAAATTATATTTTTATGTCTTAATTAAATCGATTTAGTTAACATGTAATTGTCACATTTTTAATGATATATAATTATATATAGAGTAGTTGATAAGTTTCAATACCCTAATGAATTATAATTTGAATTGGGAATTTACAATTCTGACCTACGTGTGTGTATATATAATTGTTTTACGAACAAATAAAAATTTTCAAATTATACTATATGTACATATTTGATTATACACATGATTACATCCTACCTCTGAATTTACAAAATTATTCCATATGCACTAACGAAAATGATAGTTTATAATTTCAAAATTAATGTATAATCGAATGTATGACCGAATGTATATGTATAACATTTTTTAAAATTTTATTAACCCAATCCTTTATTGCCATCAAGATGGACTGTCTTTTTGGTTTCGACAATTTTTTACGCTAGATAATTAAAATACAATTTAAAAAATAATTTATTATCTTTTAAGTTTTTGAGATCTCTTCTAAAATGTAAACTTCAGATGAATTAAACAAATAATAAAGTAAAAATTAACAGAACTATACTTAAATTCATTTAAATATCATTTTATTAAATAATATGATTTAAATACAAAAAATAAATAAAATGATTAATCTAATTAAAGTTTGGTTTTTCCAATCAATTCATTTTTGACATAACTTCAGTTTTAACATTATATCCAAAATTAAAAACTCACTTCGGCTCGGTTTAATTCTTGTTTTTTTCGATCTAACCAAAAATTCGAACACCTTAATGATGGTTTATTTTTGTCCAAGTTGGTCTCGATATAGTAATCAATTATGGTATGGAAATTAAGAAAAAATAATCAATCAAAAAATTACACGCATCGTAGTTTTATAGTAATCTTATCGTGTAGGGCCAGAAATAAGATGGGTCATGCAATGAAACGTCGATTTCTAAAGCCAATATAACCCATAAATACAGCGTTTATTTCCCAAAATATACATGAAAACTTGTTCACGAAAAAGGTCAATTTTGAATTCAAAACTTGTGAAATAATCACACTTTTTTTAGTAAAGGATCACTTAATAACTAATAACTAGTCTATAACAACATACCGATATAGCATTTTTAAAATAGTGATTAATAAATCCGAATAATCACTTGGAAGCTTAAAAATAATAATCTCTTGAAAGTAAAACTAAAAACTTCAAAAAAAAATTATTATTTATAGAAAAGAATTCGATTACGAAACCTAAGATGGTGATGATCCTACGCGTCACTCACGGATTCCGCCACTAGACTATTTATTTCATCATAATATATCATATATAGTAATATTGGGCTTATCATGATAAATTACTTACCAAAAATTTCAAAATTAATAAAAATATAAAACAAAGATTGTTTTTGTCTTTTAGATGTATAATTATTTGTTTCATAATAATGGACCAAAAACGGTCTAAATCAATTAATTCATGAGGCCAATTATTTTCATGCAAGATTAAGAGCAATACCCACTCTGTCGGCCAACAGTGTCCTATCAATGCGATAAAGAATATCATAGTTAATATATATATATATATATATATTAGCTATAATTTAATTTCAATTCAATTATTTTAGTGGCCATGCAATTATATAATCAAGCCGGCCCCCAATTACGTTTAAGTTATGAATTTTGGAAGAAAATGATTTGAATTTTTATTATTTACGTTTTATTATTATTTAAATATTATATATGGTTTGAGAATCGAGTATATGCCCATAAATCCATGCTGATAAAATGCAATAATACACCATAATAGTTAAGAGCAATGCTACATGTACAACGAATTTTGTGCAACAAATCTTACAACACATGCAAAAATTAAATATATTAAAATCTTACGATAAATTGAATACAACATTTCGCGATACAATAACAAATCTCACGATATAATTGTTGTATATATCATTGTACACGATATTTGTTGTACCTTTAGCATTATCCAATAGTTAATACTGGATACTGGTCGTGAGCGAGTAGGTTATAATCATTTTTATTAGACCACTCACGGAGGGAAAAAAAATTAGAAATTACAGTGTGTTTTTGTAAATATTTATTTTAAATACTTCTAACCTTCCAAGTTTATATATAGTAAAAAACATATAATTTCATCTGGACAAGTATTTACAAAAATGTTTTAAAATTTTTGTATAAAAATTTTTAAAAATTATTTTAATAATAAATATATGATGTACATACAAATATGTTATAAAAATATTTAAATATTTCAAAAACAACGTTGTTTTGATTTTCATCATACATTTCATTTTAAAAATATTCTCAATTATTCTTTAAAAATTATAGTCGATAAACACTTTTTTTAAAATATTTTTCAAAAATAGTTTGCAAAAAATTTATCCGAATAGACAGCTTAAATTTTTCACTTATAAAATATTTAAAAATACATATACAAAACTGCAAACATTAGCTTTAAATGTGTTTTCTTGCTCTGATTCCTATAGTCACGAGTGAGAAATGCGGCAATACAATTTAACGTAGGCGAGGTACCACGTGAAATTTTAAAATTCACTTCAACCCCCAAAAACTTAAATGCGGAGAATGAAAATCCACAACTTATATTATAAATAAAGAAATAGGATGAATGTGACATGTATTTACAACTTATATTATAAATAAATAAATAAATAAATAAATAAATAGGATGAATGTGACATATATTTATATAATGAAATGAATTTTAAAAATTGATAAAATTAAGATGCCCCATGTGATGAAAGGGGTGCATGATTAAATGAGGAGTCCCTATCCCATTACCTTTTGTCCACACTAAACGTGATCCAGAATATTGTGGTGTGGGTTACGAACTTACGTATATATATATTATCCTATTCATAATCTGATAATCACACCCAAGGCATATTTTATTGTTTATCCAAACTTGATGTCACTATATATGTTACCAATTATATTATATAAATATTAAATTATTTCTGCGCGTAAATTGTTAGATCAAACTGCAGTGATTTCATCTAAATAAGTTTCTTTAAATTATTTGTCTGAACAATTGATTTTTTTTTTCCAAGACTGAAATAATAATATGTAAAATATGCTAATATAATATACTTGTAAAAACTTGTGTTTTAATTCTTTGTTTGTAGGAATTTTTGTAAAAGTTAGCTGGCTGGATATGAGGATATAACAGGAAATTTGTAAAAGATTAACGCCGTTAGACGGCAAGAAACGGCGAGGGCATTTATTTTATCTTTTATAAAAAGGTCACAAATCACAATGCAATTCAATGAGTGTGTATACAATAAATACAAACGAGCGTCAAACTATATTTTATAAAAATTATAGAGATGATCGATAATTTTCAAAATTATGACGCATAAGCAGTTATTTTTTATATATATTTATTTCTAAATTTATACGTAGAATTTATATTTTATATAAAATTGATAGTATTTAGTTATGTTAAATTCAGACAAATTTCTATCCCCATTATATCTATACAATAAAATAAAGTATATAGAACACACATGGTGATACGATATGGACCACAACGAAACCATGATATAATTTACAGAACGAAAATCAACCAATTCAAATAAAAATAGAGTTAAATTTTTTTTATACAAATTAAAAAATACATGTATTTAATAGACAAAAATTATAGATATATTCTTGCAACTCTTCATATAATTGTTGTTGTTGTTATTTTTTGTAATTCGAGCATTTCTTTATTTTATTTTGCTTGAATTTGAGCTTCTAATAATTTAATATAAAAAAATATAGATATTAATGTGCATATAATGATTGGCATTTATTAATCTTTGAAAAGAAGCAACAACTGTGATTAATGAAGAGTTTCTTTTCTAACTCAATCATCACCATAACCACGGTCCACGATGGCATTTTATTGTGGCGTAAAAAATAAGTAAAATAGCATCGGGTCAGTGACCCATTTAAAATTATAATGGGCTTCAACAAGGCCCAAACCAAATAATCGGCCTATCAAGTTTCTAATGGGCCTAATATTCTCCCTAGTGGCAAAATTTGTATTTCTAGTCCTGTGTTAAAAAAGTGCGTTAGACCCACTGTCATTAAAAAAATAAGCGAATATTAAGCTCACATGGACATAAGTACCTTGGTAAAGTCGGAGCTGACATAGAAAGATATTTCTCGACGTTTCGAGTTCGATCCTCATGTACGATCTTTGTGTGAAGCATATATATTTCCTACTAAAAATATTGTGAAATATGCTCTGAGAATTGATTATATTACTCCACATTCAAATCAATGTCGATCACACACATCACTCGATTTAACCTCCGCATAAACCAATAACCCTATAACTCATTTGAAAACGAGTATTAAAAACTTCTATCTATGAGCGAGTATTAAATCATGCCATCATGCATACTCGTATTCTTTTATTCGATTCTGACAGCTAAATCACATTATATTTTAAAATCAAATTAATATACTCATCCCCTTATTTTATTCCATTCTATCACATTATTATTTTATAACCATATATACTCACATTCTTTACATTCTTTTCATCGGCCATAAAATTTAGCTCTTAAAACTACTAATATACATTTCTTTAAATTCTACCATTTATTTTCGTCTCTTCTACGGACAAACATAACATGTACTTAACACATACGTTCGATGAAAAAAAATATGTACAATGTTGAAACAAATGATTATAGACATCAACGAAATCACACTCTCAAAAACCATAGAAGTCCAAATAAGTACAACCAAAGACACACAAACTCTCAACCATCTCAAACATATAAAAACCTCAAACCTTATTGTAATTATGATATTCAACCAAACCTTAACCGGAAAAGCATCACATACTAAAGTTCTTGAACCCGATCGAAATTTATTACATATATATATAAACTAGCTAGCTAGCTAATTAATGAGTGTGATGGCCGCCGGGGAGTTTCTCCTTGATCTTCTCGAAGACGCCCTTTTTCTCGTACTCCGACGACGGCGTGGTGGTGGACGCCTTGCTCTCCGCCGTGGTGGTGGCTGCTGCAGTGCTGCTGCTGTGTGCGGCCTCATCCTTGTTTTTCCCTACGCTCAGTTTCTCCTTTATTTTCTCCTTCAGTCCTTTCTTCTTCCTCCTCCCACCTGCTCCATCATCCTCCGACTATATATACATATATTAAACAAGGATACAAATCAATATCACATTTCATGTATTAGAGACCTCACTTCCCGTGTAATTTAAAAACGTTTTTAGTCTTTTATAAATCAGAAATTAATCTTAAAATGTTATTGAAAATTATTTTTTAAAATATTCTCTAAATATATTTTTTTAAAAAAAACTTGAGGGGTATCAAGCATTACACGTGATTTTAAATGTTTTTAAAATAGAAATATAAAATGAAAAGATGAACAAAGTATGTTAAAATGTTTTCACAAAATATTAACTAAATACATATTAATTCTTGAAACAACTTTCAAAACATTTTATAATTGTTTTAAAAAAAACACACAATGTTCCAAGAATTTTACGGGCAGAAAAAAATAAAAAAAATAAACTATAGAGTGCTGACCGAGCTAGAGCTCGAACCCGAGGACCGCTTGATTTCCTCGTGCTGCGGCGGCTGCTGCTGGATCATCGGCGGCGGCGGCGACTCCGGCTCATCCGTCGGAGCCTCGAGACCACCACCACCACCACCACCGGCGGTCACCGGTTCGGGAACGGGGTGGGAGGTGACGACGCCCTTCAAATGCATGGGGTTCCCGTATTCATCGGTCAGCGTAACAGGTTTACTGTTCTGATCCACAAGCTCAATGGGATTCCCATGCTCATCTCTCAAATCCGCCATCGACTCGCAGATTTCACTCTAAATTAATCTTCTAATTAATAATCTAGTAATGGAATATATATATATATATACGTTACTTGAATATCACAAAGGTTCAAGGATGAGAATATATTTTGTTTATATAAAATAAAAAAAAGTGACCCACCGATTGATATATAATGAATGAATTAAGATGCTAATAATATTATGTGTTGGTGTTCGTCTTTAAATGGGTATTATTTTAGATTTGAAGACGGTGGAGGAAGATGCATGCATGGCGTTTGGGTTTTCACACGTGTACAAGAATTTAACACGTGTGTTTGAGTGAGGATGTATGTGTGTCTTTTATTACGGCGATCATTATCCTTTGACATTAGTGTCTGCTCTTTTTTTTCTTTTTTTTTTTTTTTCTTTTTCAGTGTTTTGGATCTTTATCATCATTCTACCATTTTTCAAAGATTAATTAATTGATAATTAATTCATTCTTGGAAGGAAACAAGTACTATTATTAGTCGTGGATGGATGGAGTGGAGTCAAACCATTTCATTAAAAGTACGAAATTTATTATTGTTTTTTAAGTAAATTTATTTAAAATCTTTACTATTTTATAAGAGTAATGCTAGATGTATACCTCGGTGTACACCTTGGTTTACACTCTTTTTTATTAATTATAAAATTTTTCTTGATCAACTAGATATTTATTTCTTATCATGGATATTTTGCAATTAATGAGGGAAATTAGAAAAATTTTAAATAAGGATGTAAACCAAGGTGTATACTACAAGCTGTACATCTAGCATTTTTCATTTTATAAAACATGGACCTACTAGAAAAACCAATTTTGATGTCATGATGTAACAAGGGAAAATTCCAAAAATAGTGTTGCTACTAATCAACTATATTTGGGGGATAAATTTGAAATTTAAAAATGGAAAAAAAACGTCCAACCTAAAAATGCAAAACCAACCTAGCAGATTAATTTAAATTTTGAAATTTAAAATTTAAATAAAATATGATAGTGGAAGTTTGTAAACGTGTTTAGCGGGTTATGCGAATAGTGGTGATTTATTTCATTCCAAATCACAACTAAATTCACATACGCAAGATGTGTGATTCTATGACTAGTAGTAAAAGAATGGGCGCGATTGGTTGGGTTGGTAGTTTTTTAAAAAATAAATTTTATAAATTAAAGAAATACGTATTTAAGAATTAGTTAAATTGAAAGGAATTTTGTAAATTAAAGAGAATAAAAAAACTAAAATTATTTAAAAATATATATATAATGTCTTGATAAAATAGGATAGAAGGAAATAAACTGAGAAGAGTCGAGTGGTGGGGGTGCCGACTGCCGACTGCCGGGGGTGGTCACATTCACTATATTCTTTGGTTCTCTCTCTAAATATGAGAAAAAATTATGCATTGAAAAGATTTAGTATACTGTAATTTGCATCATGATATTTGTACTCTATTTTGAAATACACATATTCTTAACTTTCAAGTCATCTGTAACTCATTTACCTCATCGCTTTATTTTAGCCTAACCTTTTTTTTAAAAAAAAACTTTTATTTTATCCTAAGTTTTACACCAAATATAAAACGTTTTTCGACAATTAATTTACGTCTTACTCCAAACGAAATATCATCAAAATATTTCATGTAGTTTCATTTACAAAAATTAATTTATTCCACTAAAATCTTAAAAAAATTATTAATATATATCAGTATATTAATATTAAATTAATTTTTAATGAACTAATACATTAATTACGTGAGTAAAATAATATATATTATTTTATTTACATATTTATCATTGTATCAGTATTTATTTATATGTTAAATAAGTAGATTATATAAAAAATTCAATCTAATTAACTTAATTAAAATTTAAAGCATAAGATATAATTATTTATTTGTGTAAAAGATATGCATATATAATATGTCATTCCTCGAAATGAATAAAATAACAATTTGACTAATTTAAACAACTTTGGTCTTGAGAAATGAGAAGTAAGGTATGGATGGACAAGTACAACCAGAACTCAGAATGCTAAGAAAAAAAATTCAAAAAAACATTAGTGCAGCAAAATATGGCTGTACATGTATAAATCTGATAACAAGGCTTTACAAAACACATAAAAAGAATGGTCCAAGAGGATACAAACCCGTTGTATATGTATGTTAACAATCTGAATTCTTCAACTACAAGGCCATAACCAGAATAAACGCCGTACAAACGTGACAAAATACAACTACAATTCAATCCTTTTTCATATGTATTATGATGCTCTCTAATCGCTTTTTATGGTGTGTCTGCTGCACCTACACTACTACAATGCGGTTCGTCCCGATGATCAAGCTGATAACCCGCACCACATTTCCTTCATAGACAAATCTTCTGTAACCAACAGAAATTGTCAAATCTGAGACTACAAAACATAAAAGGAAACACATCTCAAATAGAGAATTCGATTGCAAGAATGTTGTTATACCGCAGTTAGTAACAACTGATCTGGAATCTAAATCTTTAAAGAAAATATGTATATAAGCCACTGTAAGAGATGGATACATACTTTTTTAGCTCAATTCTTGCTCGATCTTGACCAGAAAGAACCCTTTATCTTAGGGGAATCATTCTCAGACAATGATATGCCACCCTTTGAGCCAAATGAGAAGTGACGGCTGAAGAAAGACTTTCCTAGCGAGCTTCTCATGTTGGTACTTGAGCTTGTCTTGAGAAACCTTCCCTCTGCACCACTACTTTTATTATAAGCACGCATGACATCTCGCTTTGGACTACTACCAGCAAGACACTTTCTTGAAAGTTTTTGAGCCTTCAACTCCAACGAGGTTTTTAATGCATTTTCAAAAATCTTCAAAGTCTGTTTCTCCCCAAGAGTACACACCGGGCAAATTGGATCAAACTTGTGGATTTCAGGAGTCATACAATCCAAGCATTCAGCATGGTAAACATGTTCGCAGGTTAAGACAGATACAACAGTTAGTTCATTTGTCGATATTAATTTTTGGTTGTTCCACCCCCACGCAGATCTCTCTGTTAAAAGCCTAGCACAAATACCACATGTTTGAAGATCAAAAGAAGGAAATTTTGAATTTCGTCCACTGGATCTAGTAACTTTTTCCAAACCGAAGCTCGACGTTTCACTATCAAAAGACCACCTTTCTCTTCGAGATTTCATGAGCTCAGAGGAGGCAGGGATTGACACACTGTCTGAAGATCCATCACTGGATCCCCTGGTCGATTCATTGGCCAAAGGTGAAGGCTGAGGTGAAGGCATCTCTTCAGAAATTGAGAATGCTTGTTGCTTGCATTCTGGAATCCGTGTATCAGAAACTTCTTGTGACAAGTCATGTTCTGGAGAATCGTGATAACACCTTGAAGGAGTAGAGATTGGAGGATGCAGATGACTTTGGGAAGACAGCAACATTGTTGGTGGACATGAAACTGAAGGTGCTGAAGGGAATTCTGTTGACCCCTTCGACTGGACAGGAAAAAAGAACACAACACACTTTAGAAGACAACTTCTATACCACAAACCCATGCTTCACAAATTAATCAATTAATGCTCTCTACAAACCTCTACTGGCTTCTGTGAGATCGATTGATCTGCAAAACAACGAAAGAGATATCAAACACACAACATATAACATTTTTACATATCTACATAATAATTAATAAATAATTTAGGCTAGCCAATACATTTCTGGGCCTAGATCTGTAGTAATTAATAATTATAGTTGTCAAGCAAAAAATTCTTTCCCTCCTGCAAGAGCTGCTCTGATGCTTAGATCACATTAAAATATATGTACATAAACCTAGTCTGAGGGCTATTGGGCTGTATCCTGCAATTTAATGCTTAAGGGACCTTTTTTCTTCCTATTAGCTTATCTAATTATCTACTACATGCACCCATTTCTTCCACGCTTCGCTAGCTAAACATGATATGTTGATAACCACTACTTGATTTCAACCATGTGAAGATAATCAAATTATTATTTCTGGAAATAGCATTTCACCAATTTACATTCACGTCAACATATCATATATCCCATTAATTGAACAGAGTAACATCGAAATGAATACTTACCAGCTTTTTCTTTAGAAACAGTTGGAGCTTGGCATGCAAGTGACTGGGAACTCTTTAATGTACTACCCTCATCAGAAGCAAATGCAGTTCCACCAGTCCTAACATTTTTTACTTCCTGTTTGTCATTCTTACAACCTCCATCTTGGGAGCACATTGTAGATGCTTCTTCCCCGGTTACTCGTCCACGATTATCCCATCGGAAACTCCACGACGGTGAATGGCGGACCTGCCTCCATAAATGTTGATTAGGTGATCCATTTGTTACAGTTCCATTACTTTCTGTGACACTGGCAGGTCCATCGGTTCTAGTTACAACCTTTGCAGCAACACAACAAGCAGCTCCCATTCTTTTCCAAACAGACACCAAATGACTTATAGATTATTCACAACAGTTTTTCAGATCCATGACATCAACAAAAAGATCATGGTGGATATCAGCCAAACACACAATATCTGCAGCAATAAAGTACAACTCAATGAATGTCTTTTAACCAATAACAAATTCTACAAACCCAGACTTATCAATATACATTAGCACACTTAGTTTCCTCCTCAAAATAGAAAAAAAACCAAAAACAAACCGACAAGGATCAGGAGATGTGAAAACAATGGTGCATGTGTTAATCGCATCACAAAGGTCAAATTGGAAAAACAGAACAAGATATACTCCTCCAAAACATGGTTTTGACATGAGCACATACCACATTCGGTAAAGTAGTTTTGGCTTAATAATAAACCAACTTACGAATTAAATGATCAGATAAATCAGAATTTCGGTAATATTTTAAAGATTCATTTTTGCTGACAACGAACCCTTTCGTGACAGCTGAATGCTGTTCCCAGTCAATAAATGATGATGAATCTAAGTTACTGACAGATCAAGCAATGTTACCATTCACGCATCTCTGTGGCAAACAATAATCACGCCAAAAACGCGAAAATTAGATGAAAACTGAGGCAACAAACACTACACTCTATACAGTATTCAACGAAGTTGAAATTATACATGAACCAATTAACTTTACACCGGGGAACAAATCAATAATCCAAAAAAGGAAGAAATCGGAGTGCACATCTGACACCACAGAGATTCCAAATTGATTCCCAAACTCTTGAAATTACGCTCCAAATGCCGCGCCTATCAAACCCAAAATTGATCGCGATCTCCAAACCACACAATTTCCTCCCAATTCCAACAAACTTACGGAAAACATACACGTATATTTTCAATTAAATCAACAAAAAACAATGAATGAAACTTACGTGATCAAACCGCGAGGCAGAACCCTAAGGCGAAAGATGAGTGTAAAAGACCGATTCATTCACACAGACAAGACGGCCCTCGAATATGAGCTTATATATAGTATCCACTTCCCACAAGCAATCCGTATTCTTTTAAAGACAAAATAAAATAAAATAATAATAAATAAAAATTTATATAAAAATATAATTAAAATTGGGTTGGTGACGATTTATGTGACGGCGACAGTTGGCATTAATCGACACTGCCCACATTTACCGGAAAATGTGGTACTGATTTTAACGGAGTTAATTGACGGACACATATGTTTTTTTGATCCACAATGGAGGGTCTTGCATGTATTTGTAAAATAATAAGGAAGTAGTTATTCTTTTAGAAAGAAAAATGATCAATTAATCCTAGGATTGTGTTCTGTAATTTGGATTAGTTTGAAGAAAATGATTTGTATCTATCTCAAATATAATTAGAGCTCAACAATATTAATTTGATAACTTCAAGTGTGAATAAAGCAAGCAATCATATGCAATTTAGTAAAATACCTCGAAAAATTTACTCGATTTCTCTATGTTCATATGAAAATATAGTTGAATAAATGATGCAAATGAGGTCTTGGCCTAGTGGTCAAGACTGAGACTCGTGGTCTCAGGTTCGATTTGCGGGTAAATTTCTTAATTTATTTAGATAAATTTAGGTACTTTCTTAACTCGAAACAAAACACATCTTAAATAAACGACACCTTATTATTATTATTATTATTATTATTATTATTATTATTAATGTCAGCTGACGCAAATTCAGTTTGACGACACCTTATTATTATTATTATTATTATTATTATTAATGTCAGCTGACGCAAATTCAGTTTGGTTCTAATCCACGCCGCATCAATACATTTCGGACACATAAGGAACAAATTATAACCATATTTAATTCATTCTAAAAGTCACTCCAACGATTCCTTTAAAAACTCATTTATATTTCACAAAATTCATATCTGTATAGTTTTTTTTTAATGCGATTTCATAACAAGATATGTTGTTTTAGAATGCACAGTGTCCGGGGAAAAGAAACTGTGCAAATCATATAATTATGAGATATGAAATATGAAAGTTGAAGAGCCTCTAGATATATTCAGAATTCGTCCTTTCACATTCACTAAACTTTCATGACTTGGGGAAGTAGTATTCGGGCTTGACTCACTTGAGGTCGATTAAACACAAACTTTAAATTAGAAATATTTGTTTATCGTATAAATATATCATGATCAACTTCTATTAGATAAAAGCTTAATTATAAATTATCTAAGAAAATATAATAAAAACAACGAGCGTGGAACTATTGAATAAAAAAATTTAAGTTCATATGCTTTACTAGCAGTGTCTCTGTCTTAGTAGTTAGTAGTACTGCTAAAATATTAGTTCATATTACTTGCCAAAATATTTCCTCCATTAAAGTTAGCGATTGCACTTCAATGCAGATCAATTCCATGTGACTAAATTTTTTTGCCTCGTAATGTTTGTTCCATGAGTGGATCTGTAGATGGCACTGGAAAGTAAACTTCATCTATGATCTAAAGCAATATTTTTTATTATGCAGAGAAATACATTGTGAATGTATGAAGACAATTTGAACTTCTAGTCAATTTGGTTATGGAGTATCACATAATGTGTTCATATATTCTCTTCAATTCACTCGGCATTAGCCTCATCTCCTTTCCCGGATTCTGGCACAGAGACTACTTCAGATGAACGAAAACCCGAATCAGAATCTTTCACATCCTTGATCCCATTTTCACCTCCAAGAAGTCCAATCAAAACCTTCAAAGCTTTCATGGTTTCATCGTTCTTCAGCACTTGATCCTTCGCATTTGCAGGAGTCATCTTTGTCAGCACTTTGAGCCCATTTTGGCCTTGGTAAGTCTCCACCACTTCATTTTCCTCCAGTATTTGTATAACTTCTTTCTTAGTCTCTTCAAGACTTTCCTTTTTAAGTTTGTCACTTTCTTTCTTGTGCTCTAGGAACTCAATCAAGCCATGGAGGGCAACGTCAGGGTCGTCGCACTTCAACAACTGCTCCGCGACTTCGGCTGGAGTCACTTTGGTTTCCCCTATCAATCCCTCTGCCCCTGATAACAGGGGGTGATCCACGTCTCCAAGATAGTTGGTGGCAAGCATTTTGAAGCCGCGAGGCGTGCAGTATGACATGTGGATGTGCACGTCCATACGTCCAGGGCGTAACAGGGCAGCGTCTAGCTTGTCTATGTGGTTCGTGGTGAATATGATGATCCTTTCATCTCCACAGCTCGACCACAATCCATCTGTGAAATTCAGCAATCCTGACAAGGTAATCTGCAGTGTATAACACTAAGCATAAGCTAAAAGCAATAAAAAAAAAATCATAGTATGATTTAAAAAATGCACAATTTATTCACAAATTTCAAAGTGGAAGCTAGCCCGGAAAACTTGCCTTTGGTTCTTGAAGTTGATCATGATGAGAAAATCTTCTTTCAGGCTGCATCGTTTTCCTTTCGGACAGATCGATTGATGCATCGATATCCTCCACGACTAGTATGGATCGATTAGCAGTCCAAAGCAGCAATCTCCTAAGATCCGAATTGGACCTTAGATCAGCCAGTTCCAAGTCATAAACATCAAATTTCAGATAATTGGCAATTGCAGCAATCAAGCTCGATTTTCCAGTCCCCGGAGGCCCGAACAACAAGTACCCTCTTTTCCATGCCTTCCCAACTTTCCTGTAAAATTCTTTCCTCTTCACAAACCTTTCAAGATCATCAATTATCATGTTCTTCATATCATCATCCATTGCTAGAGTTTCCAAAGTTGCTGGATGATCAAGATTCACAGATTGCCATGGAGTTATAGGTGGGTAATGATGAAACCCGTCACTTTTCAAAGTGTGCAGTTTCAGGGTCCTTTTTTCTTGTTTTGCAACTTTGGATCTTTCCACAACATAAGGCAAGTACTCATCAAGAACCTCGTTTTTGTGCTTCTTGTGAAAGGTCAACTCCAAGAATTTGAATTCAACTTGCATGGTGGGATGATAGTCATCGTACCGAGCGCGACGAGTTTGATTTTGCTGATGGACTACTCTCCATTTCAGCCGGAACCCGCGAAACGTGTCGATCAGATCTTCGTTACCTCCCATTGAAACTTGGATGTTCTGCTCTTTCTCAGGGATCGATGCTTTGAATCTCTTGGTGGAGGGGTTGATTCTGGTGCCCAAGTAGATTTCTGCGGCGGTGAAAAGGTGGTTTTTCTCTATGCCGTCGAATTCCTCGATGGTTATGGTGATGTCATTGCTGAATCTGGCGAAGAAGTTGTGGAATTTGGTGACGAAATACTGGCTGAGCTCCGGCGGCACGACGTCTGTGGCCATTGATCGGACTAACATGGCGGTGGCCGCCACCGAGGCAGCCGTTGAGACCATTGTTTTTGTCGAAGGTAATTCCATCTTCGAAAACATTTGGGTTTCAAACTTGATTTTTTTTTTTTAAAGAATGATTTATGGGGAAATTTCTGATTAGCAGAATTCTTGAATTTAAGGAGGGGATTTGTATTATATAAGTTATATGAAATGAGATTTGAGTGCAATGGCCGATGGAGGATAGGTTGATTTTATAGTTTTGAAGTTCTATAAGATTGACATTTTTAAGACACAAAAATTGCCATGAAATTAAAGTCTTTTCATCACCTTTTTCTTATTTTATTTATTTTTGAAATATATATTTGTCAACAAGTACATTAATTGCGTTTGAGGAATCTTCCTTTAATTTTCCCATTCCTCCAATTGGTTTACTAACATCTCTTTGCACTCAATGCGTGTATACATGTACATCAAAAAATTTATGTTAATAAATTTTTATGTTATTTTTAGAACTCACGTCATAAATTAGATTTTCAAAAGTATAAAGTGATTAATCGAAAAACAAGGTTGTTTCTAATGACAAAAAAATATGATATCATATAAAATGACTAATTTATCTACTAATTTTGGTTTTTGTGGGAATTATGTTCTGATGTAATCGTAATTTCATATCAAATTTTACTAATTAATTGAAATTTAGTTAATTATAAGGTCTCTATTATAATAAGATATATATTAAGATATATATTAAGATAATTGTAATACACATATACATATTTTTTAAGACATTATAATATACATATTTTATTGACTCAAATATTGACCTCTAAATTCCACGCATTGGGACATTATTTGAACGAGACTCTTTCCGGGAAATTGGAAGTGGTCCATTATTGTACCGTGTTACATTAATAAATCCGATTATGCGTTAGATTACAAAGTATATTTGAAATTATAAATTTATCATAAACGCATTTTTTTAAAAAAATTTAAATAAAATATATTGGTAATTTGGTAATTTCAAATGCATTTTATAAGCCAATTTGTAATACTTAGGCCCCGTTTGGTTTCAAAAGTCAGGCCAAAAAAGCATTTTTTAAGTGTTTTTCAGTTAACAAGGTGTTTGATTGACCAAAAAAGTGCTTAAATAAGCATTTTTTTAAGTCAAAATTAAAGCTTTTTTAAAAGCCAAAAATTGCAGCTTTTAAAAACACTTATTTTAAAAAATCTCTACAAAATCCAAACGGACTCTTATTGTACACATATTATTTTTCTCCAATACCAATAACGGATAATTTCATCATACATTCACAAGCATTACTCCAATGATGTATTTAAGGGTGCAAATTTATCAATATTTATGGGATCCACTGAAAAAATATATAGACCTTACATCCATTAATAAATCTCAACCATTAAATCTGGGTTGATGATACATGTATGATCTCATTTACCATACATAACATACATTGAAGCTAAGTAATATTTTAGGAAAATACTATATGTATACGTTGGAATATACATTAAGTTACACATTCAATTTGAAATTACAAAAAGGTGATGATATTTACACTCCAAAAATTGATAATCACACTTCAATTTTGATATTTAATGTGTTTTGTTATAAAACTAACTTCTTTTAATTATTTCAGATTTTTACAAGACTAATTTGACCTTTTGATAAGTATACTTACGTTTCCAAAATGATTCACTATATATTTATCGGGGGTTATAGAATTTCTCAAAATTTTTTAGCAAAATTAATTTCTTGAAAAGATTTTGAAATACAATAAATTAATAATTACTTCGTGATTTTTTTCCAAAAAATATACTTTTTAAGTATATTGTTTGCATAAATTAAACCATTTTTTAGCTTAAAAAAATATTTAAAAAAATTATTTGTCAAAGATATTTTTTAAAATATTCTGTATTGTTGTTTGTATTATTGTATAATTAGAGAAAATTCTAAATATAAAGTGATGCCAATTGCTATTAAATTTTTTAAGTCAAGGTAAATTAATGTTTACGATTGAGAATATTTTTAATTTTGAATATTATTTTTTGGTTTAAAATGCTTCGTTGGTGTATTTGTTATTTATTACTTATATGTTTTGAAAGTTTAATTTAAGATAGTAAAAAAATAATATCATTAGTAATATATTGTAACAAATGAAAGTATTATTTGTAGATTTGTTGGATTATAAAAAAAATACAGATAAAACAAGCAATACTCGTGATTATGAAAATACTAATAAACAACTCAAATTAAGTATTTTTTATTTTTGTTTAAATTTTTTACATTACTTTAATCAAACCAATTTCATGACATAATAAATCTTTTGCTTCTTTTAGTTATACTATATCTAATTTGTGGATGTTCTTGCAACTTAAAATATTTAATAATTAAATTTTGGAAAAGATTAAATATCTAATCTATTTAATTAAATTCAAAATCCTTTCAAGAAATATTTTTGAGAAGGGAAAGTAAGATTCTTTTATAATAATCCCATAAATAAAGTGACCTCATTTTAAAACTCAAGTATTTGTAAGAGAACACAATAAATGTAAAAAATGGAGTGTGATTATAAATTTTTGGAGTGTAAATATCATCTCCCATTACAAAATTATCACATCACTTTATTTGTAATTTTTTTTTTCCGAAATGCAAAGTGCATTTAAGATAGTTCGATAATTTCAAGTGTAATACGTAATTCAACGTGTAAATCTCAATATACATGTAGCATAACTCATATTTTTAATGAGAAAATAAAATAATATTTTAATATTTCACTTTTTATATTGAGTTGATCACACATATGACATCTTTACATATTTGAAAAAGACCGGTTAATTCGCGACATGAACGTGTAAGAAATTTTTCCCCCCTTAGACCATCCAATACTCCTCGACTCCTCGTTAACATGCCCAAATAACAAGTTTCTAAATAAGATTCATTTCCAAGTAGATTTTCACATTGTTTTCTTCTTGTCTAATTGGCCCTACTCTACTAGCAAGTTATTCAACCCACGTTAGGTGTGAAAGTATGACTAATCGACCATGTTATTATAAGCTTAGAATCAAAATCAAAATCAAAATCAAAATCATTTGTACATTTCATCAACTAAAGGATTGTAGTTGAAATGGCGACTAAATTCACTGTCGGGTCTTATTCATTTTACTTCAATAGAGTTGCCAACGTGGCATGGGGCAATCCTTTTTTTTTAAAAAAAAAAACCTTTTGAAGATTATTAAATTTATAATTTTTATTCTTGGAGATAAAGCACATGCAAGTGATCTTGACAAGGATGTTTGCTCGTTCTACCTTGATGACCAAGAATATGTGCGTCACCGACTCACCCGTCACAATCTTGGATTTATTCTTCATTGGGTCTACTTTATTAAACAATTTATTTTAATTTTAGCATATTCTCATTTAAATTATGGACAAATTTGTTGCATTTTCATTAATACGTCGTACAAAGATTTCCCTCAAGGCATTCTAATTGTTAGAGTATGTGTTCAGTTATCTACTTACTATGCGCTTGATTTTAGCAGTACTTTCTAGGACGATTATGTCGTTTAGATTTTGTCTAATACGATTTACATAGCTAGTCTGACTTACAACCTACTACATCAATCCATATGTTTACCCAATTTACACCAAATGTTAGCGTCAACGAGTTCATCATGATCACACATAACAACAACGTAACGATGTGTTGTTTGTGGTTGATACTCTTGTTTTAGTTTATATATATATATAATTTTGATCCCCTGCACCCTAGGGTGCAGGAAAACTATGTGCGATCACTAAAACCCAGTAGTGGGTTTTAGTGGTGCAAAAAAAAAACCACTAAAACGTACTACTGGGTTTTAGTGGTCGCACACTGTTTTCCTGCACCCTAAGGTGCAGGGATCGGAGCTATATATATATATACTATGTACATAAAAATAAAATAATCATCTATAAATGTATCTCTGTTTTTGGAGTAATTATTATGTTATTTCACGTTTTTACTCGATAATTACATTTTATTTTATTTCACATCGCATCATGAATCATCCAAACTTCCTCTAATTTTAAGTGTGAGTCTATTATTTTATAGTGATTAACCAAGACAATGGAGGATGAGGGAGTTGCATTTACTTTGTCCACACACCTAGAGTTGACTAATCCGAATTAATCAATTGAACCAATTCGAAATTTCGGTTTTACTTTAGAAAAAAAACAATTAAATTGATTCTTTATTTTAAAGAAAATATGGTAATCGATATTTTAAAATATATATATATATATATATTAATTTTTATATTTGCCAAAAATTACTTGTAATATCCATAATTTATTTTTTTTAAGTTGTGGGCTTTAGCCTTTATAATATTTTTATTTTAATTTATTTTCCAAAAAATCTTTACCGACGAATGAACCGGTTTTGTTTCTGTTTTATAAAAGAAAAACATCGGTCTATAATCTATTTGGTCTTATGAAATTCAACTCGGTCTATAATCGAACCGACCGAATTGTTCGCCTCATCTGGTATTTGAATATATTTGCTATAATTCACCGTCTTTTAGCCTTGGAGAGAGCCTTCTGTCCTCCATAAGGATGCAAGAGTCAAGACAGCATTTGATTTAAAATAATTTAAGTATGTACTAATGTTATCTATATCTTCAATTAATTAACCATGTGTTATATATCCTCTATTATCATATCTCAAGAACTAAGTTGGGTTATCTACCATGCAACATAGATCCCCAAAATTAAAGTTGCATTGTAATAACAATGAAACAAAAGAGAATCCATTCGTCGGGCATTTTCAAATCGCGTTTCCCAGATACAAATCATACAAGGCAATAAGTTATAGATCACTTGTGATTCAAGAATCGAAATGAACAACTGTTATTTATCATAGAAATGCATTATGAATCAGAGTCTTTCACTGTCACATCTTTGATCCCATTTTCACCTCCAAGAAGCCCAATCAAAACCTTCAAAGCTTTCATGGCTTCATCATTCTTCAGCACTCGATCCTTCGCTTCCGCAGGAGTCATCTTTGCCAACACTTGGAGCCCATTTTGGCCTTCATTGTTCTTCGGCAATTGATTTTCATCTTCATTTTCCTCCAGTATTTGCACTACTTCTTTCTTAGTCTCTTCAGGACTTTCCCCTTTAAGTTTGTCACTTTCTTTCTTGTGCTCTAGGAACTCAATCAAGCCTTGGAGGGCAACTTCAGGGTCGTCGCTCTTCAACAACTGCTCCGCGACTTCGGCTGGAGTCACTTTGGTTTCCCCTATCAATCCCTCTGCCCCTGATAACAGGGGGTGATCCAAGTCTCCAAGATAGTTGGTGGCAAGCATTTTGAAGCCGCGAGGCGTGCAGTATGACATGTGGATGTGCACGTCCATACGGCCAGGGCGTAACAGGGCAGCGTCTAGCTTGTCTATGTGGTTCGTGGTGAATATGATGATCCTTTCATCTCCACAGCTCGACCACAATCCATCTGTGAAATTCAGCAATCCTGACAAGGTAATCTGCAGTGTAGAACAGAACTATAAGCATAAGCTATAAATCATAGTATGATTTTAAAAAATGCACAATTTATTCACAAATTTCAAAGTGGAAGCTAGCCCGGAAAACTTGCCTTTGGTTCTTGAAGTTGATCATGATGAGAAAATCTTCTTTCAGGCTGCATCGTTTTCCTTTCGGACAGATCGATTGATGCATCGATATCCTCCACGACTGGTATGGATCGATTAGCAGTCCAAAGCAGCAATCTCCTCAGATCCGAATTGGACCTTAGATCAGTCAGTTCCAAGTCATAAACATCAAATTTCAGATAATTGGCAATTGCAGCAATCAAGCTCGATTTTCCGGTCCCCGGAGGCCCGAACAACAAGTACCCTCTTTTCCATGCCTTCCCGACTTTCCTGTAAAACTCTTTCCTCTTCACAAACCTTTGAAGATCATCAACTATCGTGTTCTTCAGATCATCATCCATTGCCAGAGTTTCCAAAGTTGCTGGATGATCAAGATTCACAGATTGCCATGGAGTTTTAGGCGGGTAATGGCGAACCCCGTCATTTTTCTAAGTGTGCAGTTTCAGGGTCCTTTTTTCTTGCTTTGCAACTTTGGATCTTTCCACAACATAAGGCAAGTACTCATCAAGAATCTTGTTTTTGTGCTTCTTGTGAAAGGTCAACTCCAAGAATTTAAATTCAACTTGCGTGGTGGAATGATAATCATCGTGTCGAACATATCGAGGTTGATTTTGTTGATGGACTACTCTCCATTTCATTTGGATCCCATCAAAAGTATCGATGAGATCTTCGTTTCCTCCCATTGAAACTTGGATGTTCTGCTCTTTCTCAGGGATTGATGCTTTGAATCTCTTGGTGGAGGGGCTGATTCTGGTGCCCAAGTAAATTTCTGCAGCTGTGAAAAGGTGGTTTTTCGCCATGCCGTCGAATTCCTCGATGGTTATGGTCATGTCATTGCTGAATGTGGCGAAGAAAGTGCGGAATTTAGAGACGAAATACTGACTGAGCTCCGGCGGCACGATGTCCTTGGCCACTGATCGGACTAACATTGCGGTGGCCGCCACCGAGGCGGCCGTTGAGACCATTGTTTTTGTCGAAGGTAATTCCATCTTCGAAAACATTTTGAGTTGCTTGTTTTTTCTTATGGGAAATTTCAGATTCTTGGAATTTTTTAGGTGGGATTGTTTATTTGAATGTAAGGAATTGGCAGAGTTCTTGAAATTTAAGGAGGTTTTTGGGTTATACGCAATGAGATATGTGTTTGAAGTTATAATACAGTGTTATTGGAAAATTTGTCAAGAAAGTCTTTTTCTTCTATGTTTTTTTGAGTAAAATTTTATCGAAAGGTATTTTAATTAATTGTGTTTGAGGAATCTTCCTACGGCCTTTCCTATGGTTTGGTTTGGTTATATATTATTTATATTTGATTGACTCGTAGATGGACTTCTCATTCCACAAGGCATTGGAGTCACATTGTTTAAACGAGACTTTCTGGGAAATAGGAATTGGTCCATCACCATCTTATACGTCGAGGCTGAATAACATTATATTTTTTTTTAGAAATGATCTCTCGATATTTTCCTCCTATATTGAGTTAAGGAGAACCCAAAAAAAAAATCCACAAATTCAAATACGGTCGTTTAATTTGAGAAATAGGAATTGGTCCAATTACCACTGTCTCTACCGACTCTCTGCTGCTTCTATGTCTGAAATCCACTCTAAATGCATTTTTTTGTTACATATTCTCTTGAAAATTTTCAAATATTATAATTTCTTGCCCGATTTCTTACAGAAAATCGTTTGCAAAGTTGAAACCGAGGATTAGATGGCAAGAAAAATGATAGTTTTGGACGTTTTCCATTCATTTCCAAGCAGATTTTCACATTGTTTTGTATCGTCTAATTGGCCTTAATTACTCTACTAACAAGCTGAATTTTTCAACTGGCGTTAGGTGTGGACTTGGATCATTCATGTACTATGAGCTTAAAAGTCAAAACTAAATCTAAATATGAGAATTCTACCGACTACACATATAAGACATCATTTAACTAATTTGAATGATAAATATGGATTATATATGAATATATATCATAATTATTTATAATTTTAATATTTTGTAAAACTTGATTCAAACCTTTGTACGAAAGAAGGATATGTATTTAATTAAAATTTTATCCTTTACACCAGATGATTACTTAAATTATAGCTAATATGACGACTAGATTCAGAGTCATTCCTCATTTCCTATTGATTTTACTTGAGTAAAGTTTGCTTACATTGAGTCGGGGATTTTATTTATTTATTTTATAATTTGAGGAGAATTCGGATTTATTATTTTAAGTTGTTTAATTTCTAGGCTCCGCAGACTGATTTGGAAGAACTTACAATGATTTTTTTTAAAAAAAGTAACTTACTACTTACTAGGATTTTTGTTCTTCCTTGGTAACCAAGAATCTGAGTCACCCGTCGGCCGTCACAATCTTCAGATAGTTCCTCCATTGACTCTGATTTATATAATAACTATTTTATTTATTTATCATATTCTCGTTTAGTATTAGGCATTGAATGTATATATTCATGAATACATGTCTTTTAAAATAATAATAACAGTAATTCTTTATTTAGAAAAACTTGTAAGGGGATTTACGCTAATGTCGTGTATTTTGATTTTTTTTACAGATAAATTGTAACTTTTATTAAGAACTAATAAAGTCTTTCGTTATAATATTAACCAATAAGAAAGAAAAATTCTCGGGCTTCCAAAAAAAAAAGAAGCACGGGAAGAAATAGCAAGTTTAGCAAAAGAGTTGGGTCATTTCATTAGCTGTTTTCTTAACATAATACAAAAAGAAGAAAGATAATCAAGCTATAATAAACTTTATTTTTGTCGCACACAAACCAACATAACTTAGATTACTTAATGACCACGTGATTGCTTTCACTGCCAAAAGTGAAACAATTGAGATCGTGACTTGCTGAAAGAATGATTTATTATCCTAGTGATTAAAAGAGAGAATATATTAATGTGTTATATGATAAGATAAATTATATTATGTTTGATTTGTTGTGATTAAAATCATAATTTAATATTAAATTAATGCACATTACCGAAAATGCCCTTTACTTTGGGAGAAAATTACGCAAAAGTTAGTCTGCATCGTTCACGCATATCCACAACCCACAACCCCAGCTGCTTCTTTCTACCTACCACCATCAACAATTATCTTCCTCTCGTCAAAATCACTCCGATTAATTTAGAACAAAATCCGATGAGCTTATTTTTCGATCTGCAAAATATATTAGGGTTTGCATTTTTTTTATTTGTCCGTCCCTGCTTCATATTTTTTATTCATCCTCATATTTGAGACGAATAAAACCTCAAATCTTTGGTAATTTTTTTGAATATCACCAAAATTAGCATAGGATGTAGATTGGCTTGGCTTATTTCATAACGACTTCAGAAATCCACAGCTTTGATGCTTTAAAGTACCTCGCCCTTGCTATTATTTGAAGTTTCTTCGCCTTCATCGCCATACTCGCATCCCTTACATGAAGTTAAATATGCGGTAGGGTTTTGTTCAATTATTTGGGGGAAATTAAGTAAAATACATACCTTATCTGAAGAACTGTAGCATTCATGAGAAGTCATCTAGGTTGGAAAATGGGTTGTCTTATGCATAGAATACAATGTTTTCAGACCGACTCTTAGATAACTCAAAGAGGTCTTAAAAATGAAAGGAACGAAAGATGAGAGATGATGTATCATCCGGTCCACTACTCATCTATTGAGACAAACGGTCCCTTATAAACTCAGGCCCCGTTTGGATTTGATAGACATTTTTTAAATGAAAAGCACTTAAAAAAGTGCTTTTTTGGCCTAACTTTTGAAACCAAACGAGGCCTCAATTCACTCATCCAATTCTTTTACGAAAATCGTTCAAGGTCAGTGGCATCTATCGTCACAATTTGAACACTTTCGAGTTTGAAACCTATGTAAACCCCCTTTCCAAAGGATTTTCTTTTTCTTTTTCTTTTTTTAACAATACTTTTTGTCTTGTTTATTGGGTTTCCATACTAATGAGTCTGTTGAAAATATATATAAATATATATTATTATTTATTGTTGAATGTTGAAGGTTGAAAGTTGAAAATTGAGTTGTAAAATATTGAAAATTAGTGTGTGATGATGTAATTAATGATGTATTAATTTTTGACTAATCTCCAATTGAGATCTATAAATAGGTCTCTCCATTTGTGTAGAAAAACACAATTGTGAAGAGAGAAAAATTTTATAAAGTGTAGAATTTGATAAATTTTGAGTTTTTGAGTTTTTACTTTTTACCGTAAATTTTTACTTTTTCACAACACGTTATCAGCACGATCGCTCGAAGGTTCTCTATATTTTCCGACGCTCCAAAATACAAGAAGAAGTCAAAAATATTCAACAAGTAAGAATTTTTATTTTACTGTTTATATATTTTTATTGTGTATATATTATATCATGTTATGAAAAAAATAAGTTTTTTTCAAAACTTGTTATAAATCCTGGGAGGATGTTAAGACGACATCCCACACTCCCGGTAAGGGATACGACAAGTATAAAAGCCTCTAAGGTTTTTAAACAATAACGTGATATATATTTATTATGTATATATATTAACTATATTAATATATAATTTCATGTTATTATATAAAAGGTTGTCTATGACACTGACCTTATAATAACGTGATATGATATATATTATTGTGTATTTATATACTAACCATATTTGTATAATCTCATGTTATTATATAAAAGGTTGTCTACGACACCGATCTTATAATAATGTGATATGATATACTATACCTGACTTTATACTAACTATATTGGTATAATTTCACAACATTATATAAAAGGCTGTCTACGACACTGACCTTATAATAATGTGATATGATATACATAATTATTTAATTATGATTATCATTATATGCATTACATGATTATCACGAATTTTTATTCAACACATACTCAATTTTTTCTTTACCCCCATCGGTCACAAACGGTAACAAAACGGCTAGTTTTTGCCCTATAAATATGTTCACTCAAACTCATTTTCAATCACACCAAATTCATTCTTTCTCTCAAAATATTTTATCCTCGGTTTTTTCGAAGATGGAGATGATGACATTTATAAGGATATTTTTCATAACGACTATGATCATCATGCTCACAAGTCTTTTACTCACCAGCGATTCTCCAACACATATTTTTTCTCTATTTGTATACGCACTTGTAATTTACGTTCTTTCATTATTTTGTATTGTCATATTTATGGAAATTAACTAATAAAATGCATTGTTATTTTCTAGTACCACCATGTCGAACTTGGCGAAACTCGAATTCATTGCACTTGATATAACCGGAAAGAATTATATGCCATGGACCCTCGATGTAGAAATGCATCTCGAGTCATTGGGTCTTAACGAAACTATCAAAGAAAATAACATATCATCCTCACAAGATAAAGCAAAAGCGATGATATTTTTACGCAGACATCTTGATGAGGGGTTGAAATGTGAATATTTGATCGAAAAAGACCCAATGATTTTGTGGAAAGGGTTAAAAGAACGTTTTGAGCATATACGGGAAGTTATACTTCCGACCGCACGAGATGAATGGAATACTTTAAGATTCCAAGATTTTAAAAAGGTGAGTGATTATAATTCTGCGATGTATCGAATTGTCTCACAGCTGAAATTTTGTGGGCATAATATTACTGAGATGGAAATGCTTGAAAAGACATTTTCCACATTCCACGCATCAAATATAACTCTACAACAGCAATATAGAGTGCGTGGATTTTCAAGATACTCAGAACTCATCGCATGTTTACTCGTGGCGGAAAAGAATAATGAATTGCTCATGAGAAATCATCAGTCCAGACCTACTGGTTCAACGGCATTTCCTGAAGCAAATGTCGTAAGTAAAAATGAAAACCAAAATCAAAGATATAGACAAGATTTTGGTCGAGGTCGTGGACGTGGGCGTAGAAATGATCGCGATCGTGGTCGAGGCCGTGGATTTGAAAATAAAAGAGATAGTTATTTCAATAACTCATCTCAAAGGAACGTCACGAACCACCCACAAAAGAGGCAGCATGATAATACGGGTGAAAATGAAAATCATCCAAAAAAAACTGAGAGTGTTTGTTATAGATGTGGCACTCCAGGACATTGGTCAAGAACTTGTCGAGCCCCTGAGCATCTGTGTAAGCTCTATAAAGATTCAATAAAGGGGAAAGAAAAAGAGACCAATTTTACTGAAAACATTGACCATGCAAGTGGTTCAATGAATTTAGATGCTGCCTACTTTTTGAATGATTTCGAAGATATTGATTAAATGTACTGGTGGGAAAAGAATGTAACAATGTAATTTTTATATTGTAAAACATATTATATTTTGCATGTATTGTTTTATTCTGCAATTAAATTGTAACATATTATAATTTGCATGTATCTTTCTTAATTCATTTTATTGCATATTGTTTTTGAAGATCATTATGGAAAATGCTATGATCAAAGATGGAAATAATGCACTGGAAGTTTGCATACCAGATAGTGGTACAACGCACACTATCCTCAGAAATGAAAAATATTTCTTGGAATTAAAACCAACAAAAACAATGGTGAATACAATATCAGGTCCTGTAGACTTGATTGAAGGATGTGGCAAAGCACAATTTTTGTTACCTAATGGTACAAATTTTTTGATAAATAGTGCTTTATATTCACCACGATCACAAAGAAATTTGTTGAGTTTTAATGATATATATTCTCATGGTTATGATACGGAAACAATAACCGAAGGAAATGAGAAATATGTGTCTTACTACATATAAATCAGGAAAGAAATATGTAGTTGAGAAATTATCAATGCTCCCTACTGGATTGCATTATACACATATAAGTCCAATCGAATCAAATATGGTTATTGGAAATTCTTCAATACTAACAAATTGGCATGATCGATTGGGACATCCTGGTTCAATAATGATGCGAAGGATTATAGAAAATACAAGTGGTCATCCACTGAAAGACCAGAAGATCTTTCAGAATAATAAGTTTCAGTGTAAAGCATGTTCTCTGGGAAACTTATTATAAGACCATCACCAGCTAAAATCCAAAAGGAATCACCCATATTTCTTGAACGTATTCAAGGTGATATTTGTGGGCCAATTCATCCACCATGTGGACCATTTCGATACTTTATGGTATTGATCGATGCCTCTAGCAGATGGTCACATGTATGTTTATTGTCCACTCGGAATGTGGCATTTGCAAAATTGATGGCTCAAATAATAAAATTGCGGAATCAATTTCCCGAATATACGATCAAGAAAATAAGACTTGATAATGCTGGAGAATTTACTTCCCAGACTTTTAACGACTATTGTATGTCGATGGGAATTACTGTTGAACATCCTGTAGCTCATGTTCATACACAAAATGGATTAGCTGAATCATTGATTAAACGTCTGAAGTTGATTGCTAGACCAATGATTATGAGAACGAAACTCCCTATTTCTATATGGGGACATGCAATTTTACATGCTGCTGCATTGATTCGCATCAGGCCAAGTGCATATCATAAACACTCCCCATTGCAGCTTGTATTTGGCAAAGAACCAGATATTTCTCATTTGAGAATTTTTGGATGTATGGTGTATGTGCCTATTGCACCACCTCAAAGAACAAAAATGGGACCTCAAAGAAAGAATGGTATTTATATCGGCTATGATAGTCCATCAATCATTAGATATCTTGAGGCTCAGACAGGCGATGTGTTTACAGCACGGTTTGCTGATTGTCATTTTGATGAAAATAACTTCCCAATGTTAGGGGGAGAAAAGAAACACATCGAAAAAGAAATCACATGGTATGTACCATCATTATTACATTTGGATCCTAGAACTAAACAATGTGATAAAGATGTACAGCAAATTGTGCATTTGCAAAGAATAGCAAATCAAATGCCAGATGCATTTGCAGACACAAAAGGGGTAACAAAATCATATATACCTGCTGTAAATGCCCCTGCTCGAGTTGAAATTCCAAAGAAACAAAATGAAGACATTCATGATGTCATAAAACGCCTGAAGCGTGGAAGGCCAATCGGTTCAAAGGATAAAAATCCTCGGAAAAGAAAATACATAGAGAAAAATGATGATCAGAAAATAGAAAATGGTGTTCCAGAAGAAACACACGATGATGAAAATATTTTGTCAGAACCACAAACTGACGAGAATCATGAAATCTCTATCAATTATATTAATACTGGAAAAATATGGAACCGAAAGAATGTACAAGATATTGATGAGATATTTTCGTACAATGTGGCATGTGACATCGTAAATGAAGATAATGAACCAAAATCTTTTGGTGAATGCAAAACTCGAAAGGATTGGTCAAAATGGAAAGATGTCATCCAGGTTGAATTAAATTCGCTAAATAAACGTAGTGTTTTTGGACCTATAGTCCTTACACCTAAAGGTGTTAAACCTGTTGGGTACAAATGAGTTTTTATTCGAAAGAGAAATGAGAAAAATGAAATAGTGAGATATAAAGCTCGACTTGTTGCACAAGGTTTTTCTCAAAGACCTGGAATTGATTATGAAGAAACATATTCTCCTGTTATGGATGCAATTACGTTTCGGTATTTGATCAGTTTAGCAGTGTCTGAAAACTTGGACATGCGTCTATGGATGTTGTTACAGCTTATTTATACGGATCACTTGATAGTGATATATACATGAAAATCCCTGAAGGATTTAAGATGCTAGAAGCACAAAGTTCAGAACCAAGAGAATTTTATTCTGTGAAATTACAAAGATCATTGTATGGATTAAAGCAATCCGGCCGAATGTGGTATAATCGGCTAAGTGAACACTTGATGAAAAAGGGATATGTAAATGATCCAATATGCCCTTGTGTTTTCATCAAAAAAACAACATCGGGATGCGTGATTATTGCTGTATATGTTGATGATTTAAACATCATTGGAACGAATAAAGAAATTCAAGAAGTGATGTTATACTTGAAGGAAGAATTTGAAATGAAAGACCTTGGAAAAACCAAGTATTGTCTTGGTTTACAAATTGAACAAAAAGAATGTGGAATTTTTGTTCACCAGTCTAATTATACAGAGAAGGTCCTTAAACGTTTCAATATGGATCAATCAAATCCTTTAAGTACTCCAATGGTTGTCAGATCATTGAATATAGAAAAGGATCCATTTCGTCCATGTAAAGATGATGAAGTTGTTCTTGGTCCTGAAGTACCATATCTAAGTGCCATTGGTGCCCTTATGTATCTTGCAAATTGCACTAGACCAGACATATCTTTTGCAGTAAATTTATTGGCAAGATTCAGTTCATGTCCAACGAAGAGGCACTGGAACGGAATTAAACATATATTCCGTTATTTACGAGGAACGACGGATTTGGGACTTTTGTATCCAAAAGATACAAATCAGAGAATAATTGGTTATGCTGATGCTGGATACTTATCTGATCCACATAAGGCACGTTCCCAAACCGGATATGTATTTACTCGTGGAGGCACTGCAATCTCTTGGCGATCACAGAAACAAACACTTGTTACAACTTCATCAAATCATGCCGAGATTATTGCACTACATGAAGCAAGCCGTGAATGTGTCTGGCTTAAATCAATGACTCGGCATATCCAAACTTCTTGCGGATTATCAGTGGACAAGAATCCAATCACACTGTATGAAGATAATGCCGCATGTGTTGCCCAAATGAAAGAAGGATACATCAAAAGTGACAGAACTAAACATATTCCTCCTAAATTCTTTGCATACACTCAAGAGCTGGAGAAGAATAAAGATATTGATATCTGTTACATTCAATCAAGTGAGAACTCATCCGATCTCTTCACAAAGGCACTTCCCACGGCGATATTCAGAAAACACATTTATAATATTGGGATGCGCAATCTACGAAATATGTGAAGAATCATTCATGTTGACATCAGGGGGAGTTTACGTGGCTGCACTCTTTTTTCCTTACTATGGTTTTTGTCCCAATGGGTTTTTCCTAGTAAGGTTTTTAACGAGGCAGTATACAACACGTAATGGAGATAGTCATTCTATCATGATCATCATCACAAGGGGGAGTGTTGAAAATATATATAAATATATATTATTATTTATTGTTGAATGTTGAAGGTTGAAAGTTGAAAATTGAGTTGTAAAATATTGAAAATTAGTGTGTGATGATGTAATTAATGATGTATTAATTTTTGACTAATCTCCAATTGAGATCTATAAATAGGTCTCTCCATTTGTGTAGAAAAACACAATTGTGAAGAGAGAAAAATTTTATAAAGTGTAGAATTTGATAAATTTTGAGTTTTTGAGTTTTTACTTTTTACCGTAAATTTTTACTTTTTCACAACAGAGTCAAATTTTTAATTATTTTTCTTTCTCGATGATTACATTTCATTCATTTTTATTTTTATTTTCTCGATGATTACATTTCATTTCATCTTGAGCCATATCATAAAGGATGTGGAAGCTGCACTTTATTTGGGCCCGATATTTTAATTTGGGCCAGGGACTGAAGATAACCAGAACTACTATGAAGGTATATCCAGTCTGGGCCAAGCTTCGAAATTAACAAATACCAGTAAATCCTAAACCCAAACACGTTGCATTGTTTGGTTTGATATATTATTAATTTATGTATAATTTATCCCAATTAATTTTGTCTTATTTTTGTCATATTATTTATATATTTATTAATTAATAATTTTACATCAATTAAATCAAATAAATTATAATCTATTCATCAAATCAAATAATGTGTTAACTATTTTTTCTTATTTATTTTTAATTTACATTATATTACATATTTGTGGATTACTTATCCTATCACTCAAACCAAACGGTGCCTAAGTGTATAATATGTAAATATCCTTGCACGCATGTACCAATTTTTTTTTTTAGAGAAATGCTACATATACACATTGAGTTACGCATTGGATTACACACTACACACGAATGCTACATGTACACATTGAGTTACACATTTGATTACACACTACACATGAAATTACAAAATTATCCCTTCACTTGATTTGAAAAAAATATTTCCAAAACAAATTAAGGATATTTATGTAATTTCAAGTGCAACATGTAATCCAACATATATATGTAGCATCACCCATTTTGTTAATACATATATTGTTTTCAATATTAATTAATTTTTATGTTACAAAACCGACATGATAAATTAATTATTCAAAATTTATATTTATTTATATTTAAAAAACTCATTCAAGTTATTTAAAATTCTAAAAAATAGATAAAATATGATGATTAGATCTCTTATGAGAATGATCAACTTTACCCTTACTTACATTAAAAACTAATATTTGTGGCATAAAAAGTAATAATTTTTCATATCCATGAGACCGTTTCATAACGTTTTTGTTGATAAGATAGGCATTGATGTGGACATGCTTAGCTTAATTCACTCTCTTTTTGCCTTGCAGAGAGCCTTCTTCTTCCCTTCCCACAAGTTACAAATGAGGACTTCCTAGGAACATAGATTCCCAAAAATGGAGATCGCCTATGACCTTCTACCCGACCTATCAACGTCGCAATCAACAACACAGCTCGAACTTACCAAGCTACCACACATTCAGATCACGGTGATTTAGATTCTGAGGGTTGAATTTCAAGTAACTACGAATCTACGATGCAACTTAATTTCATCGTCTTCCGGTTAATACTGTAGGTATTCCTTCAAAAAGGCAAAGAAAATTCATGAACAGGTAACGAGTGGTACAACAAGAAACAATGTTGCAGAAAAATACAACACATTAAGTCCTCGAAAAATAAAAGTATAAAACCCAAGCTAGAATAAACAGAAATCTGAATTGAAGAACTAGTTAAAAGGTCTCTCCAATTTATAACAACAACTAGGTGTTAGTGGCCATGGTGTGCGTCTGCTGTCGTGAATAAGCTCACAACACACCATTCCGATCAAGCTTCCTCGATAACATCTGCAAGCAAATACAAAATCAAAGCAATGATCCCTATAACATTCAAGATTCGTTAAAGATCATGGAGTTTGCCATAACTCCACCCAAAAGCTAACTCAACGGGACGATTGTTTAAGTCCATATGTCGATATATACAATTCCAAAGACTTTATCTAGTCGGCCATTTAACAAAGATCATTCAACAAAACATATCCATAAATACAAACATCCTGAAATTTTGCTTTGAGACAGGGGAAATCACCATGCATCTAAAAGTTATGTAATCTGTGATACAATAACTCTCGAAAGTTGCAAAAGATACCCACAAAAAGATGAGAACTTGCACTTTATAATCGCAACTCAAGCATGAAAAATTCGATAAATTCATTAACACCATGAGAGGATCGGAGAGAACTTGATTTAGTCACCCTGTTTTACATTACTGAATATGATAACAATAAAAGTAACAGTACCATCGGTGACTTGAATCTGGTACAGCTCACTCTCTTTTCGCCTTGGAGAGAGCCTTCTTCCTCTGTCCAAGCATGTACCCGTACAAATGGGGACTCCCCGGAACGTAAATTCCCAAAATCAAGATCGCATTGTAATAATAATCAAACGAGAAGTTCCATTTATTGGGCATTCTCAAGCTGTATTTCTCAGACTTCAGCATATACGGTAACGCACAGTAGATCAATCCCACTTCACTCGTGATTCCGGACGGGTAAAGTACTAGAAAAGTACTGTACCTGAGCCAGAGCAGCCAACCGGGAGCCGACCCGAATGCCTCTTTCAGCCCGAAGAAAGAGTATCGGATGATTTCAGTGATCGACCAGCTTATCACTAATGAAGAGACCAGGAAATGGGTCCGGATCTCAGGGAAGCTGTACAGAATGCCCCATGTGAGGTACAATCTGGAGCTGACCTGGGGAAGCGTGGCGCTGACCGGAGATCTGACCAGGCCGATTAGACTGTGGACGATTTCGACGGCGGCGGCGGACTGCGCTAGCATTAGTGGCGTTTCGACGGCGGAGTAGACGGACTGGTGGCCGGATTGTTTGAGGGTGGTGAGTGCGAGGTAAAGCACTTGGAACCAGCCGTAGAATACAATCCAGTTGTAGAGGGTGAGGTAGACTCGGCGGGCGGCGGCGAGGATTCCGGCCATCGGAGTTGGGGAGTGGCTGAAAATGGGGATGATTTGGGAAGAGCGCGGCGGAGTATAAAAAAAGGGGGCAATTAATAGATTTAGGTGGATAGTTCAACTACTTGGGGCCTCCATCTCACTACACATAAGACTACCCTATCAAACTATCAGTATTCAAAAGCAAGTCATAAAGTAATCATATATTACTCGAATAATAATAATTATATGTCAGTATGCATGTGTAACAAAAAAATTAATATAAAATATATCTATATATATATATATAATTTAATATATGATGATCTTATAAATGTGAAAACAAAATAAGGTATGTATTTGTTAAAAAATGAATTAAAATTGATGGGAAAATGAATAAAAGAAAAATTAAAACCATCAGGAAAGAAAACAATTTTTCTCACTCTTACAGTTAGTAACATAATGGAAAATTAATTAGAAGGTAAAATGAAAAATAAAGTTTGTGTCTTCACATCAAATCAAAAAAATTAGGTTCTACAGAGATCTTAACTATTATTAAATAGTAGAGACTAGCTGTAACACCCGGTATTTTTAAATACGTAAATCTGCATGCATAATTAGGGAATTTAATTATTTAAATTTTAGATTTATGGGTTAAATAATTATGTGAATTATTTGTGCATGGTTTAATTTATTTTTAAGCATTTAACCCATAATTAGTGATTTTTATGATTTTTAGTATTTAATTGTTTTTGATCGCGTAAACGGGACCGTGGACGGACGAGATGACAACTTTCTATCCAATTTATTTCATAAGCCTTTTAAGAGCCCAAAAATATTATTTTGAGTTTTATTTCCTCAAAATTTTTAGTATTTAATTTTATATAATTTTAGGAGTCCGTTTTTATTCAAAATAAGCCAAAATAGTTACTTTTAATTATTTTTAAAATTCCCTTAATTATGTATTTCGGGATTTTTAAATTTATTATCAGATTTTAGTTGTTAGTTAGAGTTTTAAAGTTATATATATTTTAAATTTAATATTCTTTTTAATATTTTCAATTATCCTAAAACCTATTTTAATTAAAAACTTAAACCTAAATCTATCCCTACCCCCACGTTATTTTCCATCAGCCGCCACCCCACCCCATATTCATCATCTCTTCGGCTAGCAGCCTCCACGAAGAACACCATAGCTCGATTTTGAAGCTTCCAAGTCGGTTGTCATCGTCCCGTCGTCCCGGAATCGTTCTACGCACTCCTTTCTCTTCAAACTACGGTGCAAGGCATGATTCTTTCTCTTTTTTTACCATATCAGTTATTATGTGCATGTGTGTGTGAGAATCAGAATTTTCTTCGAAAATTTCAGAAACAAAACGGGATCGGTTCGATTTTATGCATTTGTTCTTGTGTTTATTGATCAATCCCACGTTTTTCTTAGCCATGGCTCGTACCACTGCTGGTCGAAGGGTTGTAGGGTGTGTGAGGGTTGCCTAGACTCGAATGGCTCGAGTGGTTCGAGCCAAACGAGCCCAAGAAACCACCAATAGCCGATCGGTCTCCATGGAAGCGCAGCTAGGGTTTTGGGGAAGGGGGCTCGGCTGAGGGTCTGTGGGCTGCATGGGGCGTGGGCTAGGGCCAGGTCGGGACCTCCCAGACGTGGGCTACGTCTGGGCGACGGGGCTCCGGCCAGGGGCGGCCGGAGCTGGCCGGCAGCAGGTCGTGAAGACCTGCTGCTCTCGGCCGAGAGGGAGTAAGGGTAGGGGGTCACGGGTTGGGCTAATTTCGGGTCTGGTCCGGGTCTGAGTGGTCCGGGCCGGGTCAGTAGGGTATTGGGTCGGGTTAAGTTGGTCCGGGTTCGGGTTGGTGGGCCGGGCTCGAGTCTTTTTAATTTTAAAGTATTTTATGATTTAATGGGTTTTTGGGCCAATTAATTAGGAATAAAATGATTTGAGTTCCATTTAATTATTTGAGTTAAATTTAATTATTATTGGGCTTAATTAAATTAATTAAGTGAGTCCACTAATTTTTATGGGCCTTGGGGGCCCATAGAAGTTATTGGGTCAGTCTTTGGGCTTTTGGGCCCATTGGGCCAGATTAAGTTGTTATTGGGCCTAGAATGTTTTAATGGGCTTTAATTATTTAATTGGGCTTAGAATAATTTTTATTGGGCTTAAGTATGTTATTGGGCCAGTCTCAGTGTTAATGGGCCAGATTTAAGTAAATGGGCTTGGGTGTTAGGACCAGCAGTCCAGTACAATCCATGAAAAATTGCATGTGTCCTGATTATATATTTAATTATTTTTATGCATTGAAGTTATTTTAATATGTATATGTTAGTATGAAATTAAATTAAATATATATGAAGGACACACATTTTATTTAAATACATGCATTCATGAAATAATATTTATGCATGATTTAATGTTTAAGGTTGAGCAAAAGAAAATATTTTATGTTGGAAGTTGAAGTAGTGTGACAATTTAAGGGGGATTCGTCCCCATATGTGAACTATTGAAGGGCATTTTACTGCCAATTTAAGAGGTGATTCGTCACCGCCACGTACGTTGGTTTCCACGCTGATCAGTATTTGATGTATGATTTAAGGTTACACTATGGATACAACCATACGATGTTAAAAAATAATTTGTTCAACAATGTTTATGTATTATGGATGATTATGATATTTAAGTTAATTTAAGTTATGTTATGTCGTGATGTTATTTTAAGCATGCACATTCATGTATATGTTATGTATTAGTATTAAAGTGATTTAAATTATTTTAAATCCTTGTTATGTTAGCATGTTGGGCTTCTAGGCTCACTACACTGGTATGGTGCAGGTGAGTACGTAGAGGATGTAGTACCCACCGGAGGCGAGGACGTATGAGCAGACTGGCAGTGATCCCCGTGACCGTGATAGATGTCTGAGTTACATTGCATGTTTTGAATATTTCAGCATGTTATACATTTTAATTATTTTCAGTGGTTGTGGTTTGAAATATTTTACTTAAATATTTTCAGTGCATGCAAACTTTAATCATTTTATTTATGCAGTATTTTAATTCAATATTTGACTCAGATATTTATTTTATTAAAGAATGCATTTTTATTTGAGTTATTTATTTATTTATTTATTTATTTTTAAATCTTTTTATTCTGTGCATATATGTATGGGCATATATGTACATATTTTATTTAGTAAGTATATAAAAAAAAAATTTCCGCATATTTATTTATTAATTAGAGAGTCAGGGTCGTTTCAGTTGGTATCAGAGACACGGTTCTTGGAGGGGTTATTACTGCTATGCGAGCTCAGAAATCCACGCTACCGGTCTGTAAGTTTTAAGTGTTTATAATATGATTTATTTATTTAAGGATTTAAGTTAGCATTACTTTTAAACCACTTAGTTATGCATGGCGACTTACGTAAAGAAATATGTGGTGGTGCAGAATGCCTCCCAGACCGATGAACAGACGTGGGGGATCTCCACCTACACCTCCACCTCCACCTCCGCAGAACCCACTTGCAGCATTGGAGCAGGCCAATGCTACCTTGATGGCAGGAGTTACTGCTCTGTTAGAGCAGCAGACTTCACGTCCCAGAATGTCCCATGAGGAGGACGTAGCTGAGCGGTTCCAGAAGAAGGGGCCGAAGGAGTTCCTTGGTACCACCGATCCATTGGTGGCTGAGGGGTGGATTCGTTCTTTGGAGTCCATCTTTGCTTATATGGGGATCACTGATGCGGACAGGGTGAACTGTGCGACGTATATGTTGAGGGGAGACGCAGCTCTTTGGTGGGAGGGTGCTGCCAGGGGAGTACACCTCCCTACATTGTCTTGGGGGCGGAGTTCAGGCGTGTCTTCTACGCCAAGTATTTCACGGAGGATGTGAGGAGTCGCATGATCCGGGAGTTTATGAGTCTCCGGCAGGGGGACAGGTCAGTGGTGGAGTACGTGAGCCAGTTCGAGAGGGGCTGTCATTTTGTGCCTCTGATTGCAGACAGTCCACCGGAGAAGATGAGACAGTTTGTGGAGGGACTGAGAGCGGATATTAAGCACGACGTACGTATGATGGACGTCGCTACATATGAGGCGGCAGTTAGTAGAGCACTGAGGTTAGAGGAGGGTAGGAGAGAGATGCAGCGAGAGCAGCAGGGGAAGAGACAGTTTCAGTCTGGGTATCAGCGACCATCTTCGCAGCCTCCTGCGAAGAAGCAGTTTACTGGGCCGGCTAAGGGCCCGAATCCGCAGCAGAGGCCGCAACAGCAGAGGCCACAGCAGCAGAGGCCACAGCAGCAGAGGGGCGGGGCCCCTAATGCTATAGGTTTTCCTACTTGCCCGAAGTGTCAGAAGATGCATTCGGGACCTTGTCTGTTCGGAGCAGGAGTTTGTTACCACTGCAGAGAGCCAGGGCATCAGATAACTAACTGCCCAAGGAAGAAGAACACTGCTGGTAGAGTGTTCGTCATGCAGGCAGAGGAGGCAAACCCAGACACCTCCTTGATCACCGGTATATCTTATCCCTAGTATTTTATAATTTTCCTTTGGTTAAGAATTTCGTTTTCTTTATGGAATTGTTGTTCTTTAGGTTATCTATCTGCATGTTAGAATAAGAAGCATGTTTTACTTGTGATTAGAATTAAGGGTTAGTAGTGACTCGTTGGGAAAAGTTTGGTAGTGGTATGAAATTGTTGGGAATTTTCTGCGTGCAAGGAGAATTCTAGTTGGAGGCAACTCCACGTTTGCGTTGCTAGATTCAGGGGCTACGCATTTGTTTATCTCCCTGGAGTTTATCAGGCGGATATGCATCACACCTGAGATTATTGACAGTGGGTATGATGTTACTATGCCGTCAGGGCAGATTATTTCTACCTCGAAGGTTATTCGAGGACTGGAGTTGGAGCTTCAGGGACACTCCATTCGAGCAGATGTGGTGGTTTTTCCATTGAGTGGTTTTGATTTGATTTTGGGTATGGACTGGTTGACAGTCAATGGAGCTTCGATTGATTTTCGTCGGAGGTCAGTGTCAGTGAAACCATCAGGGGGCGACCCGTTTACTTTCCATGCATCTCAGAGCAGTGATTTTCCTCGGGTGATATCTCTTATTCAGGCGAGGAAGTTGTTTAGACGGGGTTTCCAGGGGTTTCTAGCGAGTATTGTCACGATCTCAGAACCATCTAGCAGATCATTATCAGAGATAGAGGTGGTTCGTGACTTTCCGGATGTCTTTCCGGAGGATGTTGCAGGAATTCCACCAGTGAGAGATGTGGAATTCAGCATCCGTGCCTATCTCCAAGGCACCGTACAGACTTGCTCCTACCGAAATGAAAGAGTTTAAGGAGCAGATTCAGGAGCTATTAGAGAAAGGCTTTGTTTGTCCTAGCTTTTCTCCATGGGGAGCTCATTTGTGAAGAAGAAGGATGGCAGTATGAGATTGTGCATCGACTACCGAGAGCTCAACAGGGTCACAGTGAAGAACAAATATCCACTGCCGAGGATAGAGGATGAAACGACCCTAACTCTATAATTAATAAATAAATATGCGGAAATTTTTTTTTTTTATACTTACTAAATAAAATATGTACATATATGCCCATACATATATGCACAGAATAAAAAGCTTTAAAAATAAATAAATAAATAAATAAACAATTAAATAAAAATGCATTCTTTAAAATAAAATAAATATCTGAGTCAAACATTTAATTAAAAATACTGCATAAATAAAATGATTAAAATTTGCATGCACTGACAATATTCAATAAAATATTCAAAACTCACAACCATAGAAAAATAATATAAAATGTGTAACGTGCTGACATAATCAAAAACATGCATGTGACTCAGACATCTATCACGGTCACGGGGTCACTGCATGCCCGCTCATACATCCTCGCCTCCGGTGGGTACAACCTCATCCTCAACGTACTCACCTGCACCATACCAGTGTAGTGAGCCTAGAGGCCCAACACGCTAACATAACAAGGGTTTAAAATAATTTAAAACAATTAAATACTAATATATACATATACATGAATGAGCATGCTTGAAAATTTCATAACATAACATAACTTAAATAACATAATACATAAACATTGTTGAGCAATTATTTTCTAACATCGCATGGTTGTATCCGTAGTGTAACCTTAAATCATACATTAAATACTGATCAGCGTGAAAACCAACGTACGTGGTGGTGACGAATCACCTCTTAAATTGGCAGTAAACTGTCCTTCAATATTTCACATATGGGGACGAATCCCCCTTAAATTGTCACACTACTTCAACTTCCAACATAAAATATTTTATTATTGCTCAACCTTAAACATTTAATTATGCATAAAATTATTTCATGAATGCATGTATTTAAATAAAAATGTGTGTCCTTCATATATATTTAATTTAATTTCTTACTAACATATAAATATTAAAATAACTTCAATGCATGAAAATAATTAAATATATAATCAGGACACATGCAATTTTCTCATGGATGGTCCTGGACTGCTGGCCCTAACACTCAAGCCCATTTACTTAAATCTGGCCCAATAATCACTGAGACTGGCCCAATAACATACTTAAGCCCAATAACAATTATTCTAAGCCCAATTAATTAATTAAAGCCCATTAACAACCTATTCTGGCCCAATGGGCCCAAAACCCAAAGACTGGCCCAATAACTTTCATGGGTCCTAAAGCCCATAAAAATTAGTGGGCTCACTTAATTAAATTAATTAAGCCCAAATAAAATTAAACATAACCCAAAATAATATTTAAAAGTGGCCCATACATTAATTAAATCTAATAGCCCACATAAAAACCCATTAACTTATTAATTCACTTAAAATTAAAATACCCGAGCCCGACCCACCCAACCCGGACCCGGACCACCTGACCCGACCCTGCTGCTGCCCAGACCCGACCCAGACTCCTACCCGACCCGGAAAATCACCAAAACCCATAACCCGATCCCCCCTTGTTTCCCCTCGGCTCGGTCGTGAGCAGCAGGCCTTCTTGGCCTGCTGCCCGTCAGCTCCGGCCGCCCCTGGCCAGAGCACCGCCGCCCAGATGTAGCCCACATCTGGGCGGTCCTAGCCCTACCCTGACCCCGGCTCCATGCAGACCAAGGAAGGAGAGATCGGGCCCCTTCCACGTAACCCTTACCCTGCGCCGATCTGCACACCCCACCACAAACCCGATCGGCCTAGCCCTTCTCAAACCCAAGCCCTGCCATGGTTCGACTCTAAGGACCCTAACAGAACCCACGAACCATCAGCAACCGTCCTGGACCGATTCATGTTAAAAAAATTGTGAACATGATTACAATTTCAAGCACCAAGCGCATACATCAAACACATCTCGGTTATTTTCTGAAATCCTTGAATAAAAACTGATGCATACACACCCACCCGCATGAACACTGTTATAGAATAATAAAAACGAAAGGAGACATGTCTTGCACCGTGGTTTGAAGCGAAAACGGCGTGTGTGACGATTCCGGGACGACGGGACGACGAACAACTCGAAGTTTCGAAGAAAACTCGGCTATGGAACCTCCTTGGCTGATGGCTCGATGAAGAAGATGAATGGAAGGGAGGGAGGCGGCTAAGAGGGTGAGGGATCGGTTGGTTTGGGGTAGATTAGGTTAAAGTTTTTATTTTTAATTAAAATAGGTTTTAGGATAATTAAACGTTTTAAATATAAAACCTAAAATTTTAAAACTCTAAATAAAAACTAAAATCTGATAATTTAAGTTAATCATAAACAAAATCCCGAAATTATAAATTAAAGGAATTTTAAAAATACTAAAAAGTCAATATTTTGGCTAATTTTGAATAAAATGGACTCCTAAAATTATATAAAATTAAATACTAAAATATTTTGAGATAATAAAACTCAAAATAATATTTTAGGGCTCTAAAAAGGCTCATGAAATTTATTGGCTAGAAAGTTGTCATCTCGTCCGTCCACGGTCCCGTCTACGCGATAAAATAATTAAAATACTAAAAATCATAAAAATCACTAATTATGGGTTAAATGCTTAAAAATAAATTAAATCATGCACAAATAATTCACATAATTATTTAACCCATAAATCTAAAATTTAAAAAATTAAATATCCTAATTATGCATGCGGATTTACGTATTTAAAATACCGGGTGTTACAGAGGATTTATTTGATCAGTTGCAGGGAGCTTCAGTGTTCTCCAAGATCGACCTGCGATCTGGTTACCATCAGCTACGAGTTAGAGAGGCAGATATGTCCAAGACTGCTTTCCGGACACGGTATGGGCATTACGAGTTCCTAGTGATGCCATTTGGGATGACCAATGCTTCAACGGTTTTCATGGATCTCATGAACCGAGTTTTTCAGCCGTATCTAGATCAGTTCATCATAGTCTTCATTGATGATATCTTGATCTACTATAGGAGCATTGAGGAGCATAGACAGCATCTACAGGCAGCCTTGCAGACCTTGAGGGAGCATCGGTTGTATGCCAAGTTCAGCAAGTGCGAGTTTTGGCTCGAGCAGGTGGCATTTCTTGGCCACATTATTTCGAGAGATGGGATTGCAGTGGATCAGTCGAAGGTTGAGGCAGTGCAGAATTGGGGTATTCCGAAGAATGCTTCGGAGATTCGCAGTTTCTTGGGTTTGGCAGGATATTATAGGAAGTTCATCAAGGGTTTTTCCTCGATTGCAGTACCCTTGACTTCCTTAACCAAGAAGAATGCGAAGTTTATCTGGAGTTCAGACTGTCAGAGGAGCTTTGATCAGCTGAAGTAAGCACTCACTACTGCACCGGTGTTAGCAGTGACAATACCACACGAGGAGTTAGTGGTGTACACCGACGCGTCTAAGCTGGGTTTAGGCGCAGTGCTTATGCAGTGTGGTAAGGTTATTGCTTATGCGTCGAGGCAGTTGAAGACTCATGAGCAGAACTATCCAACGCATGACTTGGAGTTGGCAGCAGTGGTTTTCGCTTTGAAAATCTGGAGGCACTATCTGTATGGCGAGAAGTGCAAGATTTTCACAGACCACAAGAGTCTCAAGTACTTCTTCACACAGAAGGAGTTGAACATGAGACAGCGCCGATGGTTGAAGTTGGTGAAAGATTATGACTGTGACATTAGCTACCATCCGGGTAAAGCTAATGTAGTAGCAAATGCTTTGAGTCGGAAGTCGTCAGTGGTCTCATGTTTGACCGTACAGTTACCACTACAGAGCAAGATTCAGAGATTTGACTTGGAGTGTTATCCGAGTGGTCATGCACCGAGCTTGTCAGTGTTGACGGTGCAGCCAGTTCTGCGAGATCGGATCAGGGATGGACAGTCTACTGATGAGGAGTTGCAGTGATGGAGACAGAGAGATGAGGCTAGGGGTAACCTCTTGTATACAGTAGTGGATGGTATCGTTCAGTACCGTGGTAGGATGTGGGTACCGAACGTCGATCAGTTGAGAGCTGAGATTTTAGCAGAGGCTCACACATCTCCGTACTCCATTCACCCCGGAAGTACGAAGATGTACAAAGATTTGCAGCTATTGTATTGGTGGCCCGGGATGAAGAGTGACATCGGGAGAGTGGCGTCAGAGTGCTTGACTTGTCAGCAAGTCAAGGCAGAGCATCAGCGTCCAGCAGGACTTCTTAGACCTCTTCCTATTCCGGAATGGAAATGGGAGAATATTACGATGGACTTTGTGGTTGGCTTACCGAGGAGTGCCAGAGGTTGCACAACGATTTGGGTGATTGTTGATAGACTCACCAAGTCAGCTCATTTCTTACCGGTGAGGACTACCTACTCATTGACACGGTATGCAGAGCTTTACATCAAGGAGATTGTTAGACTGCATGGCATACCAGTGTCGATTGCGTCAGACAGAGATCCGAGATTCACATCTGCGTTTTGGAAGAGTCTGCACACAGCATTGGGGACTAGGCTTTTGTTCAGCACAACATTCCATCCCCAGACAGATGGTCAGTCTGAGAAGGTGATCCAGGTTCTCGAGGATCTTCTGAGAGCTTGTGTCATTGATTTTCGGGGCTCTTGGGAGACTAGACTGCCATTAGTGGAGTTTACCTATAACAACAGTTTTCAGTCGTCTATAGGTATGGCTCCTTATGCAGCATTGTATGGGTGGAGATGCAGATCTCCTGTGCATTGGGATGAGGTTGGTGAGCGGATTTTACTGGGTCCTGAGATTGTGCAGCAGACAGCTGACATTGTGACTCAGATTCGAGATCGGATGAGGACTGCTCAGAGTCGTCAGAAGAGTTATGCAGATGCCAGACGACGAGATTTGGAGTTCGCTGTAGGTGATCACGTATTCCTGAAGGTGTCACCTATGAAGGGAGTAGTGCGTTTTGGCCGGAGAGGCAAGCTTAATCCGAGGTATATAGGGCCATTCGAGATCTTAGATAGAGTTGGCACGTTGGCCTACCGTTTAGCTCTACCACCAGGGCTAGCGGCAGTGCACAACGTTTTTCATGTATCCATGCTTCGGAGATATGTCTCTAACCCGTCGCATGTGTTGGATTTCGAGCCCTTGCAGTTGCCACCAGATCTAGTGTATGAGGAGAAGCTAGTGCGGATCTTGGCTAGGGAGGAGTGGAGGCTTAGGACGCGGGTCATACCTATAGTCAGAGTCCAGTGGCTGAATCACTCAGAGGAGGAAGCTACTTGGGAGACCGAGACAGACACGAGGACTCGCTACCCGGAGTTGTTCGGGTAAGTACTTTAATTTCGAGGACGAAATTCAATTTAAGGGGGGGAGAATTGTAACACCCGGTATTTTTAAATACGTAAATCTGCATGCATAATTAGAGATTTAATTATTTAAATTTTAGATTTATGGGTTAAATAATTATGTGAATTATTTGTGCATGGTTTAATTTATTTTTAAGCATTTAACCCATAATTAGTGATTTTTATGATTTTTAGTATTTAATTGTTTTTGATCGCGTAGACGGGACCGTGGACGGACGAGATGACAACTTTCTATCCAATTTATTTCATAAGCCTTTTAAGAGCCCAAAAATATTATTTTGAGTTTTATTTCCTCAAAATTTTTAGTATTTAATTTTATATAATTTTAGGAGTCCGTTTTTATTCAAAATAAGCCAAAATAGTGACTTTTAATTATTTTTAAAATTCCCTTAATTATGTATTTCGGGATTTTTAAATTTATTATCAGATTTTAGTTGTTAGTTAGAGTTTTTAAGTTATATATATTTTAAATTTAATATTCTTTTTAATATTTTCAATTATCCTAAAACCTATTTTAATTAAAAACTTAAACCTAAATCTATCCCTACCCCCACGTTATTTTCCATCAGCCGCCACCCCACCCCATATTCATCATCTCTTCGGCTAGCAGCCTCCACGAAGAACACCATAGCTCGATTTTGAAGCTTCCAAGTCGGTTGTCATCGTCCCGTCGTCCCGGAATCGTTCTACGCACTCCTTTCTCTTCAAACTACGGTGCAAGGCATGATTCTTTCTCTTTTTTTACCATATCAGTTATTATGTGCATGTGTGTGTGAGAATCAGAATTTTCTTCGAAAATTTCAGAAACAAAACGGGATCGGTTCGATTTTATGCATTTGTTCTTGTGTTTATTGATCAATCCCACGTTTTTCTTAGCCATGGCTCGTACCACTGCTGGTCGAAGGGTTGTAGGGTGTGTGAGGGTTGCCTAGACTCGAATGGCTCGAGTGGTTCGAGCCAAACGAGCCCAAGAAACCACCAATAGCCGATCGGTCTCCATGGAAGCGCAGCTAGGGTTTTGGGGAAGGGGGCTCGGCTGAGGGTCTGTGGGCTGCATGGGGCGTGGGCTAGGGCCAGGTCGGGACCTCCCAGACGTGGGCTACGTCTGGGCGACGGGGCTCCGGCCAGGGGCGGCCGGAGCTGGCCGGCAGCAGGTCGTGAAGACCTGCTGCTCTCGGCCGAGAGGGAGTAAGGGTAGGGGGTCACGGGTTGGGCTAATTTCGGGTCTGGGCCGGGTCTGAGTGGTCCGAGCCGGGTCAGTAGGGTATTGGGTCGGGTTAAGTTGATCCGGGTTCGGGTTGGTGGGCCGGGCTCGAGTCTTTTTAATTTTAAAGTATTTTATGATTTAATGGGTTTTTGGGCCAATTAATTAGAAATAAAATGATTTGAGTTCCATTTAATTATTTGGGTTAAATTTAATTATTATTGGGCTTAATTAAATTAATTAAGTGAGTCCACTAATTTTTATGGGCCTTGGGGGCCCATGGAAGTTATTGGGCCAGTCTTTGGGCTTTTGGGCCCATTGGGCCAGATTAAGTTGTTATTGGGCCTAGAATGTTTTAATGGGCTTTAATTATTTAATTGGGCTTAGAATAATTTTTATTTGGCTTAAGTATGTTATTGGGCCAGTCTCAGTGTTAATGGGCCAGATTTAATTAAATGGGCTTGGGTGTTAGGACCAGCAGTCCAGTACAATCCATGAAAAATTGCATGTGTCCTGATTATATATTTAATTATTTTTATGCATTGAAGTTATTTTAATATGTATATGTTAGTATGAAATTAAATTAAATATATATGAAGGACACACATTTTATTTAAGTACATGCATTCATGAAATAATTTTTATGCATGATTTAATGTTTAAGGTTGAGCAAAAGAAAATATTTTATGTTGGAAGTTGAAGTAGTGTGACAATTTAAGGGGGATTCGTCCCCATATGTGAACTATTGAAGGGCAGTTTACTGCCAATTTAAGAGGTGATTCGTCACCGCCACGTACGTTGGTTTCCACGCTGATCAGTATTTGATGTATGATTTAAGGTTACACTATGGATAATGCGATGTTAGAAAATAATTTGCTCAACAATGTTTATGTATTATGGATGATTATGATATTTAAGTTAATTTAAGTTATGTTATGTCGTGATGTTATTTTAAGCATGCACATTCATGTATATGTTATGTATTAGTATTAAAGTGATTTAAATTATTTTAAATCCTTGTTATGTTAGCATGTTGGGCTTCTAGGCTCACTACACTGGTATGGTGCAGGTGAGTACGTAGAGGATGTAGTACCCACCGGAGGCGAGGACGTATGAGCAGACTGGCAGTGATCCCCGTGACCGTGATAGATGTCTGAGTTACATTGCATGTTTTGAATATTTCAGCATGTTATACATTTTAATTATTTTCAGTGGTTGTGGTTTGAAATATTTTATTTAAATATTTTCAGTGCATGCAAACTTTAATCATTTTATTTATGCAGTATTTTAATTCAATATTTGACTCAGATATTTATTTTATTAAAGAATGCATTTTTATTTGAGTTATTTATTTATTTATTTATTTTTAAATCTTTTTATTCTGTGCATATATGTATGGGCATATATGTACATATTTTATTTAGTAAGTATAAAAAAATTCCGCATATTTATTTATTAATTAGAGAGTCAGGGTCGTTTCAGTTGGTATCAGAGACACGGTTCTTGGAGGGGTCATTACTGCTATGCGAGCTCAGAAATCCACGCTACCGGTCTGTAAGTTTTAAGTGTTTATAGTATGATTTATTTATTTAAGGATTTAAGTTAGCATTACTTTTAAACCACTTAGTTATGCATGGCGATTTACGTAAAGAAATATGTGGTGGTGCAGAATGTGAAACGACCCTAACTCTATAATAAATAAATATGCGGAAATTTTTTTTTTTATACTTACTAAATAAAATATGTACATATATGCCCATACATATATGCACCGAATAAAGATATTTAAAATGAATAAACAATTAAATACTTAAATAAAAAAAATGCATTCTTAAAAATATAGTAAATATCTGAGTCAAACATTAATTAAAAATATACTGCATAAGTAAATAAAAGTTTGCATGCACTGAAAATATTAAATAAATATTCTAGACCCTCAATCACTGAAAATAATAAAAAATGTATCATGCTGACAAAAACAAAAACATGCATAGCGACTCAGAATATTTCACGGTCACGGGGCCACTGCATGCATGCTCATACGTCCTCGCCTCCGGTGGGTACAATGTCATCCTCAACGAACTCACCTGCACTATACCAGTGTAGTGAGCCTAGAGGCCCAACATGCTAACATAACAAGGGTTTAAAATAATTTAAACCAATTTAATACTAATACATACATATACATGAATGAGCATGCTTAAAAATTACATAACATAACTTACTTAAATAAACATAATACATAACATAATACATAACGTTATTGAGCAATTTATTTTCTAACATAGCCTGGTTGTATCCGTAGTGTAACCTTGAATCATACATTAAATACTGATCAGCGTGGAAACCTACGTACGTGGCCGGTGACGAATCACCTTTTAAATTGGCAGTAAACTGCCCTTCAATCATATGGGGACGAATCCCCCTTAAATTGTCACACTATTTCAACTTCCAACATAAAATATTTTTATTGCTCAACTTAAACATTAAATCATGCAAAAAAAAATATTATTTCATGAATGCATGTACTTGAATAAAATGTGTGTCCATCATATATATTTAATTTAATTTCTTACTAACATATAAATATTAAAATAACTTAAATGCATATAAATAATTAAATATATATTCAGGACACATGCAAATTTTCTCATGGATGGTCCTGGACTGCTGGCCCTACACACAAGCCCATTAACTTAAATCTGGCCCATTAACATACTTAAGCCCATTATTTCAAACTTTAAGCCCAAATAATTATTCTAAGCCCAATTAAATTAATAAAGCCCATTAAAATTACACTAAGCCCAATAACACTTAAACTGGCCCATTGGGCCCAAAAACCCAAAGACTGGCCCATTAACTTTTATGGGCCCAAAAGCCCATAAAATAAATGGACTAACTTAATTAAAATTTTAAAAGTCCAAATAAAATTATTTGGGAGTCCAAATAATTTTATTTCAATTTATTTGACCCAAAAACACATAAATTCGTAAAATACTTTAAAAATTAAAAGACTCGAGCCCGGCCCACCAAACTCGGACCCGAACTCACTAACCCGACCCACTACCTAACCGCCCCGACCCGGACCCAAGACCCGACCCGGAACCACTCCCAAAGCCCCAACTCGATCACCCTCTTCCCTGCACTGCTGCGGCCACGAGCAGTTGCAAAGAACGCCGGCGGCCGCCATGCTCCGGCCACCCACCGGCCGGAGCACCACCCCTAGGACTTAGCTCACATCCAGACCTTTCCAACAAGCCAAGAACCAGCCCAAACCGTCGACTATGGAGTGAGAACGGAGCCCTGCAACCCGGCCCTTCTGCACTGTCGCGCAGACCCGAGCAGCTGCGGGAAAACCCTTCGTCCTCGAAGCTCCGACCACGAAAGCCCATGCAACCTTCTGCAAAAACTTAGAAAACTCAAATGGGGTTCTAACCCAACCGGACTTACCCTAAACCGTGGTCTGAGGAAGGAGAACGAAGCTCCCTTCCTTGAACCCCTAAACCTGCGCGAACAGCACAGGTTTTGTGCAGCCATGCCCAGCCTCTTCCTAGCCATCTCCAGCCCTTAGCCCTGGTTTAGGCCGACCCTAGGGACCCTCACACACCCATGAAGACCCCTGCCAGCAGCCATGAACCGCCCTTGCCAATAAAAAAAACGTGAGATGATGCCAACCAATGAAAAAAAAAACGTGAGGTACTCAACAAACTCATGCCATTTTCTGAAAAGTTCTTAAGGATCTTGATGCATACACAACATGCACATATAACACTGATATGGTGAAATAAAGATGAAATAAAACATGCCTTTCACCGTAGAAATCAATTTAGCACGCACGTAGGACGTTTCCGGGACGACGGGCGACGAGAAACCTTAAAACTTTGAAGAGGATCGGCTATGGAGTCTTCTTGGAGATTGTTCAGTCGATGGAGGTGCTGAAGAAAAAGGGAGATGTCGGCTAAGGCTTTGGGACGTGAGGTTAGGGATATTAGGTTTAGGGTTTTAGGTTAAATAGAATTTAATTAGGATAATAACTTAATTAGAATTATATTATACCATAGAACACTTATTTAAAAATTCCTAATAATAAAAATAATCTGATGGGAAAGTTAAATCCCGAAATATTAGAGTAGGGAATTTTTTAAAAATAGTAAAAAGTCAATATTTTGGCTAATTTTTGAATAAAAAGGACTCCTAAAATTATATAAAATTAAATACTTAAAATTTTGAGATAATAAAACTCAAAATAATATTTTAAGGCTCCAAAAAGGCTCATAAAATAATTTGGCTCGAAAGTTGTCATCCCGTCCGTTCACGGTCCCGTCTACGCGATTAAATAATAAAAATACTAAAAATCATAAAAATCCCTAATTATGGGTTAAATGCTTAAAAAAAATAACTTAAATCATGCATAAATAATTCACATAATTATTTAACCCATAAATCATAAATTTAAATAATTAAATATCCTAATTATGCAGGCGGATTTATGTAGCTAAAAATACCGGGTGTTACAATTCTCCCCCCCTTAAATTGAATTTCGTCCTCGAAATTAAAGTACTTACCCGAACAACTCCGGGTAGCGAGTCCTCATATCCTCCTCGGTCTCCCAAGTAGCTTCCTCCTCCGAGTGATTCAGCCACTAGACTCTGACCATCGGTATGACCCGCGTCCTAAGCCTCCGCTCCTCTCTAGCCAAAATCCGCACTGGTCTCTCCTCGTAAACAAGATCTGGCGGCAACTGTAAGGGCTCAAAATCCAACACATGCGACGGGTTGGAAACATATCTCCGAAGCATGGATACATGGAATACGTTGTGCACTGCCGCTAGCCCTGGAGGTAGAGCTAAACGATAGGCCAACGTGCCAACTCGCTCCAAGATCTCGAATGGCCCTATGTATCTCGGATTAAGCTTGCCTCTCCGCCCAAAACGCGCTACTCCCTTCATAGGTGACACCTTCAAGAATACGTGATCACCTACCGCGAACTCCAAATCGCGTCGTCTGGCATCCGCATAACTCTTCTGCCGACTCTGCGCAGTCCTCATCCTGTCTCGAATCTGCGTCACAATGTCAGCTGTCTGCTGCACAATCTCTGGACCCAACAAAATCCTCTCTCCAACCTCATCCCAATGCACCGGAGATCTGCATCTCCTCCCATAGAGCGCTGCATATGGAGCCATACCTATAGACGACTGAAAGCTGTTGTTATAGGTAAACTCCACTAATGGCAGTCTAGTCTCCCAAAATCCTCGAAAATCGATAACACAAGCTCTCAGAAGATCCTCGAGAACCTGGATCACTCTCTCGGACTGACCATCTGTCTGGGGATGAAAAGCTGTACTGAACAAAAGTCTAGTCCCCAAGGCTGTGTGCAGACTCTTCCAAAATGCTGAGGTGAACCTCGGATCTCTGTCTGACACGATAGACACTGGTATGCCATGCAGTCTAACAATCTCTCTGATGTAAAGCTCTGCATACTGTGTCAAGGTGTAAGTAGTCTTTACCGGCAAGAAATGAGCTGACTTGGTGAGTCTATCCACAATCACCCAAATCGCTGTACACCCTCTGGTACTCCTCGGTAAGCCAACCACGAAGTCCATCGTAATGTTCTCCCACTTCCATTCCGGAATGGGGAGAGGTCTAAGAAGTCCCGCTGGACGCTGATGCTCTGCCTTGACTTGCTGACAAGTCAAGCACTCTGACACCACTCTCCCGATTTCACTCTTCATCCCGGGCCACCCATACAATAGTTGCAAGTCCTTGTACATCTTCGTACTTCCGGGGTGAATGGAGTACGGAGATGCGTGAGCCTCTGTCAAAATCTCAGCTCGCAACTGATCGATGTTCGGTACCCACATCCTCCAACGGTACTGAACGATGCCATCCTCCACTGTATATAAGAGATTTCCTCTAGCCTCATCTCTCTGTCTCCATCGCTGTAACTCCTCATCAGTGGACTGCCCCTCTCTAATCCGATCTCGCAGAACTGGTTGCACCGTCAACACTGACAAGCTCGGTGCATGGCCACTCGGATAGCACTCCAAACCAAATCTCTGAATCTCGGTCTGTAGTGGTAACTGCACAGTCAAACATGTTACCACTGATGACTTCCGACTCAAAGCATCGGCCACTACATTAGCTTTACCCGGATGGTAGCTAATGTCACAATCATAGTCCTTCACCAACTCCAACCATCTGCGCTGTCTCATGTTCAACTCCTTCTGGGTGAAGAAGTACTTGAGGCTCTTGTGATCGGTGAAAATCTTGCACTTCTCGCCGTAAAGATAGTGCCTCCAGATTTTCAAAGCGAAGACCACTGCTGCCAACTCCAAGTCATGCGTCGGGTAGTTCTGCTCATGAATCTTCAACTGTCTCGACGCATACGCAATAACCTTACCACACTGCATAAGCACTGCGCCTAAACCAAGTTTAGACGCGTCGGTGTAAACCACTAACTCCTCATGTGGTACTGTCATCGCTAACACTGGTGCTGTAGTGAGTGCTTCCTTCAGCTGATCGAAGCTCCTCTGACAGTCTGAACTCCATATAAACTTCGCATTCTTCTTGGTCAAGGAAGTCAAGGGTACTGCAATAGAGGAAAAACCCTTGATGAACTTCCTGTAGTATCCGGCCAAACCCAAGAAACTGCGAATCTCTGAAGCATTCTTCGGAATGCCCCAATTCTGCACTGCCTCCACCTTAGACTGATCGACTGCAACTCCATCTCTCGAAATAATGTGGCCAAGAAATGCCACCTGCTCAAGCCAAAACTCGCACTTGCTGAACTTGGCATACAACCGATGCTCCCTCAAAGTCTGCAATGCGGTCTGAAGGTGCTGTCTATGCTCCTCGATGCTCCTAGAATAGATCAAAATATCATCAATAAAGACTATGATGAACTGATCCAGATATGGCTGAAAGACTCGGTTCATGAGATCCATGAAAACCGCTGGAGCATTGGTCAACCCAAATGGCATCACTAAGAACTCGTAATGCCCATATCGTGTCCGGAAAGCAGTCTTGGACACATCTGCATCCCTAACACGCAACTGATGGTAACCAGATCGCAGATCGATCTTGGAGAACACTGAAGCTCCCTGCAACTGGTCAAACAAGTCCTCTATCCTCGGCAGTGGATACTTGTTCTTCACTGTGACTCTGTTAAGCTCTCGGTAATCGATGCACAGTCTCATACTGCCATCCTTCTTCTTCACAAACAACACCGGAGCTCCCCAAGGAGAAAAGCTAGGTCGAACAAAGCCTTTCTCTAACAACTCCTGAATCTGCTCCTTCAACTCTTTCATCTCGGTAGGAGCAAGCCTGTACGGTGCCTTAGAGATAGGCACGGTGTCTGGCACTAAGTCAATACTGAACTCCACCTCTCTTACTGGTGGAATTCCTGCCACATCCTCCGGAAAGACATCCGGAAAGTCACGAACCACCTCTAACTCTGATAATGATCTGCTAGATGGCTCTGAAGTCGTGACAATACTCGCTAGAAACCCCTGGCAACCCCGTCTCAACAACTTCCTCGCCTGAATATAGGATATCACCTGAGGAATATCACTGCTCTGAGATGCATGAAAAGTGAACGGGTCGCCCCCTGTAGGTCTCACTGACACTGATCTCCGACGAAAATCAATCGAAGCTCCATTGACTGTCAACCAGTCCATACCCAAAATAAGATCAAAACCACTCAAAGGCAAGACTACTACATCTGCTCGAATGGAGTGTCCCTGCAGCTCTAACTCCAGTCCTCGAATAACCTTCGAGGTAGACATAATCTGCCCTGACGGCATAGTAACATCATACCCGCTGTCACTACTCTCAGGTGTGATGCCTACCCGCCTGATAAACTCCAGGGAGATAAACGAATGCGTAGCCCCTGAATCTAGCAATGCAAACGTGGAGTTGCCTCCAACTAGAATTCTCCCTGCACGCAGAAAATTCCCAACAGTTTCATACCACTTCTAAATTTTTTTTTTTTTTTTCCCAAACGAGTCACTACAAGTTCTTAATTCTAATCACAAGTAAAACATGCTTCCTATTCTAACATGCAGTTAAATGACCCAAATAACAAGAATTTCAAATTAAATACTAAATCTTTAACCAAAGGAGAATTTATTAAAATACTAGGGATAGGATGTACCGGTGATCAAGGAGGTGTCTGGATCGACCTCCTCAGCCTGCATCACGAACACCCTACCAGCGGTGTTCTTCTTCCTGGGGCAGTTAGCAATCTGATGCCCCGGCTCTCTGCAGTGGAAGCAAACTCCTGCTCCCAATAGGCAAGGTCCCGAATGCATCTTCTGGCACTTCGGGCAAATGGGATGAGCTATGGCATTAGGGGCCCCGCCCCTCTGCTGCTGCTGCGGCCTCTGCTGCTGTGTCCTCTGCTGCTGATTCGGGCCCTTAGCCGGCCCTGTATACTGCTTCTTCGCAGGAGGCTGCGAAGATGGTCGCTGATAACCTGTCTGTACAAACTGCCTCTTACTCTGCTGCTCTCTCTGGATCGCTCTCCGACCCTCCTCGGAACGCAAAGCCCTGCTGACTGCAGACTCATATGTAAACACGTCTGCCATGCGCACGTCATGCCTGATCTCAGCCTTCAGGCCCTCAACAAACTGTCGCAGCTTCTCCTGCGGACTATCGGCAATCATGGGCACAAAACGACAGCCCCTCTCAAACTGGCTTATGTACTCCACCACAGATCTGTCCCCCTGACGGAGACTCATGAACTCCCGGATCATGCGACTGCGCACATCCTCAGTGAAATATTTGGCGTAGAAGATACGCCTAAACTCAGCCCATGTCAGAGTAGGTAGATGGACTTCTCGTACTGCACCCTCCCACCATGAGGCTGCATCGCCTCGCATCATGTATGTAGCACAGCTCACCCTGTCGGCGTCTGTGATCCCCATATAGTCAAAGATGGACTCAAGTGAGCGAATCCATCCCTCAGCCACCAACGGATCGGTGGTCCCCAAGAACTCCTTAGGCCCCTTCTTCTGGAACCTCTCGGCGACGTCCTCCTCGTGGGACAGTCTGGGACGGGCTGCCTGCTGCTCCAGCAAGGCAGTAATACCCGCCATCATCGTGGCACTGGCCTGCTCCAGTGCTGTCATGGGGTGCTGCTGAGGTGGCGGTGGAGGTGGAGGTCTCCCACGTCGATTCACCTGTCTGGGAGGCATTCTGCACCACCACATATTTATTTACGTAAATCGCCATGCATAACTAAGTGTTTTGAAATTAATACTAACTTAAATTCTAGAAATTAAATCATGCTACAAACATTTAAAACTTACAGACCGGTAGCGTGGATTTCTGAGCTCGCATAGCAGTGAGGACCCCTCCGAGGACCGTGCTCTGATACCAACTGAAACGACCCTAACTCTATAATAAATAAATATGCGGAAAATTTTTTTTTTTATACTTACTAAATAAAATATGTACATATATGCCCATACATATATGCACCGAATAAAGATATTTAAAATGAATAAACAATTAAATACTTAAATAAAAAAAATGCATTCTTAAAAATATAGTAAATATCTGAGTCAAACATTAATTAAAAATATACTGCATAAGTAAATAAAAGTTTGCATGCACTGAAAATATTAAATAAATATTCTAGACCCTCAATCACTGAAAATAATAAAAAATGTATCATGCTGACAAAAACAAAAACATGCATAGCGACTCAGAATATTTCACGGTCACGGGGCCACTGCATGCATGCTCATACGTCCTCGCCTCCGGTGGGTACAATGTCATCCTCAACGAACTCACCTGCACCATACCAGTGTAGTGAGCCTAGAGGCCCAACATGCTAACATAACAAGGGTTTAAAATAATTTAAACCAATTTAATACTAATACATACATATACATGAATGAGCATGCTTAAAAATTACATAACATAACTTACTTAAATAAACATAATACATAACATAATACATAACGTTATTGAGCAATTTATTTTCTAACATAGCCTGGTTGTATCCGTAGTGTAACCTTGAATCATACATTAAATACTGATCAGCGTGGAAACCTACGTACGTGGCCGGTGACGAATCACCTTTTAAATTGGCAGTAAACTGCCCTTCAATCATATGGGGACGAATCCCCCTTAAATTGTCACACTATTTCAACTTCCAACATAAAATATTTTTATTGCTCAACTTAAACATTAAATCATGCAAAAAAAATATTATTTCATGAATGCATGTACTTGAATAAAATGTGTGTCCATCATATATATTTAATTTAATTTCTTACTAACATATAAATATTAAAATAACTTAAATGCATATAAATAATTAAATATATATTCAGGACACATGCAAATTTTCTCATGGATGGTCCTGGACTGCTGGCCCTACACACAAGCCCATTAACTTAAATCTGGCCCATTAACATACTTAAGCCCATTATTTCAAAATTTAAGCCCAAATAATTATTCTAAGCCCAATTAAATTAATAAAGCCCATTAAAATTACACTAAGCCCAATAACACTTAAACTGGCCCATTGGGCCCAAAAACCCAAAGACTGGCCCATTAACTTTTATGGGCCCAAAAGCCCATAAAATAAATGGACTAACTTAATTAAAATTTTAAAAGTCCAAATAAAATTATTTGGGAGTCCAAATAATTTTATTTCAATTTATTTGACCCAAAAACACATAAATTCGTAAAATACTTTAAAAATAAAAAGACTCGAGCCCGGCCCACCAAACTCGGACCCGAACTCACTAACCCGACCCACTACCTAACCTCCCCGACCCGGACCCAAGACCCGACCCGGAACCACTCCCAAAGCCCCAACTCGATCACCCTCTTCCCTGCACTGCTGCGGCCACGAGCAGTTGCAAAGAACGCCGGCGGCCGCCATGCTCCGGCCACCCACCGGCCGGAGCACCACCCCTAGGACTTAGCTCACATCCAGACCTTTCCAACAAGCCAAGAACCAGCCCAAACCGTCGACTATGGAGTGAGAACGGAGCCCTGCAACCCGGCCCTTCTGCACTGTCGCGCAGAACCAAGCAGCTGCGGGAAAACCCTTCGTCCTCGAAGCTCCGACCACGAAAGCCCATGCAACCTTCTGCAAAAACTTAGAAAACTCAAATGGGGTTCTAACCCAACCGGCCTTACCCTAAACCGTGGTCTGAGGAAGGAGAACGAAGCTCCCTTCCTTGAACCCCTAAACCTGCGCGAACAGCACAGGTTTTGTGCAGCCATGCCCAGCCTCTTCCTAGCCATCTCCAGCCCTTAGCCCTGGTTTAGGCCGACCCTAGGGACCCTCACACACCCATGAAGACCCCTGCCAGCAGCCATGAACCGCCCTTGCCAATAAAAAAAACGTGAGATGATGCCAACCAATGAAAAAAAAAACGTGAGGTACTCAACAAACTCATGCCATTTTCTGAAAAGTTCTTAAGGATCTTGATGCATACACAACATGCACATATAACACTGATATGGTGAAATAAAGATGAAATAAAACATGCCTTTCACCGTAGAAATCAATTTAGCACGCACGTAGGACGTTTCCGGGACGACGGGCGACGAGAAACCTTAAAACTTTGAAGAGGATCGGCTATGGAGTCTTCTTGGAGATTGTTCAGTCGATGGAGGTGCTGAAGAAAAAGGGAGATGTCGGCTAAGGCTTTGGGACGTGAGGTTAGGGATATTAGGTTTAGGGTTTTAGGTTAAATAGAATTTAATTAGGATAATAACTTAATTAGAATTATATTATACCATAGAACACTTATTTAAAAATTCCTAATAATAAAAATAATCTGATGGGAAAGTTAAATCCCGAAATATTAGAGTAGGGAATTTTTTAAAAATAGTAAAAAGTCAATATTTTGGCTAATTTTTGAATAAAAAGGACTCCTAAAATTATATAAAATTAAATACTTAAAATTTTGAGATAATAAAACTCAAAATAATATTTTAAGGCTCCAAAAAGGCTCATAAAATAATTTGGCTCGAAAGTTGTCATCCCGTCCGTCCACGGTCCCGTCTACGCGATTAAATAATAAAAATACTAAAAATCATAAAAATCCCTAATTATGGGTTAAATGCTTAAAAAAAATAACTTAAATCATGCATAAATAATTCACATAATTATTTAACCCATAAATCATAAATTTAAATAATTAAATATCCTAATTATGCAGGCGGATTTATGTAGCTAAAAATACCGGGTGTTACAGAATGCCTCCCAGACCGATGAACAGACGTGGAAGATCTCCACCTCCACCTCCGCAGAACCCACTTGCAGCATTGGAGCAGGCCAATGCTACCTTGATGGCAGGAGTTACTGCTCTGTTAGAGCAGCAGGCTTCACGTCCCAGAATGTCCCATGAGGAGGACGTAGCTGAGCGGTTCCAGAAGAAGGGGCCGAAGGAGTTCCTTGGTACCACCGATCCATTGGTGGCTGAGGGGTGGATTCGTTCTTTGGAGTCCATCTTTGCTTATATGGGGATCACTGATGCGGACAGGGTGAACTGTGCGACGTATATGTTGAGGGGAGACGCAGCTCTTTGGTGGGAGGGTGCTGCCAGGGGAGTACACCTCCCTACATTGTCTTGGGCGGAGTTCAGACGTGTCTTCTACGCCAAGTATTTCACGGAGGATGTGAGGAGTCGCATGATCCGGGAGTTTATGAGTCTTCGGCAGGGGGACATGTCAGTGGTGGAGTACGTGAGCCAGTTCGAGAGGGGCTGTCATTTTGTGCCTCTGATTGCAGACAGTCCACCGGAGAAGATGAGACAGTTTGTGGAGGGACTGAGAGCGGAGATGCAGCGAGAGCAGCAGGGGAAGAGACAGTTTCAGTCTGGGTATCAGCGACCATCTTCGCAGCCTCCTGCGAAGAAGCAGTTTACTGGGCCGGCTAAGGGCCCGAATCCGCAGCAGAGGCCGCAGCAGCAGAGGCCACAGCAGCAGAGGGGCGGGGCCCCTAATGCTATAGGTTTTCCTACTTGCCCGAAGTGTCAAAAGATGCATTCGGGACCTTGTCTGTTGGGAGCAGGAGTTTGTTACCACTGCAGAGAGCCAGGGCATCAGATAGCTAACTGCCCAAGGAAGAAGAACACTGCTGGTAGAGTGTTCGTCATGCAGGCAAAGGAGGCAGACCCAGACACCTCCTTGATCACCGGTATATCTTATCCCTAGTATTTTATAATTTTCCTTTGGTTAAGAATTTTGTTTTCTTTATGGAATTGTTGTTCTTTGGGTTATCTATCTGCATGTTAGAATAAGAAGCATGTTTTACTTAATAATAATAATCTTTTCAAAAAAAATTAATAATAATAATAATAATAATAATAATAATAATAATAATAATAATAATAATAATAATAATAATAATAATCGTTGGGTGAATTTAATGGATCATTTTTGGAGCCTTATATATCTTGATCATTATAGATTCAGCCTATTCAAATTTTAAAACACATTGGTTTGGTTGCATGGTTGTTTTTGTTTGTGCTCTGGCGGTGCCTACCTTCTCTTTGGGATCAAGAATAACCTATCAAATCCTAAAGTTTTCCTTTGTGTTTTTTTTTCCCTGTTGCGAAAACGTTAACGTGACGTCGGGATTATGCAATGTTATATCATGAATATATTGGTCGTATATGTGCAATATCAAGCATCGATGTCGTTACTTTGATTTACATATTGAAAGTGCGGAAAATAAACTCGTTGAATCAAAATCAAATTTTGACTAATTACATTGAGAAAAAGAACAAGTCAGGTTATAATCTGATTTTTTATAATTTTCTCTGCATAATATGTTAAAAATATTTGTTAATTTAATATATAGCCAGGGCTTCTGAATATAATTAACGTGTAAATGAAGATTTAGCTTGACAATATATACAACATTTTAAGAATGGTCTACTGTGAGATGATTTCATGATTCAGGTCGAAAAAAAATTTGTCTAGCAAAATTATTTTTTGAGACCGTCACATAAAATTTTTTGTGACAATTTAAATGCACAATTAATTTTGAAAAATAAAACATACATGCAGCCTATTAGTTCACAATTCGATTTAACCTAGGCACGTTACTTTACTCATATTTATCAAGAAATGAAGTTCTAAGTGACTGGATTTTTCTTACTAAAACTCCAATATGGCCGGCCATGGGATCAATGCACAACCCTTAATTATTAAAATTTCAAAATAACAAATTGTGCAGTGGATCCACGTTCCTATATGCTGCTATGCATGGTAGAATCACAAAAGATATTGTATAATCATCTCTTAGTTTAATTATGAGACGGATCCGATTTGACCCACAAAAAATATTTATGTCCACAATATTATTATTTTTGGTTCAAAAATATCATTTTTTGTCAGTAAATGCTATAATGAATATTATGTAATATATGCTAATTTAATTCAAAATTATTTGACCATGAAAGATAATATCTTTTATCTCCAAAATATTATATTTACTGCAAAAGCATTTTTTAAGTTATGTTGTGCAAAACTATTGTGTAACATAGTTGATTCACTAGTAGAAAATTGTTAAAAGACTTCGGTATTTTTTACTTCGGCAATCACTATTGCCGAAGTAATATATAGTTATTTACCGCGGTAATAAAATTAATGAAGTAAAAACCTACTTTAGACTTCGCCCATTGAAAAACGCGGGCTTCACTAAAATTTTAAGTAACATTTTACTTCGGATTTTGTATTTGACGAAGTAAAAAGTTATCAAATTAAATTTATAATTTCTTAAGCTGAAGTAATAGGATAGGAAAAACTAGTTTCTTTTTAAATTTTAATCTCTTTCTCTCGTTCAATCAAGTTAGGGCTTTCTCATCTCCATTCTCTAGTTTTTCTTTCCCGTCACTTCTGGCTCCTCGCCATGAATCTGGATAAATCTCGCCATCAATATGTGTAAATCCTCAAGCTGCCGAGTTTATATGTTTCTAAACCCTGCGTCGTGAAAATTAGAGAAAATTTTTCCAGTCGAAGGAATATGGGCCGATGGGAATAGGGAAAGTGAAGTCCGCCGTGTTCTCGATCACTGTCACTTTCGGCATCGTGAGATTTACTTTACTTTGATTTGTGAAACAATACTCACAAATTTTGTACCTTAGGTTTTTTCAATTGTTAATATACGTAGACGAAACTCTCCAGATTTGATCAATTTAGATGGGTGAAAGTCTATGTGCCTCGCCAAAAATAGGTATGACTGATTTAATTCTATTCAAAATGATATTTTTCTTTCTTCTATTTATTCATGATTTCGTTCGATTTTCTTAGGTCCTCTTGCAAAGGATTGTATTTGTGTTTGTTGGAAATCTGTGGAGTACATCTCAGCATCGATTTTCAGAATTTGAAACAAAATGGTCTTGAAGACACAGGTTACGGATACCGTCGCGGCGCTGCAATTACTCCTACCACAGGAACAAGATGGGGGAACGGGGTCAGGAAGCAGTCTTGGACACTTCATCCGACTTCTAACCAAGTCACAATACTCGAGCAGTCTATCTGCATGAACTCATCCGAAGACTCGTCTGACCATCACATCGATTTGATCCCAGTATACGATCTGGCCATGAACTGATCTGATCACCGAGCTCATCTGATCTGTACTATTCGATCCGATCTCTTCTCTATTCTCATTCAATCTGATAGAAGCATACTTCAACACCTTTGATATTATATATATATATATATATATATACACACACACAAAAACATACAGATCAAAATTAAGACAAAATAATGATAATAAACTTATTCCTTTCAAACATTTGGAGGCCGCAGAGCAAATCCTCGTGGATAGGCTGAATGCTCAAGGGTTTTCGACGCCGTGCCGTTGGCTAGCTTCTCCATTGAGGGAATTTAATTTTCAATACAAACTATATGAAATAATTCCCGACTCGCCATTGTTAATTACTCTCGCTAGCTATCACAGTCAGTGGAGCCAGTTGGTCTTGTGATAGAAATTAGAAGAAACTCGCTTTGATCAACTTTCATGAGGAACTAATCTACTTTTTTGTTTGGCAAAAATTTATTTTTCGAAAAACTCTAACTTAATTAATAATTGTTACGTTTGGGTACTTCAAATAATTAAGAATAGTTTTCATATATATATATATATATAATCAGATGGGTTGATCTGGTCCAAACATGCTAATATTTAATAATTCAGCAATATACATATATATTTTTTTAATAAATGCAATATATTCCATGTTATAGATATTGTCTGTGTTTGAAATTCTACACTAAATCCATTTGACAAATACATAATTTTAAATCACTTTAAATTTAGGAAAAATTAGTTTTTTGGTCCAATAAATTTATTCTCATTGGGTTTTGGTCTAATAATTTTTTCGATGTGGGTTTTGGTACACTAACTTTTTATTTTAAGTATTTTTTGGTCCAACTGCATACGTTTCAGCTTCTGATTGGTCCACGTCATCATTTTGGACCAATAAAAAATTGACATGTATGCAGTTGGACCAAAAATACTTAAAATGCAAAGTTAGTGTACCAAAACCACATCGAAAAAGTTAATGGACCAAAACCAACACATGAACAAGTTATAGAATCAAAAAACTTATTTTTCCTTAAATGCAAAACAGTTCGCCTTACTTTTTGACCCAGTTTTTGCTTCTTTTTTTTTTTGGGGTCTGCTAACTTGTACAGCTTTTTTTTTTAGGATCTTATTGTAAGTCCACTTTAACAAATATCAAGATCACTTCTTAATTAGCAGAAGCTGCATGCATGGAAATTAACCGTAAAAAAATAATTACAACTCTCAAAGTTACTCAGTGAAAGGCAGCTCAAACCGAATAAAAATGTGCACTCTGCTTTCCTTCACCAACTAATCAAATTCTTCTCACAAAATTGTAAATTTTAAATGTTGATTTGAGTAAAAATAAAAAATGATGTGCAGCTTCACCGTACAAGGCCCAACCAAATCCTCGCACAGGGAAACATCCGTGTGTGAGGTCCTAGCGTCATCCTTTTGATGACAATCATATCGAAACTTTCGTCATACAGATTTTTGATACATATAGTTAGCATACTGATTATGTTGAAAATTTACGGTTTACCTAGATTTCGGTATTGTATCGGTATATATATATCTTTTTATACCAACAAAAAACATTAAATTTTTTTAAATTTATAAATGTATTGTTTAAAAATATTATTTTTTAAAAAAATTTTATATATTATTCCGGTATATACCGAAGTTTTCAAAATCCATACCGTCACCGTCTTCGATATAACAAAAATTCGATAAATTCGATATTATTTCGATACGATAACTTCGATATACAAAAAATTTGATATTTAGTTGGAGGCCATGGATGTCATTCAATGCCGAAAATTTGATATTTTTTCCTACCCTTATAAAGTCAAAATATATTGCTTCCTGATCAATCTAAATTACTCTTCTATACACTGGCCAATTCAAGAAAATAATTAGGGATATTGCCATAATACCATCGATCAACTAACATTAAAAAAACTCGAACAATATTTGAAGTAAAAACATTATTTTTAATGTCAAAATTATTATTTTTCATTATAAATATTGACTGCATCAACTCGTATCAAGTATATTAATTAGTGAGATCATTGTTTAAGAGGCATACTCAAAAAGAGGATAGTTAACTAAGATTATTAAAAACAGCTAATAGCCGTCAGATCTTATTTTAAAAATATGATGTTAAAATATTTGAATGAACTTATTTTAAACAACTTAAAAATATGATGTGTTTGGTATTATAAATTTTTTTACTGTCAAAATTATCAAAAAAATATTATACTATATATATATATATATATATATATATTAGTTTTAGAATTTAATTATGAATTTTAAACATATATTTAAAAAATAAAACTACTTTATATTTTAATTTTTAAAAAAATTGATAAATTATGTAAAAGGATGGATATAGGATATGATGGGTATTTAATAAAATATACAAGGATAAAATATAAAAAAAATTAAAAAAAATTGGGATGACCATACTTTTTTGAAAAACAATTTTAGAGGATATTTGGCTAGACTTAGAGGGTGTTTGACTAAACTTATTAAAAGCTTATAAGCTCTTAGAGCTTAAAAGCTGTTTTACGAGCTTATAAGCTGTTAGAACTTATTTTAAAAATAAGCTGTTAAAGTGTTTGGGTAAACTTATTTTAAATAACTTAAAGATATTGATATGTTTGGTATTATAAGATCTTTTTATTGTCAAAATTACCAAAAAGGGTATAATTATAAGAAAATAATATTTTGAGTTATACACATACGAAAATAGTTTTAAAATAAACTTATATTAAAAAAATAAAATTGTTTTAATATTTTATTTTTAGAAAAATTTATGTGATTTGTAATTTTTTAAAATAATATTTAATATTTAATAAGTGGATGATAAGATAGAGATTTATTAAAATATTCAAGGATATTTTAGAGATATGAAATATTAAAATAAGATCTTTTTTAAAAAAGTACCTCCCCCCTGGCTTTTTTAAAAACAGCTTATAAGCTGTCAAACAGCTTATTTTGACAGCTTATAAGATGTTTTTAAAAAATTTTACCAAACACATTTTCAGAGCTTAAAAGCTCTAAAAGAGCTTATAAGCTGTTTGAAAGAGCTTTTAAGCTCTGCCAAACACCCTCTTATTAAAAATATCTTAAAAGCTCTTAGAGCTTAAAAGATGTTATACGAGCTTATAAGTTGTTAAAACTTATTTGAAAAATAAGTTGTTAAAGTGTTTGAGTAAATTATTTTAAATAACTTAAAGATGTTGATATGTTTGGTATTATAAGATATTTTTATCGTCAAAATTATCAAATAGGGTATAATTCTATTCAATTCTATTAAAACAATATTTCGAGTTATACATATACGAAAATAGTTTTAGAATAAACCTATATTAAAAAATAAAATTATTTTAATATTTTACTTTAGAGAAATTATGTGATTTGAAATTTTTTTAAAAATAATATTTAATATTTAATGAGTGGAGGATGTAATGAAGATTTATTAAAATATTAAATGATATTTTAGAGAGATAGAATGTTAAAATAAGATCTCTTTGAAAAAAGTATATACCCCTTATTTTTTAAAAAACAGTTTATAAGCTGTCAAACAACTTATTTTGACAGCTTATAAATAATTTTTAAAATTTTTTACGAAACAAATTTGTGAATTTTATAAGTTGTTTTGTAGCTTATAAGCTTAGTCAAACACCCATTTATTTTAACATCTTTAAGTTGAGAACTTTTATTTTTATTTTTATTACAAATTTGAAGATCTTATAAGCTCCAAAACATCTTAAAATTTGTAAGCTCAGTCAGACACTCTCTAAAATTAAGAACCTTCTAAAATTAAGAACCTTGAGTAAGAGGATACGACACGTTTAAAATGAAAAAAAAAATCATTCAAATACACCTTTTTATTATCGAACAAGAAATTTTTCTTAATAATAATAGAATAATAACACGTGATTTATAAGGATAATACCATATATAGTTTCAAAAATAAATAAATAAATAAAGTATAATATCATTAAATTTTGAAGCAAAACTAATTCCTCGAGTGACGCAATAAGGGCCAATAAACCATTGACAAAGATGTATATGCATTTGCAACAACAACAATAATAATATAATATAAATTAAATTGTTTTTTTAATTGAATATAAATTAAATTGTTGATTACATCGAATGGTGTCGTTCTCCAAATGGTTATTGCTAATGAAACTAAAATGTGAAATTCAAGTATTTATTATTCATCGACGCATTATTCAAATATCTCTCTCTATATATATTGATAATGCCATAGCAACCAACAAGATTTATATCACTTAATTAAGGTGTGTATATGTAACTAAAAATATTGATAATGCCATACCAACCAACAAGATTTCTATCACTTAATTAAGGTGTTTATATCAGCGTTTTAAAAAGCTTATTTAAGCGATGATTAATTTTGTTTAAGTTTTAATACATATAAGTTCGATTAAATGATCGCTTTTTTTAATGGAAGATTTTATTTAGTTTTTAAAATGAAAATATTTTTATAAATATGTATATTTATAGTTTAGAACTTGAATTATTTATTAAATCATATATTTATGGTTAATCTAACATTTTATTTTATATTTGTCTTAAAATAATTAAAATTATAGTGAAAATTAATAACGCATTTTCAAACTTAAACTTGAAAACCTTAAAACTTGACCTTACGCTTACATACTTTTTACTTTTTAAAACTTTGATTTATATGTATATATATTACAAAAAAATTCATAACTAGTTGTGTTTAGATTTTGCAAAAACAAATGGTGTCGTGAAGAACTCATAGCACCCACTTGATCCAACGATGGTGTGGACCCGTCGTCAAATCCAAATCCAAAACCTGGGAAAAAAATATTTATTTATCGTGTTAAAAAGGAAGAGAAATTATATGTCGCACATTTCTAGAAAATCCATAAAATACTAGGAATTGGACATGTGTTCGGTCGCAGTTCTTCAACTGGTGCATCACTCTTGCTACGTGGACGATAGAGTCCAATCTCTCCCTATCTTCTCACCAATCACAATAAAAATTCACACACACTGTGTGTCTTTGCATGTGTTTGATGAGATTTTTGTATGTGTTTGCTGAGATAAAACGAGCCATTTGTCACGATATAAATAGTAACTCTGCAGGGTTTTCTCGTGAAAATTCACAAGCCAATAAAAGCGGCCACCTCCATTTCAGTGATGTTCCATGCATGTGCTCTGTGAGATTTCTGAGCCCATCATTTTGTAGATCTCCCAACTTTCTTGATTTTCGCAACTTTATTCCCTTCCTTTTTTTTTTTAGATTCTCGCGTCTTCAAAATCTTGATCTGTGCGTAAAACCCTGATGGATACTTGCTCTGCAACGTTTACACTGAAAGCCCATTTGGGTACAGTTACTAGGAGTGAGATTTGCAGTGGGGAAAATGGATTGTGGGGGGAGAAAGTGAAAGGGAGTTCAAAGAAGTGTATATGGGTTAACAAGCTTGGGAAAAGTTCGAGTCTTGGGAAAGATCATGAGAGGAATTTCAAACGTGGGGTTGCTTACTCTGTTCTCACCAGAGAAAACAGCCAAGAAACATCGGTAACTTTTCCATTCAGCTTCAAATATTTCGGGCATATGCAAGATTCTGTTGCAAATTTGAAAAAGATCGAGTCTTTACTTTAGTTGATCGAGATGATTATGCATATTTCAGACAGTTCAATCACCAAAGTTCGAGAGACGAAGGGCGAACCCGAAAAATGTGGCAGCCATTATTCTAGGAGGCGGCGCGGGCACACAGCTTTTCCCCCTCACAACCAGAGCAGCAACACCAGCTGTGAGAATTAAAGATTTTTAATTTCCAAATTACACTTTGATTGAGTGTCTGTTGATACAGGGGAATTTGATTTTGCTGAATCTTTTGTTATTTTTCTTGTAAAAGTCATGAACTGAGTTAAAAAGATGGTGTAAATGGCAGGATTCCCTGTGTGTTCGCAACGGACTCCTCTGAGAAATGGAGTTTATAATCTTTTTTCTTTAACAATTTTGTCAAGTACAGATGCCAAGTAGTAGTTACTCGATCTTTCCTATTATGCAGCTTTTTGTTTGCTAGAATAGGGTGGTATTTACCTCTGAAAATGGAAATAATTCAATTATCTGGTAGACAAAATGGGACGGTATTGAATCGCAATTGATCCGTACATCACCTGGTGTCGTAGAATGAACGAAATCGTCCGGATTATGACATATCGATCTACGAGTTTAGTTAAGTTAACCAGCTTGATTCCACGAGTTGTCAGTATATGACAATCAATGTGTGATACAAATGGGCAGGTTCCACTAGGAGGATGCTGTAAGCTAATAGACATTCCAATGAGCAACTGCATCAACAGTGGCATTAACAAGATCTTCGTGCTGACGCAGTTCAATTCCGCCTCTCTCAATCGCCACATCTCTCGTACATATACTGGGAATGGTATCAGCTTCGGTGATGGATGCGTCGAGGTAATCAAAACCTGTATGAATATGAAAGTGTTTTAGAGGGAGAACAACTTTTTAAAAGTGTTTAAAAATAATAAAAATTGGTGATATGCCATTGGGTTTTTACTTGTTTAGAAGTGCTCTATGAAGCCGAAATCCGAAGGACGGAAAATCTGGCTTATAGGTTTCTTCTCCTACTACTTCTCTTTGGAAAGTCACTTGAAAAAGGCCCCGTGAAGGGAGAAAAACTCTCCAAAACACTACCTTAATCAAGTGCTTTTTCAAGCTATTTGATTGTGCATAACTATCCCCCTAATTTGGCGGTAGTAGTTGAATTATTAATGGATGTAGGTACTGGCCGCGACACAAACAGTAGGAGAAATGGGGAAGCAGTGGTTTCAGGGAACTGCTGATGCTGTTAGGCAATTTCTATGGCTATTTGAGGTCAATCCTCGGAGCTTTAACAGATCCAGTATTGTCTTGAAGTTGCTATTTTTTTTACTCTAATGTTTAATTCTTGAATTCTAGTCGCTTGTTGAAACCGTTGATTCTTGCAGGATGCCAAGGTGAAAGATATTGAACACATAGTAATACTATCAGGGGATCATCTTTATCGAATGGACTATATGGAGTTTGTTCAGGCAAGCACTCACACTGCCACACACACAATCTCATCTCAAGTGTATATACAGTTTTAAATGTCGAATGAAGGTAGCTAATTATTTCGAAATGCTAAAACAGAACCACCTCGACAGAAATGCTGATCTTACACTTTCATGTGTACCAGTTGGTGACAGGTTTGTTACTCTATTTTATTTTTTTTTTTACATTTTTTGATACTTATAAACAGATTTGGATTCAATCCAATTTCATCTCTCAGTCGTGCATCGAATTTTGGACTGGTGAAGATCGATAGCTGGGGTCGGATAACTCAGTTTTCTGAGAAACCTAAAGGTGCTGACAAGAAAGAAATGGTATGCTACTGATTGAGTGAGCTTTAAATTCTTGGCTACACGTTGGCTTTATGAGAAATGCACTACCAAAACATTTTAAATCATCAACATGACTAGTTTTGGAAAACTAATTTCCCCTTATAAGAGAGTGTTTTGCAATCACTAAAAAAAAGTGATTGATAGTTTTTAACTTAAAAAAAATCATTTTTATGTGTTTTTTAAACCTAGATTATGTGTTAGCTTATGATTAAGTTAATTAAAATCCAAAAGCTAGTCATGTGGTGATTATGATTCTCCAAAAGTGATTCTAATAAGAAGGTCATTGTTAAAATCATTTTAATCACTTATTTATCAAACACTACCCAACTTTGATTTTTAGATTTTCACATATGTTTTCAAACACTCCCAACTTTTGATTTTTCTTACTTTTTTTATAATCTATAAATTAATCACTTTTACAAAAGCACAATCTATTGCAAACACTCCCTAAATCATCTTTTCTTTCTGACTTTTTGCAGCAAATAGATGGTAACTTAATAGGATTATCTCCAAATGATGCTGCAAAATCTCCATACCTTGCTTCGATGGGAGTATATGCATTCAAGAAGGACATATTGTTGAAGCTCCTGAGGTGGAGATACCCGACGTCAAATGACTTCGGCTCTGAAATCATACCCTCGTCTGTCAAAGAACAAAATGTGCAGGTACTGAAAAAACTTTAAATTCATGAGAGAATACAACAAGTATATTTCGTGCCTATCTTTGAGTTTATTACATGTTTCTACAGGCATATATATTTAGAGACTACTGGGAGGATATCGGGACAATCAAATCATTTTACGACGCTAATTTGGCTCTTACGGACGAGGTTTGCATCTTTGTCCTCATTGTTACTTTGGTGAACTATAAGAATGTTTATGTCATGTCTCGAGCCCAAGAGTCATCAGACACCAAGAAACATCTTTTATCCATTAATTAATTCCATGTATCTTCGAATGGATGTGACTTGTGAGCCAGGAACTCTATCCTTAGTCCTTTCCTTTTGGCATGCAGTTTCCAAGATTCGAATTTTACGATCCAAAAACGCCTTTCTACACATCTCCTAGTTTCTTGCCCCCAACCAAAATCGACGAATCCAAGGTAAATAGCTCTATTATTTGCCAATATTAATGTTGTCTACATCGATCAAACTAGCTAGCACATCTGACAAGGTATGCATTTTAGATTAAAGATGCAATAATCTCACACGGGTGTTTTCTACGAGAATGCATCGTTGAACATTCCATAATAGGGGAACGCTCTCGTCTAGACACTGGGGTCGAACTGAAGGTGACTAATTAACTGTGGGTTTAAGAATGCGAGGAAAAGAAGCCATCTTGTAAAACTTACTTTGATGCCAACTAAATACAGGATACTTTGATGATGGGCGCTGACTATTACCAAACAGAATCCGAGATCGCCTCTCTGCTAGCACAAGGGAGAGTTCCCGTGGGGATTGGTAGAGATACAAAAATCAGGTTAAATAGTTCACCTTGAGAATCAAACGTGTAGCATTTTTCGATAAATACTTACTTACATATATGTTTGTGTGTGTATTGTATATACTGGAAACGCCGTTATGCTGATAGAATTATCTTGGTTGTTTTCTTGTAGGAACTGTATTATTGACAAAAACGCGAGAATAGGGAAGAATGTGATGATCTTGAACAAAGACGTAAGATCCCAGTACCCTTATTCCTATGTTTCTTTTGTTTTTAGACATGACACTACTCTTTGAATAGGAAAAAAAAATTAAAATATTCATATTCTAAATCATTCATGCAAGACTATGCCTTTTTTTTTTTTGGGTGGCTTCTTAGGGTGTTGAAGAAGCTGATAGAGGGGAAAAAGGATTCTACATTCGATCTGGAATCACGATCATACTTGAAAAGGCGACCATAGCCGATGGAACGGTCATTTAAATTGGTGAAAATCGAACTGTGTGCATTTATTGATGCGAAGCCATGCAAATGAAGTTGAAGTTATCGCAGAAAAGTTTGCGTTTCCCAGTATGTATGAAGCTAATGAGTGGCTGAGGCTGTGCAATGTTGAGATGAATTTGAGGCTGTGGAGTAAGTAGTTCTGTTTCGGCAAGAAGTGTACGTAAAAATAAATGGAACTTGTGCTACAATGATGATATCATTAGTTATAACTGTAAATTTAATATCAGTCACTTGAATTCTGTCAATGCATAATAAGACATTTTGAAATTCCCAGGTATTCGAAATTTATATATTTTAGTGAAATGCATATTTATAAATAAATAAAAAAATCATCTGCAAGGTAACACCTCATTTTTCATTTTTTTTTAAATATATATCATTGGCTCACTCGAAAAGAATGAACATATGAAAAATTATCAGGCTATTTCCAAAATGAACAAAAAGCTCTTGTGAGATTTTATTGTAAAGACAAGATCTAACCGATGAATTTGTCTCCAAATCCTAAATGAGATGGTAACTCAAACTAATTTTTCTGTTATATACAATTGAAATTGATGACTCATAGTATATAATATTCGAATCATAAAGTAATGTTTGAGTTGCTTAAAAAAATGTTTTTAATTTTTTCCTTCACAAAGTCCATGCCAGGTAATGAAAGGCAAGAAAGAAAAAGAAGATAAAGGTTTTACCCTTTAGATAAAAAAAAAATATAAAAAAAATAAGTTTATATAATATTTCAAGACCTAATTTATCATAACAAAAATTATTTAGAGATTGTTTGTAATCACAAAAAAAAGTTGATTGTTAGATTTTGACTTAAAAAAATCACTTTTATGTGTTTCTTAGGGAGTGTTAGCAATCACTAAAAAATAGTGATTGTTAGCTTTTGGCTAAAAAAAATTATTTTTGTGTGTTTCTTAAACCTAGATTATGTGTTAGCTTATGCTTAACTTAATTGAAATCCAAAAGCTAGTCATGTGGTGATTATGATTCTCCAAAAGTGATTCTAATAAGAAGGTCATTGTTAAAATCACTCTAATCACTTATTTATCAAACACTATCCAACTTTGATTTTTAGATTTTCACATTTGTTTCCAAACATTACCAACTTTTGATTTTTCTTAACTTTTTTATAATCTATAAATTAATCACTTTTACAAAAGCACAATCTATTGTAAACACTCCCTTAAACTCAAGTTATGTGTTATGATGTTAGCTCATGCTTAACTTAATTGAAATTCAAAACCTAATCATATGATGATTATGATTCTCCAGAAGTGATTTTAATAAAAAAATATCAAAGTTAAAATCAATCTAATAACTTATTTATCAAACACTACCCAACTTTGATTTTTAGATTTTCACATTTGTTTTCGAACACTACAAACTTTTGATTTTTTAAAATTTTTTATAATCTATAAATTTAGGGAGTGTTTGCAATAGATTGTGATTTTGTAAAAGTGATTAATTTATAGATTATAAAAAAGTTAAGAAAAATTAAAAGTTTGTAGTGTTTGAAAACAAATGTGAAAATCTAAAAATCAAAGTTGGGTAGTGTTTTATACATAAGTGATTAGAGTGATTTTAGCAATGAACTTCTTATTAGAATCACTTTTGGAGAATCATAATCACCACATGACTAGCTTTTGAATTTCAATTAAGTTAAGCATAAGCTAACACATAATCTAGGTTTAAAAAACACACAAAAATAATTTTTTTAAGCCAAAAGCTAACAATCACTTTTTTTAATGATCGCAAACACTCCTTTAATAACTTCTACAAAAGCATAATTTTTTGCAAACACTCCCTCAAATTTGATCAATTGATCATATTGATTCTAGTTTTGGGCCTTTCCGAAGCCCAGCCCAACTTTACTGAAATGGTTTGTCTCCCAAGCCAACTGCGTCTTAAATCTTAGGAGCACATTTCTTCTATAGCTGCATAGCATACCTCCCAAGCGATTGCGTAGGAAAAGGATTCTCTGGAAAATTTTATCATAGGTATGTATTTCACTTTTTGTATATGAATTAATGCAATAATTGAGAGTTCCTGTTCTGATTAGTACCAATTAGTTATGAGATCCGATCTATTTTGATTTTTTTTCTTTCCGTTTTTTATGTTTCCGTGAAATTAATGTCTGTGATTGGGAAACAACAGAAATTGAAGTTATAGCTGTGAATCATTCGAATTTTATCATATCTTCTGGCGCATTTTTAGGGAACGATTAATGTACTGTTCGTGGTCCGCTGTAGAAAAGTTAAATTGAATTGAATTTGTAATTGATATTGGAAACCTTTTGGTGTTTAGGAAAATCCGCTACCTCTCCTTTGGTAACTGTTCATGTAATTGTCATCTCTCTTATTTTCATTTTTTCGGCAGAATAACTGATAATGCTAATGCAAATGTACTCTGTAAAATGTCTACGTTAAGGTCCCATGTACTATGTTCATGTAATTGTCATCTCTCTTATTTTCATTTATGATATTTGCTGAGATTTATGTGCACGGGCATGTCTTAAAGTTCTAGTGCTCTTTTATGGTTGTCTGAAAAGGAAGGTTCAGTAACCTCTTGCCAGTTCATTAGGCCACTTGATTTAAGCAGAATTTATCAGCGTGGCTGCATTATATATTTGCAAACAATGTTATTCCTGAATCCTGATGTGCAATTTTGTGCAATTTCCTTCCCTTTTTTGTAATTTTATGTATGATCAACTTTGTTTTTAATGGGCTGCTGAACATCTTGTTAGGTGGTAATCAATAATGGCAACTGGAAATAGCCCAAATGAGAAGTTACCATCCTCCGCAGCTCCAACCCAGGCCACGATCTCATGTCGGAGGAAGAAGAAAGATGATGCAACATTCCTAGAAGATGTGAGAGATCATATTGATGAATTCATTCATGCTTCTATGGATGAACACAAGACTTGCTTTCAGAAGACTATTAAGAAGGTTTGTTTTAGTAACTTTGACATTCAAAGAAAGTATGTATAGTTTTTGGTCTTACTTGATTCCAACTGGTTTCTGATGCTTTCTCAGATGTTTGGCATGTCAAAAGTTGTTGCAGAAAGGAGTTCTGAGGCTAAGGAAGTGGAAAGTTCTCTGCCTCTTCAAACAACATTGGCTGAGTAAGCTCGTGATATTAGATTGTTATAACTAGACCGCAAACACCAGATTTTAGGGGTGTGAATAATGGGCTTTTTAAGAGGCTGTAATATGACAATTCGAGTTTCTATACTTTCTGTGCACAATGAGCCAATGTACCAAAAAAACTGAATTTGGATGTAGTGATGTTTCTTATGCCGCGCGTTACTTTCGTCAGATATTGATTATTCAGCTGACCAGGAACTTTACTTTTTTTATTGAATAGTGACTCTTGAAATAATAGAGAACTCTTTATGAATTGATGATCCAGTTTAGCATTGTTCTCCTTTTCTTCCATCCTTGGTATCAGCTCAGATATGAGTAGTTAAACTAGGGGTGTAAACGAGCCGAGCTACTCGTGAGTAGGTTCAAAACTCGACTCGAGCTCGATTTGACCGAGCTCGAGCTCGAGAACATACAATCGAGCTCGAGCTCGAACTTCAAATATATGTGTTCGAGTAGCTCGCGAGCTACTCGATAACACATATAAATATAATATATAATATAAATATAATGTATATAATATTTTATTTATTTATTCATATAATTTTTTATTTATATATATTTATATATAAGAGCTCGAGCTCGTGTATGAAATTAACTACTCGACGGAGCTCGAGCTCAAGCTCGAGTAGTCAAATATGAGTCGAGCTCGAGCTCGAGTAGTATGCTACTCGGCTCGACTCGATTACACCCCTAAGTTAAACCTCCTCCTTAGTTAGCCTTTGTGAAGCATTGTTGCTTAGTGTTCGGTATTTCAGCTGTATGAGACATGTATTTCTTCATTCGTGGTATTAATTGCTGGTCGCAAACAGCGGATAGAGATCTTTTTGGTTACTTCATGGATGGCTGCAACGCAATTGAGCTAGGATTTGGTGAAACTGATTTAAAGTCACAACTAGGTGAAGATTTGCTTACCAATCTGTGTCGAGACTGCATTTGATTTAAGATCATCCCTTTTCCGTATTCAACTGACAATATTTGTATAGGAAGAATATACACAAGAATCTAGATGGTCCATGGCTATTTTGACAAAGGACTCTAGAAAATATATAGCATGGTGTAGATGCAGGCCCATCGAAGTAAAGTTGGAATCTCGGTATCACATATACATATTTTGTGTGTTCATAGGACGAGTAGTGGTAACCGAAAGTGTATGAGACTGCTTAAGAACTGAGAATGAGAACCATGAACCACTTTGATCCCTTTTGGGGAAGCTGGAGTTGATATTTCGAATGAACTGATATCGAGTGTGTGTAAATGGAAAAATATCTGTGAAAATTGTATATAGCTGATGGAGTGTTTTCAGTGTGAGTTCAATTTCTGGAAATTTGAACCTAGAACGTGGACCTGAATAGCCCCAGATTTGAGGTTTAGAACATGGACCCCACGACTTTAAATGAATTGGGACTTTGATCCTGCAATGAGGATTCGACTTTCCTTTCGGCCATGAAATTACTATTAATTGCTCGTTAATTAGAAAGGTAGCCGATTTTTCAAAAAAAAAATAAAAAAAATAAAAAAGAAGAAGATGTGAAATTGTGTATAATACATTCAAATACTTGAAATAAATATTATCATTTTATTTAGGACTTAAAACTTGAGATGCCGTCAGGTGGGTGAATTTTTCTGACAAGATTACAATTTTATATTGGTGAATGTGTATTTTGAATCCAAACATTAGTTAATTAAACCTTAAAGTACACAAGAAAATTTGATCCAAAATACACATATTCATAACAATGGCAATAATTTTATTCGATTCATTAAATACTGGAACAAGAAAGCTTCTTCCAAATTATCAGTTAACTAAAGATAGTTAATTAATTAGCGAATAAGGTAGATAAAAGATGCGTAGCTTTATAGATTGCAGGAGAGATCACTGCACGCATCCATTTCTAACATTACATGATCTTCATATTCATATTTAGTTTTATAATAAATATGCATCTTTAATTGCTTCGTCTTCCACGTTTCCCTCACTGAGGCTTCAGATTTTTCATCCTGCATTCAAAAATATGCAAGTTGATTACCTCGAAAATACTATATTTTATTAAAGTATATAATTACTAATTATTGAAACTATGCATGAAATTTGATGTGGAGAAATTAGAACCACGTGCCATAAATTTTTTTTTTGTGACTTTCGTAAATTTTTTTGTTGATTTGTCACATTATTCTCCTAATCCAAAGCCATATTTTAGAACTTCCCAACATGCATTTTATACCTAAGCAATAAAAACCATGAAAATAAATATTGGGTTTTATATGGAAAGGTGGCTAAGATCATGAGACCAATATTATGAACCGGTACTTGTATTGGACATTAGCTAGTATTAATATATTATACATAGTACGTACTATATATATACCTTTGCTCATCGTTCTTCATGCTACCACTTTGCCGAGTGGTCCTGTAATCAGGGAAGGGTACTTTCCCACTCTCGATACTCTTCACATCTTCCACAAGAATCTCATAATGTCTCTTCACTTCTTCGGCTGTTCGTCCGGCCACGGCCTTAGCCACGTTGTCCCAACGATCAGGAGTGTCCTTGTCGTACACTGCTAATGCCTGCTCGAACGCCTTGTTTTCCTTGGCGGTCCAGTTTCTGGAACGACTAGACATGGAGCTCGACGCCATTTTTGTTTTTGGTTCGAGGCAATGGAACAGTCTATGATATTGGTCTAAGAATGGAGTTCAAACAAGTAGTTGTTTAGAGAAGAGTACTTGAGATGGGATGTGTGGTATAGGTGGGAATGCTGCCTCTTTTATAGGCTCCGAGGGAAGAAAAGGTGAGTACGTAGGGTCGCACCGACCATGAATTGAAGGGTGAATATGAGGATTTTTTTGTAACAAATTTTTTAATTTTTAGAAAAAATAGTCATAAATATTTTATTTGTTTTGGATGATCACAATCCTTACCCGTTTTAAAACTCCTAAAAGGGTGGAGAAAAAGTGTGGGTCAAGAAAATATTTCACTGTTTATATGGAATTATTTAGTGTATTTCGAAACAAAACTTTTATTTTAGGAAAATGCGGTTAATGAGATTCTAGATTTAACATATTAGCCTAAGACTATATCCAATGTCCATATTAATATAGTCCATGTAAAAAATCATTGTTAGCTCATATATATATGTCTCACTTTCATGAGACGAATATCTTATTCGACCCGATTCATGAAAAAATATTGTTTTTCATTGTAAATATTAGTTGAGTAACACTACTGTGAGACGGTTTCATCCGTGAGATGGGTCAACCTTACCCATATTTATAATAATAAGTAATACTTTTGGCATAAATTGTAATACTTTTTAATGGATAACCCATACAAGAGACTCGTCTCATAAAAATGACTCTTGAGACCGTCTCATGGGAGTTTTTGACATATTAGTTATGTCGATCTGTCTTATGAATGTACCATCTTATGGATGTACCGTCTTACATAAGATCTACTCCCTCCGTCCCATATATTTTGTCTTGTTTTAGTTTTCAAACGAATTAAGAAAAATTTATTGGGAAATTAAATTTTATATAAACTTCCTATTTTATCCCTATTTAATGTATTAAAAAATAATTGCACAATTTTCAAGGTGTAGTTAATAGGGGTATATTAGTAAAGAAGTGTAAAAAAAATATTATTAAATATGGTGTATGACTATATATTTGAGACAAAAAAAAACGTGGACAATATAATTGGGACGGAGAGAGTATTATAGTTTTAGAGAAATGCCCTTAAACTCAAGTACTATAAAATGCATATGCTCGTTTTCTACGGAATTCATGCTCTGTGGCTAATAAACAACTATGAAGGATTTTGTAAGTGATTTCTTCACGAACCACAATTGGAGGACAAATTAGTGTGGTATATTGTTGGAACCATAATCTGTATCTTTTTACAGATCGTTAGACTTAGATCCATGAAAGCAAATAAATATATGCATGTTGTTGGAATCCTCAGTTATTAACAACAAGAAGCATTAATTGGTTACGTTCCTCCTTATTTTCTATTTTTTTTTGGGGGGGAAGACATGTACATATATTATTTATTTATCTTCATAAAAAAATTGTATTGGAGACGAATCAAATAAACTGGTACTGTGGTACAGATGCATTCACGGGTATGCCAAAATCTTAAATGTACGCGTACACAAGATTGCTGATGTGATAAATTGATGCGTATCACACTGCGATAAAGCATTTCAGATTCTTGAAAAATATAGTAAAGTCCTGGAAAATATAATTCTTTTTTCCTTTGAATTTGGGTCGAGGACCTATTATAATTGCGTTTTGAGTTTGAGACTTCGTCCAAAACCTGAAATTTTGACATCAGATCATAAATAAGTTATATATAAACAATATGATAAAAACATTAATAGCTAGTGTACTAATATTTTTCTCATATTCTCGGTTTTAATATAGTGTAATCAAAAGCAAATGCTATCGTTTTTCACAATTAAAACTCGTTCTTATTCAAGCATTGCATAACTATTATTTCTATTAAAATGGGTAGCAATAATAGCATATGATATCAATCCTCTTTCTCTAACTCGATACAACATTTTCGAAACATTTAAAGTTGCATCAAAATTTAAAAGTTGAAATCTGAGAAAAAGTGGAGGAAAGTAGCGAGTAAATTGTATGTATGATGAAGACCATGCACCAAAATGTATATGTTGCCTGGTTGGTGATGTGTTTGGGTAAAGTAGTTTGGCCATTTCAAACAAACATTCCAAAGAAAATATAGCTGGCCATGTACATCATTGTTTTCGTCTTTTACCCCCATCAAATGCTCAACACGTGCAACACTTCTGGTTGCATCCTTTGCCTTATTTTTACATTTTTAAAATCCTCAGTCCTAAAGTCAAAATTATATATATTATATATATATAAGCAATTGATGTTATCATATTACCTAGAGTGTGCGAATTAATAAAATAGATATATACTCAATCAAGATCATGTGTTCGATTTTTCAGCCAACACAACGCGTGAATTCTATCATAAAAACCTAAATCAACATTTACATGTTATTAAGGAAAGCCCAATAATTGTTTTTCTCCTTTTTCTGGTCCACGCTGAAATCAATGTACCATAATATTCTAGATAACACAATCATATCAGATATTGCGAGTTCCTACGCAAAATAAAAAAATAAAAAAAAAATCTTTGATTTAATTTGTTTTTGGGATCCTTAAAGATGATTTTATTTATATATATATATATATATATATATATATATATAGTATGATTTTTAAAAAAAAAAAATTTGGAGCTTCGTGCCCTTTCGTTATTCTCTGGCTAAATGTGACAAGGGATTAATGGAACTTTCGTTACCAAGACGATTGAAGCTTTGATCCATAGAACAAACTATTCTTACCCCTTCTATCACTTCCACTTTTGACTAAAGAAAGATGTAATAATATATAATAATAAATTATTCTTTGTAAGATTTAATTATTTATCTTGAAAATTTTATTTGTGTGTGATATTTTGAGGAAATATGGGCATCTTGATTCTGGTCCAAATGATTAGATATTGAATCGCGAGGATGTATTAACAATTTTGACTTGGGTCTTGGGCCAGATTCGCTAGAGCTATCCCAACGTCGAAACTCGAATAATACAGTAGCGCAAAATTTTTTATTTTTTAAAATTAAGAAATAAAAAATTGATATAAACTGAATTTGAAAAATTAAATAAAGATTAGTGGATGCAATTTCTAAATAATCCTTTGATTTTCCTTTTCAATGACAATTTTTTGATAAATTTGAATTTCTTGAGTATTTGATCTTCTAGAAGAAAGATTTGATGTCTTGAGATTTGATTTGATGTCTTTGATAAAATAATTCAATGAGTTAACACCTTGATATCAAATTAAACTTCAAAATTTGGGAAGAACACGATGAACTTCTTGAATCGCGCCTTGAAATTTGTTATCTTGAATTTGATGAAGAACACGATCTTTTTGAATTTTATGAAGAACACGATCTTCTTGAATTTGATTTATTTGTTGAAGAACATGAACTTCTTGAATTTGATGAAGAACATAATCTTCTTGAATTTGATTTATTTGATGAAGAATGCGAACTTCTTGAATTTGATGAAGAACACAATCTTTTTGAATTTGATTTATTTGTTGAAGAACCCGAACTTCTTGAATTTGATGAAGAACACGATCTTCTTGAATTTGATTTGTTTGATGAAGAACACGAACTTCTTGAATTTGATGAAGAACATGATCTTCTTGAATTTGAATGAATTTAAGTATATTTGAAGAAGAATACAATTAATCCCTTGAATCACGCCTTGATCTTCTCGAATTTGATGATTTTGAAGAAGAACGCCTTGAATTGCGCCTTGAACTTCTTGAATATGACTTGAGAGAAAAATCTTGAATTATTCTACTTATTTGCTTCAATCTTCTTTGTTGTGTTTTCTTCTTGGTCATCTGCCCCCTATTTGTAGCTGAAAGATGCAGATTCCTACCATTTTTATTTGATAAGGTGTCGCAATTTGATTGGCTTCTCCTGATTTATTTGGTGATTATCTTCCACTAATCACAAGATTTGATTTTAAATACTAAAAATATTAGTATTTTTTTCTATTTGATGCAAGATTTGATCTCAAATACTAAAAATATTAGTATTCTATTCCAATTTGTGCAATATGTAATCTTGATTTAAAAATCTTGATTTAATCACAAAATATATTAAAATATCAATTAATTAACTATTTATTTTTTTAGAAATTTAATATTCCCAAAAATAGCTAATTGGTTTATTGATATTTAATTATTTCGTACTTGCCATATTTGAAGGTTGACAAATTTAATTGTCTACAAATACAATCACATAAATATGAGTTCGGGGTGTTTCTTTCACGTGACGATTGAACTCACAAACGTTGATATTCGTTGGGTGCTAGTAAATCTCGGATTAGTTCAATAATTTGCAAATCACGGTAGTCATATAAAATATATTGGACATAAATTGTGGAACTCGCTTGTCCGATAAAATGTCGTGAAAACCAAATTTCGTATTCTCAAAAACTCACATACATTATCAACTCGGTCACCCTCTTAAAAGATATTTTATCCGTCCCAATTATATAGTTCACGTTTTTTTTTTGTTTGTCCCAAATATATAATCATATACCATATTTAGTATTTTTTTTACACTTATTAATATACCCCTATTAACTACAACTTAAAAATTATGCAATATTTTTTAATACATTAAATAGGGATACAATGAAGTTTGTATAAAATTTATTTTCTAAATGATATTTCTTAATTAATCTGTGTGAAAAAAAGTACGACTATATAAAATTTATTTATGTTTTGTATTATTGAGACGATGTTGGTGGTGTAGTTGAGGATTTTTTCGCTTTTATATAAATTTAAACTCACATTTTATAGAGAAATTTATATCGTTTTGGCCAACTGGTGGCCGCAGTCGCATGATTTTTCAGAAAATGAACGTGCGATGCTATGCCATGATTCTTGGAGCAAGTTGATTAGGGTATCCGCATCCATGGGCATAATTCGTCGGCAGAATTTTTTTTATTGAAACATTTTTTCATCTACGTACTGTTAGGGAAAATTCCCCATAAACTTAAACCCAGAATCATCATGCTAAATCATCAAGATTAAATACTGTAAACTTAAGCGAAAGCGTACCTCAATTCTTAACAATTGATACCGATGTAGATCTGCATGGTTTGGCCTTCCAGATCAACATGATTTGATTTGAGAGTTCCTTCAGTTCTCTCACGCTCTCTAACTATCGATGGGAATAAAATAGAATGACTGTGTCGATGTAGACGTCGTGTGATCTGAGGGCCATAACCCTATATTTATATTTTGGGATTCTATTTAAGCCCATCAATCAAATAGAAAAGCCCACTAGTATCTATGTAACACCCGGTATTTTTAATTACATAAATCCGCCTGCATAATTAGGATATTTAATTATTTAAATTTATGATTTATGGGTTAAATAATTATGTGAAGTATTTATGCATGATTTTCTTCACTTTTTAATCCTATATCAGTGTATGTATGTGTGTGGGTGTGTAGGACCGAGACTCATTATTTTTGACAGCAAGAATTTTCAAATCCTTTCTTTATTGCTCTCGGTTTGGCTTCATGGAGTTTATGCTCACGTTTTTCATGTCCATGGCTAGGTAGGCTGCTGGTCCATGCTTAGAAGGGTTCCTTGGGGTCCCTAGGGTCGAGTGGTAGGGTCGGACAAGGGCTGGAACGGGCTAGGATTGGCCTGGATCGATCTGAACCATGGCTGCCCATTTTTCTGTCAGTTTAGGGTTTGGGGAGAATGGCTGCGGCTCGGTGGTTCCTGGCTGCATGGGGGCTGGGGCCTGGTTGGGTTAGGTCCGCCCGGACGTGGGCTACGTCCGGGCGGTGGCGCCCCGGCCAGGGACGGCCGGAGCCAGCCGGCAGCAGGCCAAGAAGGCCTGCTGCTCTCGGCCGAGGAGAATGGAGAAGGGGGCAATCGGGTTCTAGGGTTTCTGATGGTTCCGGGTCGGGTCTTGGGTCCGGGTCGGGTCTAAAATAATATGGGTTAAGTTAAGTGGGTCCGGGTCCGGGTTATTTTAATTGGGCTCGGGTATTTTTATTTTTAAGTTTTTAAGTTAATTAGGAGTTAAATGGACTAATTAAATTCCCAAAAAAATTTAATTAGTACCATTTAATTTATTTGGGTTACTTTAAATTATTTTGGGTTATTTTATTTATTTTTGGGTTTTAATAAATTTTATTTAAATTTTTAAGTTGGCCAAAAATTTTTATGGGCTTGGGAGCCCATGAAATTTATTGGGCCTGTTATTGGGCTTTTGGGCCCATTGGGCCAGTGTCAGTGTTATTGGGCCTAAGTTAGTCTTAATGGGCTTTGGTTGATTTATGGGCCAACTCTTAAGTTATTGGGCTTGCATGTCTAGGGCCAGCAGCTGTATCAAACCATGAGAAAATTGCATGTGTCCTGATTATATATTTAATTATTTTTATGCATTTAAGTTATTTTAATATTTATATGTTAGTAAGAAAATTAAATTAAATATATATGAAGGACACACAATTTATTTAAGTACATGCATTCATGAAATCAATTTTTATGTTATGATTTAATTTCTATGGTTGAGCAAATAAAATATTTTAGGTGGAAATTGAAGTAGTGTGGCCATTTATGTATGGGCAGTTTCTGCCATTTATGTATGGGCAGTTTTCTGCCATTTATGTATGGGTGGTTCGCCACCAGCCTCGTACGATGGTTTCTTAGACTGATCAGTCGCACTATGGGTCACACTTACGGATAGGACCATTCGATGTTAAGAAAATAAACGCTCAACAACTCATGTATGTATGATATTATGTATGTTATGTATGTTTATTTATGTAATTTATGTTATGTAATTTTTAAGCATGCTCATTCATGTATATGTATGTATTAGTAATAAATTGGTTTAAATTATTTTAAACCCTTGTTAGTATGCATGTTGGGCCTCTAGGCTCACTACACTGATATGGTGCAGGTGAGTACGTAGAGGAGCAGGTTACTCCTACCGGTGGTGAGGACGTATGAGCAGCGCTGCAGTAGCCCCGTGACCGTGACAGCTTCTGAGTCACCGTGCATGATGTCATGTGATACATTTTTAATATTTTTATGGGTTGAGATGTTTGAATATTTTATTAAGTATTTTTAGTGCATGCACACAATTTTTATTTATTTTATTTTATTTATGCAGTATATTTTAAATTATAGGGTTGACTCAGATATTTATTTAATTTAAAGAATGCCTTTTATTTTAAGTATTTTATTTAGTGCATATATGTATGGGCATATATGTACATATATTTATTTAGTAGTATATAAAAAAAAAAAAAAATTTCCGCATATTTATTTATTAGAGAGTTAGGGTCGTTTCAGTTGGTATCAGAGCACGGTCCTTGGAGGGGTCACTACTGCTATGCGAGCTCAGAAATCCACGCTACCGGTCTGTAAGTTTTAAATGTTTATAGTATGATTTAAATTTCTAGGCTTTAAGTTAGCCTTAATTTTAAACACTTAGTTATGCATGGCGATTTATGTAAATAAATATGTGGTGGTGCAGAATGCCTCCCAGACAGGTAAATCGACGTGGGAGACCTCCACCTCCACCGCCACCTCAGCAGCACCCCATGACAGCACTGGAGCAGGCCAGTGCCACGATGATGGCGGGTATTACTGCCTTGCTGGAGCAGCAGGCTGCCCGTCCCAGACTGTCCCACGAGGAGGACGTCGCAGAGAGGTTCCAGAAGAAGGGGCCTAAGGAGTTTGTGGGGACCACCGATCCGTTGGTGGCTGAGGGATGGATTCGCTCTCTTGAGTCCATCTTCGACTATATGGGGATCACAGACGCCGACAGGGTGAGCTGTGCTACTTACATGATGCGAGGCGATGCAGCCCTTTGGTGGGAGGGTGCAGTCAGAGGAGTCCATCTACCTACACTGACATGGGCTGAGTTCAGGCGTATCTTCTACGCCAAATATTTCACTGAGGATGTGCGCAGTCGCATGATCCGAGAGTTCATGAGTCTCCGTCAGGGGGACAGATCTGTGGTTGAGTATGTGAGCCAGTATGAGAGGGGCTGTCATTTTGTGCCCATGATTGCTGATAGTCCGCAGGAGAAGCTGCGACAGTTTGTTGAGGGCCTGAGGGCTGAGATTAGACATGACGTACGTATGGCAGACGTCTTTACCTATGAGTCTGCAGTCAGCAGGGCCTTGCGTTCCGAGGAGGGACGGAGGGAGATACAGAGAGAGCAGCAGGGTAAGAGGCAGTTTGTGCAGACAGGGTATCAGCGACCATCTTCGCAGCCACCTGCGAAGAAACAGTCTACAGGGCCATCTAAGGGCCCGAATCAGCAGAGGCCTCAGGGGAAGCCACAGCAGCAGACTAGGGGCGGGGCCCCTACTCCAGGGAGATATCCAGTGTGTCCGAAGTGCCAGAAGATGCATTCCGGGCAGTGTCTATTGGGAGCAGGAGTCTGCTATCGCTGCAAGGAGCCAGGGCATCAGATTGCCAACTGCCCGCAGAGGCAGAATGTCAGTGGGCGAGTATATGTGATGCAGGCAGAGGAGGCAGACCCAGATACCTCCTTGATCACCGGTATACCTAACCCCTAGAACTTTTTCAATTCCTTGTTTTTGTTTATTGCGATTATATTTGAATGCCTGTTACTTGAGTTTAACTATCAGCATGCTAGAATAAGAATTTTGTTTCTTTGTGATTAGAATTAAGGATTTTAGTGTTTTAACCTTGGGAGCATAGTGGTATGAATTGTTGGGAATCTTCTGCGTGCAGGGAGAATTCTAGTTGGAGGCAACTCCACGTTTGCGTTGCTAGATTCAGGAGCCACGCATTCGTTTATCTCCCGAGATTTTATCAGACGGATAGGCATTTCACCGGAGGTTGTAGACAGTGGTTACGATGTTACCATGCCATCCGGACAGATTATCACTACCACTAGTGTCATCAGGGATCTGGCATTGGAGTTGCAGGGACACTCCATTCGAGCAGATCTAGTGGTTCTTCCATTGACTGGGTTTGACTTGATTTTGGGTATGGACTGGCTATCAGTTAATGGAGCTTCGATTGATTTCCGACGTAGGACAGTATCAGTGAAGCCAACAGGAGGTGAGATGTTTACTTTCTTTGCATCTCAGTCTAGCAGTATTCCTCAGATGATATCACTTGTCCGTGCGAGGAAACTGTTGCGCAGTGGATGTCAGGGTTTTCTGGCTAGTGTGGTCACTACCTCAGATGTTTCTAGCAGATCGTTATCAGATATAGAGGTGGTACGTGACTATCCAGATGTTTTTCCTGACGATGTTGCAGGAGTTCCACCAGTGAGGGAGGTGGAGTTCAGTATTGAGTTGTTGCCGGATACTGTGCCTATCTCTAAGGCACCGTATCGACTTGCTCCTACAGAGATGAGAGAGTTGAAGGAGCAGATTCAGGAGTTGTTGGAGAAGGGCTTTGTTCGTCCTAGCTTTTCTCCATGGGGAGCTCCAGTGTTGTTTGTGAAGAAGAAGGACGGCAGCATGAGATTGTGCATTGACTACCGAGAGCTCAACAGAGTCACAGTGAAGAATAAGTATCCACTACCGAGGATAGAGGATTTATTCGATCAGTTGCAGGGAGCTTCGGTATTCTCCAAGATCGATCTGCGATCGGGTTACCATCAGCTGAGAGTCAGAGATTCAGACGTGTCTAAGACTGCCTTTAGGACACGGTATGGACACTATGAGTTTTTGGTGATGCCCTTTGGGTTGACCAATGCTCCAGCAGTTTTTATGGATCTCATGCATCGTGTCTTCCAGCCGTTTCTAGATCAGTTTGTCATTGTATTCATTGATGACATATTGATCTACTCGAGGAGCATTGAGGAGCATACACAGCATTTGCATACAGCCTTGCAGACTTTGAGGGAGCATCGACTGTTTGCAAAGTTCAGTAAGTGTGAGTTTTGGTTGGAGCAGGTGGCGTTTCTAGGCCACATTATTTCTAGGGATGGGATTGCAGTGGATCAGTCCAAGGTGCAGGCAGTGAGAGATTGGGGGATTCCAAAGAATGCTTCGGAGATTCGTAGCTTCTTGGGTTTAGCAGGATACTATAGGAAGTTCATCAAGAGTTTTTCCTCTATTGCAGTACCCTTGACTTCCTTGACCAAGAAGAACGCGAAGTATAGTTGGAGTCCAGATTGTCAGAGGAGCTTTGATCAGCTGAAGGATGCACTTACTTCAGCACCGGTGTTAGCTATGACAGTGCCACATGAGGAGTTAGTGGTGTACACCGACGCGTCCAAGCTTGGTTTGGGCGCAGTACTTATGCAGAGTGGCAGAGTTATCGCATATGCGTCGCGACAGTTGAAGATTCATGAGCAGAACTATCCGACGCATGATTTGGAGCTTGCAGCAGTGGTATTTGCGTTGAAAATCTGGAGGCACTATCTTTACGGCGAGAAGTGCAAGATTTTCACCGACCACAAGAGCCTCAAGTACTTCTTCACCCAGAAGGAGTTGAACATGAGGCAGCGCAGATGGCTTGAGCTTGTTAAGGACTATGACTGTGACATTAGCTACCATCCGGGTAAGGCTAATGTAGTGGCAGATGCTTTGAGTCGGAAGTCGTCAGTGGTATCATGTTTGACTGTACAGTTACCACTACAGACCGAGATTCAGAGATTTGGTTTGGAGTGCTATCCGAGTGGCCATGCACCGAGCTTGTCAGTGTTGACGGTGCAGCCAGTTCTGCGAGATCGGATTAGAGAGGGACAGTCCACTGATGAGGAGCTACAGCGATGGAGACAGAGAGATGAGGCCAGAGGTAGTCTCTTGTATTCAGTGGAGGATGGCATCGTTCAGTACCGTGGGAGGATGTGGGTACCGAACGTTGATCAGTTGAGAGCCGAGATTCTAGCAGAGGCTCATGCATCTCCGTACTCCATTCACCCCGGAAGTACGAAGATGTACCGAGACTTACAGTTATCGTATTGGTGGCCCGGGATGAAGAGTGACATCGGGAGAGTGGTGTCAGAGTGCTTGACTTGTCAGCAAGTCAAAGCAGAGCATCAGCGTCCAGCGGGACTTCTTAGACCTCTCCCTATTCCGGAATGGAAGTGGGAGAATATTACGATGAACTTTGTAGTTGGCTTACCGAGGAGTGCCAGAGGGTGTACAGCGATTTGGGTGATTGTGGATAGACTCACCAAGTCAGCTCATTTCTTGCCGGTAAGAACTACTTACACTTTGACACAGTATGCAGAGCTTTACGTCAGAGAGATTGTTAGACTGCATGGCATACCAGTGTCTATCGTGTCAGACAGGGATCCGAGGTTCACCTCAGCGTTTTGGAAGATTCTGCACACAGCTTTGGGGACTAGACTTTTGTTCAGTACAGCATTTCATCCCCAGACAGATGGTCAGTCCGAGAGAGTGATCCAGGTTCTCGAGGATCTTTTGAGAGCTTGTGTCATCGATTTTCGAGGATCTTGGGAGACTAGACTGCCATTAGTGGAGTTTACCTATAACAACAGTTTTCAGTCGTCTATAGGTATGGCTCCTTATGCAGCACTTTATGGGAGGAGATGCAGATCTCCGGTGCATTGGGATGAGGTTGGTGAGAGGATTTTGTTGGGTCCAGAGATTGTGCAGCAGACAGCTGACATCGTGACGCAGATTCGAGAGAGGATGATGACTGCGCAGAGTCGACAGAAGAGTTATGCAGATTCCAGACGACGCGATTTGGAGTTCGCAGTCGGTGATCACGTATTTCTGAAGGTGTCACCAATGAAGGGAGTAGCGCGTTTTGGACGGAGAGGCAAGCTTAATCCGAGATATATAGGGTCATTCGAGATCTTGGAGCGAGTTGGCACGTTGGCCTATCGTTTAGCTCTACCTCCAGGGCTAGCGGCAGTGCACAACGTTTTCCATGTATCCATGCTTCGGAGATATGTCTCCAATCCGTCGCATGTGTTGGATTTCGAGCCCTTACAGTTGCCACCAGATCTTGTATACGAGGAGAGACCAGTGCGGATCTTGGCTAGAGAGGAGCGGAGGCTTAGGACACGGGTCATACCGATGGTCAGAGTCCAGTGGCTGAATCACTCGGAGGAGGAAGCTACTTGGGAGACCGAGGAGGATATGAGGACTCGCTACCCGGAGATGTTCGGGTAAGTACTTTAATTTCGAGGACGAAATTCAATTTAAGGGGGGGAGAATTGTAACACCCGGTATTTTTAATTACATAAATCCGCCTGCATAATTAGGATATTTAATTATTTAAATTTATGATTTATGGGTTAAATAATTATGTGAAGTATTTATGCATGATTTTCTTCACTTTTTAATCCTATATCAGTGTATGTATGTGTGTGGGTGTGTAGGACCGAGACTCATTATTTTTGACAGCAAGAATTTTCAAATCCTTTCTTTATTGCTCTCGGTTTGGCTTCATGGAGTTTATGCTCACGTTTTTCATGTCCATGGCTAGGTAGGCTGCTGGTCCATGCTTAGAAGGGTTCCTTGGGGTCCCTAGGGTCGAGTGGTAGGGTCGGACAAGGGCTGGAACGGGCTAGGATTGGCCTGGATCGATCTGAACCATGGCTGCCCATTTTTCTGTCAGTTTAGGGTTTGGGGAGAATGGCTGCGGCTCGGTGGTTCCTGGCTGCATGGGGGCTGGGGCCTGGTTGGGTTAGGTCTGCCCGGACGTGGGCTACGTCCGGGCGGCGGCGCCCCGGCCAGGGACGGCCGGAGCCGGCCGGCAGCAGGCCAAGAAGGCCTGCTGCTCTCGGCCGAGGAGAATGGAGAAGGGGGCAATCGGGTTCTAGGGTTTCTGATGGTTCCGGGTCGGGTCTTGGGTCCGGGTCGGGTCTAAAATAATATGGGTTAAGTTAAGTGGGTTCGGGTCCGGGTTATTTTAATTGGGCTCGGGTATTTTTATTTTTAAGTTTTTAAGTTAATTAGGAGTTAAATGGACTAATTAAATTTCCAAAAAAATTTAATTAGTACCATTTAATTTATTTGGGTTACTTTAAATTATTTTGGGTTATTTTATTTATTTTTGGGTTATAATAAATTTTATTTAAATTTTTAAGTTGGCCAGAAATTTTTATGGGCTTGGGAGCCCATGAAATTTATTGGGCCTGTTATTGGGCTTTTGGGCCCATTGGGCCAGTGTCAGTGTTATTGGGCCTAAGTTAGTCTTAATGGGCTTTGGTTGATTTATGGGCCAAGTCTTAAGTTATTGGGCTTGCATGTCTAGGGCCAGCAGCTGTATCAAACCATGAGAAAATTGCATGTGTCCTGATTATATATTTAATTATTTTTATGCATTTAAGTTATTTTAATATTTATATGTTAGTAAGAAAATTAAATTAAATATATATGAAGGACACACAATTTATTTAAGTACATGCATTCATGAAATCAATTTTTATGTTATGATTTAATTTCTATGGTTGAGCAAATAAAATATTTTAGGTGGAAATTGAAGTAGTGTGGCCATTTATGTATGGGCAGTTTCTGCCATTTATGTATGGGCAGTTTTCTGCCATTTATGTATGGGTGGTTCGCCACCAGACTCGTACGATGGTTTCTTAGACTGATCAGTCGCACTATGGGTCACACTTACGGATAGGACCATTCGATGTTAAGAAAATAAACGCTCAACAACTCATGTATGTATGATATTATGTATGTTATGTATGTTTATTTATGTAATTTATGTTATGTAATTTTTAAGCATGCTCATTCATGTATATGTATGTATTAGTAATAAATTGGTTTAAATTATTTTAAACCCTTGTTAGTATGCATGTTGGGCCTCTAGGCTCACTACACTGATATGGTGCAGGTGAGTACGTAGAGGAGCAGGTTACTCCTACCGGTGGTGAGGACGTATGAGCAGCGCTGCAGTAGCCCCGTGACCGTGACAGCTTCTGAGTCACCGTGCATGATGTCATGTGATACATTTTTAATATTTTTATGGGTTGAGATGTTTGAATATTTTATTAAGTATTTTTAGTGCATGCACACAATTTTTATTTATTTTATTTTATTTATGCAGTATATTTTAAATTATAGGGTTGACTCAGATATTTATTTAATTTAAAGAATGCCTTTTATTTTAAGTATTTTATTTAGTGCATATATGTATGGGCATATATGTACATATATTTATTTAGTAGTATATAAAAAAAAAAAAAATTTCCGCATATTTATTTATTAGAGAGTTAGGGTCGTTTCAATCTACACATTAAAGATCACACCCTATTAGATACATTAAAGCCCAAATAAATCAAAACTTTATTTAGATCACTTTTAAGGACTAACTTTATTTGACAGTCCACAATAAATAATTATTTACATATAAGCCCAACGTTGGATTTATAATCCAACAATCTCCCACTGGGCTATATGTGAAACTTTATAATTATGTTTTGCAAAATAACCAAATGAGATCAACTTTGCTGTCATTACCGAAATGTATCTACTGCTAATCCGGTCCATCAATCATACTAACATAGGATCAAAGAGGCTTTTGTCACATTTATCGTAACTCGACCCATCAATGGTCACATGTGCCAGATAACTGAACGACATGGATTATAATGTGGATGTGTAGCATGGAAATTTCATGTAACGTGATCTTAACATGTCTATTTCCAACTGGTCCACCCTTAAACTTTAGTGAGATCAACCGTAATAGAGTCAGAGTGTGAATAAATCAAAACCTTTATTTCTGCAGAAATAACTTTTCCTTATGTATCCATAAACCAAAAAACCGAATAACCGAACATGTCTATAAAAGCATTTAAAATTACAAACTCCCACTGAAACTGAATATTTTTTATTGACAAAACACTCGTACAAATAATGTGCAAACAAAACCTTTTGGGTGATAGTCCCTTAACAAATGGATCCACAATCATGGAGTTTGTACCGATGTTCTTTATAGACATTATTCACTCTGAACTCTTACTTCAATAATCAGAAACATGATTGGATGCCTTATAACTAGGGGTGCAAACGAGCCGAACTACTTGTGAGTAGCTCGATCAAAACTCAACTCGAGCTCGATTTGACCGAGCTCGAGCTCGAACTCGAAAACATGCAATCGAGCTCGAGCTCGAGCTCGAAATATATGTGGTCGAGTAGCTCGCGAGCTACTCGATAACACATATAAATATAAAATATAATATAAATATATATAAAAATATAATTTATATAATATTTTATTTATTTATTTATTCATATAATTTTTTATTTATATATATTTATATATAATTATATATGATTTTCGAGCTCGAGCTCGAGTAGTGTGCTACTCGACTCGGCTCGACTCGATTATACCCCTACTTGTAACACACTATAAAATCTACTTTCATGACAAAAGAGACTATAACAAGTGACTTTTTAGTACTCTTTTGTGAGATGACACCTTTTGGCAGCAGATTTAAATAGTCCAACATAGTTTTCACACTATCTAGGCATCCCTTAAATCAGAGTCAGTATACCAAATGATCTCAAAATCGATCTGAACTCTGATATATGAGCATATAATTCCTTTTATTTTTTGTAAATTCCATAATACATAATTGACTATCTTTCAATAGTCTACTCCTGAATTATTTAAATATTTGTCCAACATCTCAGTCACGTATATAAAAGCTTTACGTGTATATACCTTAACAATACATTAGATTCTCTACTGCTAAGTCATAAAGAATCTTTTGTATTTTTTTTCTTTAAATCATTATTTGAGCACTGGTTGAGACTAAATTGTCTTCCTCAACTTAGGGTATCAACTGGTTTACAATTTTGCATCCCATATCGCTTTACAACTTTTTCGATATAGCTTTTCTGTGATAATCCAAGAATACATCGAAAGCGATCCCAATGTATCTGGATACCCAGTACAAAAGATGCATCACCAAGATCATTCATCTCAAAATTCTTAGCTAGAAATCTCTTGGTTTCATGCAACATATCTATATCGTCACAAGCGAGCAGGCTATCATTACATAGAAAACCAGAAAAATATTTACTCCCACAGACCTTATGATATATACAATCATCGACCAAATTCATCTCAAACCGAAGGAGATGATCACATGATGAAATATAAAAATATCATTTATTAATTAAAATTCAGTACTATGTCAATATATTCCTGAAGAGTCTTTCAAATAACCCAAAGAGAAAGACCTTTACAATTATATCATCTTACTGTGTAAAACCTCATTAATGACAAGACGAACCTTATATCTTTCCACACTACCTTTTGAGTGCTCATGGTTTTAAATATCCATTTAGAACCAATGAACTTCACACTTTAGGCAATGAGACAAGATATCAAATGTCATTGTCTTTAATAGATTTTATGTTTTTATATTGACATCAATCCATTTCGAGAGTTAGAATTTTTATGACTTCATCATGTCAATGTTGACCTTATTCTCTTAGAGAAATACAATAAAATTACCTAAGACTGTATTTCTTCTCTCTCGAGTGGAACTCCATAATGACAAGGTTATTGAGATGTAAGAGTTTGTTCTTTTAAAATATTTATTGAATGAGAGATTTACCTAAATTGTCTTACCGTATTATGTTTTTGAACAAAGTCAAAAATATAATTTTGATCAATGTCAATAACACCTGTAAGAATATTAAAATATTCTTTCTTAAAGACAATTTTCAAACTTTATCTCCCCCCACAAACTCGACATCCTCAAAAACCAAACATTTTCCTAACTGAAAATAAAATTAATTATGGGACCTTAAAACTTTCACCCCTTAGATCTTTAAGAATCACTTCAATCAAACTTTGTTAAGGATATATGTTGCAGTCATTATTGTTTTTCCATAAATGAGATATAAAAGTCATATCTAAAATAATCATCTATGAACAATATAAATTATTGTTGATCATTCCAAAAAAAACCATTTGGAAGACCCACTAATATCCATATTTATAAGTCCATAGACATCCAAATTCTTGTTGGCTTCAAATCTCCTTTAATTTGTTTGTTTTTCCTTTATATATTTAACACAAATATCAAAATATGTTAAATTTAAAGGATTGAGAATTTCGTCATACATAAGTTTTTTTATTCTCCATCCGGAGATATAACATAATATCTCATGTCACGACGTAACTGAATTCTCATTACTGGAATTTTATCTTTGAGACTTTTAAATTTAATTGCAGGGACTCATTAAATAAAACAATTGTATCAACCGAAGAAAGATTATTGTAACGAGATGAAAAATCAGAGCCAACCAATTTTGAATCATGAAACAACCTAAATTTTCATTTCCAAATGAGCAATATAAACCGAATTTGCCCAAAATAGAAATAAAAATTATTCCGCCTGAAAGTCGGTACAATAAATGTTTCATTCCGATTCAAATAAAACTCAAGTTTTAACAATAATCTAAAATTTTTAATTATTTCAACTTTAACTGTTTTGCCATTGTACACCGATGAATCTTTCATCATCATTTGAACTTTAGCAATAATAATAATAACTCCGCATAGACACACTGATGATAGCACCAAAATCTATCCATCATATGTGACATCAAAGATAAATTAACCTTAAAATAAACCAAATTTAGAAACTTTATTTTCATAAGCCTTTTAGCTCTACAGAAGAAACAACTATTATTTTTCGATTAACTCGGTTTCTTTTGTTGTTTCTTTTGAAGTGCTATATCTGCAACTTACTGTATCCTTAATCATTTATCTTTATACCTCATTGAAAGTGAAGTTGTCAAGAACGTACAAAATTCACCCTTTCATTCTTGACAAACATCATTTTCAATATTCTTAAGGTGATTCTTAACTGTAGTTATATCTTTTCGACATATTGCCCTAATGATTCCTAACTGACTATCTTAATGATCATCAAACATGCAATTTAATTTCTCATACCTTTCCATCTTCCCACTTTCAAAAAAGGTACTCTAGTTTATAAAGGTATATGAAACAACTCTAACTCTATAATTAATAAATAAATATGCGGAATTTTTTTTTTTTTTTACTTACTAAATAAAATATTTACATATATGCACAGAATAAAAAGATTTAAAAATAAATAAATAAAGAAATAACTTAAATAAAAATGCATTCTTTAATAGAATAAATATCTGAGTCTACATTTAATTAAAATACTGGTCATGAGAAAATAATTAAAAACTGCATGCACTAAAAATATTTAAAAATAACATTCCAAAACCCAACCACTGAAAAATACTTAAAAATGTAACATACTAAAAATATTCAAAACATGCATAACGACTCAGACATCTATCACGGTCACGAGGTCACTGCATGTCCGCTCATATGTCCTCGCCGCCGGTAGGAGCTACATCCTCCTCTACGTACTCACCTGCATCATACCAGTGTAGTGAGCCTAGAGGCCCAACATGCTAACATACCAAAGATTTAAAATAATTTAAATCAATTTAATACTAATACATAACGTATACATGAATGAGCATGCTTAAAAATATCATAACATATCATAACTTAAATTAACTTGAATAACATAATCCATAAATATTGTTGAGAAATTATTTTCTAACATTGCATGGTTGTATCCGTAGTGTAACCTTAAATCATACATTAAATATTGATCAGCGTGGAAATCAACGTACGTGGCGGTGACGAATCACCTCTTAAATTGGCAGTAAACTGCCCTTCAATAGTTCACATATGGGGACGAATCCCCCTCAAATCTCAAATTGTCACACTACTTCAACTTCCAACATAAAATATTTTCTTATTACTCAACCTTAAACATTTAATCATATAAAATTATTTCATGAATGCATGTACTTAAATAAAATGTGTGTCCTTCATATATATTTAATTTAATTTCATACTAACATATACATATTAAAATAACTTCAATGCATAAAAATAATTAAATATATAATCAGGACACATGCAATTTCTCATGAATTGTACTGGACTGCTGGCCCTAAACACTCAAGCCCATTTACTTAAATCTGGCTCATTAACACTGAGACTGACCCAATAACATACTTAAGCCCAATAAAAATTATTCTAAGCCCAATTAAATAATTAATGCCCATTAAAACATTCTAGGCCCAATAACAACTTAATCTGACCCAATAGCCCAAAGACTGATCCAATAACTTCCATGGGCCCTAAAGCCCATAAAAATTAGTGGGTTCACTTAATTAAATTAATTAAGCCCAAAAGAATTTAAATGGAACCCAATTCATTTTATTTCTAATTAATTGGCCCAAAAACCCATTAAATCATAAAATACTTTAAAATTAAAAAGACTCGAGCCCGGCCCACCAACCCGGACCCGAACCAACCTAACCCGACCCACTACCCTACTGACCCGACCCAGGCCATAAACCCGACCCGGAACCAACCCTAACCCTAAACCCGAACCCCCCCTCTTCCCTGCAGCCCGCGGCCGCGAGCAGCAACCCTTCCAGGGCTGCTGCCGCCCTGCTTCGGCCGCCCCTGGCCGGAGCCCCGCCGCCCAGACGTAGCCCATGTCTGGGCGGTTTGAACCTAGCCCATGCCCAGACCCCATGCACCCTGAGCCACCGAACCCAAGCCCCCTTCCACGAAGCCCTAATCTGCGTCTCTTCTTGGCCGATCCCTTTTAACTCCAAGTCTGGGCTCGTTTGGCTAGAGCCACTCGAGCCTAGACCCATCCTAGACCCCTTACCAACCGTAACCAGCAGCTAGAACCCACCATGTCCTTAAAAAAAACGTGAGATGAATGAGTATACATGTAAACAAGCTTCAACAAATAACTCGACCCTCTTTTCTGAAAATTCTTGAAAGTTTTTGATGCATACACAATACACACACTAAAATAACTGATAGGCACGAAAATAAGGAAAGAATCATGCCTTGCACTGAAGTTGAAGAGAAAGCAACGTGTAAAACGATTCCGGGACGACGGGACGACGAGCAACCTTGAAACTTCGAAGAAATTCGGCTATGGAACCTCCTTGGCTGTGGTTCGAGGAAGAAGATGATGGATATGGGGTGGGGTGGCGGCTGATGGAAAATAACGTGGGGTTTGGGTAGATTAGGTTTTGTTTTTGTTTTAATTAAAATATAGGTTAATTAAATATAGATAAAAGGTTTTAAATATAAAAATATACAACTTAAACTTTCAAATAAAAGTTAAAATCTGATAACTCAATTTAAAATCCCGAAATTACAATTTAAGGGAATTTGAAAAATAATTAAAAGTCATTAAAATGGCTAAATTTAGATAAAAATGGACTCCTAAAATTATATAAAATTAAATACTAAAAATTTTGAGGTAATAAAACTCAAAATAATATTTTTGGGCTCTAAAAATGCTCATGGAATAAATTGGCTAGAAAGTTGTCATCTCGTCCGTCCACGGTCCCGTCTACGCGATCAAAACAACTAAAATACTAAAAATCGTAAAATCACTAATTATGGGTTAAATGCTTAAAAAAATAAATTAAATCATGCACAAATAATTCACATAATTATTTAACCCATAAATCACAAATTTAAATAATTAAATATCCTAATTATGCATGCGAATTTACGTATTTAAAATACCGGGTGTTACAATTCTCCCCCCCTTAAATTGAATTTCGTCCTCGAAATTTAAAGTACTTACCCGAACAACTCCGGGTAGCGAGTCCTCATGTCTGCCTCGGTTTCCCAAGTAGCTTCCTCCTCTGAGTGATTCAGCCACTGGACTCTGACCATCGGTATGACCCGCGTCCTAAGCCTCCGCTCCTCCCTAGCCAAGATCCGCACTGGCCTCTCCTCATACACTAGATCTGGTGGCAACTGCAAGGGCTCGAAATCCAACACATGCGACGGGTTAGAGACATATCTCCGAAGCATGGATACATGGAAAACGTTGTGCACTGCCGCTAGCCCTGGTGGTAGAGCTAAACGGTAGGCCAACGTGCCAACTCTCTCCAAGATCTCGAATGGCCCTATATACCTCGGATTAAGCTTGCCTCTCCGGCCAAAACGCACTACTCCCTTCATAGGTGACACCTTCAGGAATACGTGATCACCTACAGCGAACTCCAAATCTCGTCGTTTGGCATCTGCATAACTCTTCTGACGACTCTGAGCAGTCCTCATCCGATCTCGAATCTGAGTCACAATGTTAGCTGTCTGCTGCACAATCTCAGGACCCAGTAAAATCCGCTCACCAACCTCATCCCAATGCACAGGAGATCTGCATCTCCACCCATACAATGCTGCATAAGGAGCCATACCTATAGACGACTGAAAACTGTTGTTATAGGTAAACTCCACTAATGGCAGTCTAGTCTCCCAAGAGCCCCGAAAATCAATGACACAAGCTCTCAGAAGATCCTCGAGAACCTGGATCACCCTCTCAGACTGACCATCTGTCTGGGGATGGAATGTTGTGCTGAACAAAAGCCTAGTCCCCAATGCTGTGTGCAGACTCTTTCAAAACGCAGATGTGAATCTCGGATCTCTGTCTGACGCAATCGACACTGGTATGCCATGCAGTCTAACAATCTCCTTGATGTAAAGCTCTGCATACCGTGCCAATGAGTAGGTAGTCCTCACCGGTAAGAAATGAGCTGACTTGGTGAGTCTATCAACAATCACCCAAATCGTTGTGCAACCTCTGGCACTCCTCGGTAAGCCAACCACAAAGTCCATCGTAATATTTTCTCATTTCCATTCCGGAATAGGAAGAGGTCTAAGAAGTCCTGCTGGACGTTGATGCTCTGCCTTGACTTGCTGATAAGTCAAGCACTCTGACACCACTCTTTCGATGTCACTCTTCATCCTGGGCCACCAATACAATAGCTGCAAATATTTGTACATCTTCGTACTTTCGGGGTGAATGGAGTACGGATATGTGTGAGCCTCTGCTAAAATCTCAGCTCTCAACTGATCGACATTTGGTACCCACATCCTACCACGGTACTGAACGATACCATCCACTACTGTATACAAGAGGTTACCCCTAGCCTCATCTCTCTGTCTCCATCGCTGCAACTCCTCATCAGTAGACTGTCCATCCCTGATCCGATCTCATAGAACTGGCTGCACCGTCAACACTGACAAGCTCGGTGCGCGACCACTCGGATAACACTCCAAGTCAAATCTCTGAATCTCGCCCCGTAGTGGTAACTGTACGGTCAAACATGAGACTACTAACGACTTCCGACTCAAAGCATCTGCTACTACATTAGCTTTACCCGGATGGTAGCTAATGTCACAGTCATAATCTTTCACCAACTCCAACCATCGGTGCTGTCTCATGTTCAACTCCTTCTGTGTGAAGAAGTACTTGAGACTCTTGTGGTCTGTGAAAATCTTGCACTTCTCGCCATACAGATAGTGCCTCCAGATTTTCAAAGCGAAAACCACTGCTGCTAACTCCAAGTCATGCGTCGGGTAATTCTGCTCATGAACCTTCAGCTGCCTCGACGCATACGTAATAACCTTGTCACACTGCATAAGTACTGCGCCTAAACCCAGCTTAGACGCGTCGGTGTACACCACTAACTCCTCGTGTGGTACTGTCACTGCTAACACCGATGCAGTAGTGAGTGCTTCCTTCAGCTGATCGAAGCTCCTCTGACAGTCTAAACTCCAGATAAACTTCGCATTCTTCTTGGTTAAGGAAGTCAAGGGTACTGCAATAGAGGAAAAACCCTTGATGAACTTCCTATAGTATCCTGCCAAACCCAAGAAACTGCGAATCTCTGAAGCATTCTTCGGAATGCCCCAGTTCTGCACTGCCTCAACCTTAGACTGATCCACTGCAATCCCATCTCTCGAAATAATGTGGCCAAGAAATGCCACCTGCTCAAGCCAAAACTCGCACTTGCTGAACTTGGCATACAAACGATGCTCCCTCAAGGTCTGCAAGGTTGTCTGTAGATGCTGTCTATGTTCCTCAATGCTCCTAGAGTAGATCAAGATATCATCAATAAAGACTATGATGAACTGATCTAGATACGGCTGAAAAACTCGGTTCATGAGATCCATGAAAACCGCTGGAGCATTGGTCATCCCAAATGGCATCACTAGGAACTCGTAATGCCCATACCGTGTCCGGAAAGCAGTCTTGGACACATCTGCCTCTCTAACTCGTAGCTGATGATAACCAGATCGCAGATCGATCTTGGAGAACACTGAAGCTCCCTGCAACTGGTCAAATAAATCCTCTATCCTCGGCAGTGGATACTTATTCTTCACTGTGACCCTGTTGAGCTCTCGATAATCGATACACAATCTCATACTACCATCCTTCTTCTTCACAAATAACACCGGAGCTTCCCATGGAGAAAAGCTAGGACGAACAAAGCCTTTCTCTAATAGCTCCTGAATCTGCTCCTTCAACTCTTTCATCTCGGTAGGAGCAAGTCTGTACGGTGCCTTGGAGATAGGCACGGTGTCTGGCACCAAGTCGATGCTGAACTCCACATCTCTCACTGGTGGAATTCCTGCAACATCCTCCGAAAAGACATCCGGAAAATCACGAACCACTTCTATCTCTGATAATGATCTGCTAGATGGTTCTGAGGCCATGACAATGCTGGCTAGAAACTCCTGGCAACCACATCTCAACAACTTCCTCGCCTGAATGAGAGATATCACCTGAGGAATATCACTGCTCTGAGATGCATGAAAAGTGAACGGGTCACCTACTGATGGCCTCACTGACACTGATCTCCGACGAAAATCAATCGAAGCTTCATTGACTGTCAACCAGTCCATACCCAAAATCAGATCAAAACCACTCAAAGGCAAAACCACCACATCTGCTCGAATGGAGTGTCCCTGAAGCTCCAACTCCAAATCTCGAATGACCTTCGAGGTAGAAATAATCTGTCCTGACGGCATAGTAACATCATACCCACTGTCAATACTCTCAGGTGTGATGCTTATCCGCCTGATAAACTCCAGGGAGATAAACGAATGCGTAGCCCCTGAATCTAGCAACGCAAATGTGGAGTTACCTCCAACTAGGATTCTCCCTGCACGCAAAAAATTCCCAACAATTTCATACCACTACTAAACTTTTCCCCAACGAGTCACTAATAACCCTTAATTCTAATCACAGGTAGAAACATGATTTTTATTCTAACATGCAGTTAAATAACCCAAATAACAACAATTCCAAAATAAAGACGAAATTTTAACCAAAGGAAAATTATTAAAATGCTAGGGGTAAGATATACCGGTGATCAGGGAGGTGTCTGGATCTACCTCCTCAGCCTGCATGACGAACACTCTACCAGCAGTGTTCTTCTTCCTTGGGTAGTTAGCTATCTGATGTCCTGGCTCCCTACAGTGATAGCAAACTCCTGCTCCCAATAGACAAGGTCCCGAATGCATCTTCTGACACTTCGGGCAAGTAGAAAAACCTATGGCATTAGGGGTCCCGCCCCTCTGCTGCTGTGGCCTCTGCTGCTGCGGCCTCTGCTGTGGATTCGGGCCCTTAGCCGGCCCAGTAAACTGCTTCTTCGCAGGAGGCTGCGAAGGTGGTCGCTGATACCCAGCCTGAAACTGCCTATTACCCTGCTGCTCCCTCTGGATCTCTCTCCGACCCTCCTCGGAACGCAAGGCTCTACTAACTGCAGACTCATAAGTAAGGACGTCTGCCATGCGAACATCATGCTTGATATCCGCCTTCAATCCCTCCACAAACTGCCTCAACTTCTCCGGTGGACTGTCTGAATTCAGAGGCACAAAGCGACAGCCCCTCTCGAACTGTCTCACGTACTCAACTACTGACTTGTCCCCCTGACGGAGACTCATAAACTCCCGGATCATGCGACTGCGCACATCCTCAATAAAGTACTTGGCGTAGAAGATACGCCTGAACTCTGCCCAAGACAGTGTAGGAAGGTGAACTCCCCTGGCAGCACCCTCCCACCTTAGAGCTGCGTCTCCCCTCAGCATATACGTCGCACAGTTCACCCTGTCGGCGTCTGTGATCCCCATATAAGCAAAGATGGACTCCAGAAAGCGAATCCACCCCTCAGCCACCAAAGGATCGGTGGTACCAAAAAACTCCTTGGGTCCCTTCTTCTGGAACCTCTCAGCAACGTCCTCCTCATGGGACAACCTAAGACGAGTAGCCTGCTGCTCTAACAGAGCAGTAATCCCTGCCATCATATTCGCATTGGCCTGCTCCAATGCTACTAGAGGGTTCTGCGGAGGTGGAGGTGGAGGTGTAGGTGGAGATCCCCCACGTCTGTTCATCGGTCTGGGAGGCATTCTGCACCACCACATATTTCTTTACGTAAATCGCCATGCATAACTAAGTGGTTTAAAAGTAATGCTAACTTAAATTCTTAAAAAAATAAAACATGCTATAAACACTTAAAACTTACAGACCGGTAGCGTGGATTTCTGAGCTCGCATAGCAGTAATAACCCCTCCAAGAACCAGGCTTTGATACCAACTAAAACGACCCTAACTCTATAATTAATAAATAAATATGCGGAAATTTTTTTTTTTTTTACTTACTAAATAAAATATATACATATATGCACATACATATATGCACAGAATAAAAAGATTTAAAAATAAATAAATAAATAAATAACTTAAATAAAAATGCATTCTTTAATAGAATAAATATCTGAGTCTACATTTAATTAAAATACTGGTCATGAAAAAATAATTAAAAACTGCATGCACTAAAAATATTTAAAAATAACATTCCAAAACCCAACCACTGAAAAATACTTAAAAATGTAACATACTAAAAATATTCAAAACATGCATAACGACTCAGACATCTATCACGGTCACGGGGTCACTGCATGTCCGCTCATATGTCCTCGCCGCCGGTAGGAGCTACATCCTCCTCTACGTACTCACCTGCACCATACCAGTGTAGTGAGCCTAGAGACCCAACATGCTAACATACCAAGGGTTTAAAATAATTTAAATCAATTTAATACTAATACATAACGTATACATGAATGAGCATGCTTAAAAATATCATAACATATCATAACTTAAATTAACTTGAATAACATAATCCATAAATATTGTTGAGCAAATTATTTTCTAACATCGCATGGTTGTATCCGTAGTGTAACCTTAAATCATACATTAAATACTGATCAGCGTGGAAATCAACGTACGTGGCGGTGACGAATCACCTCTTAAATTGGCAGTAAACTGCCCTTCAATAGTTCACATATGGGGACGAATCCCCCTCAAATTTCAAATTGTCACACTACTTCAACTTCCAACATAAAATATTTTCTTATTACTCAACCTTAAACATTTAATCATACATAAAATTATTTCATGAATGCATGTACTTAAATAAAATGTGTGTCCTTCATATATATTTAATTTAATTTCATACTAACATATACATATTAAAATAACTTCAATGAATAAAAATAATTAAATATATAATCAGGACACATGCAATTTCTCATGGATTGTACTGGACTGCTGGCCCTAAACACTCAAGCCCATTTACTTAAATCTGGCTCATTAACACTGAGACTGGCCCAATAACATACTTAAGCCCAATAAAAATTATTCTAAGCCCAATTAAATAATTAATGCCCATTAAAATATTCTAGGCCCAATAACAACTTAATCTGGCCCAATAGCCCAAAGACTGGTCCAATAACTTCCATGGGCCCTAAAGCCCATAAAAATTAGTGGGTTCACTTAATTAAATTAATTAAGCCCAAAAGAATTTAAATGGAACCCAATTCATTTTATTTCTAATTAATTGGCCCAAAAACTCATTAAATCATAAAATACTTTAAAATTAAAAAGACTCGAGCCCGGCCCACCAACCCGGACCCGGACCAACCTAACCCGACCCACTACCCTACTGACCCGACCCAGGCCATAAACCCGACCCGGAACCAACCCTAACCCTAAACCCGAACCCCCTCTCTTCCCTGCAGCCCGCGGCCGCGAGCAGCAGCCCTTTCAGGGCTGCTGCCGCCCTGCTCCGGCCGCCCCTGGCCGGAGCCCCGCCGCCCAGACGTAGCCCACGTCTGGGCGGTTCGAACCTAGCCCATGCCCAAACCCCATGCACCCTGAGCCACCGAACCCAAGCCCCCTTCCACGAAGCCCTAATCTGCGTCTCTTCTTGGCCGATCCCTTTTGACTCCAAGTCTGGGCTCGTTTGGCTCGAGCCACTCGAGCCACTCGAGCCTAGACCCATCCTATACCCCTTACCAACCGTAACCAGCAGCTAGAACCCACCATGTCCTTAAAAAAAACGTGAGATGAATGAGTATACATGTAAACAAGCTTCAACCACAAATAACTCGACCCTCTTTTCTGAAAATTCTTGAAAGTTTTTGATGCATACACAATACACACACTAAAATAACTGATAGGCACGAAAATAAGGAAAGAATCATGCCTTGCACCGAATTTGAAGAAAAAGCAACGTGTAAAACGATTCCGGGACGACGAGCAACCTTGAAACTTCGAAGAAATTCGGCTATGGAACCTCCTTGGCTGTGGTTCGAGGAAGAAGATGATGGATATGGGGTGGGGTGGCGGCTGATGGAAAATAACGTGGGGTTTGGGTAGATTAGGTTTTGTTTTTGTTTTAATTAAAATATAGGTTAATTAAATATAGATAAAAGGTTTTAAATATAAAAATATACAACTTAAAATTTCAAATAAAAGTTAAAATCTGATAACTCAATTTAAAATCCCGAAATTACAATTTAAGGGAATTTTAAAAATAATTAAAAGTCATTAAAATGACTAAATTTGGATAAAAATGGACTCCTAAAATTATATAAAATTAAATACTAAAAATTTTGAGGTAATAAAACTCAAAATAATATTTTTGGGCTCTAAAAATGCTCATGGAATAAATTGGCTAGAAAGTTGTCATCTCGTCCGTCCACGGTTTCGTCTACGCGATCAAAACAATTAAAATACTAAAAATCGTAAAATCACTAATTATGGGTTAAATGCTTAAAAAATAAATTAAATCATGCACAAATAATTCACATAATTATTTAACCCATAAATCACAAATTTAAATAATTAAATATCCTAATTATGCATGCGGATTTACGTATTTAAAATACCGGGTGTTACAGTATACTTGAATCAATTTTTTATTGCAATATCTTTGATCATTATTCCAAAAAATATCAAGATGTTATCTTTTTCATAACGTGAAGTAACAAACATCTTTGAAAGTAAGAATAAGTTGATGTGGACAGTAAAACTAGCAAGAATATTCAAATAATAACTGAACAGAAAATTATTAATAAATTAAATATGCTCACAAAAAATGCCCAAATAAGTAATATTAAATTCAAATATAGGCAATCCCCATCTCAAGATACCGGACACTCCATTAATATTCCATCTTTGGACAAAATATTAACTTGTAAATGGTATCTTGGTGTAGTAATCAAATACTAATCATAATAACATATCAAATAATAAATTTTCCTTTGGGCCGATTTATTATTCATATGTAAAACCAAATAATAATCACATATTTATTACCACAACTGCACATGTAATTCTGTTAAATAATAACCTTCCTTTGGGCCGATTAATTATTCACATAAGTTACATGTACAAAACCTTTTATATTTCAAAACAAATTAATTTCCACAATAGAGGTCACTTTGGCGACATATTGCTTCAATCAATTTATCCCAAAATATATATACCTTAAATGTTTCTTTATTCAAATTTAATATCAAAAAAAAAAAAAAATTGACCCTTTTCTTAAAAAATAAATTTTAAGTATTTTGGCCAAATTCAATTATTTAACCATTGATCGTAAGATCAATGCCGACTGGCGGGCAAATCAGACAATGTACTGGTCATTGGTGATCTTTTCGAGTTGGATTCCCGTATATTCAAAAATTAACTGACCCATGTATATTGATCTGATAAACTTAATCCATAGAAAATAATCAATTAATTCAAATAATGCACACCTCATAAGGGATAACGAAAATTGATAGTAAATAACATGTCAAATAATAATCTTCATTTGGGTCGATTATTATTCACATGAAAACCGAATAACTATCCCAATTTTACCCTTATTTAAACACATATGTAATCATATTAAATATTAATCTTTCTTTGGGCCGATTAATACTCATAAAAATTACATATACAAAACTTTTTTATATTTCAAAATAAAATTGATTTTAATCAACTCATTTTAAAATATATAAAAATAACCTTATCATTATTTGAATAATTTAAAATTTAAACATTTAAGCCAAATTATCCTTAAAACCCAAAATAAAATGGGTTTATAACCAAATTATCTGAATATTATCCGAAAATCATGCGATGGGTTAGAAAAATTTACCAAAAAATAATTTTCTGTATTTTCGATTTTCCAGAATATTTTTTTTTTTAATTTTTCGAAAATTCGAAAATTGGGCCGAAACTCTAACCCATCTCCACCTTCTTCAACCTGCCGCCGCCGCCGTCCCTTCTCCAGCCAATTCCGACCGGGTAGAGGCAGCCTACATGGAGGCGACCACCACGGTGCCATCACCTGCCCCGATCGTCCCCTTATCGGCCGTAAAAAGTTTTCTCAACTTTGAAGCTCCCGACCATGGCAGTCGAAGCTTTGGCTTCAAAATCCGACAACTATGTGACGGAATCCGGCCAAAACTTGGTGCTAAATTAGGCGTTTATTCATGGGCAACAAAACACCTCATGTGCCGTCGCCGGAAACGGCCTGTAGATCGGCCTATTTGGGCGATTTCCGGCGGCCCCTGAAACCCTAATTCGAATTTTCCAGTTTTTTTTTTTTTAAAAAAAAACGAAAATAAATTAAAATAATCTGGACTGAAAAATTCGAATTTGATTCGAACACTGTAATTTTCTGTTTTCGATTAGGCTAAATCGAATATAAACCGTATCTCAATGATTTAAACATGAGTGGCTCTGATACCACTTGTTAGGAAAAATTCCCGATAAACTTAAACCCAGAATCATCATGCTAAATCATCAAGATAAAATACTGTAAAATTAAGCGGAAGCGTACCTTAATTCTTAACCATTGATACCGATGTAGATCTGCATGGTTTGGCCTTCCAGATCAATACGATTTGTTTTGAGAGTTCCTTCAGTTCTCTCACGCTCTCTAACTATCGATGGATGGGAATAGAATAGAATGACTGTGTCGATGTGAACATCGTGTGATCTGCGGACCATAACCCTATATTTATATTTTGGGATTATATTTAAGCTCATCAATCAAATAGAAAAGCCCATTAGTATCTACACATTAAAGGTCAACCCTATTAGATACATTAAAGCCCAAATAAACCGAAACTTTATTTAGATCACTTTTAAGGGCTAACTTTATTTGACAGTTCACACCACATAATTATTTACATATAAGCTCAACGTTGGATTTATGATCCAACACGTACATATTGTAGCCTAAACATTTTTAGCATAGCTAGTTCGAGATTTTTCACGTTAAAGTTTGATATAAATAAAGCTTATTTCGAGTGGATTCATTCAACAAACTTTGGGTATTCATATTTTTCTGATGTGTCTGTTTTAATCGTAGGTGGACCTCCAATGATTAGTTGAAAATTATACATAGAGCCTTTTTTTAGGAAACGATAGGTGGAAAAAGCATAGCATATATTCAAGAATTGGAGACGTAACTTCCTAAAGGTTCACATATTAGGAATATTTTTAATGATTTACAAGTCTATTATTTTTGTGGAAAATGGCATGTGAATCTCTCTATATCATCACTTACATTCATTGCATGCCTAGGATGGTCCTTATCACAAGTTGAAGAAATACTTTGAATATTCTAATTCTAAACGAATCTATTATTCAAATTTCGAATTTTGCAAATACATATAATTTTGACGGATATTCTAGATTGATTACTGTTGAACTCGGTGATAAAAATATTATAACGATCAATCAAAGTTATGGTTTGAAATTATTATAAAAAGTTCTCGACAACGAGTCATGAAAAAAAATTATTTTAAGAAGAAATAGCGATTTTTGGTGTTTTGCATGTATTGGATTTTGATAGTCTAATTAATGAAACTTATATAGGTCTTAGTAATATAGCTTGACTTCTTTTATACTTTTTTTGTTTTTCATTTACTCATAAAAGTGCTGATAGTAGTGATAAATGTACATTATTATGTCAGAATATTTTAGATGAAAATGAACTACAGATACAAGAAAAGTCAGGTTCTAACAGTATCAAGATTACTTTAACTAATCCGGTTTCCAAAATTCAAATTCATGCCAACAAATTTTTCCTCAAAGCCTTGCTAGATCTATATAAATGTTTATTACTTTTCCGTTTTCCCAATCATCATGGATCCGTTCCAAATTATGAAAATATCATTTCTCTGTCTCGAACATAAATTCTTTGTTATCTTTAAATTATTTAAGGACAGATTCCTTGTGGATTCCCCCATAACTTCATGTCCAACGGCTAAAATCCTTCATGCTCGTAGTTATCATAGGCCCAACCGTCACCAGCCCGTCAGAATAAGGGCAAGCCAATTTCTTTTTTCTTTTTTAATTGATAGATCTTTTTTTTTTTTAGTTGATAGACGGGATTGTTTTCGAGCTCGAGTTCACTTACCAAATTTGAAATCTTAGTATCACATGAGCAAAGTCAAACCTTTGAAGCCCAAATCTCTCCTATATGTAATAACGCCATTTATAAGGTAAGGACACCTTTTTTTTTTTCAGTGAACACAATATACAAGGTCTAAGAACAATCGTTATCTTTAGATTATCATTAGATATTACTCCGAAGAGGGGAAGATAAAGTGGAATTTCTACCATTGGTGACTACTCGGGTTTAGTTTGTTTTCTTGATCTTGAGGAGCTATTTGTTGTATCTTTACATAAATAATGGATTTTTTTACAAGTGGGGTTTACCGTTTACCATTTCCCATGAAGTATTGTTAGGACTTGGGACAATAACTAGAAATGAAGATCCAAAAAATGATGGGTATCAATGAAGATATTTATATTCTATCACCATATCCTACAGAATCCTCCAATGGCAAGTCAGATATGCACCTCGCTTTTTCTTCATATTTTTTATAATTTCATGCAGCCACATACATACATTATTGTGAATTCCCGTAAACCTTTTTAAAATTACATTTATTAATATATGATACGAGTACAAGAGAGACAATTATAATAATGCACAAACCTCAATTTACTTCATTCCACTGAAATTTGTAAATGTTTTGATTTATACAACAAAACCCAAACACTAAATAGCACCCAACTGCCTAAGAAAACCAGACCACAAAGAAATCCCAACAAAGCAACAACTTCAATTCCAAAGACAAAACAAAATAAAAACCCTAATTCCTCCAGTTCCCATCAGAGTCCCCGCCCCTTGAGGAGTACCCACGGTCTCCGCCGTATCCTCCGCCTCCTCGGCCACCTCCACCATACCCACGATCACGACTACCACCATAGCTGCCACCGCCTCCACCTCCATAGCCACCTCCTCCTTCACGACGGCCATATCCGCCACCGCCTCCACCTCCTTCGCGTCTAGGACCGCGGAAACCTCCGCCTCCACCGCCTCCATTGCCTCCACCGCTCCCACGTGACTGAGCCTCGTTCACGGTGATGTTACGGCCGTCGAGATCTTGGCCGTTCATCCCCTCAATAGCGTCCTTCATCGACTGCTCATCCTTGAAAGTAACGAATCCGAAACCCCTGGATCTCCCAGTCTCGCGATCGTTGATAACCTGAGCACGGAACGCAGATCCGCCAAAACAACGTCAGATCCACACAAAATTCAACACAAATCCGAGGCCAACAAAAAAACTGAAAAGCAGATTCGATCTTCGACCCCTTGATGAAAAAGAGGAAGATGAAACGTACCGTTTCAGGAGCAATTATAGTAACACAAATAGTAACACAGTAACTCAGTAACAGTAACATTTTTTAGTAACAGATCAGATCGAATCCGGTGAGATCCGATCCCTGCGACAACGGACCTTCGATTCGATGACATCGCCGAATTGGGAAAAAGCTTGCTCAAGGGATTGATCGGTGGTTGCCCAGGCAAGACCACCTACAAAACACCTGAATTCTACATCTGCGTCCGCCATTGATACAACAAATTTTAGAGAAGAGATCAGAAATGGGGAGCCGCCTCTAATTTTTTGTGAATTTATGGTGGAATATGGGCTTTATATAGTTGGGGGAAGCTAGGTTTTCGGGGGTGCCCGAGCTAAAGTAAGCCGGTGCGCATTGCGCCTACGTTACTTAGGCTAATGGGGATTAACCATGGTTAAGGACAGTCACCACAGTTTTTTATTATTTTTTTATGCAGTTCGTTCGATTATATTATTTATAAGATAATTTATGTAAAATTCTTTCGACAAAATAATAATTTTCATAATCAGATATTTTTTCAATGATAATCGTTATTCGTCCGTCGAAAAATTTCAAATTATTTATTCAATCGAAATCTTTATCAAAATTATGATAAAAAGATAAAATGTTATTACATAGTGATACTTAGGATCTGAATGTATAAACTTGAAAGTTTAAAATTACTTCATGAATCACGTAATTATAAATCAAATTCTAATTAATGAAGTTTGATTTTATCAACAAAAAAAAAAACAAATCAAATTTTTGAAATATTTATTTATTTATTTTAACAATAAAAATGTGTCTTTAATCTTTTTGAGAGTTTGATTGTAGTTATAAACTATTCGAAGACACAAGCTATATATATAGCATACAACATATAAAAAACCAAAATAATACAAATTAATTACTCTGTATAATCTTTTATTTTAATTAATTAAAATTTTTTACGAAAAAACTATATATATTTTTTCGTATTCACAATTACACATCACGCGATGCAAATTTATATTTATTTATAAATATAAACCTTTCCCTTAACCAGGGTTTAAATAAGAGCCGAGGAATTAATTTGTTAGTGTTCGAGTGGGCCTACGTCACGTGATGCGCTGCTAAAAAGATAGGCACCGAGGCATTGGGATTGAGATGTTTAATAAATTTAATTTAATTTATATATTTATTTGATTTAAAATATATAATATCTTATCCGAAAAATATCTCCTTCCAATCTAACACTATCTCGATGGATCTCGGCTCCTATTAAAACAAATCAGCCATAAATTATTGCATTATATGATGAGTTATTATATATTCCCGAATCAACGGTATGCATATTATAATTATTTACATTTTTTTGAAAATTATCGAAATTTAAATATGAATTATATATCTTTACCAGGAATAATAAATGATCTATAGATGGTAAAAATATTAAAGTGGGAATACATGAGATTTGTGATACAAACAAATACATATTTTTGAAAGGTAACGACTTTGGATTTCCGCGTAATAAAAAAAAACAAATACATAGTTTAAAAATAAATGAAGGTGGTGTTTTTTCGATATAATAATGAAAATTTTGATTTTATTAGTGAATAATAAGATCATAATGATAATAATAATAATATTTGTTTTCCATTTTTCTGATTGATTTATTTTTTATGGATTTAGTTAATGCATTAGTATTGGGTTAAACTCTTGGGAAGAAAACATAAATCTTCTATATGGGCTGAAATATGATGTCGAGCTAATTGGGCTGGATCTAAACTAGCATCAATACTGGGCTAACTTCGAAGCTTGAGCCAATTTATTTGAGCCTGAAATAGGGTCCACCAAATATTATTACAACACTTCTTTTGGGCCGGGATGAAGAAAATTCCTTTGTAAATTGTAATGGTACTTGAATTGTGTTGGCGTGAAATGTGGATATATATATTAAGAGTCATTTTGCTTCTCTTTCTTTTTCTTAACTTCAAAACTTTTATTTTACGCTAGATCGTGATATATTATATGTGATGTATATGTTATATAAAAAGGGCATGAAGTATTTTTTTAAAAAAAATAAAAATAAAAATTTATTAAATTTTTTAATTGAAAAAATAATATAAAAATATTATTATAATACAATAAAATTATGTAGTTAACTTGATCGATGAATGGTGTTTTACGTAAATCAAAATTATGTCATGATTTTCTGTAATTAGTATAAAGTATTATTGTATTATAACATGTGCACGTAACTTTTATATTTAGTTTTTTCTTTTATTTTTTTAGAATTTGTTATTATTTTGATATAGTTTTTAATTATAAATTAATAACAATGAATAAAATGTATTAAATATGTAATTTGTTTGAGATAATATGTGAACATTTTTGAACTTTTGAAGTGGTTGAAATATAGTAGTTATAAATAAATTAACAGTTTATTTTAAAAATTATTAAATAAAAATATTGATTTTTAAAGTTTATTTGTGTATTTTTTGTAACAATTATTTGACGTAACAAAGTCTAACCACTAAGATTTATATGATTCCTATATATATACAGTACACATATACAAAGATCATCATTATTTATTTATTTATTTAATATTTTAATCCCTTTTCAGAACGTGTTATTATGGAAAATATCTCCATGTTTAAATTTTCTAAAGTTGATTTTAGTGACTTCATTCTATATATCCTTGACCATGTCAAAATTTGTTTATCCGTCGTTTTAATTAAATTTTGATAGTGGACGCAAAGGTGACATGTACTCTACAATTATAAAATTGCGAATAAAATGTACTTGATTTTTAAAATTAGTCACACTACTTGTATATAATAAGTATCTATGTTATCTAAAGTAATCAAAACGTAACGTTTGAATTGTTATATGATTTAAAAGATTTGAATTATACAACAATCATCTGCTATAACTTTTGATAAAATGTCGAATGTCTAATCCTATATACAATGATGTGAACTTGTTTGACAATCCAGGGGGTTCAAAAATGTGATTCATGATGAAAATGTATTAAATATGAAAGTTTTAATTTTTTGTTGTCGATCAAGTTATCATTAACGAATTGATTGGTTTGCTTCTGTTTTGGGGGTTTTAAAAGGAAGTATTTTGTAGAATTAATTAAAATGTATCCATGGTTTCAATTTAGATGTTTGAATTATATATCTTCGTAGATGGTACGAGTTATTGGACTATTTCTTAAAGAATATAATATATGGTTTGCATTATTTTAATGTTATACTACAAGAGATTAGTTTCAGAAGATGCTGAAAATAATAATCGTATCAAGTAATATAACAAAATTTAAGTTTAAGAAAAAGATACAAATAATTATTAATAATACTTAAAAGATTAAAATTGTTTTTGGAGACCTAGACGAGCAGGATCACATTGACTATTATTATTAGGCGGATTGAGAATGTCTTATCTTTTAATACGAATCAAAGTACATTAGTTACTAATAACGCAAGAAAGTTAGCATAACTTCATACTTTAAATTTTGACCTTGGACTTTATTTTAATTATTTGCTGGATATTATTTTAAAATTTTAACTGCATTTAATTATCTAAAATAAGTATATTAATGTCAGTAAATTTGTAAGACCGAATGCTACTTGTTTTATCATTAGTTATATATACTTTAATATATAAACAATTATTCCACGTCGGCAATATTTATATAACACCTATAACTAACACCTCTTCAATTTTCCACACCTTTTAAAAAATTGCGATACCATCGACATATTTATCTATTTTTTTTAATCCAATTATTTATGTTTTTAAATTTGCAAAAAGTTACGATAAACAATGCAAATACTTATCGTGCGTAGTATTAGTTGTGTGAACTCGTGTGGCACTTTTAGAGAGACGTTTCAAATTAGAGTCGTCGAGGATGGAGGCAAAATAGTGGGCTAATATCATTCACATTTTTTCACACGTGTGAAAAAATTATATATAATATACATTTATATATTTAAATTAATTCATTATTTTTAGAATTTAAAATAAATCGAAAAAGGATATTACTGAAAACATATATATTAAAAATAAATAGAATAATAAAACTATAAAATGAGGGATTATGTTACATGATTAGCACTTTTTAATCATTTAATTTAATTAAAATATGAGATTATGTTTTAAAATACGAAAATATTTTTTTTAGAAGAAATACGAAAATATTTTAGACAAAGAAAAAATCGTTACACCATATATATCTATATCAAATTTAATAACCTTGTCGACTTTTAACAATGTTGACTCCATACAAGTACAAGTTCGATTCTAATGAAGTTGGATATGATTATTATGATTATGTCTTATATCGGAATCGGACCTAATTTACGTAATTATAAAATTAAAAACAACGAGATTTGACCATTTTTTTAGTGTGCAAATTGGAAGAAGGCTTTTGACTTTTGACAAAAAGCTTGTGAGGCTGACAATTTAAATTTGTCAAATATCATTAAAGAAAAAAAAAAAACAAAATGTGTGGTTCCACGACATAAATCTATTTTAATAGACAAAAATATCTTCTTCTTTTTCGAATCCAGATGACGATGAAAAAACATAAAACAAAAACCAATAAAAAATTGTTCATCAATATATTTCAAAACTCAACAATGTGAGAAAATAAAAATTATACCATATGGTTGAGTGTTGACAAGGAAAAACTGAAGTGATTATCTGGTTTGGTATTTATCTTGAATAATACCAAATCAACATAATTACTTCAATCTTATTGGTCAATAATAAATAATATGATTGAATGATTCATATCTCAAAGCAAAGAGAGTGATCTCGAGTCAGAGTTAATGATGCCTTAATTACTCAAATTTTTAAGTGCTTACTGGTAATCATCAACATAATCATAGACGTGACAGAGTGTGGAGCATTATGCCAACGCTGTTTGTGTAATCTATTTTATTCAATAATATGTACTATTATATATATATATATATATATATATGTACAAAACATTTTTTATGCTAAAAATGGAACTATTTTATGAAAAAATGGCGAAAATTTGAATGCCAAAATAAATTTACCAAAATTCGTAAAATACCAAAATTCAACCTTTGATAAATATTAGATGCGTACACGCGTGACAGAATTAGCAGAATATCTGGTATTTCAGTGTCTTTTTATTTGTAAAAAAATAAAATAAAATTAAATTAAAAGTAGAAATAGCGTGATTTAAATACTAATCCCCAAAAATAATTCAGTGTGTTTGGCAGAACATGGATTGAAGTGTCAAATTTTAATATTTCATCTAACTACTTGATCTGATCTATCTATTATTCTAAATCCATGTTCCAAAAAAAATTTATAAAAAAAAAAACTATTTTCGAAACGAATTCGGTGTAATTAATTCTCTCTAAAATTATTCGATTATTTTACGTCTACCCTTCTTTATTTTCTATTTTTCGTTATATATACCTAACATTTATATATATATATATATATATATATAATATCATATTGTAAGCATTAGATCTAGGCACTTGATTTTATATTCATCGCTCATCGGTGGAGATCAACCTTGTATTTCATGCATTTACTACTATTTAAAATACTCTTATATTCAATTTAATTCAACATTCATGCAAAATAATTTGATCTATATGATTTTGTCATAAAGTTTTTTTTTTCTCTCATCTGCCTCAAAAATTCGAGGTTTATCCATCTATCTATTCTATTTAAATTAAATAAAATTAATATGCACTTATTATGAAAAAGCATAATTTATTAAAAGATCACCATAAATTCAACTTATTTTTCCAATATATACCAGTCGATTATTTCCCCTCCACGTATAAATGTCACACACGCATTAATTAGTTTTGATTATTGTGTTAAATACACATATAATTTCAATAAACATTAACTCTCTTACAAGAAATTTATAGAAAGAAGGAAATTAGGTGGCAAAATTATATGCTTAATTACTGTATTTGAGTGAAAAATAAATATGGGATCCTTGCCCTATAATTATTCCACCGATCCTGTCACATTCTCCTTTTACCATCTCCACCAAACCATCCCATTTTACTATTTTAGTGATATTATTGGTAAAATAATAAATCAAGAAGCATGTGCCACAGGCTGTTAAATATTTATTGTGTTGCACAAACTAATCCGAACCAACTTTCAGAAATATTAATCATGATTTATTGCTTTCTAGCTTGAACCATACACAACTCTTTAAATGAACTCTATATCAAAATATTATTTTGAATGTGGAGGTCTCTAGTGATACAGTTTTACATATTTTTATTCGTAAGACGGATCATCTTTCCCGTATTTATAATCTCTACTATATTATAATACTTGAGTATATGATAAAAACTGTATTAGTATGACAATGATATCAAATTATGTTTATCCATTGTTGCTCATATATTATGTTCATTGCCCTTATATTATGTTCAATTTCAAACTCTCCACCTCTTCTCTCCTCGCCACTCACATTTTGGAATAAACTCATTCGTTTCAAAATCTCAATATGTAATTTTTACTAATTTTCACCCCGTGTTTTATGTATTAGATTAGGTATTTATGTATTAGAAATTATTATGTATTAGATATTTTTAAATTTGTAATTTCCGTCCCGTGTGGCCACGACGACTAGTAAAAATAATATTTTTTGACATAATAATAATATTTTTTTATGAGTGACTCAAATAAAAGATCTGTCTCATAAAATTGACTTGTGAAACTATCTCACATTAGTTTTGGTGATTTTGAAAATTTTAGAAAATATAATTGTTCCAAACAAAAGGAAATATAATGCATGTGTTATCATAAAAAATATCAATTCGATATACGTGGAAAAGACAAAACATATTTTGATATATAACTTTTTATTGTTTTTTTTTTTTTGGCATTTGAGAAAGGTTGATTGCCCCTTTCCTGAATAGATAGCATAGCACAGATACATTATGAATTTTAAAACCTGGATCAATAATAGATTTATTATAAAATTTATTTATTTATTATTATATAAAATATAAAAAAACATGATTGTGTAATAAATAGGTGTCCATGATGTACAACTAAATGCAGAGAGAGAAAGTACAATATAGAATAGCAGTCGAAGTTTAAAAGCTTAGCTGGATTGGGCGGGATTTTCGGCGGTCAATCCATTTTTAATTAGATCCAAACCCGATTCAGTGGTCCATGCTCCACTTGCCTCACCCTTTATATTTTCATACTTACCCACCCACTTAAAATCGGGCCGGATCCATTAACAGGGTCGCCCGGTGTAAATTTTTTAATTTTTTTAATTTAATTTTTTAATCCCGGACTCCCGGTTTCTCTCTCTCTCTCTCTAAGAAGCAGCAGTGCCAACTCTCGAAGCATTCAGTATTGTCACCCAATTCTTTCTCCGCCTACCTAAAATCTCAGTTTTTGACTTTTTTTTGTTTTTGTTTTTGATGATAAATCCCTTCTATCTTTTATATCCTTCGTCAACTGAAAGATTGTAAGGGGGTTGAGAGAGAAAAGGGAGTGCGGTAGAAAGAGAAAATGGAAAAAAGTGATTTTGTTTTTTTTTCAAGTAAATGGAAAAAAGATTAGAATTTGAAGAATCGACGAAGAGTTCTGATTATTTTTTGTTCATTCTCAGAAAGGTAAACTCAACAAAGAGTGTTCTACGCTTTTCTTGGACCTTTTTGTTTTGTTTTTGTAACCTTTGAATAAAGTAAATGCATGCTCTTTTGTATAGTAAGAATCCCTGAATTATTGGTGTGGGATTGAGTGTTTTGCGCTGTGTATGTGTAAATGAATGTGAGGGGGCTTTTTCTCGAAGTTCAATGAAGGTGCAGCAGAAATGGTGGATCGGTGGAGCGGTGTGGTTTTCGTTGTTTTAGTTGTGTTATTGTCGTTGTTTGGTTGTACATTAGAGCAGCAATTCTCGGTTTCAACGCAAGATAGATTGGCTTTACTTCAGCTGAGATCTTCACTAGGGTTGAAGGCTAAAGAGTGGCCGATAAAATCGGACCCCTGCACAGTTTGGGTTGGTATTCAGTGCAACAATGGCCGGGTTATGGGTATCAACATTTCAGGGTTCCGGAGAACTCGGAGAGGAAGCCAAAACCCTCAATTCTCAGTGGATGCCCTCCAGAATTTGACCCTTTTGTCCTCTTTCAACGCCTCAAATTTCTTGCTTCCCGGGCCGATTCCGGGATGGCTGGGCTTGCAGCTCGCCTCACTCCAAGTGCTTGATCTCAGTTCTTGCTCGGTTACTGGTGTCATTCCGACCACTCTAGGCAATTTGAGTAGCTTAGCTGAGCTGTATATATCTGATAACAATCTCACTGGCGCAGTTCCGACCAGTTTGGGTCAGTTATCTCGCCTTTCTGTTCTCGATCTTTCGAGAAACATGCTTACAAGTTCAATACCGGAGTCTTTTGCCTTGCTTGGAAACCTTACTTCTCTTGATATGTCTGCAAATTTCTTGTCTGGAGTTATTCCTCCGGGTATTGGGACTCTGTCTATGTTGCAGTTCTTGAATCTTTCTGGGAACAGTTTATCGTCTTCAATACCGGCACAACTCGGTGATCTTTCTAATCTGGTTGAGCTTGATCTCGGATTTAATTCTCTCACAGGGTCGCTTCCTCTGGATTTCAGGAGTTTGAGAAACTTGCGGCGAATAGTAATTGGGAACAACGGTCTTTCAGGAACACTGGCTGAGGATTTATTTCGTCCTCTGACTCGATTACAGATTCTTGTTTTGAGTGGGAATGATTTCACTAGTGATTTTCCGGCTGTGTTGTTGTCTATCCCTACACTGCAGTTCCTTGACGTGTCTTGGAATAACTTTACTGGTGGGCTGCCAAATGTGACTTCAAGTTCCAATTCTAGTGTTTTAGCTCTTAACATTTCTCATAACCTGTTTTACGGAAATCTGCCTATTGTATTCAGAAGCTTCAGTTTTATCGATGCATCAGGCAACTATTTCCAAGGCACAGTTCCGAGTAATGCTCGTGACAACTCTTCTCTTGGTTTGAATTGCCTCCAGAACGTGGCTAATCAGAGAAATGCGTCTGAATGTGACTCATTTTATTCGGAGAGGGGCTTAGTGTTCGATAATTTTGGATCCACAAATGGCACTGAAACTCCTCCTGCAGAAACCCATAAGAAGAGTCACAGAAAAGCAATAATTTTGGCTGCTGTTCTTGGTGGTGTCGGGATAATCTCTGTCCTGGTGATTTTATTAGTGCTGCTGATTTGTTGCAAGAAAAGGAGAGGCGTAATAAACCGACGTGACATTGGTGTGGGGCCTGTTCCTGCCGGTGGAAGCCCACCGCCTCCGGGGACATCATTAAATTTTTCAATTCTCGGAGATACGTTTACCTATCAGCAGATTCTCAAGGCCACGGGTGAATTCAATGACTCAAATCTAATAAAAAATGCTCGATCAGGTGATCTTTTCCGCGGAATCCTTGAAGGTGGAATCCCAGTAGTAATCAAGAAAGTGGATTTGAATCCAATGGTAAAAAAGGAAGCACACATGTTAGAACTAGACTTTTTCAGCAAAGTATCCCACCCTCGATTCGTACCACTATTGGGGCATTGCTTGGAGAACGAGAACGAGAAGTTTCTTGTTTATAAGTTCATGCCTAATGGAGACTTGGCCAGTTCTTTGTTCAAGAAAACTAAATCTGATGATGATGGTTTGCAATCACTGGATTGGATAACACGACTCAAAATAGCAATTGGAGCTGCCGAGGGTCTGTGTTACCTGCACCATGAGTGCACCCCGCCACTAGTTCACAGGTACCTATTTTTTTTCCTTGCCTTCCGTTTACCTATTTAAAATAGCATGGCTGATTTTATCGTCTTATCAAAACTTTGAGACAAGAGCTCTTTGCCGATATAATGGTCAATAGACAGCATGCACCTTAGAGCTTTGCTCTTTTCTTGCTAAATAAAGCATGTTATACTGGTAAATAAAGCCACAACATTTTTGTAGAGAAAATATCAATTAAAATGCAAGTTCAAAGTGACTGACATTAGTCGTCTATCTTGAATGCAATGATAACTATGCAATTCTACCTCCTTAATCCTCTTCTTATGATAGAATTGGTTTTTGTATTCTTGAAGGGATGTACATGCCAGCAGCATACTACTTGACGATAAATTTGAAGTAAGATTAGGAAGCTTGAGTAATGTTTGTGCTCAAGAAGGCGATGCTCATCAAAACAGAATCACAAAATTGCTACGGTTGCCACTGTAAGTAATTTTCTTTTTTATGTAAGCTACTTGAGATGTTCTGCTACTTGACATTAATGTTAAAAATAGCGTTAAATTCGAGCCTTGGTATTCACATATTTTTGTATTTATTATTAGTCATACATATTTTGTACTTCTTAATCATGGCATTTTTGGTGATTTCAACATTTCGAGAATTTTAATGATGCAATATTTTTATTTCTGTATATGAACCTGATTCAACGTGTTTATGATTTATTTTGCAGGTCATCAGACCAAGGTGCATCAGCAAGCTTCTGTAACTGCGGTTTTCTTTGTGTCATCATCTTTTTCCTGTCTATTTATTGATTCATTATTTGATTCTAATGACCAGGTATGCCTTACGCTACATGTGCCTATGATGTGTACTGTTTCGGGAAAGTTCTGCTCGAGCTCGTAACTGGTAAACTTGGCATCAGTTCATCGCCTGATTCCAACATGAAAGAGTGGTTGGATACAACCCTACGTTGCATTAGTATGTACAACAAAGAACTCGTCACAAATATCGTGGATACATCACTTGTCGTAGATGAGGATCTTCTGGAGGAAGTATGGGCTATGGCAATTGTTGCGAGATCTTGCCTTAATCCCAAGCCTTCTAGACGCCCTCCCATGCGTTACATACTCAAAGCGTTGGAAAATCCATTGAAAGTCATCAGGGAAGAAAATACAGGTTCGGCTAGGCTTAGAACCGTGTCATCCAGAGGGTCGTTCCATGCTACTTTATTCAGCAGCTGGCGGCACAGCTCGTCAGATATGGCAGCTGGGACTTCTCGAAAAGTTGAACGAGCCGGAAGTTTCAAACACTCGGGGACAATGGGGTCTCAGGGAAGTGGTCATAATGGTGACGGAAATGGTAATGGTCATTCATCCTCAACCAGGCGACACTCTGTCGAAATTTTCCCAGAACCTCAGAATGAGCATGATGTAGAGAGAACGAATGATAACTAAAACGGAAATTCATTATTCTTGATTCTTGGTGGAAATCTTTGGTTGTTGGTTTCCCTGTACATTCTTCTTCATCTCTGGGGTTTGGAGTTGAAATTTAATCAGTGTTTGTTCCTTCCCGGGTTCATTGACATTCACGGAAAGGGCTTGCTCGATTTCAAGAAAGGCGAAAGCAGGTTCTTTACATGTTTGAGACACCCATTCTTTTCTGGGAGAGAGTTATAAGAGTGCAGAGGTGGCAAGGGAGTAATTTGTGTTGAAATTTTTTGGCATTTTATTGATATTTTATATTTGTCCATTGGTGAATTGTAAATTATTACACTGCTAAGTGTATTTCCGAATTGGGAGGGGAAAAAAAAAAAGAAAATTGAACGCATTGCTCATTTGCTTGAATGATAGCACACTGCACATTTCTTCTTTTTTCACAGACCAAAAATTTGTTTCCTTTATCCATCTTTATTTATTCTTTGCAAAGGAAAAGGTAAAAATAATAAAAACAAAGGTCCCGCCGAGATTTGAACTCGGGTTACTGGATTCAGAGTCCAATGTCCTCACCACTAGACCACGGGACCGTTCTTGCAGATGTGTTGGCTTTGTTTTAATATATCCAAACTAACAAATTAAATTAAACACGATACTCCCTATACAACAATATTTGTACATCCATTCATACGCAACAAAAAAGCAATAGAAATATTCAATTTATCAATATATCATGATACATTAAATTCATAATTACGGTCAAAATCGATGTACAATATATTATATATTGATTATACCTTTAACATTACTACAAATTAATCAAAAATTAACTTCATTGGAAGCACTTATTTGAGTTAAACAATACATTATTCAACCACCAACTTCTACGACTCCAATTTGCCCACGAAGCTAGACGCGTTTTATGGAAATTATTTCCCCCAATTACTTCTAAAATTCCAAACAACTTGCGTTTTAATTTTATAATATTTTTTTCTCAAAAAAATTATATAATCTCTTTCAAACATTTTATATTAAACACTTTTATATTTTATTTTTCAAAAAATTTTATAAGCTTTCAAATGATTTTTAAAGAGAAAAATAAACTTAGCCATAAACTTAGACCTTAGTGTTGGCGAATTTTAAATCGGATAAAATGCAAGAAATGATTACTTGAACGCAAGCCTGCAACAAGCACTCGCATATGTTTGGGTTCAACAGCGAAGCGCATTATAATTTTGTAAGTATTTTGCAGATTATTTCATGCAGCATCTAAAGTATTTTTTTTATATGATATGGCATAATATTAGTTCTTGGATTATCTATCGGCACATATGTTAAATTTCATAAAAATATGATGAACCCACATAATATAATGATATATATTAAAATACGGAGAAAAGTACTCTAGTCTCTAGGTATAGCAGCATACACTAACTCATATTTTGCATTCAACCAACTTTCCTTTTTCAGTTTGAATGAGTGGTTTAATTTATTAATCACCCACTAAAATCACATCGCAAAAAAGTTTATAAGTAATCAAATTAATAAAAATGTTACGAATCCCAACAACTGGAACCAATTTTGTCACATAATCGGGATCGACCGAATTGGATTTTTTAATATGATTGAAAAATGGTTGAAAGTAGTTAATTAATATGTTTAAAGATAAGGTAGATTGGTTAAAAAAAAGATAAAATATTTTAAAATGTGAAACATTTAATATATATTTGTAACGACAAATAAAATGTTGTTGAAAATATATATAAATATATATTATTATTTATTGTTGAATGTTGAAGGTTGAAAGTTGAAAATTGAGTTGTAAAATATTGAAAATTAGTGTGTGATGATGTAATTAATGATGTATTAATTTTTGACTAATCTCCAATTGAGATCTATAAATAGGTCTCTCCATTTGTGTAGAAAAACACAATTGTGAAGAGAAAAAAATTTTATAAAGTGTAGAATTTGATAAATTTTGAGTTTTTGAGTTTTTACTTTTTACCGTAAATTTTTACTTTTTCACAACACGTTATCAGCACGATCGCTCGAAGGTTCTCTATATTTTCCGACGCTCCAAAATACAAGAAGAAGTCAAAAATATTCAACAAGTAAGAATTTTTATTTTACTGTTTATATATTTTTTTGTGTATATATTAATATATAATATCATGTTATGAAAAAAAATAAGTTTTTTTTCAAAACTTGTTATAAATCCTGGGAGGATGTTAAGACGACATCCCACACTCCCGGTAAGGGATACGACAAGTATAAAAGCCTCTAAGGTTTTTAAACAATAACGTGATATATATTTATTATGTATATATATTAACTATATTAATATATAATTTCATGTTATTATATAAAAGGTTGTCTATGACACTGACCTTATAATAACGTGATATGATATATATTATTGTGTATTTATATACTAACCATATTTGTATAATCTCATGTTATTATATAAAAGGTTGTCTACGACACCGATCTTATAATAATGTGATATGATATACTATACCTGACTTTATACTAACTATATTGGTATAATTTCACAACATTATATAAAAGGCTGTCTACGACACTGACCTTATAATAATGTGATATGATATACATAATTATTTAATTATGATTATCATTATATGCATTACATGATTATCACGAATTTTTATTCAACACATACTCAATTTTTTCTTTACCCCCATCGGTCACAAACGGTAACAAAACGGCTAGTTTTTGCCCTATAAATATGTTCACTCAAACTCATTTTCAATCACACCAAATTCATTCTTTCTCTCAAAATATTTTATTCTCGGTTTTTTCGAAGATGGAGATGATGACATTTATAAGGATATTTTTCATAACGACTATGATCATCATGCTCACGAGTCTTTTACTCACCAGCGATTTTCCAACACATATTTTTTCTCTATTTGTATACGCACTTGTAATTTACGTTCTTCCATTATTTTGTATTGTCATATTTATGAAAATTAACTAATAAAATGCATTGTTATTTTCTAGTACCACCATGTCGAACTTGGCGAAACTCGAATTCATTGCACTTGATATAACCGGAAAGAATTATATGCCATGGACCCTCGATGTAGAAATGCATCTCGAGTCATTGGGTCTTAACGAAACTATCAAAGAAAATAACATATCATCCTCACAAGATAAAGCAAAAGCGATGATATTTTTACGCAGACATCTTGATGAGGGGTTGAAATGTGAATATTTGACCGAAAAAGACCCAATGATTTTGTGGAAAGGGTTAAAAGAACGTTTTGAGCATATACGGGAAGTTATACTTCCGACCGCACGAGATGAATGGAATACCTTAAGATTCCAAGATTTTAAAAAGGTGAGTGATTATAATTCTGCGATGTATCGAATTGTCTCACAGCTGAAATTTTGTGGGCATAATATTACTGAGATGGAAATGCTTGAAAAGACATTTTCCACATTCCACGCATCAAATATAACTCTATAACAGCAATATAGAGTGCGTGGATTTTCAAGATACTCAGAACTCATCGCATGTTTACTCGTGGCGGAAAAGAATAATGAATTGCTCATGAGAAATCATCAGTCCAGACCTACTGGTTCAACGGCATTTCCTGAAGCAAATGTCGTAAGTAAAAATGAAAACCAAAATCAAAGATATAGACAAGATTTTGGTCGAGGTCGTGGACGAGGACGTGGGCGTGGACGTGGACGTAGAAATGATCGCGGTCGTGGTCGAGGCCGTGGATTTGAAAATAAAAGAGATAGTTATTTCAATAACTCATCTCAAAGGAACGTCACGAACCACCCACAAAAGAGGCAGCATGATACTACGGGTGAAAATGAAAATCATCCAAAAAGAACTGAGAGTGTTTGTTATAAATGTGGCACTCCAGGACATTGGTCAAGAACTTGTCGAGCCCCTGAGCATCTGTATAAGCTCTATAAAGATTCAATAAAGGGGAAAGAAAAAGAGACCAATTTTACTGAAAACATTGACCATGCAAGTGGTTCAATGAATTTAGATGCTGCCTACTTTTTGAATGATTTCGAAGATATTGATTAAATATACTGGTGGGAAAAGAATGTAACAATGTAATTTTTATTTTATAAAACATATTATATTTTGCATGTATTGTTTGCATGTATCTTTCTTAATTCATTTTATTGCATATTGTTTTTGAAGATCATTATGGAAAATGCTATGATCAAAGATGGAAATAATGCACTGGAAGTTTGCATACCAGATAGTGGTACAACGCACACTATCCTCAGAAATGAAAAATATTTCTTGGAATTAAAACCAACAAAAACAATGGTGAATACAATATCAGGTCCTGTAGACTTGATTGAAGGATGTGGCAAAGCACAATTTTTGTTACCTAATGGTACAAAATTTTTGATAAATAGTGCTTTATATTCACCACGATCACAAAGAAATTTGTTGAGTTTTAATGATATATATTCTCATGATTATGATACGGAAACAATAACCGAAGAAAATGAGAAATATATGTGTCTTACTACATATAAATCAGGAAAGAAATATGTAGTTGAGAAATTATCAATGCTCCCTACTGGATTGCATTATACACATATAAGTCCAATCGAATCAAATATGGTTATTGGAAATTCTTCAATACTAACAAATTGGCATGATCGATTGGGACATTCTGGTTCAATAATGATGCGAAGGATTATAGAAAATACAAGTGGTCATCCACTGAAAGACCAGAAGATCTTTCAAAATAATAAGTTTCAGTGTAAGGCATGTTCTGTGGGGAAACTTATTATAAGACCATCACCAGCTAAAATCCAAAAGGAATCACCCATATTTCTTGAACGTATTCAAGGTGATATTTGTGGGCCAATTCATCCACCATGTGGACCATTTCGATACTTTATGGTATTGATCGATGCCTCTAGCAGATGGTCACATGTATGTTTATTGTCCACTCGGAATGTGGCATTTGCAAAATTGATGGCTCAAATAATAAAATTGCGGAATCAATTTCCCGAATATACGATCAAGAAAATAAGACTTGATAATGCTGGAGAATTTACTTCCCAGACTTTTAACGACTATTGTATGTCGATGGGAATTACTGTTGAACATCCTGTAGCTCATGTTCATACACAAAATGGATTAGCTGAATCATTGATTAAACGTCTGCAGTTGATTGCTAGACCAATGATTATGAGAACGAAACTCCATATTTCTATATGGGGACATGCAATTTTACATGCTGCTGCATTGATTCGCATCAGGCCAAGTGCATATCATAAACACTCCCCATTACAGCTTGTATTTGGCAAAGAACCAGATATTTCTCATTTGAGAATTTTTGGATGTATGGTGTATGTGCCTATTGCACCACCTCAAAGAACAAAAATGGGACCTCAAAGAAAGAATGGTATTTATATCGGCTATGATAGTCCATCAATCATTAGATATCTTGAGGCTCAGACAGGCGATGTGTTTACAGCACGGTTTGCTGATTGTCATTTTGATGAAAATAACTTCCCAATGTTAGGGGGAGAAAAGAAACACATCGAAAAAGAAATCACATGGTATGTACCATCATTATTACATTTGGATCCTAGAACTAAACAATGTGATAAAGATGTACAGCAAATTGTGCATTTGCAAAGAATAGCAAATCAAATGCCAGATGCATTTGCAGACACAAAAGGGGTAACAAAATCATATATACCTGCTGTAAATGCCCCTGCTCGAGTTGAAATTCCAAAGAAACAAAATGAAGACATTCATGATGTCATAAAACGCCTGAAGCGTGGAAGGCCAATCGGTTCAAAGGATAAAAATCCTCGGAAAAGAAAATACATAGAGAAAAATGATGATCAGAAAATAGAAAATGGTGTTCCAGAAGAAACACACGATGATGAAAATATTTTGTCAGAACCACAAACTGACGAGAATCATGAAATCTCTATCAATTATATTAATACTGGAAAAATATGGAACCGAAAGAATGTACAAGATATTGATGAGATATTTTCGTACAATGTGGCATGTGACATCGTAAATGAAGATAATGAACCAAAATCTTTTGGTGAATGCAAAACTCGAAAGGATTGGTCAAAATGGAAAGATGCCATCCAGGTTGAATTAAATTAGCTAAATAAACGTAGTGTTTTTGGACCTATAGTCCTTACACCTAAAGGTGTTAAACCTGTTGGGTACAAATGGGTTTTTATTCGAAAGAAAAATGAGAAAAATGAAATAGTGAGATATAAAGCTCGACTTGTTGCACAAGGTTTTTCTCAAAGACCTGGAATTGATTATGAAGAAACATATTCTCCTGTTATGGATGCAATTACGTTTCGGTATTTGATCAGTTTAGCAGTGTCTGAAAACTTGGACATGCGTCTAATGGATGTTGTTACAGCTTATTTATACGGATCACTTGATAGTGATATATACATGAAAATCCCTGAAGGATTTAAGATGCTAGAAGCACAAAGTTCAGAACCCAGAGAATTTTATTCTGTGAAATTACAAAGATCATTGTATGGATTAAAGCAATCCGGCCGAATGTGGTATAATCGGCTAAGTGAACACTTGATGAAAAAGGGATATGTAAATGATCCAATATGCCCTTGTGTTTTCATCAAGAAAACAACATCGGGATGCGTGATTATTGCTGTATATGTTGATGATTTAAACATCATTGGAACGAATAAAGAAATTCAAGAAGTGATGTTATACTTGAAGGAAGAATTTGAAATGAAAGACCTTGGAAAAACCAAGTATTGTCTTGGTTTACAAATTGAACAAAAAGAATGTGGAATTTTTGTTCACCAGTCTAATTATACAGAGAAGGTCCTTAAACGTTTCAATATGGATCAATCAAATCCTTTAAGTACTCCAATGGTTGTCAGATCATTGAATATAGAAAAGGATCCATTTCGTCTATGTGAAGATGATGAAGTTGTTCTTGGTCCTGAAGTACCATATCTAAGTGTCATTGGTGCCCTTATGTATCTTGCAAATTGCACTAGACCAGACATATCTTTTGCAGTAAATTTATTGGCAAGATTCAGTTCATGTCCAACGAAGAGGCACTGGAACGGAATTAAACATATATTCCGTTATTTACGAGGAACGACGGATTTGGGACTTTTGTATCCAAAAGATACAAATCAGAGAATAATTGGTTATGCTGATGCTGGATACTTATCTGATCCACATAAGGCACGTTCCCAAACCGGATATGCATTTACTCGTGGAGGCACTGCAATCTCTTGGCGATCACAGAAACAAACACTTGTTACAACTTCATCAAATCATGCCGAGATTATTGCACTACATGAAGCAAGCCGTGAATGTGTCTGGCTTAAATCAATGACTCGGCATATCCAAACTTCTTGCGGATTATCAGTGGACAAGAATCCAATCACACTGTATGAAGATAATGCCGCATGTGTTGCCCAAATGAAAGAAGGATACATCAAAAGTGACAGAACTAAACATATTCCTCCTAAATTCTTTGCATACACTCAAGAGCTGGAGAAGAATAAAGATATTGATATCTGTTACATTCAATCAAGTGAGAACTCATCCGATCTCTTCACAAAGGCACTTCCCACGGCGATATTCAGAAAACACATTTATAATATTGGGATGCGCAATCTACGAAATATGTGAAGAATCATTCATGTTGACATCAGGGGGAGTTTACGTGGCTGCACTCTTTTTTCCTTACTATGGTTTTTGTCCCAATGAGTTTTTCCTAGTAAGGTTTTTAACGAGGCATTATACAACACGTAATGGAGATAGTCGTTCTATCATGATCATCATCACAAGGGGGAGTGTTGAAAATATATATAAATATATATTATTATTTATTGTTGAATGTTGAAGGTTGAAAGTTGAAAATTGAGTTGTAAAATATTGAAAATTAGTGTGTGATGATGTAATTAATGATGTATTAATTTTTGACTAATCTCCAATTGAGATCTATAAATAGGTCTCTCCATTTGTGTAGAAAAACACAATTGTGAAGAGAGAAAAATTTTATAAAGTGTAGAATTTGATAAATTTTGAGTTTTTGAGTTTTTATTTTTTACCGTAAATTTTTACTTTTTCACAACAAATGTGACATTTATGTTTCGGACGAAAAGAGAGTGTGATAAATAAGTCGTCCACAAATTTGGTCTATGCATGTTTCAACTTTCATGTATTTGCACTTGAAGAAAAAGAAACAGATCAAGCCCGAACCAACTAGTCTTAAACATAATTAATTGATTTTGTATCTCAAACACTACTTTAAATAAATTATGGTGATGATGTACTTTGAATCTTTTAAAATATACAACAGTTTAAATGCAATATTTTAATCGTTTTTTTAATTGAATTATCACTTTTAACAATCCTTTCACAGTAATTACACTGACTTGTAATCTATGTGATCGAGGATGTGACGTATGTTTTGATATCAATAGATGGATTATGTATGTGCTGGTTTATAGAAAACTAAGCTTAATACTTCCCCATTCATGTTGATTACACATGTAACATTTTTTTGTTTGTATATATAGACTCGTATCATATTTAACATTAGTTTTCTACTATTTTATCAACATAGTTTTATTAATTAAATCTTGAAAAATTCGGATCATTTTTTGAATGAATTAAATAAAAATAAACTATGAAGTTTGTATAAAAATTTATTTTTTCAATGATTTTTCTTAATCTATATTTTATAAAAGAACCTAAATAATTAAAACACATGGAATAATAACAATACAATGCAAATATTTTAAATCATTTTATAGTCCAAACATTATATTATGATCTCTATGTCAACTATTATGACATCAAGCTAACATATAAATTCAATTCTATTGAAATAATTTGGCCAACAGCGTCCGCCTACAAATTTTCACATACTTGAGGTGTTCTGCTTTTCACTCGGCGTGAGGGCGAGCTTGACCCGCAGGAAATAAACTTGTCTGGTGTAAGATTTTGAATTATTTTCAAGGTCCCCCAATAATATTTTTTGGAAAAAATTATTTTTTTGTCCAAAAATTTATCAATTTGCGATTTTGATCCTCTATATCTTCAGATTTTAATTTTAGTTCGTTATCTTTGTTTTTTTTTTGACAATTTTAGTTTTTTTTTCTGATGTGGCGATCAAAGTAGTGATGATGCGGAACTGATGTGTATAGTGACACGTAAACATTTTCGAAGAAAAAAGAATAAAATTGTCAAATATCAAAACATGTAGGACTAAAATTGAAATATGAAAATATATAAAATCGAATCGCAAATTTACAAACAAACATGACTAAAATTACAGTTTTTTCTATTTCCTCTCATATTGCAAGTTCATCGATCATGATTTAATGAAACGAATTCTTTGTTCACTTTGTTGAATCTTCTTTAATTCGCTAGAAACTTGGTTCGAAGGTGTGATGTAACAACTTGAGTCACTCACAGTTCGATACAAGGTCTGAAGAATACTGATTTTTCCTCTCGCTTATGTTGTAATGTCCGATGAGTCCTTGGGTCAATAAACCTTTACAGTTTACATTGTTATCTTTCTTTTGGTTTTTGATAATTTTGAACTATCAATTCGAGAAAAAAAAACATTGATTATAAGAAGCACATTTAATATCGACTAAAAAAATTGATAGATGAATTTCGGATATTTTAAACTTATATATAAATACATGAAATGATTTATGTGCGTAACAAAGAGGAGGGAGTGAGGGGTGCAAACGAACCGAATTGAGCCGAATAATGGTAAAATTTTAAGGTTCAAATTCAGCTCGATAAGAGTATATTCGAGTTCGAGCTCGATTCGAAGTTCGATAATTTCAAATATTTTGGCTCGATTTCGGCTCGAAATGAAGTTCGAGTTCGGTTCGAAATATTCGAACCTATTCGTGAACTATTCGGATATTATGGTTCGAAAGCTCGAAATGTATATATATTATTATATAATTATATTATATTAATTAAATATTAAAGCTCGCGAACTATTCGCGAACTATCGAACAGAGTAATTTCGGCTCGAGCTCGGCTCGAAAAAAAGTTCGAACATGTTCGAATTCGGCTCGAGTTCGATAAGCTCGAATACGAATCAAATATTTATCGAGCGAGCTCGTAAAACTCACGAACAAGTTCGGTTCGTTTGCACCCTTAGAAGGGACCCAAAATGATTCAATCAAACCTCACAAATCAGACAGGAAAAATGTGTGGTGGCCCCAAAATTTATTTTTAGGCCACAGGTTGTAACATAGTTGTATATTATATGATACAAAATACAAATTGCATTAAATACACTAGAAAAATCTCTTTAGCGATTCGGATTTACTTGCCACGGCACCTGCATTTCGTACTCTGTTACTTTGTTCATTATCAATCAAAAACAACATATCTATCCATTAACCAACACTAGTTTTTCTATTCGTGGACAAATGTCTCGCTGAAAAGTGGAATCAAATCGAGCCGTTCGCAAGATATTCTAAAAAGGTTGATCCCCAAGTAGAATTCATCCTACGTGAGTTAGAGGTCTATTGACTCATGCAAGTTTAAATCGACGGATGTGCACGAGCGATAGAGACCCGAAGGAGGGAGCAACAGAATCAACCCCCAAAGCATACCCCACAATATTTCACCAAAAAATATGCTCCACACGACGACCGAATATGTAACACTAGGAAATTTCTTCCCACGTTATCTCGTGAGTCGTGCCTAACCAACTCGTCTATACTCATGTGGACGTTCGCAAGATATTCAAATCAATGTGAGATTGTGTTTGATAGAAATATTTTTTTTTATTTTAAAGAAGTTGATAATACGTGGAATTGTTTGAAAAAGGAATTTGCAATAATACCAGTAGTAATTATCTTTAAAATTACATGTAATTAATATATATCATATTAAAATAAAATGAATTTGCAAAATTTAGCGAAACAACCGTAATATGTTTGAAAACATGGGTTTTAAATGACTATATCTAGACATTAATTTAAATATATACTAGTGACGCACGCGTCTTGCATGTGCAACATAATATATATATACATAATTTTTTTAAAGGTGATTGAGCTTTTTTTAGTGTGAAAGTTCTGTATAAATTTATATCAGAAAAAGGCAAAATAGAATTTTTTTTTTGATGTGTTCATGCCACACCAAAAAAACAGTTTTTCTAATGTTTTAAACCTATATATATATATATATATATATATATATATATATATATTAGTATTTATAAGAGATATGCATTGCGTGTTTGTATAGAACATTTTTTAATAAAAATAAACAAAAAATGAAATACAAAATTATATTTTCCGTATATAAATATTCACCAAAAGAATATAATATTTTCGTAATTAAAGAGTTATCAAATGAGTATTAGATTAATTTATGATTAATTTTGACACTGCGATGCTGGATCATAACACTAAAATATCTCAAGTTTAATAATATATTATAGATATATATAACCCTACACGTACATACAGAGTTACACATTGAATTATACACTGCATTTGAAATTACGTAACTATCTAAATGTATTTTTCTAAAGAGTTTTTTCAAATATAATTGAGAGATAATTTTATAATTTTGCTAGTGCAGTGTATAATCCAACGTGTAATTCTCAATGTACATGTAATATTATTTTTCATTTTGCATGGATTGGGAATTTGGGATATTTGAAATAAAAATATAAAAATATTTCCATTCATTGTTAAGTATGACAAATCGAGTTGTTCAAAAAGTGCTCACAGCTCAATTTTGATCAAGTTCAAGTCGAGTTTAACTTATTTTCGTCATGAAAATTTTATTTTTAAATTTCTATGTTTTAAAATTAAAATTATCAATTAAATTACCATTAAATCTGGGATATTACAAATTATTTTTTTAAAAAAAATTATTAAATTTTGTTTGCCAAAATTTTACAAGTATTATAAATAAATCTTCCACTTTACTAACCGTTGCATGTCCACTCCATAGCTGCCAAAATGCATCATTACTTTTTCAGTCTCCACTGCAATTTTCCCTAGTCAGAGCTTCGAGAGTACGATCTCGCCGGAAAATGGCAGTTTCCGGCGGCATTCTCAACTCCAAAACTCCGATTTTCGGCCAAAAACTGTACGTTATCGTAATCGCCACAATCGCGGTTGTGCTCGCCGTTTTTTCTGTAATTTTCGTGATTCTTAGTCGGAAATGGAGGTCGAAGCGAGGCCGCATTGGGGTGAAACGAAGCCCGGGGATTTTGCCGCTGGTTTGCCAGGAGATCAGTGAAGTTAAAGCGTCCGATCAAGTTCAAGCAACCCGAGAAGGGGATGAGAATAGCAAAGCGATAGTTCTAGTAGGTGATGCGGCGGGGATTGTGGAGATTGATACGGAGAACAAGAAGAGGAGCTCCGAGAGCAATGAATCGACTTTGACACAGAGCGAGTCATCTGCGGCACTGTCGGCCTCTGCAGATGGTTTGGGGAATTCCGGGTGGGGACGGTCGTACAGTTTAAGGGAGCTTCAAATCGCCACGAATCAGTTTTGTGATGAGAATGTGATCGGAGAAGGAGGCTATGGTATTGTTTACCGAGGTGTCCTGCCTGATGGTTTTGTTGTTGCCGTAAAAAATCTTCTAAACAACAAGTAAGTCTTGGCTCGGGTATAGACGAAAAAAAGGATAAAAATTATGCTATCATGCTCTACTGGTCTTTGAATTAAAAAAGAAAACGCAAAACCGAATTCTTGTTGGGTTCCATCGATTTTCTTTTTCAATTTTTTTTTAATTTATGAATAAAACTCCAGCAGAAAAGTTACTACGTACTTGAACGGATAAAATTAAAGATTAATATGGTTAAATGTTTCATCTTGAGAAACTGGAAGTCGAGGCGTGCTCCGGTATTAAGTTGGGCCATTGGAAATGGAGCTCGTTTTTTATTTAGCCATTCAGAGTATTTGTGACACTTGAACTGGACATAATCGACGATATATAGTTTTTTGATATTTTGGAAATGGGATTTTATATGTCCATTTGGTGGTAACGCTTTTGCTGAATTGAAAGAAGATCAAACCCATCAGACATCTGGATTGTATTGATTTTACTGTGTAGTTGGTAGGTGACTGAGTTGGATCTCTTTCCTTTAAAATTACAAAGAAAAAGTAAGGGATGATTTTTTTTCCTCTTTACATCTTTTGTCCCTTCTTGCGATATATTCTATTATGGAACGCAAGCTTGATACCCCCTCTTTTTACTTCTGATTATTTATTATAGCTGTTGCATTATCAAGCTGTCACTTTATCTAGTCTTGCTTGGCACTGTCCTTTTGCCTTTATTTCGACGTTTTTATGCTCTTTGCCTTACTTCACTTATTATACTCCCGACTCCTCGTTTTCTTAATTAAGCAAAATTATTGGGTTGTGTATTGTATAATCTGTTATACGTTAGTTCATGACAGTGATATTCCGCTGTACTAGAATGCGTCAAAAAGTGAAATTTCTATTCATGGAACCATTTAGCCATAACTTGTTTGTTATGGCTGGTCTTGGAAAAGGGTAGTTATAGTGCTAGTTACATTTTCACAACTTTTAGGCCTCACAATAGTTTTTGGTTACAACGAGGATGTTTTTACACTAATAAAGTAGTGTGTTGATTGGATTGGTTAGTATATCTCTGAGTTGGTAAACATACATGATAACTAATTCAAAATGGATGTGATATAGTTCTTGTACATATATGGAGTATTTTGAAGCAGTAGCTTTCAGTTTGTCTTCCAAGGTGAACGCCATCCTTGTCTTAGTATAGTTTTGACATAAGTTCCTTATGGAGGACAATTATTCTATGGGCCGAAAATTAACCACATGGTAGTTTCTCTAGGGATTACTCAATGTGCTCCTAAATGAGAATCTTGTGTATTGGCGCACAAAATAACTTCCGTCCATTATTTCAACAAAAGACAGAATGAAAGGGGTGATCTCGTAGTTCTTGGTCTGTGAAGATGCGTTGTTAGGTGCTCCATTTTCTTTTCCCATTGAGGCCGGCTTAATGACTATGTGAAAACTTGATTGAGCTTGATCACAATCTTGATGTGCAGCAAAATTCCGACATCTGCATGAATATATGCCTTCACAGAAAGTGCATCAATTTTGTGCACAAACTTATGCATTATCAAGTAATACAAGCAAACAATATGTTCAAGCGGGTGCAGCTATCTGTAGCTTGCAGGGTATGAATCAATGCTAATGCCATATATTATTCTTGTGAATAGGGGTCAAGCAAAGAAGGAGTTTAAGGTGGAAGTTGAAGCAATAGGCAAAGTAAGACACAAAAACCTTGTAGGTTTGATAGGTTATTGTGCAGAAGGCGCACAGAGGTACCACAATGAATTTTGCTTTATTATAGATATGATCTTGAACTGTAACTGGACCTTTTTATTCGGATTCAGGTTGCTTGTCTATGAGTACATTGATAATGGCAATTTAGAGCAATGGTTACATGGTGAAGTGGGGCCAGTTAGCCCTTTAACATGGGAGATCAGGATGAAAATTGCCGTTGGAACAGCCAGAGGGTGAGGCTTAGTATTGTTCGATGTGTATCGACTGGTTTTTCAGCATGTCATTCTTTTTTGTGAAATTTAGTCCCAAATGTTTGGCTTCTTTTGTATTCATGAAGTTGATACCAAAACTAACATTGAACAAATGATCTACAATGCAACGTTTTGCTTTTATTGTTGATTGCTTGATGTTTCCGCTCAGTTTTTGTTATGTTTCATTGTTAATATCACGATGTCTTGAATTATTTTGTAAGTAATTATGGTAGTGAAAGACTTTCTCAAGGTTGTGCTTGGATTGATTAATTTGAAATCATAATATTTCAAATTCTTCATTTAAATCAGTAGGTCGTGTCTGGATGACTGTGGATTCTTTGGATTTTAAATTCTTTTCACCATCATTTTAAGCTTGTGTCTTAGCCATTCTAAAATTTTAAATTCTCCTAAAATTAAGGCTATCTGAATCTACATTTTAAGTACTTTCATTAAATTTAAATCCACCGAGGCAGCTTCAAAACCACACCAAATACCTTCTCAAGATCCAAGATGAAGTTTCATTTGTGAATATCCACGTGTCCTTATTCTCTACTTCTATCCATGTCAGTACTTGTGCATTTTTTCCAGGCTGGCGTACTTGCATGAAGGATTAGAACCCAAAGTTGTTCATCGAGATGTGAAATCCAGTAATATTCTTTTAGATAGGAAATGGAATCCGAAAATATCGGATTTTGGGCTTGCAAAACTATTGGGATCTGAGAAAAGCTATGTTACTACTAGAGTGATGGGAACATTTGGGTATATTCTTTCTGACCTTTGTTAAATGATTTTACTTCAAGTAACTAGTTGAAAATACTATTACCATTTCTGACAAGTTTGGTTTGCTTATTTACTAGATATGTCTCACCCGAGTATGCAAGTACTGGCATGCTTAATGAAGGAAATGATGTATACAGTTATGGAGTTCTACTCATGGAAATGATCACTGGAAGGATCCCCGTAGATTATTCGAGACCACCTGGAGAGGTTGAGAATGTGTTCTCTGAAATCGGACCGGAAGGATCACCTTATACGATGTCTTACATATCTCCAAAATATTTTGATGTTTAATTTTAATTTGATCTCCCTTTCCCAATGTCAGGTGAATTTGATTGATTGGGTAAAAGGAATGATAACAAGTCGTCGTGGTGAAGAGTTGGTTGACCCCTCTATTGATGTTCATCCTCCCCCAAGAGTTTTGAAGAGAATGCTACTCGTTTGCCTTCGTTGTGTAGATTTGGACGCCAACAAGCGCCCAAAGATGGGACAGATTGTACACATGCTTGAGGCAGATGAATTTCCTTACCTTACTGTGAGCTTTGCCAACTCTCTGACCGTACATAAGAAATAAGCTCTAGTGATAGCTCTTACTATCCTGGTTAATCAGTAATAATAGTAGAAACGGATTACTTTCATAATGTGTCGAAATAACAATCAGGATTAGACAGGTTAGATGTAATAATCAAGATTACCTCATTGTTGGAATCATAACTAGTTCTTTTCATATGTGCAGGAACACTTATTTTCCTGCTCTCGAACATATTAGAGAGCTTTAATATTTGACAAGAGATAGTGTTTCACTGTGGTTCTATATATAGGATTCCATTCTCTTTTAATCCTGTAGTCCTGTGTCCCATAGCTTCCAAATATTTGGATGTAGTCTTGTGAAGGTGCTGTCCCTTAACTGGCTTTTGTAGATTAACTTAATTTATTTGGTTGCTAATTAATGATAGTAGCATCACCTGAACCAGAATTGCCCTCTTAATCTCAGGTGCAGCGTTGCTTCCCTTAAACCCTGCTATATCAATCGTAGTTGATCTATTCATTTGCTTCGGCGCATAATGGGTTTTTTGTTTATCATTATGACAACTTCATAAAATCGTATCTTCTTACATCTTATCTTATTAGGGTCCTCGACTCACTGGTTGAAAACCGTCCCCACAGGCACAAACAACTGCTGGCTGTAGGATTCCATTACCATAAAAGTGGTCAATGAGGATGGAAGAAAGACAAAGGCGAGAACGAGGAGGAGTCGTGGTTTGCGCAGCTTCTATTGTGTTGGCAAGTTTTCATATCAGTTTAGCCCCGTCTAAAATATTATATAGAATTGGATTTTTTTGCATATAAGCTATGATTATGAGGTTGTAAATAACATTCAGTTGCAACTTATATGTTTTTCGGATAATTTTCATTTGACTTTATGTATGTAAATAACTATGGTTGAAATACATATGTTAGTTTAGTCACCAGTTTCCTTATTTCTTTAGAAAATGACATATATCTTGATTTATTATCTTCCCCTGTGACTTATATGAGAAACATGATATTTTTTCATTAAGAATATATATATATATGCATTTACATGCAGACTTGCAGACGTCAAATCTAATTGCATAGGGAGAAAAATGTGAGTTCTCCTCTAAATCAGATGCAAACGATGTACATAAAATGATAAAATTTAAGATTTAAAAGTTTCAGTCGGATACATAATTGCGTCAAAAAGATAACATACCCGCTCAAAAATAATCAAGGTCACTACAATTTAAAATATATTAAATTAAGATGCGACAACCAACAAATTACTCCACAATTTATTAAGCTCCACTTGGCTAGATTGATGGAATGAAGAGTGACTATTTATTGAATGATTAATCATTACACTTTATGGGATATTAAATAAAATAGCATAGATTTTTGGTTTTGGATTCTTCACAGCCACAGGGAATGCCTCAAGTCCGGAAAAGTTGTCTGATTTTCACATTTTAAATTTTTCATTAAGTTTTATCTTATAGTTACACGCATCATCAATTATGGACATATGATGCCCCGGTAAGCCAGGAGGGCAGGGCTACGAATGCCCTGGAGTGGTAGGGCCGTATTAAGGTAGCCTAATAGCCTCAGGAGCCCGGAAAACCAGATCTGCAGGACTTATATAAGGCCCGTGTTTTAGGGGCATGATCCCCACGATTATCATCAACCCAAGCTTTTCGGGTTCATCGTACGTGACAGGCAAACATGGACAACTACCACACCCACGATCCAGATCGTGACCACTACCCTGGAATTGCGGAGTGATACTCTCACTCCAAGGCCTTTAAATACCTAGTCACAGATATTTGTAGGGGTATGTTCACCTAAACTTTTAAAAACACTATACTCATTTTCTCTAAAAAGCCCACTCTATTTCTAAGTCTAACTTAAGCATCGGAGTGGCCCCGCCGGAACTTCCTTCGGCGTCCCACTTACGTGCTTTTTATTCCCTTCCTTGGTGTGCAGATCATCTTGATTAAGGAAGGGCAGCTTATATATTACTTCCATTAGCCCGGTCACCACTCAGGCCCACAACACTACCCTGATAGCCCGGGCCCTGGTTTCACAACCATCATCAACATACATAATTTTTTTTGATATTTCCGATTAAATTTTCTTGTTCGTAACAATTATGATTTCGTCACACTAAAATTTTCACAATTTGATTCAAGCTTCTCTACCACATAGTATACGGTTTTTCATACAAAAATGTAATAAATATTTATCCCTCAAAAATATCATTCGATTCTAGCTTAAGCTTTCAAACCAATCGAATATTTTATAAAGTTATATAAATTATTTTGACACCATGTCACAACCCTCCATTGTCGTCCAGCGGTTAGGATATCTGGCTTTCACCCAGGAGACCCGGGTTCGATTCCCGGCAATGGAATTTTTTTGCTTCTCTACCAAAATAATAAAGAAGTTGTCGGTTGTGGAATTGAAGTGGGCAAAATGTGCATTTTTGTTCCAAATATTCGAGTTGCATTGATGTTTATTATGTTATGTTATCAATCCAACCCATAAACACGGAACCTTGACAAAAAATTCGATTAAACTTGAAAAAGATCTATATGTTTTCTGCAAGTATACGAGTGGACCTAAGTTTAGTTTCTATTCTAAATATATAGGTGTATCAGGTTCATTTTGGTATTGCTGACCCCTTCAAAACATGAAACAAGAATGAACCAAAGTTCCTTGAAAAGGAACAGAAGAACACAACAACATGTACAATCAATAAATATGTACGTGATATAGCGATGGGGCCGTCGTCTTCATACCCCGCTGGCACAGAGGACTCTTAACCCTTTAGCCTCCACAAGAACAAAGAAGTTATAAACTTCTGGTGAAAAGAACTGACCTCGTGGGGTGGCATACCAGAACCATTCTCTCGTGGCTGATTCCCAACCTAAGTTTCGCAATTGTACCACCGATTCTCGTCCATCTATACGAAGGAAAGATCAAGAAAGTCTTTTTGTGGAGGTTGGGAATTGGACAAGCCTCCTTGACCCCATCCTCTCTCCACTCGTTTCAAAGTTTTCATAGCTATTGCACTCCCATCATCTCTGTAAAATTCGAGTCATTAGATATTACAAGATATTCATGTGGCAGAAAACAATCCAATCCATAGCAAATTAGATGGCCAAATCAGTGCATAAATAACAATAAAAGAATAACATAAAGATAAGAAAACTTTGTGAAGCCATTGGAAAAAGTTCACACCTGTGTAGAAAAGTTCGCCAATCTCTCTCGCCATCTTTGCGTCGTCTCCCATTTTTAGGCTTCTTATCATTTCCGCGCACCTCGTTTTCCATCTTATCTGTTGAATCCATTGCCAGCATTTGCTCGGTCAATTTATTGGCCTGATGCTTATTTCCACTTTTAATCAGATGATCAATCACTGGCATGAATGATGCAGGATCAAATCTACACCCCCTCTGCACCATTTTGTTAAGAGTATCAATAGCACATTCTAAATTCCCATGCAAGCACAGTGTATCCATCAGTGCTTTGCAATGGAAACTGCTCAAATCAAGACACCTGCCAACTGCAGTTTCGATTAAGTTTTTAGCTTCCAGAACTTCCTCTCCGGCAAGTAGCTCATTGAACATTAGGCTGTAAAGAACTGTCACGTGACCATATAAACCAATGCCTATTTGAAATGCCTCCTGTGCTGGTCTGAATTCGCCGGCCCTGCAGAATGTTTTAATTAACATCTTAAAGGAATGTACGTCGGGTGTTATCTCTTTCTGCAGCATCTCGTCTAAAAGAGATGCAGTTTCTTCACTTTTTCCTCCTTCAGATAGACAATTAAGAACAAGGTTATAGGTGTAAACATTAGGACTAATGCCTTTTTCTTTCATCTCATCCAATAGCCCAAATATTTCGAATATTTGTTTCTTACTACTGAATCCCATAATCAAGGAATTGTAAGTTTGTAAGCTTTTGTCGCAACCCTTTCTCTCCATGTCTTTAAGAACCTGAAACGCAGATGATAGTTTCCCCCTCTTGCAAAGGTTATATAGAAAAATATCATAGATGATTGAATCCGGGTATAAATTTTTACCCAACATCTCTACAAACTTCTTTTTAGCTTCACCAAGCCGTCCATCCTTGCATAAACCATTTACGACAGTCGAATAACTGATCAAGTCAGGCAAGCATTTCTTCCTATTTTCGTCCACCAGGCCAATGTACGAATTGCCCAAAGCGCCAAGAGCAGCACTTCCATGATTCCACATTTCACTCACAATTTCAACTGCCTTGTCAACCTTCCCACTTTTGCATAAACCATCAATCACAATATTACAGCTCACAGTATCCAGTACATCACCTCTTTCGTTCATCTTTTGCAGTAACCTCTCAGCTTCTGCTGTTTTACCTTCTCCCCATAGGCTGTGCAACAGCATATTGCAAGTATAAGTATTTGGAAAACATCCATCCTTAATCATGTCTTGAAGGACTTTATTAGCCTCAAACGTCTTCCTCTTTTTACAATACCCTTGGAGCAGTGCGCTGTACGTGACTGTATCAGGGTAAACTCCCCGAGTAGTCATCAAACGCGTAAGGGCTCTTGCGTCAGCAAGCATGTCATTTTCACACAATCCATTAATCATGATATTATAAGAATAGGAATTAGGCTCTAGTCCATCGTCCTCCATTTCTCGCATAACTTTATGAGCCTCCAAAAGTTTCCCATTCCTTAACAAGCCCAACAGCCATGTGTTATAGCTCTGCGAATTTGAGAAAATACCATCCTTTTTCATGGACTCAACTAAAGAATTAGCCTCTTCCAACATCCCTTCCCTGCAAAAACTCTCCAACATCAAGTTATGAGTCACAACATTAGGTCTTGGCAGGCCGAATGTTTCATCTATTTGCATGTCCCGAAAAATCCTAGAGGCTTCCAAAACCTTCCCGGCCTTACAAAGGGCAGAGATCCTAATGTTAAAAGTCACAACATTTGGAGCAATATCATCTTCCTTCATCTTCTCCACCAATCTTTCAACCTCGTCACTCTTATCTTCCTTACAAAAGCCCGCAATTAACGTATTGTAAATCACTACATTAGGCAAGATACCCATTTTCTTCATCAAACCCAGAAGATCCAACCCTTTATACGGCAGCCCGAGCCTACAATACCCACGCACCAAAATTCCAAAACTGAACTCATTAGGCTCACAACCTTTGTCCGACATTCTGTCAAACAGCTCACGGGCATTCTCCAACCGACCCGAATCACACAGCCCAGATATAAGAAGATTGAAAGTATAAGTTTCCGGCTTTACCTTGGAAAAAATCAAATCTTTGTACAGCCACGACACATACTCGGAACAATCGTGTTGAAGTGAAGTTCTAATGAGCAAATTGTACAAGAATATGGAAGGCGGGCAGGCAAAAAAATGGGTTCGAATAGATTGAAAAAGATGCATAGCCTTGTCAATATGATCGGACTTGGCTAACATATGAACCAAGTAATACAAAACACGCTGCGGGACTGTATCAAAACGAAGAATGCGTTGGTGCAGAGCTTCGATTTCGGAGAACATTTTGGAGCGGATGAGAATGGGAGTGATGACAGGGAGGGAACGTTGGAAAGAAGAAAGATCATTCACGTTGTGGTCAATGAGAGTGCGCTTAAAAAGTAGCCATGCGAATCTGGGGCAGTTGGAGTTTTTCACCAGAGATTCTGCCAGCAGCTTTGCTTGCTCCATTTGCCGAGCCAGAATGCTATTTCATTGATTCATCATAGATTTGATATTCTGAAACAGAATTGGCCATTTGAGTTTTGTCTTGAATTTTGAAAGGCCTTGTGAACTGAGCTGAATCAATCAATCTATGAAATAAAAGACAAGAGCTCATGCATGCATTAACGATGAGCTCATGTATACATATTTGATATTTCCGGTGCATAATGTATTATTAAATTGAATAAATTAAAATTTGGAATCGATTGTAATTGCAGTACCTAAAACAAATGCAAAATAAAAGATCATATTATTTAAAATAATTATCAGCTCGAACTATTGAGTTTTAGTTTTACAAAGGAAGTTTTTTTTTAAAAAAAAAAAAAAAAATTGATGAAGAAACGAAGCAAAAGAGGTTATCATAATCCATATTGGATTTTACGAGGTGAAAGAAAGAGTTGTCTACAAAATAAAGAGATGGAGAAGAAAAGGCGGAAAGAAGAACGCGAGGCTCTAAGCTGGATAAAAAAGTTAAAGCTCATCAACGTTATCATCGAATCACATGCGCTCATAGTGATCAATGCCATCCATTCTGTGATGGATGTTTCAAGCATAGGCCTTTTGGCGGAAGATTGTAAATTCCTTTTATCAGAACTAGCTAGGTCGACTGGTTCTTCGACTGATCGTGACCGACGGGTTCTTAATCTGTCGTCCTTTGTATTTCCTCCGGTTTGATTTTATAAAATTTGCCTTCGAAAAAAAAAGAGTAGATACGTGAAAGATGGGGAGAAAAAGAAGAATAAAAAATCAAAATTGGATTTTATGAGTGATTATGCTAGTTTTACGTAAAGCAACAAAGATGTTGATGCTAAGAAGATAATCACGCAGGAAATCATGTTTAGTTTCTTCTTTCGGTACGAATCATCAAACTTTTCCAATGACATAAAAATGATGCACTCAAAAGAAATCTTAGAACATAAAATGAGAATTATTAGCCATAAACGAGTCGAATAAAGTCCGTTCGACATCCAAACCGCAACCCAATTTGCCAAGTTCATGATCTATCAAGTATTCATTCAGAAACAGAACGAGAACACAATTTTTCCTCTTAATTTCAAGAGAATGTCATTAAATAAAAAATTATAAGAAACCTATAATCACACTGTGTGCTGGTAAATTATCCGCCAAGGGTAAAGATGGAAGTAAATCTAGACCGCAAAATTATGTAATCGAACAACAAAACCCTTGAACTACAAGGTAACTGAAGCCAAATCTTGACCACAAACACTGGATGGGGGTCGGTTGGGGTTTATCCACTGGCAACAATTTCATGTACAGCATCGCTGACAATCTCGTTCTCAGATCTCACTGCCAGCTTCATAGCTACCTCTTTAGCTCCATCAATTCCAAAAGACAATCGCACAAGCACCTTCACATTACCGATGTATACACCTGATAATAAACAAGTATGTGATCTTGAGTTGCTCGGAACTGTCTCTGTTCCCTGTAACAAGAAATCAACAAAAATGCATTCAGTTTCTTACAACTTACAAGTAAAAGACGTATTACCTGGCTGGGGGGTTTGTGTTCCCACGGAAAATAAAAATCATTCCACACAGAATGTGAACATATTGTAATTTCTTTTAGAATCTGCTAGTGAAATCAGGAATTTCGTTGAATTAATCCTAGTCGCTACAAGAATAAAAGAATCATATAAGCTACCAACCTCGCAGGGCTGCATGCCAAGAAGATTGATGACAGCATTAACAGCTTCTGCCAGGCTTTCCCTAGGCCCAAGACCGTACTCATCTACACGCTCAAAATCAGGGCCGAGGGTTTCCCAGGCATTTTTGAAGTTGGAGACACCAACTTTAAGGATATAATCCGCAGCAGCAACTTCAAAATCCTCTAGTTGGTATTCATCTTCTACACCATCATCTTCAGCCTCACCGGTTGAGGGATCGACCTAACAAAATTTAAGAGAAATCAGTTAACAGAATAATCACTGCAATGATATGATTACAACTGGTATATTTCCCTACCTCGAGGGGGCACAAAAAAGCATAATGATTCAAAGAATTATACTAGAAATGTACATTTTTTATCTACTCAAAACTATCCTCTGCAAGGTCCGATGTAAAAAGTATTTAGTGTACATATTATCGACGAATGCAAAATTTCCAACTGATAATGTAAATTTTTTTCAAGCCAAACCATTGAACCAATAAACAGCATTTCAAGACAGAATAACAATTTTCACTCATGCCACAAGTCCATCTGGATGCAACTGGTAGTGCATGTCAAGAACAAAAGACTGTTGAAATGCAAACATTCTGTCAAAGTTGAACCAGATTACAGAACAAGTACCTCTTTGACAATAAATCTCAACGAGTTTGAGAATTTTCCAACTGCAGGGACACCTTCAGGTTTTTCAAATGCCACAAATGTCTGTGCTGGTGTATCATATGGTAGAGATCTTAAAGGCTTGGATCCTACTTCCGAAAACTCTTCGGCTTCACAAGCATCAACAAGCACAGTCACCTAGCATAAGAAAAATAAAGAATTCGTGATTGGAGGTCCAAAGGACAAAATAAACAAATATTTGTGAAAACAGGGTCCATACGTTTTCAAGTAGCTGTTCAGGAATTGTATTTGTGCAGTTGTACTGGAATACCACGTGGCGGTCAAATATGTGCTTGACAACATTAACTGCATACTCCGTCTCAGCTTCTGTAAGCTCCACTGGTGCTGATGACTGACCCCAGGATATACAAATTTATTGAGAGCTCAAGTAAGTAGTCAGAAATTATGGAAATCAACTAGAAATGATACAGAAATTTCAAATACAAAGAAACACAACCTTGAAAAGATTTCCAAAATTTCTAAATTCAGGGATAGAAGATAGGAGCTTCTCAAAAGCATCAGCTGCAGAGGAAGGTGTGGCAGGTGGTGCACCCAAACCACTAGGCTTTTTGCCTGGGGCTTTCTTTTCTGCAAGAGGCTGAGATTTAACCTCTTTTGGTACAGACTGGATATCGAAGGGCTCTTCGGTGGGATCCTGTATCTGTCCAAATGAACAAATGAGTCTCAAGCATACAATAAGTAAAACAAACCCAGAAAGCATACCACTAAAACAAGCAACAATTTAGTATCTAAACTTACATAGTTTTTCAAACTTGTCTCCATGTTGGTCAGTGGTACCTCAAGGGAGCCAAATAAAAATTCCTTCATGTCCTTGGCAGTCTCAGTAACCGAACCATCACCAAGGGTACTCAAGTACAGAGTGGCTCTATCACGAACCTATAAGATAGCAAAACATGAGGATAGCTTCAGAAAGCAGACTGACATATGAGGCGAAGGTGCACTGGTGCAGTAAAGCACCAGCTACATTGAACTGTCTACAACATTGGAGGATGACCATTAGATCTTTTTTCCAGCTAAATTCTCTTCAATTTGTCGATAACTATACCCATGACTTAAATAGTCTTCAATTTGTCTATAACTAAACCCATGACACATAGGCAAACATAACCAAACTAAAGGGTAAATGAGCATCATACTCAAGCACGACCAAAATTTGAAAGAAAAAAAGAAAAAATGTTAACTAAAAGGATAGGAAAACATCGGAGAGCTCAAGAAAGAAAGTGGAACAAGTTCCGTAAGAAGGTATGCCATCCAACTGGCCAGCGCCCAGCAGCAAACAGATTTTCAATATTCAGGAGGCCCCCAAAAGCTAAAATCATGTTACTGGTGACGGTAAAACTGCAAAGTGTTTTTCTACCAGAATACTCCCATTTGAATGCAGAAAATAGTTATATTAGAATCAGCACATAAAATTAAAACCTCAACATTTCCCAATATTAATGTATCATGAAATACTGAATATCGGTTCAAGAATGAAACAAAACTAGTTACAAGATTCAGAGGGAAATAAAACTGACCTCGTCGTCATTGTCAAATAGGCAACGCTTCAACAAAACAAATATTCGGGGCTGCAGCAAGAGTAAATGGTTTTTTTCCAGTTAATCACTTATATTCTTAACAATATACTAAAGGAGAGACAATTTAGAGATTAAACTTACTTTCAATGAGTCGACCATGGCACCAAATTTTGCCAATGTGCTAACAGCACTGGCACGGACAGTTGCATTCTCAAGTATCACTCTGTTGTAAATATAGCGGATATATTTACCAGGATCAGAAGTTTTGGGTCCCTCATTCCCAAGAAAGTGCAGTATCTAATTCAACATCAAAACAATAAAAAATCAACTGATGGTTATCCAAATAAGATGGCTGTGAAGAAGGGATGAATGAATATTCTAAGAAGATAAATTCGACCTGGGTGGAAAGATAAGTGAATTCACAGTCCTCAATGAACTCACACAAGTGCAATAGTCCACTTTCTTTGGCATCTGGAATATCTCTGATCAAAATCACAATTGAATCAACAATTGCCTTTTTGTACTCGAATCCACCCTCTTCTCTCAAAATGTTGCTCAAGAAATTCATCCTAAGTAAATCCAGATGATTACACATAATTAGTGAAATTTGTACTCAAACAATATTAAAAAGAAAAGAAACATCCAGAAGACAAGGAACATGTATATCTATTAATCACATATTCCAGGGAAACTATACAATCACGCACAATGATCTGTACTTGAGGGGGAACTTCAGACACAGGGATCGAATAGCATCTACCACAACAATCTTGAATTCATCAGCGATATCAGACATAAAGGTGGTGATCTGCTTCATCAAGCGTTCAACGCTAGATTCATTGCCTGTTTTCAGTAGAGTGGTGATGGCAAGTGTTGCTATACTTCTATTCTGGTCTGAAATCAAGCTTTCCATGTCAATGTTACAATTTGTCACAGCCATAGGATGTGTCATTGCCACCTGCCGTAGTTTCAAGCTTATATTAGATGAAAATAGTTAATTCCTTCTTTAAAGAAGACAGGCAGCATGCATCCAATACGGAGAATATAGAGGTGAAAGCAAGGAGAGAATGGCAGACCATCATCAACTCATGCATAACTAAGAAATCAATTACTGGTGAAAAAACGACATATTATAATCCTTGTATAGATTCAAACCTTATTCAAAGTTCGGACAGCAGCAAACCTAAGCACAGGCTTTGAAGAACTTAAGAAAAGCTGTAAAACGGTTATGGCAGGAGTCAACTCTCGGGTAGTCACATTGCTCAACTCTGTGATTGCCCTAGCTGCCTCAAGGATAACCATTTCAGCTTTATGACGAAGACAGCCCTCAAGATAGTCATAAAACGGGCGGTCTCCTGTTTGAGTGTTTACACCTGTCTCTCTGATGACCTACATATATCATTGAAGCAAATGTTCACCTGATACTGAAATGAATGTCCAATGAAACCAAGAAATCAAGGCGATTAAGAACAATATCATAGTAAAAATCACCTGAGTAGTATAACGAATCAGAAGACATTGAGCTAAAGGAGAACGAACAGTGCCCTTGGTCAAACTGGTAACCAACTTGCTGACAGCCAGTCGATCATTTTGCCGAATCTGCAATTCAATAACAGACATGTCAATCCACTTGAATCACACTGAGACCACTTCCACATTGAAAAAACTCCACAAAACAATGACCCCATGAACCAAGAATAATCAGTCAGTTGAATAATTTCCGAGCAAGATTATTCACTCTTATAAATTGATAAACAAATCTATAATATATATAAAAAAAGAACAATGTTTTTGGGTGACTATGCACAAAGTAACTGAATTTTATTAATTATTTTCCCTTTTCATAGGAGGTAATAAAGGAACGACAAGAATTAATCGTGGACGTGATTCATGCTTTTGAGACAGATTAACTTTTGAATGCTATGCCCATCATTACAGAGAGAAGATGAAACATTAGAAGCTAATTTGATCTTACTCCTGATTAAATTAGAAAATGAAGCCAAACAAACTGCTAAGCAAATTTTACATGGGGCCATTTATCCAGAAAACCAAAACTTCATAATTCAAATTTTAGCTCCCAGCTCAAAATCCGTAGTGTTTACAAGTAGTTCTGCAAATTTTTCTAATTATAAGATCTGGAATAGTATCACTGTCCCGCAACATGGTCCAGGCAAAAGAAAAGGTTAATAATGGTAATAGAACTATCCAAACAGATGCTAATGAACGGCAAAACAAGTACCTGGTGGAGCAAAGCGAGTGCATGGAATTGCACAAGTGCAGCTCGTGATTGAACAGCTTCTTGCACTTCATTACTCCATCTTTTCACTATTTCTGGGGTTGTCTGTTATAAATATTTCAAATTATTTAATGCTGAAATCTTCAATTACCATAGATTGGTATGATTCCCAAACATCTTGTACCTGTAACAGATGAATACCACTAGCAAGAGCGGCACTGGCAACCACAGGATTTTTATCAACAATGGCCTGCTTTAGGTATCTTTCAATTTGTGTCAAAAGCGTTCCATCAGTAATACGACATAAGACGCGGATAGCATTTGCTCGATACATATCAGTTCGGCTATTCATATCCTTCATTAGGGAGCTCGTGACGATGATAACCTTTTATCATAAAAATATCAAGTTCATTTTCTCCCACATTGAAAGTATGGATTGATCTAAAGAAACCAAATATAAAAAAATAAAATAAAATAAAATAAAGGAAGGTGACAAATGAGACATGATTTACCTCATCTGAAGAGGGTGAAATCTCCTTTATCATCAGATATACCATTCTTCTCAAGCCATTATCTTTAGACTGAAACAGCTTTGTTACTGCAAAGAAAACTTCTGTGGCTTCGATCTACAAGTCAAATTAAGCACAAAATCCATCAGGATTCACTTTGAGTAATGAGATCTTGTGGGGATCTCAGGTTGTTTTCCAGACATGCATTTACATTTCTTTCAGCAGAAAGCCTATGTCCTAGTACTGTTTTGTTTATAGCAGGAGTGACTTGAGGAACATATCCATTACTGTATTTGGTATCTATTTTGAAATGGGTCTAATCTGACTAGTATGATGGTTCTTTTTTGGCTTAATTCCCATATTCTACTACTATTATTTTTAGTAATTGACTACTAAATGAAAAGCACCATCAAACTATATATTTGCTAATCCAAATTAAATTTCAATCAGATTGCAAGCTAAATATGGAAAGGACCTAGGGCCCCACATTATATGCCTGTGAGGTAGAGAGAAAGAGAGATATAGGTTCTCACCTTTGTGAATGTCTCACCTTGATTGAGAAGATATAGAAGCTTCGTTATGACCTGAGAAGTCAAAAAAGTTCAAAGAACTATTTATTTACAAAAGATACACAACAGTAAAAAAAAATCACAAATTTTGTGTCAAACTTTTTGAGTTTAAATGATGAAAATCATTGGCTGGGTTTTCAAGGAAAATATACAGTACAACTCATGCAATCATATACACTAGATACATTTATTATTTATGCTTTAGACATTTCAAATCATTCTTTTTCATACTGATTAGCCAAATGTAAAATTTTTACATAACTACCTTACACAGCATGACTGAATGTACAACAGATCAGAACTATATTCAACCCTTTGCCCTTTCCTTTTCATCAACAAAATCCCAGAGCATAAAAGTGTTGAATTGACTGAAATTACAATTAATAGTACCTGCGAACATCTCCTAGCATCCAGCTGAGGTTCGTTGAAAACCCTAGCTTCCTGTAATACTGCACCCTTCTCAATCCCCAAAAACGGAGAGTACTCCACTGGGTGTACAACAAATTCAATATTACAACATGAATCAGGCTATCCCGTCAACATACGATTTATCAGATAAAACCTCAATAAAAAAATCACATCTCCTCTAATTTAAATGATCCAGTAAAAACCGAATCAATGATATAATGCTACAATTACTTCCTATTTATCATCCGATTTAACCAACAGTTAACATTAACAATGTGCAAACCTAATACAAGTTCCTCACTCCAAAGATTAGTACTTTAGACTAAATCACGCGAAATCCAGCCTCTACCACGGGACTAAAGATCCGTAACTGAAAATCGAATCGCACACTAATAGATCACTCGATCTAATTCTCTAGTGTTCTAATCAGTCATACACCATCCACTCCGTAATCTCCAATTCCCACACAACAGCAGATCTGAAATCGACTTTAAATCAGGTGAAGATAAATGAGAACTGAAATTGTATTTCAATCATTGGAAAATTTTCACCGTTGAAACGAAATTAAGAACATATATCGAATCGAGAATTCTCAAATGCACCTTCGTCGTCGCGATCATCGTCTTTCTTCACGAGCGGCTGCGCCATTGTACAGAGATCTTTGCGTTTCCAAGCGAAAATACTTGGACAAAATTGATTGCTCTGTTAGCTACTATTACATATACGGATGTTAGGGGGAAGAGGAAGATTGCTTTGATCTCAAAATGGAGTCATTTCATGTTTTATTGCAAGAGCAGTGAGAGAATTATCCGACGGTCCACATTGGGTGAAGCATGTGGGATCTTACACAATTCGCTCAACATTGACCGTCGGATCTGATTACCGACTTGAGTGAGTTGTCCCGTTTGGGAGAGAGAAGGGAGTAAATGTGGTGCAATGGGCCAAGTCAAATGGGTTTACTGTAAAATTTAATTGATAAACAAATTATTGTAAATAACTTAATTAATTAATGAGTAAAAAATAATTTGAAATATGAATTTTTTTATTAAATAGAACATTTGTATATAAGTTTTTTAATTAGTATCTCAATCGGTACATCATGTCAAATTAGGTTAGTTTCTGATAAAATTTAACCAAAATATTATTATTAAGTTCAACTATACACATAAATCATTTCAAAGTTATTTTATTGAATACAATTGTGATTAATAAATATCATGTTCTTTAGTATATACACATAAAAAAATATATATCTCAACGTTTCTTCAAAATATATATATATATAAATATATATATATATATATATATATATATATATATATATCTCAACGTATATATTTTTTACTTAGATATAATATATATTTAAAATATTTTATAAATATACTGATAAAATGATTTTATTTTTTATTATATTTTATTATCGTATTATGATTATAGGTAGTATAATCACAACTCGACAAATAATTAAATATTCATCTGATTTTTTAATATATAGATACTTTAAATTATTTTTTAACATGAATATTATTATTATTTTATAATGGATTGTGTAGTTATATAAAAGTAATTTTGTGCATAAATATAACATATGTTGTTTAATATTTTATATTTGGATACAAAATTTAATTTTAATTTTAATCCTATAAATTTATCTTTTTATATCAAACTCAATATTCATACAATTAAAAAAATAGGTCATGGTTTAAAAAAAGGGGGAAAAAAAGGGTTAATGGACATGGCCAATGAAATAAAATGAAAAACTAAATATAAACGACATTAATCTATTTTAAATTCCATTGTCTAAAATTAAAATTGTTTCGATTCGTTAAATGTTTCAAACGTATTCAATAAATAAAATCAACCATATTCCTTGAGACCATAACCTTGTAGGCATGTCAAATGTCAATAATAAAAAAAAAAAAATAAAAAAAAAAAAAAAAAAAAAACTTAAAAAATGTCATTGAACAGTACATTGATTATTAATACCAAGTTTCTACATGGGATATAAAACAGAACTTGTTTACAACTTGGAGCAAAATCCCATAATTCTGTATATTTCTCTCCACTCCACAAATTATGCCTTGATGAAGCTTACCAATTCATGTACCTGGAAAGAAAAAAATACAAATACAATTGATGAATCCTTATATTTATCAAACAGACTTGCTCTGTTACAAGTTCCCAGTATCTTTCTTCCCTTTCTTTCCAAAAATCTGGAGGGATCAAGTTATATAGCTCCCAATCCAGTTTGGGAAACACGGGCTGTAGTTACACGCAGTTCTCCGTGTACAAAAAATTATTAGAATCGACGGTGAAGTAATGACAGCAGATATCGAACGCTAACGAAAACTGATGGCAAAACAATAGAAATTCACTGATAGTTGCATAACTGAATAACAGTTAAGAGATTTAAAATAAATGATTTTGTTTTCTATTTGCAATCAAGAATATTATAGCACATGGTACATCTATATGTGAAACATAAGCTTTAAAAAAACTCCAACACAGGACAAATTAAATACCAAAGTGTACAGCATACCATAGTTTTGATGCAGCATAGTGAACCTGTGAATTGCTTTTATGAGGGAGCCGAATTTCATGGACTTCACTGGGCCCATGTACCTGCAGAAGGACCCAAAGTCCATTATTCCCCAGTCGGGATTTGCTTCGTTCATGTCCAACTGAACAATGTAATAAGATACCATGACGAGTGATGCAAATTTCCTTTTATAGTTTTGCAAGCAATGAGGTGGATTGTAAACAAATCGGCTTGAAGGTCAATGCAGGTGTCAGCAAAGCATTAAACAAATTAGCCCTTTTAATTTTTTTAGCAAAAACTCAGCAAAATGGTGAGCACAGTAAGCAAATGTTACAATATCACATGGGACACTCTCAGAAACTTTCTTGGGAGATGCCAGGTTATAAGAAGGCTAGATATATAAAATTGACAGACAAATGTTTTGATAACTCATGGTAAACTTTATGCAATATTTGTCATGCTTTCTTGATTGCTGCCATTCAACAAAGCATGAAGTATATACTCACACAATCTCAGTATAACGAATTCTCCAAGCCGGAAACCCCAGGTGGCATCTCGCAGGCCCATAAATCAACATGAGATCAGGTTCCGAGCCTCCATAACCTGATTTCACAAATAAACGATTTTGTAAACTAGAAACTTATTAAAAATACCAATACCAGATTCTATAATAGCAAAGAATAAAAACAAACATATGAAATTAATGGAAAGCGAAAAAGGCAAAAACAAAAACTACCTATTGCTCCAAGAGCGTCATTCATGTCCGACTCTGTTAAATGCTTCTCTTTAGAAACACTCAAATAGTGCTTCTCCAACAGAAAGTTAGCTGCTTTGGTCACTGCAAGTTTCCCATCAGAAAAAGAAATCACTTCCAAACTCATTTGTTTCTGCTCAAGAAGGGGTTTGCTTGTGGATTCCTGGAGAAAAGAGACATTTTAGAAACACAACGGTATATAAAATATAGACACTCTGTGATGCTTCCAAAAGAAAAATATTATATAACTACATATGCATTAATATTATCGAGTAAAGTGGTTGACCCGCAATGTTAGGTGACATGTCTGAATAGGAAATATTGTTTCCATGTCATGCTTTGCAACAAACATTGCAACAATTGCCATCCAATCATGTGATGTTCTGGAGACAATAAGTACCAAAAATAACAATTTCCAGTGCTGACAAGACTCGGATTTCATTTCAGTAAATGTAATCAAAGACATTTGAATTCCAAACTCAGTAAAGTTCAATGTGAAATAATTTACAGCCTTCAATTTAAATTTCATTTCAGGAAACAGAATGAAACCTTAGATATTTTTTCGCTTTCCAACAATAACAAGAGAGCTTCTTTGAAATGCTTCAGCACTCCTACAGTGAAGAACACAATCGTAAATTACCAATATGGCTAAAATCTCGAAATCAAACCAAAAATAACAGGCAACAGGCAACTGCCCCTTTTATACCTTCCCTGTCATAGAGACATACATTTTTCACTCCATTGTCTGCAAGCCACCGCAATAGATCAAGAACTTTGATTGTCTGAAGAGCCTCTTTGCTGTCAAAAACAACTGCCAGATTCTGAACTTTACTAATATCACAAGCTTTGTACCTCGTCAATGCGCCGGTAGAGATGAGACAACTCTCGATGCCATTCGCCAAACCCAGTATAAAGTACCATAAACTAATAAGAAAATGTGTGATGTGCCACAATAAACACAGCCAGGGATCACGAATCTGTAAGAATATTAGACCAATTAATGTCTACAAAAATTTAGAAATATGCATCACAGTACCCTATATCATTTCTGCATAAACCAACATTGGCAAGGGGGTTATCGTTTGCTCCTCAACTTAAAATAATGTCAATTTCGGCATACCGAGAGCACTATAAACATATGTTATTCCCAAAGCTTAGTCACTCCAAAATGAAACTCACGGTTCTGTACCTGCATGTTAGCTTATCCTAACATAATACAACAATCCATTTCATGGACTTTGATAGGCAATACAGTGAGGGCTACAAATATAAATAAGTAGTTTTTCAGAAACTTCACATTTCACATATCAACAACTCACTGCATAGCCTATACCAATCTTCTTGTTTTCACCCTTGACTTTACACGTAACTGATGGGTATGTGAAAAACCACTTTTTCCCAAGAGCTTGAGCTTAAGGAAGATGTATTCAGCCAAAAATTGGGGTACATTTTGGGAAAATTAAAACTGCCATTAAGAGAAGAAGATGAAAGGGAGTTTCATCAAAATTCTAGTAGAATAGAGGTTGAGGTTTTCATCATGGTAATAACATTATAAAGTTATAAGCTGGAGACGGATTGTGCTATGTAGATTAAAAACCAAGGTGTACATGTGCATGTTCATCGGATACAAGACAACAAAAAACCACCCAAAACCAACTGACAACAAAAAACCACCCAAAACCAACTTAAAATATACGAGCTTTTGCATACTAAAGATTTTGCAGCAGATGCCCATTTTTTTACCAAATACTCGAAATCATGAACGGTGACACCAATAATAAGCGACTTTCAACAATTTAGTTAGTGTTTGAGAGCACTTCTCAGTTTTTTCTTGACAAAATTTCAAAATTTTGTGAAGGAAAAGTTGAGAAACACTCCAAAACACTACCTTATCAAATACTTCTCAAACTCGGCGAGAAAACACTAATATTGAAAGAATCAAAATGAAAAGGCGTAAACATGCACTCACCGACCGGACCCACGAGGAAACCTTCTGGATTTCATCTCCAAAATCCAATACACTGCAAATGCAAACCAAATTAACGTAACCCAGAACAATACCAGAATAAACAAGGCAAACTCCATGCCATAATGAGGCGTAACAAGAAATAAATTAACAAAAACAACATCCACTAACGTTGATTCAATCCAGCGTAAGAACATAATGAGGCGAATGAAGTCGAAATCCAGCCTATACGATTGCTGAAAAAGATCAACATCAAACGGGCTAGGAACCCATGAATCAAAGCCAGTCAGCGCCATTTCCTCTTACACTTGACAAGTGCTGAATGAATAGCAGATAAAACAAACGTTGCGATGGATTTGGAGGGTAAAAACATACCATTTATGTGGTGTAGGCAGCAAATCCAGCGAGAAGAGGTGGGTTTACGTGTTGTGACATCTTCTTGGAACAATGTTACCCTGCATGATTCTAATCCCACACACAATGGGAATTGGAGCCGTGTGTCGTCTCAGCGTAAATTGCCAAACAGATCCCAACATATTCTAACAATGACTCGATCACGATTTATAATAACTTATTAATACCAAGAATCATAGATATTCAATTCTATATTCCTAGAACTTCTAAAAATGATACAAAATTCAAGGTTAAATATTGGATTTAATAAATAAATTATTATAAGTTGATATAATCATAGGAGGAAATACACATTGATAAGATGTGATTGTTAGATTTAAATTATATGATATGCTTATTATCACAAGCTATACGTACGTTTTCGAAACTCGGTAGATGATGTATATAAGATCATATATGAAATCAAATCATTTATTTAAGATAATTATCAATTGTACTTATCAATATCAATATCAATATTAGAAATTAAAAACACCAACACTGAATCGAAGATAAATAATGAACATATCTATATTTATGAAATCTAAATGAGTATGAGTATTAAAAAGCTTCAAGTTGTTTAATCTATAATTTAGTATTAATTTATTATCAATAGCATATGAAATTATTTACTAAAAATCTTACAAAATGAAATTATATCGATAGAAATTAATTATTTATCTTCAATTCGATATCGAGATTATATGCTCATTATGTCCAAGCTGTATTAATTCAATCTCGATCGAAGATAAATAACGAGCATATCTATATTCTATATCTTAGACAAAATGTTTTAGATTGCGTGTATAATATATATATCTACATGACTATACTACAAACTAAATCAACTAAACATTTTTTTTCGAAAAAAAATAAAAATAAAAATGAACTGCAAGTCTGCAATTTGTGTAAAAGTTTTAGCAAATTCAAATCGAAAAATTAATTATAAGCATGTTTTGATCATATGTCTGAAGATATATTTAATTTTAAATTAAATTAAATAAAACATCTGAAATCAAGGGGGAGATGGAATTTTAAAAGACGACCGGTACAACTTGGTGTTTATCTTTATCTCAAATCAACGTAGACTGAGTCAACCAAAATCTCTATAACATCATAAATTTCTCTATCTCAGAACTCCATGTATTTTACCGCCATTTTCCCAATGTTTACCACTCATTCTCATCTTCTTCTACCCAACTCTTCTTTCTGTCTATTATTATAATTATAATTATAATAATAATCTATAGAAATATTATGAAGAATGGAGACGATCATATCGATAAGAAGAGAAAGATCAACGATCATAGCTCCGGCCTCTTCGAGACCGAAGAGGACACGGATAACCTGTTAAATCTTTCTTTGTCCCTTATTAACCCTTCCACCGTTTCGACGCCGGATCCGTCCCCGTCTCTGTCTCCGTCCCCGCCTCTATCTCCGACGTTTGTGCCGGTTCATCAAAGCCCAGTTCTCAACCCTCAAAGAATATTCTATCCCCGTCCAGCACCATTTTGTCAGCAATTCTTTTCGATCCCGGCCCTCGGCTCTCCACGACAGTCTCCGCTGCCGTCGGCGATTTATACACAGCAAACTCCGCCTGCATCGTCACCGGTTTATCAAATCCAATTCGCCACGGCAACCCTCAACCCTCCAATACTCCCTCTACAACCATCTTCATCTCCTCTGCCGCCACAGCAACTCTCTCAAGAACCTTCTGGAAACGGACATGGCAACCCACAGCCGCCACGCTCTAGGCGTAACCCTACCCAACTCCCACGAGGAGGAAAGAGCATCGAGATATCGCCGCCGTACCCTTGGGCAACGAACCGCCGTGCCACAGTGCTCAGCCTCCGAGACCTACTCTCCAGCCAGATCCACACCATAGCCGGCAACGTCCAATGCAAGAGATGCGAGAGAAACTACGAGATGGGGTTCGACTTGCGGCAGAAATCATTCGAAATCTTCCAATATATCATCGAAAACAAGAGCCAAATGTACGACCGAGCCCCTAGTGCTTGGATGAGTCCTGCATTGCCTACATGCAAATACTGTGGGAAAGAAAATAGCGTGAAACCTATCATTTCCGACAAGAAAAAGACAGTCAATTGGCTTTTCTTGCTTCTGGGCCAAATGCTGGGTTTCTGCACGTTAGGCCAACTCAAATATTTCTGCAAACACACCAAGAATCATCGTACAGGTTCTAAAGATCGAGTGCTCTATCTGACCTACATGGGATTGTGCAAACAGCTCGATCCCAACGGCCCTTTCGATCGATAATACAAATTTTTTGGTCATGATTTTATGCTGCCGCATGCAAGCATGTGGGTGATATCTACAGGTGATGGTTGTATCACTCTAGGTGTACATAAATATATTGAACTCGAAGTAGCTCATGCAATCATTTGGTTTTCTTTTACTATTCATCACGCATGCCTCTTTCTTTTCAATTTTTGCCGCGTTCATTTAATAACTCTTTCATTGTCTAAAGGATTATTTGATTTTGCCTAGTTTCTGTTTGGTTATGGTTCCACATAGGTTTAGATTTCTTATTTAATTTCAACAATAGCATCAGAGATATATAGTTAATGATTCTCTCGTGATTCTAATTTCTAAGCCCAATTTTCAGACCATTCGAAAGATAAAATTATCGTGGGCCGTACAATCTTGTGCAAGCGGAAAATCTTACAAGCTGATATTTGGAATGGACAATTTCAAATGCAACGGCTAAATCAATGTGTAACACGTTCGACGATATTTTTATCTTTCAAATGATTATCTTCACATTTCAATTAATGCAATGTATAAACCAATGTATAGTACTCCATTCCAAAAATATTAACGTATCAGATTTTCTGCTCAACAAGATTGATGATAGTTTATCTTTCATTCAAATGGTTAGCTCGCACCACCGAATATGCTTGTTGAGAGTTGAGACTAGGGGTGGGCGTTTGGGAACGGGTCGGGTGGGGTATTTTTAAAAAGACGGGTTTGGGTGATATTATTTTTTGGGTTAGTGTCGGGTAGTATAATTATTGCCCGATCGGGTTTGGGTACCCAACAGTTTTTTTTTATTCAATATATATTATTATGTGTTATCAAAGTCATATTTCTATAAATCCAATATTTATTTTCGGTATATTATATTACATTTGAATTTGAATATATTGCCCAAAAATATACTCGAAGTCCTATAAATATTTAATTTTGGATAATTTTTTCAAAGATAACTATGGAGGCCGGGTTTTTTTATTTTTAATTTTAAAAAATAAAACATTTTCAAATTTAATGTGTTGCAATCTGCTCATGCTGGCAGCGATCCCACCCCGAGTTGAGAAGGTAAAATTTATTTTCATCCCTCACATTTGAAACCAATTTCAACATCATCCCTAATGTTTCAAACAACTTCATTATCATCCTTCATCTCTATTTTGTTTTTATCAAAACTTAGACCAGTTATTTATCTTCTATAATTTTTTACTTGAATGCCCTTTTGCATGTCTTATTTGAATAATGTTGATTCAAAAAAATATACAATAATATTGATGAAAATAACTAATTATATAAATTAATTAATGTTTTCTAATAGTATAACAAAATTTTAATTTAAATAATACACAAATTTTTAATTTAAATAATTTGAAAAATACAAAATATAAAATATAAAATTTAGTGGTCAAAATTTGAAACATATACGTAAAAAATATAGAATAATTATAACAACATTAATTTTATTTTGTAATATTTATAAAAACATATTATTTGTAATATTATTACTATTATTATTATTAATTAATTGTATATAAATACTTATTTTTCAATATTATTATATTTTTATTTGAAATTATATAAATATGATATTATATATATATATATATATATATATATATGTTTCAAATTTTGGCCATTAATTTTAATAATCTTTGCACCCAACAATTCATCTCTCAAAATAATTGTATTTCTTGCGATTAATGTGAATCGAAGTCGTGATATTTGTTCTAATATCAGTTATAGACTTAACGTTTTTCGCTTTATCAAAAATTATAGTTTGTGGTAATAGTGAAACTCAAATAATTTAAACCATACAATAGTTCATGCGTCACGTTTTGATCGTTCTCCTAGCATGAGCAATTATTACATCCAACATATTATTAAAAATTATTATTTTATTTTACCTAATTAGTTATTTTTATCAAAACTATTATATTCATATTGAATAATAATATTTTTTGCAATCTTTAAATAAATAAAAAAATAAAAGGGCATTTAAGTCAAACAACTTAAAAAAAATAAAAGGGCATTGAAGTTCTTTGAAATGTCAAGGATGCTTTTGAAACTGAATTTAAATGTGAAGGATGATTATAAATTTTATCCCTAGTTGAGACAGAGTCAATCAATAGGTTACCATCAGTTTCAAATTTGTAGCTATAACTTTTGAAGGGTGTTTTATTTGTATGCTCGGGATTGCTGTATACACATGTTATCTAAAAGATCGATACTTTATGAAAACATGTAAAACTCGAGAGAAAATTAGTTATCTATTTTTGTTTCATAAAATTATTTGTCATGATTCACATGTAACATCTATCATGCATGATGTAGCTCATACATTTTTCTAATGCAATGTAAATCAATACGTAACTATCAATGTATTTGTAGCATTTTTCTTTCCAAAATTAAATTTGACATTTAGCATTGTCTATCTGTACATGGTAAAGTAACAGGTGAATGGTACATGACAATGTCCATAGAGACCGTATATACAAAACACCGTGAATAGGGATTTTTACATAAATAAAATTATATAGTTTGATTAGGACCGTCGGGGTGGCTAAAATTATATATTTATTTTTATTTAGGCAGTGTTTGTAAACTCTAAAATTAAGTAATTATGGATTTTTTCTTAACAAATTTATGAAGACAAAAATTCATAATCACTTATATTTAAAGGTTGCAAACACTAATTTATATAGTATGGAATAGGTATTCCACATCAGTCTTTTTGTTTTTATGCATATTCATTTTTTAACAACTAATTAAAAGGCAAAATCGAAGCAGGTACTCGATAAATGATCAGGAGCTATGCCCAAACTCTTGCTCGTGTTGGAAAATTTAAGTTTTCAGTCAAGCTTTTAGCAATATTGTATTATTGGAGCGTTGTTGGGCTCATAATTTGCTGTGGATACATGATCAACAATCCCTTTGGACAGAAGTCTCAAATATTCACATTAGACTCGATTTCGCGCGAGGAGATCAAACGTCTATACTTTCCACTAATCATGATTCATCAGCTTCCCCATGGAGGTCCTTTCCAAAACAACAAACCCAGTCAAGAAAACTTTCGTTTATGTAGGAAAAAAGAATGAGATAATGCAAAAGGAAATGCATGTGATGGATATAACCAGAAACAAAATAATATAAGAAGAAAAAAATGAACCAATAATCAAAGCTTAAGCTTATCTTGAACTGTGACATTGCACATTATGCAGAAAAAGCGAGATTCTTAGTTCTACTATGGGGGCTCAACACCTATGAAGTTGAGGAATATATCATTCATAAAAAAATGAAGAACAAATTAATTACAGTCGCTTTACTTATAATATGAATAACAAAATTAATATAAACAAACATTTTGATTTCATTCATGATAATGAAACCAATGTGAGAAAATACACCATCCAAGATTAAATATCACAAAAGATGGCTCACGCCATCATATATCTTATTTAGTATAACATCAGAAAACAAGAATCTTATGTTCCTAAGCAAAATGATTAAATGCTTCATAAAACATATAAAACACGTTATGCCTATATGTTTAAGTAGGTAACTTAAGGGGAGAAATAAAGAAGCATATCCAAAGAACAGGAAGATGCAGAGAGGTCAGAAAATATTGGGGCCCCGACCCTTTCAAAAGCAAAGGGAATCCCTTAGTAAGGAATAGTCCAAAGTATATGCCATGTCCTTCAGCATATACTTGTGAAGGTGCTAGACGAGGTTGCATATATAAACTGTCATATTTTGTATCCGAAACATGTAAGGAGATGTTGCCTACGCAGCCTGATTTGAGAAAGAAAGGCGAGTTTGTGTGAGAAAAAAGAATGACTGTGCGATCCTCCTTCGGCAAGATAGCCATGCATGCGCATACTTTTTCTTGCCAAAGGAGAATTGCCCTGCCATTCATTCTTACAATATATTGCTGTAGCACTTCAAATTCATCGGCGATAATTAACCTTGTTCTGTAATATTAGTGCTCCAAGTTTATATCGATTATTACCAGTTTTCTTTTCCTTCTACAGCTACCAAATCGTCCAGAAAAATCGTCTTTCTACCAGTATCTTTTGACAAATATGTCAGGAAATTAGTTTCATATACTTGAGATAGTAAGAAATTGATATTGAACCAAGCCAACGTACCTACAAAAGAGAAGATAGATGAGTTGAAAATATAAAAGCATACTGCTTTAGAATGAAACTTTAACCACTCAACATGTATACCATATGAGTACTTCAATAGGTTATATAGTTTGAATGAGTTCTCTTGGCATGTAAATTAATAGCAATCAACATTTAAGCTATTCATTACTTAACTCACATACCCAAAAGTCTTGTCCTGTCATTTGCATGATTGATTTCTTCCCAAGACAATAATAAGTGAAAATATTCAATTTTCTAGAAAAATATGTGTTACTTGCTTTCACTATAAAGATCCCTGTGGTGTGCCGTAAAAGACTATTTTTACAAATAAAACACCAAAAGTTGTCTCTCTAATTTAATGTTGTTTGGAAATAAAAATCTATGGTCTTCATTATTATTATTATTATTATTATTATTATTATTATTATTATTATTATTTAAGTATCTCAATTTTATGGGGTTTTTTCCGTCAGTAACTGTAGACAATGCATAAAAATGTAGCGTCTGCTAGCTGCTAGCACCTTTACGTGGGGACCTGCACATGTACCAAGTTTTTTTTTTTGGGTCTTTTAATTAATTATATAATTAATAAATGTTTATCGTTATTTATTTATTAATATGGAAATTTTGTTTCAAAAAAAAGTCAAAATTTTAATTTTAATTTCTAATTTATGAACAACTAAAAAAATTATTACGAAGAGAAAAAGTAAAAAAATTAAAAAATTAAAATGATTAAATAAATTTTTTTGTGATCAGTTATATTTATAGAAATTTGGTTAACCTAAATAAAAATATTTTGATTAAATTTGTTTTATATTATATTTTTTAAATATAAATTTTATTTTAATTACAAATTTGGTTAGCGTAGTTGTTGGCTTATTTTAATTCGTTTGGATTTTTTAAGTCCCTCAATTATGTGGACAGACCTAGAGGAGTTAATTCAAATAGATTCGTGTTGGATTGGCGCAAATGCTATATATTAGAAAATTTTTCAACCCGAACTCGAACCGAACATAAATCATCTCGAAAATGGTGAACTCAAACCAGACTAACCCGATTAATCCAATTTTATTTTTTATTTTTAAAATAATTAAAAAAATTTAAAACGTGTCGTAAATATTACTATTTTAATTTAAATTTGAAAGTCTGATCGCAGAAATTTAAAATATATTTAGTAAACAAAATAAACAATTGTTAAAATAAAAAAAATCCAATTGTGAACACATATCCACTCGTAGACTTGGAGTCTTTCGTGTCAGAAATCCAATTTGCATCACAATATCCTTCTAGGACCGCAGGATATTTTGTATACATTATTTCATAACTCGAAGTGTATTTCAAATATCCAAGCACTCTCATTAATGCTTTCCAATGATCCTCACTTGGATTACTTGTGAACCGACTCAGTTTGTTTACAGTATATGCAAGATCAGGACGGGTACAGTTAGTTAAGTACATTAAAATTCCTATCACTCTTGCATATTCCATTTGTGAAACAGGTTCTCCTCTATTTTTGGCTAAATGTGTACCCAATTCCATGGGTGTTCTAGTCGGAGGACGATTTGTGGCATTAAATCGTTCAAGAACCTTTTCTACATAATGAGTTTGTGATAAAATAATTCCAGCAGGAATTCTAGAGACTTTAATCCCTAGAATAATATCACACAATCCCAAATCCTTCATGTCAAAATGTTGTCTCAGCATTTTCTTGGTTTTCACAATCAATTCATGGTTGCTTCCCATGATTAATATGTCATCTACATAAAGGCAAACAATTGCACATGCATTTGTAGTACCTTTAATGTAGACACATTTATCACATTTATTTATTGTGAAACCATTTGACAACATTGCAGTGTCAAACTTGTGATGCCATTGTTTAGGTGCTTGTTTCAGTCCATACAACGACTTGACAAGTTTACACACTTTTCCTTCTTTTTCGAGTACAATAAACCCTTTTGGTTGTTTTATATATATTTCTTCTTCCAACTTTTCATTCAAAAACGCTATTTTAACATCCATTTGACGTATCTCAAGATCATGCAATGCTGCAATAGCTATGAGAACACGAATGGATGTTATTCTAGAAACCGGAGAGTAGGTATCGAAGAAATCATATCCCTCCTTTTGTCTAAAACCTTGAACCACTAGTCGAGCTTTATATTTATCTATAGATCCATCTTCTTTGTATTTTTTTTAAGAATCCACTTAGATCCCAAAGGTTTACAGCCCGGAGGGAGATCAACCAACTCCCACGTATGATTATGCATGATGAAATCTATTTCATTTTGTATGGCTTCCTTCCAAAAAGGAGCCTCGGGATTTGATAAAGCCTCTTGAAGAGTTCTTGGTTCATTATCTAACATGTATGTTAGAAAATCAGGACCAAACGATTTTTCAACTCGTGCACGCTTGCTGCGTCTTGGTTCTTCTTTGGTTTGTGGAGTTTCAATTGTATTTTCATAAGTTCGCTTGTTCGAACTTATTTCTTTCCTTTCTTTACGAGAAAATATATTTTCAAAGAATACTGCATTCCTTGACTCCATAATTATGCCTTCGTGTACATCAGGAATCGTTGACTTATGTACTAAAAATCGATATGCACTACTATTGTATGCATAACCAATAAATATACAGTCAACCGTTTTAGGCCCAATTTTTATTTGTTTTGGCTTAGGTAATTCTACTTTAGCCAAACACCCCCACACTTTGAGGTATTGGTAAGAAGGTTTACGACCTTTCCACTGTTCATACGGTGTTTCATCTTTTCCTTTAATTGGAATTTTGTTTAGAATGTGAGTTGTTGAGAGAATCGTTTCACCCCACATATTTTGAGGTAAGCCAGAATTTATTAACAACACGTTCATCATTTCCTTTAATGTTTGATTTTTGCGTTCTGCAATGCCATTAGATTGAGGTGAGTAAGGGGCTTTCGTTTGATGAATGATGCCCGAAGTTGAGCAAAATTCTTCAAAAGGAGCCACATACTGTAATGAACTGGGCTGGCCTAGTTCATTCTTGAACTCATGATCTTCTCCCCCCTGGTGAGGAGTTTTTGCCCTCCCCAGGATTCGAACCTTGCACTCCAGGTCATAAATGCAATGTTCCCTTAATCCTGGTACCATTGAGCTAGCTAGCTCAATGGTACCAGGATTAAGGGAACATTGCATTTATGACCTGGAGTGCAAGGTTCGAATCCTGGGGAGGGCAAAAACTCCTCACCAGGAGGGAGAAGATCATGAGTTCATTACATAAAAGGGCGCCCTTTTTTTGTAATGAACTGGGCTGGCCCAGTTCATTCTTGCTCTCATGATCTTCTCCCCCCTGGTGGGGAGTTTTTGCAGCTAGCTCAATGGTACCAGGATTGAGGGAACATTGTATTTATGACCTGGAGTGCAAGGTTCGAATCCTGGGGAGGGCAAAAACTCCCCACCAGTGGGGAGAAGATCATGAGAGAAAGAATGAACTGGGCCAGCCCAGTTCATTGCCCTCCCCAGGATTCGAACCTTGCACTCCAGGTCATAAATGCAATGTTTCCTTAATCCTGGTACCATTGAGCTACCAGGATTCGAACCTTGCACTCCAGGTCATAAATGCAATGTTCCCTTAATCCTGGTACCAAGCTCAATGGTACCAGGATTGAGGGAACATTGCATTTTTTTTTTTGTAATGAACTGGGCTGGCCCAGTTCATTCTTGAACTCATGATCTTCTCCCCCTGGTGGGGAGTTTTTGCCCTCCCCAGGATTCGAACCTTGCATTCCAGGTCATAAATGCAATGTTCCCTTAATCCTGGTACCATTGAGCTAGCCCCCTGGTGGGGAGTTTTTGCCCTTCCCAGGATTCGAACCTTGCACTCCAGGTCATAAATGCAATGTTCCCTCAATCCTGGAGTGCAAGGTTCAAATCCTGGGGAGGGCAAAAACTCCCCACCAGGGGGGAGAAGATCATGAGAGCAAGAATGAACTGGGCCAGCCCAGTTCATTACACATACTCTCCACCTCGATCACTTCGAATCATTTTAATCTTTGAACTTTGTTGATTTTCAATCTCGGTCTTATATTTCTTGAAAGCTTCAATTGCTTCATCTTTGCTTTTCAATAAATATACATAACAAAATCTGGTGCAATCATCAATGAATGTTATAAAGTACTTATTTCAACCTCGTGTTTGTATAATTTTTAAATCACATACATCAGTATGTATTAATTCAAATGGCGTAGTACTTCTCGTGACATTATGAAATGGAGTTTTAACCATTTTCGCTTCATCACACTTGTTTTGTGGATTTCTTTTAAACGTAGGTATTACATTTAAATTTGCAAGTCGTTGCAACGTATTGAAGTTAACATGTCCTAATCGTTCATGCCATAATTCATAGCTTTCAAGCAAGTTAGCAGAACCAACAACTTTATTCTTCGCCTCAGGGCGGATAACATTCATTACATTCAATTTAAAGAGACTACTATCTTGGTACCCTTTACCAACAAATACACCGGATTTTTTTAACACAAACTTATCAGACTCAAACACCATTCTAAACTCTATCTTGCTCAAAAGAGAACCTGAAACTAAATGCTTACGAATGTCTGACACATGTAGCACATTTTTAAGCGTCATCTCCTTGCCCGACGTCATCTTCAGCACTACATTGCCAACTCCAACGACATCCGAAGTTGCAGAGTTACCCATGAACAATTTTCTATCACCAACGGTGGCATATGTGGAATACATATCTTTATCGGCACAAATGTGGCTTGTAGAGCCAGTATCGATCCACCATCCTCTTGGATCATCCACCATGTTGGTCTCACAAATAACAGCACTAATATCAATATCAGAAATTGTTAAAGGTACATATTTTTCTTGAACCATGTTCACTTGCCTTAGTTTCAGATTTTTGTTGTTTTTCTTAGGAAGTCGGCAGTCTCTTGCCATATGATTTGGTTTGCCACAGTTGTAGCAACTTTATTGGAATTTCTTTGCTTTCCCCTTTTGCTTTCCATCATGGGAGCGCTTCCTCTTTTGACTCGTACTAGACTCCGTCAGATTTGCTTTGGCCTCGGTTTCCATCATCTTTTTATGTGACTTGACCTCGGTATTTCTGTTATCCTCCTCAATGTGAAGTCGCACTATAAGGTCTTCAAATTTTAACTCCTTATGTTTGTGCTTAAGGTAGTTCTTGAAGTCATTCCACATCGGAGACAACTTCTCAATGATAGACGTGACTTGGAATGGTTCATTGATTTCCATTCCTTCGGCCAATAAGTCATGCAAGATGATTTGTATCTCTTGCACTTGACTCATCACAGTTTTTGAGTCTACCATCTTGAAGTCCAGAAATTTGCCAACCACAAACTTCTTGATACCGGCGTCTTCAGTTTTGTATTTCTTCTCCAAGGAATCCCAGAGTTCCTTGACCGTCTTGACAGAGGAGTAGACACTATAGAGAGTGTCATCAAGGCCATTCAGGATGTAGTTTCTGCATAGGAAATCGTTGTGGTTCCATGCATCAACAACGGTCCTCCTTTGGGTGTCAGAATCGCCATCAATGACGACAGGGGGATCCTCCTTCAGGAATCTAGACAGATTCAAAGTGGTAAGGTAGAAGAGCATTTTCTGCTGCCAATGTTTGAAGTCGGCACCAGAAAACTTAGGCGGCTTTTCTCCATGTGCAGGGGCGGAAGAGAGCGGAGTGAATGAAATGGTAGACATCTTCAGAATCCCAGAAATACAAAATTTTGTCTTGCGATTGTTATGAGGATATATTCCGAATTCTGAAAACTTCAATGTCAACAGCAACAACAGCAGCGAAAATGATGAACAAAGTCGAGGCGAGAGAAACTCTTTATCCGCAAGACGAAATTGCCCGTTAACAGTGCTCAACGTTGGCGGCAATCGTCCCTAAGATACAACGACTAACGATCGTGATATAGCAAGACTACAAATATCACGAACTTCAGCGAACGAAAATAAGTTTCAACTTTTCTTTAAAAAAGTGAGGGAGAGATTTTTCAGAAATCTGATGTATACGTTATCAGATGTTCTGTATATCGTTTTCTGTGTTATAACCACCATATATATAGACTTATACATGGAACAATACGTTTTAAGGCATAAGGATGCAACCCATGACAGAAAAAGCCCAGAAACAGTCGTGACTAAATTAAAAAATTTTATTTTTGAACCAAATTTTATCCAAAAAAGAATAATAGATCATAAGTCCTCGCCTCGCCAAGCCGGCCGGCCGACCGCGCGCGTGTTTGTTGCATCGATTAGCGTCTTGCCCCTTTACAAAACATCTGGTGCCCTATGGGCCCAATCCCATAAACCAAATTTGGATTATTTAAGGTGAGCAACAAATTGGAGTTGTTCCAATGTGGGACAACCAATTTCCCATTTTTCTCCAATTTATTTCACCAAATTCAAATTATTTGTAGCACTTGGGACAAACTTTTCAAGCCATTTGGGACAAGCTTTTCAAGTCCATTTATTCCACAATTCATTCAATTAATAATTTTCAACATGATGATCATTATGAGACGAGGCTGCCACATAGGATGTGGGGGCAACCAAAAGGGCCATCACCTTTGAAGAAACTATCTTTAGTTGTGCTTTAGCAACCACCAAAAGAAAGATCTTTGGAGGAGGCCCTCAGTTAGTGAGTTGGTGACGAAGTTTGAATGACATAGGGTTGGATGAGCTAGCCAAGAATAGAGTTAGTTGTTAACCAACTTTGGCTATGAGATTTTCCTTTTGGACGATGCTCGAGAAACAGAAAATTTAAAGGTGAGCTATGATGGTAACTGGTTATTTGAAGAATGAATATGATTTCAAATGAAAAATATTAATGATAATAAAATATAAAACATGGGATGAAATTGTCCCATTGGATTCATCAATCACAATTTGAGTTGTTGCTCTGATGGTATTGAGATAGCCTGTATATATTCATGTGTTTGGAAATCCTATAACACTGATTTTCAAATTAATGAGTGACTTAAGAAAATATATAATCGAGAATTTATGCGATGTAACATTGAGAAAATACTAGGAAGACATATAATTTATATTTCTCAAAAACCTTTCGTTTCAGGGAAATTTAACCAAAACACACACGGTTTTTAATCCAATATGTAATCCTCAGTATACATATAACATAATACTTCTTAAAATTCTCTAGATATTTCTAAAAATATTTTGGTATTTCCTAATAAATCTATTCCAATTTTCCATTATCAAGAAAGATATTTTGTTGTTATGTCATAATTTATAATATGATGTCATTATATTATATTATAAAATTAAAACACGTCATACTTGTTATGAATGCATTTTGTTTACGTTGAAACGTGCAATCGTTACTTTTCGGTGCAGTCTGGGTAAACCTCCGTATTAAGCAATAGTTTGCAAACTAGACTAGTAAGGTAAATCGCACTAGACAAGTCATGTGCGACAGATTAATTCAATAAGTTGTTGACAAAGGTAATCGAAATATATATCGTGTATTTCTAATTATATACACTCTCGTTTCTTAAGTGAGAAGCACCCCGTTATCCAAAATCAAACCGAACCAATCAACTTATAATTTCGTCCTAAGAATCTAATTTTGCAAAACCACCCAAATTATAATTCGATCCTTACGGATAATTTTGTAAGACGAATTTAATTTAAAATAATTCATAAAAAAAATATTATTTTATATGTCAAAAACAACATTATTTTTCACTTAAAATATGCCAAAGATTAATATAACGAAAATTATTTTAGAGTTGGGACTTGGGAGCTTGGAAGAGGTCATTACGAAGCCTGGCGTTTTCGTTTCTTAGACTAATCACGCGAGTTGGATCCAATTCCAGCGAGAAGGGTTTCGAGATAACACAAATAAACTAGACAACAGAGTTGCCCTCTTTGAGTCAAAAATCCTTGCGACAAGATCCTGTTTCTCTCGAGCGAAATCCGTTGCCTGTCAATTGAATCGTGAAAACTGGATCTATTCCCATCCAACATGTCCAGCGAGGTAAGTTATTGAAGGCTTTTGATTTTCAGCTGTTTTTCGGAGATCATAAAATCGGGTGATATTGTGGTGTCCAGAGAAACATTGTGTTGGGTGGGAATTTTGTTGGAATACTCTTCAATTCAGCTTATTATACTTGGGTATAGAATTATTGGATGCTTGCGTATTCTGTTCGTTTTTTTTTAAAGCATTTATTGGAGCCATCAAGTGATATTTGTTTATTCAGTTGGCAAGCATGTGGAACTATAAAAATTAATTTGTCCGGATCAATTATATGATAGTCGGAATTAGTGAAGGATAGTCTGTAGTATGGCTCGAAATTTGGAAGAGTTCGTGTCTTAGTATTTTCTGTGCTGGTGTGAGGGAAGAGGAAGTTGGATTCATCGGCATTTAATATTCTTTGAGTGATACTGCAGTTTTCTTATGTTATGATGCGATTGGTGCTTGGTACATTTTTATTTGTGATTTATTGCTAAACCACACTAATAACTGCAGGCTGGGCTTCGGCTACTTCTCTGTCCCCTGGGTTCTAATATTGTGGTTCGCACTGCGTGGTGAGCTTTGAATTTTGTTTTAGTTAAAGAAAATGTGGCTTTGAATCTTTTGCCATGAGCCTACTTCCACAAACATGGTGAAATCACTGGCATGGACATTTTGGTCATTCAATTTATTTTGCTATTATCACTTATCAGTTGTAATTTAGGAAAATTATAGCCAGATAATAGCATTATAATTGCTAGGGTTTTCATTCATTCATGTGTGATAGCCATAATTTATGGAGCTGAAAATTTTCCCATCTTCACTGTTAAAATTTTATTCGCTTGTGGTATCCATTATTCGCTTGTGGTATCCGTAATGTTGATTATCAGTTGACCATATGCATGTCTCTTGCAGCTGTTCTGTGGGGATTGTCTTACCTGTATATTCTACATTTAAAGCCATCGAGGCAAAAGATCAAGATGAACAGCAGAAGTGGCTTTTGTATTGGGCTGGTTGGTTAAATTGTTAAAATTATTCTCCATACATTTAGGGTCATGTAAGATCAAATTGGTCCTATCTTGAAAGTTATGCTCATGTTTTCTAAAATCTTCAGGCTGAGAGAGAGAGTTGTGGTGTTTATTGCCTGGTGTTTGAATTGAAAATAAAAAAAATGGCAATTTTTTAGTGCCTTATGTCTACTGATGCTCAAGAATTCTGTCCTATAATAATTTTTATATTAATTTTAGCGAGTAGGATGGATAATGGACTTATCAATGTTTTCCAGAACTATTAATAAACGTACATTTGTTGAAACCTTGAAATCATGTTTTATTATCTACATATCATGTTTATCACAGTGAGTGAATCTATCTGATCACATGTTTGCAGCATATGGAACTTTCAGTGTTGCTGAGTTGTTCACAGATAAATTTCTCTATTGGTAATTTTATACCTTTTTCCATCTGATTAAGGCACTGCCACGCACTTACGGAATATGATATATCTGTGTGTCTCGCTTGTTTGGTAATCTTAAGATTTTGATTAAAGTTTGTTTGGTTTTTTCAGGTTCCCTCTCTACTATCATATGAAGTTTGCATTTCTCGTATGGCTTCAACTGCCATCTGTTGACGTAAGCTTATGCATTTCATTTTTCTTGTTTCAGTTGCAATATTATTTGTCTGTTCACTTTTCTCAACTTTTATTTGAATTGTGGAATTACCCATCAGTTCTAGAATCACATCATGTTCATGATAAATATGTTTGATGTTGGTGGATGAAAATTTGATGCATATATTTGCCTGCAATTATGAAATAGTCATCTGTAAACGAGTGATTTTGCTGATTTTAAAGTGCATGTGATGTTGATATTTTGTTCCTGTAATTTTCATTTTCCTTTGTTGAAAGGATTCCTGTGGTTTACATTGCAGGTATTTAATATTTTAATTTATTGTTTTTACATGAATTGTTTTATAATTGTGTCTCGCCTTTGTTTGTGAACCTTTCGGTCCTCTCTTGTTTTGACAGGGAGCAAGACAACTGTATATGAATCATTTGAGCCCTTTTCTTCGAAGGCATCAGCCAAGACTAGATCAACTTGTGGGCTTCTTATATGGTGAAATGGTGAGTACTTATCGTCTACCTTTGTGATGCTTGACATTTTCCCTGGATCAGATGATGTTTTAGTAGTTCATATTGGATTGTGTTACCCCCTTCCTCTCTCCTAGATGACCTCTAATATTTCTTGTGTAATTTATGTTGGTGGAATGGGAAGTGTATAGCTCTTATCAGTAGGAAATTCGAGCCACTTGTCATACGTGCATTTTTTTTAGGACCTTTTGCAGAAATTAGCGACCGAATGTAATAGTTCCCAACTCATATCAGCTGCGCCTGTATCTTGAAGGTTAAATTTGTCAGCAATCATGAAGCAGAAATCAAATTTGCGAAGACTCTCCTTGTCAAGGTTCTACTATCAGGTGTGAATTAATATGATTTCCTTGCATTTTTGTGGCATTCATTCAAGTGTAAAATCATGCATGCACACCCTTATGAAGTTGCTGTTATTTGGTGGATACAATTTCCCACACATTAATTCTCATACTACTCGTTCCATCTTTACCAGCTAATGACGTGGTTAAGGAAATCATTCACCCTGGGCAAAGGCGAGTCGGCGCTGCTATTGAAGCTCCTCCCGAATCAGAAGACACTTCAGAATCAGAAGATGGAGAGTGATGATGTATGTTTTATGGAAATAGGAACGAGTTGCTGCGGACAAACACTCACAAGTGATGGCATGGGGTTATGGTCCAGAAATGTTTCGTAGCTGTTTTGTTTTAGTAGTAGTAGCTCGTTTTTTTTCTACCATCTGATTGGCATTTTAAAGCTAATTAATTTAGTGAAGGTTTAGATGTGTGTTCATACAAGGCATGCTTGCAAGGGTTTGGTTTTTTGTGGTTATGTATGCATGATACATATTTAAGTATTATGTGCTTATTTATATATGATATATATACTTTTGCTTTTCAAATAATTGATTGATTTGATATTATTAGATTATTTTCTTTGAAAAACCTAATATAAAAAAATATTTTTTTACATTTTTTTACAATAAATAGTGTTTGAACAATTATTTATAAAAAATAAAAAATAATATTTTTTTATGACTTGAATAATCTCATGTCTGTTTTACAAGAGAAAAAAATTTATAATTAAGAAAGTGTTTGGATAAATAAAGACTTTTTAATTATAATTTCTTGTGTTTTTTGTTTGTGATTTATTATTAATTTGACCTGTATTTTTTATTTTAAAACATAAAAAAATTCCTTCAATTGTTCGTTAAAAATTTCAGTCGAGAACAATTTTTTTAAAAGTATTTTCATACTTTTTTTCAAAAAAAATCTTTTTCAAACATTATATTTTAAAATTATTAAAAAAATAATAGTATTACACAAATGATTTAAATAGTCGAATAAGATATCATTAGTAATCATCTCAAATGAGTTTTTGTACGTGGACTTGGCTACAAACGTTGACCTGATTGGCGATTGCCCATGACCATGTCGCTGTAAATATTATATTATAATATATAAAGTAATGCAAGTTTTCCTCCTCTCTCTCTCTCGCTGTCTGCTTCCATGGCGGCTTAAAAGTCCACTGATACATTAAACTATTCATACTTCCTTCTCCTCCGCCGCGTTCGGCGCTCGCAAAGACGGAACAATGATGAAGAAAGACGGCGGCTCCCAATCGTCGAAAGGGTCCAGAATCGCCGCCTCGGTGGCCGCCGGAGTTATCGCCGGTTGCATCTTCGCTTTCTTTTTTCCCAACGGATTCTTCCTCCCTTCGCTTCCCGTCAGCCACCTCGTCGCGGAATCTAACACGCAGGTCCCAAGTTCATTTCCCACTATTCTTACAGCTGATCTGTTGTCCACTTTGTTGGTGACCGAAAATCATGTTTTTACTTCAAAATCGTGTTTTGATGTGGCCCCTTGATTGCCATTTCTTCGGTTTATTAACTTTACTATGAAAAGTTTCTTTTTTGTTTTTGTGGGCAGACTTACAATTTACAAACTAACTGAACAGTTTACAAGTATTACATTTATCAACCACTTTCCTCAGCGAGCAAAAATTTCAAGACAAACCCATTTCAACTAAGTTAGTATTTGGAACTACTTCTCAGCTGAATCCCAAACACTACCCAAGTTCTTGAACAAGTCTGTGGCGTGATATAAATAATATCTATAAGCTGCAGAGATCTTGGTTTATGTTAATTGTTAAGTATTGAGGTCATAAAAATATGTTGGTCTAATCTTACCTTCCTAAATGGTAATGAAGGACTTAGCATTGTGGTATACCTTTCGGTGATGAGTGATATTTGTCTGATATAAAACTATCGGTCGCGCTATTCCCTGAGCTCGAGCTTTTGGGATGAGCAGTTTCAACACAGTATCAAAGCTAGGAGGTCAAACCGTGGAGGCTCAATACTCCTGGGGCATGAAATCTAGTACATGAGTATCTGGTGACCTTTGTCTGGCTCCCCTCCCTCCAGTTTCTTGTGTCCTCCCCTGCAGCTATATCAAATGTTTCTGCCTGTTGGGGGGAGTTTGTCACCACTGATGCCTTTTGCTTGTGGTGTGCCAAACATTTTACGTTAAAGAATTATAGATTTGAAGAGTCGCTAGCGTGATTGTTTGACTACTTTTATCATCACATATTAGGACAATTTGATTCACCAATAGATGCAAGCCAATGTTTCTTGATGTTTTGATGTGACGGTGTACATGATGGTTGTAACTAGTAAATCCTAAAGAGATGGTGGGAATTTGTTGTGTCCATATGAGGCTTTCAACTTGGTCTGCATTTCTGTTCTAGGTTATTTTCTCTTCGTGTCAGTCTTCGGAACGCGTTAACATTTTGAAGGCAGAGTTTGTGGCTGCTTCAGAGAGGAACGCAGAGTTGAAAAAACAAATACGGAACTTGAAGGAGAAGCTTCAATTGGCTGAACAGAGGGAAGATAGTGCTCAGAAACAAGTGTTGGTTTTGGGCGAACAGCATAAAACTGGACCGTTTGGCAGCGTGAAAGGATTACGAACCAACCCAACTGTTGTTCCTGACGAGTCTGTGAACCCGAGTTTGGCCCAGATCTTGGACAAAGTTGCTGTAAATCGAGAGCTTATTGTCGCGCTTGCAAATTCCAATGTGAAGGAAGAGTTGGAAATTTGGTTCACTAGTATCAAGAGAGTGGGTATACCTAATTATCTAGTTGTTGCTCTGGATGATGAAATTGCCAGTTTCTGTCAGTCAAACGATGTCCCGGTGTATAAACGAGACAACAGTAAAGGAGACAAAGATAAAGGGATCGAATCCATTGCAAAAACTGGAGGAAACCATGCTGTTTCAGGACTGAAGTTTCGGTTCTTAAGGGAGTTCTTGCAGCTAGGATACAGCGTTCTTCTATCGGATATCGATATAGTCTACTTGCAAAATCCATTCAAACATCTTTACCGGGACTCGGACGTGGAGTCCATGACTGATGGTCACGACAACAGGACGGCTTATGGATACAACGACGTTTTTGACGAACCAAAAATGGGTTGGGCAAGATATGCTCACACGATGAGGATATGGGTGTACAATTCTGGGTTTTTTTACATCAGACCAACAATCCCATCAATAGAACTTTTAGATCGTGTGACTGCTCGTTTAGCTAGTGAGAATGCCTGGGACCAAGCCGTATTTAACGAGGAGCTTTTCTTTCCATCACATCCGGGATATGAGGGGCTTCATGCCTCGAAAAGAACAATGGATCACCTTCTCTTCATGAACAGCAAAGTTCTTTTCAAAACCATTCGAAAAGATTCTGAACTCAACAAGATTAAGCCTGTTATCATTCATGTCAACTATCATCCAGACAAGCTTGCGAGAATGAAGGCCGTTGTTGATCACTATGTGAACAGGAAGCAAGACGCCTTGACTCCGTTCCCCGATGGCTCAGAATGATAAGAAGCTCCATTCTAACCAGGCATTTATTTGTATCATTGACTCTTGTAAGAATATATAGCAGATTGAGGTTCACACAAATTCCTACGTCAAATGGTATGCTAGCTGTTGATCTGCTTGGTATGCTGTTATTTTGTAGTTTTATATGTTACTGGTGTATCTTTCTTTCCTAAGATTTCAAATAAAAATATGAAAATAGTTTTTTTATGGTTCGAATCAATTGTTTTATTTGGGCAAGCAGCGATAACTTCACTCTCTGATTAGAGAACGAATTTTTATTCAGACAGCTTTTGATATGGCTTCAAGTATCCACCATTCCAGACGAGAGATGAGAGTGGTTCTCGAAAACGATATAGTTTTTAGTTCATATCAAAACATTTTTCTCTATAAAACTATCACAAATTCCTTCTCATCGCTATATATGTAAATGGATGTACTTTTATATCTTTATCACATCCAGTTCAATGTATAAGTTATTTAACTTCATTTTTGTATCAGCATGATCCAAAGTAACGTGAAATACGTGAAATAGGGGATATTTCGATCGGGGATAGAACTGGGAAATGTCATGTGTCCCAATGATTAAACTTTGGGCGAATTTCAAATTTGTCAAGCATGTCTATTAACAACTAGATTGTATTTTTCTTTAAAAAAAAAAAAAAAAAACTAGATTGTATTTCAAATTGGACTAGATGTCATCCATAAAATGCAACTTAAAATACTAGATTCGTTTTAAAATTAAGGTAGTATTTGCAATCTCTAAAAAAAAAAAGTGATTATGGATCTTTGTCATCACAAATTTGTTAAGAAAAAATCCATAATTATTTATTTTTAAAGATTGTAAGCACTATCTAAATCTCGTAGCTATTAAGGATTCCCTATATATTTGCATGAAAAAGACCCTTTCAAGGTTTTTAATTTTTTAATTAAATAAATTAATGACTAATATAATATTTTAACTGTTATTATTACGAGTTTTATTTATTATTTTTTTAAAAAAACACCGCATTTATGCGAGTATTTAACAATATACACATTCACCAGAAAAATAAATACTCCGCAAAAACCTTGCAAGACAAGCCATCCAGATTCTAGTTTTGTTTGATATGATTGTTAATGCACCGTGATTTCTTGACGCAAAAGAACAAAAAACCTCTTCGGAACCCTAGTTTTGTTGTCCGGAAATCAAGAATTTCGGTATTTATTTTATAGGAATCAAGAAATAGTTTCTTGATATGGAAATCGATTATAAGGAGTATCAATTGAGATGCCAACTTCGAGGCCACGAAGACGATGTAATATCTTTTATATTTTACTTCTATTTTTACATTTTTGATTGTTTGTGTAAGCTTGCTTGTAACCCATCAGTTCTCGTTACGAGTTTTATTTGGAAATTAGATGGAGCGCTACATTTTTTAGTGAACTTGAGTTGGATTGAGTATCTGGTTTGACGATAATATCGGTTTCCTCTTTCATGAGTTCTGTCAAATTTGTTTTTAATGTCGAATTATGATCATTGAATTGTTTCCTGGCATGCTTGTCGTTGGCCGTATCTTCAGTCCATCCTAGTGTTTAAAAAAATTGTTTCTTGCATTACTATTTTGAATATTTGTCATTATTTTTTGGCTGGTTGTGGTTTGCTTATGTTTGGCTCAATCAAATACTTTGGTTGTGGTTTGCTTATGTTTGGCTCAATCCAATACTTGTTAAGAAAAGTTGATCATTTTTCAGAATATAAAACAAATGCAATTGCATAGTTTTCAATCCAGAATCTGATGCCCAGTTATACTTACTGGGTTAACTTACTGCAGAGTGTGCATTTTTTTTATGTATGAATTGATATATTTTACTGAATTCGTGATCTGTAGGCTCGTGGGATTTGTGTATGTGGTGATATGGGTATAGCCACTTCTTCAAGGGACAAAACCGTTCGTTTCTGGACACTGGATGAGTCAAATAAGCGTGAGTTCATCATGTCAAAAATATTGTTAGGACATACTAGTTTTGTTGGCCCTCTGGCTTGGATCTCACCAAATGAGGAGTTTCCGGAGGGCAGGATTGTATCAGGAGGAATGGATACTCTTGTCCTAGTGTGGAATTTGGCCAATGGAGAGAAATTTGATACTCTTAAGGGTCATAAATTGCAAGTCACAGGTATTGCATTGGATGGGCAAGATATTGTCTCAACCTCAGTTGATTGGTATGTCATCTCTATTCCCTATGGATGGTTTTTTTTTTTTAGTTGGATGATCTGAAGAGATTATAAGTCTTTATGTGACTCTGTATGAACAGTATCATTATTTTATTTAGTATTTTTTCTCATCAAATTCAAGTTCTGGTTGCACAAACTTCTATTGTGATGTTAGTCATGTTACTACCTCAAATTTCATCGCTCCTATTAATTTTCTGTTCCTTTCTTATATTTTTCTGACATGCATTAGGTGGCCTCAAAGATGCGACCTGATCAAGGATGGATAATCTGGCCTGTTAAAAAAAAACTTTTTAAGCCTGCTTGTGAACAATTATGTTATCACATCTGTATAGAGCAAGTCATACGGACGATTGTACTTTTTCGGATTATCTATTCATACCATGCTTGAATGATTGTGCTGTGATTAGCTTCAGCAATAAATGTCATAATTGAAAATGCATGTGCGTTGATGGTTAGTTGTGGCTGGTGCTCAAATCTCAGTTGTTAGTCACTAAATATCCCTATTGTCGGACTTGGATTATATGCTGGGCCTAGTATGACCATTGATTTGTCATGAGATTTGTTCCATCTCAGTTCTGAAATAGCCTGTGTATGGTTTCTCTTGAAACAAGTGCTCCTAACCTGGACCATTTAATTATTTATTGTTTATGATACAATAATATGTTCTATTTCTGATCCTCACACATAAAATGTACTGGTCATTCTGATTATTTTCTTTTGTGATGGCTTCAACTTAGTACGCTGAGCCGCTGGAGGAATGGTAAACAGGTTGAGGTCTGGGAAGCTCACAAGGCACCAATTCAGGCAGTTATTAAGTTGCCTTCTGGAGAGCTTGTAACAGGTGTATGCAGTAATTCAAACTTTTTGCTCATTTTTTTAATTCATCATTGTCTATAAATCTCCAGTTCCAAATATATCCTTATCATGTTTCACAGGAATCTGAATTTTTATTCAAATTGATGTACTTTCCCCTTTGGCCGGATCATAATAAAATTTAGTTGAAGTCTTTTGGTGGTCTGGAGACTCTGGACATAAACAACTGGGTTTTCTCAGTGAGATTTTCTCAGGGTTCTTCATTCCAATTTTCATGCATGTGCCATGAAGAATGTGAAAGTGTCCATATTTTGACTTATATTTGTGGTCAAACAATAATACATTAAGCTGGCTTGAAATACAAATATGTAAAACGTCAATTATCTGTATATTGACTGTCTTGCGATATTTTCTGGATTTAGTTTGAAGTATGGAATGGTGAAAATCTAACTTGAAGTTTAGAATCGTGAACACATCTCTTGCAGTATAAGAGCAGAAGTATTAAAATTTTTTGGCTACAAATTGAGGATCAGCTGTAGATATTGTTCAATAAATTAAATTCCAATTGCTTCTGCTTTAATCAGGTTCAAGTGATATAACCTTGAAGCTTTGGAAAGAAAAGTCTTGTACACATACCTTTCTCGGACATACAGGTCTTTCTTTTTCCCTTGTTTACTATCTATGACTTCCCTCTCCCCCTCCCCCTCTCCCTGTCTTTGTACATGCTCCTGAAAAAATTGATGTTCTAATACGCATCTTATACTTTGGATGTGAATGTAAGTTGATGACCATGGGTAGGTACCCCTTGTCTTCTTCTACTCTTGTTCCACAGTTTAGGTGGACGATGGTTTTGTTCATTTCTTTCCCCTTTATATAGTGGTGAATTGGCTGCATGCAAATCTGTTTTACGCAGTGTTTTTTTTCCACAGATGAAACATTTTATTTTCTTTATTCTTTTTTATATTGTGGTTATTTTGGAATTGGCAGCATGTGAATCTGTTTTGTGCAGTTTTTTACGCAGATGAAAACATTGACATTATCAGTGTCTACATTTTTATTCCATTATATGACTACATGAATTTACCTAATTGAAGGGTCTAACCCTGAAGACGTAACATGATGCACATAAAAGTTTAGTTGTGTTGTTCTCGGTGCCACTATTATACTTGACACGCTAGCAAATATTTGGACGTAATTAAGGAGAACAAACAAGCTTTAGCTTCTCCATAGAGATTGCATCCCACATAATATAACTGCAACTGGATTTACTAGCTATATTCATTCTTCTCATGTGAATACTAAAAATTTGGTGTGCAGATACGGTTAGAGGATTAGCTGTTATGCCAGGTTTAGGAATCCTTTCGGCATCTCATGATGGGTGAGATTTTACTTTCTTTTGGTGTTAGGCATGTCCTACACATTAAGTTACAGCCAAGAGATGTGCTTGCTATTAAATATGTGTATGATTGTCTGAAGATGAGTTTTGTGATCGTTGTGAAATATGGATCTTTCTTTCATTTGAAATCATCGCCCTTGAACATTTAATATTTCTCGTCTCTGATATAATTTTTTCAACAGTAATGAATTTGTGAATTACTTTTTATTGCTCATTGTCAAGCCAACTATTGATGAAACCCCTTCCATAAGAAGGTTTGGAACCGAGAATGTGGGGGCCTGCATAGATAGGTTAATCAATGTGTGCTTTTATAGCTGTATGCACTTTTACGTACTCATGTAACCAAAAATACAGAATATGGCAAGTTCATAAATGCGTGGGTGCAAAAAACTCAAGTCAAGCCTAATGTATAGTTTGAATTGTGCACTTTGAGCTCAAGCATGATAAACCTAGTCATTTTAGAAGGACTTGGCCTCAACACTGCTCTTTAAATTAAAATTGAGTTATTGTTTGAGCAAAATTGAAGAAGGAGAATTTGATTTGAGGCCCATTGTAGATTGCTCTCTATTTATGTAGGATAGTGCACGAAGAAGGATATGTTACACTATCTGAATAGATGAAAAGAAAACACAAATATATTTGTGATTAAAGCTTTTTGGACCAAGAGTAATATGGTCTTTAGTGTTTTGTTTTGATTCTCCCTTTTGATGTGGAAAGTTTTCTCAACTTTTTTGATCACTGAATTATTGTTGTTCATTGCAGTTCCATAAGGCTATGGGCACTTAGTGGAGAACATCTGATGGAGATGGTTGGTCACGCATCTATAGTCTATGCTGTTGATGCTCATGCTTCTGGGCTTATAGTCAGTGGCAGCGAGGATTGCTCAGCAAAGATATGGAAAGGTTACTCCTCTTGTCATTTATGGAGACCACATTTAGGCTTTTTTTTTTCTAATGATTCTAGAGCATTTGAGATTATTTTCCAATTTTTTTGCAGTCATTATACCTGGTTAAACTAACCAGGGTTTTGGTCATAATCCTTTAGAAAATATAATTTGAGCAACAATCAAATGTCAGATTCTCTGGCTGATCAGATATTAGCTGTTACGTGTATCGCTTCTCCGGGGTTGACATGTAAATATATATTCTTTAGTAAAAACTACTCGAAATTTTTGGTGACCAAAATTTCTCCCCTATATACTGTTTTTGTGACATAAAGAAAATTTAATGAACTGGATTGAGCTTTTTGGTTGCAGCTATATTAATGGAATTATCTAAGTTATGAAACTCTTTTAGGCATCATATTCTACAACACAATTCTGATTTTTATTCTGTTTTGAAAGGTCTAATGTAATGATCTGAATTGCTTTCTATGTGAAAACCATGTTAGTGCAGATGGTGTTTGTGTCCAAAGCATTGAACATCCTGGTTGTGTTTGGGATGCCAAGTTCTTGGAAAATGGAGATGTTGTGACAGCTTGTTCTGATGGAATTGTTCGTATATGGACTTCTAATCATGATAAGTTTGCTGATACTGTAGAACTTGATTCATTTACCAGTCAAGTCTCTCAGTACAAGCTCAGTAGGTAACACACCAAATGTTCTTGTTAAATTTCTTGAGCTCATGGATCTGTTTATTTTTAAGTTGGATAATTGGGAAGTTGATTGTCATGACTGATAATTATTCAACACGGGGATAGTCATGTTTCAAGATCATCATTATGGAAGATGCATAGATTTTCGTTGAAAGATGTTATTTTTTAGTTTCTAATGGGTTTAGGTGCCTTTTTATTGTGGTTTTCAGATAATTTTTTATTTGCATCAGGAAAAGAGTTGGTGGGCTGAAATTAGAAGATCTGCCTGGACTTGATGCATTAAAAATTCCAGGTATGAGTCGCAAAGTAACTTTCTTCTTGTCAATGCGTCAGCTAGTTTGGCAACAACTAGAAAGTTTCAGACATATTACACGTGCCAACCGTTTCAATTCTATGATTATCAGGCAATAGTGACGGGCAGACAAAGGTCATTAGAGAAGGAGACAATGGTGTCGCTTATGCATGGAATATGCGGGAGCAGAGGTGGGATAAGGTATGAGACAAGCACATTCATGCCCTTGCTCATTTACTCCCTTGGTTCACAATAAGAAAACCTGTTCCTCTTTAGTTTGCCTTTTTAGATGGTTGGACGACCATGTGCCCTTTGTTTTGTCTTTGACCCGGGGCCATCATTTCGTAATGTGTTATTTCATTTCTTGAAAGATTTATTTTATAAAATAATTTTGTTGATGTTTTCTTAATGCTTTATACATCATAACTGAATCTCGGCATTTAGGCACTTAGTGACTAAGGTTTGTATGATTAATCGACCCAAATTTACTGTCACTGGCAATGCAGTTTGGATTAGGATTATGCGTCATTAAAGGTCTGTTCAAAGCATGCCATTACGTGAACAATCCAGCTTTTGTCTAGTTTATCTCTTGTTGTTCGTTACTAGTGTTCATTTTTGTTCTCAATCATTGTGTTACATCTAGATTGGTGAAGTGGTTGATGGACCTGGTGATAATACGAATCGCCCTCTTCTTGATGGAATTCAGTACGATTATGGTTAGCCTTTTCTTTCTTAATACGCCTTTTCATGTATGTGTTCCATTTCACTTGTAGTGACAATTTGAACTATCTTCAGTATTCGATGTTGACATTGGAGATGGTGGGCCCATGCGTAAATTGCCATACAATCGTGCAGGTATTTTCCTAGTTTTCATGGAACTCTTTTGAGACTGTGGGAACCACTTTTAGCTCCATATCAATAAAATCATGCTCGTAGCCTCGTATAGGTGTATCGGAGTATAATACAAGATTAATAATCTTGCACGTATCATGACTTGATTGCTCCTTCTGATGTTTTTTTTCCATTAGGAGATATAATTTACCAAATATATAGTCTTGCACTATTAGTCTTTCATACTGTTGTAACCAATGACTGACTTACAGATGATCTATATGCTGCTGCTGATAAGTGGCTTCTCAAGGAAGATTTACCTCTTTCTTTCCGGCAACAAATTGTGGAGTTTATTCTGCAAAATACAGGGCAAAAGGATTTTACCCTTGATCCATCTTTTCGAGACCCTTACACTGGATGTGAGTTAAACATTCATCAATTAATGACAATCCTGAACTTAGTTTTTTACAGGACACTTAATTATATGTCTCCCCTCTCATTTTAATACTTCAGCCAGTGCTTATACACCAGGAGCTCCATCTAAAGTGTCAGGTAACTTTCATTGTTAACTTTGCGTTCTATTTTCACGAACTGTGTTTTTATCTACTACTGTTAATCAAGTGTAAGCCTGATAGAGAAACATGATGTCATGGCCTGGTTTTTGTTTTTGTTTTTTTAATTTCATCGTTCAAATTGCAGTTTAGTCCCTCATTAATTTTACAATCATGGTATGCCCCCCATATAAATATGATCAATTCAAATTGCAGCATGTACATTCATTACTTTTTACTATTATGATATTACTCCTACTTGAATATAAGTCAAATTAATTTTAAAAAAAGACTATTGCGTGCGTTGGTGCACTAGTTTATAAAGAGATTGTGATTATTTCTTGTATAATTGCAGATGTTTTATCAGGGCCTTCTTACAAGCACATTCCCAAAGTAATTTTCTGGCATCTACTTTTTCATTTTTCACTTCCATTTTGTGGTTGAATTTTCTGCTCTTGGCTTCCACGTATATTTCTTCATTAATATGATGTCTCCTAGTCCTATTTATGTAGCAGACTGATCTTTACTTCTTTTTTCTGAGAACACAAGTCTCAGTTTGCCGCCAAGATTTGTGGAGCTATTTTCACGCAAACACAGTGAGCTACTTAGTGATATCATAATGTCGATCTGATGGCATCAGAAGGGTGTTATATGGGAATTGATGGTCCACTGTTACTGGGTAGAAATTGTGTAAGAAAAAGATGAATCCATGGATGTTAATTTTGGTTGATCAAGAACTGAATGTAGGGAGAAAGAGAGATACATAGAACTAGAACACCCATAATTCCCATTTTTTCCATTATGCTCGGTCTCTATTATTTAGAGTGAAGTCGACCTTTGATCTCATTAAAGCACCTTAAGAGTCCTAAATTCTTGAAATTATATAGGTTACAATTTTTTGACGAACTATAGTGATGTTTGGGACTTAGGCATTTGGCCATTAAGTGGTGGGAAACATCTACTTAGATGGTTAGCCTAGGGATTCCCCGTCTCTACGTATTTTGAGCTGCTTTTAATTTTTTTCTGAACATGTATCCTGTGCTACACGCATGACAGAAAATTATCCCATTGACGTATAGTAGTTGTCGAACGCTATAGTTTAGAGATTATACTGCTGGTTCTTTTCTCTATTATGCTGTACAATATAGATGTCACTTGCCTTTCCTAGTATTGAAGTTTTCGAGAAATTAATTGAGGACTAAAGTTATTCTGTCATCCAGAAAGGAATGCTTGTATTTGACACTGCTCAGTTTGATGGAATCCTAAAAAAAATAACGGAGTTTAACAATACAATGCTGTCTGACCCGGTAAAATTCTTGGTCTCTGTTTTCTTTAATTTTGTATATTTATTTAACCTTGTAATAATGATATTTGTTAAATAGTCATATTCTCCTTTTTATTAATGATGTATGTTCACTGAGATTTGAAATGTTGTACAACCCATTATTTTTCTTGTTAAATGTTGTCGGTGAAAGCATTTTGATCTGTTGGTTCTCTGTCACTTTTTGCACGACTTAAAATCTGTCTCTCTCTTTACTGCAGGCATGTATACATTTGAAACTGAATGAGGGTGATCTCCAGCGATTGAATGCCATTGTTAAAATTTTGAAGGACACCTCACACTATCACAGTAGTAGATTTGCGGATGTTGACATTGCATTATTGCTGAAGTTGTTGAAGACATGGCCACTTGACATACTATTTCCAGGTAACTGTAGTTAGATTATTAATTTTAATCGTTTTCACACACATTTAATAATCTTTCCTTTTTGTGTTAGTATATTAGTAGAACTTGTGCAAAGAAAATTTTTGAAGTAGATTAATAGAAACTTGATGCTTTGCAGATTTCCTGGATATTCTAGTATTACTTAGGAATCGCTGAGTAGTGAGGAAACACTATGATTACTTGTAGCTTCATGGCGGTTTTTATGCCATTTATGTCGGTGCTCGACCATATAAGATTGAGAAACAGAACCAGGATTCATTTAGTCGAATTGTGGTCGTATATAATCGTTTTCAGTCGCACATGCAATAATATTTCCTTTTTGTGCCAGTATATTAGTTGAATTGTGCAAGGCAAATTTCTGAAGTAGATAAATAGAACTTGGTTCTTTGTAGATTTCCTTGATATTCTAGTTTTCATGGCAGTTTTTTAAGCCATTTATTTCAGTGTTCATTGAGACAGAACCAGAATTAATTTAGATCATACAGTATTTTTTTGGAAGCAAAATGTTAATTGGCATAGAGTTTATTTATAACATGGACACAATATTTTCTGTTGGCAGGGAATTGTTGATGTGAAAAATAAATTGACAGAAAACTTGAAATTTGATTTGGCAAATTTAAACAATCTTCTATTTGTTTTGGTTTATCTAATACTCATTTTCAATTATCCACATTTCCTTTTTATTGAGCTAACAAGCCTATAAATTGGCTTATTATAACATCTAACCGACAGTTTAATTTTCTTTCTTCTTTCCCTGACCTCGTAGCCACCTTATCGCACCATTTCTGTCACCATTCTCTTTTGTTTACTTCTCTTTTCTTCCCCTGTTCTACTTCTCCTTTCTCTCCTCATTCTCCACATTAATTTAACTTGGGAAATTTTGAGGATATTGCTTTATCTTGACCTGAGGCAATTAAATCACAACCATCATTCTATCATGTTTGCGCTTTTTTACCTGATGAAAATACTGCTGTCACTTCTACTCTAACGTCAGTAAAAGAAGTATTATGGATTGCAAGTTGAGCTACATTGATATCTTTATATAGTTCACAGAATTTTCTCATACAAATTATTAATTATATATCCACCAGTTTGATTGGCTGTGATGGAACTTGGAAGTGACCCTCCTTGAACTACTCAGATCAAACATTGTGGTGTTTTGGTAATTTTCCCTTATGTTGCTTGCAGCCATTGATGTTGTGAGGATGATTGTGCTCCATCCTGATGGAGCGACTAAGTTTATCCAGCAATCACAGGATGGCAATGGTACCTAATTAGATTTCCTTCCAACATTTTTTTGTTTGTACTTTCATAACCTTGATTGTTCAGGGAAAACAAGTTTTTACTGTGATACTCGAAAAAAATGCCTGTGCCTTGTCTCTTGATTTGGATATTCATTTTTTATTTTCATGTTGCAACCCATAAATTTACAGTAAACTGATGTTGAATACTCATTTATCCTCAGATGCTATTGTCGAATTGATCAAGAAGGTTACATCAAGTCCACTCCCCTCAACTTTACTGACCAGCCTTCGTGCAGTGACTAATCTTTTCAAAAGTTCATATTATCATGGATGGTTACAAATACATCGAGCAGAGGTTAGAATCTCTGTATATATGTGGCAAATGACGTAAAAGAATATATGATGAAAGTTTACTGGGATCTTGTTGTTATAAATGTTGTAACAGTAGACTTTTATTATCTTCTAACCTATTATTTATTCTTGATTGGTTGGACTAATCTGATAATTCTTCGATATTTATTTTGTAGATTCTTGATGCTTTCTCAAGTTGTTGGTTGTCTGCTAACAAGAATGTGCAATTATCATATGCAACATTGTTACTCAAGTAAGTAGTTGATTGGGGATGACTGTTGTTCGTCAAGTTATTAGCCCTATGGTTGTATATATATATATATATATATATATATGTATGTATTTCCTTAAACAATGTCTTTATTAATTTGTTTCCCTGGTCGTTATTTGCACTTTTGTGCTCTTCAGCTATTCTGTTCTTTTGATTGAGATGAAGGATGAGGTAGGGCAGTCTCAAGTTCTGTCCACTGCATTGGAGGTATAATTTTGCAAACAAAGTTATTTAAAGAATAAAAGACGGACATCCTTTTCCTCTCAAGGGTGACGTCACTATATCATCGAACTGATGGTTATGGTGTTAAATTATTAATAATTCACCTGTGATATTCTACCTTTTATGTCCTGAAGATGGCAGAAGAGGAAACTGTTGATTCTGATTCAAGATTCCGGGTTTTGGTGGCCATTGGTTCACTGGTATGATAGCTAACACTGCAGACAGTTCCCTAAATGGCAATACCATATTGAGTTACGCTTTCCATGTCTTAAAAAAGACTTCCCCTCGTTCAATTATAATATTTCGATGCTCGGATAAAGTTTTCTGTCAAGGACTCAACCGGTTAGCTTCATATTTGATATGTTTTCTTATGCGCCTAAGTCTTGCAATCACCCTTGTGTGCTTGCAATTTTTTCCGGTACATCCCCGGCATTGGATTTGTTATTTGTTATGGCATCTCAAAAAATCTCGCTTGGAACATTGACTGACATTGAACTACATAGTTTGCAATGGCAATTAGACCATAATACTTGTATCATTGATCATTGTTTGGCTTCCAGGTTTTTCTTAATTATGATACATTATTTCTTATTTTTTCTGTAACAGATGCTTGAAGGCTTAGTGAAAAAAGTGGCATTGGATTTTGATGTTGTGAGTGTTGCTAGAGCTGCAAAAGCGTCTAAAGAAACTAAGATCGCTGAGGTTGGAGCTGACATAGAACTGGTGGCAAGACAGGGTTGAATCTGTGTTTCCTGGATCCTGCTAAACCCAATTGACCCGCTTTAGCAAATTTTCTTCGGTTCAATGTGGAAGACGAAATGGGTATTTAAGAAGATGCAAGGTTTTATTTTGTTCCCAGAATGAAACCAAATGGGAGACACTTGAAGAAATGTACACACCCGAAAATGTGTAGGCCATGTTTAGTTATATTTTCTGACATGCTTCTGTATCAGGAAATATATCAGTTTTCTCGGGGGAGATGATTCTCTTGCTTTAAATTTATTTGAGGGACAAAATTATAAACAATCCTCGAATCATCTTGAGATTTTTTTTCCCCTTAATTATTTATTGGATTTGGATTGGACATCCATGAAAAATGAAAGTAATGCATTCATCATTTGTTTACTTTTTTTTGATTGAAACACTTGATTTTAGATTTTGGATTTGTGAAACTTTCATGTGATTTTCATCGGTTTCTCTTCTATGTTTATAAGCTTCTTTTTTTTTTTTTTTTTTATAAGCTTCATTTGATCTAATATAATATCGGTTTTTCGTTGATGGGAATACATTTAGCTATTTTAAAATTTTGAAATCATTGTTAACAAACAAGTGAATAAAAAAGGATATTATTAATTATCAATTTATTTATAAAAATAATAAGAACTATAAGAACTAAAACAGTGGGAAGTGCAGCCTATTATATGTAGCAGAAGATTTTTTTCATGGGTCCCAGATTCCGGTTATTACAAATTTCTAAAATTTCTTTTTGTATATATATTTTTGTAATTTTTTTAATTACTCCTTAAAAAATTCATATATATATATACACACACTAACACACACATTATTTACTTCCTTAAAAACAAAACAAAACAAAACTCACACATATTATTTACTTGGGCTTTTCAAGAAACAAAGCCCATCAGCCCCTTTTTCGATGCACAAATTACTTACGGTAACTCCTATTTTGGGCTTCCCAAGAAACAAAGCCCATCAGCCCATCTTCCCGTTTGGAAAATTGAAATCGATCTCCCATATTAATCAATAACCACACTTTTTCCAATGTCAAAATTTTCATTGAAGCTGGTTATTAGCATTAACGATTCATGCTTACATTCTTGAGCTTCGTGGCACACTAAACCTAATTGTGCATGAATTATCTCTAATTTGATCGATCTGGCTTCCCTTAATCGTTTTTTTTCTGGTGAGTAGTATCTTTTCTCCGAACTAAATAATGTCTGTTTTCTATATTTACCGTGCGCTGTAATTCCGGGCTTCCTTCAACCTTCTGGCACTGTCGGTGATTTGGGATTAGATCTAAAATTGATTGATTCGCGTTTCCCATTTGCTTTTAGTCTAAACTAGGGCAGTGTTTGGGAAAGGTCGTTGGAAGCTCTTCTCGGCTTTTCTTTTGAACAAAATTTTGTTATAAACTGTACAAAACACTACCTACGTATGTCAGCTTCACCTGAATCTGATCTTGTGGTTTCTGTTGTGTATCCAAAAGATAAAAAAAGATACAAATTTGGAGTGTTGGGTAGTTTGGATGGTAATTATGTAGTTGGTTTTTGATTATGTTAAGTTCAACGCCTTTAATTTCTCTTTGATGGATTTATTGCTGGTGATGTTTCCCTCCTGGAAATCTTGTGTCTTTGATGTTACATGTATTGTTTCGAATTGATGTTTGTACATTATTTGTTGATTGAGTGGTTTCATTGGATAATAAGCAGACATGATTGAAAATGGACCTCGGGGTCGATGAATCAAATGATGCATCTTGTTCATCCGATACGATTCGAGACAAGGGGAACTTCGAGTGCAACATCTGTTTTGAATTGGCGCAAGAGCCTACTGTCACGCTATGCGGCCACCTTTACTGTGGGTCCTGCATTTACCAATGGCTTCAAGTTTACTCACATTCTCATGAATGCCCGGTTTGCAAAGCTCTTGTGCGTGAGGAGAAACTAGTCCCGATACATGGGAGGGGTAAAGCAAGTTATGACCCTCAAGCTCGATCCATGACTAGAGCTTCCATTCGCGGTCAAGCGATGTTTCAGCAACCACAGACTGCTCAACGTGTAGATATGAGGCATATCCGGCAAGATGAGTTGGATTCCGTCTCGGGAATGGCTGGTACAAGGTTTGGTAATCTCACACTGTCTACGTTTTTCAATGCAATACCTGCAATTTTTAACCTTCAGACGCATGGATTTCACGATGCTACCGTGTATGGATCAACGTCGGGAGTTCCATATCTGTTTTCTAGTTCCTTTCATGGAGGTTACCTCCCCGCTTTTCTTCTTTCCGAGTTCACTCATTCAGAATGGAAACCAGTTGCTTGGAAAATTGTTTTTGTCACCATTGGTTTACTCATACTATTGCATATATTCCATTCGTGAAATAGGTATATTTTTGCTTGATTGGCATCCACTAGCATGGAAGACCAACTAATGAACACGATGAGTGAAATTTTGGTGGTCGAGGAGTGGACTGCGATTCGATTTGAATCATTTGTGGATTTTTCTTTAACCTCAGCAACTGAACAGAACGATATGTTGTGTATCTGTGACTTTCTAGTTTCTTGGTACAGTGATGTATACAAGAGTAAATGAAATGAAGCACCTATTATTGTTGCTAATTTGCGATAGTTTTGTAGTTATATGTATCGTTTTTTAGAGAAGTCTTTTTTCAATATTTCGTAAATGTTCTTTTTTTTTCACACATTTAATTTTTTTTTCTTTTGCACATCGGTTTTCAGTGTTTTTCTGCAATCCACGAATCAATTCAAAATCATTCAAAATCGGAAAAATTGGTCAAAAATCTAAATGGACTCTATTACTTCACAGTTTTATAAAATTCTATTGAATTTGTTAGTACTATAGTGTGCATCACAGTATCTTGAAGTCAAAGTCTCGAAGGTATTCACATCTACCGTTGATTGGCATGGAACCACACCACTCTAATTGAAGAGATCACATTTAAACCGTTGGATCTTTTGAGGTGTTCTCCATGTCGTCTCGTGATCTTCAAAGTATTGTTGCCGGCGCCTGAACGGAGACGAGATTCCGTGGACGACGATCCTGCTGCTGTTCAACAGATCGACGGTCACCAACTCCACATTGTTGATTTTCACCGAATCCAAAGGCTCTCCGGGCGACGCGGCGGTTACCACCAGATTCCGTCCGAAATCCATAGTCGGAAGCGAAGTCCTCGGCGGCAATCTCACGAGATCTGCCGCTGTCAGCCTCCTTCTCGGCACCACGTGGTACCAGAAATTGGACAAGTAAGCGCTGCCTTCGTCGGAAAAGATGGAGTCATCGTCGAGCGCGAACACCGTCATGGCCTTCAACCTCGAGAGTTCCTCGAGTTTGAATCTGAGAGCGATAGAGACGACGCGGTACCCTATGTCATGCAGGCGGAGGATTACGTCATTCAACACGATCGGCATGTCTGGTAGAGGAGGAGGAGATGTAGTTAATGTGTAGGGCGATGCCATCTCCTCGACGTTGCAGGAGAGGTCGGCGACGGTGACGAGGTTGGTGAAGTACGACATATTGATGGTGCGGAGTTGGTGGGAACGGAGATTGTGGAGGACGGCGGAGAAGTTGGAAGGTTCGTAGATGTTAGGGTGGTGGATTCGCGACGGACAGGATGGGGCGGCGGCGGTGTCCGAGCCATCGGAATTGGCAGTGGCGGCGGAGATGAGGAGGAGAAGGAGGAGGTTGAATCGGAGAGAGATCGCCATTGGGGATGAGCTAATGACGGGAAATGGAAGAGCTTAGTGTTTGGTTGTTTCAGTTATTAAGTTTCTAAATCAAATCTTTATTAATATGACAAAACGGCGGATATTTTTTATTTATTCAAATCTTGGTTATTTCAAGGAAATAAATATTATCATAAAATGAAAGTTCCATTTTTTTTTATAAAACTACATTTAAAAAATAAATACATGTTGCTAAAATATTTTTTTCAAGGACTTTTTAGAAACATGAGCTATCCAAGGTAATCCGTAGCTGTTTTGATACACGTTTAAAAACAATCTATTCATAATATATTTTTGGAAGCAATACTATCTGAATAATACCAATAAACAATAATAACCATAGTCTATATATTTCCTTTTAAAAAAACAATAGTCTATATATATTAAGTGGCTTACCCAAACTAAATTTAGAATCATGATATACACAAAAATAATCTCTCACTTTTATTTACGAAAATATTCATGTTTTATTTAATAAAATATTGTAATTAGGAAAAAAACCTAATTTAATAATAACAAAAATTTTAGAATTATATGGCATGGAAGGGGAACTAATAATAATAATAATAACCAAAAAAAAAGTTTTAGAATTATTTGCATTTTTGAGAGAGAAAATATTTTAAACAAATTTTTGGAAACACATGTCAAAAACCTAGCACAAACTTTTCGTTACTTGACTTCAAACTTCTTTAATTGAACACCACAACGCCGCACTTGTCTATTGTCTACCATTTTCTGGACCATTGTTTCTTGATAATTTCAAACACACCTCCCCAATCCCAGTGAAATCCACCCTGTACAATTGGGAGACGGTGTTCAAATGGAAGCAGATAGAGTGGGGCTGATTCTGGATAGAACCCTAGAGTTGAAGTCCAAGATTACCAATTGCCTTCACAAAAAGACTACCGATTCGGTGAAAGAAGATGCAGGAGGTGTATCGAAAGTATCTAAAGCCAACCCGGATGCCGAAAATCCAGAAGATGGCGATGAAGAAACAGAGAGTCTGCTCAACATTCGAGATGCTCTCGATTCCCTTGAAGGCCAGCTGTCTGCGCTGCAGGTTTCTTCTTTTATTTTTTTCTTTACAAGTTTGTGAATTTATGTTTGGGTTTTGTTAGAAAGTTGTAATGTTGGAAGTTCGTGGAAATTTCAGATGGTTCTAGGTGTCTTTGAAATGGAATGTGTTTACTGTTTTAGGGTTTAGTTAAGCCGTGTCTAATTGCCAGGAGGGGAGCCGGAAGTCACTCAATTGCTGATATTCTATTGATGCAAAGCTTTCATTGTTTTAAGAAAAATGAGACATAACCTTTTCATTTCTTTGAAACCCCCCCTTCTCTTATTGTTTGCCACTTTCGAGCTAACTAAGTTCGATTGGTGACAATGGTTTAAAGGATTTTTTTTTTTTTGCATCAGTTAAAAAGCTGTTTCTGTGGTGAAGATATCATGTTGATGCAACTTGGAGACTAACTATTCTTTTTCATTTTTATGGTCAAATATGTTAGTCTGTGATAAAATATGCGGATTATGATACTACGTACTGAGAAATGGTAAGCTGGTAATAATTTCATGTTGGCTTAGCCGCCGAAGATAGATCTAAGAAACCATAGTTTTTGGAAGTGCATGGTGCACAGATACATCTGTGATCCGCACATGTGTGGGTCATTTGCGGCTTCAGAGCACACCAAGATTCATAGTTCATGGTCAAGATGCAGGCTTCATCAAAGGGTTGTGCCTTATCTTGCATGAACCTTGTTGTGCTTTCAACCTATTTGTTGGGATTGAAACTTTGAAATAAATGATGGATGCAAGAAGTCTTTCTGGCGTATAAATGGATGTTCTGATATTTTTTTTGCATTATATAATGTAGTGTTTTTGGCATTATTTGCGGAATGGCGAAAGTAAATATTTCCATTATTTTCAAGTTTTGGGCCTTGTGGAGATTCCTTATTAAAACATGATAGAAGGGTAAAAAATAATTCACAAGGAATCTTCCTTTTTTTTTTTTTTTTGCATTCCCCTTTTGCGCATTTGCAAGATCGTTGCTAAATGGAATGCACTCTTGGGAAATCAGCCCAATCTCTTGGGTCCATAAACCTTTATTAAAATTTCCTACTTACGGGTTATTATATTCTCGTGCTTTGTTCTCATATCTGCTTGTAGTTCTTCATTATATGGAAACTGTAGGGTAGAGGTAGGAAGACTTGAAACATATTAAACAAGGTGCCATTGTTGTCGGTGATTTGGAAGCCATGATTTTTAGATGATAAAGAACAGACCTCGGCCTTTTTGTTTTCTGAAGAATCTGAAAGTTCTCTAACTTCATATTTGGTTTGCATTTCTTGAGCAGCAACACAATGTATCAAGCTCTTACAAAAAAATCTTAGGATGAAAATGGTATATTCTATTGGTTGGCTTGCTCCTGCATTTGGAATCAAATGGCACTCTGTATGCTAAGAACCAATTCAGTGGTTCTTCATATTGACATGTGAAAGCATAAGATCAGCCTACATGTTAATGGTTACTGTATTATCCGTATGTAGTAAGTTAAGTGACTTTGAAGTATCTCATGTGAAATTTGTTTTGGAAATTATGTGCTGAATGAATCAACTAAAGACTGGTTTTGATTATTTTAAGGCTTGGCTTCTTGCATCAGTGGACAAACTGGTTTACTTCTGTTTCGATGGACCTTAATCCAATTAAATGTTACTCTCATGACATGAAATTTTCCCCCTTTTTCAAGGGCCGATGGCACCTTACTTCTTGTTATTATGTGCTTATTAGGCATTACAGCAGCAGCAATTTTATGAAAAAGAAGCAGCCTTGACTGAGATAGAGTACTGCCAGAAGAAGTTGCTCAAAGAGCTGAAGGAATACAAAGGTAAGGAGTTAGAAGTCATACACGAGGCAATTGCTTTTGCGAGTGAAACTGAGGATAACAATGATCTCCTCCTGCCTCCGTATCCAAGCCGGCCCTCTCATTCCACTGTCCCCGGTAACGAGCATCTGCCATCCTTCCCTCCCACTCGTAAATTTTCTCAAAATGGGGCTGTTGACAACAGCCTTATTGATAGAGATCAGAGAAGAACTGGATCGAGAAGACCGTTGAAAGGGCTGAAATTCTTGATTACTGCAACAGCCAAGACAGCGCTAACTATTGTTGGAATGGTAGCTATCTTGAGTCTGGCTGGTTTTCAGCCCAGGCTGAGGAAAAGGAATGACCCGCTGAAGCTTGTGGACTTTTTTCAGCTGCTAAGCAACGATGAAGTACAAGCAACTATGGAGTGTCCTCCTGGGAAGGTCCCCATGTTTGAAAATGGCGAAACACGGTGTGTTGTGAAAGAGAGAATTGAAATTCCATTCGACTCAGGTGTTACAATCCCTGATGTGAAATACGGATGTGGTTGATCTCGACTTAAAAATAAAGAAGAGAAGAGAATTGTAGTAGTATCGCAAATGATTCTGCTGCTCCTGTATATTCTATCCTTCTATTAACGTTCACTACTGCATTTCTTGTAAAGATTTGATGGTGTCATAATTTCCTATTAATATTGGGCGGCAAATGCAAGATTTTGTTTTGCTTGCTAATAATTCTCATCTTCTTTTACCGTCAGCAAGGAACAAAATTCCAAAGATTGCCCCAGTGTGTTTTATTTGATTTTGTTCATCTCTTGGACTAGGTCACTAGAGTCGATACCAATTTCAACTTGTCTTCATTAGTATATGGGAAAATAAAGTTCTTGGATCATTAACATGTTCAAATTTTTTTAAAATTTGGTTTTGGTACTCTAAACTTGTAATCTTCTGTTATTTTAGTCTAATTGATGATGTGACACCAAAAAATATTGATATGATATCGAAACATGATGAATAAACTTTGAAAAATATTGATTTGTCATGAACATATTATCCAAGTTCGTTTATATAAATACTATCATGCAGCATAATAGTCATCACGCATTCATTTAATTTTTCATATTCTTACTAAACTTAGTATTATATTATATTTATACATATAGCATAGTTGGGTACATAGGATATGATAAGTATAGGATATATAATATAAGGATAAATTAAGGATAAATAAAATGGTAGGATATTATATTAAATATTTGGTATGATTTTAATAAGAGTGATTAAATTATATATTCGATTTTAATGATAAAATTAATCATATCATAACGTGGAGGAGAATGAGGCGTGTGTAGAGTTTAGATGTTTTTAAATGTGGAGGGTAATCATGTCTTTTTGTAGTATTTTTTAGTTGTATTAAATTTATCACACCAAATCAACCTTGTCAAAGCATTTATCAAGGGCTCATTCATTTATCATGGGCTTTTTAAAAATATATCAAACATGGGATGTTAGAGGATAATTTATTAATAACTCTCTTGTTATGTGTACCAAACTATGCCTATAATAAGTACATAACATTAATTTTTTTTGTAAATATGTTGGCGTCATCCCCTACGACCGCCATTGACCAGCTCACAGGATGATTATATTCGGTATGGGATTTGGAAACATGGGACAAAAAAATAAGGCAAGTTGGCTCTTCATTAATCCCAAACGCACATCAACTTCAACAATTTAGCACTATAAAACTAAAACTTTCAAACCCATTACGCACACTTTATATTTTATCAACCGTTTAGCAAATCCAGCAGGCTCAATTTGTTCAGAGTCACAAATCATGGACATCTGCAACATCAACAAGATTGGTTGTGATAATCCCATTACTATGCTCTACTGCAATAACAGTAAGTGCTTCTAATTTATTGTTTCTGAAAAAAGCATGTTTTTGTTCTGTTCTTGATTTACTAACAATTTCTTGGAATTGTTTCTTCAGCAAGCCCAAGTTACAATTTCTCTGCTAAGAAGCATCTGCAACTTCAATCTTCTAGCAATTTATCATGGCTTAAAATGGATGATTCATGGCAGCGTCATCTCTATTGCAGAACTCCCAAGATTTCAAGAAGATGTAAGCCACCTCTGTTTGCTACCATTCTTCAAGTTAACCTGCATATTCTAAACTATATATATATATGCTACCATTCACACACACGCACACACACACGGGACTTGATTTTTTGGTGATTTATTAATGCTTGAGAATGAAGGCATGGAAAAGAAACATGGAGTAGAAGTGAGAGCTTTCACAGAAGAACAAGAAGCTTTGGTAACCAAGTCATGGAAAGTTATGAAGAAAAATGCTGGTGAATTGGGTCTTAAATTCTTCTTGAGGTGGGTTCGGTGATTCTTGATCTTTTATTTAGATCATTGAACAAAACTTTAGTAGTTTTTAATTTACCACCAGTGTTTTAAGCATAGAATATTACATGAAATCACTAAATTTGTAGGATATTTGAGATAGCACCATCTGCGAAGAAGCTTTTCAGATTCTTGAAGGATTCAGATGTGCCTCTGGAGCAGAATCCAAAGCTGAAACCACATGCCATTACTGTTTTTGTGATGGTAATATTATTAATTTATACCCCTTGTTTTCGACTATATTTAATGAACTTGAACCAATGGAATATATTCTATTACCTAATTTAGAATCATTGATATATCTCAGCATTGGTTTAAAGTTTTATTTTTTATTGATGTATAAATTATAGCTTAAAGAAATGACTAAGAAATTCTTTAAATTCTTGGTTTTGCTAAAAATATTAGCTAGTCTAAGGTCTTTAAATAAAGTATTAAATCATCCAAATATGCATTTAATTTAATGATATGAAATTTGCAGACATGTGAATCAGCAGTTCAGCTTCGGAAAGCTGGGAAACCTGTGGTGAAAGACTCGAGTCTCAAAGATTTGGGCGCTACACACTTCACTTATGGTGTGGTAGATGAACATTTTGAGGTATACTTGTTGCTATAATTTTTTTAAAAAAAATATTGGTTTTTTTTATATTTTTTAAAAAAGCGAGTAAACGAGTTTAAATCGACCCATTTCAGGTAACGAAATTTGCATTGCTGGAGACTATAAAAGAAGCAGTGCCGGAGATGTGGTCGCCGGAGATGAAGAACGCTTGGGCGGAAGCCTATGATCAGTTGGTGGATGCTATCAAGGCTGAAATGAAGCCTGCTTCTGCTGTTTCTAATTGAAGAAGACTAATTTTATGCTCGAAGAAATTAATATAATGTTTGTATGATAATTTCAGTAATAAAAATTTCTCCAAGTTACCATTTGCTAGAACATAATTAATCTGAATTAAAGGTCTTTATTACTTTTTTCCCTCTTTAATCTCAAATATAAAGCCATATATATGCCTCAAATATATTAGCCATTTTTCATTTTTATTATTATTTTTAGTATTTTAAAAAGAGCGCTATAGAGTGCGTTATTAGGCTTTTTACGTAAATAGCCCACACTTTACAGACCAGAAGAATAAAAGCCCATAAATTAATTATTTGACCTACAACTTATACGCACGCGAAGATAACTTAGATTCGATTCAGTATCAAAACTTTTCAATGAAGATTTTAGGAGCGAATTTTTTTTTTATTTTTTTGGTGATTTGGGTTTAATTTCTGGGCAGATTTTGTTGGATTTATAAGTTGAATCTTTGGGTCGAATTTTGGCAGATTATGTGGTTTAAGTTGTAAGATTTTTTAAAATTATTATGGTCTAATGACTAATTGTCTCACTTATTTAGTTATATTGTATAAGTATATTTCTATTTTTTAAATAATAACTTAAGTTATGCGCTGCGATATTTACGTTATGTTATCACATGACAAAAACGTTATGGACTAACACAACACCTTTTAAAACACTGCAATTTACATATTATTAAATATATTAACTACTTCTAAAAAAATTTATCATGTTAAGACATTTTTTAAAAAATATTGCTAAAACATCCATCGCCTAAATATAAAACAATTTCGAAAATTTAAAAAAAAATTATAAACTTTTTAAATATGTGTGAAAATACACACAAGTATACATATATGAAATAGAAAGAGTATTTATTTGTTGCTCTTTACATTCTACTTATTTAGGCTATATTTCATTTTTCATTTTATTTTCTATGTTGAGTGTATTTTTAATGACTTGGTAACCTGCTACCGCTATCTTTCGATGTGCACAGAATAAAATTTCAAACTAACGCGAAAAACCTGCAAACTATATTAGTCAAATAAATCGTACTAAACGAGTCATGTGCGACAAAATAGCCAAAAAAATATTGGTAGAGAAAATTTAACTTCTAACATATGAACAAACATTCTCTTATTCCACAAAACTGGAGACCTCTTGAGACATGTTTAGTTTTATTTTTCTTACTATTTTATCTATTTATCTTATTAAATTAATATTGTTACATACTTATATAATTTTTTAACATATTAAAATCTTTATTAAATAAGTGTGAAATTAGAGAGTGTTCTGTAAAATTTACATTTTATCAATCTTTATTAATTATATATATATTATGTGGAATTTTTACGAACACGCGATAGATCAAAATTCTCGTCTCCAATAGCTTCCCTAAAACGTGTTCACTGTTGAAAGTCAACGTCTACGGTCAAAGGAATTTCAAATTACCTCTATTGGTTTACGTTAGGTACTCCTGCACCAGAACCAATCACACATTCACACTGTCCCATACACCAGCCCTTATCGTAGGCAGTGGGCATAGTTGCTGTCATATCGGGTTCTGTCTATTCTTTTCCATCCGGGCAGTGTCCGAATGAGATAGCAACAACCCAGATGATCCGAGTCGTTGAGTGTTCGTTTGCCAGCATAGACTCAATCGATGTATCGATGCTCCAGAAACTCTTTCAAAAAATTAATAGTTGTTTTGATCACAATCTAGGAACAATTTTTATACGAGCATCAATTATGTTTTTTTTTAAAAAAAAAAAATTAATTAGTTAATGATAGTATGTTTTATTAGCTTCGTTTATCGAAAATATTAAATTATTAATTACGAAATTTGAGAAAATATTAATTGAAAAATTTATGGAATTAAAGATTTAATTTCCAAATCGAAAATATCCGTTAATTACAGAATTTGAGATTTCAATTCAGAATTTGGAAAAATATTAATTGAAGAATTTATGAAATTAGAGATTTAATTTTCAAGTCGAAAATATTTATTTTGAGGATTTACAGATATTTTCGACTTGAATTTAAATCTCTAATTTCATAAATTCTCCAATTAATAATTTTCCAAATTCGAAATTAAAATCTCAAATTTCGTAATTAATAACTTAATATTTTCGGGCCTTAGAAAACTACTAATTTCTCGAACAATTTTATCTCAATAATTACACCAATTCATTCTGAAAGTTATACATGTAGCATTTTTTAGTACAAATATGCAATTGTATAACCATATATTTGTTAAAATAATAATAGGTGAAATGAATTCCAAGTAACTTGCTCCTTTCGAACTGTCCAATAGGCCAAAGGTACAACTTCACGGCTTTGTCTATGCTAGGTCTGCTGCATTCAATGGCTTATATTTTTTTAAATGAGATCATATCAAGTTCAAAAAAACATAAACGATTGAATCCCCATTCGGGCAGTAGGCACTATTCGAATGGGGTAGCATATGGCTTATATTTTTTTAAATGAGATCATATCAAGTTCAAAAAAACATAGACGATTGGATCCCCATTCGGGCAGTGGGCACTGCTCGAATGGGGTAGCATAGAAAAAACCCAACTTCACACAGATCGCTAAAACTGTACTCGCACGTAGCAGATTCTACCACCAAATCCAATGGGGCATTTGTGGTTCCACTGCGGCGTCAATGTCAAAAGCAGCGGCGAGTCAGCGCCAACCATTTCCCATCTCCACACTGAAACCTCGTAAAACCACCACATTTTTCCGTCCGCCAACCACCATGCTCCGCCGCAGCTCAGCCCCTGAAACATCGCCGCACCACCGCTGGAACCCACACTCACCGGCTCCTTCTCCATACTCCACCTGGCTTCCTTCAATGGAGATTTTGTCTTCCTCCTCCACCTCCGCGGATTCATCCAGTCGGCAGTCCTCTGTAGATGTCAGCCCCCCTTTGATTGCCATGGCTGTTATAGCCGTAATAGCCTTCATCGCCATCATATTCTCCCGCCCAATTTCCCGTCAATTCCTCCGATTCTACCGCCGGTACAGACAGCGGCGCCGACGATCCGTCCCGTCGTCATCGTCCGCCGGAGATGTCCTCTCGCTTCCGTATTCCTTCGACTCCCCCAGAGATGCTAATTTCTACGTCGTGTCACCTGAAGGGCTGCAGGAATCTCTCATCAAGACGATTCCTCTCTCGATATACACTCGCAAAAGCGGCTTCCATGACTGCGCGGTGTGTTTGCTCGAGTTCCGGGAAGATGATTACGTCCGTACACTCCCGGCTTGTTCACACGCTTTTCACGTCGATTGCATAGATGTGTGGCTGCGTTCACACGCAAACTGCCCCCTTTGCCGAGCTGGAATATTCCGCCAGGATTCTCCTTTCAGGCCGGTGATGGCGGCAAGGATAAGGCCGGATTTGGATGATTTGATTTTCCCGAGCATTATTCTCCAGCCTCTGCCTGAGATTCCAACCGAGTCAGAGGAGGCCGCGGCGGCGGAAGGTGAAATCACCCAGGAACGCTCGCCGATTCATGAGAGGATAAACAACCAATCAGAGGACAGATTCAACGGCCGGAATTTCTTGTTGAAGAGATCGTATTCCTTCGAATTCGAACGAAACATAGGTTCGGATAACTTAGTGACAGAGCCCTCGACCGCCTCGCCGTGGCGGTTCCGGCGAGGCGGCGGAGGTTTCTGGAGCAAACGCCCGTCGCCTTTCAGCTCACTATCGAAAGCTAGAGTTTTCTCATTCCATCACTACAGAGGAATGAAATCTCCGTTTTCCCGGCGGCGGAGCTTCCTACCACTATCGGAATCGAGCGTTCGAACCAGCGGAGGCGGCTCATCAAGGCGGCGAAAGTCGTTGGCGAGTCCGATGTTCGTTAGGACTTCCGCTGCGGCCACTGGGTTTGCCTTGTCGAGCCGGCTGAGGAGCGGTGATCCGGAGGCCTTGCTTTCACCTGAGAGATTTAACAGACGGTGAGGATGGGTGACACGTGGACACAAAGCCAGGAAACAAAGGAATCTACTTGATTTCTTATCCATTTTCGTGTATTTTTATATGTATGAATATGAATAGAAGGCAACATAAAGCATAGAGTATAGAAATTTACATCCACGATATAACACAAAAATATTTTTAGGGAAAGTCAAATTTAACATGAAACAAATAGGGTAATTACATAAAAGAAAGGAGAATGATGATCTTTGTCTTAACATTAGTCGCAAGCTGAGTTGCTTCATTCATTGATCTACAGATAGAAACAAAAAAAAAACACACGAAATCTAGGAACATTAATCTCAAACTAGTAAATATTAACATAAAAATTGTACATCTCGAAAAGAATATACTATAAGACGCTTGTACATTGTTCCAATAACTACCTTTCGATAATATTTATAATGCTTAAACAATTTAACATATTTTACATTCCAAAAATAGTATTTCATAATAACACCGAGATTTCAAAAAATTTTGAGTTGTACTATCATTTAAACGTTATTATAGGTACTCTAAAAAAAAAAAAAAAGTTATTATAGGCAGCATGTGCATACTAGCATGAATTAAATAGAGATCAGGGCCCAAAACCCATTGCCCAAGTCATTTCAGTTTCTGGCCCATTTTCAATGCAAGCGGCCCAATTTCTTTCTTTGAGGGCAAGATTTCGTTAACAAATAACATTTTTTGAATTGTTTTAATTGCAAATTGCTCAAAAATCCCCAATGCAAACATGTTTTGCTCTGCATTCTTTAACCATTTTTTTGTATCATAATTTTTGTTAATTTGTACCACATCTTGCATTGTTTTGTACCACATTTTATGACTAGGGACCTCAAAGCAAAACATGTTTGCATTTGGGGATTTTTGAGCAAATTGCCCTTGTTTTAAACATGTTTGATATTATTTGAGAGACCTTCTAAAAAGTATTTTTTGATAATGCTTTTATGATTGGATTGGTGATTAAATCAGTATATCTTAAAAAAACGATTAAATCGGTCGGACCGTTTTAACCAGATGATCGAACCGAAAAATCATTTATATATTATAATATAATGAATAATATATTTTAAATTTTAAAAACCCAAAAAATGTATGTAAATAAACAAAAAAATATATATATTTTCCATGAATTTAAAAATAAATAAATTATAAATATATTGAAAATATCAACTATAGTTATATATTTTTTAAATAATAAAATAATTAATTTAAAAAATTCTAGTATTACTAAAATAATATTTTTAATGGAGTAAAAATTCTAAATAATCATATATATATTAAATTTAAAGTTTTAAAAATAAAATATTTAATTATTAAAAAAAATCAAAAACCGGTCCGACCTGTTTTGATCGGTTCTGGTCGATTTAGTCGTTAAAACAGTTTTTGGGGTGTTCGAGATCGAAATTTTGGTTGGTTCTCGGCCGAGTTGGTCCGGTTTTAAAAACATGGCTTCTTAATTTTTTTTTTAATAAAATTTGTTTAAGACACTTAAGTAGTATTTGAAAGAGCTTAGAAAAAAAACAATTCTCACCTTTTGTAAACCTTGACTTGGGAGTTGGGAATTTGGAGATAAACGACTGACATATATTATCAAAAAGAAAGTAGCTAAAAGATTATTTTTGTTATTTCCCATCACATATATGTACCGATGTATCTAATTTATCACACGATCGAACTTCCCGGATCGTCCCATGAGATGTACGTTGTTGTTTCTTAATAATTCCGATCCACACGTATTTTTTTGCAGCTTCAGGTCACTCTTTTGTGTTTATTAATCACTGTAGGCACAAAAGTAGTACTTATAAATACTTTTGTTTAAGTTGTAGTGTTTTGTAGTTCGGGTGATTAATACTGCCAACTTTTCTGCTTTTATAAAGTTTGATCTACAGATTCTACAAATGATCTGACGATAAAATGCTATATAAAAGTAATGAGTGGATTAATTTAATTAGATTCTTGGTCAAATTTTGAGAACCATAAAATTGGGGAGAATTGTTTGGAAATGATTATGTGTATATTATAATTTTAAATTAAGTTAAGGGAATTATCATAATCTTAATAAGCCTTCTCTCATTTCGTAGTGAGACTAATCTCGGTCAACTTGGTGTGCCAAGCACAAGATATATACGAATACGTACTTAATAAAGATAATTATAATCCCGCTGGCATCACTTTTATTATCCTAATCATCTATTTTTTTGCTTGCACGTCAAATACTAGGTTGAGGCGGTTTTTGGGTGCGAAAAAGTTTACACATGATGTACAAAATACAAAAGAGATTGTAAATGTCAACTTTATGTGAAAATACGTCAGTCGTTATTTTTCGGTGTTTATTGAACGAATGTCCAAACAAATGCAGTAGTCTGCAAGTCACGTTAATCATATAAATCGCATCGAAGAACAAGTCATATGCGACAGCCTTCTTAGGGGTGGTTCGATACGGTATACCGCATACCGTATCGAATACCGCATATCGTAGCGGAAATTTTGATACCGAAAATTTCGATACCGATACCGTACCGAAAATTTCGTCAGTATACCGAAATTTCGGTATAGTATAAATCCATACCGATACCGCGGTATTCGGTACGGTATCGGTATGATACCGTGTATATCGATTTTTTATACCGTTTTTTTAAAAAAAATATCGGTATATACCGTGTATACCGATTTTTTTCCGATATATCGAAATATCGAAAATTCAAAAATCTCATACCGATACTGATACCGATACCGAAAATTTCGATACGATAAATTTTCGGTATACCAAAATTTTCGATATTTTCGGTACGGTAAAGGTGGTATGACGGCATTTCGATATTTTTTGTCAGCCCTAGCCTTACCCGAGAAGATGTTAGCCAAACAGCTTTAAATCCGAGAGACGAACACAATCGAAAATTATTTCGGATACAAAACCATGAACAAAAATTAGCGCTAACAACAATTACAGAACAAAAAACGAAATAAGTATCGTGTAAGTACGTAACAGTAAACGACGGTATAAATATGATACATATGAAGCAGTAAGAAAACTATAAAACAAAACGAAACATGTTAATTTCCGGGAAGTGAGGGACTTCGGGTTTGGCTACCGCCCCGTTTTTGTGTTCTTGATACAGTGTAAACGCCACCTTTGGTCAGATTAGATGTCCGTTTCTCACGTGTTTTTTTTTTGTTATTTTTAAATATTTTTTTTTCATTTTTGCAATACGGTCAATAAAATTTTTCTAAATTTTCCTAATAAATAACGGCAAGAATCCATTTCCCAACGCATTTTATTTCAGCTCAGGAAAAAAAAAAAGAAAAGAAAAAAGGAAAATTCATTTTATCCGGTTCCGAGCATTGTATTTCCCGAAGCATTCAACCAACCTTGAACAAAAACCACTTGAAGATGCCTTCATCCACAACCTCCGCCGCCGTCTCCGACGACCGCCGCGACACAACGCCGTACGAGGCCGCTGTCCAAAATATCCCCGGAGACTACGGCCACCCGTTTTTCGGGCCGATATCCGACCGCTACGACTACTACTACAACCAAGGCGAGGTGGAGTTCTTCAAAGCCCGAATGAAGAAACACCAGTCCACAGTCTTCAGATGCAACATGCCGCCGGGCCCATTCACGGCCAAAAACCCACGAGTCATCTGCCTTCTCGACGCCGTGAGCTTTCAGACCCTCTTCGACAACTCCAAGGTCGAGAAGAAAAACTTGCTCGACGGCACTTTCATGCCCTCCACCGCATTCACCGGCGGCTACCGGGCCTGCGCCTTCTTGGACACCTGCGAGCCCAATCACTCGGCCCTCAAAAGCTTTTTCCTCTCCACACTCGCCAAAAAGCACGACAAGTTCATCACCATCTTCAGGCAATCCATTTCCACCATGTTTTCGGGCTTGGAAGATGAATTCTCCGCCAAGGGCAGCGCCTACTTCAATGACTTAAGCGACCGCATGTCTTTTGATTTCGTCTTCCGTTTGTTCTGCGACAAGCATCCCTCTGAAACTCCGATCGGGCCCGACGGCCAGAAACTCGTTGACTTATGGCTCTTCTGTCAGCTCCATCCATTGATGACCTTACGATTAAAATACTTCCCAAACTTCCTGGAAGATCTATTGCTGCACACCTTCCAGCTTCCTTTCTTCCTCGTGAAATCCAAGTACAAGAAACTCTACAATGCTTTTTACAATTCCGCAGGTTCCATTCTGGATGAAGCAGAAAAGATGGGACTCAAGAGAGACGAAGCCTGCCACAACTTGGTGTTTTTAGCTGGATTCAACGCGTACGGCGGCATGAAAACTCTCTTCCCCGGTCTGATCAAATGGGTCGGCGCCGCCGGAGAAGATCTTCACCGTAAGCTGCGAGACGAAATAAGATCTGTCGTCAAATCGGAGGGCGGCGTCGTCACCGTCGCAGCTCTGAACAAAATGACGCTCACGAAATCAACCGTATACGAAGCTCTGAGAATCGAGCCACCCGTCCCTTACCAGTACGGCAAAGCCAGGCAAGATCTCACCGTACGGAACCATGAATCGTCGTTCTTGATCAAGAAAGGGGAGATGCTTTTCGGGTATCAGCCGATTGTGACCAAAGATCCCCTGGTTTTCAAGAACCCGGAAGAGTTCGTGGCGGATAGATTCGTGGGCGGCGGCGAAGAACTGATCCAGTACGTTTACTGGTCGAACGGGAGAGAGACGGAGGATCCGACGACGGAGAATAAGCAATGTCCGGGAAAGGACTTGGTTGTGTTGTTGTCTCGATTGATGCTGGTCGAATTTTTCCTCCGATACGACACATTTCAGGTGGTGTCGGGAAAATTATTGGCAGGTTCTTCGGTTACCATCAAGTCATTCACAAAGGCTACATGAAAACCAAAGTTTATTGCCAATTTGTTTGTTGTTTTATCAGTGGATAATCTTCACTTGTGATTGTTATTATGGAATAAATTTGTTTGTACGTACGGGAGATTCACTGTATATTCTTAATTTCAGCACAAAAGTTTGTAATGGTTGATTGATTTCAAGTGTGTTAATTTGATTTCCTCATCTTTGTGAAAAGTGAAGATTTTTTATTTTTTTTTGTTCCCATAATTTTCATGTATATTAAAGATTTCAAATTTATAATAACGAATTCATGATTAGTTTGTTCGAGTGAGCTCGAATCTCTTATTATGTATTTCTTTTGATCATTTTCAAATTAATCTTCATTTAGAGTCGTTTCAAATTATTCTTTCACGTTTAAATCATTCTATCCATATTTTACACATACTGGCAGATATGTTTTTATATGCAACGAAAACATCGAAATAGATAGTTGTGAAAGGCAGAAAGCGATTAACATTTAAACTATACGTTGGTGTGAATGCATATTGTGTATTTGTGTTTATCAACTAAAGTTTACATCTGTCTTGGCTATAATATTTAATTGGAATGAATTATCATTTTTTATTTTTTATTTTTGGGTTGAAGCTGGATGAATTATTTTTAGTTTTACGCAATTAGAATATATATATAATTGACTGTTAAATTGACATAAGGTTAAAAAAATAAATCGTTGAATGCGTGTCATTGAATAATGAAGTTCGGGTTGACCGTTTTGAATAATTAAAGGAATCATAAAGATAGCCATGAATTCTCCACTTGTAATATCTTTATTATTTTTTCTTCATCGAAATTATATATCCAAGATCGGTATCTTTTTTTTTAAAAAAATATTCTTTAATAAAAAATGATATTATAATATAATTTATATTAATATCGAAACGCGTGCATAAATTATGAAATAGACAAATGGCCCATATCAATAATTCAATTATTTTTTTATTTTATTTTTCTAGGGAAAACAACCAATTCATTAAAAAATGGTTAAAATAAGATACAACAATATTAGACAACCAACAAAGTAAAATACCAATCAAACATTCAAAGTTCGAAGACGAAGAAAGTGCGTGTCGATCCAAACAATGAGCCACGACATTAGATGATCTTTGCATATGGAGCAACGAAATGAAAATTGGATTATCAAGAAGCTCTCTAATTTCCAACGATAGCACACCATAAGGACTAAGATCCTCTTCCAGCTGAGTTACTGCTTGAACCGCCTGAAGCGAGTCTGAGAAAATACAAACATTGACAAAACCATGGTGCAAGCAAAAATCAATTTTAAAACGGATAGCGGTTAATTCTGCTCCTTTCACCGAGCCTAGATTCCGAATAATTTCAGCTCTAGCCCCCAATACCTTCCCGTGAAAGTCTATTATCACCATCCCACACTAAATATATTTTTCGACATAATACACCCTGCATCAACATCCATCCTTAGCTGATTAACAGCAGGAGACTTCCACAACGAATCCGATGTACACTATCTCGAGAAATTTAGGTTGTGACATTTGATGCTTGCTGTTCTAAAAGTATCCAACATCATTAAGGCCCAATCAATATTGATTCCTTCCAATCTTATGTTAGGATCATGCATTCTCTTACAAAATTCATACCCACACTGCCCATGCCATAGTTGCAAACAATTCAACCTCCTCTTTTTTCAAGGCTTTCGACACCATCATACCGCATTCAACAAAAGAAGCCTTGCGAAAACTGGACAAAAAACTCTAGAATATAGAATTTTTCCAAACATTACGAACCCAAGAATTATGTATTTTGGAAAAAAAAATGATATTATTATATAATTTATATTAATATCGAAACGCGTGCATAAATTATGAAATAGACAAATGGCCCATATCAATAATTCACTTATAATCGCAATAAATACATGGAGAAACCTTATTTTGAACTCGCAGCTTGGAAATATTCAAATTATTCGTTTTTAAATTTATTTTCCCAGGTAAGAACCACCAATTATCGACATATTTTTCATCCAATAAACTCTTCGAAAGTAGTTTGGTGCATGATGTATAGACCCGTCAATTCGGATTTGGCGTCCTGCCATTTTTTATAACGTATAGATCCGTCAAATCGGATTTGATCCGTCGAGCCAACCCACACCAACATTAAAAAATGACAGGTTGAATCATGCTTTTGCCGGCCCGACAGGAGGCAGCCCGTTTGGGCGACGGGTCAAGGCGGGGCAGGACGGGCTGGCCAAAGGGTCGGCCCGCCATTTTTTTTTTCATTTTAAAATTTATATTATAATTAATATTTTAAATATTTTATGTATGTTGATAATTATTAAACAATTTATATTGTTTAAAATATTTTATAAATGATTATAAGCTCTAAATGATTTATATGATTTTAGATAATTTATGTTTAGTTGATTATTTTTAAAATTTTATATTATTTATAATTATATATTTATTGTTAATGAGTTTATAAATATATATATATATATCATTTATAATTATTTATGCATGATTTTTCAATTTTTACATATTTCTTTATTTTTTTTAATTTTTTAATTTATGGCAGGTTGGCCTGCCCAACCCGCAACCCATTGCGAATTGGATTGGGGTATTTCCAACTCGCCATCAATTCAGGCCGGCCTACCCTTTCCCGCCCCGCCCGATGGCGGGCCACCCTAAATTGACAGCTCTAATTATGTATCAAAAATATTACTTTTTACATTATACATATATATATGGATCGTATTCGTATCCATCCATTTCAAGGATAAACTGTCTCACAAGAGAGTTGCGTTTTTAAATATTTGTGCAGATTCTACATTAACCACAATTTTCAATTGATATAATTGTAAAATATCATTCGTATAATCTGTGTTCTAAAAATCCCCGCCTAGGCGCTGGGCGGCGGCCCGCCGCCTCGATTAATGGAGGCGTCGCCCGATTAACTGGCCGCCTAGGCGGCGCCTCAACCGCTTAGGCGGCCTGGGCACCGCCTATGCAACCTGGGCACTGCCTAGACGGTTTACCCATATAATAAAAAAAACTTTTAATTTTTTTAAATAGTAAAAAAAAATTAAAAAAATAAAAAAAGACCACAAACCCACAATTTCTCTCATAGAAGAAACAAAACAAAACAAAACAAAACAAAAAGTGGAAGAAAACAAAGAAAAACCGTCGTGAACTTGTTTTTAATGTTCAACCTTCTTGTTGTCTCCCCAACTATTGAGTATTGACTATATTAGTATATATATTTTACTATATTATTAAAATTTTAAAAGAATTTTATACAAAAACTGAAAAAACATAAGACATAAAAATTATTTTTCACAATAAAACTCATAAATATTTCATGATTTTAATGTTTTAGGTTAAAAAAGAAACCGCCTAGGCGGCTAGACGTTCGACGATGGGTCGTCACCCGCCTACCGCTTAACACTGTTTAGAACATTGCGTATAATACATGTCATTTGTTCGTCATGTGTGTGTAGAGAGATATGATGCAATGCGCATGTATTGTCATCACATGTCAATTGATTAAATCGATATGAATAAAAAACTAAAATAATCGTGAAGATTATAAATACAAAATTATGCATCATCTCACTATCATCAAATACACTATTATTCTTGTTTTTTAAAAATAGATGTATATTCCTTCCAAAAAAAAAAAAAAACAGATGTATATATCATCAATGATGAAATACATTTTAGCACATGGAAAATAAGAAAGGAGTGAATGATTCCTTGTTATATCATATATACAATAATACAAACCTAACAACTAGCTGGATATGATACAAAATAATTATAGCTATTTTTAATAAGAGTTATATTATAGCTTTTTGGTATGTTTACTCTAATAATTTAAAATACTATTTACAAATTATTGATAGAAAATTAAAATTGAAGTTTCATAACCACTAATTTAATTTCCATACTCCCTCCATCCAAAAATAGATGTCAAATTTCATTAATTTTTTTTTCTGTCCTAATTATATAATCATTTTCCGTACTTAGTATTATTAATTTTATCTTCTCTTTAATCAATCTATTGTTTATCAATAAATATATTACCTACTTCCAACGAATTTTTTATCCACTTTAAACATTCATTAACTAAGGGTATATGTAATACTGAAAATTTCAATCTAAAATTTATTTCTCCGATAGTTTTCTTGATCTATACGTAAAAAAAAAAAACATAAATCTAAAATTTGTTTCGGAAACATCACGACTGTTCGCGAGTGGATGCTTTGGTTCATGAACGGATACATTGTTTGACTAAGAGTCACACTCGTTCAGATACATCTTTTCATTCTCTATAAATAGAGGTGCATCATCAGATTCAAATGTCTTGAATTAGATTATTATCTCCATTGTATCCTGAGAGAGATCTTAAAAACATCTCTTAAAAGATAGCGTTTAAAACGTGCCTTAGAGTTCATCATTAAATTCTTTCTAAATTAACGAAATTCTTCAACAAGGAATGAGGTATATTTTTATGAGAACTGTTACTAATCGTGCAAAGTGTACAATGCATATGCTGCAATATGGATAAGGATAAATATTCATGCTTGCACTTCCAATTTCTGTTCCCTCAAATAATTTTCGTAAAGAACTGGGGACGATATTTTGTTATGATTTCAATGAAAGTTTAAAATTAGTATCACATACTAAAAACGAGGGTAATTATTGAATAGGTGCGATATTTCCACCAAAATAATACCTCGAACCACAATTTTGAATGACATAGATGTCATTGAAACAAACAAACAATGTCGGAAGTCTTTATTGGAAGGGGTTGGTACTGGTTAATATTATATAATTATTATGGCTTAATTGTTCTGATTTTAATTACACCTAAGACTCACCAAACGTAAAACAAACATTTTACATAAAATTCATACAGATGATATCGGAGAGCCAATTTTGTGATATATATATATTTCCTATTCAACAAAATAATTCACTTTCGTTGTAGATGTGAGTCGGATGATACCATACGTATACTCTATAAGAGTTTTGTGAACGAATGAATATTATTGATCACACAAAGGAGTATATAAATACAAAGTATTGATATCTACGGAAAGAGATAGACTTAAATAAACTCCTAATATAAACATAAATATACAAGGATAAAATCATATCAATACAATACGAATATCTGTTAACAGGCCCCCTCAAGATGGAGCTTTCGGAGAAACATCAATCTTGAGCATTAGATTGCAAAGCCGTGGACTGGACAAAGGCTTGGTGAGTGCATCAGCAAGTTGATCAACAGAAGAAACATGAGCGACACGTAATTTGTTGTCCTGAACGAGCTCTCTTACAAAATGATAATCCAACACAATATGCTTCATTCGCGGGTGGGAGATAGGATTAGCACACAGATAAGTAGTACCAATGTTGTCACTATAAAGGGCAGGTGCAGTAGAAGCTGGAATGCCAAGCTTGCCTAGTAACGAGCAAATCCAAGAGATTTCAGCAGCTCCAGAGGCAACATCCCGATACTCAGCTTCTGTAGAAGATCGAGCAATAGATTTTTGTTTTCGGGAGCTCCAAGAAATCGAATTTGAGCCAAGGAAGATAACATAGGCCTCAGTGGAATAACAGTCATCTGGATTGCAGCCCCAATCAGCATAAGTGAAACCATGAAGGGACGACGCAGAGCTTGGGCGAAGATGCAGACCATAATCAAGAGTGTCATTAATATAACGAAGCAATCGCTTGACGACACCTAGTGAATCTCAGATGGAGAGTGCATAAACTGAGAGAGACGATTGACACCAAAAGCAACATCCGGACGAGTGACAGAAGATACTGAAGGCTACCCACTGCCTGTCTGTAACGATTCGCATCTGTAGGGGAGGCACCATCATGAAGAGATAAGGTGATTCCAGAGGCGATAAGCGTGTTGACTGGCTTGGAAGTCTGCATATTAAACCTGATGAGAATATCAATAACATACTGCTTCTGAGAGAACAAGTCTAGGGGAAGAAGGTCGAACTTCAATCCCAAGGAAATATGATAGACTGCCCAAATATTTAACTGAGAAGCGAGAGACCAACTTGACAATGATGTCATTAACAAGAGATATGTGACTACCAGTAATAATAAGATCATCCACATAGACAAAAAAATAAATAGTTTGTGCGGCGCGACGATAAACAAATAGAGAGGCATCGGCGCGAGAACAAAAGAAACCAAGAGAGAGCGAAAAGGTCCGTAGTTCCATAAACCAAGCCCGAGGAGCCTGCTTAAGCCCATAGATGGCTTTATTCAACCCTGCAAACATAAGATGGAAATTTTTTTTCCGTGAAGCCAGTGGGTTGAGCCATAAAAACTTCTTCATTGAGAGAGCCCTGAAGAAAAGCATTATTCACGTAAGGGTCATCCCCATTGAACATCAAGTGATAAGACAAGACGAATAGTGACTGGTTTGACCACATGGTTGAATGTATCATAAAAATCAATACTCGGACGTTGATGAAAGCCTTTGGCAACCAAACGGGCTTTTTGCCGGTCAACAGACCCATCAGTGGCATTTAATACGGAACACCCACTTATTACTAATCAAATTCTGAGAGGGATGAGGAGGAACAAGATCCCAAATGTCATTACGGAGAAGTGCATCAAATTTAGTGGACATGGCCGAGCGCCACTGAGGATCACGAAGGGCAGAGGTGACACAAGTGGGTTCAGGAGTGTCGGTGGGTTTTATTATCACAAGTGGGTATTTGGGGTTAGGTTTGGAGATGTTGCTCTTTGATCTGGTAGTCATGGGATGAACATATGGCGGAAAAGGAGGTTGTATAGGTGCAATAGACAAGGGAGGCGATGTTGAGGAGACACGTGCAGGGGCCTTTCCAGATCCAAAGACGGGATCTGACGGGGTAGGGGTAGACGGTGGTGTTGGGATAACAGACGATGAGGCAGCAGACAGAGGAGGATCTGGAGCAGGGTCCGAAGGAATACTCAAAGGAGGGTGGAGGTAGGGAAAGACAGATTCAATGAAGCGAACTTGTCGCGAGACCACAATTTTCGAGGAAGACAAGTCAAGACTGATGTAAGCACTTTGAGTGAAAGAGTAGCCAAGGAAAACACAGGCCGAGGAGTGAGGGTCAAGTTTATGAGTTGTGTACGGACGTAACCATGGGTAACATGGACAGCCGAAGATGCAAAGTTTGGTGTAGTGGGGAGGACGATGAAAGAGGGTTTCAAAGGAAGAGAGCATGGAGAGGTTGACTTTGGGCATTCGATTAATGGGATAAGTGGCGGTGACAAAGGCAAATGACCAGAAAACAGAGGGTAGGGACGCATTATGTAGGAGAGTGAGACCCGTTTCAACAATATGAAGATGTCAACGTTCGGCATAACCAATATGTTCATGGGTATGGGGCGGAGTGGTAAGATTAGAGATGCCAGATTGCGAGAGGAGAGACTTGAGGTCAAGAAATTCACCACTGTTATCTGTGTAGAGGGAGATGATTTTTCTTGTGAAAGTAATTTTCTACCAGATTTTTATAGGTAGTAAACACAGTGAGGACATCCAATTTTTGTTTAATAAGATAAAACCAAATGTATTTAGAGAAATGATCAACAAAAGTTACATAATATTTGTACCCATAAGTCGAAAGAACAGGAGAAGTCCAAACATCCAAAAAAATTAAATCAAAAGGCGAGGAGGAAGTAAGAGATGAATTAAAAAATGGAAGCTTATGAATTTTATTAATATGACAAGAATTAGAATGAGAATCTGAAATAGACAGAGGTGAAAGATAAAAAAAAACATTAGAGGCAGCTAAGTGGCGAACAATGTCTGGAGAAGGATGACCAAGACGGGAGTGCCAGAGGGTCAGAGGCGCAGAGACGGAGGTATAGGCAAAGGGCGACGGGGATGGAGAGCTAGGTAGTGGCCAGGTGTAGATCTCATCCTTACATGGCCCGATGAGGAGAGTGTCCCTCGTACGTATATCCTTCACCTGAAAAGACGAGAGGAGAAAAAAAACAGACACATCATTAGAGCGACTGAGCTGAGAAACAGATATCAAATTTTTACTCATGGCAGAAACATATAAGTTATTGGGAAGAACAAAGGATTTAATGGATGTAGGTAAGGTGAGAGTGTCAGTATGCGAGATAGACAAATCAGTGTCATTGCCAATAACAATGAAATCCGAGCCAGCATACGGAGAGTGAAGAGACAGATTGGCAAGATCAGTAGTGACATTATAAGAAGTATCATTATCCAAAAGCCAGTTGGGGGGAACAGGAGTGGCCGCAGGAAGATATGTCGTGTGGGCTTGAGGAGCAGCATAGACAGGATATGACGGAGGAGGAGACGATGGGTTGGACCAAGGTAAATACAGAAACGAGGTGCACCTTTTGGCATAGACAGGCTATGACGGAGGAGGAGACGATGGGTTGGACCAAGGTAAATACAGAAACGAGGTGCACCTTTTGGCAGAGTGTCCGGGTGTGCCACAAAGTTGACAGCGCCCTTGATACGGGGTGGGGGGAGTGGCTGTAGGCAGCCGCAGGTAGACTCGATTGAGATGGGTAAGAGACACGAGGGTCCCCACCCCGCGAACCACCCGAAGAACGATTGGGGCCAGGAGACGAGCCATGCTGGTGGGGGCAGCTGTTCCGTGAGGCAGCGAAGGCGGTAGTTGGCGTGGGCTTGGGGGAGTGTTGATGGTAGAGCCGCAAGCTGAGCCTCAAACGCGAGGAGTTTCTCGTGATGTTCATCAAAGGAGATGACAGTGTCACGAGCTTAGATGGCGTGAGAAAGTTCTTTATAAGAGTCATCAAGGTCATGGAGAACCTTCAGGGTGAGATATTCAGAATCAACGATGACAACCATCAGAGAAAAATCATCGACATGGACTTTGATGCCCTGCATGAAGTCGGTGATGGATTTCGATCCCTTAATAGGATTGAAAATATGAGCCTTGAGTTGCAAGATACAACCTTGACTGGGAGAAGCATAGGTCTTTTCAAGAGTAGTTCAAGGATCAAAAGAAGTGTTGGACGTAGCAATGAACGAAATCAAAGTGGGTGATAATGCACTAATGCTTGTGTTTAGAATTAACTAATCTTGACAAACCCATAGTGGGTGAGCCGGGTTGGCAGTGGTGCCATTGGCACTGGTGATGGTGGCAGGAGGGCACGGGTTAGTGTCATCAACAAATCTCATCAAATCATAACCAATAAGAAGAAATTGAAACTGGAGCCGCTAGGCTGGATAATTCGTAGAGGTGAGTTTAAGAGGACATTGGGCAGTGACGTTAATGGCGATGAGAGAATAAAGGGCATCGAGGGTGACAAACATGGCTGCGACGGCAGAAGAGCGGGGCGGCTTGGGTTTAGAGGCGTGAGCCGTGGGAATCAGATAGCATATAAGAGTTTTGTGAACGAATGAATATTATTGATCACACAAAAGAGTATATAAATATAAAATATTGATATCTACGAAAAGATATAAGCCTAAATAAACTCCTAATATAAACACAAATATACAAAGATAAAATCCTATCAAATCAATACAAATATCTGCTAACATACTCAACGTTTTAACATGAGAAATGATGGGTTGGCGCGTGTGAAAGCCTGGAACATGGCAAGAAGTCCGTCCCAGCTTGTACACGCGATGTGATGTTTATTTTTGACATGCGATCGATCGAGCATATAATTTATGTGATTGAGAAAAAAATAAAATTACTCTAAATTGGAATTGTGAGAAAATAGAGATATAAAAAAAGGTATGAACGTTAGCTTAATTTGATTAAATTATTTTGAATAAAATTTATATAATCTTCAACGATTATTTGGCATGATCTCTATGTTAACTTATTAACTTATTTTGAAACTCTAGGATCTTTCAAATCAAATTATACGCAACACTTTTAGGTCGTGTTTGCAACCTCTAAAAATAAGTGATTATGAATTTTTTCTTCACAAATTTATGAATTTTTTCTTCACAAATTTGTGAAGAAAAAATTCATAATCACTTATTTTTAGAGGTTACAAACACTACCTTAATTAATTTTGAACCTCTCAACCGATTTTAAAAATAATTTATATATAGCTCATCTTACTAGCTACAAGTTTCCTCTACTTTAATTTATTTAATTTGTCCTTTCCTATATCATGCCCATTTGCACCAATTGGAATTGGAATATTACATCTTGTTTATATATGCATTCACATGTTTCGTGTGATACTTATATCTCAATGTCCAGCGATGAGAGCCATGAGAGACACGCAACACCTCTCAGGGTAGCGACCACGTGCGTTTTTTTGGATTGACATATATATGATGCCGTGGATTCCGTCAAAAAAATACGCAGAAATTTCATCTTAAAATTATAAAGGTGAAAATTTATTCTCATACGTGAGTTCTACTAAAAACTATGAATATTTATTGATACATATCCTCTATTAGATATCTTCGTAAGACACAATCAAACAACTGAACAAACACATGTAATCAGTATGTTGTTTTGTATTCAAGTAACTTTAAAAAAAACTCATTAACACTTTTAAGTATTAAATAAAAAATAATTATATATATTAGATAAATAATATATAAAATATATTTAAGTTCACGGACGTAGTAAAATCAATAACTTTGACAAATAAATATTAGTAAATCAAAAGTATGGGAAATTTTATACAATTCATTAATTACGTTTTCAGATTATTTTTTGATAAATTTATACCACTAAAAAAATAAATAGATATAGCTTTATTATTATTTAAACAAGAAAATATGTGTAAAATTAATAAAGCACATTAATTAAAATTATAATTTTTTTGTAAAACGCGAGGATAAAAAGTTATAGGAACAAATTCAAAAACTATAGTTGGAAAAAATTTTCGAATTCTTGGTATATAAAAATTATTGTACCGAAATAATACTTAATTTTCGGTATACCGATGATTTCGGTAGTGTACGGTACGATAAGGATGTCGAATTTTTCGGTACGATAAAGGTATGAAATTTGAAAATTTTGGTATATACCGGTATATCGATAAATAAAAATATATAAAAACTATAATATTTATAAATAATAATTATTAAAATAAAATATAAGGTTTTTTTTTGTATAAAACGGTATATACCGATATTGTACCGAAATTTCGGTATAATCAGTGCATTCGGTATATCGAGAGTTTCGGTTCGATATCAGTATAATATTTTCTTATACCGTAATTTTCGGTAGGTATACGATTTTCGGTTATGTACAATATTCTATCCCTAGAACAAACAAGTTTTTTCCACCAAACTCGTCTGTGAAATATTGAAAATATTTGTTCTTCTTTTCTCGTTCTTCGTATCAGTTGGTATCAAAAACAAAAGTTTTGAGGCAAGTAAGTTCTTGTTTCAATATCTTTGAGTCTTCTTATTTCTTCGTTTCTTCTATTGAGTTTCTTATTTGTTGAATTTATGCGTCTTTTCTGTCCATCTTGTCGTCCAAGTTTCGTATTTTGTGCTACAAGTTATAAAAAAACAAAAAAAATAATTTCAAAATTTTAAAAAAAGGAAAAAATTTGAATTCAGTCAAAAAAAGAGAAAGAACCGAAATCTTTTAAAAAAAAGAGAGAAATAAAAAATAACTTGTGGCCAATTTCTTATCTTTGTTAATCCTTGGGTGCAAAGTCTAATTCAATTGTCTATAGTCATTTTGCTTGTTTTTGTGTGGTATACGTGAGTCAATTTAATTGTAAATGTCTACAAGTTTTATTTGATACACACAAAACTGCAAAACATCTCTCGTATATATTTGAGTGAAAAAAAAAAGTGTGAGCGAAATTTTCTTTGGAGTGATTGTGAGTGAGTGTATTTGTGGTGAGGAGAAAAAAAAAAGTGAGTGATTTTCTTTGGAGTGACTTGTGAGGATTTGAGTGATGATATTTTTTTTATTACTAACTATTTTCTTGCAGATACAATGACTTATAGAAAATTTGAAAAGATGTTGGGGATAGTTCGAATCAAGGAATTTTTGAGTTTCAAATGGAGGAATTGTGTGATTGTATGAGTAAGGCAGTTAGAGATGCGTTCAAACCTTTACATAAGAAGGTGAGGTAGTTGGAGGATGAATATGATGTTGGTGGTGATGATCAAAGTCACAATGAGAATTGAAGGAAAAAAAGAAGAGGTCATGGTTGGATATGAATATAAGATTATTCATTAATTTTTTGATTATTATCAACCAAAATTCTCTTTAAAATTTTACTTGAAGCTTTGATTTATTCTAAATCAAATATATCAAAATTAAACAATTTTGTGGTGTTTATCAATTGTTCTTTATCGTGGATTGTCAAAGACAAGTTCTTTGAAGGTTCCCTTGAATTTAATTGTTTATCTCGTGATTAATTATTACTAACTAATTTTCTTTAAATTAAGGTTGAATATCCAAACTTTTACTTATTTCAAAGATCGGGACAACAACTAGAATCTTATTATGTTATTGAATTGAAGGTACGATTTAATCATAATCGTATTTATTGTTCATTCCTAACAAGATTCGTATAATTTGAAATTACATATTGTTCCTCCAAGAGAATTTAATAAGCATTCTTACCCTTCTAACCTTTTATAAATTTGGCACGTTCTACCCATCGCCACGGCGAGTGTCATACTTGTTGTTTTTACGTCTAAATAACCATGTTTTTTTACCAATATTTGTATGTTATAAAAAAATATCTTGTATTATTGTAATATTTTTCAAATCAACTCAAATGCATCACGCAACATCACAAATATTTTGTTGAGAAAAATTGTGTATTTTAATATAGATTTCCACGTCACAACAACAACATGTACATGTTGCGGTATTTGAAAGCCTGGAACCTTGCAAGAAATCCGCCTCATGTATATGCGGTGTTGATTTTTTCACATGCGATCGATCATAGTTTATTCATTATCGACTTATTGTTTGTGTGTAGCGAATATCAATAAGTGAAAAGAGAAACAAATAAAATTACTATGATTGAAATTGTGAGGAAATAGAGACATAAAGAAAAGTATTGACAATTGATATTTTGAATAAAATTTACATAATGTTAAACAATTAGTTAGCAAGATCTCTCTGTTACATACTTACATTATTAACTTAATTTAAAACTCGATGAGATCTTTCGAATCAAATTACACGCAATGTACAATCTTGGATAATTTTGAAACCCTAGTAACCGAATTGCAAATAATTTATAAAACGTCGTACTCTTCTCTATTTTTTTTTTTTTCCTTTCCTCATTCACCATTTCGTAACGATATTTTAAATATCAATTCTTGTCTATACATTCACATGTTTGGTGTGATGATAAGTCTCATATTGGTCCAGCTGATTGAATTCGTACCAGCATAACGATAATATCTTAATTTATAATCCAAAAATCTAAAATTACTTAATTTAGATTAACAGTGTCCATAAAAACATATATTATTTGGTGGATTCATACTTGGATTTTATTTATTTTTTAAAATCTCCATTTCTTCGTTACTATGCATTTTTTTCCTTAAGGAATAAATAAATAATCGTTTATTAGTGGATTAAAATAAGAAGAAGTGAATTTAAAATGTTTTCTTTTTCTTTTAAAACAAAAAAAGGATATGCTTGAGAGATTGTTAAAAGCAGTTTTGATTGTTCAAATCACTGAGAAATATACTGTCAAGTGTCAAAAAAAACTGAGAAAATATATGTAAGCAGCATCTAATTATATTGTACTTTACCCACTGAAAATAACATGTGTTGGTAAACATAACTATCACTTTATTGCCACATTTATAGTCTAAATGAAACCAAACTTTCATAAATGAGAGAAGTCTTTGGTTGAAGACTTGAAAACCCTCCACCCCAATCAATATAAGATTAAGGGAAAATATTACTTATTGAATTTTTATTTTTATTTTTATTTTTGGAAAATTGCAATTTTAGTTATGTATATTTTTCAATTTATGATTTTGGTCATCTATGCATATTTCAGTTTAGTTCTGCATGTTCTGATTTTTGCCAATTTCAATCCTTTTTTTTTCGAAAATGCTTGCGTGAAACTATCACTGTCAGCTCCGCATCAACACTTCAATGGTGCCACATCAGCGTCATACCGGAAAAAAGAATAAAATTTCCAAACAACAAAAATAACAGAGTAAAATTGAAATCTAAATATATAGATAACTAAAATCGCAAAGCGACAAACATACCAAATAAAAAAAAAAAAAGCAATTTTTCTTATTTTTTTTTATTGGGAGAATATTTAAAAAATTGAAATATGTGGAAATGGGCTTTGATTTGGGTTCTTTATTCACAAAACTGCCAACGAGATCTTTACATTGACTGGCCCAAATGCGTTTGCCAAATCACAATCTCTCCAAATAATTCAATGTAAAAGGATGGCAAAAAGCCTCGAGCCAGCATGACCTTTTGTCCTTTTCCATCCATATGTTTCATGTTCGAATATTTAATTTCACTAAAAAATATTAATTTTTATGTCAAAATTATTTATTTTCATTATATTTTAATGTGTAGACTGTGGTTGATCGTGAAAACGTATCACCAGACCAACTCAAGAATCCAAATTAAATTTTTTTGTGTGATAGAAGTACACAATCATGGAGGGCTTGCAATAACTAAATTATAAGTTATTATTGGATTTTAGCTTTTAAAAAAATCATGTTTGAATGTTTTTTAAACCCAAATTCAGCGTTAATTATCTTTTACTTAATTTAATTGAGGTACAAAAAGTTTGTCTTTTGGTGATTCTTTAAAATTGATTCTAGTAAAAAATTGATGATATAATCACTTATTTATCAAATGATGCCCACTTTTGACTGGAGTGTTTACGGTTTGGTTGACCGCTTGAACCAATCCAAAACCGAAAATTCGGTTTGAACCGAAAACCGAATTCGGTTCGGTTTTCGGATTTTTTGTTTTCGGTTCATTTCGGTTTTTTTGGCTCGGTCAACTTGACCGAACCGAAAATCAATTTTTAGTTTTTCTTTATTTTTAAAAATCATTTTTATATATTTAAAATATTTATTATTTATTTTTATTAATAATAAATAATTAAAAATTAAAAACAAAAAATTTGGTTTAACCGAAATCCGGACCAAAAACTGGAAAAAAAAAAATTCAGTTAGGACGTTTCAGATTTCGGGTGAATTTCGGTTCGGTTCGGTTCAGATTAAATGATCTTCCCTACTTTTAATTATCAATTTTTCACTTTTATTTTCAAACACTATTCACAATTCATAAATCTAATATTTTTACAAAATCATAATATTTTACAAACATTCCCTTACATTACGTAACCTAAACTAAAATCACTGTAGTATTGGAAGTTTGTTTTCATTGTCCTATAAAATCTCTCATTCCCTAAATGGTAATTAGGTATATTTTATCCGTTTACTGTTTCTTTCTTCTTTCTTTTCCCCCCCTTTTTATGGTATACCATATATGTTTGATTGTTGGAACACATTTTAATGATACGTGTGAATTATTGGTCTTAATTTCATGTCTAGCCATGTTTGTCTAAACACACACACACACAATGTGCATAGTTGGACAAGATAAGAAGGTGGAGCATTCGATAAATTTAAGGTGCAAAAATAGAAAATTTGTTTTGTTTTACGAGGAGTGCGACCCACCGGCCCTTGTCGGCGCATAAGAAACTGACTCCAAATCATCAAATGTTGGTGAATGGGGAACATTGTTCTTAAAAAACATGTATTACAGTTAGTTAGTTGTTTGTTTGGGTTTTCGTAGATACGTACACTTGTATGCCCTTAACTTCACATCAAATAATTATGCTAATCGTATTTTATTTTATTTTTAAAAATGTTATGTGTATTTTAAAAAACAATTCTCTTGTTAAATTAAAATTCAATTTTTTGTGATTTTTAACAATTTTTTTAGATTTTTTTATTTACATAAATGTAATTTTCAATGGAACGAAATATAGGGGTTAAAATTAGGTAGTGGTATTTTTTAAAATTTCTAAAATTACACTAAGTCAGCGATTTTTTAAAACTTATTATGACTTAAATATTATATACAGTGTAGATTTTTAACAATATTACAAGTTATCTAAACAATAAATGCAAAGTTGCACATATTTTCCATTAACTGCTTGTCGTTGGCAAAAATATTGATTTAACTTGATGTCAAATCTCCATTAAAACATAAAAATTCTCTTGAAATGATTTTACGAGTAAATTTTATGACATAAATATTTTAATTGGGTCATTCATGAAAAATATTAATATTTATAACAGTAATACTACTCTTTATTATAAATAGACATAATTAATTCACATCACATATAAATATATATATATATAAAGACCTACTTAAAAATCAGCAGTTGATTCAAAAAAAAAAATCAGCAGAAGAAACACGCAACAATATATAGTAAATTATTTCGCGTGACAGATGGGAGGGTGCCTGCCTTAAAAGGAGAAATTAAATAAATTTTTTTGAGATATTTTTGTTCAACAGAATGAAGATTAAAAAAAAGGATGAACAAAAAAATATCTAGATTGACATGTACTCTTTTCTTTTTGCATATAATAATCTATTGAATCAATAACAATAAAGTAGAGATTTTTCATACAAGTTAATATCTTTTTTATTCCTTTCTTCACAGCCTAGAATCGTGGAAAATCTAAAACGATTGATTGATAACATTTTTTTAAGATGGTTTAGTAATTAAATCTTTTGGTTTCGTAATCACCCGCATCAACGTGTTGATTTCACCTAATCATATTTTATAGTCATAAATTAATTACATGCCATCAAAAAATACATATAATATAATTATATGGCAAGAAACATTTTCTAATTAGCATACATTTTATTACTCAATCACTAAATGAATTTGTCTCGCATATGCTAAAAATTTTAGTTTTGTGTGAAACTATCACATATATCTATATCCGTAAAACATTCGATCCGATCTTAAATGCTAGTAAAAACTGAAAGTAACATTTTGTTACGAATCGAATCTAATTGGAGATACATAAAATTGAGTTTCATACAAGTTTAATGATGCTAAAATTATGTCATTATGTGCAAATTTCGTATTTTTGGACATAAAATAGATCCACTGACACATGCTTAGTGACCATTATATTATATCACACAATATGTTTAAAATATAGATTAAATTATTTTAAAAAATCTAGATTAAATTACTTTATACGTATATCGTGTGTGACTAACACAGATATGTGACGATAACAAAAGTATAAAATCAGATACGGAGATCTCCCCAAGAAACTAATTCCAATAAAAAATGTTTAGCAACCATAGGGGTACTTGATTATCGAATTAGTAATTAAACATGCAAATTTAAAAATATCGACGCGTGTATATGCCTATATAAAGTGATCTCTCTTTTAATAATTGACATATTTAATATTACCAGTAATGCCCACTTTTGATTTGACGACTTAGCTAGCCCACTTCATATTTGAAGAGAAATGTAATATTTGTATGAGTTGAGTTTAGTTGACTTGGTATGATTTAGGAGATATTTATCATAGAATTGATATGTGAGAAGTATTTTATGAAAATATATTTATATATATATCAATTATTTAATTAAGTTCCAGAAATTATATTTTATTAATTAAAAATACATTTTGGTGGATTAATTTGGATCTCAAATCGTCAATATACAATTACTCATCTGCATGATTTTTCCTTTTAATTTGTATAAGTGTTTTTTTTTTTTTGTTGTGTGGGGGAAGAAGAAGTGTATAATCTGTATTAATCTCATAAATTCAAAGAAATGGATTTCATGACTCGGATCGAATTTAAGAAAACGTGGAGGGGATGAAAATGGTGGGAAAATTGGTAAATCTACCATAAATAAATAAATAACGTGACATGTATATTTTGAAGTACCCAAATAGTCAATATAGATTTGACTATATGCATTGCGTGTGTTGAAGTTATGTTACACATATGTATCCGATATTAATGCCACGCAAAATGCCAAAAATGCAAAATTTTTATCTTGAGCAAATTGAAGCTTGCAAAAACGGTCATCGTGTATAATTATTAAATCATGGGATAGGCTTATATATAATTCCTATCGATTATGTTTCATATTCTTATAAGAATGTGTTTTAAATAATAACCACGTGATTTCATCCCATAAATAATTTCATAATTGCTGTTAATTCAAGAAAGAAAACACCAGACCCAAAAAAAGAAAAGAAAAGGAAAGACATCTCGTGATCGCCTCGTAAATTGTATCCCACTTGCGGGACAACGTTTTGTCCATCTTCGAAGACAGCGTAAACTTACAAAGCAATGCTATATTTACGAATAAGATTATAAATTTTGTAATTGAAATTTAAAAATTATCCTTAAAAAATCTTCAAATATGTATTTAAGATAATTTTATAATTATAAATATAATTTGTAACTCAATTTGTAATCTAATTTGTACATGTAGTATAATCCAACTTACCAAAAAAACTTAATTACCATTTTTAGTCATTGTAGTGTTGATGGCTCATTATATATATATATGTTAGCGTAACGTTGATGTGAAACATCAACGTTAGAATACTACAACTGAATTAATACGAAAATAAAGAAGATCAAAATCACGAACAAAAATCTAAAATTTTCTCAAATGAAATTTCAAATCCAAAAGTACATTAAATGATTTTTTTAATGCAATCGTGTATATATTTTGATACGATTATACAAAAAACTTGCCGATATCCCAAACAATGCATATACGTGCATATAAAAGTAATATATATATATATATATATATATATATATATATATATATATATATATAAACTCCAATAATTAAAGAAATGTTTAATATTGTTTGATTTTCGATAAATTAGTATATCTCGATGTCCAAGTGTCACTAGATCTTAAAGCCTAACATCCAAATGTCACTTCACCATAAATGATTAAGTCGAACAATGAAATTTAATAACATCATAATAATTCAAATGCCATAGCCCATTGTCTTTAATTAGACTGAATATAGTTTATTTAATGTCACGGTACCATACACATCACATCACATACCTAAAATATTTTGAATTATTACTTATATCTAACATTGATGTCATAGCCAAGGACCCCAGCGTCACTGTAGCTCATAAAATTTACTAAAGTAACGCATATGAACGTAGTATATAAATATTATAAATAATTAAATATTATAAATAATTAATTTGTGTATATGTATATGTAGTATGCTATTTATTTTAAAAAATATTTGATTTTAATATGTGTAAGTTTGTTGGAGGGTAATAAATGATAGAGAAATTTTTTTATGTTATAGATTTTAAAATACGATGGATGTTGTTCAAATCTTAGACTTCCACTTATAAACTAAATTAATGATGCCACACTAATATATTATTAGGATTAGAAAAAATTGCAGTTGCAAACGATCTTGACACCATGTAATTACCCTTTTTTTATACACAAACTATTTTTATAAATTAATGAAGTAACATGTATTCTTTAATTTTATATAAATATATTTCAAGCTGCCCAGGTCCTCTGGGGCTCGAGTGGCTCATATATTTTGTATACATAAAAAAATATCTGTTGACAAATATTTTGTTTTCGTTGACAATTTTGATGTTGGGGTGGAGTACGTGCTCTCACGTACCTAGGTGCAGTAGATAATTAGTGTGAAGTCGTGTCGCAATGTGATTGGCTGGATAATACAGCAAGGGTGGACGTGGAATTCAAGTAATGACTCCTTGGTCGTGGGTCCGCCACTTTGTACAATCGAGCAGTTAACGTGGCGGCTATGTTATACATTTTTATTTGAAAGAAAATATTGTTTGTGCTCTATTAAATTATTCATGTTTTGATTTTGGTCCATTAATAATTTTAAATTTGATTTTGGTATACTAAATTTTAATGTTCAGCGATTTTGATTCAAATGCATACATGTCAACTAGACATTGGCTGAAAAATATCGGCATGGACCAATGTCTAGCTGACACGTATGCATTTAGACCAAAATCACTGAAAATTAAAAGTTAGTATACCAAAACAAAACTTCAAAAAGTTAATGGACCAAAATCAGACACATGAACAAGTTAGTGGACCAAAAAAGTATTTTTTTTTTAATTTATTCCCGAGTGATGATATGCTGGTTATTTGATGAGATGTTCGGATGAAGATATCACTTGAAAAAAAAAATATATTGATGGGTTCTTTATATTTGTATTCATCTAATAATCGTGAGATGTTTATCTGAATTTCTCGTAAAAAAAATGTATTAGTGGTTTTGAAAGTATAAAGTTATTTCAAACACACTTCAATGTGATAATTTTATAATTTTCAAAAATTAATTTTTATAATCACGTGTGTAACTTTCATTTTACATATATCATTTTTAATTTGTTTTAACTTAATACTCTAAAATTTAAGTATTTCATCGAAAATGATAAATTAAGTTACCCACATGTCACACTCTTACAATATGACATTTAAATAGCCTTTGTTTGCATTCTGCTAAAAAGGGAGGATGAAAAAATTCGAAAAAAAAATTTAAAATATTCGAGGAATGGATATATAATGTGGAAAACTAATAATTCTTGGCCTGGCTGATAGAGTGTTGCACCAAAGCGCGCATGTGAAATTTTCACATTTTAATTAGTAATGGTATTTGTATATTTATCAATCCCGTGCGTTTCGAGCTAACAATTGCTAAAGAACACTCGAAAAAGTAATTAGACAAGCAATTATTGAGAAGTAGTCGTGTGAACAGTGGTCAACACTTCGAAATAATGGCATCGATCGATGATAGGAAAAAAAATTTATATAAAAAACCAACTCCTAATTAAAGACATTAAAAAATTTTAAAATTGAATATGTTTAAAAAAATTCTTGTAAAATTAAAATTTTATAATTTAAAACATAGTTTTGTGTGTGTGTGTGTGTGTGTGTCTCTTCGGTGGTTTTGCTGCATGCTAGTCGAGTTTTTGTACTGTATGATCTTCATGCAAGGCATGCTTATATATAAATGAGTTTTCATAAGTTTAATTAAATATATCAACATAGTACACTATATATCCTAGTCTTCCACTCTAGATGATCGAAAATTTCTCTGGTATAGCCACCCCTCTAATTCATGTAGACTTAACAAGTATACAATTTAGGATTTTGTAGGTATTTAAGAAAAAGATATAGCATGCTATAAGTAATTAAATATAATTAGATATTTTGAAGGGAACGTTAATCCTAAAGCATGGAATTACTCAAATTAAATTTTCGCTCTAATTATAAAGCCATGGGAATGAAACCTTTTTTTAGAAATAAACGAGAAATTGTGCGTGGGATGCACATCTATAGTACATATTTATGTATTATTTAGAATGGATTATCATCAACTATTAGCATGATAATCCTCGCTTCTCAACAATTGTACCATATTGTACCTAACTAACTAAAATCAAATAGAAGGCCTAATATCAACATCAATTGTAAGATCACATTTCTATCTGTTTTCACTAAAAATAATTAGTGCAAGGGTTATTTTTTATTTTTATTTTTTTTAGTCGAACATAGATTTTATAATTGAATTTCAAATTCAATACATTGTTTTAATTAAACTTGATACCTTGAATGTCAGCTTCATTTCCCAGATAATATTAGTTAACGAAATTCTAGCATAAGAGTGGTGCTCTCATTCTAGATCCAAATGTTCAATCTTAATTTCATCAAGATGATATAGACCGAGGGCAACACTCAAAGGAATCTACTTTATTTTTTTTTCCCTATATTTTTACATTACTCACATAACCAAATCAATTTTAAATATTCAGACATGACAATATATCAACAGGCTATTTTTACGCCAGCATGAAATCGATATTACCTTATGGCTTTTGACTATGAGTGATGCTACATGTACACAGAGGTTTACACGTTGAGTTACACATTGCACTTAAAATCACCCAATATTTAAGTCTTTGTATATATATAGCATCACCATTTGACTATTTCTATCGTTCTAACATTACAATTGTAAGGTACAAGTATCTATAATCGTGTTACGTTACGTGCTATCCTGATTTAATCCATCACAAACTAACAAGTTGACACTTAAACTATATATTCACATTCCATGTATCAAATTAAAATACTAATAAATAAAATTACCACATCTATATAATATCATCCCCAATAATACGTGTCCCCCTCTAAAAAAGTAGGTTCGTTCAGCAAACAGCTCCCCCTCCTCTTCTCGTTTATATAAACCCTTTCCTCCATTTTCTCCATATTGAAACTCTCCATTCTCCCCAAGCCCACCAAAAAAAACAAAAAAAAAAAAGTTACCAAAACTACTCTATAATATCAATATTTCAACACATGCATTAATGGCGCCGAACGAGGATGATATAATCAATGGAGCCTTGATTTCCCTAGACCAAAACAATCTCCCTCAGACAAAATTCGATAATCTTAATCATCATTTCTTGCTGCGTAATGCGATCACGTGTTGCAACAAACCAAAGAACAGCGAACCAGCTTCTTCTTCTGCGTGTTTCGTAATGTTTCCATGGAGTACTACTCAATCATTCTCTAGCTCCAAATCAAAATGGTCCGAAGAATTTTCCGTGGAAGAATATTGTGAAGATGAACAGAGTAGGAAAAGTCATGTCCCGAAACATGGGCTGATCGGGAACCTTGTTTACGAAGGCCACATATATTCTCTCGCGGCTTCCGGGGATTTTCTTTACACGGGTTCGGAGAAGAAGCATCTTCGGGTGTGGAGGAATTTGAAAGACTATTCGGGGTTGAAGTCCGGGAGTGGATTGGTGAAAGCCATTGTTGTGTTGGGGGATAAGATTTTCACGGGCCATCATGATGGGAAGATCAGGATTTGGAGGTTCTTGGGGGATAAAAGGATGGCTTATGAAAGGATCGGGAACTTGCCCACGACCCGTGATTTGCTTACCAAATCCATCGACCCGAGAAACTATGTTGAGGTTAAGAGAAATCGTACGGGCCCGTGGATCAAGCATCACGATGCTGTTTCTTGCATGAGCGTGGACGTGGATCGGGGGTTGCTTTATTCGGGCTCGTGGGATAAGACTTTGAAAGTATGGAGGATTTCAGATTCTAAGTGCTTGGAATCGATTCAGGCGCACAAAGATGCGGTGAATTCTGTGGTGGCGGCTTTTGATGGGCTGGTTTTCACGGGATCGGCGGACGGGACGGTGAAGTCGTGGAGGAGTGAGACGGCGGCGGCGGGGAGGAATCGCACGAAGCATGTCACGGTGGAGGTTTTGCTTAAGCAACACCACGCGGTGACGTCTCTGGCCGCGAACCAGGAGGCGGCGGCGGTTTACGCGGGATCCTCGGACGGGTTGGTGAACTTCTGGGAGCGTGGCGACACGGAGTACTTGATGGTGTACGGTGGGGTGCTGAGGGGACACAAGCAGGCGGTGCTGTGTCTTGCGGTGGGAGGGAACCTGGTGCTCAGCGGCTCGGCCGACAAGAACATATGCGTGTGGCGGAGGGAGGGCGGCGGGGTTCATTCGTTCGTGGCGGTGCTTTCGGGACATAGCGGGCCGGTGAAATGTTTGGCGGCGGAGGAGGACGGCGACCAGCGGTGGATCGTGTATAGCGGCAGCTTGGATAAGTCTGTTAAGGTTTGGAGAGTGTCGGAGCGCGCTTTGAAGTTACGGGAGTTGCATTAAGCTTTGAACTTTTAATTAATTAGGCTAGAAAAAGAATTTAGTGTATAATATTTTACTTAAAGAAAACAAAGATTTTATGCTAAAGTATGTTTAATCGCACTTATCTATCGAATCTAGGCGTGGGTTTGCATGTAATTAATTGGGCTAATTGCATCCACATCCCCTGTGAAAAGTCAATAATGACATAAAAAACCTGTGTAAAATTAATAGCATGTTAAACCCTATGTTTTAAAAAAATTAGTATAAAAACCCCTACGAGAGGGTATAAATGTGCCCGAGTTTGTATAACATAGGGGTGAAATGTGCTACATTTTAAAAAACTGAGGGATGCATTAGCCTATTAATATTTCTTAAGGGGTTTTATGTCTTTTAGACTTTTCACAGGAGGTGTGGACGCAATTAACCCTAATTAATTGGTAGTTATGCATAATGAATATTGAAAATGCATTTTCAAATTGGAAGAATATAATGTTTTCCATTAATGAAATAATTGAGTATTTTTTATAATTCCCTAGGTATATATTAATATACGCAGCAATGGTTGACAACTACTGAACTATATATGAAGTGCAAATTGCTAAAACATCCTCAATGCAAACATTTTTTGCTCTGCACTTTTTAGCCGCTTTTTTGTACCAAATTTTTTGTTAATTTGTACCACATCTTGTATTGTTTTGTACCACATTTTATGACTAGGGACCCCAAAACAAAACATGTTTGCATATGGAGATTTTTAAACAAATTGCCCATATATTAACAGCACTATTATTTTATTAGAAATAAAATTTTGGATTCCGCCCTCCCGGCCCGATCGATCAATAATTTTCTGTTTATTTTGCATCGATTCATTAATTGCTATGATATTTGAAGAAAATTCAATATATATTATGAGGGCATGGGTCTCCATATTTCCTATCCCCTTTCTAATATTTTATGTAAAAAGGATAAAGAAAATCATTCATTCGTGTCACAAGTCCTGACTTGTGGAATCGAATTTCTGTGTGAGTCATGTTAGATATTAATTAAAATATTATACTCCTTTTTTAGGTTTAAAGAAAAGATTTATAAAAATTTGAATATAGTTGAGCCACAGAAAACTGCAACGGTGGAAATTAATTAATTAAAGTCATCGGCTTTCATGGCTTCAGCCAAGCTGATGGTTGGGCCGTTTTCACGGCTGGCTGGTGCTGAGCCACTTGAGACAAAACGTTCGCTCATTAATTGTTTCATTACTTGCCTTCTTAATCCTCTCACACACACATCAGTCCAATGACTCCAATACTTTATGCATTTCAATTACATTTATTTAAAAATAAAGATGGAAAAATTGTGAAGAGAGCATGATGCATTTATTTGAAAATACAGATGGTTACACGAATATTTCACAAAAAATCTACTATTGATAGTCGAAATATGAAGAGTATGATTTTATATTGTATTTTAAAGCGTGCAGAAAAATATCTTCAATAAATTTTTTTTGTTCATTTACCTAACAAATCTAATATGATCTACAATCGATCTTCATGCAAATCATATTATTATCTATTTCTCTCTCCGTACGTTGAAAATGACCGTTGATATCAGTATTGATACTACATGCACGCATTCATGAAATAATATAGGCGAGGGAGGCTTAATTTTATGAATCCAGGTCTATATTATATTAGAGGGTTATCCAAATCACTACGTATGTATCTATGATGCTCTCCTTCCTATAACTATTATCAAACTAAATTTTATGAGTAACACTCCTGTGCAACGGTCTCATTCGTGAGACGGGTCAACCCTATCCATATTTATAATAATAAGTAATACTTTTGACATAAAATGTAATACTTTTTAATGGATAACCCATATAAGAGACCCGTCACACGAATATGACCCGTGCAACGGTTGCATACAAGTGTTTGCCAAATTTTATATGTGTTTTTTTTTCAATAATCAACCATGTTACATTAATTTTTGTTATGACCATATATAATGAAAGGATTTGACATCTCAATTACAAAAATACCATAAATAATTTTGAGAGTCAGTGTTGTCTTTCAGTGTTATCAACACTTCAAGAAAACACATGCAGCGGAATAATTAAAACTTTTAAAAATAAAATAATCAGATATTTAAGCACAAGTAATGCCTCAGGGCAAAAAAAAATATCACTAGTAAAATAAACCACTTTACACAAAAACAACTAGTGATTACAAAAAAAATATTTTTCTCAACAAATTGAGAAAACCATAAAACAATATCCTAAACACTAGTTAAAACTAGAGCCAAAACCAATAGGATGTTTCCACAATCTGCCGAACGCAACAAATCCAAAACAACCACTTTCAGAACACCCTTCACTCGTGTGCTTTTCAGTGTCTCCAACACTCTTCGGCAACACTGGATCTCGACATAAAGAACTTCAGAATTTCTTCAATGGTCAGTCTTTATTTTCTGCAATTCTCGTTCTCAGTGTCTCCCTCGTTTTGTAGGATAGTCTTAGACCTTTTTGAAATCCTACCTAAAATTCAAACACAAATTTGTTAAGATATGTTATCACCAGATAAGATGTGACTTATCTCTTTAAACAAGAGATAAGTTATTCACTCTTGATCAATCATAATAAGATAAATAGGATAAGATTAATTTAAACTCATGAGATCAATTTAAACACATGTCAAGAAAATTCAAACACAAATTTGTTAAGATATGTTATCACTAGATAAGATGTGACTTATCTCTTTAAACAAGAGATAAGTTATTCACTCTTGATCAATCATAATAAGATAAATAGGATAAGATTAATTTAAACTCATGAGATCAATTTAAACACATGTCAAGACATAAAAAGCAAAATCTAAAAGATAAAGAAATGTGATATATACGTTCTTTCACATAAAATTCCCAATAACTATCTTTCAACGTGTAATGAGTAAAATTTTTAATTAATTTAGTATCCAACAATCCATATTTATTTTTATGTATGAGTTTCATTATTTTTTCTATGAGTTCATATATCCCAAGGCTAGTATTTAATTAACCAATATGGAAAGGAAAAGTAATGCCATAAATAATTAGTCAAATTTAGAAAATCCTTTATTTTTTTATTTCATTTTTTTAAAAATATTTTTACTATTTGCGCAAGTTTAATTTTGTTTTCTTTTTATTTTTATTACATATATAGTTTGGAGCATGGGCCGAGAAGTTTGGATTCTAATCTATTTCCCAAAAAGTCGGCTTTTTTAGATTTTGGCCCAATTGAATATTTCCGGCCCATCAGAACTTATAAATAAGAATGAAAAATGAAGTGGAAGAAGCCCTTGCTTAGATCGTTAGCCGCCTGGAAAATCCCCATCCCCAAACAGATACACCGCCGGCGGCCATCGTAGCATCCGGAGTAAAGCAGAAGCCGAAAACAATCTGCCGAGAAATCTTCAAAAATTCCTTTCGTTTCTGATTTCTCATCCGAACACCTCCGCGTGATATATAAAGATATTTTTTTAGGTCAACTTTGAACGATTCTCGGTCATCGAACAGGTATAATTTCTTGGCTGATTTGTTTTTCAGATTTTTTGCAATTTTGACGTTTTGGGTTGTTTTCTGGTCCAATGTTTTATTTCAGTCTTTAAAGTTGCGAGCTTCTCAGAAAAATAGGAATGCATATAAGACTTTCAGGGTCATAGCATATCTCGTTTACAAGTTGGGAAAGGGCCGTAATGGCCCGAACCAGGGATCTATGCAGCAGTCCAAAGCTGCTGCAGATTTCAGCCTTTAAACAGTTGTGCTTCGGGGTCTGTTGAAGGGCCGAAATTAGGTCCTTTGGGACATATATTTTTCCTTTTAACATCAAAGTGTAGTATGATAAACAACCTTTTTGTCAAAGCTTGCCTGAAATAAATATTATTATAAAAATGGTGTTTTATGCAATCCTTTGATGTGTATTTTTGGCTTTATAAATTATTTGGAATCATCTTACAAAATTTTCAGTTGAAATTCAGAGTTAAGGACACTAGGTGACTTAATATTTGTGGCCGACTCAAAGGATTGCATGAGTTAGCTTGTAATTTATTTGGTTTGCATGATGTTTATATCACATTTCTTTTATTTGCATGAATATCATGGTATTCAAGCATTGCACATAGAGCTTTGTCGCATGTTAGATGAATTCTGCAAGTATGAGATCAATATGATTGTAGGATGTCTGAGCTTGGTCCTTTGCATTGTCCCTGTGCAAATTTTGATCAGGACTTACTTTCGAAGCCATCAGTTTGTCCCTTGTTTTAGTGTCATGACATTTGTGTTGGGTTCTAAACCATTAGTACGACCATTCGAATTCGATATACATCATACGTGTTTCTTTACCTATCTCAGACTCCGTTAGTATGCGTTTTTTGATAAATTAATATTTTTTCTTGGGCTATGGTTACTGTTATTATTAAAATGTTTTATTGAATTTTAGAAGAGAAGTTGCATAGAAATGCTCTAACTTGCAAACTCGACCATTTAACGGATATAAATATAAATAAATTTTGCTTTCAAATTCTTCAACCCTTCATATTGACCGTATTACATTTGAGTAGGCAAGAGAGGAGAAGAAACACTAAACGCAGACGAAACAATGTCGTACGATGATGTTGAGATTGAGGACATGGAGTGGAACGAAGATTTGCAGGCTTACACATACCCTTGCCCATGTGGAGACCTCTTCCAGATGACCAAAGAGGATCTCAAGATTGGTGAAGAAATCGCACGGTGTCCTAGCTGCTCATTGTACATCACCGTTATCTATAACATGGAAGATTTCCAAGACTCCAGAAAAAAATTCAGTCCAGCGAAGCCGCAGCCGGTCGCTGTGGCTTGAGAATAACCACTTTTTTTATGTACAATTTTCTTGTTTTATAGTCGCGATTCACGTGTGGCTTTATGTGGGGTTTGGTTTTGTAGGTATTTTTGTAGGTTTTATTGTTTCGGGTTGTGGTTGATTGGCTTCCAAGGCTTGCTCGATCACGTTTCCAGTCATGAAAAGAGAGGGTTAGAATTGAGGCATATCCTAGTGAGTGGTAGTTTTTCTGTAGTTGTTTTCAACTGAATTTACTTTGAATACGGGCATATATGTAAGCTTTATCATAATTATATAGGCACGTTTGTCTTTTTTTTGTTCGGAATCCTTTTAGTGTGTCTGTCTTTTCAAATTTTAGTAAGCAGCTGCACGACTTACTAACTCACGGCAAAACACTTGTGCAGTCTCTTCATAAACTGAAGTTGGTTTGCCATGGAGGTCGAGTCGACTTCTCGATCAAGTCCTCTCAGTGGTCTTTCATGAAACACCTCTACCCGAACTCTAACCAGCCCCTGATTTCTGCCACCCTCATCCTTTGCCCTTTCCCCGACTGGGTCATCAGTTTCATTGACGATATTCATTACACTGTCATCTCCACCATGCCAATGCCTTGCCACCTCAGTTTCTTCCAGCCACAGCTCCCCGACCATGCCTTGTAACTCATGAAAAAGCTCATCTGTTCCCAAACTGCGACAGTGCAGGATATTTTTCACTTGTTGGACTGATCTAGTTGTATTGAGAGTAGTGGTAGGAGAGGTGTACCTGAAGGAAATAGTATATATATATTGGATCCTTCATCCAAACTCTGGACCTTGTGCAATTAAATGTTTATATTCGTGTTTTTATGTTAGAATTAACTAAAGAAAAAAATTAGCTCCATTTACCTTGACCACCCCACCCTCTTCGATCGATCTCATAAAATTTCAAATTTATTTATATGATCATGAGGTGCATGTATTTTAAGTTAATATCAGTACATGGTATATATATAGGTCTTATTAATTAGTACGTAGTTGATAAATTTTAGATTCATATGATAGAAAATGCATCACAATAAGTCACACTGAGTTGAAAGCATAATTTTAAAATTCATGCAAAGACTAATGACAAACATATCAATCCTAATATATCCTTGATATATTAGTCATTGTGCTAGCTATTTACATTAATATATCCTAAAAATTATTAATTTAATATATACATCATGCATACATATATATATATATATATATATATATATATATATATATATATATTATATTAATGTATAGTGAAGCCTTGGAATGCTTAGTAAAATAAGCTGGCCGAGTGCTTAATAAGTAGTCATGATCCTATTAAGCTAGCTCCCTAACTAAGCGCACACATGTGTGCGTATATATATATATATATATATATATATATATATATATATAATTAAGATAACTAAACGCTGATTTTTTATTTTATTTTATTTTATTTTTTTGTTGAGATTGTGTATGTATGTGTACGTGTCTATTCAAATTATAATATTGAAGTTTCACTTGATGATTTCAAAGTATTTTTTTTTAGATTTGTCATATCCTTGCATGTAGTTAAATAAGCGTACGTAAAAGATGGTTGATTCGATCGAGATTAGAATGTATGAATGTTGATTTTACTAATTATTTATTTATTAGGGTTTGGGACATTGCAACCAAAAATATTGTGTTTTAGCGGCTGACGTGTTTGAACAATATTACAACTAGCTAATTCAAAGAAAAGTGCATGTATCGTTGCTTTAATATTTCCTTCCCAAAATAAAAGTGAAGAATGCGATTCTTTACTATCTAGCTATGTATAAGCTATTATTTTGCTAAATATCCTAAAAATATATATATTTTTATTTATTACCATATGGCACGTACGCTAGCTAGATAGAAGTGTACGTATTAATGTATGGTCCAATTATATATGCATGTCTAGGTGGATTTTAATTTAAGCAACTAATTATATTCAAGATGGGCGATGTAACTTTTAATTATATATAGATTATGGTTGATTAATATATATGTTTATTAATGGGCGATGTAACTTTTAATTATATACTCAATTCACTAACAATAAAAATAAATTGCACACCCATGCATTTCCCGTCAACGTGTGACTGTGTGAGTAGAAGGAGAACCATGGCCTCTATATGTAAAATGGGGATTAATTAGGGATATATATATAGTATATATACTTGTCTGTACGTTATAAACCTTTACTAATTATTAAAGCTAATGAAATGACGAAATTAAATGTCATCTGAGTCTGATATTGCTGTGAAATTGCATATATAAACAGAACAAAACTCATATTGGTGCATGACAATGGAGTATGGGCCGCGTTGCCTTGATATATATATATTAATTAAGATATATAAAAGACCTACAAAATTATATACATTTGATCAATTTTCAAATTAAACAAGAATCATGTGCATGCGGGATCGAGTGCCTCAAATTAATTTAATTTAATAATAATAAAAAAAAATAGAGAGTACGCGGTCCCCTAGCCCTTAGTCTGAATTTGTACATATATTCCTGCGCTTGTCCATTCACAAATATTCACTTGTCGGTGCAAATACACCACCTTTATTATGTATTCTATAAAGAAATTGGAACAGAAATAGCTAGAAGTGGAAATAAAAAAAAACATCACTCAACTCTCTCTTAGCATGCATTTTGGTGTAATTAAATAAATTTTAAAATTAGATAACATAAGCTAAGCGGGAGAGGGGAATATATATGTCTTTCTAACTAGCTACCCTTAGTAATATTCAGCATTTTTTTATATACATCACTTTATATAAATATAATAATTAAGTTCAAATAAAAATGAAGGGTCAACCGTCGATCCCCCGTCATTGTCCAGTTCTTTTATAATTATATATTTGATGTTTTTGTTAAGTATTTTGGGTCTTTCATGATAGGCCTGATGAATGCCATGATTGGATTCGAACAACTAGCTAGCTAGAATATATATATATATATATATATATATATATATATATATAAATTGTTGTAAGTTGTTGTTGTTATTGTTATTACTCAATAAATTCTCAATTACCATGTGAATAAATTAATTAAAGTGCACTCGCAATCGTAATTGGGGACCGGTCCATGTTTACTTCCATTCTTTCTATTTTATATGGCTACTTATTTGTATATGTTCAAAATACTTATAATTATTAAGTGTAGAAATTTATATGATGATTTTAAATATCAAAGTTTATTGTAATTTATTATTATTTAAAATCAATGTTATTTTAGAAAAAAAGAGTAGGTACGTACGTATATGATCTAGATATTGATATAATAAAATGTATTTATTTTTTTATCGATCGATCGATCATAATTATTGCCCTATTGGTGGTAATGGTGCTAAAAAAATCACATTAACAAAATATATTGAATGGGGTTGCCTTGATATAAATCGAGATATATGTATATATATATCTATATAAATATAAAAGACCTAAAAAAATTAAATACATTCGATCAATAATTTTTAAGTCAATTAATAACCATGCATGAATTTTGGTGCAATTTTGTAAGTACAAAATTTTTAAAATTAGATAACTTAGGTAGACGGGAGGGGACAATATTAATGTCTTTCGGGTCTAATGCTTCATCTATTTTTATACATAAGGCCATCGATACAAAAATTATTTTACAAAAATAAATAAAATTGGAGGGTCACCCGACTTCCTTTAACTATATATGTCGACATTGTCCACATCTTAAATATAATAAATGGTTATTAGTGTCTAGCTATTAATTATAATATAATATAATATAATATAATATAATATATACAAAAATTAAGTTTAAAAAAATGTATATATATGTGTGTGTGGTTAAAAAATTGATTGATTCCCCTTTAAAAAAAAAATAAAAAGATTTGATTGATTCACCATGCAGGAGTCACCTTACTTTTATTGTATCTACTACTAATTCTATGCGCGCGCACACAAAAATGACGTAGCTAAAGGAATTAATTCTTCAAGTGCAAGTCTCATTAATGCAACTAATGTATGGAAATCTAGCCTGATACAAATTAAATATGTTCTTGTTGGTTCGAAAGTAGGGTAGTGTGCTCGCATATTTCAAGCTCACTATCTTTTTAAATGTTTTTTTTGGGTTTTTTTATTGTCTTGGAATTAAGTTAACGGACTGTTAAAAATAAAATGGATCAAATTAAAATGGGAGAACACTCAAAATAATAAAAATTAGACCAATTAACCAACTAATATTTAATATAAAAACTGAAAATAATATAAAATAGGGACTAAAAAATAAATTAATCATTTCAAAGGAATAAAAAATAATTTTGGAGGATGATATTTTCGTAAATATGTCATCCTCCAAATCCTTCCTCTATTTGAACAGTGATCCTCCAAATATGGAGGATCACTGTAGCATCCTCCAAAATGGAGTATGCAAATAGAGGATGGTTGGAAGCCATTTTGGAGAAATCCTCCAAAATGGAGGATGGTTGGAGATGCTCTTGTTGGGGATATCAACGAATAACATAAACTTGAGAGGTAACATCGCAACGAAATATTACAAGTAAATAATCAACAACTCGAACAAGATGGACACCGATATTTATAGTGGTTCACCCAATTGGGCTACGTCCACTCAACACTCAAAGAGATCACTTCTTTATTGATGACAAAGAAGACAAGAGAATTGAGATTACAAACTCACTTTCTCACAACTAATCCTATTCCTTCCAAGGATAAACACTCTTTAAGAAATATCACACCAAATCCTCTAAAACACTTCTATACTTTTAGTTTATAGAAGAGAGGATTTTGTGTTTTGGTGTGTTTGAGAAATGAAGAATGGATGAGTATTTATAGGTGAAGTTTGGGGTAGAAAACAAAAAACAAATACATCATTGCTTACATAATAAACTCAATAATTATTTGAACAACTCAACCATGCATGTGTTGCTCACTTGTCAAGCATGTGTCATAATGTGCTTGATGCTTAACATTGTCTCGGTGCTTGCTTAAGACTTATAGACTCTTTTTCAATCTGCAGACAAGATCCTCTTTCCCCTCCTCTGCAAAACCCTTTGGTTGCTCCATGTAGATCTCTTCCTCCAAATCCCCATGAAGGAATGTGGTCTTGACATCCATTTGTTCCACCTCCAAATTATGCTCAGCTGCTAACCCTAGCACAATCCGGATGGAAGTCATTTTCACCACAGGTGAAAATATTTCGTCAAAGTCGACCCCATGTTTATGCCCGAAACCTTTGACGACAATCCTCGCTTTGAATCTTGGTTGACTACTGTGTTCTTCGTGCTTCAACTTGAACACCCACTTATTTTTCAAAGCTTTCTTGCCTTTCGGCAAAATCACCAGCTCAAACGTATCATTTTCATGCAAAGATTGCATTTCATCTTTCATGGCTTCCATCCAATTATCCTTGTGTTCACTGGTAATAACTTCTTGGAAGCTCTCTGGTTCTCCCCCGTCACTTAGCAGAATATATTCATTTGGGAAATATCTGGTTGAGGATCGCACGACTCATCCAGAACGTGTGGTCATGAAACCACGAGAACTCTCTGCTGGTGGATCAATGTGAGCACGATCATCATCATTTGATGATCTAACCTCAGGTTGAATTTCCTCCTGTTCATTCTGCACATCATCTTCAACTCGTTGTGGATTGACTGTTGAAGGCCACCATTCAAGATCTGAGTGCACCAAATCTAAGATTTTATCCGCTCTGCTAGGAGGTGAACTCTTGAATGATATCCTGTTCTATTTTCCGGTTAAGCAGTTAATGCATTGTTTCATATGAACATGATTTATACCGGGTAAAACTTGATTTCTCACAAGGCGTGTAAGATTCTTTTCACTTATGTGGCCAAGACGTCGGTGCCACAATTCTGTTGAGTTTTCTTATGTTGTGTAGTACATGCTCTCAGAATGTTTCTCTTGTACTACGTATAGCTTCGACATCTTTAATCCTTTTGCTACAACAAGTGATCCTTTTGAAATCTTGCATACCCCGTTTCGGAAGGTGGTGCAGAAACCTTCCTCATCGAGTCTTTCGACTGATATCAGACTCAGGCGCTTATCTGGCACATATCTGACGTCTTTCAGAATCAGTGTAGAACCATCCATGGTAGTCAAGTTCACATCTCCTTTTCCAACGACTTTAGATATGTCGTTGTTCCCCATCCTGAACACACCATAATCCCCTTGTGTGTAAGATGCAAAGTATTTCCTTCGAGATGTGACGTGGACGGTTGCTCCACTGTCGATTATTCAGGTGGTCTCTTGAGTTGCCAGATTTACCGACTACTGTTTCGCCTCATGAACGACATTGAATTCATAAATGGTGTTTGTTTGTTCATCACTGGATTCATGTTTCTTTTTGTCCTTCGATTGTGGACAATATTTCTTAATATGCCCCTTTTCTCCACAGCGATGACACTTTATGTGGGCGTATCTCCCCGAGGATTTACTCCTCCTTGGCTTCTGATGTGTGCTTCCTTTGAACTTGCTTCTCCCCCTTGAATCCGCAGCCAGAACATCTGACTGTGAGTTAGAAGCTCCCTGGGATCTCCGCCTCATTTCTTCATTCAAAATGCCACTCTTGATGAAGTCCATGCTCTCAACTCCACCTGGGGCTGTGTTCGTGAGTGATATCTTCAATGTCTCCCACGACTCTGGTAATGAAGCTAGCACAAGCAGGGCAATCACCTCGTCATCAAGTTTTATGCCCATACTTGATAACTGCTGCACGAACCCTTGAATTTCGTTCAGATGATCTGCAACTAGAGTTCCTTCTTTGTATCAAACCTGAACTACCTTTGTCAGGTAGAACAATTTATTGTTGCCGCTTTTGGAGGCATATAATGTCTCCAACTTTATCCAAAGTGTACGAGCATGAGTCTCATTACAAATATGATTGTACACGTTATCATCGACAAATTGTCTGATATAACCGCAGACTTGTTCGTGCTCAAAGGTCCAGTCGGCATCTGATTTATCATCTGGTTTAGACTCGCTGAACACCGGTAGATGCATCTTGGTGACAAACAGAAGATCTTTCATTTTAATCTTCCAAAGTTGATAGTTGGAGCCATTAAGATTAATCATCTTACTTGTACGTACCTCCATCTTTTATGACTGCTACCAACGAATTAATTCGTTAAGCACGAACACAAAAGAGTTACTTCCCTAATACTGTATAGAAAGCCTTTTCTGATGTGGAAGTTCATACTAAGCTGCAACCACAGAGCATACGAGAACTTCCTATAGTATTTGAGAACCTCGCTTTCGTAATACTATCTTGAAAGTCTTTTCTGATGTGGAAGGTCAGACTCAGCTGCAACCACAGAGCATACGAGAACTTTCAATAGTATTTGAAAACCTTGCTCTGATACCAGTTGTTGGGGATATCAATGAATAGCATAAACTTGAGGTAACATCGCAACGAAATATTACAAGTAAATAATCAACAACTCGAACAAGATGGACACCGATATTTATAGTGGTTCACCCAATTGGGCTACGTCCACTCAACACTCAAAGAGATAACTTCTTTATTGATGGCAAATAAGACAAGATAATTGAGATTACAAAATCACTTTCTCACAACTAATCCTATTCCTTCCAAAGATAAACACTCTTTAAGAAATATCACACTAAATCCTCTAAAACACTTATATACTTTGAGTTTATAGAAGAGAGGATTTTGTGTTTTGGTGTGTTTGAGAAATGAAGAATGGATGGATGGGTATTTATAGGTGAAGTTTGGGGTAGAAAACAAAAAACAAATACATCATTGCTTACATAATTAGAGGTAGAAATCAACATAAGCTCATACCTTTCCAAATCTGGAAAAGCTCAAATCCCTAGACTGCTGATTTCTACCTCTAATTATCCTCGACTGACTTCCAATCTGCGAAAAATCACATAATATACAAAAAGTCAACTTTGGTCAACTCTAGTAAACTTTGATCGCTAAATTGTAAACTTTATTGTGTTCTCACCGCTTCACGGTTTTGAATCTCAACTCGAAACTTGAATATTTGAATTCATCACGTCGAGACGATCAAAATTGGGTAACATGTCGAAATCCGGTGGCTCGCCGGAGAAGATGGCGGCGACGCGGCGGTTCGGCGGCGGCGATGCAAAACTTCTCCAAAAATTATGAAATTTGGCAGGGTTGTAGAGCTTGACAAGACAATCTCAACCATCTAAGCCACGCCCGGAACAAAGCTCCGACGCGCCGTAGATCGGAGAAAAACAGGGCGGCGCCGGCGAAGTCTTTGAGCTCCGATCTTGGCCTGAAATGGTCTAAAACCAACGGGTTATGGTTGGGAAATGTTCTACACACCTCATAGCATTGATTAATAGCCTTAAAACCAACAAAAACGGGCTCGAATCGCGAACTTTCCGACGAAGAAGATGATGAATAGTACCTGCGCGAATTTCGTCTGTTCTACGTCGATTTTCCAGCGATCCAACCGTCCGATCATCAATTTTTTTACACCAATAGCTTTGTCTTGATGTTTGCTACAAAGTGACCGATCAGATTTTCGATCAGGTCTCCAGTGAACGGCTGGAAAAATAAAAAACGACGGCTGCTACAGTAAAGTCGAGAAAAAGGGAAAAATTGGGAAAAAATCTTGATCCGTGTTTTCTCAGTGTGAGTTTTTCTATTTATAGTAACCCGATATTTTCGGATCTCGGAATAATTTATTTGATACACAATTGGTAAAATTAATACTCAATCTGATATTTTTCTGGTACACAAACCCAAAATCTATTAACATCATTATCTGAAATTATTGACTTTGACTAGTCAATTGAACTCATAATTTTTCAAATTAAATAAAAGTCCAACTTAGACTCTGACCAGTCAACTCGGTCAAATATTCTTCCAAATCAATTTATCCAGCATAAATAATTATTTTTATTTCAATATCTCAATAATTATTTCAAAATGCCAAAAATATCAGATATCCAGAAAGAGTCAAATTCATTGATTAACTGACACGTGTATTTTGTAAATACACTCTATACTCATTAGCGATAATAATTATTTTATCAACTCCATAATTATTTTAATTGTTAATTGATTCAGTAAATAATTTTTGGGGCGTTACACAAAATATTTGAAATTATCGAACTTCGAATCGAGCTCGAACTCGAATATACTCTTATCGAGCCGAATTCGAGCCTTAAAATTTTACCATTATTCGGCTCGATTCGATTCGTTTGCACCCCTAGTGTAGATGGTGCCGACGATGAGATCCGACTGCAATGGGACGGTAGCCGAGTGCCTCTTCGAAGAAGATGAGGAATCCGAGTTGGATTTGGAGTCCAACCGACGGAACTTACTCACACGCAACTACATCAGCTATGGTGCGCTGCAAGAGGGACAATGTGCCCTGCTCTCGCCGCGGCGCCTCTTACTACAACTGCCGCCCCGGCGCACAGGCTAATCCATACTCCCGCGGATGCAGCGCCATCACTCGTTGCAGGAGTTGAAACGATCGTCAATTGCAGTATTGGTACTTTAATTTTTATTTTTATTTAGATTTTCTTTTTTCACCTTTTTTGTGTTTCGGTTTGTTTGTTTTGGGGAGGTGTTTGGTATACCATAAATTTGTGGTCACACTTTAGTGATGCATAATAATGAAGATATTGTTATGTTATTAATTATTATTTCTTTGGGTTGTCCTATATATATATATATTTATTTTGTTCATGCTTTTTTTTATAAAAAAAAATTGATTATTTATTTCGCTATTTTTCTGTCAATTGTGAATAAAATTGGTCGGCCCGTGTGTTTTTTTTTTATTTATAATTCCCCTTTTTGCATGTGCATATACTATCTTACATGTTAAGTAAAAGTAAAATGCTGCTTGATGAAAGCTAGTGCTAAATTTATAACATATCTTTGATTCATTAGTAAGTTCTAGGAAAAACATACTGTTATGCAACTAATTCATAATTAAGTGCGAGGATCAAGGACACAGCCTATTCCTGAAGTGGAAACTTATTACGTCTAGCACAAGTAGTTGTAATTTTCAATTTCCCCAATTTCTACTGCGCAATCTAAGAAAAATTTTAAGCATAATAAACTCCAAATTAAGGAGGCCAAAAAGTCTGATAACATAGTTTACAATACCAACTTTAAGTGGTTTCCCAAAAGATTGCATTTGTATATTTTCACACAAAATAAAAAGGGTTTGAACTTTATTATAATTAAAAAAAAAAAACCGCAGGACACATTCTGCACACCTATATGGCACGTTTCTCGGCACATACGTTTGCTTGTTCCCAAAAGATTGCATTTGTATAGGTTTGATTATAGGTCCCCAAAAATAGCAATGGCCAGCAGCCTATACAACTAAAGTTACATATATAACTAGCTACAGTACACCACGCTTCTATTTGATCTATTTAATTTAATAAAAATTAAAAACGTTTTAATAAATAAAATTGCATACCTTAACATTGGACACTTGATGTGTCGCGTTAAATACTCGATCAATGTACAATATCGATGTTTTAGACTTTTACTCTCTTTAAATTTCAATTTCAATTTCCCCTCTTTTAATTGTAAACATGTGACTATTAACTTTCTGATAAACTCTTTTTAAAATTAGAAGAGTAAATATCATCTTAATTATTCTGATAATAATAATATATAATTGTGATGTGTTCGTTCTAATTATGTAAAAATTGTCTTTAACAGTCTATTTGATCAGATATTTTATTAAGTCTTTTTTTTTTAAAATCAATAATAGTAATAACCATTTTTCTTTTTTTAAAATAAAAAATTAAACGGGATTAAACGTGAAACGTGATGAACACGCTAAGTTTTGAGTAAAAAGAAAAAAAAAGTTAACTTTAAGTTGACCACGTTAAATGTGTTTAAACGTGATTTTTTAAAAATAAATTATTTTTTTATTTTTTAAAAATAAATTATATCAATTTAAAAATCTCAAAATAAAATAATTTTCTTCAAAATCAAATAAATACATTGGGTCATATATTTTTCAAAATTTTTTTCTTCAAAATTCTTGTATTTTGGGTAATATTTAAATTTTTTTATGTGGTCTAGCTATAGACATTACTAAAAATTATAATTTTGATATTTTTGTGCTTTCAAAAATTTGAAAAATTGTGTGTTACTATTAAATTTATTATATATGTATGTTATTTAGCATATATATTGGTAATAGATAATTAAAATTTTAATAAAACTTAAAATATTAAGCACACTTAAACTTATAAAACTAAAAACTTGAAATTTGATATCAAAATTTAGTCGCGTTTCGTGTTTTTTGAACTTTGATAATAAGTGGACGAGTCCATTTCTATTGCCGGTAAATTTTAATTTAATTTGGTCTAGATATTTATGGAGATAGCTTTTGGTTTTCATTAATTATCAGAGTTGACATGTCTTAGTCTTTTCTTCATTACTATTTTCTAAAAAACGAGGCCCGCCCAATTGATACAAGCGTGTTGGGCTTACATATATTACATGCATATCTATTAACACAGTAAGTTAAAAAAATAATTTAAATAAGTGGAGCTTTTTTAAATAATTTTATTTTAAAAAGTAGATGTGATATCGGTGTTTGAGTATAAAGTTGAATAAATGTTTTTATTTAAAATTTAATTATAGTCAGAAGTAAAAAAATCCAAGAAGGTCGAAATTTTAGATTTAAAAAGGAGCAAGTTCGTTTCTTAAAAAATATTTTTATTAAAAGCGATATTATTGTTTTGATAAATGTTGAAAAAATATTGTTATTTAAAATTTTAAATGTATTTATAAACAAAAATCCCAAAAATTATAATTCATAGCTCTTTTTAATTATTGTTTTTTAAACGCCTTTTGTAACTAAATGCAACAAAATTTAATAAAAGTGACTTTTCCAAAAAAATATATATTGCTTTTTTTCTTATTGGCTTCTTCAACTAAACGAAATCTTAATTGTAAATGAAACGGCAAACTTTTTATACTAACTAATTTTTAATTGAATTGAAATTTTATTTAAATTTGTAATTATACATAGTTATATAACTTTGTAGAATATATTTTTTATCACGTGGAAAACCTGCAACTAATATTTTTTGCTGCGCACTGAAATTCTCAAATTAACGTAATAGTCTACAAACTATGTTAGTCAAGTAAACCGCACTAGATAAGTTTTGTGCGACAAACTAGTCCAAAAAAATTGTGGCAGAAAAAATCAAACTCCTGACATCGTAGAGGAATTTTGTTTGTTTTCCTATAAAACTGTTTCTTTTAAATATTCAAATTTATTTTTATCTATATTTTTAAAATTCAAATCTAATCTTTATCTTTATTTTAAAATTTACCATTAATAACAAAATGATCATATTTAGATAAATATTTTAAATACGTATAACATACATTAGTTTTTTATAGTATAATTTCAATAGGTGCAAAAAACTAATAATGCCGTTTAATTTGGGTTGAAGCTTCTTTACTAGAAACTAATATATTGATATTTTATATTATATATATATATTAAACAATTAATGTCATAATGTTTAACTTTAATCACAATATTATTATCGGAAATTTTTTTTGTCCGAAAGCAGGAGGAAAAGGACCTATCAAATTCATTCCCTGTTGAGCAAACGGTAAAAGACTTTCTAGGGGCTGCAAGATTGTAGTCGGCGGGTGATGAAAGTTAACATGCTCTTGACATGTGTGACGATGTTTCGCTAACTCGATAGCATCTTGTTTTATCGTTGGCTAGAAGTATATTTGTGTAATTCTTTTCCCGCAAGAGCTCTTTCGGCTAGGTGATTTTCACATATTCTTTCATGAATTTCAACACGGATTAGATAAAAGTATAAGAGCATCATAAGGACATTTGTGACATAATCTGTTGGATTAGTTGAGTAGCAATTGTCTCCTTAGTTCGCTAATATGGTAAACCTATGTGGAATGTCAATTGAAACATGAAACTTGATATACAATTTAAAATATTTTGAATCCACCATTATAAACAATTATAGACATTTGGTCCAGGATAAGCAGTTCAAATATAATGTCAACCAGAAAATATATTCCATATGTTTTTAAAATACCTGGCCTACTTTAAAGTATGATTCAGGATCCAAAGTGGCATCCCACGAGACTTCAGATTGATGAATGAGTGCAGGCACACCTTCTACCTATAACATATTTTTGTTCGTAAATAAATACTCGGTTGTCGAAGATGAATTGTCATAATCAATTTTGCTTAGAAAATTGTTGCACAAAGCATTCGTTGTCACAATATATCATAACTTGTAAGAAGAAGAATTACATATCAGTTTTCAAGTACGTAATATTTTACCTACCTCCGCGAAGACACCAAAATATGTAATTTTTTTAATGCAACACTTGACTACATCTCCAACGCTTGGTTGTGCCTGCAATAGAGGACAATCTAAATACTCAAGAGGTGTAGTCTCTGGACAAAATAAAATATCTTACTTCCAAAAAATAAAATATCAAAGAGAACATAAGCAATGTGGTAATATTATTTTGAGTGAGAAAGTAAGTGAAAGATTTCCCGAACTGAAGTTTCTCTGCAAACGTTGCCTCCTTATATATATAATACGTGCAAACACATAATACATGCATACTCATTAATCTAAATATCTCGAATAATACTTTCGTACCTCATATACTAAGGCAAGCTAGACCAACTCTAAGTCCAAGCCTACAATCTGCACTACAATGCAAAGTACTCATGCACTACAACATTATTCTAAAAATATCCTTAACTAATCTATAACATATTTCCTATTTACTATAAGGAGCTAAAGCTATACATGTGTCCGTTGTCAGCTCTTTGATGTCGACTGCCTCAAAACTTAGGCACCTCTCTGTCGCAACCTCGGAGCACCCTGCCAACTTCCGAACCAAGTCTAAGAAGGCTGAAAATACTCCAAAACACCTAGAAATCACCTAAAACCGATAGAGAAAGTTGGACTTGTGTGAAAAATCTGAAATTCGGAAGGTCTATTTATAGGCAGCGATCGGAGCCTCTGATCCTTGAGATCGGAGCTTCCGATCGGCACCAAGCTCCACGTGTAACGAGCTTTCGACATGTGCCCCTTCCAGCACCCCTTCCAGCAGATCGAAGCTTCCGAACTCACGATCACAGCTTCTAATCTCCCCATTACGTTACCTTGCTGACCTCATCAAAATGACACATGGCTGGAGATGATCAAAGCACATATCCCTTAATTTCCAATGGCGGCCGCCCAGTCCTGCTTCTTCATGAAGCCTCAGCAATTGATCAAAGACAGAATCCCTTCTAAGATTGATCCCATTATGGCCGTTAATCTCCCCAAACGCTGGCGGAGTCACCCATGCACCAGCTATAACAAAACTAGTACGTACTCATGTTTTTAATCCACTTGTTTTCTACTATATATATTTTAAAATTTTTCCTTGTGTTGTTTACGTATCATGAAATGGTTGGATGTTTAGGGCCTTTGCAGTTGAAAGATGGAGCAATATTCGAAGGCCCTCGTCGTCTCCAGCTTGTTGGTCATCAGGTTTAATTTATATATATATATTATGAAAAAGACTTCATTTTTCTTTCCCACTGCCCTCGATCGATCTATCAAATTTAATTCTTTTATATATATATTAATTATATATGTATGTAAATACTACGTACATTTTTTATTTCTTCATCAATCTCACTCATTTCTCTTTAAATATATTCAGAGGTCGTTGCCTGACAACGACAATGATTTTCGGACATATTCCGGACTGGATGATCCCTTGCTGGCCGATGTAGTTACCAAGGTACATAAATACTATAGTTCGAGCATGGCGGCGATGCTCATCAACTTGGCCAGATGGAAGTTTGGGGGCGGTGATCATATGAAAGATCCACTTTGGGCTGATCTTGTTGCTGAATCTAAGCTTAAAGAAAAATTGAAGCAGGAGTACGAAGACTCAAAGATACTCTATATCAGGGGCGGATCCAGGATCGTAATTTTGGGGGGCTATATACTAGGTGACGACAATATGCGTCGGTGACGTAGCTACATACTTGTGAGATGCGCGTTAATTTATTAAAAATTTGTATTTGGTTAATATATATATATATATATATATAATAATAATAATAATAATAATAATAATAATAATAATAAAGTTTAAAAATTATCTATGAACACATAGATGTGTTATTACTAACGAAATCAAATCTTAACTTAATAAAAACTTTAATTTTTTGGGTCATTTTGCTCTTTACTTTTAAATTTTAATTTAAATTTCAGAAAATGTTTATTTTTTACTAATTTTATAGATCTTTTTCAATACGAAAAAAATGAGTGAAAATAAAATTAAAAAAATTAAGTTTAGATTTATGAAAGATGCTCATGCATAATATCATAATAATACATAAAAAGACAAAAGTTTAGTCAACTAAAAAATTTGATTTCAATAATAATGATTGAAATTTGTCCAATTAAAATAAAATATAAGATTGTTTATCAAGCGTAATAAAAACAAACACAAAGACTCATTAATAATAGATATTGAAATTTGTATAATTCAAAAAATTATTAAAGCCTACCTAGTCCAACAAGTAAAAAAATAAAAATAAAAAAACATAAATGAAAAGAAAAAATAAAACAAAATTAATGGGCATAAGCCCAACTAAAAAAAATTGAAAACAATTGAAAAAATTCAAAAAAAAATTGATGATGGTGGGGGGTCCCGTCGATTCGAACCGTGCTCCCTTTCTTTGCACAAAAGTTTCTTACCAGCTAGGCCAAATGTATATTTAAAAACGACTTACTAATGTATATATATATACACTAAAATAAAATTTTTGGGGGGGGCCATGGCCCCCCCTAGTCCTGCTGTAGATCCGCCTCTGCTCTATATGCTACAGAGGATACATAAGGAAAAGTCCAAAGAAGATTTTGAAAATAAGTTGCACTCCACCGTAATGGAAATTATATGTACTTATGGTGTACTTACTGTATAGTCCCATAGTTACAAAGTGGTTAAAAAAGTATGAATACAAGGTATTTAAATTGAAACAATCTCCTTAGCTTCATGAAATTCACAGCAGTGGTTAATTGTTGTGTTGAGCTTTAATTTCTTGATGAACTGCAGGTTAACAAAGTATATTTTTTGATATCCATTTTGAATGATCCATTGGTAGCTGATGTACTTACCGAGGAACGGAAGTACTTTTGTTTGCTTATTGCGGAGCTTTACTTCAATGCCGCGAGCTTGAACTTTGGGGCAAAACAACCGCGTTGGGATGATCTTGTTGCTGAATCTAAGCTTTGCGAAAAACTTGTGGAGGAGTACCAAGACTCAAAGCCACTTAATAGGAGATCACAGAGGCCACTACATGACACAGACGAAGAAGATTTTGAAAAACTGTTTTGGACCATCATAAAGAAATATATTACCGAGGGTCAGCATTATAGGGACGTAGTTACAAAGTGGTTGAAAAAATATGGATTCATGGGGGATTAAATAAATTAATATCCTGTTCAAGTTATTTCTTTCATTTCCGATGATAAAAATATTTAATATTCCAAGTTTGCATGTTTAGGTTATCTTGTTATTATGTTGGACTGTTACTTGATTTTGTTTTGAGAAGTTAACGGTACTTATGATTTTGTTTAGAGTAATGATACATGTACAACGAATTTTGTACAACAAATCTTACAACACAATGTAAAAATTGAATATATCAAAATCTCACGATAAATTGAATACAAAATCTCGCGATAAAATAACAAATCTCATGATATAATTGTTGTAAATATCGTTTTACACGATATTTGTTGTACCTTTAACATTATCCTTTTGTTTATGTGGTTTACATGTGGCTGGCTATTATAATTATGTTTTTAATTAGATCAAATTCATTAATTTTTATTTCATTATATAGTATAGAAGATTTGGTTCAACTCAACCTATTGCATGCTGTGAAATTGGGACCGAAACTCTAGTTTTTTTTTATTATTTAATTTTTAAAGAAAATACTTTATACACACACAACAAATGAATGGTGTGAAAATAATAGAAAAAAATTATAATTTTTACACTATTAACATTGACGTATTTCTTTTATTATGATAAGTACTAAATTATACAATTTTTTTTTAAAAAACAATTATCATTGTGTTATATATTGAAGTCTAATTGATCATTGCAACTGATCACCGATGAAGTTGTGTGTATTGTTTATCTTTGGATAATAACTAAAATTTCAAAATTTAATGAATCAAACTCAAAATGTCAGATATATATGAAATTTGAAAACCCTTAAATTTATTTATTTACTAAAATAATTAAGATTATTAATGCTATATTTAATAATATTCCAAATCTGATCATTAATGGTAAATTAGGAATATGCCTTTTCGAATTATCATTCAAAACATCAAATTCCAAATTTGAATTTGGAAAACCCTTATTTAAAATAAAAGCCACATTTTTTAAGTGTGCATAATTTCTAGCAAAAAGAATGTGTGATACACGTTGACATCAATTAAATATAATATGAATTAAAAACATATATATAGTTAAAAAATTAATATCTAAAACTTGTGTTATTAGCAATGATATTATAATAACATAACACATAAATAGAACAATATGGATTGAAACAAATATTTAAAAAATGTTTATCCATCTGCACACCATATAATAAAAAAAAGTAACATAACAAAATAAATCGGCAATTTAGATAAATATAATGACGACTTATCACTACAACAAAAATGATTTTTAGCGGCGCGCAAATCCGCTATCCGTAGCGTGCATCGAACACTGCATATATGGGCTATCGACGGCGCACAGAGCACGCCGCGGAAACTCACATCGGCAGCGCAACAATGAATGTCGCGGAAACTCGCATCGATATCGCACAAAACAAGCTGCGGAAACTCACATCGACAGCGCACAAAACAAGCTGCGCAACAATAAATAACCAAGGTTTTATTAAAATTGTGATTGGTTAACCACAGTTTTATTAAAACCATGGCTAATTTTAGCCACGATTTTGTAAAAACCGTGGTTAATTTAATAATAATTGTTTTTTAAAAACCATGGTTAAATACATAACCACGGTATTTTAAAAAATCGTGGTTATTTTAGCCACGGTTATTTTAAACAGTGGCTACAATTAACCACGGTTTTTTCAAACCGTGGCTATTTTTAGCTACGGTTTAAATAAAACGAATAACCACAGTTATTAAAATCGTGACTAATTTAGCCACAGTTTTTTTAAACTGTAGTTACTTAGCCACGGTTTTTTAAAGCCGTGGTTATTTATCTACGGTTTTTTCCACGGTTTTTGAAAACGGTGGCTAATCAATCACCGTGGCTAAAATTAACCACGATTTTTTCAAACCGTTGCTATTTTTAGCCACGGTTTTTTTAAACTGTAGGTATTTAGCCACGGTTTTGAAATAACCGTGGATAAATTTAGCCACAGTTTTTGAAAAACCGTGGATAAATTTAGCCACGGTTTTTGAAAACCGTGGCTAATCAATTACGGTTTGAAAAAACCGTGGTTAATTAACCATGGTTAACAAAACCGTGGCTAAATTAGCCACGGTTTTAAAAAATCCGTGGCTAAATCAATGGTTTTTTTTGTAGTGCATTATTTTATCAAATCACTTCGTGTTTTCAAATTTTCCATTAAACATGATTCATAAATAAGGATTTAAATATCTAAAAATACCAAAATATTGAACCAAATGATAAGTTCATGAATGTTACTTTTTCGATTTAGAATTATATAAGCATGTTATTTATTTATTTATTACAAATTTTGCAATGCATATTCTCGAAAAATTTAAATTTTGGTTTAATAATATATAGTCCTAAATCGAAAAAGCAATATGTTTAAAATTATCGGTTTAGTTCAATATTTTGGTACTTGAAATTATTTAAATACTTGTTTATGATTGCATGTTTAATGAAAAAGTTGGAAACAAAAAGAAAGTTTAATAAAATAATGATAACAAAATAAAATAATAATATTTTTTAGAAAATAATTATATAATCATAATAAATAAAAAATAAAATTAATAAAAAAAAGTGTTTGCTAAATATTTTATAATTAGATTTTAATAAATATTGTGTATTATGAGTTGAATAGATTTAAAAATTATTTTCACAGGGATCAAATATGCATTTTTAATATTTCACAGGGGTATTTGGTGCAAAAAAAAAAAGTCAAAATCTTTGTCCAGTCGCATGAGAGGCGCATGCGCAACAATCAATCATAATTATATAATTATATAGGCACGTTTGTCTTTTTTTGGTTCGGAATCCTTTGAGTGTGACTGTCTTTTCAAATTCTAGTAAGCAGCTGCACGACTTGCTAACTCGTGGCAAAACACTTGTGCAGTCTTTTCATTAAAACTGAAGTTGGTTTGCCATGGAGGTCGAGTCGACTTCTCGATCAAGTCCTCTCAGTGGTCTTTCATGAAACACCTCTACCCGAACTCTAACCAGCCCCTGATTTCTGCCACCCTCATCCTTTGCCCTTTTCCCGACGGGGTCATCGGTTTCATTGACGATATTCATTACACTGTCATCTCCACCATGCGAATGCCTTGCCACCTCAGTTTCTTCCTGCCACAGCTCCCCGAACATGCCTTTCAACTCATGAAAAAGCTCATCGGTTCACAAACCGCGACACTGCAGGATATTTTTCACCTCTGATATAATCATCAATGGGTTATGCAAGCGAGGGCAGTTGAAGGAGGCGATGAAGTTTGTTGAATACATGGTGGACAGTTTGAATTTTGTTAATTGTTTGATAAGGATTTTAGGCTTATTCAACACTATTAAAATAATATAATTGCACCCTAGTTGGAGATGGTGGACTAATATCGATAAGGGAAGCATAGCTTCATGTGGTGTTAGGCGAATTTTCTTGTAGCAACTATTTTTTACACGTTGAATCAAATAAGAATAATAAAATGAATTTACAGATAATTCCAAAAATCAACCATTGTAATAATGCCAATTTCTCAATCTACTTTCGCTTGTGTAAAAAGAGTAATCGACTATTTGCGACGACGAATTATAAGAGTCTAATGACTAAACATAACTACAAAATTTCTCCCAAAGAATGACACTTCTAATGAATCACTACGCTACAACTGACAAGTATCCTGCTCTTGCCCTCTGTACATAAATAACAGAATCGTTTGAAATATCGCAATGGAAAGTCCCAAGAATTGATGCAGAGGGGCTGAAGAAAAAAAGAATTGTTTTACACAGGTTGAACGTGCATCTTCTCGTGGATGTCTGTTACAACTTCACGTAACTCGGGGAAAATGGATATTAGAACAAGTTCAAGGATTCCATAGCCGAGTTGCTTCAAACAAATTGTCGACTGAGGAAGACGATGACAGTTATTAACATACATCATGAACTCGTTTGGTACAGACATATGGTGATCACAGAATCATAAACCCAGAACGCCATGCGTTTCTGGTGGGGACAAAATCAATTTATTTTTTAAAATTCTCATGTTTGAACATTATTCAAGTGCCACTCCCTGGTTGGGGTGTATTTCACTTGTTGGACTGATCTAGTTGTATTGAGAGTAGTGGTAGGAGAGGTGTACCTGAAGGAAATAGTATATATCTCTACCACAGCGTCTGTACTGCTTATGCCCAATCAAGCTGACCAAAGTGGCCGGAGCACCATCTGCATGTGGGAAGTGATGTCAGAATCAAAATGAACGAGATAAACCGATAGTTTAATATAGGACATGGACATCAAATACATATGAAGAACAGTAAACATAGAATGAAGAAATTATAAAGGAACGAAGCACTCGCCAAAGATCATCTTTTTCACATCACTAGCTCTGCGAGCAGCTTCAAGCTGTTGTTCAAAAGACCCTGGTTTTATGATCCTCCTTCCGCGTTGTTGCCTTGTTCGTGTAGATGTTTGATTAGCTTGATAGTCATTGAGTAGACTTTGAGCTCTTAATCTCAAAAAGAATGTGCCATCAGGCCAGAGGACCTGCAGAGAAATTAATCGGAAAAGTGAACTAAGAAAGATCTGTGAAGAAAGAAATTTTCAAAGAATAAGCCACTTCTGTGCCAAGCTTTAGCAACTTAAAGGTAGAGAACTCAAGTTCTAGACTAAATGCAGGGGGGAGACAGCTTAAACATTAACTCCAACAGACGAAACATCCAAGTTGGAATATGCACAACTTCAGAGAGCGAAAAGATTGGAACAAGACAGATAACTTACATCCTGGATCCATCGAATCCCTTGTGCAATGACATCCTCTCTACGAAGCCATTGAATCTGCCTTAAGATCCAGTCATCAATGGCATCTTCCATAACTAATTGCAATATTTGCTTTGATATCCAAAAGACCTGTCTCCTACAGTGAGAAGAAAAAAAGCATATGGTACAAGGCAAAATGACGATCTGACATAACAATAGAGCTGTTTGTAAGAAAATTTCATGTGATCCGACAGCTCGCAACTTTCATAGAAAAATTCAAACAGGAAGCGACGATGCTATCATTAATATTATCAATTTATCAGGGTGCAGGAGAGGACCGTGTTAAAAAGCCGCAACCTTAGTGTGCACAAAAATTCTTGAAAATTGAAGAAAAATATTTGTCTTGAGTATAAATCCCAGGTCAAAACAAAAACCAAAAAGAATATTTGAAAAGTAACGAATCCTTGAAGAGTTAACCAGAATCATAATGTTTAAACAAAGAAAATGCTAAAAATAAGAGAAGTGAATGGCTGTCATGGTTCCTTTTCATTTCAAGTTTTCATTTTAGAGCTAAATCAGTCAATCCATCCAACATACACGGTTGAACATTAAAGATAAACGGAATTAAACATAGGAATTTTAAGTAAGCTTCCCCAGAATTAAACTGAAAATAAGAAGGAAAGCATAAAATAAAATCAGAACAAATTTGATTTATTAATTCAGAAAAAAAAAACAAGAAAAAGCCACAAAAGTTCCAGACCAGGGGCATGGCCTACTAAAGACAATACAATACACAACTTGAAGCATCTTGTTTAGCAAAGACTTCCACAAGCTGGATATTTACGGTTGGACACGTAAAAATAATGTAATTTTACCAAATTTTGTATTTACAGATAAGCCTCAAGAAAGTTCACAATTCAAAAGAGTGAACATGAGAGTGATACCTTAGCCAGCCTCTTCTCTCGAGCTGAAATATGTTGTCAACTAAATTCAGGATTGGAACACTTAAATTCGGCGGTGTCCACTGCAAGGAAAACATAGCAAGCATAACCAAGACTGTATAACACAGGTAGAAACAACCTAAGAGATACACATTTTAGCAATCAATAATAGTATGGCAGCTGAACTTTTTCTGAGCTAATTTGGCTCCAGATAAATTTCTGAATGCTCTCCAATGCCCTAGCACAACACAAAGATTATTCATGAATTAAAAGATGTGAAGACAATCATAACATTTCTTTAGTACTTCTGAATGGACTAGGAATTAACTTTGCATTAAAATTAGTGTTGGAGACGCTCAAAATTAGACATCCAAAGATATTATTCAAGAATTAAAAGGCTGAGAATATCAATTTTAATCCTCTTCCTATGGTATTTATAAATCATTTTAAACCCACATAGCAAGACGATTTTAAGTCAAAGCCAGAAATCATTACATCAGAGGGAACTATGACAATTTGGACTTCCAACCTCAACAAAAACAGGTAATTTACAATAGAATTTTTTTACAATAACTCAGGATAAGTCAATGAATTATTTTGTGAAAGCAAAAGAGTAGCTAAATTTGAATGATAAGCACAAGCTAGATTGTGCATCCACTAGTATAAATATAAACATACAAAGACGTTATCACACAATCCAACCTGGGAGAGGCCAGATAAAACAACTTAACGAGAAAATCAAATAAAAAAGAACCAACGCCGTCAATCGCAAAATCATGGACAGTATATCAAGAATACTGTGAGAAGAATAAAGTGAGAATGCAAAGGAAAAAATGAGAAAGAACAGTAGCACTTCGATAAAATGATTAGTACCTCAGGAGGCACCTCAGTGGGATCCTCTTGGGGGACAGAGGTTAGGGCTAAACTTGGCTCTTGATATCTGGTACCATTACTTGATTCAGATTTCACCCTTGAACTGCTGAATTCCTTGGAATTCAAGTCACTGGCATCTAGACTATGTTTAACCACACTTGGTGGAGACCCCCTAGCATTCAATTCATTGTCTGAATGCCACCCATTAGCTTTGGCAGAGGAACCTATTTCCTGTTGCACATGGTTTTCATCTTTGTCACCTTCCTCGGTATCAGAAAAACTGTTCATTGATTCTGAGATACTTTGTCTTGTGGACAATTTATTAATATCATCTGAATTCCAGGACAAGTTTCTGCTTGGAACTGAAGATGCAGGTCCAGAAGAAGAGGAAGGTGGGCCAACCATTTTCCGCATGAGGCCTTCAGAAACTCCTTTGAATTGGCGTAAAATATCATCCACAGCATCATCCACGTTAACTATTCCAGTGAAGGGATGGTTTATGACATCAAAATTTTGTGGATATAATTTGAACTCATAATTTAAGTGTACAACATGACATAAACAGAAATAAGTTGTGCTCCTTTAGTTTTCCTCGTGGACATTATGCTTCAAATAACCATTTGAACTATTGATCCAAATAACATAATTTGAAGAACTGATATTTGTCAATGAATAGTCCCTTTCTGAAAATAAAGATGGCATAACAAAACTAGAACTCACAAGAGCAAAATCTTCTCGATAATAGGTAAATAGACAGAGGGATCGATGAGGACTTTGGATAATCCATTCATTCAACTACATGATATAACCGTGAGATTGCGATGTTTGATCATAATTTGTAGGAGTATCAGTAAAAGCTGTTTCTCTACGACAATAAAGTTAGAAATGATCCTACTATCCTTTAATGAAACACTGTTTCTGGAGTGTTATAATATAATAAACTACAGGAAAGAAAATAATCCTGCTTTGAAGCGACTATTTCTGGAAAGGTAAGTAAACTACTTACACACCAGAAACATAATCTTGTTGATGATGTTTCTACACAAATAAATCTTTTAGCTACCAAGTAGAGAACATGTTAATTTTTTTCTCAAAAAAAATATATATGGAAAAATGATGCTGGTCTAAGAAAACAAGGAACATTAAAACACCCAAATGGACTTTTTATATGGAAAATTAATTCTGCATGTATACACACACTTACACACACCCCAGTATCCAAATGCCATGATTGTGGCTCTAAGCAATTGGTTTTAGCGAGACATACATGTGCAAATCTCAAATGAGATACAAGAACAGGAGTACATACCTGCCAGAGTCCTCATCGCAGAAGATGATTTCCCAAATGAATAATTCTTCATTAATAAGAAACGATGAATTAGTAACAAAGTACAAGGCACAAAATTTATTTAGAACAGAAAAAGCATATCCACACCTGGGAGGAGGCACTTAAAAAATCCCACACTTCATGTTGCTCAGCAACATTGGCAATTGAGAAGAGGTCCTAACAGTATCTCAGAACGGTTAATATATGAAAAGTGTAGGTCATATAATTCAGAGTGAGGGTCATCATACTTGAAGATATTTATCAAGCTGAATACAACGTTGGTGAACAAAGGCATCCTCTGTGCTTGAAGAAAAAATTCTTTTGGGGGGCAAATGTAATGTATAATTAGGAATGTCCTTAAGATGCCTATGCAATCGTTCAAAGTTCCTATACCTGTGGGTACAGCATCAAACAAACAATCATCAGTAAAAGAAAACAAAGTTGTTTCCCATTGAACTGGATAGAAAGTAGATCAACATTATATGTATCAAAGAAAAAAAATATTTTTGATTCAAACTGGAAGAACACAAACCTTCTTTTCACAAACCAAGATTTGTTGTCACCATCAGTCACAGCGATTGAATAAACTGCAAAAGAATTAGAGCCAAGTTTCTCAAAGTACGCTCCAATAACCTGCAGAATCAGGAATGTATAGTCAACTAAGACGCATCATGCCTTGGACAGCACTAGTCAAAGGTGATTGGAAATAGTCAGACTCAACTTTAAAAAAGAAATCATCATGCAAAAAAGGGCGGCTATTGCAGCTTGCATTGTTAGATACTTGCCACAATTTTATACTCATGCAATATAAGGATTTTACAATTTTGCAAAACAAAGTTAAAATACATCAAAATGCAAGAACCATTAATAGGAAATTAGTGGTCTAACCCGACACCTCAGCTTTGAAACATGTAGCTCTTCACTGTGTGACACCCTGTCGGATGAATTCTTCATGTTATGCATGTTACGTTTATTAACAACTGCACCATGGTATTCTGCGATGATGGGTGTGTTTCCTTTCGTGGTGAATACATCTTCCAGGTCTGACTGAAGGTTTAAATCAGAAGTGCTGTTGGATTTTTTAAGCTTATTTCCAGTTTCATGGGAAACACCAGTCGCAGCATTCTCCAGTTCATCAGTAGAAGCCTTGGTGTGGAGCTTCTTTTTATAGTTTCTACCAATAGCCCACATATTTTCAAGATTTTCAGGCATTAGAACTTCAGCTCTTCTCAGGGTTGCTGCATCAAACACTTTTGCCCAGTCCGCAGGCTGTGGATGCATGGGCTCATCCTGCATCGAACTAGATAAGCGATGTCCTGAGGTATCCAACTCTAATTTCTTTTTATAATCAAATCGAGAAACAGACAAGTTAGTCTCTTGATCACCAGAATGTACAGTCTTTGTCGATGTAGATTCACTGCTTTGAACATGTTCTCTAGCTTTATCATGTTCATGGTTATGACCCTCCAAGTTAGGTGACTGATCAGTGGCAACATCCTTAAACCCCTCATTGTAGGCAAGCATAATATATTCAATCAACTCATTAATATATCTGGAAAGGGGAGTAAAAGTTTATTACATTTTGAATGTAAATGTACACAAAGCAAAACGAATTAGAATTACCATCATTAAATTGACAGAGATTGGGAAAAGTTTACGGAATGTGAACCTTGATAACAGATATGGCCAAAAAATATTTCCGTAATTATATAAAGATCAATAGGAACGAGGACATATAAGTGGCATTTTTTCTCTGCAGAATGCATGATCCCAACATAAACCTTCTAGAGCAAACAGATCTTTGCAGAGCACGATGACACAAATTCAGAATTTCCCAAAATGAAAAGGAGTCAAAAGATATATAATCTCACCCTGGGGTAGCAAAATTCATTACAGGCTGCAATACCAAACAAGTTAAGAGCTCACGGGCAATGCATCTGACTATTGGGCATTGAGCTTCCCTTGGTCTTAGCACAACTGCTAAAAGTCCACCCATGAGCTGTTGAAGAACCTGTACACTAAAAAGCATTAGATGTCATGAAAAATAATAATCAAAAGAAAGAAAACATATATAGTTGGACAACAATTCCTTCTGCAACAGAACACTTCTACACCTTGTACTCACACTCTGGAGATATCAAAGCAGGGTGAAGCTCCTTAGAGGCCATGAGATGGTGTTTCAGCCTTTGGTCTCGTTCTTCAAATGAAAGTGTTCGCATAACGTCCACACCAATGGCTGCCTGGTTTCTTCTAAAAAGTTCAATGTGATCTCCTATCAAGTCTACTATATCCCTGGAAAAGCAGAGATCAGGGGGCTCAACAAATTATGTCATAGTCACTTAACTAACATATTCACAAACGTTCACATGGCTTCAGAGGGAAAATTATTAAGAAAAAGACACCAGAGCCACCTTGTCAGCAGGTCAACAAGGTTTACTTCTTTAATTCTTCCAGATACTTCACCAAGCACATCCATGACTATACCATGTATGAGCTCCGGAGCTTCTTTGTCAGGTGTAATGTCAGAATACCACAAATCAATGACGAAATCATGCAAAATCTTGTTGATGAAATCCTCAATAGCTGCTTCTACAACAGGAGAATCTATTTTTCTTTTCGATTTTTTGGATGGAGGCAGAGTAGAAAGACGAGAATCATTCACAGACAATTGCTTCTGTTCTAGGTAAGACAAGTAGGATGTGGACCTGGTACTCTGAACCTTCCACCGGAATTCCACCATGCTAACTAATCTCCATAGTCCAGAAACCAAGAGTACTGCTATGGGTATGTTCATCAACATTGATTTGCTCGTATCTGCAATCAATGTACATAAGGAGTTGATTTGCTCGTATCTGCAATCAATGTACATAAGGAGTACTGGTGTACATTGTGGTATTAACAGTCCTACGAGCAGCATACTTGCAGAAGAAGAACCTACCAAAACTAATAATTTTTTTTTCCCCACTGAGGGAGTGAGGGCCTATCCCAGCATAGCCATAAATCAGTCACAAAGAATATAAAAAACCACAATTCTTCTGATGAAACTAATATGTAAATAATATCATTCAAGCTCATCTGAACTGGTCATTCACATATAAAGTCATTTCACAAACTGAGCTTGAACCGCCAAACTCATTTCACGTAATGCCTCCTTTTACCACTCGTAATTCTTGTCAATTCCACACAAATAACCAAGGAATCCCTTCTTTCACATGAAAAAACAATCTTAACAACCTCAAAGCATTCACAACATATGTTACCAAAAAAAAAAAAAAGTTGATAAACCATAGCAACAAAACACGACATGAAATAAAATAAAGTAGCCCTGAACGAAAATTCCATTCGTCAGAATTTTCAACTACGGGCCAATTCAATAGCGAACTACAATGAGCTTAAAATTAACACCGGGAACAAGAAAAAGTCAACAGCTTACTTGTCAAGAAATAAGATACACCGAAAATACAGAGAGCCCACCACACCATTCGAAGCTTAGCTTCTTCAATCAGATCCTGCAAGCTTCCCATTGGCTTCCCCATTCCCCTTGAATAATTGATTAGGAAGAGAAATGACAATGCTCAGAAACAGGGAATACAATTCAACCGCCCTAGAACAGAATTGATCTCGAAACATTCCTCAAAATAATCATTGAAATTAACATATTTCCCCTTAAATTTGGGAAACCGAGAAGAAAATCCAAAGTACATCGATTTTTTTTTTTTTTTGATCGTCAGCTACGACGATTGGAAGGAGAGAGCTGAGAGAGAAAAGCAAAGGTGACAGCACCGTTATATTCGTTGTACACATGGATCGTCTCCTAGAGAATTGACTTATATGCCCTTTCGGTGGGTCCAATCCACGTCGGCTAAAATAAATTGAATTTATCCATAATTCCTTTTTTTTCAAAGGGTTGACTCGAAAAGGGACCATCAAAGATTAATTGGCTCATGTAGGGATTAAATCGAGAAATGTGTACGAGTGACAAAGATTTGAGAGAGGGAGCAACATGATCAACTTCATCGCATATCTCACAATATTTCAGCATAAATATGTTGCACTCAAAGATCGAACCCGCAACGATATAGAATTTCTTCCCACGTCACCTTAGGCCTTGCCAACTCGTTTGGTGTGTTCTTGACATAACAAAGCAGTTCTATAATATCATCAACTATTATAACTCCGAAGGGGACCTCATCTTACATGAGTCAGAGACTCATTGGCTCATGCAGAGGTTAAATCGAGGAATGTGCACGAGCGACAGAGACCTGAGGTAGGGAGCAACATGGTCAACCTCATTGCATACCCCACAATATTTCAGCAGGAATATTTTGAACACGAATATCGAACCCGCAACGCTAGAAAATTCTTCTCACGTCACCTCAAACCTTACCAACTCGCTTATGCTCATGTGGGCCATAATTCTTTTTTATCTAATTTAGTGGGGTACTTGTTTTTGTATCATAATTTTATAATATAGTATGTTCTATTTTATAATAGTTGATGATATTATAGAACTGCTTTGTTATGTCGAGAACACACCAAAATATTTTTACACAATTATTTTTCATGATTTACATTAATTTCTCTTTTTTAAACCTAAATATTTAAAAGTTTTCTATATTACTCTTCTCATCCCCAATCAGTAACTAAAAATACAACTCTCATTATGATTTTTTCATCACTTCACGTCTCAATTTGATAAATTAGTTTTTCAAATTTACTTTTTGATTACAAAATAAAACTTTACTTCATGATAATTAATTTTTCAATACACACGCAAAGTGTGTGCTCCGATTACTAGTAATAATGATTATTTATTTAATAAATAAAATAATTTTTTAAAGCTTTTTTTATTTTTTTTAAGTGACATTTTTCATAAACATATAGACCGGAGTCGATTTTATTTTAAAATAGCAGGAAGTATTTATTTTAAAAAAAGGTTTTCAAAAATTGTTGACATAATAATGTAGCACATAAATTTTGAAAATATTATTTTTATTGCTTCTGCCTTTTGGCTTATTATGCCAATAATTGTTTTTAAGATAATAATAAATAAATAAATATCTTTGCATCAGAAGTATCTATAGCCAAAACTCAAACGCATGCGTAATAGTTTACCAATTTCCCTAGATTACAAAACTTGAAATGAAATTTTGTCAAGGAGAAAAAGTTATCCCAAACACTAGGTAAAATTTTTTAAGAAATTTAATTCAGTTATTAATGTATATTAATTATAAATAATCGTCGTACCGATTTAAAATTATCATAAAGTGACATGATTACTTATATGTTTTAAGAGTATGAATATTCGATTAAAAAACAATAAGAACATGAAGTTACAGTAATAATGAAAAATTTAATTTTTTTTGACAAGATTGTGATTATTATCTTTAAATTTAAATTTATTAGATATGATCAAACAAATACATCATGTATCACCGATGTTGTAGTTTGTGTTAATTTAACGAAATTAAGTAATTGTCATGACAATAGCTCATCTAACATTAATATATCAATTTAAAAATAAATCTCGAATTCGAAAATCATTTAACAAATCCCCAACCTCAATGTAATAATAATAAAATAAAAAAAATAATTTTAGTATTATATTCGGATTAGGATAATAGGATTGGTGTTTGGGGTCCGAAGCGCCCGCTGTTTTTAACGTCACATCCTACGGTTTTTTCCAAATCTAGGACCCATTCCCAGGTCCCCACAAATACCTTATTATCACCTCATCAACGGCCAGGATTTTACGATCGTAATATCCAACATAACCAACCGTCGGATTATCTCAGTCTGTTTTCCGAACTATTCAAAAAGCCATTAAAATATCGCATCCTTATCCAAGATCAATACCCTTTTCTATTAATAATGAATAATGAGATATCTTTCTCCCACAAGCATTCAATGTCTAGGAATTAATCTTTGCACCGCTGAGAGGGCAAATATATTATCCATACAAATAATCGAGAAACGGCTGAGAAGATGAATCGGACAGTGCCCTTGAATTGTTCTTCGAGCACTTTTCTGGTCTCCCAGTGTTCGAAATCGGTGGCTACGAGAAGTGTTTCTGTTCCGGTTGTTTACTGTTCTTCAAGAAACATTGGTTGCATACCAAAGCTGGAGCCTTTTAGCAGAAGCAAGATCGATAGAGCCGTTAAGGAGCCGCCTCTGATTCAGAAATCTGAGAACCAAATCGCAGGCGGGTCTTCTTTCTTTTTATCCCCTTTTTTCCAATTCTTTTTTTTTTCCCTTGAAATTTACATGTCCTTTTCCTTTGTTTCGTTTGAAAATTGAAGGTGGTAAGCTTTGGCCTTCTGGGTAAAGATTGGTCCCACCATTTTGGGTGATTCATGTGTATTTGGGATTTTTACAGATAATCATATGTTTAATTCTTGTATGAGAAGATTTCATGAGCTGTTTGAGAGAGTCTCTGAGCTTTGTTCATGTCAAGTTTGAATTTTTCACGTGTTATTGATATCTATTTTCAGATTATTGCGTGACCGTTGATGGAGATGATTCTTATAGTTGCTGGCAGGCCTATTTTGAACTCAAAGATCTTGAAGTAAGCTAGCTATTTCAGTTACTTCTTACATATATAATCTTGAGTGTCTGGGCGTTGGTTTATTTATTTATATTAAATCTAAAAGTATGAATCTTGCTGGCCCAACTTGACAAAAGAAATAAAATTCGATTGTTTTTCACCTCTCGCTTAGTAGAATTGCATCAGTTGATTAACATCTTCTGACAATACTAGTATTTGATCATGTTCAGAAAGAGGCACCAAAGGAGGAGGTGGAAAGGTTGATAATGGAAGCTGGAGGAGTAAAATCGCTCATCGGATGCATACACGGGGTGGCAGCGATCCGCAAGTCGAAAAAGGAACGCGGAGATTCGCTGATGCCCTTGAAAATCGACAAGGTACGAGCGAACAGCACCTGCCCGATCCCGGATGGGTTGCCAAAAACTCGAGAAGAGCTCGAGGAAGAAGAGCGAGCTAGAATGCCGGACTCCCAGTTCACCAGGCTGCTTCGAGCCAAAGGACGACATCCTGCTTGGTACTCCCCTGCTCCCGAACACGAGACCGATTGACATCCAGTTGATCGGGTGGTGACTTGGGTAAATTGGATCGAGTTTTGCAGTTTGATCTGTTGAGGTGTGTATAGTGAGATCCTCAAATGTGTGATTGAAAAGGTCTAACGAGTATAATAGAAGTGGAGTGTGATGGAGGCTAGTAGTAGGTCCTCATTCAATATATACGTGTAGGATAAATTTTATATGCATATTTGTGTTGGTAAGCCGTGAATTATTTCCTTTTAATTTCAAAAATCCTCTAGCAAGAAATATCCCCATTGATCGCCTCGCCCTAAAATTAATGGAGCTCATAGTATCCTCGTCGTGCAGCTTCGGCAAGGTCTGCCAGAAGTTAGTCGCAGCTGTCAGACGGGCCAACCCATGGTGGGTTTTGGCGGGTCGAGGGCGGGCTGAAAATCATCAACCCAACCCAACCCAAGGTGGGTTGCGGGTTAGACGGGCCGACCCGCGGGTTGGTTCATTACAAATAAAAATAAATAAAAATTATTATAAATATCATTTCATAAATAAATATTAATAGAAACATATTAATAAAAATTTTAATTATTGATTTCATATATGTAAATTTTATATAAAATAATTAATGCAAAAAAAATTCACAACTTTTATTAAAAAATACATTTATCACAATAAAATTTAAAATAAAATATTAATTCTTTAGGCCCGCGGGCAAACCCAAGCCCATGGCAGGCCAACCCGCGCGGGTCACGGGCCTAGGCGGGTTGGCCCATCTAGGCCCACCTTTTGTTGGGTTGAAAAAATTTCAACCCAACCCACTTAAATTGTGTGGTGGGATGGGCCGACCCGGCGGATCTAACCCAAATTGACGGCTCTAATTAGGGATAAGGGTGAGCAACGGTGTTCTAATAAGTTCGCTTGAGTTGAAAGGTTTTAATTTACGCGTAATTTTGTACTAATCTTCTTAAGTTTGAAAGAGTTGGAGTTTGTTCTAGGGGTGTCAATTTGGGTAGGTCGGGTTGACGAAAATAATTTTAAAAATTTCCTCAACCCGAACTGACCCGAACCCAAAAATGTCTAACCCGAACCTGGCTAACCCGACTAATTCGTTCAACTTGAACCAACTTGATTTTATTTTTTTTTTAACAAAATAATTAAATTAAAATTCAGCACACAATAATAATAATAATATTTAATTTAATCACATAATAACAAAATCTAAGCTTATATATATATTTTAAATTTGAACTTTTAGTTATAGAAAATTTAAAATATGCTTATTACAAAAAAACAAAAAAATATTTTAAAAAATAAAAATTATACAAAATAAACATTAAATGAAGAAAATATATTATATTAATATATAATATATATTTTTTAAACATACAATGTATAAAAATGTAGTAAATTTATTTTAATTTTATATAAAATAATAATAATTATAAGTTTCGGGTCATTTCGTGTCAACCCGGGTTGACTCTAACCCAACCCAAACTCGATTAATTTTTTCGGGTTAGTTTTTGGGTCAACCCGATTCGACCCAAACCCAAAATTTCTCAACCCTAACCTGATATTTTTCGGGTTGGGTCGTCTCGGGTTGACATGTTGAGTTGAATTTTGACACCCCTGGACTTTGACCTCAAGTGCTTGGAAGCACTTTCCGTTGATTCAGAATCTTGGTGAGAAATGGTGGTATATTTGTTAAAGATATCTAATGCATTAGTTAAAACATATCTCTAATGATCATCGTTGCTTCAAAAAAAATTGTTAATTAAGTGAAGAGTGATTATGGACATTGGACTGAACATCTCTTATGATTGGAACACTACTGAATTTGCAGCGATGTTAAATGACATACGTCATTAAAGTAATGAAACTGTCAACCAATTAAAAAAATTTTTAAAAAAAATTTATTAAGTAAAAGATCGAGCTCTCAAACTATACATAATTACTTTGTTTATTTATTTCTTCCTTTTATTGGAAAATATAACTAAACAGAAATTCGACCTGATCCTTAATTGGTGATCACTTCATCATGAGTCAATGCTAAATATTGTGCAGGGAGGTGTGCGAGGAGTACGCAGCAAAAATGCAAAAACTGGATGACAAATTGCTCGGACTCATCGCGCTAAGCTTAGCCTGGAACGAGCGCGGTTCAATGGTTTTTTCGATGAACAGACGACCTTTATCCGGTTGAATCACTACCCTCCGTGCCCAGCTCCGGATCTAGCTTTAGGTTTAGGCCGGCATAAGGATGCGGGAGCATTAAAAATCCTAGCTCAAGATGATGTTGGAGGCTTTCAGGTTAAGAGAGACAGATGGAGAATGGGTCCTTGTCAAGCCTATGCCTGATTATTATATCGTTAATGTTGGTGACATTATACAGGTACATACAATTTTGGAGAACTTCCAAATCAAATGCAATTACAAATGAGTAGTACTACCTACTCATTTGTAAGTAGGCTTGGAGCAATGACAAGTACGAGAGCGTGGAGCACAGGGCGGAGGTGAACTCGGAAAAGGAGAGGTTTTCGATACCATTCTTCCACAATCCCGCACATTATACTTGGATGGAGCCATTGGAAGAGCTGATAAATGATCCCCAAAATCCTGCAAAGTACAAGCCTTATAACTTCTCCTCGAACCTAAATACCCCAAACTTCTCCGATCTCTCACATTAATTTTCGTAAAAAAACGAAAAACAGCAATGATGATTTCCAATATCCATTCTCTGTCACTCCGAACAATCACCCAGCCCCCTCCTCCGTCCGACTCTGTGCTTCCACCGTTTCTTTGCTCCCCACCTAATTTTGTTCGTTCCCACACCTACACAAATCAAAGGTGAAACCAATCGTGGCGGCAAGCCACGACCCGTTTCTTTGCTCCCCACCTAATTTTGTTCGTTCCCACACCTACACAAATCAAAGGTGAAACCAATCGTGGCGGCAAGCTCCGGCCGTGGCCATGAGGATGATTCATCGAAAGATGCACAAGTGTTTCTCACACAGATCCATTGATGGTTAAGTTCATTGCTATGAAACACGATCTTGCTAGCGCAATTTTTGCCAAAAATATCGTCGATGCTTCAACAAAAAACTTGGCTCCCAGCGTTCTTAGTGAAATTTATTTTGTCACTCCGACCCATCACTCAGCTCCCCATACAAAGGGTCACTCTCGGCGACTTTGGCTATGAACTCAACTTTGGCTTTCGCCACTAGCACCATCGCAACCATGGCACTCTCATGATTTCTTTTGGTCGTAATTAACTCAGCAAGGAATGGACTCTTGGACAAAATAAATCATTTAAAATAGTTAACAAAATTTGACATATGATGTTATTATAGTTAAAGGAAAAAAAAAACTTACAAAAACTATTTATCTCAAACAAGCTCATCTCATGCTCTTTGACCCAATGAACAATTGCAGGGGAATAGTTGTGTCCAGATTCCTCTGTTTCTTTCATCTTCGCGTTCAAGATCTTAATTAAATCGTCATCGTCCATGTGGGAAGGTTTCTTATGAAAAATCAAATCAGTCAGGGCCAAGTTCAGCTCTATATTGAGCATGTCCACCAAATTGGACTCAGAAACAAGTGGTAGCCAACCATCGGCAGTGTTAAGAACGCTAGGAGCCAAGTTTTTTTGTTGAAGCATGAACGAGATTTTTAGCAAAATTGTCTTGCTTCATAACAATGAACTTAACAATCAATGGTTGTGTGTTAGAAACACATTTTTATATCTTTGCATCTTTCGGTGAATCATCCTCATGGCCATGGTCGGAGCTTGCCGCCACGATTGGTTTCACCTTTGATTTGTGTAGATGTGGGAACAAACAAAATTTGGTGGGGAGCAAAGAAACGGTGGAAGCACGAAGTCGAACGGAGGAAGGGACTGGGTGATGGGTCGGAGTGACGGAGAATGGATATTGGAGAGCATCATTGTTGTTTTTCGTTTTTGTTACGAAAGTTAATATGAAAGATCAGAGAAGTTTGGGGTATTTAGGTTGGAGAAGAAGTTTATTCCACTTGGAGAAGTTCTTCTAGGCTCATAAGCGCAGTAATTTCATGAAGCTTGACGTAGAAAACGTACAGATCCATCATTTCAAGAATCACACATAGGGATGGTAGCGGGGCGAGGACGGGGATGTCTTTCCCATCCCCGTCCCCGAATTCGAACCTCATCCTCATACCCGCCCCGATCCCCATTATTTTTTATCGATAATTTCTCATCCTCATTCCCGCAGGGACCAAGTTCCCAACCCATACCATACCCAAATATATATATATATATATATATATATTATATAAATAAATTTTATTATAATATATATATATAATATTAGTAAATTTTATTAGATAAGAATATAAAAATTATTATACAATTTTAAGATAAAATACCCAAAATATAAAATACCTAAAATATTTTGGGTCAAATTTTTTATTATAATATTAACTTTTAAAATTAATAAAAATATTTTAAATAAAAAATATTTCTATTAATCAAAATTATTATTTTAAAAAAAATACTATGTATAAAAAATTTATTAAGATTATAAATTGTTTTTAAATTTATCAAAATAAATAAAATATATATAGACTAATATAAATAGTTTATATGTGTACGTAACATGAATGAGATTTAAATAATATTTTTATGTTATAAAAAATTATATTATCATAAACGAATGTATTATATATAATGTATAAAAATATATGTAAACAAAATAAGAATAATACTTTTAATTTTAATTTTTTTTATAATATTTTAGATTTAATAAAATTTGATAATTAAAATATTTATATATTATTATTATCGGGTGGGTTTGGGGATGAGGATAACATCCTCATACCCTCCCCAATACGTTTTGGGTATGGAGATGATATCCTCATCCCACACCTACACAAATTAAAGTTAAACCAAACATGACGGAAAGCTCCGGCAATGGCCATGTGTATGATTCACCGAAAGATGCACAAAAAAAAAGTGTTTCTAACACAGATCCATTGATGGTTAAGTTCATTGCTACGAAGCACAATCTTGCTAGCGCAAATTTTGCCAAAAATCTCGTCGATGCTTGAAAAAAAAAGCATGGCTCCTAGCGTTCTTAGTGGGATTTAATTTGTCACTCCGACCCATCACCCAGATCCCCGTACAAAAAGTCACTTTCGACGACTTTGGCTATGAACTCATCTTTGACTTTCGCCTCTAGCACCATCGCAGCCATGACACTCTCATGATTTCTTCTGGTCGTAATTAACTCAGCAAGGAAGGGATTCTTGGAAAAAATAAATCATTTAAAATAGTTAACAAACATTGACATATGATTTTATTATAGTTAAAGGAAAATTTTTTTACAAAAACTATTTATCTCAAACAAGCTCATCGTATGCTCTTTGACCCAATGAACAATGGCAGAGGAATAGTTGTGTCGCGATTCCTCTGTTTCTTTCATCTTCGCGTTCAAGATCTTAATGAAATTGTCATCGGCCATGTGGGAAGGTTTCTTATGAAAAATCAAATCAGTCAGGGCCAAGTTCAGCTTTAGATTGAGCATGTCCACCAAATTGGACTCAGAAGCAAGTGGTAGCCAACCATCGGCAGTCTTATGAACGATAAGAGCCAAGTTTTTTGTTGAAGCATCAACGAGATCTTTAGCAAAAATTGCGCTATCAAGATCGTGCTTCATAGCAATAAACTTAACCATCAATGGATCTGTGTTAGAAACACATTTTTCTATGTGTGCATCTTTTGGTGAATCATACTCATGGCCATGGCTAGAGCTTGCCGCCACGATTGGTTTCACCTTTGATTTGTGTAGGTGTGAGAATGAATAAAATTTGGTGGGGAGAAAAGAAACGGTGGAAGCACGGAGTCGGACGGAGGATGGGGGCTGGGTGATAGGTCGGAATGACGGAGTGACGGAGAATGGATATTGGAAAGCGTCATTGTTGTTTTTCGTTTTTGTGACGAAAGTTAATGTGAGAGATCGAAGAAGTTTGCGGATTGAAGTTGGAGAATAAATTTATTTCACTTGGGAAAGTTCTTCTCGGCTCGTAAGAGCAGTAATTTTATGAAGCTTGATGTTGAAAACGTACAGATCCAGCATTTCAAGAATCACACATAGGGATGTCAGCGGGTCACTTGCTTCTGAGTCCAATTTGGTGGGCACGCTCAATCTAGAGATGAACTTGGCCCTGACTGATTTGATTTTTCATAAGAAACCTTATCACATGGCCGATGGCGATTTCATTAAGATCTTGAACGCGAAGATGAAAGAAACAGAGGAATTTCAACACAACTATTCCCTTGCCATTGTTCATTGGGTCAAAGAGCATGAGATGAGCTTGTTTGAGATACATAGTTTTTGTAAGTTTTTTTTTCTTTAAATATAATAACATCATCTGTCAAAGTTTGTTAACTATTTTAAATGATTTATTTTGTCCAAGAGTCCCTTCCTTGCTGAGTTAATTACGATCAGAAGAAATCATGAGAGTGTCATGGCTGCGATGGTGCTAGTGGCGAAAGCCAAAGATGAGTTCATATCCAAAGTCGACGAGAGTGACCCTTTGTATAGGGAGCTGGGTGATGGGTAGGAGTGACAAAATAAATTTTACTAAGAACGCTAGGAGCCACGTTTTTTTGTTGAAGAATCGATGAGATTTTTGGCAAAAATTGCGCTAGCAGGATCGTGCTTCATAGCAATGACCTTAACATCAATTGATCTGTGTTAGAAACACATTTTTCTATTTGTGCATCTTTCGATAAATCATTCTCATGGCCACGGCCGGAGCTTGTCGCCACGATTGGTTTCACCTTTGATTTGTGTAGGTGAGGGATGAGGATACAATTCTCATACTCGAAACAAATTGGGGCGGTTATGGGGATGTTATCCTCATCCCCGAACTCACCCCGATAATAATAATATATAAATATTTTAATTATCAAATTTTATTAAATCTAAAATATTATAAAAAAATTTTTAAATTAAAAGTATTATTATTATTTGGTTTACATATATTTTTATACATTATATATAATACATTCGTTTATGATAACATAATTTTTTATAAATAAAAATATTATTTGAATCTCATTAATGTTTCACACATATAAACTATTTATATTAGTCTATATATATTATTTATTTTGATATATTTAAAAACAATATATAATCTTAATAAATTTTTGATAAATAGTATTTTTTTTAAAATAATAATTTTGATTGATAGAAATATTTTTTATTTAAAATATATTTAATAATTTTAAAATTTAATATTATAATAAAAAATTTGACCCAAAATATTTTAGATATTTTATCTTAAAATTAAAAAATAATTTTTATATTTTTATATAATAAAATTTACTAATATTATATATATATATATATTCAATTATATATTCGTGTTTCATAACAATAAACTTAACCATCAATGGATCTATATTAGAAACACATTTTTATATCTTTGCATCAGTTGGTGAATCATCATCATGGCCATGGCAGAGTTTGCCGCCACGATTGGTTTCACTTTGATTTGTGTAGGTGTGAGAACGAAGAAAATTTGGTGGGGAGCAAAGAAACGGGGGAAGCACGGAGTCGGACGGAGGAGGGGGGCTCGATGATGGGTCGGAGTGACGGAGAATGGATATTGGAAAGCGTCATTGTTGTTTTTCATTTTTGTTACGAAAGTTAATGTGAGAGATCGGAGAAGTTTGGGGTATTGAGGTTGGAGAATAAGTTTATTCCACTTGGAGAAGTTCTTCTCGGCTCGTAAGAGCAGTAATTTCATGAAGCCTGACGTAAAAAACGTACAGATCCAGCATTTCAAGAATCACACATAAGAAAGGCAGCGGGGCGGGGATGTGGACCGAATTCGAACCTCGTCCTCATACCCGCCCCCATTCCCATTATTTCTTATCGGGATTTTCCATCCCCATCCTTTACCCATAACCGAATATATATATATATATATATGATATTAGTAAATTTTATTATATAAGAATATAAAAATTATTGTTTAATTTTAAGATAAAATACCTAAAATATTTTTGGTCAAATTTTATATTATAGTATTAATTTTTAAAATTATTAAAAATATTTTAAATAAAGAATATTTATATCAATAAAAATTATTATATTAAAAAAAATACTATGCATCAAAAATTTATTAAGATTATATAATATTTTTAAATTTATCAAAATAAATAATATATATATATATATAGACTAATATAAATAGTTTATATGTGTACGTAACATTAATGAGATTCATATAATATTTTTATGTTATAAAAAATTATGTTATCATAAATGGATGTATTATATATAATATATAAAAATATATGTAAACCAAATAATAATAATACTTTTAATTTTTTTTTTGTAATATTTTAGATTTAATAAAATTTGATAATTAAAATATTATTATTATTATTATTATTATTATTATTATTATTATAAAGACGGGTTCGGGCATGAGGATAGCGGCTCATACCCGCCCCCAATATGTTTCGGGTATGGGAATGGTATCCTCATCCCACACCTATACAAATCAAAGGTGAAACCAATCGTGACGGCAAGCTCCGGCCGTGGCCATGAGGATGATTCCTCGAAAGATGCACAAATAGAAAAATGTGTTTCTAACACAGATCCATTGATAGTTAAGTTCATTGTTATGAAACACGATCTTGCTAGCGCAATTTTTGTCAAAAATCTCGTCGATTTTTCAACAAAAAACTTGGCTCCTAGCGTTCTTAGTGAAATTTATTTTGTCACTCCTACCCATTACCCAGCTCCCCACACAAAGGGTGGGACACTCTCGGCGACTTTGGCTATGAACTCAACTTTGGCTTTCGCCACTAGCACCATCACAGCCATGACACTCTCATGATTTCTTCTGGTCGTAATTAACTCAGCAAGGAAGGGACTCTTGGACAAAATAAATCATTTAAAATAGTTAACAAACTTTGACAGATGATTTATTATAGTTAAAGGAAAAAAAAACTTACAAAAACCATTTATCTCAAACAAGTTCATCTCATGCTCTTTGACCCAATGAACAATGGCAGACGAATAGTTGTGTCGAGATTCCTCTGTTACTTTCATCTTCGCACTCAAGATCTTAATGAAATCGTCATTGGCCATGTGGGAAGGTTTCATATGAAAAATCAAATAAGTCAGGGCCAAGTTCAGCTCTAGATTGAGCATGTCCACCAAATTGGACTCAGAAACAAGTGGTAGCCAACCATCGGCAGTCTTAAGAACGTTAGGAGCCAAGTTTTTTGTTGAAGCATTAACGCGATCTTTAGCAAAAATTGAGCTAGAAAGATCTTGCTTCATAGCAATGAACTTAACAATCAATGGATGTGTGTTAGAAACACATTTTTATATCGTTGCATCTTTCGGTGAATCATCCTCATGGCCATGGCCGGAGCTTGCCGCCATGATTGGTTTCACCTTTGATTTGTGTAGATGTAAGAACAAACAAAATTTGGTGGGTATCAAAGAAATAGTTGAAGCATGGAGTTGGACGGAGGAGGGGGGCTGGGTGATGGGTCGGAGTGACGGAGAATGGATATTGGAAAGTGTCATTGTTGTTTTTCGTTTTGGTTATGAAAGTTAATGTGAGAGATCGGAGAAGTTTGGGGTATTGAGGTTGGAGAATAAGTTTATTCCACTTGGGGAAGTTCTTCTCGGCTCGTAAGAGCAGTAATTTCATGAAGTTTGACGTTGAAAACGTACATATCCAGCATTTCAAGAATCACATATAAGGATGGAAGCGGGGTGGGGATAGGGACCGAATTCGAACCCCATGCTCAAACCCGCCCCGATCCCCATTTTTTTTCTTATCGGGATTCCCCATTCCCATCCTTTACCCATAACTGAATATATATTTGATATTAGTAAATTTAATATATAAGAATATAAAAATTGTTGTTTAAGTTTAAGATAAATTTTTTAAAATATTTTGGGTCAAATTTTTTATTATAATATTAACTTTTAAAATTATTAAAAATATTTTAAATAAAAAAATATTTCTATCAATCAAAATTATTATTTTAAAAAAAATACTATGTATCAAAAATTTATTAATGTTATATATTGTTTTTAAATTTATCAAAATAAATAATATATATATATATAGACTAATATAAATAGTTTATATGTGTACGTAACATTAATGAGATTCAAATAAAATTTTTATGTTATAAAAAATTATGTTATCATAAACAGATTTATTATATATAATGTATAAAAATATATGTAAACCAAATAATAATAATACTTTTAATTTTAATTTATTTTTAATATTTTAGATTTAATTAAATTTGAAAATTAAAATATTATTATTTTATTATTATTATTATTATTATTATTATTATTATTATTATTATTGGGGCCGGTTCGGGGATGAGGATAACATCCCGATACCGCCCCAATATGTTTCGGGTATGGGGATGGTATCCTCATCCCACACCTACACAAATCAAAGGTGAAACCAATCGTGGCGGCAAGCTCCGGCCGTGGCCTTGAGGATAATTAATCGAAAGATGCACAAATAAAAAAAATGTGTTTCTAACACAGATCTATTTATGGTTAAGTTCATTGCTATGAAACACGATCTTGCTAAAGCAATTTTTGCCAAAAATCTCGTCGTCGATGCTTCAACAAAAAACTTGGCTCCTAGCGTTCTTAGTGAAATTTATTTTGTCACTCCAACCCATCACCCAGCTCCCTATACAAAGGGTCACTCTCGGCGACTTTGGCTATGAACACATTTTTGGGTTTCGCCTCTAGCACTATCGCAGCCATGACACTCTCATGATTTCTTCTGGTCGTAATTAACTCAGCAAGGAATGGACTCTTGGACAAAATAAAGCATTTAAAATAGTTAACAAAATTTGACAGATGATGTTATTATAGTTAAAGGAAAAAAAAAAACTTACAAAAACTATTTATCTCAAACAAGCTCATCCCATGCTCTTTGACCTCTTTGACCCAATGAACAATTGACAGGGAATAGTTGTGTCCAGATTCCTTTGTTACTTTCATCTTCGCGTTCAAGATCTTAATCAAATCGTCATCGGCCATGTGGTAAGGTTTCTTATAAAAAATCAAATCAATCAGGGCCAAGTTCAGCTCTAGATTGAGCATGCACACCAAATTGGACTCAGAAACAAGTGGCAGCCAACCATCGATAGTCTTAAGAATGCTAGGAGCCAAATTTTTTGTTGAAACATGAACGAGATCTTTAGCAAAAATTGCGCTAGCAAGATGTTGCTTCCTAGCAATAAACTTAACCATCAATGGATGTGTGTTAGAAACATATTTTTCTATCTGTGCATCTTTCGGTGAATTATTCTCATGGTCATGGCCAGAGATTGCCGCCACGATTAGTTTCACCTTTGATTTATGTAGGAGTGAGAACCAAGAAAATTTGGTGGGGGGCAAAGAAACGGTGGAAGCACGGAGTCAAACGGAGGAAGGGGGCTGGGTGATGCGTCGGAGTGACAGAGAATGGATATTGGAGATCATCATTGTCGTTTTTCGTTTTTGTTACGAAATTTAATGTGAGATATCAGAGAAGTTTGGGGTATTGAGGTTGGAGAATAAGTTTATTCCATTTGGGGAAGTTCTTCTAGGCTCGTAAGAGTAGTAATTTCATGAAGCATGACGTTGAAAACGTACAGATCCAGCATTTAAAAAATCACACATAGGGATTGGTGCGGGGAGGGGATGGGGACCGAATTCGAACCTCATCCTCATACCCGCCCCGATTCCAATGATTTCTTATCGGGGATCCCTCATCCCCATCCTTTATCCATATATATATATATATATATAAATGATATCAGTAAATTTTATTATATAAGAATATAAAAATTATTGTTTAAATTTAAGATAAAATACCTAAAATATTTTGGGTCAAATTTTTTATTATAATATTAACTTTTAAAATTATTAAAAATATTTTAAATAAAACAATTTTTATCAATAAAAAATATTATTTTAAAGAAAATACTATGTATCAAAAATTTATTAAGATTATATATTATTTTTAAATTTATCACAATAAATAAAAAATATATATATAGACTAATATAAATAATTTATATTTGTACGTAGCATTAATAAGATTCAAGTAATATTTTTATGTTATAAAAAATTATGTTATCATAAACGGATGAATTATATATAATGTATTAAAATATATGTAAACCAAATAATAATAATAATTTTAATTTTAATTTTTTTTATAATATTTTAGATTTAATAAAATTTGATAATTAAAATATTATTATTATTATTATTATTATTATTATTATTATTATTATTATTATTATTATTATTATTATTATTGGGGCCGGTTCGGGGATGAGGATAACATCCCGATACCGCCCCAATATGTTTCGGGTATGGGGATGGTATCCTCATCCCACACCTACACAAATCAAAGGTGAAACCAATCGTGGCGGCAAGCTCCGGCCGTGGCCTTGAGGATAATTAATCGAAAGATGCACAAATAAAAAAAAATGTGTTTCTAACACAGATCTATTTATGATTAAGTTCATTGCTATGAAACACGATCTTGCTAAAGCAATTTTTGCCAAAAATCTTGTCGTCGATGCTTCAACAAAAAACTTGGCTCCTAGCGTTCTTACTGAAATTTATTTTGTCACTCCAACCCATCACCCAGCTCCCTATACAAAGGGTCACTCTCGGCAACTTTGGCTATGAACACATTTTTGGGTTTCGCCTCTAGCACTATCGCAGCCATGACACTCTCATGATTTCTTCTGGTCGTAATTAACTCAGCAAGGAATGGACTCTTGGACAAAATAAAGCATTTAAAATAGTTAACAAAATTTGACAGATGATGTTATTATAGTTAAAGGAAAAAAAAACTTACAAAAACTATTTATCTCAAGCAAGCTCATCCCATGCTCTTTGACCTCTTTGACCCAATGAACAATTGACAGGGAATAGTTGTGTCCAGATTCCTTTGTTTCTTTCATCTTCGCGTTCAAGATCTTAATTAAATCGTCATCGGCCATGTGGTAAGGTTTCTTATAAAAATCAAATCAATCAGGGCCAAGTTCAGCTCTAGATTGAGCATGCACACCAAATTGGACTCAGAAACAAGTGGTAGCCAACCATCGATAGTCTTAAGAAAGCTAGGAGCCAAATTTTTTGTTGAAACATGAACGAGATCTTTAGCAAAAATTGCGCTAACAAGATGTTGCTTCCTAGCAATAAACTTAACCATCAATGGATGTGTGTTAGAAACATATTTTTCTATCTGTGCATCTTTCGGTGAATTATTCTCATGGTCATGGCCAGAGATTGCCGCCACGATTAGTTTCACCTTTGATTTATGTAGGAGTGAGAACCAAGAAAATTTGGTGGGGGGCAAAGAAACGGTGGAAGCACGGAGTCAGACGGAGGATGGGGGCTGGGTGATGCGTCGGAGTGACAGAGAATGGATATTGGAGATCATCATTGTCGTTTTTCGTTTTTGTTACGAAATTTAATGTGAGATATCAGAGAAGTTTGGGGTATTGAGGTTGGAAAATAAGTTTATTCCATTTGGGGAAGTTCTTCTAGGCTCGTAAGAGTAGTAATTTCATGAAGCATGACGTTGAAAACGTACAGATCCAACATTTAAAGAATCACACATACGGATGGTTGCGGGGAGGGGATGGGGACCGAATTCGAACCTCATCCTCATACCCGCCCCGATTCCAATGATTTCTTATCGGGGATCCCTCATCCCCATCCTTTACCCATATATATATATAATATATATATATATATGATATCAGTAAATTTTATTATATAAGAATATAAAAATTATTGTTTAATTTTAAGATAAAATACCTAAAATATTTTGGGTCAAATTTTTTATTATAATATTAACTTTTAAAATTATTAAAAATATTTTAAATAAAACAATTTTTATCAATAAAAAATATTATTTTAAAGAAAATACTATGTATCAAAAATTTATTAAGATTATATATTATTTTTAAATTTATCACAATAAATAAAATATATATATATAGACTAATATAAATAATTTATATTTGTACGTAACATTAATAAGATTCAAGTAATATTTTTATGTTATAAAAAATTATGTTATCATAAACGGATGAATTATATATAATGTATTAAAATATATGTAAACCAAATAATAATAATAATTTTAATTTTAAATTTTTTTATAATATTTTAGATTTAATATCATTTGATGATTAAAATATTATTATTATTATTATTATTATTATTATTATTATTATTATTATTATTATTATTATTATTATTATTATTATTATTATCATGGCGGGTTCGGGGATGACGATATCATCTTCATATCCGAAACATATATAGGGGCGGGTATGGGGATGATATCCTCATCCCACACTTACACAAATTAAAGGTTAAATAAATCGTGGGGGCAAGCTTCTGCCGTGCCCATGAGGATGATTTATTGAAATATGCACAAATAGAAAAATGTGTTTCTAACACAGATCCATTGATGGTTAAGTTCATTGCTATGAAGCACGATCTTGCTAGCGCAATTTTTGCCAAACATCTCGTCGATGCTTCAACAAAAAACTTGGTTCCTAGCGTTCTTAGTGAAATTTATTTTGTCACTCCGAACCATCATCCAGCTCCCTATACAAAGGGTCACTCTCGGCAACTTTGCCTATGAACTCATCTTTTGCTTTCGCCACTAGCACCATTGCTGCCATGACACTCTCATGAGTTTTTTTGGTCGTAATTAACTTAGCAAGAAATGGACTTTTGGACAAAATAAATCATTTAAAATAGTTAACAAATTTTAACAAATGATGTTATTATAGTTAAAGGAAAAAAAAACTTACAAAAATTATATCTCAAACAAGCTCATCTCATGCTCTTTTACCCAATGAACAATGACAGGGGAATAGTTGTTTCGAGATCCCTCTGTTTCTTTCATCTTTGCGTTCAAGATCTTAATGAAATCGTCATCGTCCATGTGGGAAGGTTTTTTTTTATGAAAAATCAAATCAGTCAGGGCCAAGTTCAGCTCTAGATTGAGTCTGTCCACCAAATTGGACTCAGAAACAAGTGGTATCCAACCTTCAGCAGTCTTAAGAACGCTAGGAGACAAGTTTTTTGTTGAAGCATCAACGAGATCTTTAGCAAAAATTGCGCTAGCAAGATCGTGCTTCATAGCAATGAACTTAACCATCAATGGATATGTGTTAAAAACACATTTTTTATCTGTGCATCTTTCGGTGAATCATCCTCATGGCCATGTACAGAGTTTGCCGCCACGATTGGTTTCACTTTTGATTGTGTATGTGTGAGAACGAAGAAAATTTTTTGGGGAGCAAAGAAAAGGTGGAAGTATGGAATCGGACGGAGGAGGGGGGCTGGGTGATGGGTTGGAGTGACAGAGAATGGATATTGGAGAGCATCATTGCTGTTTTTCGTTTTTGTTACGAAAGTTAATGTGAGAGATCGGAGAAGTTTGGGGTATTGAGGTTGTAGAATAAGTTTATTCCACTTGGGGAAGTTCTTCTCGGCTCGTAAGAGCAGTAATTTCATGAAGTTTGATGTTGAAAACGTACAGATCCAGCATTTCAAGAATCACATATAGGGATGGAAGCGGGGTGGGGATAGGGACCGAATTCGAACCCCATGCTCAAACCCGCCCCGATCCCCATTTTTTTTCTTATCGGGGATTTTCTATTCCCATCCTTTACCCATAACTGAATATATATTTGATATTAGTAAATTTTATTATATAAGAATATAAAAATTGTTGTTTAAGTTTAAGATAAATTTTTTAAAATATTTTGTGTCAAATTTTTTATTATAATATTAACTTTTAAAATTATTAAAAATATTTTAAATAAAAAAATATTTCTATCAATCAAAATTATTATTTTAAAAAAAATACTATGTATCAAAAATTTATTAATGTTATATATTGTTTTTAAATTTATCAAAATAAATAATATATATATATATATAGACTAATATAAATAGTTTATATGTGTACGTAACATTAATGAGATTCAAATAAAATTTTTATGTTATAAAAAATTATGTTATCATAAACGGATTTATTATATATAATGTATAAAAATATATGTAAACCAAATAATAATAATACTTTTAATTTTAATTTATTTATAATATTTTAGATTTAATTAAATTTGATAATTAAAATATTATTATTATTATTATTATTATTATTATTATTATTATTATTATTATTATTATTATTATTATTATTATTATTATTATTATTATTATTATTATTATTGGGCCGGTTCGGGGATGAGGATAGCATCCCGATACCGCCCCAATATGTTTCGGGTATGGGGATGGTATCCTAATCCCACACCTACACAAATCAAAGGTGAAACCAATCGTGGCGGCAATCTCCGGCCGTGGCCTTGAGGATAATTAATCGAAAGATGCACAAATAAAAAAAAATGTGTTTCTAACACAGATCTATTTATGGTTAAGTTCATTGTTATGAAACACGATCTTGCTAAAGCAATTTTTGCCAAAAATCTCGTCGTCGATGCTTCAATAAAAAACTTGGCTCCTAGCGTTCTTAGTGAAATTTATTTTGTCACTCCAACCCATCACCCAGCTCCCTATACAAAGGGTCACTCTCGACGACTTTGGCTATGAACACATTTTTGGGTTTCGCCTCAAGCACTATCGCAGCCATGACACTCTCATGATTTCTTCTGGTCGTAATTAACTCAGCAAGGAAGGGACTCTTGGACAAAATAAAGCATTTAAAATAGTTAACAAAATTTGACAGATGATGTTATTATAGTTAAAGGAAAAAAAAACTTACAAAAACTATTTATCTCAAACAAGCTCATCCTATGCTCTTTGACCTCTTTGACCCAATGAACAATTGACAGGGAATAGTTGTGTCCAGATTCCTTTGTTTCTTTCATCTTCGCGTTCAAGATCTTAATTGAATCGTCATCGGCCATGTGGTAAGGTTTCTTATAAAAAATCAAATCAATCTGGGCCAAGTTTAGTTCTAGATTGAGCATGCACACCAAATTGGACTCAGAAACAAGTGGCAGCCAACCATCGATAGTCTTAAGAATGCTAGGAGCCAAATTTTTTGTTGAAACATGAACGAGATCTTTAGCAAAAATTGCGCTAGCAAGATGTTGCTTCCTAGCAATAAACTTAACCATCAATGGATGTGTGTTAGAAACATATTTTTCTATCTGTGCATCTTTCGGTGAATTATTCTCATGGTCATGGCCAGAGATTGCCGCCATGATTAGTTTCACCTTTGATTTATGTAGGAGTGAGAACCAAGAAAATTTGGTGGGGGGGCAAAGAAACGGTGGAAGCACGGAGTCAGACGGAGGATGGGGGCTGGGTGATGCGTCGGAGTGACAGAGAATGGATATTGGAGATCATCATTGTCGTTTTTCGTTTTTGTTACGAAATTTAATGTGAGATATCAGAGAAGTTTGGGGTATTGAGGTTGGAGAATAATTTTATTCCATTTGGGGAAGTTCTTCTAGGCTCGTAAGAGTAGTAATTTCATTAAGCATGACGTTGAAAACGTACAGATCCAGTATTTAAAAAATCACACATAGGGATGGCTGCGGGGAGGGGATGGGGACCGAATTCGAACCTCATCCTCATACCCGCCCCGATTCCAATGATTTCTTATCGGGGATCCCTCATCCCCATCCTTTACCCATATATATATATATATATATATATATATATGTATATATGATTTCAGTAAATTTTATTATATAAGAATATAAAAATTATTGTTTAATTTTAAGATAAAATACCTAAAATATTTTGGGTCAAATTTTTTATTATAATATTAACTTTTAAAATTATTAAAAATATTTTAAATAAAACAATTTTTATTAATAAAAAATATTATTTTAAATAAAATACTATGTATCAAAAATTTATTAAGATTATATATTATTTTTAAATTTATCACAATAAATAAAATATATATATATAGACTAATATAAATAATTTATATTTGTACGTAACATTAATAAGATTCAAGTAATATTTTTATGTTATAAAAAATTATGTTATCATAAACGGATGAATTATATATAATGTATTAAAATATATGTAAACCAAATAATAATAATACTTTTAATTTTAATTTTTTTATAATATTTTAGATTTAATAAAATTTGATGATTAAAATATTATTATTATTATTATTATTATTATTATTATTATTATTATTATTATTATTATTATTATTATTATCGGGGCGGGTTCGGGGATGAGGATATCATCTTCATACCCGAAACATATATAGGGGTGAGTATGGGGATGATATCCTCATCCCACACTTACACAAATTAAAGGTTAAATAAATCGTGGAGTCAAGCTTCTGCCGTGCCCATGAGGATGATTTATCGAAATATGCACAAATAGAAAAATGTGTTTCTAACACAGATCCATTGATGGTTAAGTTCATTGCTATGAAGCACGATCTTGCTAGCGCAATTTTTGCCAAACATCTCGTCGATGCTTCAACAAAAAACTTGGTTCCTAGCGTTCTTAGTGAAATTTATTTTGTCACTCCGACCCATCATCCAGCTCCCTATACAAAGGGTCACTCTCGGCAACTTTGGCTATGAACTCATCTTTTGCTTTCGCCACTAGCACCATCGCAGCCATGACACTCTCATGATTTTTTTTGGTCGTAATTAACTCAGCAAGAAATGGACTTTTGGACAAAATAAATCATTTAAAATAGTTAACAAATTTTAACAAATGATGTTATTATAGTTAAAGGAAAAAAAAAACTTACAAAAATTATATCTCAAACAAGCTCATCTCATGCTCTTTTACCCAATGAACAATGACAGGGGAATAGTTGTGTCGAGATCCCTCTGTTTCTTTCATCTTTGCGTTCAAGATCTTAATGAAATCGTCATCGTCCATGTGGGAAGGTTTTTTTTTTTTATGAAAAATCAAATTAGTCAGGGCCAAGTTCAGCTCTAGATTGAGTCTGTCCACCAAATTGGACTCAGAAACAAGTGGTAGCCAACCTTCAGCAGTCTTAAGAACGCTAGGAGACAAGTTTTTTGTTGAAGCATCAACGAGATCTTTAGCAAAAATTGCGCTAGCAAGATCGTGCTTCATAGCAATGAACTTAACCATCAATGGATATGTGTTAAAAACACATTTTTTATCTGTGCATCTTTCGGTGAATCATCCTCATGGCCATGTCCAGAGTTTGTCGCCACGATTGGTTTTACTTTTGATTGTGTATGTGTGAGAACGAAGAAAATTTTTTGGGGAGCAAAGAAACGGTGGAAGTATGGAATCGGACGGAGGAGGGGGGCTGGGTGATGGGTCGGAGTGACAGAGAATGGATATTGGAGAGCATCATTGCTGTTTTTCGTTTTTGTTACGAAAGTTAATGTGAGAGATCGGAGAAGTTTGGGGTATTGAGGTTGGAGAATAAGTTTATTCCACTTGGGGAAGTTCTTCTCGGCTCGTAAGAGCAGTAATTTCATGAAGTTTGACGTTGAAAACGTACAGATCCAGCATTTCAAGAATCACATATAGGGATGGAAGCGGGGTGGGGATAGGGACCGAATTCGAACCCCATGCTCAAACCCGCCCCGATCCCCATTTTTTTTCTTATCAGGGATTCCCCATTCCCATCCTTTACCCATAACTAAATATATATTTGATATTAGTAAATTTTATTATATAAGAATATAAAAATTGTTGTTTAAGTTTAAGATAAATTTTTTAAAATATTTTGGGTCAAATTTTTTATTATAATATTAACTTTTAAAATTATTAAAAATATTTTAAATAAAAAAATATTTCTATCAATCAAAATTATTATTTTAAAAAAAATACTATGTATCAAAAATTTATTAATGTTATATATTGTTTTTAAATTTATCAAAATAAATAATATATATATATATATATATAGACTAATATAAATAGTTTATATGTGTACATAACATTAATGAGATTTAAATAAAATTTTTATGTTATAAAAAATTATTTTATCATAAACGGATTTATTATATATAATGTATAAAAATATATGTAAACCAAATAATAATAATACTTTTAATTTTAATTTATTTATAATATTTTAGATTTAATTAAATTTGATAATTAAAATATTATTATTATTATTATTATTATTTTTTTTATTATTATTATTATTATTATTATTATTATTATTGGGGCCGGTTCGGGGATGAGGATAACATCCCGATACCGCCCCAATATGTTTCGGGTATGGGGATGGTATCCTCATCCCACACCTACACAAATCAAAGGTGAAACCAATCGTGGCGGCAAGCTCCGGCCGTGGCCTTGAGGATAATTAATCGAAAGATGCAGAAATAAAAAAAAATGTGTTTCTAACACAGATCTATTTATGGTTAAGTTCATTGCTATGAAACACGATCTTGCTAAAGCAATTTTTGCCAAAAATCTCGTCGTCGATGCTTCAACAAAAAACTTGGCTCCTAGCGTTCTTAGTGAAATTTAGTTTGTCACTCCAACCCATCACCCAGCTCCCTATACAAAGGGTCACTCTCGGCGACTTTGGCTATGAACACATTTTTGGGTTTCGCCTCTAGCACTATCGCAGCCATGACACTCTGATGATTTCTTTTGGTCGTAATTAACTCAGCAAAGAAGGGACTCTTGGACAAAATAAAGCATTTAAAATAGTTAACAAAATTTGACAGATGATGTTATTATAGTTAAAGGAAAAAAAAACTTACAAAAACAATTTATCTCAAACAAGCTCATCCCATGCTCTTTGACCTCTTTGACCCAATGAACAATTGACAGGGAATAGTTGTGTCCAGATTCCTTTGTTTCTTTCATCTTCGCGTTCAAGATCTTAATTAAATCGTCATCGGCCATATGGTAAGGTTTCTTATGAAAAATCAAATCAATCAGGGCCAAGTTCAGCTCTAGATTGAGCATGCACACCAAATTGGACTCAGAAACAAGTGGCAGCCAACCATCGATAGTCTTAAGAACGCTAGGAGCCAAATTTTTTGTTGAAACATGAACGAGATCTTTAGCAAAAATTGCGCTAGCAAGATGTTGCTTCCTAGCAATAAACTTAACCATCAATGGATGTGTGTTAGAAACATATTTTTCTATCTGTGCATCTTTCGGTGAATTATTCTCATGGTCATGGCCAGAGATTGCCGCCACGATTAGTTTCACCTTTGATTTATGTAGAAGTGAGAACCAAGAAAATTTGGTGGGGGGCATAGAAACGGTGGAAGCACGGAGTCAGACGGAGGAAGGGGGCTGGGTGATGCGTCGGAGTGACAGAGAATGGATATTGGAGATCATCATTGTCGTTTTTCGTTTTTGTTACGAAATTTAATGTGAGATATCAGAGAAGTTTGGGGTATTGAGGTTGGAGAATAAGTTTATTCCATTTGGGGAAGTTCTTCTAGGCTCGTAAGAGTAGTAATTTCATGAAGCATGACGTTGAAAACGTACAGATCCAGCATTTAAAGAATCACACATAGGGATGGTTGCGGGGAGGGGATGGGGACCGAATTCGAACCTCATCCTCATACCCGCCCCGATTCCAATGATTTCTTATCGGGGATCCCTCATCCCCATCCTTTACCCATATATATATATATATATATATATATATATATATATGATATCAGTAAATTTTATTATATAATAATATAAAAATTATTGTTTAATTTTAAGATAAAATACCTAAAATATTTTGGGTCAAATTTTTTATTATAATATTAACTTTTAAAATTATTTAAAATATTTTAAATAAAACAATTTTTATCAATAAAAAATATTATTTTAAATAAAATACTATGTATCAAAAATTTATTAAGATTATATATTATTTTTAAATTTATCACAATAAATAAAATATATATATATAAACTAATATAAATAATTTATATTTGTACGTAACATTAATAAGATTCAAGTAATATTTTTATGTAATAAAAAACTATGTTATCATAAACGGATGAATTATATATAATGTATTAAAATATATGTAAACCAAATAATAATAATACTTTTAATTTTAATTTTTTTTATAATATTTTAGATTTAATAAAATTTGATAATTAAAATATTATTATTATTATTATTATTATTATTATCGGGGCGGGTTCGGGGATGAGGATATCATCTTCATACCCGAAACATATATATGGAAGGGTATGGGGATGATATCCTCATCCCACACTTACACAAATTAAAGGTTAAATAAATCGTGGTGGCAAGCTTCTGCCGTGCCCATGAGGATGATTTATCAAAATATGCACAAATAGAAAAATGTGTTTCTAACACAGATCCATTGATGGTTAAGTTCATTGTTATGAAGCACGATCTTGCTAGCGCAATTTTTGCCAAACATCTCGTCGATGTTTCAACAAAAAACTTGGTTCCTAGCGTTCTTAGTGAAATTTATTTTGTCACTCCGACCCATTATCCAGCTCCCTATACAAAGGGTCACTCTCGGCAACTTTGGCTATGAACTCATCTTTTGCTTTCGCCACTAGCACCATCGCAGCCATAACACTCTCATGATTTTTTTTTGTTGTAATTAACTCAGCAAGAAATGGACTTTTGGACAAAATAAATCATTTAAAATAGTTAACAAATTTTAACAAATGATGTTATTATAGTTAAAGGAAAAAAAAAACTTACAAAAATTATATCTCAAACAAGCTCATCTCATGCTCTTTTACCCAATGAACAATGACAGAGGAATAGTTGTGTCGAGATCCCTCTGTTTCTTTCATCTTTGCGTTCAAGATCTTAATGAAATCGTCATCGTCCATGTGGGAAGGTTTTTTTTTATGAAAAATCAAATCAGTCAGGGCCAAGTTCAGCTCTAGATTGAGTCTGTCCACCAAATTGGACTCAGAAACAAGTGGTAGCCAACCTTCAGCAGTCTTAAGAATGCTAGGAGACAAGTTTTTTGTTGAAGCATCAACGAGATCTTTAGCAAAAATTGCGCTAGCAAGATCGTGCTTCATAGCAATGAACTTAACCATCAATGGATATGTGTTAAAAACACATTTTTTATCTGTGCATCTTTCGGTGAAGCATCCTCATGGCCATGTCCAAAGTTTGCCGCCACGATTGGTTTCACTTTTGATTGTGTATGTGTGAGAACGAAGAAATTTTTTGGGGAGCAAAGAAACGGTAGAAGTATGGAATCGGACGGAGGAGGGGGGCTGGGTGATGGGTCGGAGTGACAGAGAATGGATATTGGAGAGCATCATTGCTGTTTTTCGTTTTTGTTACGAAAGTTAATGTGAGAGATCGGAGATGTTTGGGGTATTGAGGTTCGAGAATAATTTTATTCTTCTTGGGAAGTTCTTCTCGGCTCATAAGAGCAGTAATTTCATGATGTTTGACGCTGAAAACTTACAGATCCAGCATTTCAAAAATCACACATTGGGATGGCAGCGGGACGGGGATGAAGACCGAATTCGAACCCTATCCTCATACCCGCCCCGATCCCCATTATTTTTTATCGTGGATTCCCCATCTCCATCCTTTACACATACCCGAATATATATATATATATATATATATATATATAAATATATATATATATATATATATATATGATATCTGTAAATTTTATTATATAAAAATATAAAAATTATTTTTTAATTTTAAGATAAAATATCTAAAATATTTTGGTTCAAATTTTTTATTATAATTTTAAATTTTAAAATTATTTAAAATATTTTAAATAAAAAATATTTCTATCAATAAAAATTATTATTTTAAAGAAAATACTATTTATCAAAAATTTATTAAGATTATATATTGTTTTTAAATTTATCAAAATAAATAAAATATATATATTGACTAATATAAATAGTTTATATGTGTACGTAACATTAATGAGATTCAAATAATATTTTTATGTTATGAAAATTTATGTTATCATAAACGAATGTATTATATATAATGTATAAAAATATATGTAAACCAAATAATAATAATACTTTTAAATTTAAATTTTTTATAATATTTTATATTTAATAAAATTTGATAATTAAAATATTTATTATTATTATTATTATTATTATTATTATTATTATTATTATTATTATTATTATTATTATTATCGGGGCGGGTTCGGGAATGAGGATAGCATCCTCATACCCGCCCCAATATGTTTCGGGTATAAGGATAGTATCCTTATCCCACACCTACACAAATCAAAGTTGAAACTAATCGTGGCGGCAAGATTCGGCCGTGGCCATGAGGATTATTCATCGACACAAATAGAAAAATGTGTTTTTAACACAAATCCATTGTTGGTTAAGTTCATTGCTATGAAGCATGATTTTGCTAGCGCAATTTTTGCCAAAAATCTCGTCGTCGACGTTTCAACAAAAAACTTGGCTCCTAGCGTTCTTAGTGAAATTTATTTTGTCACTCCGACCCATCACCCAGCTCTCCATACAAAGGGTCACTTTCGGCGACTTTGGCTATGAACTCATCTTTGTCTTTCGCCACTAGCACCATCGCAACCATGACCCAACTCTCCATACAAAAACCTGAAGATATATAATTTTATTGTTTTTTACTTCATATAATTATATTTTGAAAGATACTTCATATAACTTTTGCTCAACATTAAATGACTTTCTGTATTGTATTTCAAATGTATTTGGTAGATCATGTTTTTTTAAAAAAAATTATATATTTAACCAAATATATTTTCCCAAATATGAACCAACTTGATTTTATTTTTTTATTTTTTAACAAAATAATTAAATTAAAATTCAGAACACACAATAATAATAATAATATTTAATTTAATCATATAATAACAAAATCTAAGCTTATATATATATTTTAAATTTGAACTTTTAGTTATAGAAAATTTAAAATATGCTTATTACAAAAAAAATAAAAAAATATTTTAAAAAATAAAAATTATACAAAATAAACATTAAATGAAGAAAATATATTATATTAATATATAATATATATATTTTTTAAACATACAATGTATAAAAATGTAGTAAATTTTTCTTAATTTTATATAAAATAATAATAATTATAAGTTTCGGGTCATTTCGTGTCAACCCGGGTTGACTCTAACCCAACCCAAACTCGATTAATTTTTTCGGGTTATTATTATTATTATTATTATTATTATTATTATTATTATTATTATTATTATTATTATTATTATTATTATTATTATTATTATTATCGGGGCGGGTTCGGGGATGAGGATATCATCTTCATACCCGAAACATATATAGGGGCGGGTATGGGGATGATATTCTCATCCCACACTTACACAAATTAAAGGTTAAATAAATCGTGGCGGCAAGCTTCTGCCGTGCCCATGAGGATGATTTATCGAAATATGCACAAATAGAAAAATGTGTTTCTAACACAGATCCATTGATGGTTAAGTTCATTGCTATGAAGCACGATCTTGCTAGCGCAATTTTTGCCAAACATCTCGTCGATGCTTCAACAAAAAACTTGGTTCCTAGCGTTCTTAGTGAAATTTATTTTGTCACTCCGACCCATCATCCAGCTCCCTATACAAAGGGTCACTCTCGGAAACTTTGGCTATGAACTCATCTTTTGCTTTCGCCACTAGCACCATCGCAGCCAGGGCAATCTCATGATTTTTTTTGGTCGTAATTAACTCAGCAAGAAATGGACTTTTGGACAAAATAAATCATTTAAAATAGTTAACAAATTTTAACAAATAATGTTATTATAGTTAAAGGAAAAAAAAACTTACAAAAATTATATCTCAAACAAGCTCATCTCATGCTCTTTTATCCAATGAACAATGATAGGGGAATAGTTGTGTCGAAATCCCTCTGTTTCTTTCATCTTCGCGTTCAAGATCTTAATGAAATTGTCATCGTCCATGTGGGAAGGTTTTTTTTTATGAAAAATCAAATCAGTCAGGGCCAAGTTCAGCTCTAGATTGAGTCTGTCCACCAAATTGGACTCAGAAACAAGTGGTAGCCAACCTTAGGCAGTCTTAAGAACGCTAGGAGACAAGTTTTTTGTTGAAGCATCAACGAGATCTTTAGCAAAAATTGCGCTAGCAAGATCGTGCTTCATAGCAATGAACTTAACCATCAATGGATATGTGTTAAAAACACATTTTTTATCTGTGCATCTTTCGGTGAATCATCCTCATGGCCATGTCCAGAGTTTGCCGCCACGATTGGTTTCACTTTTGATTGTGTAGGTGTGAGAACGAAGAAAATTTTTTGGGGAGCAAAGAAACGGTGGAAGTATGGAATCGGACGGAGGAGGGGGGCTGGGTGATGGGTCGGAGTGACAGAGAATGGATATTGGAGAGCATCATTGCTGTTTTTCGTTTTTGTTACGAAAGTTAATGTGAGAGATCGGAGAAGTTTGGGGTATTGAGGTTCGAGAATAATTTTATTGTTCTTGGGGAAGTTCTTCTCGGCTCGTAAGAGCAGTAATTTCATGAAGTTTGACGCTGAAAACGTACAGATCCAGCATTTCAAAAATCACACATTGGGATGGCAGCGGGACGGGGATGAAGACCGAATTCGAACCATATCCTCATACCCGCCCCGATCCCCAATATTTTTTATCGTGGATTCCCCATCTCCATCCTTTACACATACTCGAATATATATATATATGTATATATATATATATATATGATATCAGTAAATTTTATTATATAAAAATATAAAAATTATTGTTTAATTTTAAGATAAAATATCTAAAATATTTTGGTTCAAATTTTTTATTTTAATTTTAAATTTTAAAATTATTTAAAATATTTTAAATAAAAAATATTTCTATCAATAAAAATTATTATTTTAAATAAAATACTATGTATCAAAAATTTATTAAGATTATATATTGTTTTTAAATTTATCAAAATAAATAAAATATATATATTGACTAATATAAATAGTTTATATGTGTACGTAACATTAATGAGATTCAAATAATATTTTTATGTTATGAAAAATTATGTTATCATAAACGAATGTATTATATATAATGTATAAAAATATATGTAAACCAAATAATAATAATACTTTTAATTTTAAATTTTTTATAATATTTTATATTTAATAAAATTTGATAATTAAAATATTTATTATTATTATTATTATTATTATTATTATTATTATTATTATTATTATTATTATCGGGGCGGGTTCGGGAATGAGGATAGCATCTTCATACCCACCCCAATATTGTTCGGGTATGAGGATGGTATCCTCATCCCACACCTACACAAATCAAAGTTAAAACTAATCGTGGCGGCAAGATTTGGCCGTGGCCATGAGGATTATTCATCGACACAAATAGAAAAATGTGTTTTTAACACAAATCCATTAATGGTTAAGTTCATTGCTATGAAGAATGATTTTGCTGGCGCAATTTTTGCCAAAAATCTCGTCGTCGACGTTTCAACAAAAAACTTGGCTCCTAGTGTCCTTAGTGAAATTTATTTTGTCACTCCGATCCATCACCCAGCTCTCCATACAAAGGGTCACTTTCGGCGACTTTGGCTATGAACTCATCTTTGTTTTTCGCCACTAGCACCATCGCAACCATGACCCAGCTCTCCATACAAAAACCTGAAGATATATAATTTTATTGTTTTTTACTTCATATAATTATATTTTGAAAGATACTTCATATAACTTTTGCTCAACATTAAATGACTTTCTGTATTGTATTTCAAATGTACTTGGTAGATCATGTTTTTTAAAAAAAAAAAATTATATATTTAACCAAATATATTTTCCCAAATATCCATTGTATTCCTTTTTTGTGTTAGCTTTTATTGATGCATGCAAAATGAAGCAGTATTCTTAGAACGCTAATTAAATATGAATTAATTAATAATCCTATAATATAATTTATTTGTCAATTGTCATGCAAGAATTGATTGATTGATATTCACCACCTAACATTCTTTTGTTTGTTTCATTCATATTTCTCGAATTACTCGTTCTCCCACGCCATCTCTATTTTCTTGACAAAATTGAACTAATTATAGTTGCCTATTTGAACTCAAAAATCTTGATGTAAGCTATTTCAGTTACATCTTACTCTTACATATAATCTTGAGTTTCTGGGCGTTTGCTTATTTATTTAAATCTACAAGCATGAATCTTTCTGGCTCAACATGTACATGAAAAAAAGAAATCAAATTTATTGTTATTCAGTATTCACCTCTCGCTTTTTAATTAGTTGCATCAATTGATTAACATCTCTGACAATACTAGTATTTGAAATTTGTACGTCATTTTATATGCATATATTTGTGTTGTTAAGCCATGAATTATATCCTTTTTATTTCCAAAACTTTCTAGCAAGAAATATCCCCATTCATCTCTCTAAAATTAATGGAACTCGTAGGAACCTGGTCGTGCAACTTCGGGACGGCAAGGCCTTCAAGAAGTTGGTCACAGACTCGCAGCTCCGCAAAAAAGATGAACATTATTGTAGCAGCAGTCTTTTAAAAGCTCACTTATAATTGAAAATGATTTTTTATGTTTAAATAAGTTGGTATTAATTTTGTTAAATTGAGGTTTGATTTCCGTGATTCGACGCGCGACATGAGGATTTACATTTTTTAAAATGGTAGTGAACACTAGTTATGATAGATTTGGTAGTGGTTAAAGATATATGTCTAATGCTTTTAGTTTGACATACCTCTAAGGATTGTCATAAAAAAAATAATAATTGAGGAGTGAGTATGGACAGAAAACATAACATATATATGTTTGGAGTTTGGACCGGTAGAATTTGTAGCGGGGTTAATAGTGACGCTCTAATTAGAAACAAATTATACAATGTGTTTTATGAATGATGAAAATAATATTATTGTTGTTAAAATGATGACATCATCTCCAATCAAAAAAACAAATTACAATATGTCCAGATTCATTGTATTTTCTTTCTTTCACCGACTGCTAAAATCTCTAGCACCTAATAACTCCCACCATTCACCTAGCTAGAAAAAATCCGCCATGGGAGAAGTTGATCCAGCATTCATCCAGGCCCTGGAACACCGACCCAAACTCCAGACCTCCTTCGCCCAAGGCATCCCTTTGATCGATCTTTCCCCGTTAATTAACTCCCCCGAACCAAGTCAGCAGCTGGTTGCCGAAATAGGCCGAGCCTGCCAGGAATGGGGGTTTTTCCAGGTGATCAACCACGGAGTAGCTGTAAAAGCACGCGAAAACATCGAATCAGCGGCCAGGAAATTCTTCGCCCTGCCCAAAGAAGACAAGAAGAAGGTGGCGAGAGATGAAGTGAACCCTCTTGGGTATTATGACACAGAGCACACGAAGAATGTGAGGGACTGGAAAGAAGTGTTCGACTTTGTGGTTCGGGATCGGAGTTTGATTCCGGCTTCGCCTGATGAGAGCGATGACCAGGATCAGGTGAAGGAATTGATTAATCAGTGGCCCGAGTTTCCTTCGGACATCAGGTGATCTCATAATTCATGATTCTTACTTGTTCAGAACATGTAATGGATTGGTTTCATTATCTTAATTTGGTGAAATACTTTGGATTCTTCTAGGCCACAAGTTTGTTTGTTTATTTTATTCATGGATAATGTGTCTGCATTAGATGATCAGATTCTTTCAGGTAATTAGACATTATTTGATTGAGCGTTTAGGGAGGGAAGCATTTTTCAGCTGAGAAGTGTTTATTTATTTTTACTTCTCTTACTCTGACCTCTAGAATTTTCTATTCATGGATATGTAATGTTTCTGCATTAGATTGTCAGATTATTTCACGGAATTAGATAGAGATTTTAGGAAGTATTTTTTTCTGCTGAGAAGTGATTCAATCTCCCAAACTATACATAGTTACTTTGTTTATTTATTTCTTCCTTTTTTTGGAAACTATAACTAAACAGAAATTCGACCCGATCCTTAATTGGTGATCACTTCATCATGAGTTAATCCTATATATTGTACGTTCAGGGAGGTGTGCGAAGAGTACGCAGCAGAAATGCAAAAACTGGCTGACAAGTTGCTCGGGCTCATCGCGCTAAGCTTAGGCTTGGAACGAACACGGTTCAATGGTTTTTTCGATGATCAGACGACCTTTATCCGGTTGAATCACTACCCTCCATGTCCAGCTCCGGATCTAGCTTTAGGTGTAGGCCGGCATAAGGATGCCGGAGCATTAACAATCTTGGCTCAAGATGATGTTGGAGGCCTTCAGGTCAAGAGAAAGACAGATGGAGAATGGGTCCTTGTCAAGCCTACGCCTGATTCTTACATCATTAATGTTGGTGACATTATACAGGTAGTGTAAATTTTGGAGAACTTCTGAATCAAGTGCAATAGCGAGTTTTTCGAACAGACTCAATTACGAATGAGTAGTACTACTCATGTGTGTCTAGGTTTGGAGCAATGACAAGTACGAGAGCGTGGAGCACAGGGTGAAGGTGAACTCGGAGAAGGAGAGGTTTTCCATACCATTTTTCCACAATCCCGCACACTATACTTGGGTGGAGCCATTGGAAGAGCTGGTAAATGACCAGAATCCTGCAAAGTACAAGCCTTATAACTGGGGGAAGTTCTTCTCGGCTCGTAAGCGCAGTAATTTCATGAAGCTTGACGTTGAAAACGTACAGATCCAGCATTTCAAGAATCACACAAGTTTGCCTAATACTGAATGATACCGTTGATTTGGTCTTATATATGTAATATTAATTAGGAAAATAAATGAGAATTAATTTTCACTCTGAGTAATTTATGTGTGGCATTGTTGTCATACTCGTGAGGGTATACATGCATGTGAGAGAACTGTACATGTGTGTTTTGTGTGTATAAAACTAAGATATATAATTTGCCTATTTAGTCTCTCGTTGTATGCTTAGCATGAGGTACTATTCTCATACAAAATTTATGTCACATATGTTTTTTCTAAAATCCAAAGTATCCAATTTATTAGTCCATGCTAGCTAATTATGTGATATATTGTCAAATAAACAACATTCCTGTCATCATTAGCTTATCACAAAAAAGATTGAAATCGATTTTTTTTTAAATGTGATTTAGTGTGTACTTAATTCTTACAAGACTGACTATTTAACTTACGGGAATAAAAAATGAAAAAAATATGTGAGTTTAGTGTGTGCCAATTGGACCGTGAATTAATTATCCATATTCTTATAGTTGGAAAAAAAAAAAGTAATGCTACATATATATATGAAGTTACATGCATGAGGGTTATATTTGAAATTACATAATCATTCTTAATGTATTTTTGAAAAAGATTTTCAAATAAAATAGATAGATAATTGTGTAATTTCAAGTGAAATGTAATATGTGACTCAATATGTAACTCTTCATATACATATTATAACATCTTTAAAATAAATTAGAGAGTCTAACAAATTTTTCACAAAAAATTGTACGTGGAAATAAATACCACACGAAATATTTTTACAATCTAATTACTCAAGTAATCATAAAATAAAAAAACCATCATAATTGAGCTATAAAAAAATTAAATATCTAACGTCTGCATCATAAGTCACTAATGAAATTGAAAATATACATGCAGATTAATGAAAAATAATTTTAAAACTCATTCGCAAAAACCTGAAGATAATTTTATTGTTTTATACTTCATATAATATTTTGAAAGATACTTCATATAATTGTTTTTCAACACACACTCCACAAGTTGTTAAATGCACTACATCTTTAATTTTTTTAGTAAAATGGACAATAATATCCTTCTATTAACTATTTTTCTAATAATAATTCATTAACAATATCTTATCCCAAATTAGAACTATACGGAGAACAATACAATGATAAAAAAATTAAAAATATTATACATTAAAATAATATCAACTTTATATAATTTTAATTTATTTATTTAAACAAGGGATTGTTCTGAGTGTTTACCTATAAGTAAAAAAAAGGAAATTTTTTTAATTGTATAAAAAAATATAATTATTGACAAAATTATTATTTTAAATGAAATTCTATCTATTATATTTATTGTGAATATTTTGTAATTTTTTCAAAATAAAAATACAAAAAAAGATCTAGGATAATTTTAATCCTTTATCCATCAATTTTTTTAAAACATTTAGATAAAATATAAATAAAAAACATCAGAATAAAACGTCACCGATTGGAAATTTTAATTCGAAATTTTAATTTATTTTTGTGTTTTTTATATTTATAGATACTTACAAATTTAAAAATATTTTGAATAACTAAAATCCTATATAATTTATTTAGGAAGGAAGATTATTACTAATAAATTTTACTAAAGAAAAGAGAGCAATCAATGGAAGTGATGGATATAAGCATATTTTAGTAATTTTAATGTAATCTAAAAATTGCATATAGAAATAAAATATGTATAGCTCAATTTGTAAAGTGTATTTCATGAAAAGGTTCGGTTGCTAATTTTTAAACTCTAGAGGTGTTTGTTTGCAGTTTAGACCCACATCACTTTGTCTATAAATACCAAGAACTCCTCTCATTTTAGGTAAGTGACTTTTCAATTTCCAAAAGTTCTCTACTTTTGTGTTATTTGTGGAGGTGATCGCTGAATTGAGCGTTTGAAGATTTTCGTCAGGTGGCCACCCGACGCCTCTAACGTTTATTCGTGAATCAAGTGAGCCCAAAGGAGATCACACATTAGATTTCAAAATTTTCAGGTGTAGGACTCGAGATTATTTAACTTTAATCCGAGAATATTTAATTTAAGAATATTTAGAGTTTAGATTTAAATTCTAATATTCTTAAATTAAATATTCTCGAATTAAAATTAACTAATCTCGGGTTTTAATATTCTTAAATTAAAATTAAATGATTTCGGACCTTAAATCAGGTGACCCGTCGGAACAAGTGGTCATTTGAGCTCGGATTTCCTAATTTGGTGGATCACCCGAGTTCCGCAAATTCAGGTAGTCGATTTATTGTCCGCATCAAAAAGGATATTATTGTCTATAATTTCTACAACAAAAATAAATAATGGAGCATATTTAACAAATAATAGAGTGCACTCCCATATATTTAACCAAATCCATTTTGCCAAATATCCATTCCTTTTTTTGCGTTAACTTTTACTGATGAGAAGCAAAATGAAGCAGTACTTCTAGAACGCTAATTAAATATGAATTAATTAATAATCTTATATAAGTGATTTGTCATGCAAGAATTGATTGATTGATTAATTGATATTCACATTGTTTTGTTTGTTTCATTCATATTTCTCTAATTACTCGTTCTCCCACGCCATCTCTATTTTCTTTGACAAAATCGAATTAATTATAGTTGCCTATTTTGAACTCAAAGATCTTGAAGTAAGCTATTTCAGTTACATCTTACAATATATATATTATATTCTTGAGTTTGGACTTTGGACCACTGGAATTGGTAACGGGGTTAATATATAGTGACGCTCAAAAAAAGAAATTACAATATGTGTTTTATTAAGACGATATTATTATTTTATAGTTTTGTTGTGAAAATGATGACATCCCCAATCAATTTTTACACCGTCCAGATTCATCGTATTTTCTTTCTTTATTTCTTTAACTAACTGCCAAATATATATAAGGACTATAATCCTAGCTATATATCTCCGAGCTAGCTCAAACAAAATCCGCCATGGGAGAAGTTGATCCAGCATTCATCCAGGACCTGGAACACCGACCCAAACTCCAGACCTCCTTCGCCCAAGGAATCCCTTTGATCGACCTTTCCCCGTTAATTAACTCCCCCGAACCAAGTCCGCAGCTGGTTGCCGAAATAGGCCGCGCCTGCCAGGAATGGGGATTTTTCCAAGTGATCAACCACGGAGTAGCTGTAAAAGCACGCGAAAACATCGAATCAGCGGCCAGGAAATTCTTCGCCCTGCCCAAAGAAGACAAGAAGAAGGTGGCAAGAGATGAAGTGAACCCTCTTGGGTATTATGACACAGAGCACACGAAGAATGTGAGGGACTGGAAGGAAGTGTTCGACTTTGTGGTTCGGGATCCGATTTTGATCCCAGCTTCGCCTGAGAGCGATGACCAGGAGGTGAAGGAGTTGAATAATCAGTGGCCTGAGTTTCCTCCGGACATCAGGTGTCTTTCTGCTTGCAAAAGTTATTTTCTTGCATGAAATCATGATTCTTGCTTCTTCAGAACATGTATTAATGGATTGGTTTTATTATCTGGGATGAAATTATTTGGATTCTTCTAGGCCACAAGATTGTTGGTATGTTAATTATGTCTCACATTCGGTAAATAGTCTGAGCTAGTTTCTGAGGCCGAGTCGGGTCAAAGTTTATTTCTTAATAATCCTATCTTTTGAGCTAGCTAGTTAGTTTTTGTGGTTGAGGTCGGTCCAAGTCTATTACTTAACATGGTATCAGAACTCACGTTCCTTTGTTATATATTGGACAAGTCATAGTTGGGCCACCCGTTCAGGGTCTACTGTTATATGTTGAGCTGTCTATAGTTGGTCCACCCTATTGGACAAGTCATAGTTGGGCCACCCGTTCAGGTTCTACCGTTATATGTTGGACTGTCTATAGTTGAGCCACCCGTTCAGGTTCTATCGTTATATGTTGGATTGTCCATAATTGGTTCATCGGTTAATGTTTTCATGCTTGGTTCGTTTCATTTTTTGGTGTGATAGTGCTAGGGGTGTGTTGTCCATTTCTTAACAAAAAAAGAGTCTTGGAACCGATCCTTAATTGGTGGTCATGACTTCACGAGTAGATCCTATCTTGATATATCCTTCTCAAGATTCTGATCTAGATTCATAGTTAGTACTGGGTCGCATCACACATCCCTTTTTTAAAATACGTACTAACTCGAGTTTAACCCCGACCGATCATTGTGCAGGGAGGTGTGCGAGGAGTACGCAGTAGAAATACAAAAACTGGCTCACAAGTTGCTCGGACTCATCGCCCTAAGCTTAGGCCTAGAACAAACGCGGTTCAATAGTTTTTTCGATGATCACGCAAACTTTATCCGGTTGAATCACTACCCTCCATGTCCAGCTCCGGATCTAGCTTTAGGTGTAGGCCGGCATAAGGATGGGGGAGCATTAACAATCTTGGCTCAAGATGATGTTGGAGGCCTTCAGGTGAAGAGAAAGACAGATGGAGAATGGGTCCTTGTCAAGCCTACGCCTGATTCTTATATCATTAATGTTGGTGACATTATGCAGGTACATACAATTTTGCTAAAAAAATGATCTGATCGAACCTCATAGAATTTCACTATAATTTATGAAGTAGTGTAAATTTTGGAGAACTCCCAAATCAACTGCAATCGCGAGCTTTTCGAACATGCTCAATTACAAATGAGTAGTACTACTCATGTGTGTGTAGGTTTGGAGCAATGACAAGTACGAGAGCCTGGAGCACAGGGTGAAGGTGAACTCGGAGAAGGAGAGGTTTTCCATACCATACTTCCATAGTCTCGCACACCATACTTGGGTGGAGCCTTTGGAAGAGCTGGTAAATGACCAGAATCCTGCAAAGTACAAGCCTTATAACTTTGGGAAGTTTTTATCGGCTCGTAAACGCAGTAACTTCATGAAGCTTGACGTTGAAAACATTCAGATCCAGCATTTCAAGAATCACACAAGTTTGTCGAGTACTGAATGATACCGTTGATTTGGTCTTTATGTAATATTAATTTGGGAAATAAATCATGATTGGGAAATAAATCATGCTTGGCGCGCATTGTTATCAGGGTATACATGTGGGAGAACTATATGTTTATGCTTATAAAACTAAGGATAATTGCTTATTTAGTCACTCGTTGTATGTTTTGTTTGTTTTTGAAGTTAAAGTTATGATGATGATAATAATAATAATAATAATAATAATAATAATAATAATAATAATAATAATAATAATAATAATAATAATTATAATAATAATAATAATAATAAAGAGATAAATAATTTAATATGATTTAAAAAATACAAAATGATAGTATTTAGTTTGATTGATAAATAATAATAATTTGTTTATTTTGATTGATAAAATTTTAAATAAAATGATAGATTATCATTTTGTCATTTTAAAAATTAAAAAAATTGAATAATATTATTTATTAAGAGAAATATTATAATTTAAATTTAATGATTTGATTGATTTATGATAAGTATTTGATGAATAAAGATAAATAATATAACAAACTATAATGAGATTCTATAAAATAAATTATCAATAAATTAATAATATGTCACTTAGAACGGATCTCTTAGTGCGAGACACTATTCTCATCCACTTATGTCACATGATATGCAATATTTTTTCTTCTAAAATCTAAAATGACCAATTTATTAGTGGATACCAGTTACTTATGTAATATTTGTCACATAAGCATTTTCCTGTCATGGGTAGGTTTTGATCACAAAAAAATATTGAAATCGAAAAAAATATATGCGATTTAGTGTACGTACTTGGTAAGACTTTGAATATTTAACTTACGGGAAAAAAATCAAAAAAATATGTGCGTTAGTTGGAGTATATATAGTACTATGATATAATCAGGAGAATCTTTGCTATATGGGGTTCTGCGTATCAGAGAATGACTGAATTAAGAAATAAGTAATTTTTTAGTTAATTCATATGTGTAACACAACCATAGAGTGCCCGTTGTTTACTCATTTTGTTTCTCCCTCTCCTTCATCATTTATATGGGTGAATGGAGAATTTTTCTTTGAGTTGATCAGACTTGTAATGAATGATTTGCATCGATAATATTTACAAGTTTTACCGTAAAAAAAAATCATTTTTCTCAGAATTGGATTGATTAAATTTTATATAAAAATGATAAATTACCATTTTATCCTTTTAAAATTAAATAAAATATAAATAATATTATTTATAAGGGGTAATATAGTAATTTAAATTTAATGATTTGATTGGTGTAAGATAAATAATAAATGATTTGATTGATGTAAAATTATAATTAAAAGATGGATAATAATATGATGGAAAGAACATAGGATTAGACAGAATAAATTTATACATGGATTATTAATAATCCAACCAAATATAGTCTTGTAGTCTTGTTATAAAGGCAGAGGAAAAAAAATTTATTTTTAACTGAGCTACAAAAAAATTTAAATATATATCTTATAATAACGTCTACATCATAAATCAATAATGAAATTGAAATATAAATGCAGAATGAGAAAAAACTTTAAAGCTCGTCCGTAAAAATCTGAAGAAATTTTGCCAACACTAATAATTGTAAGTTCAAGCCCCGAATTTACACGATATTGACTTTAGTATAATTAATTAAGTTGGTTAACATTTTGAAAGAAATTATGCACATGGCCTTTTTTTTTTTTTGGGTGTTAGCTTTGGCCTTTGAATGATGACAAGCAAAATGAAGCAGTACTTCTAGAACGCTGATTAAATAATAAATGTTATGTTACATGAAGTACAGAGAAAGTTACGTGTTGGGTTACACATTAGACTTTAAATTACATGATTATTCTATATATATTTTTAGAAGTTTTTTCAAAATAAAATGTCTGATAATCATGTAATTTTAATTGTGTGTCGTATACATGTAATATTAGAGATTGATCGTAACATTTAAAAATAAATGATTATGAATTTATTTTTTTATAACAAATTTATGAAAAAAAATCCATATTAATTTATTTTTAGTGACCGCAAACAGTTCATTGATTTGTCATACATACAAGAAACTTGATTGATTGACATGCACGACCTACCATTGTTTCTTTCATATTTCTCTAATTAATCACTTCTCCCACGCCATCTCTATTTTCTTGACAAAATTGAATTAGTTAGGTGGGTGACACCGAAAACTTCACTAATGTGACCAAAAAATCAAAATTATTGGCTTCTCATTATAAATATCAAATCATTAGCACTAATATTATTCAACATTATTATTAATTTCATATTATATCCATGGGTGAAGTTGATCAAGATTACATCCAAGAACTGGAACACCGGCCTAAACTCGACACAATCCACGCCGAAGGCATCCCATTAATCGATCTTTCCCCAGTTAACTCCCCACATCACGATTCCGACGGCATGGCACGATTAGTGTCTGAAATCAGCGAAGCATGCAAGAACTGGGGATTCTTCCAGGTGATCAACCACGGGGTGCCTACACGAGTTCGCGAAAAGATCGGTTCGGCTTCGAGGAAATTCTTCGCCTTGTCGCATGATGACAAGAGGAAGGTGAGTCGGAATGAAGTGAACATATTCGGATATTCTGATCACGAGATAACAAAGAATGTAAGAGACTGGAAACAAGTTTTCGATTGCACGATAGAGGATCCCACGATTATATATGCTTCGGATGAGCCTGGTGATGAAGAGTTGAGGGAGCTGAGCAATCAATGGCCTGATTATCCTCCAGAGTTGAGGTATATATATATGATTCAACTAATGAAACTCCAATAGTCCAATATCTCCACAAATGATATGATATTAATGTCCACTTTGCTTATAAAAAACGTGATGATCATTTCTTTGATCTTCCAATGTTTTTTTACGAAAAGGGAAAATACTGTTTTGGGAAAACTGTAATTTTGGTCCTCTATATTTATCACTTTGCGATTTTAGTCCTATATGTTTTCATATTTCAGTTTTAGTCCTGCATGTTTTGATTTTTGGCAATTTTGGTCCTTTTTATTCGAAAATGCTTACGTGACATTGTACACGTCAGCTCCACATCAGCATTGCATTGCTACCACATCAGCGCCACGTCGAAAAAAGGACTAAAATTGCCAAAAAAGAAAAATAGTGGACTAAAACTGAAATCTAAAAATATAAAAGACCAAAATCGCAAAGTGACAAATATACAGGACCAAAAAAGCAATTTTCCCTACTTTTTTTGGTTCATTAAATTGTTCATGGATCGTGTGCCAATGTCTAGATGATACGTATGCAGTTGGACCAAAATCACTGGAAATTACAGTTAGTACTGTACCAAAATCAAATTTTTAAAAGTCAATGGATCAAAACCAAAATATGGACAAGTTAATAGATCAAAAAAAATATTTTCCCTAAGAAATGATTTTTTCAAAACGTTGTTGATTTACATATGATTGTGTTACATATAGATTTTATATGTAGCAAGAGGTTGTTTTTGCGCTTTCACAGGGAGGCGTGCGAAGAGAATGCTGCAGAGATGCAAAAGCTAGCATACAAGATGCTGGCACTCATAGCATTAAGCTTAGGCTTGGTAGAAGATCGATTGTATGGCTTTTTCCAGCACCAGACGAGCTTTATGCGTCTCAACTACTATCCTCCATGTCCTGCTCCGCAGTTAGCCCTCGGCCTCGGCCGACACAAGGACGCTGGGGCCATGACGATTCTAGCTCAAGATGATGTTGGAGGACTAGAAGTTAAGAGGAAAGCTGACGGGGAATGGGTTTTTGTCAAACCAATTCAGGATGCTTATATAGTCAATGCAGGAGATCTCATCCAGGTACCTAAATTGTCATTGTTTGGTTCATGGATTGGATGATGATGAATTAATAATATAAGGATTTTAAATCAATATACATGGATTAGACAATGGTGCATGACACTAATCTTTGAAAGAACTTGAGTCAAACATTGGACAAAACAATGATTATTAATCAATTAATATGTTATCCTTCACATCAAACGGTGTCTATGGATTAATAATGTTTGTGTACTGCTAGGTGTGGAGCAATGATAGATATGAAAGCGTGGAGCACAGAGTGAAGGTGAATTCGGAGAAAGAAAGATTTTCGATCCCATTTTTCTTGAATCCTTCTCATAACATATGGGTGGAGCCGCTGGAGGAGTTGATGGATGACCAAAACCCAGCCAAGTACAAAGGATATAGCTGGGGAAAGTTTTACGCCACCAGAAAACTTAGCAACTTCAAGAAACTCACTGCTGAAAACATTCAAGTTCATCACTTCAAACTTTAGGCCGTACTCATATATATATATAGGGAAATGCTCTTGTGAATTAATAAGTTCGTAAAAGAAACGAAAGGCTGTTGTTGTGCCAGTGATTGCTTAATTTGCTTTGTATGATTGATTGTCTTTTCAAATTCAAGAAAGTTTCCAATATATGTACCAATTAATATTGTGCATCAACTTGGCTTTTTTATATATAAAAAAATGATAATAAAAAATTTAAAACTTGGGGCTTATTCTTAACATTAGCCAAAATTAGAGCTCAAAATCTGTCTGCATATATGAAGTCTTATTTGCTAAAAACTCACCTGATCAATTTCTAATGTTTTGATTGGCCTCAATTTGAAGCGATGTCTTAAATATGTGTCACTGCGCTGGTATGTACGTGATGTATATTTGGTATTTGGATAGTATAAAAATACTTATTTAATTATTATAATTGACAACTATATTAGGTAGTGTTTGCAACCTTTAAAAAAAATTGATTATAGAGATTCTAAAAATACGTATGAAAATTATAATATGTATTTTTCTGAGGTTGAAAATTTTATGATCGTTACAGTTGCACTACGTTGATGCATTCAAAATTTCAAATATTCCTTGTTAAATTATTAGATTTTTACAATATAAAAAATGCCATAATAGAGACTTATCAGAGCTTAAATATGATTGTATTTATTGTTGTAAATATTCTAATAATATGATTTTAGAATAACAATAAACTTTTTATCGAGCTCGACTCGATTTTAATTTTCCCTGCTCGATCTTGATCGAGTATTTGAAATCATTTTAAAAATATATGTTTATGGATTTTTTTTTCATAAATTTTTTTAAAAAAATTCATAATCAATTATTTTAAAAATCGCGAAAATTGTCGTAATCGACTGTTGAGCAGTGGATCGATATCCGGACCCGTTTTTAAAACCTATGCTAGAAGCCCAACTCCTACGAGCCCAAGCAAATAACACTCTCCTTTGAACTCAAGTAGCCCCGATTGTTGGTTTTATCTCGAACAAGGTTTCTAAAATTTTCTTGGAGAAATCATAGAGCAATTGAAAATGCCGCATACTCGTTCATAATTCTCCAATCTTGGTGCATTTTCTTATCTTCTGGTGGGAAACTGGGAGATGGCTCTGCGAGTCAATATTGCTTCTTCTGTCTATGGGTTGCAGGTAAAAAAAAAATTAACTTCTTTTTTCTTGAAACTTTTCATTCATTTCCCTGGAAAAAGAAGTGCGTGGTGCTAATTTTTTAACATTTTCATAATACGACGGGGGGAGGTTCTATCTATTTGGTTGAATTTTGGAGTTTCGTGTTTGGGAACTCGGAGAGCCGAAGAGGCGAAAAATTCAAGAAGACATGGGCTACTTGCAAGCCAACTCATTGATTAAGATTAAATAAAATCGAAGGTTCTGTTTCATCGAGGAAAAAAGTGAAAGTGTTGTTCAACCTTTTGATTTTGAGAATTTGAGTTAAAGGCGGTAGCTAGTGTAATTATTTGCGTTTCTAATGTGTTGTGTGAAATCCCGGCCTTGTTTCAATTTACATTGATAGAAGCAACTTGTTTATGCTCGTGAATTGATTCATTGCGTAGGCCATAATCTTCTCATCCACGTGGTTTCTTTTTAAAGCAATGCATATGCGTGCTCTTGTTATCTGTAGTCGTTTGTGTTTGTAGGGAACTGGCGAGTTTTCATATGCTTTTTGCATAAAATTTTGTCGCTTGTCAGTTCCAAGCTAGTTCTTAAAAGCTTAGAGGACGTGTGTCCAAGCTCAAGGTGCGACTAGGCTTAGTCTTTGCACCTAGTCAAGAGCTAATGTGTACAACCCTTCAGTGAAGCTCATGTATTTTGTAGCCTGGGACTTCGCCTTTAAACCATCTTGACAGTTGTGCTGGTTCATCGAAAGGTTAATAAAGTGAATAGTTAATGATAAATGACCATATTTAGGGAAGATATATACTATTAGGATGCTATCCTCACGCAGTCTCACTTTTATACCCTGGGCCTTGCGTTGCATCTTGTGCTTACGCACTAATATACTCATCAGTCGGTGCATTTTACGCCTGATATAACTGTGGTTCAAATTTTTGCTTCTATATGTGACGCCTATTGCTAGTAGCTTTCTGGTGATAAGTTCTCTGTTTGCAGAATGGGTTGTTGCTTCGCAGAACTCGGAGCTCTGTGTTGAATATCAGACAAAATCAATTGTGTCAACCGAGCCCCGGAATTTCGTGCAGTATGAACATGGCATCCAGTCAATCAGATGATCGTGGTAAACTAAGTCTAAGCCTTATACTGGATAAGGCAAAAACTATGTGGGATAGTTCTCCTCAGCCAATCAAGAGCTTTCCCTGGAACAAGGCGTTTGATCATTTTATTCAACTAAATCTCGACCTGTTCTTTAACGTTATCAAATACTTATCTATTCCTCTGTTCGCAGTCAGTTCAATTAGTGAGATGTCTTATTGTGCACACGAGAGAAAGCTATTCCTTGTCCCACTCACATTGCTGATAGGTTATGTTGTTGCTGGTGTCTTAAGAGATGCTGCATTGGAGTCGTCTCCATATCTCAAGGTGTTCTTTTTTAATTTCATTTTCTTAACCTGGAAGTAGCAGGATTGAAAATTTTAAATATTCGCCCTATTATACATTCAGTGAAAAGGGATTGTATGGAATATTGCATCAAACTTGGTCTCTTTTCTTAAAAGTTTGGGTTCTTGGGATGCATAACCTATACTTCAAACCCCTTCTCATTAGTAAGTTGCAGATTTGTCGGGTATCAAGCTACAAAGACAAAAAAAACCATGAGACGACTGGTTTAGTGAAATATAACGGAACTTGAGTATCAAAAGTTTTGAGCTCTTGACTGGACTTAACCGCCGTGTTAGAATTTACGCTTTTAGAAGCTTGAGCTTAAAATTGCTTTTAAGAAGCTCGAACTTATGAGATGCAGGCCAACAAATTTTTCATATTTTGATAGAAATGTGTCAACAATATCCAAAATTGCAATGGCCCTCTCAAGTAAGAAAATATTTTTTATCAAGGAGAATTTCTTGTTGCTGTTTAATAATTAAAATTTCATGGTAATCGCTGAGATTTGTTTGCTCCATTTTGTTAACTCCTTTAGCCCCAAATCAGTGAAACTTAAATTTTGATTGATCCTTTACTGTAAACCAACTTTGTGTCAGTGTCTGACAGTTCATTCTTGCAATTTAACTACTGACAGGGAAAATTGTTCTTTGGGCATTTGTGTACTAATATTAGTATTGTCTTTTTGTAGACACACCATGCAGCAGTCCCCTGGCACTTGATCTCCATGTTGATATTCTTCGTATTGCTCAAGTGTCCTGGCCCTTATTACCCATATTGGGGGCGTATAATTATTCCACATTTGGCTAATGGAGTATTACTAAGGACGTTGTGGTTCATGTTCATGTGGTACTGGAGATCACAAAAATCGTTGGAATCAATTCCGACTGATTCTACAATTGCAAGTCCCGAACCAAACAGCTCCCAATAACGTTGAAATACTCAGGTACCAAATGTTAAGTCATACTAAAATAATTAGCCTGTTTCTGAGTATGCACTTCGGCTATCAATTGTTCTTTTTGATACAACATAAAAATTTAACGGTGATGAAATACAATGAAGTTCGGGTTCTTCCGTCTGTATTTGCATGGTCGATCATTCATTTTAGTACGATATGTTTTTCACATCCTTTTATATTACCTGTTCTCTTGGGCGTTTGGATAGGTCCTTATCAACTATGTCAACTAACTTTTTTTCTCATTTCCATCATTTCCACCTTTAAGCATTGGAGTCGGAGTTTGCTAGTCTTGAAATTTTTTTGATCTTCTTTCTCTCAAGTGCAGTCATGGCCCATGGGAGAAAAAAATATACATGTAAACAGTTTTAACCCTTTGCCATTCCAGTTCATTTCTTCAACAACATCGTTTCTTGGCCACTAGAGTCTCCTTTATTCAGAAAGTTGAATGCCCAAGATACTTTTGATCAAGACCAAGACTGCCTGTCTGCCCATCCCTGAACAGAACAGCAACATTTCATCGACAACCCTCGCTAATCGTGTGGTAGGAACATCGTCACATTGCATCGAATCAAATGTGTGTTTGGCTTTATGGGCAGATGTAGAAGTTGGGAAAATGTTTGCTTTCCGTTTCAGGTTCCATGTTTACTGGATAAATGGGATTTGCAAATTGTTTCAAGTTTTGTAGATGTGTTGCGAGTTGGACTCTTCATTGTATTGTCGTTAATATCTTCCTTTTTTATACGAATTTTGACGTTTTCTTTTTCTATTGTTTAAATAGTTCAATGTTTCGGCCTTTTAATTAATTTTTATATTTTTAACTATAATAAAATTAAAAGTAGTAAAGTATTTTAAGAGGTCTTACAAAATATTGTATTCCGCCATAATTATTTGGTTAACAAACCTTAGCAATTGGCCCGTGCCCGATCAAAAGTTCTCTACTGTTTTAAGGGTTTTTTTTAGTTGGGGGAGGAGATTGTTGTTATAACTGAGTCTTGAACTTGAGACTTTGTCTTAAGTGATTTGAGATTTTAGTGTCAAATGAACTACATATCATCGGCAGCATGAAGATTTTTAATTCAATCTTATGTTGTGAACAATAACTGTCATATTTAGAAACACATATATAAATTTAATAACTTTACCAATAATCTTATATTAAATTTAAAATAAATTTTTAAACTTTTTAAGAAATTGTTTATACATACCAATGAATCTAGTAATTGATATACGCGACATGTGTGTTATGTAATTTTTTGTTTATGGAAAAACAGTTTTTCAAATTTATATAATGGTTTTTTAGTTTTTTTTTAAGATAATGGTTTTTAGTTATATTAACAAGGTAAAGAAGATTTTTCCTTTTATTTAGGTGGTTATTTTTTTCATTTTTTAATATTATTAATTTAATAATTAAAATAAGATGATTATAAATATAAATTTAGATTAATGTCGTATATGATATGATAGTATACAATAACTATTCATAATTCAAGCTTAGTTAATGGTATACATTTTATTTTTTTTAAAACTAGTTAATGATCTACATATTATGTTAAATATCGTCCTTAAAAATGCACAAAGATTTTAGATTTATTCTAGAAATTTATTTTTGTTTAATATCATGTAATATTTTATTTTTACTGATATATTTATTTTTTATAGAAAAAGGCATATATTTATTTTTGTTTAATTCATTCTAGAAATTTGGCCATTTCACATTTCAGCTATGGGATTAAATTTCACGAGGGAAACGCACCAGTAGCCCAGCCATTATCATACCGGCGCCACAACTTTCCTGCGGCGGCGACGCCGTTGCCTCTGCCCACCTGAACAATGCTTCCGAGCAATCATTTCTGCAACTTCCATATTCCAACCGCGCAAATCCAGAAGCCCTCCAATTCCGCTAAACTCTACCTTCTTAACTGCCGCCCCTTTTTCCATTTCCACCGCCGTAATCTCTACTGTGGACCCCTCCCCGCAAATTCTCATCAGAAGTCCACCTATCCGCTTGTCTCCTCCCCTGATTCAATCAACACACATGCGTCCGACGGCCCAGAAGAAGCTAACGAAAGCGAATTCGATTCTTTAAGCCATTTAGAAGCTGAAAGTTTCGAGTTTCGTGTGCCTTCAGGGTCGTCTGATTTGAACATGCGGTTTGATTCTCCGGTGGTTGAAGTGAAAGAGCTGGAAGAGTTGCCTGAGCAGTGGCGAAGGTCGAGATTGGCGTGGCTGTGCAAAGAGCTGCCGGCGCACAGGTCAAGTACGTTTACACGGGTGCTCAATGCGCAGCGGAAGTGGATCAGGCAAGATGATTGCACTTACATTGCGGTTCATTGCATGCGAATACGCCAAAATGAGGCCTCATTTGGGGTCAGTATCAATACTTTATTCACTTATCTGCACATTAGTGGCGGAGTGCCTTAAGAATAAACCAGGCTCGTATCTTTGGGGTTGATAATATCTTATGCTGATTTAAAATTGTCGGACTCGAGTAAAAAAAGATCATCTTTTAAAGTATTTTAAGCTTAAAGTAGGTTGATGTCGCGAACTTTCATATATTTTAAGTCCAAAGCCTTTTTGTGTGTTTGTGTGTGTGTCCAGTCTCGAGCCAGCTTGATAAAACAAGCTCAAATACAGACATATGACTGGTATTCGACTTGGTTCGACTAGTTTTCACCAAGGGACGACCAAATTTGAGCAGATTGCCAGTGGGAGTGTTTCAAGCACCGTATATCATTATTTTCAATAAAAACAAATTAAATTACCCCATTCATGATTGCATTAAACCATTGGGTCTGTCTGCTTCTTAAAACTTCTAGGGTGTTTTAGAGCGTCTGTCGGTTCAATGCTCGTCATTTGCTTGTTAAGAATGAGGCTTTTTTTTTTCTTTTTTAGGTGTATAAATGGATGATCTCACTGTTTGCTTGTTAAGAATGGGGATTATTTTCTCTTTTTTTAGGTGTATAAATGGATGATGCAGCAGCATTGGTTTCGTTTTGATTTTGCTCTGGCCACCAAGTTAGCCAATTACATGGGTAAGGAGGGGAAATATTTGAAATGTCATGAGATTTTTGATGATATTATAAATCAAGGCCTCGTTCCTAATGAATCCACATTTCATGTCCTAATTGTTGCCTATCTTAGTTCCTCTGCCTCTAATGCTTTAGACCAAGCATGCAGCATTTACAATCGTATGATCCATTTAGGAGGTTACAAGCCTCGACTTAGCTTGCATAATTCCCTTTTCCGAGCTCTTCTGACCAAAACGGGAGGCTCGTGCAAACCTTACCTCAAACAGGCAGAGTTCATATTTCATAATTTGGTGACGTCTGGACTTGAAATACACAATGACATCTATGGTGGACTGATATGGATCCATAGTTATCAAGACGAAATAGATAAAGAAAGAATTGAATCTCTAAGAGTGGAGATGAAATCAAAGGGGATAGAAGAGAGTGAAGAAATGCTTGTGTCGGTATTAAGAGCGTGTTCAAAAGATGGTGATATTGTTGAAGCTGAAAGAACTTGGACCAAGATCCTTTCCTTTAACCGTGAACCCTCGAATCAAGCTTATGTTTATCTAATGGAGGTCTATTCGAAAATAGGAAAACCCATGAAATCTATGGAAATTTTCAGGAAAACGCGGAAAGGACATTCCTCTAGCATTGTGGCTTACTACAAGATTATTGAGGTACTGTGCAAAGCTCATGAGATGGAACTTGCCGAGGCTCTTATGTTAGAGTTAATAGACAGTGGAATGAAACCCCTGGTGCGATCTTTTATCGATTTAATGATCATGTACAGCGACTTAAATTTGCACGATAAAGTGGAGTCAAGTTTTTTGATGTGCATAGAGAAATGTCGTCCTAACCAGTCAGTGTATTCTATGTACTTAGATTCGTTGGTGAAAGTGGGTAATCTTGACAGGGCAGAAGAGATGCTCAACCAAATGCACAGCGATGAGGCAATTGGTGTAAATGCTAGATCCTGCAACACGATCTTGAGGGGCTATCTTACATATTGCAATTATAGAAAGGCACAAAATGTTTATAATTTAATGCGTTTGAAGAAATTTAACATTGAATCCTCGTTGTTGGAGAAGATTGAAAAGCTCCAGAGTTTAGGGAACCAAGATATGGAAAAACCAGTAAAGCCGAAGCTCAGTAAAGAACAGCGAGAGACCCTGGTGGGTTTACTGCTTGGGGGATTGAAGATTGAACTAGACGATATGGAAAAGAATCAGAATCTAGCCATCCAGTTTGTGTTCAGAGAGAACTTCGAAATCCATTATTTTTTGAAGAGACATATATACAACCAGTTTCGTGAATGGTTGTCTCATACCGAAAAGCTAGTGGAGGAAGATGATACTGGTGAAAACGATGACATCCCTTGTCGTTTTACTACAATATCTCACACATGTTTCCAGTTCTATGCAGACCAGTTTTGGCCACAGGGCCGACCTGTGATCCCTAAGCTAATTCATAGATGGGTGACTCCTCGTGTTCTTGCATACTGGTATATGTATTCGGGTTACAGAACATCATCGGGAGATATCTTGTTGAAGTTCAAAGGAGATAAAGATGATGTCCAGAGAATTGTGAAAGCATTGAAGGTGAAGACGTTGGATTGTCGGGTGAAAAGGAAGGGATCTGTTTTGTGGATTGGTCTTTTAGGAAGCAATGCTGTGCAGTTTTGGAAACTAGTAGAATCCTTTATCCTTATGGATTTGAAAGAACACTTAGAAGCGGGAAACGAGCTAGGGGATGGAGCATTAGGTCCTAAAGAAGTCTATCATGATAACGGCTTTGATTCCAAGGGGACGAATTCAGAACCCGACGACGACGATGATGGCTCGTATAATTTTGTTTAATTTGGCTTTGATCATTTGTAGTCTTAGTCTATATGAGGAATATATCTTCTGCTATAGCCTATAGGCTAAATTAATCCAACTAAGGGTTCTGAAAATCCATGAATCTGACTAATTGCATTGAAGTGATTATTTTATAGAAGAAAAGGTACCTATGAAAGAAATAAGATAATGACTATTTTCTTATTATATTTTTAGGTGAGATTAATCAAACAATCGTGTTCAAGAATCCAGGGTTGTTCGCAAGTCTAGTGGTTTAAGAGATTTGCAAACGGATTCTTTTTTTTTATCCTCCTTATTTCAAGCGAAAATTAGCCTTATTAGATAGTTTTTGGCAATTTTTTTTTAAATAAAATGTTGTGTCGCGAAATGGAATCTAATCTTAACTCGGTATATATTTAGATCGATAACTGTTCGATTTTTCAATCTATACCTTATAAAATTTGAATTTCGAATTTATTATGTAGTGTTTGGGAGAATTTTTAGAAAGCACTCTGTTTTTTTTAACAAAATTTTAAAATTTTGTTAAATTTTGTGAAGTAAAAAACAATAAGTATTTTCTAAAAGTTTTATCAAATACTATTTTAATATAAATTATTATAAAATCGAAACTTCTCGACAAAATTATGAATGGACTTTCTTGAAAAAAGAAAAACTTATTTGATGTGAAACGTCCAATGGTGGATGCTACATATTTTTGTTGGCTTTGTAAATCTTGAACTATCTAGAGAAGGGCCCACACCCATCACCAAAGTGAACGTAAAAAGAGGTGAGTGCATTGCCGACGAAATGTTAGATGCAAAAGGATACAAAACAAGCATCAGTAAAAATGAATACATAAAATAAAATAAAAATGAAAGAAAGAAATAAATAAATAAATAAATAAATAAATTAAGAAAAAGAAATGATGGCAAGTGATTTTGTTTTGCTATATTTATTTTATTTGTATTATTTTTGTGGCGAACAACACTGGTGGACACAATGGAGAAGGATAAAATGATGATGGCCTCATCCATTGAGAGTGCCCATTACTTTTGGTTTCTTTGGGGACCCCTCTGCATTTTCCTTGGCCATGATTAAGCCACATTCAATTTTTATGTGGGGCCCACATGAAAATTGTGAGCCCCACGTGAAAATTCATCAATCATGGCCAAGAAAACACAGAGGGGGTAATACCCTCTATAGGATCGACATTCTCCTTTGAACTTTGGTCCTTTCCTTAGTTGTTGGTGGGTGATTTATCATTTTCTTCATATATATTTTAAATCTATTGATTTGCATATGTGTAGAAAAAGTTATCGGATGTGAACAATTTATTATTAGTTTTTATATCACAAAAAAAATTCGATACAAAAATTTCATTTGTCACTCTCATTCATAATACATTGAATATAAAATCTTACGATATAATAACAAAATTTTCTAATATAACTTATGTAAATATTGATATACCACATATTGGAGTATATCTATAATCATTGCTTTTTTTATAAACTAAATTTAACTTAATTACACTTATAATATATAAACTAAAATGACAAGGCATAAAGTTGGAAAATAAACAATTGTATTTATTACATTGTATTGAATGTTATGTAACTACGCCTACCTTTTTATTTTAAAATGTCAAAAAATCAATTCATTTTGATTAGAATTTTACAAAGACAAAACGAAAATCATTAAATTATATTGTCCTTTTTGAGCTCATTTGTCAAATGGAGAATCCGAGACGTGGGCCTGGCCAATATTTAAGATCCTCACAAGAGAAAACACCGCACTCTCCTTATGCGGCGAATCGATACCATAGACCAATAATGTCTCGCGGCACGCGTTTTCTTTTTTTTCTTTTCAATTTCCTTTTCCACCCCTACATATAATGACAATTGACAAGTTTTCATATATAATAAAATGACGATTATACATTTTTATTTAGATAAGTTACATTTAAAAGATTGTATGTGTTTTACAAACAACCATCACCGATAAAAGCATATTTCATATGGCGGATATGTAAGTATAATTTTTTTAAAAAATAAATAAAATCCGGTATCGTTTGGTAGAGTATATGGTTTATAATTACAACTCCACTAATTTGTTGCTGTATGTTTTTCAAAATATTATATTAATTTGGTCAAGAAATCAAATAGTTGAAATGATCATCTTGGATCAGCTAAGTTGAGCTTTGAAAAACACTGAATCAAAATTATTTTAAAAAAAAAGTGTGCTCTTTAGAATCATATACAATCTTGACAAAATGTTGTAGCTAAATACGATTTGACTTGCACTTAAATTTTTTTTTTTTTACACAAATAATACGCTAAAACATCCCGTCATAAACATAAGAAATGACAATCGAACACAAATTTTCATTTAGATTAGATACGTTATTGTTGATTACTGAAGAACGGTGAATATAAGTAGCATTTTTCTTGTTTTTTGCTATTATCATTGATAATATAATCGTAGTTATAGGTATACGTAGATGTAAAATGATCAAAATAATCTGTTATTCTCGTTATAAACTCAACAATTTACGAGAGTCAAATCTATTTTTTATGTCATCTCCACGCACACTATTTTACTCATCGTGAATCATGGAATGTAGTAATACAATGGCAAAATGAGAATCAAATAAGCCTTGTGAAATAAATATTTGATACTTGTCATGTAAAATTATCAGAGTAATTTCACGACCAAAAGCAAATTTTGGTGGTAGCTATGAAAAAAGAAAGATAAGAAAGAAAATAAACAAAGATTCCACTAGGAAAGGTGGAAAATAAGCAAACATAGAGTTGTGGCTGCCCAACAAAATTATAATGACCAAGAAAAGGACTTGTCCTCTCACGTGAAGCATGGTTTCGTGCTGAGGGGTTGTTTGGGTCCTTCTCTCTTCTAAGCTCATTATATTTGTTCATTTGTGCGATTGGGATAATATTTTTTATTTATTAATTTATATTTCAAAGAAAAAAATTTAAATAAAGATAAATTCTAAATAAATTAGAGATGAGTGGACTCTTATACCCTTAATTATAGTCATTTATATCTTATAGCTTTATATTATTCTTTTTTTTTAAATCCAATGATGTAAGTTTAAAGCGGGGAATCATGTGGATTCCATTCAATGAATCTTGTGAGGGAAATTTCGAGGCTATGTCCTGAAAAGATTCTGTATTATTTATTTTGTTTTTTTTCTTGTGAGGATTTAATGGTGAATGAAGTTCCATTTTGCTGATGAAAGCTATATTTTTATGAGGTACAAAGTTATCATAGTTTATAAAGTTGAAATATATTATTTAATTTTTAAACAACATGTGGCCTAAGCCATTGGTTTATATTATGTTGTAAATTTTTTTATTTTTTGAAACAGTTAATTTTATGAGATTATTACTATTTGATTTTGATTATAATTTATATGAGTAGAATTAAACGTAGAATTTGGCGATTTTTTTAATGAAAATTTATTTTTTCTTAAAACTTCCTAGTGTATCTAGTGGTTAAAAAGTAACAATTGTCATAAAAATACACAACATTCATGTGAGATCATTGATCTCAATCGACGAACATCGAAAATTTTGTGAAATGAATATTATATTTTAGTTACCGATCAAAAGTACTATTTTTTTTCCAAAAGTATTATTATTTTTATTGTAAACATGAGGATTATTCGTGAGATTATCTCACAAAATACCTATTCTAAAAAGTAATATCTAAATTACGGGTAAACCAAATAAAATGAAAATGAAGTGTGGAGTTCTTTACAGCTGAGATGTTACAACTTTATATATAAGTCACATCCTATTTAGATCATTTTAGTGTCTAGAACCTTTCATGTGACTCTACGTTCTAAACGAGAGTATCATACTATCCAAGATTTCTTTATATATTTACAATATATAAGATTACTGTAGAATAGTTTAGATCTTCGTTTAAGTTTTTTCGTCTCAGATTCTCCGTAAATTGTCCAAAAATCTCTAGACCCAACATTTTTCATAATTAGTTCGTTCCACATAAACTTAAAATGTTCAAGTTTAATCCAAAATACTATAGGTCCTTTCACACGAATCTAGAATTTTCGAGTCCCCTTCGATCTCTTTTTTTTTTTTCTTTTTTTTTTCATCATTTTTTTTCCTCTTGCCTTCAAGAGATCGTTACACTTACAAGGTTCCGGAAACCATCAAACCTCTGGACAACTTCTTTTGCCAAAGATCAAAAGTCTTTGCGTATCGAAAATATCGGATCATTACATTACAATATACCATCTTTTAATTTAAAATAAACACGCTGCCTAAAGCATTAATTTATATATATTTTTTTATCATGTTATAAATTTTATGAAGGGTAAGACAATTTGATTGGGATTATGGGAAGAATCTAGAATACTATAATTATGACAAAAATACATCCGTAAAAAGTGGGATAGAATATTATTTGATTGACTTTTGAAAATGAACACAGTTACTCATCTTCGGTTTTGTAGGGATTTTGAGGAGTACAAATTTCATAAATTTGTTTGAACAACTAAGAATATTAAGACCATTAGGACCTTTGTGTGTGTATGTGTGCGTGTGGGTGTTTTTGAATAATTTGGAAAAAGTTAAAAAAAAAAAAATAACTTGGCCCTATGAAAATTATTTTTCTTAAAACTTAGCTTGTATATATAGATATCAAATTCGTAGTTTAAATAATAAAATGTTAACTTATTTTTTCCGGTATTTTATTGCTTTTAATCATTTGGTAATATATGATATAGTGAAAACTGGAAAGAAAGATCTAAGTCTTTTATTTGAATTGACTGTGCCACTGATTTTATCAAAACTACTATTTCACATCCTAAATAATTTTCATGATTTGAAAATTGTTATTATTATTTTTTTCTTTCCTTTTATTTTCCAGCTACCAAATTACCAATCATAAACTTATTTCCCAATTTTATTTACTCTTAGAAACAATATCCAAAAAATACGTAAAAAAATATCCAAGAATAAATTCTCGACAATCTCGAGAGGAAACTCAGGAAAGGCAACAAGATATTATATATCTTAAAACAAAAATACCCAAACAAGAACCAACTTGGGCGACAAGTCTAATTTCACCAATTAGTTACCCGAAAAAAAAAAAGTAAAGAAAGAGTTGAAAAAAGTACCGACTGGACAAAATTTCGGACAAAATTTCACTTTGTGTCGTCCAATTTCCGGGTATTTATACATTTTGTCCATCCAAGTTTTTAAACTCACACTTTCTTGCTCATATGGTTTTTGAGCTAATGCTAACTAGTTCCTATTCCAATTCGAATGAACTTTTTTTCATAAAATTATTTGTGAAAACGCAAAATTCAATGTTAGCATATCGACATTGGTCACGTGCTAGTATCAATTACCCAATTTCATTTGCACGTGAAATGCAATTGAAATAGAGTCATATCTATCTTTCGAGCATTGTCCGAATGTAGCGGACAATGAACGGGTAAAAATAAAGGGAAAGGACTCAAAGTGCAATTTGGTAAAGGGTAAATGTAGAATTTCCTAAAAGTGAGGTGGGCTAAAGTAAACATTTGTTGTGTAAAGACTGACTAGTTGGCGTTGAAACGCCGCATATATATATTATAATTATTCCTGTCAAAACTCGACGTCGTTTAACAGAATCTTTCGCGTTTCTCTCTCTAAACTGTACGATACGTATGTATTATACATCCACGTATATTCATCCTCAGCATTTTGCACTATATATATATTTCGGGGTCGTAGGATGTTGTACAGAGAACAATCAAATCATTGATCTGGAAGGAAGAGAAAATGGGTTCATTGATGGCATCGGAGCTGAGCTTGGATCGCAGGGTTTTATCGGCACCGTCGATCGGGGGGTTTCTCACGCAGGTTTCGAGGATTCATGATAAATCTGAGAGGATGGCCAAGATTGGTGATTACGTTTATGGGCTTCAAGTCGAGATTAAGAAGATTGAGGTTTTTAAAAGGGAACTGCCTCTTTGCACGCGCATCGTCAATGATGGTGAGTTGTTTCTTCGATTATATGTAGGATTCTTGAACTATTAGAGTAGACATTTTATCGAGCTGTTGATCTCGGAGACGAACGTAATGGTAAACGGGCTTTATCCTTGTAATTTTTTTTTAGAAAAATCTCTCTTTCACGTGTGGGTTTTAGCTAATTTGTTTATTTATTTTTTTCTGTTGCTTTTGGATTCTCGATTAATGGGATTGTTGCGATGTTCATTTGTGATCTTTGTTCCACTTTTTTTTTTTTAAAAAAAAAAATTATGTCGTAAGATTGATTTTTTGATATCTGGGTTTTGCGATTGCTATTGCAGCGATGGTGATAATGAAGGAAGAGTTAGAGCAGTATAAGATACCTAAGGCGACACCAGTGTTGAAAGAATTCATTCCATTGAAGAGAAGCAATGATGAAAAAGAAGAGAAAAATGAGATCGGTAAAGAAAATGACGTTAACGGCATTGATAAAATGAACTGGATGAGCTCCGTGCAGTTATGCAACCCAATCGATCAGAATCATCATCCAAATTCTGGTTCCGGCAACGATAATCAAACCTTAAATCTCGACAAAATCAAGGTACAGCGGAATTTGTGAATCCTGTTTTTACTGGGACATGGCGTAAAAAGGTTTCTTGGTGTTTTATTCTCTTGGTCATTAGGGTGTTGAAGAGGAAATGAATCCACCGATGATGAACAGTATACCTAGGAGTGGTATGAACATGGCCATAGGTACGGCATTTGTCCCGTTTAAGGGGCGGAATAACTTTCCCATGGCAATGATGGTGAAGGAAGACCGTGATGAACTCAATGGGCTTACGCCTCGTGTTGTTAGGATCAAGAATCCAGGCGAGGACATTGATTCTGTTGGTTTTAGCTCTAAATCGAGTTGTAGCAAATCAGGGTCCTCTTCTGCCACTGACTATCAATCGAATTTACGGGCTCGACAGAAGCATCAGCAGATGACTAGGAAGCAAAGGAGATGCTGGTCACCTGAGTTGCATCGCCGGTTTATCGATGCCCTGCAGCAGCTTGGAGGTGCCCAAGGTTGTGAATTAATGGTTATTTGTTACATTTCTATGCTATCACGATCAGTTATTTCCTTTGGCGAAGTCATTTTCTTTCTTTTGCTCTAATATTTACTATAAACACTATTGTCTGTCTTAGGCATGGATTCTTGGTAAAATTCCAAGAATTTGTGTTTGTCTTGTTTGATTTTGATCAAATTTATGATTAAAAAACCTGTTTGTTTTGGTTAGTCTTGGATGAGTTTTTCTGCTCCAGCTATGTTATGATCCGCAACAGCAAACTGTAGAGTGTCAAATGATATAGCGATGAAGGATGCTTTTCTTGAATGAAAATGAAAATCATGTAGTGGTTTATTTTTGGAAGCTCATCTAATCCTATCTTGCCTTGTGCAATGCAGCTGCGACTCCTAAACAAATTAGAGAGCTTATGCAAGTTGATGGTCTATCTAATGATGAAGTGAAGAGTCATTTGCAAGTGCGTTTGATCTTCCTTCCTTTTCCTTCTTTACATAGCTCCACTTTTTTGTGTAAAGAAATGTCAATTCTAACATTGCTGGATTCTGTGTTGATTCAGAAATATCGGCTTCACACTCGTAAAGTTTCTACAAGCCACCCCTCCACCGATCCTGCCGTTCTTGAAGGTATGTGGATGTCCAAAGAACAGTATAGTGAATCCTCAAGGCTGGGAAATTCCCAATCTGGATCCCCTCAGGCCCATATGAAGGTAACAGGAGGCCACAGCATGGACGACGAAGATGACGAAGACGATGAAAAGTTCGAGTCTCAGAGTTGGAAGAATCAAATTACATTATGAAGGAGAGAAAGAGATGGTCGTTAATTTTTTCACCTTAAGTTTTCCGGGTACAGAGGTGCATATGGAAGAGGCGGCGTTGATCATATATGAAAAATAAAATATACAATATATAAACATTTAACTATCATTATTGTTGAGGCAGAGTAATGAAATTTTTGCAGGCTTAGATTTATTTTCCGGCTTTGTTTTCTTTAAGAGTGAACAACTTTTAACCAATTCCAGCTATCGATGCATATGAGCTGAATCTCTCCTTTTAGTGCAGTTTTGAATCCTGTGACATTTTTCTTTCTTATTTTTTTTCGGAGTTTTTCTGAATTAATATTTATTATCAATTGCCAAAATTTATGGGGATGCTTTTTGAAATAAAAAATAAAAAAATATTCAAGAATCTTATCCATTAAAATGCAATCTGAATGTGTTGAATTGTTCAGCAAAATAGGATGATAGTATTTAATATTTATTATATGGAAAGAAGGTTATGCAAGACAAAGATAAGTTAGAATCTCCCTAGGATACTAGTATAGTATAGTAACATTATTATTTCAATTAATTATTGTGATAAAAATCAATTAGTTGGAATCGGTCAATTTGTAATCTTTTGAAGAGATAAGGATAATCAATGTTGTTTGTTTTTTTGTAGCCAAGGCAAATTTTTGGAATCAAAAGGTTTTTAAAAATCTCTTGACTTTATTGTTGGAATCCACATACAAACAAAGTACATATAAATGTGAAGATAAAGGATGGTTCAAATGGGAGAATCTTGATTTAATCAACGTTGGAATATGAAATTCTTATATTAGATTAATATTAGCTTTTTAGAAAGGTTTCTTCAAAACGACATAAAAGTCATGATTCTCATCCAATTTTTTTAAAAAATATTATTTTTATATTAAAAATATTATTTTTTATTAGATCAGATTGACATATCTTATGAATATAAATAAATAATATTGTTTCATAAGATACTACTTATTCATTACTTTTAACTTATAAAGATCGGTTCGACAGCTTAAAGACCTCAAATTCACATTAAGGATTTAGTTCAAAATTAAATAAAGGATTTGAAATCCTAAAAGATAATTTAGTACATTTTCATGCTTCAATTTCAACATACGAAAATGGAGCTCATTTAAACATTTTTCATGGACGTACGTTAAAGTTTGATTTGGATGGATGGATTTGAAGTACAATTATTACAAATTTATAATAATATATGCCATGCAATTTTTTTTTAATTAAATTCATTTAATTATGAATTTCATATCCCATTTATTTATTTTTCGAGTTATCCCGAATGATTTCAAATTCAAATCCATATCTTCTGGCGCAAGCTAAGCTGTCAAAATAAATTTTAATAAACAGAAGTAAATTGAATTTTTAGTTGAGACAAGTATTGATTAACTTTAAATAAATGCAAGCTATTGTAATTGTTGGACCAACAGAATTTGATATGTTAGGTTGATATGATATTATCCACTTTGGGCACAAGTCTTTATGATTTTGATTTCGAAACCACCCAATAAGTCTTCTACCAATAGAGATATTATTCCATATATTAACACTGTAACACATAATCTTTTTTTGATCTTTCAATATGGGACTTTGGTTAACTGCCCAACAATTATCCCCTCAAACGAAGTCCCACCATTATTCACATGATCCGGGCCTGGCCTCCCAATCCGTCCTCCAATCGAGACCACTTCACTTCAATGTGTTGGAGCGCACTGTCATGCACCAGCACCATCGTGCGCATTCCAGAAGACTCTGAAGCATGGTGCATGGTAGAGGTTGCATAAATTCTAGAAGTCTCTATATTATTCATGTTATAGAGTTGCGTAGAACTCTCTAGAATGTATGAGAGTATAGAAGCTTATAGAAAGAACAATCTAGAATCTCATAGATGCAAAAGCTTCTGGAGAGTTAATCTCCACCGTATGATCAAAACAATCTTAGTCATTTATTGTAGAAACCATTACTATAAAAAGGGTGAAGCCCTGGTTTGTAAAGGGCCAAGTTGGAAAGCAATATAAAACATTTTTCAAGTTATCTTGTGTTTTTACTCAAACACTTACACACACATGCGCAACGATTTGCTAGTACTCGCGAGGGCGTTACTCAACCACTTACACACACTTGCGCAACAAAGGGCTTATTTGTAAAAGGCCAAGTTGGAAAGCAATATAAAGCATTCTCCAAGTTATTTTGTGTTCTTACTCAGACACTTACACACACTTGCGCAACGAAGGCTGTTTTGCTAGTACTCGCGAGAGGTTAAGTCAAGGAGAAAAGCTCGCACGTGATCTTAGAAGGACTAAGTCCATGACAACATGCCGTGAGCATCACCGTCTCGAGAGCTTGTCACAGATTTTACCGAGAGCCGCACCTCCTTCGTTCAAGTCTCCGAAGATTCCTCTCACTTGGCTCGATCAGACCATTGCTCTGATACCACTTGTTGGAACAACGAAAACCAATATCTCACATTGATATGATATTATCCATTTTGAGCACAAACTCTCATGGTTTTACTTTTGAAACCATCCAAAAGACCTTCAACCAATAGAGATATTATTTCATATAATAATTCATGATATTTCTTTGATCTTCATAATTGACTACCCAACAATAATGTTTATCCAAAACTCTTCGACAAAGAATCACTTTCGCAAACAAAATAATGGAGCAAGAATCTTTAGGACATTATATAATGAATGAGGCCCACATTGATAAAGATGGCGAAAAAATGTTGTGTGAAAGTTTCCGATAATGAAATAGATAGTAATTAACTTTAGGGTTTTTATTATGCTCGATGGTTCTTTTATGGGCTCCTTATTAACTTTTTTACAAAATTTTTTATGGATGTCCATTAGTTATCTTATTTTATTTGTCAACTAGGGTATCTATTCTACGCAAAAGAATTTTTTAATGGATGAATAATAATGGTTTAGTTGGAAAGACTTATTCCATTGAAGATCACTACCTTATCCTTATTTCAAATCACGTAGAGATGTCTTCATACTAATGGTAGAAGATGATCATATAGAAAAAAAGCATAACAACATATATTAATTTTTTTTTAAAAAAAATAATACAGCTAATATCTTCAACACGCGATATGTATACATACGTATATATGTATATATATATTTATGTTTATTAATTTTCGTATTACTTTCATGATCATGTCATGAATTGAATATTAAAAGTCAAAATTAACATACAAACGAATATTTAGTACTTTTAAAAATTTTAAAATTAGATGAGATTTTGTAATTATTGATAAATTGCAAATAATTTAATTACTCTGATCCATTACCTTATTAATATTAGCGTCTTTATGCACGCTATGTATGCAACATATTAAATTTTTTGTTTTAGATCATTTGTTCGTAGAAACTATAAAGAATTACAGATTATATTCAAATTAAATGCTTTAAATTTATTTTTTGATAATAATTTTTAAATTATAGTAATATGATTATTTTAAATTATAAAAATAAAAATTTGATTATTGGTTCATGTCTTTGTGAGATTTTTTGGACTCGATAAATATTTGATTCGTATAAAATTTATCAAATTTGAGCTAAACTTGAACATATAGAACTGTTTTTTTAAACAAATTCGATTCTTAATTATTATTATTTTTTGACATTTGGCTCAATTTGATTCGTTCAGGGCCGTTCCTATGTGGAGTCCAAATAGTCAATTGACTCAGACCCATAATTTTTAAGGGCCCATAATTTTTTTTAAAACCCATTATATATATATAGTAGTATTTAATTTAAATTTTTTATACATCAACTTTTTTCCAAACCAGAAGTAATACTGCTCGCATAACAGATTTGTTTTGAAGGATTTACTTTTTCTCTCACTGTATGCATATAGATATGGATATAATGATTTTTTTAATGACTTTTTTGTTCTTCACGTGAGTTGCATTGGCTATCTTCGTGGTTTTGATTTTTTTTAATTGTGATTTTCATGTCTTTGTTTTGTCTCTATTGTCTATTGACTTTGTTGATTATGGTAATAGCCGATGTAAAATTTTGTCAATTTTGATTTCATAGGATGGGAATAGTTCATAATCATTTGATTATTCTTTATCATTCTTGATTTGCTCATTTGTCCATTCGAGTGGTCGATTCCATTACTAGATGTCATTCTATAAGTGATAACTTTATGCATTTATTCACCTTCTTTTGTTTGTGATGCTTATCCAGACTAAACTCAAGGTCTCGATGATGACAAGTGAAAAAAAAAGTATCATACATTTTTCAAACTTAATTTGGGTTTTACCGAATTTTTTGCTTGTAATTTTTAATTATCTTATTTTTAGTATTTTCATTCAGTTTACATACATAGATCATTAGGGGGCAAATGTTAAATCTAATCATGTTATTTGGAGAATTAATTTTAAGTCAAACTGTTGAATTTTATGTCAATCATGCCTCCCAAGTACATGCCTGAGTTTTAAAAAAAGAAAAAAAAGCTAAAAATTAAAGAATTAATTCAAAATCAAGCTGAGAATATCAATAAGTAATTTGTTTTTAGTGATCATTTTGGACATGTTTGATCTTATTATTTAAATACAATAGAAATATTTTGAATATCGCGTGTTTAATTTTTTTTTATTGTCTTTAATATATTGATTTAATTCGAAAAATTTTTATGCAACTAAAATAAATATTAACATACATTATGAATTAGAGGCCTTTTTTTAAAGATGAACTCAAACCCAAAAATTATTAAAATCGGCCCTGGATTCGTTTAGTCCCCTAAGTCACACAATTGCTTTATTTTCACTACTTGGTTTGGATTGCTTTGAATGTAATACATAGACTATTGGAAGTTAACATCTTAAATAAGATCTTTATAAAATAAATCATTGTATACATCAACTCTAATGGATCACGTAATCGAATTTTAACCACCCACATATGTTTTTAATGGTTCGGGCCCAATAACTTTAATATCGACAAAAGCCCACCTCAAATAATATTACCTAATGGAAGATAACTGCCACGTGTGTATTTGAGACCTCGTATTCTCCGAACCTTTGAAAAACATATTTGGTCAAACCCAAGAAATACCACCGTCAATACGTAAAGAGAAATTAAACCAGTAAACAATATTCATTCTCCCCGTTGAATTCAATCACTCACTCACTAAAATTCAGGAGAAAACATCAATTCTTCTTCATTTTTTCACTGCCAAAAACAATGGTGAAAATCCCATACACGCAAGCCACTCCCTCGACGTGTTTGCTTTAATAATCCCACCACTGCGAACAATTCATCACATTAAATGTTCCGAGAACAGATTCAAGGAATCATTTCACAACCCTTTTGTTTTCTTTATTAATTAAAAATAAAAGGAAGAAAGAAAAATGGCGCAACTGGTCATGAAGAAAGGTGTTGATATCGGGGACGATCTCCAGGTTTTCGCCGATGCGTATGAGGAGGAGGCCAAGGGGGAGGGAATGATCGGCGGCGGCACGTTCAAATTCAACGCGGCGGCGCCGGAGTTTGTGCCGAGGTTGCAGCCGGCGGAGGTGTCCATGATGGGGTATTTCTTCCCTTGTCTGCCGTATATTGATGGGAACAGTAGTGGCGGGAGTTGGATTTACGTTGCTGCGGGTCAAGAAACCTGTAATGTCCCATTGGTTTCCGACCAGAAGCCCAATGTCAAGGCGGCGGCGAAGATGGCCGCCGGTGCTCTGCCACAACACCGTGAAAAGGAAAACAACGCCGCCATCTCCGAGGAGCTCAAGAAGAAGATTATAAAACAAGTATATATACTTCTTGCATTGAAATGAAATATTATAACACGCATTACATGTTTTCTTAATAATCCATATGCAATCAATTCTTATTATATATCCTCATTATAAGAATGCTTTCAGAGTAAAAATTTACATTTGTATTTGTTGCATGTATTACATCAGGTGGAATATCAATTTAGTGACATGAGCTTGCTAGCCAATGAATCCTTTGTGAAACATGTCAACAAAGATCCCGAAGGCTTCGGTGAGGACATTTTACGACAATTTTTTTTTTTAGTTTCAATGTGTTATATATCGTCTGATGAATAAAATCAATAAATGATGATGTGCATTTTCTAACAGTTCCAATGAACATCATTTCGTCGACAAAGAAACTCAAATCCTTGAATGTCAGCCACCAAATCATGGCAGAATCTCTCCGTTCCTCTTCGAAACTGGTTGGTTTTCCGACCATGATATGAAGCAACACATTGTTTTAGTATACGTCGTAACGTGACCGTGGTGTTTGTTGATTAGATTGTAAGCCATGATGGGAAGAAGGTGAAACGAAAACAGCCCTTTACTGAGAAAGAGAAAGAGGAGCTGCAGGTATACACATGTAACCAAATTAACACATGTTAATTTGATAAAAACAAGTGATGAGTATTTAAAATTAGTTGAGAATTTTTATGCAAACAGGTGTTAGTTTGATCGTTATTTTATCACGCAGTTACGCACGGTTATAGCAGAAAATCTACCTGATGATCACTCACATCAGAACATTGAGAAAATTTTCAATGTGGTTGGAAGGTACTGTAAAGATCAATATCGTGCATCTTGCTAATTTATTTTGCTTTTCTTGTCAATTTAGCGGATGCACGCAATAATCTAAATTTTTGTGATGATTTGCAGCATCAAAGCAATTCGAATATGTCAACCACAGGATCCAAACGCTTCACGTTCTTCCAAAGGCGATTTAGTCATCAGCAACAAGGTAAAAAGGGGTGGACTCGAGATTATAGTAGATGGGTCATTGAATGTGATAAAAACTTTATTTCCATTGTGCTTATCTGATTTACTAATTTCTTTGCAGCTCCATGCATTAGTAGAATATGAGAACCATCGAACAGCCGAAAAAGCGGTGTGTGAATATGTTCTCACCTTTTGATCTTCAAATGACTATAATTATGTTTGTTATATTTTGTTTGATAATAATGATCTCCTTCTTTCACCAGGCTGAGAAACTGAATGATGAAAGAAACTGGAGAGAAGGCATGCGTGTGAGAGTGATGCTGAGACGTTCGGTATGTTCATAAAGCTTACTTTTTTGGAAATTAAAGACAAAACAGAACAAAAGAAAGTCCCTTTTTGTTCATAAATTGGTTTTTGGAGAAAATGAATTCAATCTGTTAAGTTACATTGTGCAGCCAAAATCCGTGCTAAAGAACAGAAAATCAGAGTTCGAAGGATATCTGGACCACGATGAAGGGTCGATGTCTCACGAGGAAGATTCATCCTCTCGGGCAAACGTTACAGAATCATTCGAGGTCAATACTTAATTCCTTACTAATGACATTAAATTATTACTACCAAAATGTGACAAGTATATGAATTAACGCTTCAAATCTTCTGCTATATGATCAACTTGTTAAATTTATTTGTCACACATCACTAAGAACAGAGCCATTTTAATGTACATGTGTTACATGTTAATGTGTTAAGTGATCTCAAAAACTTGGTGTAGGCTGAGGAAAGTTCAGCCGGATCGAAGAAAATCTGGGCTAAAAACCGCGCAAAAACCAAGCCTCGTAGCCAACTCCAAACCGCACGAAGCCTGCCAACGACAAATTCGAGCTCGAGCTGCTCATTTTTGGGAGAAATATCTGGTAGACAGAACACGAAAGGGCCAAGAATGCCGGATGGAACAAGGGGCTTCACCATGGGGAGGGGGAAGCCACTTAGTATCCCTGTCCATTCAAGTTAAACAGTCGAGTATATATAAATTAATATATATAAAATATTTATAGAATATATATATAATTGTTTAAGAAAAGAAGTATATAGTGTTTTCACATTATTCATTGGTCATTGTTTGGAGTAGAGAATGAACTTAATGTACCAACTTAAGTGATTGCTAAATATTTTGTTTTAGAAAAATAAAGTCCAATTTTATTTATTATATTTGTTACTAAATAGAAGCTGATACAAGGAGACACCTCTATTCCTCCACAAATCTCTAAAAGCTTAGGACTTTTATAATTAATTATATCTATGTGTGCCGTTTGTAATCATTAGGACTAAATATCATATCATATACCCATAAAATAAAATATATGAATTAATAAGAAATATCATCAAGACTTGCTAGCCTCGATAGTATGAAAGACTCGAGGAAAAAAAGAAAGAACTCGACTGGGGAAAAAATAAAATAAAGCACATGGATTCAACAGATAACAGACAATTTAGAGTTTGGATTCAAAAGATGAATAAAAAAAGGTGAAAAGCTGCTGAAATTTCATTTGATTTTGACTAAACCCTTGTACTATAAATTGAGAATCCTGTCCTTTTTCCATATAAAAAATTGACATGCAGTTCTTGAGAATGTATATTTTATTATGTACCCATTTTTCAAATTTAAACAATGCACCACATGCAAGTATAAAATCACGAGCCTGAGTGCATCCAGTACTGGAAGAAATTATAATTTTATAAAATTTCAAAATCTTGTGCTTTAACATAAATCATAAAATGGTGGAACATCATATTAAAATTTTGGAAAAATAATTTTGAGCATCGCTATTACCAATGCAAATATTCTCTCTTTGATTTGCACTGAGATTCTCTTACTCTTTCCGCTGATTAAAATTATCTGACACCTTTGTTTTTCATTCATGTCATGGCATTTTTCTTCATATCAACATTTTCATGTTTCTAAAAAGGGCACCCCTATTTCATTAATCTATGCTAAATTTTGGAGTCTTTGGGCACATGTATTTCTTGGTTTTTGATATACGTTCTTATGTTGTTGCTCTCCTAGTCTAAATAATAATGCATCGTGATTAATTGAGGGTGGGTTTCAAGTTGAAAATTAACTTGTTATAATTTTAATGAATTGATTTTTCGCGAGACGATTTCACGAATGAACTGTATTTTCATAAGTTATATTGTAATTATGGTGAACTAAGTTTAATTGCTTAGCATGTAAGTAAGTTATCACTTATCCCTATATCAAAAGGATGGATATATAGAAATGCACCGAGAGAGTGGGGATGAATTTAAGAGCCTTTTAACTTTATTAATAAGAAAGCCAATTTATTTCCAGGAAAAATAACAAATAAAAGTAAAGACGATATAAGTGAATTATTCTATGTTACATTTAAAATATTTCTTTCATATGATGTGGTAAAAATGTTATAAGTTCTTGATTATATATCAACACAGATATCAACTTTCATAAAAATATAAATAACCTACATACTGCAATTAATAGTATTGAAATTGAGAGAGAAATATTCTTGATGTAACATAAAATAACCCGATATATCTTCGGTCCATATATAACTCTCGATCTATCGTCGCGTACCAACATTATAATATAATTTCCTGTTTTAGATTAAAATTTTAGATTAATCGTATTATTGAATATTTGTGATTTACGAACGACAATAATGTTGACCGATCGATGCTCGTAATCCCCGAAAATTTCCTCGAATCTGGTCAAAATTTATTCAACCACAATACATACATGGAAACCTGCATGACCAATAATTCATTATAATTAATCATTCAAAAAGCAAAAAAAAAAAAAAAAAAAAATTAAATCACAAAAATCTAACAGATAAATATTGCCTCCTCTAGACATATTCTTTAATCATTTCGATTCACTTTTCTTTCCAAAATTTTCTAACCCCATTTTTCTCCTCTCCCAGCTAGCTCCACAAATTTTGTACTTTCCGATTTGGTATTCAAACATTTGATGCAAATCATGGTGGGATTCTTATTCAAATCAAATACCGATTTCTAAACCATATAATATCTCATCAAGATTCAAAAGAGTATACTATTCCACTCAGCATATTTATTTTCTTGAAAATGTCTGGTTTCAGTAGTAGTCCGCCATTGCTGGACCCTTATTCGCAGGCTCCGCCATTTCAGGCAGCTCAGCAAGCTGCGTACACGGCCCGTTCGGGCCACGGGTCGGTCGGGCCCGTCATCGGAGTTCTTGCGGTGATAACGATACTGGGTGCCATGGCTGTGATGATCGGCAGGCTGTGTTCGGGCCGGAGGATAATGGGGCGTGGGATGTACGACTTTGAAGGCTGGGTGGAGAGCAAATGCGGGGCTTGCATCAATGGCCGGGTCGACCCTCCTCCGCCGCGCGTCCCGGTGGAGCACACTTCCTCCGGCCACGTTTCCACGGCGGCGGCGGCGGCGGCGCCCGACGAGGAAGACAGGGATGAAGAAGAACAAGTATCTGAAAGTCAGCAGCACCAGAGAGTTAAGTCTTGAAGTGAATTGGAGAATTTTCTGTCTCTGTTTTCAAATAATGCATAATTACTTAATTAGGTCCACTTTATTATATATTATTATTATTTGGGTAATTATTATTATTATTTTATTGAAACATTAGTTTTCATTTGCGTTATGCTAATCGGAGCTTCAATTTGCGCTTAATATTCTTCCACAAATTTAGTCGATGACTTATAGCTCGTCTAGTTTTAAGTTTACGACGCCTTTAAATTTGAGTTGAGTTCCAGTAATCTTCCCTAACTGAAAAAAGTGTATATTTATATGATCTGTTTCCTATTAAATAGAATTATCAGAGCTAGCATGCAATATTTTTCATCGAGGAGAAGTTCATAAATAAATAAAAAATCATTAAATGAAAAATTACTTCTTCATGATTATAAATTTATAACTTGCCCGGACTTTAATTTTGTACCCGTAACATATGATTCACTTGACATAAATTTTTAGGTTCGATGGTTGATGTTAAAATTTAGTGAATTTTTGTACCACTTGATTCGATGTGATGAGATAATGAACCGAATGACTAGTTATGGTTCGCGAATGCAATGTTAATTATCATATGCAACACGTACCTTTCATATTATATAAGTCATTGTGGCATTTATATAATGAATTTTCAACAATTATTTAAACATAATATGTGTTTCATCGTACATGCATATGTATATACAAACAATGTAGCGACCACCTATTAAATTAAAACCATAAAGTTCCTTAACCAAATGTTCAAAGCAGCGAATTTTAAATAAGTTTGATTCAAATAATTAAATTATTTCGTAAAGAAATAAAAAGAAGTGGAGACAAATGTGGGGCCATTAATTAAAATAGAAGTTTGGGGTTAAATAATAATAAGAGAGTAAAAATGCATTGATTACTATCGGGGGTGTCATCATCATAGGTTCAAGAATGAAGCAGACATCGTACTCTTGAAGCCTCTCATTTAATGTATATTTGTCCAAACACAAAAGGGTTTTTTTTTTCTTTTTTTGACATTGCAAACTCAAAAGGGTTTTTACTACATACAAAACCAGCCTTTACCCGTCGGTTGGCAGTACTCGTGCATTTATGATCATCTTTGAATTTGAATAGTGGGTGGAGGAAGTAGTACTATTCATTCAACTAACAAACAAACTTAGACCATCTTAATTTCTCTATAATACCATGTTAATTAATTATTAAGCACCGCTTGTGCCGTAAATAGGATGATGAAATAAATCAGTTTATTTGGATAAGATAATAATGATGTATGAGTTATGACATTAATCTTCTTTAAAATCAAAAATCGAATAATCAATCAATATTTTATCTTACGTTTCAAACCGTGCTTTAAAAAGATTAAGTGTGTCTTTTCTATGCTACATTTATTTCTAAATAATTGACAAATGAGAAAACACAAATGGAAGGCAAAACCCATGAATTGTTTTGGACCAGGGTTGGAGGTCCAATTAGGCAGGTGGATCAATATTTATTTGGGATTTATTTCTGGTTTGAGAGGCTTTGGGCTTGTGTATAAAAATATTTTTATTGACAAACTAATCCAATCCATTGGGCGAATAATTGACCCGGATCCATTTAAAAAAGAGAGAGTTTCACTGCAACACCAGCGCAAAATAGCAAGGACCAGTGACATTTAAATACTACTTCATAAAAGGAGAACTCCATTGGACTGGCGGTATACACACTGTACTTGTACTATATAATAAAGTGCGAGGCTTAGGGTTTATCGGAATCAATTTTCCGGACTCTTTGTTTCAGCTACAGATACAGTTAATATACATATTTAACGCGCGTACTGTGTGAGGAAAAAGCTATGGGTGGGAAACCTCGGTGCTTTCTGGATATTAGCATTGGAGAGGAGCTGGAAGGAAGGATTATTGTGGAATTGTTCGATGATGTAGTCCCCAAAACGGCTGATAATTTCAGGGCTCTTTGTACTGGAGAGAAGGGCATTGGCCTTAACACCGGTGTCCCTCTCCATTTCAAGGTTTGTCTTTTTCTTTTTCTTTTTTTTAATACAAAAAGTAATTCTTTTTGGCTTATATGCGGAAATGTGCAACGAAATTTTCGTGTCTGGGAATTTTGTTTCTTGTTGTTTCCTCTTATCTTATTGACTGATCATTTCTGAAAACTTAGATTTATGGGGTGTCGTGAATTCGTTCGATGGCGGTTGATTGTTTTTGTTTTTGATTGATTTCATGAATTATTGATGTAGCATAAATTTACCTAGTTATTCTGGTCTTAAGCTAGGAAAAAATGGTGGTTGACTTTTATACCTCTCTTCAAAAATGGTATGCGACTACGAGCTCATTTTTATTTGGCAAAGATGGAAACTTGCTTTACATTTTAATTATACGTTAATGATGTTCATGAATTTCGAGTTTGGAATTTAGTTTTTAGCAGTTCTTTTAAGTTCAAAGTAGTTGGCTTGTGTTGTAAGTGCAATAAGGTAGTGTCTTGGAGAAATTTTAGGAAGCATTTATCAGCTTTTCCGTCACAAAATTTCTCAAAATTTCAAAATTTTGTGAAAGAAAAGCTGAAAAGTGTTTTTTGGAAGCTCTCCCAAACACTACCTAAGCATGCAAGTTTTTTTCTTTTTTCCCCACTTGTTATTGTTTCAGAGTTGTTCCTGATTGAACCAGGGAATTGCTTCTCTCCTGGATAATATTTAACAACCGCTTATGTTTATTTTAGGGATCTAGATTTCATCGTGTCATTAAAGGTTTTATGATACAAGGTGGTGATATTTCTGCTGGTGATGGGACTGGAGGCGAATCCATTTATGGACTGAAATTTGAAGATGAGAATTTTGAATCAAAACATGAAAGGAAGGGCATGTTGTCAATGGCCAATGCTGGACCAAACACTAATGGTTCCCAGTTTTTCATCACCACTACTCGGACTTCTCATTTGGATGGAAAGCACGTTGTATTTGGGAAAGTCATAAAAGGCATGGGTGTCGTGCGCTCTGTCGAACATGTCACAATTGGTGAAAATGACTGCCCTTCAGTTGATGTTGTTATTTCCGATTGTGGAGAAATCGCAGAGGGTGCTGACGATGGGATAGTTAACTTTTTCAAAGACGGCGATTTGTTTCCTGACTGGCCCGCCGATCTCGACAATAATTCCAGTGAGCTCTCTTGGTGGATGAATGCTGTTGAATCAATCAAGGGATATGGAAATGAGCATTTTAAGGTAATAATTTATCTGCAGTATATACCTAATAAAAATCCTGGCTTATTGGCTGATTGCTTCTTGAACTCCCCTTTTCATGTTATTAAATAACTCTTCTGCTCATTTACGTTATTTACAGAAACAAGACTATAAGATGGCTTTGCGGAAATACCGTAAGGCTCTGCGGTATCTGGACATCTGCTGGGAAAAAGAAGGGATTGACGAAGGTGGTCTTTATTTTCCATTTAATGCTAGAGTTTGGAACTTTCTGGAACAGGAAATTTGAGTTTGACCATGATTTTGACATTTCATTTTGTTTTTCGAGCAGATAAGAGCGTATATTTGAGAAAGATGAAAGCTCAAATATTTACTAACAGTTCCGTAAGTTTCTTAATTAGTTTTGAGTTTCTAAATATATATTCGTTGCATGGACCGTTGTATTTTTTTTTCCCTAAATTGTTGGTCTTTCCGTATTCGATGTCTTATTATCTAAGTGGATGTTGAAATTTACAAGATGCATCACTCCATGCTAATGTGATCTGGTAGCTCATATGTCGAGAAATTTGTTTCCACGAGTTTATGAAAATTGGTAATTGTGTTCTGTGCTTTCCGCTTACATGATTCTTGGTACCTTTTGATTATTGGTTTCCTTCGGCAACGATGAGGTTTTCAGTCATCCGTGTTTTTTCTAAAGATAATCTTGTACAGGGAATCTCGTCTATTCTATAGAAGGTTCTGGTATTAAGATCAAGTTAGCTCACAAGTCACAGCAGTTAGCCACTTGTGGTTAGATGTTTAGAGTAAGTGCGAAGCGTGATGACACGTGGCTATCAAATTTCAATTTTTACGAGTTTGAGCGTAAAAAAGACTTTTTAATTGTTAATTGCATCATGTCAATCAACGGATTTTATTAACACAAGCTTTGCTGGCCATCCCACAAATTACTCTGTCGCCAGTGAAGTGGACTCTTATTTGCAAAAATGGACTCTTTTTGGAATGTGAAGGTAAGGAAAGTGTTTGGGATCTTGGGGTGTTATTTTTTTCTGGGTGAAGGCTGAAGGAGATTTAGCTTGATTATTATTATTTTTGGTAAATATATTTTATACTATTAAATATTTATTATTTAAATTTAAAAGGTAATTTAAAATTGTATATAAAACTATCACGTTTTTGTGCTTATGTAGTCAAACATATGTTGACTGTTTCCCCCTGTTTTTGGCCAAATAAGAGCTTTCTATTACGATTCGGGCTTAATTGCACTTAATCATAACTTTTCGCACTTTTAGAAGTAGAACATTTGTGATAGTTATATCGTTCCTAAGGGTGTGATTGCTGCCCTCTTGTTTTAGCTGCGGTTGAATTTGGTGTAAATTTGAGATGACCATGCCTCCAGTCTTAAAAAGACATTCTTTTTACCCAACAATTTTGGTTTTGCTAGGCTTGTAAACTAAAACTGGGAGACTTGAAGGGAGCACTTCTAGACACAGACTTCGCTATGCGGGATGATGAAAACAATGCAAAGGCGTTGTTCCGCCAGGGCCAGGTTAGTTTTTCTTCTCTATCTTTTTTAATCTAGTTTTTATAAATGTCTATTTTAAGAAAATGGTTGAATGCCTTTTATTTTACGGTTATTTTGGCACCTCAGCTGACAGTTTGAACTAGTACCTAGAGATCTTTTAGGAGTAAGAGATCTGGAACTACATAGCCAGTCTTGTACTTCTTCTTTACCAGAGTTAAAACACATGGGCTCTCTGGCAGTATGGCACAGAAAATATTTATTGAGTTTGTTTTGCCGTTGTTTGTACTTTGTTGCAAACCAGGAACTGACCTATTGTCACCATGAATAACACAACCAAAGATACGGAGATCTGTATTTCATTTCTTCATTCCTACAAGTGTTTGTATTCTGGTTGAAAACGTTGTAGAGCACCTTTTCCAAGATGGCCTCTCGGTTCTTAGTTATTTAGGTCCATCCATAATTTTCAGTCTTAAACTTACCTTCTTCAAATGAGATTGTTTGATTACCGAATGACATTACTTCTCTCATATTTACTCCAAAAGTTTAATTTGTCGTGCTGTGCATGAATGTACTTGTAATTGATAACCTATAATTTTTTAAACACGGCTGTAGATGTGTCAGTCTCTTTTCTTACTTGATTTCTGTGATCTAGGCTGATTTATATGATAGGCTGGTAACCTTGTCTGCCTAGTGGTTGTTTCTGTTGGGTAACTCATCTAGTAAGATGCTTGGTTGATGATTGATTATCACTCTTTTCTTTTCTTTTTTAATCATACTTAATCATCAGTAGTTGTTAGAAATGTAGGCAGTGGCGTGACTGGCTTCCTTGTTCAGGAAACAAGGTGCTTCATATCATGCGTGTGCATCTGTCACTTTCTGATTTGACTTTGTGACACTGAGATTTAAAGCACTCTGTTCACTTCTATATCAGAGCGTCCTCTCCTGTGATCCTCCTTTGACTCTGCTAATTTTAAGGATTTTCTTTGTGGAACGAGTTATTTTTTTTTTGGCTTATTGGTTCTGATGCTTTAATCATTTTTGTTCATCAGGCACATGTGGCTTTAAATGATATAGATGCTGCGGTTGAGAGTTTTAAGAAAGCATTGGAGTTGGAACCAAATGATGGTTAGTAAGACCATTTGATTTTCGTTCTATTTTTTTTCACGTCTCTAGATACTTGAGAATTCAAGGAAGTGTTCTTTTTAGTTCAATTAATATTATCGATCATCTTATTGTTATATCATAAATGGAATGTTTGACATAAAAATATGTATGTAATTTCGAAAAAAATGTGACGCAAGTTACCAAAAAGGCAAAAAGAGCGAGCACAAACAAATAATTGGGAAAAAACTACTCTTGATTTGGAAAAAAAAAAAGCATCTTGAAATAGAGTAATAGACAACCAATCACATTATAGCATTTTGTTTCTTGTCCATGTCTCATTCTGAACTAGTATGTGCGGGCGGCCCCTCTAGAAATATGGAAATAGGAGGAAATTCAACACGTTGCCTTCCCATTTGGGACCCTAAAGATAACACATTAATACATGTTTGGTTTCTTTATTAATGTTCTAAAGTGACTTATATACTAATGCTGTGATTGGATTGATGGATTTAATTTGTTTAAAGATATTTGATTCGAGGATTGATTTGAAATGCATTCAAGGAATTTCAAATGACACCATCTTGGGTGCATTTCAAATTTGAAGGCTAAATTAATAATGGATTTATACAAATAAATCAGATAGAGTTGATATCCATGAGTACAAATATGTCAATACAAATAACAAATGTACTCTGAAGAGACTTTTTGATTTAATAATTAATGTTATTATATTTATATTCCAAGTTTTTGAAATAAACCTGGTGACTGAATTAAAGAATCAGCAAAGAATACATCTCTTCTAGGCCTATGAAAAATTTTTTAGCTGAAATTTGAGCTGGTCTTGCTATAGGTGCAATTAAAAAGGAGTTTGCGGCTGCAAAGAAAAGGGTATGAATCTCTTATTCTTAAATTGATCTCCCGTGCTTTTAACTGTTTGCTATACAGACTACTTAACTCACGTTCTATGTTGGTTCACTGGAATAGATTTCTGATAGACGTAACCAGGAAAGGAAAGCATATGCCAAGATGTTCCAATGACGACTTAGTAAGAACGTGAACCTGTCAGTTTCAAGAATCTTGATTAGAATATTGTTTCTCACATTAACTACTGATTTTTTGTTGCTTTTCAGGTTTTGCATCCCGCCATTTGACATTTTCTTTTCATTAAGGATTTAGTACTTTTCAGGGTCAATCTGTTCTCTCCGTTTTTTCTTTCTCCGTTTTGCTCCAATTACTTGAAAGGGTTTTGTGGTATTGATCAACATAAAACTACCTGGTTGCAGAAGCATCTGGCGACCTACATTTGATACTTGGTGAGCGAAGAAGTTTTCTTTGTTCTTATCTTATCTTCATTGATGAATAACACGATGAAGTTTAAACTCTTCCGGGCTAGAACTAGGTTAAAATCTGTTCCGTGATCTGATTTGTTTTGGTGATCTTTGGAGTCAATAAAGAAACTTCATATGCATGGAAATTATATATTTTCTAGAATTAGGAATGGCTAGCAAAATGGTACCAAGTAATTTGGTAAAAACAATGACAATAACAATCAGATCTCTTGCATTTCGTGATAATTTTCTTTTCTTACATTGTGTTTTTTCCCACCAGCATAATAAGGATCTTATCGGCCCTTGCTTGGTTTGGTAAAACCGGTGTTCAAGGCTATGGCTGGACCATTTCAGACATAACCAGGGAGTGTGTTGGATTATTTAAAAGGAGGCAAAATGTAACTTTACGTACTCTTTCTCGATTCTGTATTCCTATGAAGTTTTGGAGTCTATCTCTCTCTCAACTGTTGTACTTTATTCTAAATCAAGAATGTTACCCTCCCAATGTAGATTTAGCAGCTAATCTATGCTAATTCTATTGTTAATATCATACATCATATGTGATGTCATGGTTTGGTCACAAAAATTTAACTTCCAAAAGGTATTAGAAAAAATCAGTACCAAGTATGCTAAGAAACCATCCTATTGCAATTTTGCCTAATTGAAGAATTATAATAGGCTGCCATTTTTTTCAAAATGCCCCGATTTCGCACATAATGATGGATAGTTGCATTATTTGACAACTACTCATGTTAGTTGGGGTCGTTTTTACCAAAGTCAAAATGTCCTAGGATCTCATGTCCACATTGTTATTATCATTTTTTTTAAAATTGGTAAATGTAAAATATATAAATAAAAAAAACATTTAATTACAAGCCCTCGGGCCTCGTTCTTAGTTGTACGAGCACTTCTTCATGAAGCTAAATATAGTATAAGAACAAGGAACTTATCATATATTAACCATAAGATGCATGGTTAAAACTTCGAGTCCAATTGAAAAATTATTTAGTGTTAATTAATGAGGTTCAAACAAAGTAAATGTTAATATTTGCACTCTTGATGCTTGAGATTCTTGTGTTTAGTTCTATATATGTTTAATTTCGTTCACATACACGAGTGCCAAACGCCCAAGATGCTAAGTGGAAGACTCGGAAACTTAACCAAATTATGAACACAAAATAACGGCAATGAAGTCAATCTTACCAACCCAACTTACGAAAAAATTACCATGTTTCATATGACTCGTTCAAGTGATCATGTAAAGATACCAGAAAAACTTTCTTTAAATACCCCAACCCATATCCTTCATCAGCATCCCAGAATCAAATTCCTTAATTCAAATTGTTTTTTTTTTCCTTCCATCACATACCATTCATTATCAATTGCGCGAAAATCGAAAATCGAATAATACACCATGACCATGAAATTTGGAGCAGCTCTAACAATTCTTGCTGTGGCCACGTCCATGTTTGGCCTTGCAACGGCGAACAAGAACTTGACCGGCACGGTGGCCGGAAACTGGAACCGCACTGAAGACTACTGGGGATACTGGCACAAAAATGTTAGCCAGGATGCCAAAAGGATCGTAGTTGGTGGCTCTGAAAAGTGGCATTTTGGGTTCAATTATACTGATTGGGCGATCAAGAATGGACCCTTGTACTTGAATGATACTCTAGGTACGTATAAATTATTTTTTAAGGCCTTTGCATGCAGTAAACATATATCTCAGGAGAGAGAGAGTTAATTGTAATTTAATTATATTGAATCATATATATGCTTTTGTTGTTCAATTTGTAGTGTTCAAATATGATCCACCAAACGATACCACATTCCCTCACAGCGTGTATCTGCTACCAAACTTCCCGAGTTTCCAAAAATGTGACCTGAGAAGGGCAAAGAAAATAGGAGAGGTGACGGCCGGAGGCGGAGAAGGGTTCGAGTACGTGCTCAAGAGGTGGCAGCCATACTATTTCGCTTGTGGCGAGCGTAACGGCTCCCATTGCAACGTCGGAATGATGAAATTCGCGGTCTGGCCTTTGGTCCGTTGGTATTACTAAAACGTTTCGCGCAACTAATTATGAAGGAACAAATTTGTGTGTTCTTCTTATAATATGTTTGAAATAATGTGTCGTGGCCGTGTTACTATTAGCTATATTGATTTTGTTTTCTTTTGTGTTAATTTGTGTGTTTTTGGTTTCTGCATTCATGTTATGTAGCAAATTAATAATCGAAGGGCTTGTGTTTCCTTCCATGGTTAATTTATTTATAATAAACTTACATTTTAATTAATTCTTTTTTCATGATAATTTACAAAGTACAACTATGTACTAATCATTACAAAAAATAATTATTCAATACTTTTCACTATTATAATTAATCAAAATATATATGATACAATCAGTATTTTTAAAAACGTTATAATTTACTTTGGCCCCTGTTTTTGTGTGTGTATATGTATGTATATATTGTCCTTTCAGCTTGCATCGGCCCTGGAGACAAGTTAATTATAATGAGTTTGTTCTCCACATTCATACACGCACACGTCATTTTATGGAAAAACAATATGATATCCACATTCAATGGTACAAAAATTTTCGCATATATATCAGGCTAAAAAAAAAAAAAAAAAAAGGTTTGGTATATCAGGTACTAAATTATTACTGTCCTAGGTGAGCAACAACCTTAATTTGATCCGTAGGTATCTTCAAAAAGCTGCCAAATTAATGTATGCGTACTACTCATTGAAGTCTTAAACTTTATTATAGTGTTCTTGTGCTGCATTCAAAACCCAATTTTTTTTGCATTTGATATGTTCACGTGAAATAAAAATTAAAATGAGGTTTCAACTATCAAGTTCAATATCTAATTATAACAAACTGTTATAAAAAAATAAAAATAAAAAATTGAACAAAATAAACAATAGATTATAGACTACTCACACCAATTAAGCTTTGAATATGAGATAGAACACTCTAGTTTGACTCTATTTTCATAAAGGAAAATGTTATATGTACACATTAAGTTACACATTGGGTTACACATTACACATGAAATTACAAATTTATCTTTCCACTTGATTTGAAAAAAATCTTTCCAAAATACATTAATGATATATATAATTTTAAGTGCAACGTGTAACCCAACGTTTAACATTCTGTGTACATGTAGCACCACCCGTAAAGTAAATGATCACTCTAACTCCCCATTATTATTATTATTATTATTATTATTATTATTATTATGCATAAAAAGGAAATTATAGTAAATCGAATAATTAACAATTGCATTGAATCTCATGATAATGATACAAGCCTACGCACGACGTTAATTATTTTTTCCATAAATAAGTGAAGCATGGCCGACACGGCCACTTATATAATTTTTCCAAATGATTTTCTTTTGGAGGATAATTATCACAACTCATTTCAGACATACACAAAAACATCATATATATTACCTGGCGAGTTAAATGTATAAGATGTATGTCATATTTATGAAAAAATATTATTATTTTTATAATTATAATATGATGGAATCGATCTGTATATTGTATTTATTCTAAGACGAGTGGATATATATTGCGTAAATTAAACACTTGTATGAGTGCATGAATTGATCTTAATTCCAATTCCGCCATGGGAACCTGCGCCTCCAAGCCTCCTCCCAAACCCAACCCTTATGCCAGAAAAGCCTCACCACCGCCGGAGACTGTCTCCGAACCTCCGACGCCGCTCTACACCTCCAAGAAGACGCCTTTGAGAGGGATGTTTCCTCCACCCTCGCCGGCAAAGCACTTGAAGGAGTTGTTTTTTAGGAGAGACGACATGGAAGCTGGTTATCCTGAAATGGATAAGAATTTCGGATTCACAAAGCAGTTCTCGAGAAAATACGAGGTAGGGGAAGTGGTGGGGCGGGGGCATTTCGGGAATGTTCACTCCTCCATTGTTAAGAAAGGAGAGCTCAAAGGCCAAAAAGTCGCTATCAAAATCATACCCAAGTCCAAGGTCAGTAATCTGAAACTGGTTTATATATTTAATAATAATAATAATAATTTAGTAACGCAATTTGGAGAGTGTTTTACACTAAAAAAAAAATACTAATCACATTCCATTTTAATTTTTGTTATATATATATATTATCGATATTATCCATTCGTATTGTTTAGTAAATTTTTAAATCATTCTAAAATTTAAACATATACCTAATATAATTTAACTTCCTTGTATAATTAATAAAAAAATAAATAAACAATCAATTATTTTTAGATAAAATCTTAAAAAACTAAACTTCAAAATAGGAAAAATTTATATAGTACTAAAACTACCTACAAATATAATTTATCATTGTATTGATTGAATTTGGGGAATTTTTTTTATTTTTTTTATACTATAGCAATAATATTAAATTTTAAATGAATTGTTAAATATTGATATAGTTATAAATTTTTTATACATTTTAATTACATTAGTTTATCTGACGTGATACTTTGCTTATCAAATTAATAATATAATTTTTTAATCATAATATAGTATATTCAATATAATTTTTGTTTTTATTTTTTTATAAATATGTTGTGAATTTGTAATTTTAGTTTCAGTGTAAATTATATAATATTGTGTAATCATTCGATTTGAAAACTAATAAAATAAAATAATTAAAATTATAATAATTAGAATTATTTATTTCTGAGTAATGAAATTAAGTAAATATTTTCAATAAATAAAGGCAATTGAATATTTTTTAAAAAAAATATAAAAACAAAAACTATCTTTCCGGAACTTTAATTTATTTTCTGGTCCAATTTTCAAATATTTAATAAATTTAAATAATATAATATATATTCTTAAAATTAATAATCGAGATAATCATGATATAACCAAATCAAACTATACACGAATTTAGTTAATAGTTACTATTTAACTTGATTTAACCAAAATTTTATAATATTTTGTAAAATTCGAGATAAAACATAAAATATATAAATATATTTGCACGTGAATTGTTAAAATTTTATTGTTTTATTATATCTAGAATAAAAATATGAATGATTTAAACATAATAATTTTTATAATGAATGCAAAATATGTTTGGAAGGTCAAATAAGATTTTATGTGTATTTAGAAAGTCATAAATAAGGGTAGTTTTGTCAACTACTATAATAAAAATATAATTTGAAGTGTGATTAACACCTTTTGGAGTGTAAATAACACTCCTCTTAATTTTTTTTTTAAAAAATATAAGATATTAAAAAAGCAAACTTGAAATTTAGACCAAAACTATTAAAAATAGAGATCTATTTGACTATTTCATTATTATTAAAAAAGAAAAAGAAATAAGTCCAACCTCAGCACAATTTCTGGAATTCTTCATTGACTTATAAGATGGAGATTACAGTACTGTTTTTGGTGGCTGCAGTAATATTTATTTTCTTGGTGGGCTCTCTCATTGGGTGGAGGGCCTCTCCATTTACATATATCATTATAAATTTATACAACTAGTGTCATGCTATGTGTTCATGCATGCCTCTACTAGTGGGGTTATATATGACGAGTCTTTGTAATATTTATGGAAAATTTTAAATTTAGTCCTATATATTTGTTATTTTTGCGATTTTAATTCTTTTTTCGATGTGGCGCTGACGTGGCACCAATTCAGTGCTGATGTGGAGCTGACGTGTACAGTGCCACGTAAGCATTTTCAAATAAAAAGGACCAAAATTGCCAAAAATCAGAACATGCAGGACTACAAATGAAATGTGAAAACATAGAGGACCAAAATCGCAAAGTGACAAACATACCGAACTAAATTTGCAATTTTTCCTAATATTTATTTTGTATTCGTTCTTGTTTTACGGATTAATAGTCTTCTAGATCAACATAAATAATAACTTGATTCTTGACCTTCTTTAATTTGTATACTTGCTACGATAATTGACAATTCTAAATCAGTTCATTTCAACACAGGGTGATGGATCGATACGTATCTATGCAATAGGTGGTGAACATTGAACAACTAATTAATTAAGAATATGCAAATATTATTGAATTCTAATAGCTAGTTTACTTGTCTACGTACGTACGTTTGATTCACATTTTCTGGGACACGTAAATGGCTCACAATTCATTTCTTGAAAAGTCTTTTTGGTACGTAGTATAAATTACGTCTGAAAATCTTATTTGAATTTCTGGATTCATTACTTTACTAATCAGACATTAATTGCTAATCCCTACGTGACGATCGAGAATGACTAGCACAATATTGAAAATCTGATTTTAATTTCTAGATTCAATATAATATTATTACTTAACCCATAGGTTTACCGATGCACATAAAGATATAGTGGCTATAATAATAATAATAATAATAATAATAATAATAATAATAATAATAATAATAATAATAATAATAATAATAATAATAATAATAATAATAATAATAATACAATGAAAAAGTGATTTTACTATTCTAATAATTAAAAAAGGTAATTTTACAATATTGCATGACGGGACCTTGTTTAATATATGGAAGTCAATTTTTAAATTTTTTTCTGAGGAAATTGAACTAATTTCATAATGTAATAAACGTAGACATTAAGTTAATTTTATAGCTTCCATTTGGCCAATAATTTTAATTTACATGAAATATTTTATTTTATGATTATAAATTTGATTATCATATAATTGCATATATAATATACTATCTAAAATTTTGCTTACTTTGATCATTCTTTTTAAGAATAATTGGTATAATTATTTCTTCTATTTTTTAGTAGTAAAATTGTTTCTTTCAGAACAAAGAATAAATGGAATATATTTTGAGTTTGAACTTGGAATATTTTGTTTGCTAGTACAAGTTTTATCATTCTCATAAAATTTTTGTAATATATTCAAATTAAAGGAGCTCATGAATGCAAAATTTGAGTCTTCTGTATAATAGAGCCCCATAATGAAATTTAAATCGAAGTACTCGAATTCACATTCGTGCCTCCCTTGAGCTTAGCATAGAATTTGGATAAGAAAGAAAAGAAATTTGAACTCGAGCTTGAAATTTGAATATGCAAGAATGACTTGCTTTCGGCTCGATTCAATGAGTTTGGACCTTTGATTTAGATACACTTGATCCAAACATTGAACTTCATTAAAGATTAAGGTAGTGTTTGGTAGAGCTTCTAAGTAAGCATTTCTCAGTTTTTCCTTCAAAAAATTTTCCGAGTGGCTTAGATTTAAGGTGATCACCTCTCTTTGTGTAGGATTTACGTGGCTATTTCGGAATCCCTTAGATCAGAGAGTATGAATACAATCAAACTTACTATATGTAGTTATTTGTCTCTCTGTTTGTTTTCCTGCTATCTCTTCTTGTTGGATTCTTTGTTGGTCACCAGATGACAGCAGCTACTGCTATCGAGGATGTCCGAATGGAGGTCAAAACACTTCGTGCTCTCACAGGGCATCCTAATATCGTGAAATTCTACGAAGCTTTTGAAGATGTTGATAATGTCTATATTGTGACGGAGTAAGCATTCAAGACATCATTTTTTTCTCGTCATGAAACCTTGTTTCTCATGTGAACTTGATCCAACACTTTCAACGCGAATTATGTTACAAGTTGGGATTTTCCAGCTTGTTAATTTATATCATTGTTTGATGTAAATCTGTGTCTTTCAGGCTGTGCGAAGGGGGAGATCTTCTTGAAAGATTGCTCTCAAGGTATTGTTATTTTTCACTGTTGTATTCCTTTTTTAGTTATATAACAACTCTTTGTAACAGAGGTGGGAAACACTCGGAAGATCAGGCGAAGAGTGTTCTTGTACAGATTCTGAATGCTGTAGCATTTTACCATCTCCAAGGCGTCGTTCACCGTGATCTTAAACCGGAGGTAGAATGATATACTATTGCTCTTGAAAATCAGAAAGATGAACACATTTTATATATCATATTATATTATGCAGAATTTTCTATTTTCCTCCAAAGATGAAGATTCTGAATTAAAAGTCATAGACTTTGGCTTATCAACTTTTGTTAAACTAGGTAAAACTCTGCACTTGAATTTATTCATTCAAATTTTATATATTAGATTTGGGGTAGGATTTGAATATTGCTACTCATATGCAGATCAAAAACTTGATGAAATTGTTGGCAGTGCGTATTATGTTGGGCCAGAAGTTTTACACAGGTCATACGGTAGAGAAGCCGATCTATGGAGTGTGGGTGTTTTAGCTTATATCCTTCTCTGTGGTAGTCGCCCCTTTTGGGCTCGAACCGAGTCTGGCATTTTTCGGGAGGTCCTGAAAGCTAGCCCAAGTTTCGACGAAAATCCGTGGCCATTTTTATCTTCCGAGTCTAAGGACTTTATCAAGAGATTATTGGATGAAGATCCTAGGAGAAGGCTAACAGCTACTCAGGCTCTGCGTAAGCCATTCTCTCAAGTACTCCAAATTTTTGTGTTTTTTTGGTTTCGGGCTGTCCAAAATCTTCTGTTTTCAGGTCATCCATGGATTCGGAATCATAGCCGAGTGAAAATCCAGTTTGACATTCATGTATTCTGTCAAATGGAAGCTTACATGCGAACGCCACCTTTGCGTAAGGCTGCCTTAAGGGTGTGTGCAAGCATCATTATTCAGACCAAATTGTTCTTCATTACTGTGATGTTTACAAACAGTCATTTTTGAGGCGTTTTTCGCTATATCTTCTGTCAGGCCTTGTCTACTACGTTGGCACAAGAAGAACTCTTATATCTCAAGGAGCAATTTGCTTTTCTCTGTCCCGACGAACGTCGTGGCATTTCAATAGAAAACATGAGAACAGTTGGTCTTTTTTCATCCTTTCTGACTATTTTCCCGCTCCTCCAATGAGTTCTCAGCTTCGTTTGATTCTTCGCAGGCGCTGATGACAAACGCTACTGATGCAATGAAATCTTCTTATGTTCCAGATCTCCTGGCCTCGGTAGTAAACAGAACATACCGTTTTTGTGATCACCCCTGATTTGTTCTCGCGGTTATCGTGCTCACATACTTTCCATTGACAGCTGAATGTGCTACAATATAGCAAGATGTATTTTGAGGAGTTCTGTGCTGCTGCATTAACTGTCCATCAAATGGAAGCACACGAAAACTGGGAAGAACGTGCGCGTTCCGGATATGATGCGTTTGAGAGAAATGGGAACCGGGCTATTGTCATCGAAGAAGTAGCATCAGTAAGTCTCCAGTTTCTGCTGTATCCTATGTTTTGAACTGTCACAACACGTATGAAAACTATTGATCTTGCAGGAACTCGGGATTAGTCCTTCGGAGCCGGTGTATACTGTTCTACAAGAATGGATCAGGCATACTGATGGGAAATTGAGATTCAAAGGATACATCAAATTGCTACACGGCCCATCCACACGTCGCCTGCAGTGAGAGCGCTAAAGGCGTTTTCGAGCTGATAAAAATTGGAGCAGCGCGGATTCAAGTGCAGGATGTCTCACTTGTTGCGTGTATATTGATAGCAATAACCGCGGTGTCCGAATGAAATGCTGATATGATCACGAGTTTGAATATAAATGGCTGTTGTACAATACATATATATGAGTTATAGCCTTATAGGTAACTGGTCTTATAAATACAAGATAATGTGTGAGATTACATGAATATATATAGTATAGGCTTTTCTTGTACACTACTCCCTTCTAAAATATACATACTAATCTTCAAATTTCAGAGATGAATATTATTTTAGGACAATTTTTCTTCACTTAAAAATTTTATCCACGATCTCATTAGTTGATATAGAGCTCGTTTGCGTTCTGTAGTTTTTTTTTTTTTAAAAATATTTTTTTAAGTTAACTTTTAAAAGTGCTTTTTAAAAGCTATAATGTGTTTTTTCTTACAAAATCATTTTTTTGGTTTTCGATAAAAAAAATCGATTAAACTAAGTCAACCAAAATTACAAAATCATTACTTTATTTAGCTTTTTTTTATATGGAAATGTAGAATAAATTGAATGCAAACGGATTTCAGCAAGACTTTTTGGGGCGCTGGGTTGGGGTTTTAAAGTTCGAAACGTCGTCGGGTAAGCGAACAGAATTGGGAATCGAAAATTTAGGGTTAAGGACTAGATCATATTCAAAGTCGAGAATTCCGGAATCGCGAGCCCAAGTTACTGAGTTTCAGCTCTTAATTCTTCCGATTCAGATATATATATATATATCTCAGCCAGGAAAATTAATTTGGAGCCATGACAGAGGTATGTTCACCCTTCCTCGTTTAAACTATCGCCCTTTGTTTTTGAACATTTTAAATTTTTAATTGTAAGCTCAAAGATTTGATTCAACGACCGTATTTGGGGTGTGAATGTATGATTTTTTTTGGGTGGTTATACGCATATATCTGTTCCTCGTAACAACTTTTGCAAAACTAAATTAAGAACTCAGACGATTAGTTCCAATCCCGAACTTAGAATTTCCAAGTTCCAATGCTGATAAAAGTGCACTGTTCCAAGTTAAGATTTCACGAGTTCTAGTGTATTTTGTTGTGATGTATAATGTATTATTTTTTTCAATGCTGCTAGATATGGACTCTGGCTAAGTTATTTTTCACCTGGATTGTTTCCATTTGTTATGGATAATTTCACTATTTGTTTTAAAAGCTCGAGTATGATTTGCATCATTGGTAGAGTGGTGAATCTGAGTTTTGGTTGTCCAATGCATTCCTGTGAAGTCTGAACTCTTTCATAAGGTTTTCAATGGTCAAATTTGTACAATTCAATGTTTTTTCATGCTCTTAATTTGAAAGAATATCTTATTATATCATCTATATTATATATACTATATATAATAGTTGATTCTGTTAGACACACAATGTGTGTGCTGTAATGCTAGTTTAGTTCAATAATGAAAACATGTAAATATGATTGACTGTATTCGGTTCTTCCTATTCTTTCTCTCTATATGGTTTCTCTCGACATTATCTGTTGAGTGATCCTTCTTTTTATTCTGCAGTACTGGGTTAGCCAGGGTAACAAATGGTGTGACATCTGCAAAATTTGGTTATCAAACAATCCAGCAAGCATTAGAAATCATGAGCTTGGCCAGAGGCATAAGGCTAATGTTTCCCAAAAGCTCACTACCATGCGAGAAGAGAAAGCTGCAAAAGATAAAGAAGAAAAGGCAGCAGTTCGTGTCATGGAACAAATAGAGTCTGTAAGCACTCACATTGTTTTAAAAAAATTTCTCCCTTGTTTGGATATTTGTCATTTAAATGTACTCTCATTTGCAAACATTTTTTGCGACCTCCAAGATATCTGAAGTTCTGAATGCTGACAGTTGATGAACCGTATATTTATCAACCTTGGCCGTGCCATATCTGAAGTGGCTTGTCAAAGGGGACCCCTTTTTGAGTGCTTGCACAATGTAGCTGCTCAGCTTTCTATCATGATTCATATTTACATTACCTTTCTCCTGTGACTTCTGTAGTTTGCTTCTCAGGTAGTAGGTTTAAGCAGCTACTCGTTGCTAGTCACAACAGCCCCTATTTGTGGCAATTCCTAATGCTTATTAGTTTACATGTAAATAATTCGTGGTGGCAACTTAGTAATTATCATTTTGAGCAGAATTAGTGGTGGTATTTCTTCCATCATTCAAATGCTTTCCCATAGTTATCTACAAAGCACTTCATGATTTTCTCCTATTTCTTTAATGATCTCCAGAAATATTTTTGCTCGTATTCCTTTTGGTATTCAAGTTCTCTTATTTTTGCTCTGTTTTTGCCAGAAAGCCAAGCGCAGCTATGAAAAGGACTTGGCATCTTTTCAGGAGGCAAGGGATTCTAACGCAGATGCACTACTTACCGAGGACAATAATAGAGGAACAGGAGGAGGTTCCACAATATCTGAAGGTAGTAAAGTTTTGGTGTCTTTTGAATTATGAAATGAATTAATGGTCATCCAGTGTTCACTGGGACTAGTAGATTTATCTATCCTTTTGAATATGTCGTATCCAATTAATGACCTGAGATTTCACTTTTTAATTTTGTTAGTGTATGATTTACGAACCTTCTATTCATGAAGTTCATGAAGGCGTTATGTTTTAAGACAAGTATGACAATTAAATTTTGTCTTAGAATGCAGGTAAATTAAACTCCTTAAGTTCTAGCATGCCGGTGTTAGTTTATAACTGAGCTTGTCTATATTTTCCCTTTGATGATTACCATTTTTCTTAAAACAATGTCTCTGTACTAACCTTTTTTTTTTATTATGTGGACATGGCAGATTGGGAGTATGAAAGTTCATCAGGCTATTATTACAATCAAAGGACTGGTTGCTACTATGATCCAAATTCTGGCTTTTATTATACAGATTCTATAGGTACAGTTTCTTCTTCAATGATTCAAACCTCTACCTCTGCCCCCCTTAAAAAAAAATTCCTTCTTGTTCATGCTTTTCTCATGGTGAGCCAATGTTGTAGGTAAGTGGGTGACACGAGAGGAGGCCCTTGCTGCATCTCAAAAATCATCAGAATCTATCGGGAAGAAATCTATTATAGGGAAACAACCGTTAGCAACAGCTAATAAACCGGCCACTGAATCTAAGAGTGCTTCCATCTCTCAAACTGCACCTCCACCTGGGCGTGTTGTCTCCACACCGCTCAATCCCATGAGAGCTGTAAAGGGTGCTCCTTCGTCTGTCACTGTTGGTAAGAGAAAAAGGGCAGATGGAAAGCCACAAGCTGTATCTGAAGAGGAAGCAGCTGCCATTAAGGCTAGGGAAGCTGCGAAGAAGAGAGTCGAAAAGAGAGAGAAACCTTTGCTGGGACTTTATAAGCGCTAGAATGAGTTGCAGTATGTGTCAAGTTTGATAAAAGAGGTCAATTTCACTAGAATTCTCAAGTGAACTACAACACAGTTGAAAACCAAAACATGTTAATCGGTTGGTATTTATGTTTTTCCTGATAGTACTCAACTCTGTAATCGTATATTACCTTTTTTATGGCACGCAAAACTTTCTGAAATACTATTTTTTGTTATTGCACATAGTGTGATTCTTATCGGTATTTTTTAAACTGCAGGAATTCTGAATCAGTGTGACCATGACCAACACGCAAAGGCACTACGATGCATATATTTTTTCTCAGGCTTTGAAAGATGCACAAGATAACTTGCGAAAAAAGGTGATCACAACTTTTTATCATCTAGTGTGGTTCTGCATGAACCTGTGTTATCTGCGCTACTCTTGAGGTGACTATTTCCTAAGCAGATGGAATCGTACTACAAGATCATATAGTCTTAATGTCAATTGTATTGCGAGCGACCCAGCGATTTGACTGATACTGCTAGTCTTAGCTAGTAAACGAGACGTTTGGCATTTGGTTTTATATCACTTGTAGACGGCCTTCACATTTGTTTTTATCGGTCTTCAACTCCTCTTCTCCAGTATTTTATCCTTGAGATGCTTGCTCGACTCTATCATTGGGCTTGAACTCGAATATGCTTGGGAGCTGGAACTCGTTAGTCGTTATGTCTCTGCGGCCGCAAGCAGATACCGTCGCTTTCATCAGATGAACTTAATATATTGAGTTTCACGCGGAAGATATATTAAATTGCCTAGTCCTATTCAGTTCTTGGATAGTTGCTTAAAGCCTTAAAACTGTGAAGTGTCGATGGTTAATAAAACATTTCTTTTCATTCTCCAACTTGGGTAGGGATATCTTGCTGAGTTGACCATTCAAACAAATCGGCCAAGGTTTGATTTTCTTCTTGTCAAAATCTCTTGGTAGAATGTCAATGTTCACACTATTTTTTTTTTAATAAAAAAAATCGAATCGAATAAATTTAATACCATTGCTTTTTCTCAGCCACACGTTTAACTTCAATGGGAGACCCGAGTCTCTCCAGCGGCATGGTCCCATAGACATACTCCCCATCTGATCATATTTTCCGGACTCGTAACCAACATGTGGGTTAGAAGCGAGGGCCATAAAATAAATATTTAGCATTCATATTTTATTTATATATATAAATATTCATTTATGCACCGATTTCATATCTTTCTCCTGCCAATCACCCAACACCAATTCTGTCGGTTGTTTTTTTTGTTTTTCTTTTTTGGTTAAACAAGTGGGGGGAAAAAAAGTAATTACACTACGACTCCTCTAATATTATCTGATTAGAGGCGTCAATTTGGGTTCGATATATCGTTTAAACGTCAAGCCGGACCAACGAGCCTTTAAACGTGCGGGACGTAAATATAATGTTATCATATTTTCTTGCACGGGACTGACTTAACCGTGAAGCAGAGTCATTGTCATAATTGTTATGGCTTCGTATTCAATGGTCAGCACTCGGCAGAGTAGTTGTATTTGAGGTCTGTGGAAACATCTCTTGATGTCATTTTTACTTATTTTTTTCCTTTTTGAAGTCTGACCCGGTATATGAACGAGGGGTCAAAGTCATATTTTAGACAAGTGAACTCTCAAAGCTTTGGTTTATTTTCTTAATAGATATTTTTTTGATGAAGACGTAGCCTGTCTCTAATATTTCACCAACTCCGGGGAAAAGGAGGCTAACTAGCTGAGGGGACATACATTGAATAATTTTTTTATGAATTATGAGTGAAATGAACCTTTTTTGATAAAGATAATCGAGCACTTGTTAGTTGGTGGCTTCACTTTTTGTCTGCAAGAGTAACTTTAGCATGATCATATCATATGATCCCAACCTATATTTTTCACTAGGCCACTCAATTAATTCATGTGCTCCACCTACCTTACGTCAAAACTGAGGGAAAATCAATAGAATCTCGGAGAGGATATATTAATATTCAAAATCAATTAACTAAATAAATATTAGGATTATACATTTCATCCTTGGATTATTAAAAATCCACTCGAATTGTAGGAATAATTCAAAAGATTAGGTGTTTTTATGAAGTAAGACATCACCGCATTGTTGGGAGAGACAATTATTTCTCATTAATTAAAAATGTAATAACTTTCACTCTTTCCATACTTTAATCATTTAAAATACATCAACTATGATACTGCATTATCCAAATAAACATCAAAAACACAAAAACTTGTATGATCGAATCAGAGTTTAAAATCACATCGATTATGTGTCACAATCAAGCTAAACGAAGAAATTGCATCATTCATGAAAGTTTCATACATAATTATCGAAAAAGGAAGCATCATTAAGCTTTAGCAAATGGTAGTGAATCCGAGATTACGCATATAAACTCTGTATTTAGCAAAATTTACGAGCTTTCAAAAACATACAAAACAAGAGAATGACAGAAAACGTGAATCCACATCAAACAAGAGTCACGAAACCGCATTGCTACATGACAATTATTCATATTTTTCACCCCTTAATTCATGGAAACAGATCAAAATCACAGGCTTTGACGATGAATTTCAGGAACAGTTGGTTGAAATCCCAAGCAACCCAATATCCCTTGTCTGTGTGGAAACAAACTCCTCCTCTTCCTCATTTCCTCGACCACTGTCCTTTTTACACTGTAATGAAGTTCATGAGCTGAGATCGGAGGCACTGATCTTCTCCTGCTCGATTCCGATTCACCGCTAGCAGTTGAACTAAAACTTGATTCTGTAGTAAATTCATCTTCTTGATCATGGGTTTTCCTCAAGAACGAATTTTTCTTCTTCAACTGGTCGTTATTAACATCTGTTGCCCAGCTTTCCGATGCACTTCTGAACAGAAACAAGTTCTTGATCTTCCATTTTTTATGCCAGAGTGAAGAGAGAGACGAAGCAGAGGAGAGTGTAGCCTTGGCGGGGCGTTGATATTTAGTGGGTTCTTGATCGGATAACAGATCAGAAACTCGAAACTTGGAACCTGTAGTGTATTTGGATGAATCGCTCGATGTTTTGTCTCCTCCTCTTTTGTCTGCATTTACGTTTTCTTGAACGTTCGATTTTCGCGTCTCCTCCAAGGCTGCGGCAAACGGGTCGAAATCTTTCTTCCTGTGGCGGGGGGAGAATGCTTCAACGATCAGTTTCGTGGGCGAACGAGGTGATTTCGGAGAACCCAAGGGCTTGTTCTTGTGGTACAGAAACCCAGGCGGCGGCTTTAATGGTCTGATTTTTCCTCCATCGAAAAGCTCGTCGGCAGACAAAGAACATCTCTGGAAATTAGCACTGGAATCGAACTCGAAGTCTGTGCCTTGCTCGGTGCTGCTGAAGTATTCTTCTTTAGGAATTCCGGGTCTCTGTTCCCAGTAGAAAGGAACAGCCGACGAAGACGACGGAGAGCAGTTGTCGCCGCCGTGGAAACTCCGTGCGGGGCTGCTGGGGGCGCTGTAGAAGAAGGTGGCGCCGAGGCTCTGGGGGCTAGAAGGGGCGCTGATGCAGGGAGTGTGGAAGTTGAAGGGTACATTTAGAGATGGTGAAATTACTTCCATTTTGGTGTTCTGTTTCTGTTTCAGTGAGTTTGAGATATATAATATAATCAAATGCTTGCAGAGGAAAGTGTTGAGAAAGGAGAGACACACAGGAAATGAGTTTTCTTCCGAACAAGAATGTTATATAGTAGTTGCAGTTTTAATGTTGTTTCGAGTCAAAATTGTAGCGTGACGTAACGTTTGTTTGTGTAAATGTTTTGCCAAAAATATTTGGAGAAATAAGTTTTTTTTCCTTAAATAAACTCATGCGAAAAAAGAAATAAATTTTGAAAACTTTATTTTAAGGAACCATTTTTATGAAAAATGCTATATGTATAAATGAGATTACAAATTTGATTACAAAATGTAATTGAAATTACAAAATTATTCCTACATATTATTTAAAAAAAAAAATTCAAAATGTATTTAGGATAGTTTTGTAATTATAAATGCAATTTGTAACTTAATTTATAATCTAATTTGTACATGTAGCATGATCCATTTTTATTTAGGTTAAATAATAAAGGATTTTGTCGAGAAACATCATTAATGATTGGGAAAGTGTATTTTAAAATAATAATAATAATAATAATAATAATGATGATAATGGTCTTCATAATAGTATAGAAAACAATGAGGTATGTTTATTTTGTTATTTGTTTTCTTTTCAAGACAAATTTAATCTCGTTCTAATTTACATATACGATAATAACAACTATAATAATAATAATTATGCTAAAAAAAACTATAATAATAATAATCGTATTTTTTTCAAGATTTTTAATACAATCCCGAAGACATATTGTTAGAAAAATGTGATTCTAAACATATAAAAATCGCACTTAATACTCTAATAATATATATCACCTGATTTTTTTTTTGCTCAACTCCCTTGTTTACTTATTTTCTCCAACAATATGAAGCAATAATGCTAAGATGCGGTTGCAACTATTTTCTACGCATGATACACGACGCCTTCCACCTTCATATCCCCCAAATTATAAGATCTTATATTATAAGATCGGAATTGACAATATGAAATTTAGGCTCACGACTAGTTATAAAACGTTTTTATAACTGTTTTTTATAAAATATTTTAAAAATTGTTTTAAGAACAATTGTGTTTTGGAAAATAATTCTATACAAATATATGTATGGTTAAAAAGTAAAGTGTTTTGATTTTCATACTTCATTTTACTATTATATAATGGTAAAAATGTTTTTATACAATAATTGTCCAATACATATTTATTCTTAAAAAAAATTAAAATATTTTAAAACATTTTATTTGTTCTTGTCCAAATGAAGCCTAAAAATATCACAAAATATATATTTCAATTGTTTTTTAAAAACTATATTTAGACAAAAAAATTTAAAAATGTTTCCATAAATATTTTACTAAAATTTTATCCAAACACATATTTTAATGTTTTTAGTTTTTAAATTTTTTTCCGCTTATAAAAACTTAAAAAATTAAAGTATTTGTCTAAATAAAACATTAAGCTCCGCCGTATATTTTTATTTTGTTGCGTATTTTCGTTCCCTAAGCTAAAAATATATATTCGAGGTGAAAATTGTACGTGGTCAGCCATGTACAGCTGCAAAAGCAAATAAATTATTGATAAAGAATAATTGAATAACATATATCATATGCTATGGCTGCGGATCTTATTGACCCCATACCTGCGTTTTTATAGGCCTTTTGTTTATTTTTTTGCAGGCGTGTGGATTAACATTAATCGAAATCGGTCATTTCTTATTATAATCGGTCATCTAGTTTTAGTTTCCCATTTTTGGGTTCCATTGACCATCTTTAATTAATAATAACTAGCCTTATTGCACGCGTTCGATTTTTTTAATTTTTTGTATTTGTTTGTTTGTTTTTAAATCCTACGTGCCCATCTATTTCTCTAGCTAAGCAACACGAACAATACCATTGTGATCTTGGATCACCGCACCTACACTAACGTAACCAATCATCTCATTGTATCGCGCATCAAAGTCAAGTCTAAAGAATCCTACATGAGACGTTTGTAACGACTCACTGTATCACGACGAGTCTTTTCAGCATGCTTATGTCTTCACTTACATGCACCATGAGAAACTTTCCAGGGGTCACCCATCCTATAATGTCAAGCACGCTTAACTTTGGAGTTCTTATATTATGAACTCCCGAAAAGAAGATGCACCTTCTTGATATGAGTAGTACATATGAAATCTTTTAAAATCTCCTCAACTATGTAGTCTCATACCTACACAGTCTCATAATACCTCTCATTTCGGCAGGATCGGTTCATTCATGTCTCCCTCCGCCCAGAAGCCTACCAGGAGCCGCTCATTGTCCGTGCAACCTCTTAGCACCGGCGATCACTCCTCGCCTCCTCAGCTCCGAGTGTCACAACGTTTCTCACTTCTTATCTACCAAACGATTATTATTCCGATTTTGAAACAAACTTACCGTCTGTGCTTTTTTAAATTCATCAAATGTGATCATACCCAATCAACCTTAAACCAAACATGTTACTGCTTAAATTGGTGTTTCAACCGACAGAGCTCTTCTCAAATGACCCAATTGCATAAGTTGTAAAAAATTATAGATCGGTCTTCAACATAAGTTTTCTGAACAAATAAAATCCACAATAAAGAAAATTCATCTTACTACACTTCTTCAAGTCTCAGAACTAGTGGGCAAAAAATTAGACAATGGTTAATAGAGGCATTGGTGCACCACATAACAAGAGACCCCTCTCTTACATAATAGAGACAGGTAGATACTTCAAAACAATGCCAAATAATTGATAAATGCCAAATAATTGATGAACGAATGGTAATAAGTAAATTATGAATAATTATAACAATAATAATAATAATAAGAAGAAGGGAGTGAAAATCATTTTGATATACAAATTATCGATATATAAACTGACAAATTAATACATAAAAAGTTATAAATGACTTAATTAATACATGATTAAACTAAAAAAAAAAATCAAGCGTATCCTCAACTTAAGTTTATTTTAAGTCCAATACTCTCGTTAAATTCGACTAAGTAATATTTTAAATTTTCAATATAATCTTATCGATTAGATTTTTCTTAAAAAGGTTGTATTTATTTTAATACATTGATAAAAAAAAATTGATATCTATAGATGGAGCCCGAAGGTACGGTTCCACGCTACCGAAGAAAACCTGATCAATATTATAGTCTGAAAATTTCAAAAAAGTATTCAACATGAATGTTATAAATCATAAAAAATATCGCTTTTTGTCTCCGTTTACATGATTTCGATAGTCGAAATTTTTTGCAATTGATTTAGGAATGTTATGGAAAGTTTTGTCATTTTAATTCTTGTTCTTTTATTTAAATACAAATATAAGATGTTTATTTTATTATAATTTTATCAATATATTAAAATATATTTTAATCGTGTATATTTATTTAGTTATACTTTTATTAATATATATATATAATAGTATATCATAGATGTGAGAAATAAATATAACTAGTTGGGTTCATTCGGGTACTATCCGACCCCGGATAATTTGAATCGGATCGAGTTTCCGACAACAATTAAGATTTTTTTTTAAAAAAAATAATAAATATGGGCTTGGCCCACGAGTAAACTTGAAGGCCCAGCCGATTCTCAAACCCTTGTTCATAGCTGGTTGATTCCCGGCAGTTTTTGCTCCCTCTTTGGTTGATTTTCCCCAACGCCCGCTGGTGAAGTTACAGAAGGATGGGGAAAATGAGCGGACGAGAAAGGAAGAGAAATGGCGGAGATTCAGCTAAATACCAACCAGGTGGCTCAACCTTCAAAGCTAAAAAATTTTCAGAGGACAAAACAGCCTATACACCACAAGCATCATTGATCAGGTTTTGAATGCGAATTATATTCTGTTCTTGAGTTTTTAGTGTTCTGAAATCGATTGTTGTGCGTGTTTCCTATTCATATATTGGGAATTTTTTTGTTGTAGAAAGTTGGTTGACCCAGAGACAACCAAGTACTTTACCGAGATAGCAAATGTGATAGAAGGAACTGAGATTGACTTAGAGCAGCGGTCAGTTATTTGTGGTAATGCTTTGGAGGAAGCTAGAGGGAAAGAGCTGGAACTCGCAACTGACTACATCATTAGCCATACCATGCAAACTCTCCTGGAAGGCTGTTCTTGTGACCAGCTTTGTTCTTTTCTTCGAAGCAGTGCGGGGAAATTTTCACGTATTGCTATGGATAGGTCTGGCTCACATGTCGCTGAAACAGCCCTCAAGTCTTTGGCCATGCACCTTCAGGATGACGACACTTATTCTCTCGTTGGGGAGACGCTAGCTTCGTTATGCCAGGTATATTTACTTACTTAGATCATGATAATTATGAAACCGTTTTTTGTTGGGAATAGAGTGAATTTGGATATGCGTTAGAAGAAAACAGCTTGCTGTTTTTACTTGATTTTTTTTTTTTTTTGTCATTCATCAAAAAAGTTTTAGCTTTCAGATTGTATAATTTGCCAACGATTGGGAGGAATATATGGTTTTGTATGGTGATGTTTTTTATTTATTTATTTATTTCTCCACTCCTTGCTTTGTTCCAGGAAATTGTGATCAATGCTGGTGATCTAATGTGCAATTCTTATGGATCTCACGTTCTGCGGAGACTGCTTTGCTTTTGTAAAGGAGTTTCTGTAGACACCCCGGAGTTTCACAGCACAAAGCCGGCAGTTGTTCTGGCAGAACGTTTGAATCTGAGATCCACCAAGTTGGAGGGCAATGACTCACAGCAACACCAGTCATTTCCTGATCAACTAACATTTCTCATGTCAGAAATGTTGAACCCTTTGAGAGTGGACATTGCAACCATACAATTGAATCAGTATAGTAGTTTGGTTCTGCAGGTATGTTTGAGCTGTAGTCATAATTTTTTCACCTCATCATTTCGTAGTTCAAATTTTTTTGTTGATCTTTCATGCACACCTATTCATTTTAAATCTACTCCATCACTGGTGAAATTATGGGGATGAGGGTTGATCTATCCTACACGAGGAGAAAATCTTTCTCTGTAGTATATGCTGTTGGATGCATTAACACACATGTAAGTCCTACATAAAATACATATGAGACTCATATTTGAAGTTCAACGGTACACAGGAAGATCTTTTCTTGTTGTTGCATAGACTAAACCGGGGATGGGTACCCGGGGTGGTTACTTTATTTTTCATCTTTACTGTGTATGAGCACGAGACCCGGTAGTGTTACGATAATATGTTCATTCATAAGACACTATATTTGTGAACTTGTTCGTGTATGGTTGCTAGCCAATGATTTTAATATCAAAAGCTTAGAATTCTAGTGAGATGATAAGAAATGGGTTTTTATTGTATTTCTCAGTTGTGAATAGTTTTGCATGTGATTAACTATACTGTAATTGCAGACCGCTTTGAAGTTATTAGCTGGAAATGAGCCGGAGTTGATGCGTATAATTCCCATTCTCCTTGGCTGCAGTGTGGATAAAGACTTGGAAGGATATTTAACAGAAGCGGCAAAAAAAATTCTACATTTGGTGGAAGAAAATGCTTACAGCCATTTAATGGAGGTGGGAGCTTATAATTTTGCGTTCTTGATATGATTTTGAATGCCCATGTTTCATCATAGATACAAGTTCTGATGTTGAGATATGTTTTTTTTTAATCTAACACTGCAAGTATCTATGTTCATAAAAGGTGCAACTCGAAGTAATGCTATGTGTCATTTTTGTCAAAAAAAAAGTGTCTCTCTTTTTATTGCATAGCTTAAATATCATATTGGGTAGGGAATTGAATATAAAAAGTCACAATGTGATGCCTTGTCCCTACTAGAATCACATAAACAGTGATGACAGGTTCACCAGTTATAACTATTGTTGATCATATGGCTGTTAGCTTATTCTCAAAGCTTATCACTCGAAAGCGGTGATTGAATATTGGGATTTCATAGTTATATTCCCAAATTGTCATTTTAACCATGTTTACTGTTTAGGCTTAAATGGAGTTGAGAATAAAAAGCATGTGAAACTTAAAGTGAAAATGAACTCGTCTCCGTGGGATGAGTGGTCATGACAAATTATAAATGTAGATGAAGCAAGACACTTAGCCAGATGAACGGTTAGACCTGGTGTAACAAATAAAAACAGAGTGGCTCTGACAAAAAGCATACTTATATTTGGAAATTGAGAATGTAAAACACGCAGAACAGAATGACACTTAAAATTCATAAAAGAAACAAAATATTAGGGGAACTGGGAACAATACTTTTTCTCTAAAGTGATTTCTTCAAATTGTCAAGACTTAACGTCCCTTTTGCAGGTTATTTTGGCAGTATCTCCTGATGGCTTATATAATCAAATATTCACAAAAGTTTTCAAGGCTTCTTTGTTCAAGATGTCATCGCATCCCTTTGCTAACTTTGTTGTGCAAGCATTGGTGTCTCATGCCAGAAGTCGTGAGCATGTCCGTCCAAACTTCTTAAAGCTCTATTTATTTATCTACCATTTTGGGATTTGTACTTGTCTAATTTTTGTATGCTACATTTATCCATAATATGGGTTAGAATCTCTTTTACCTTTATTTGAGCTGCTATGTCAGATCTTGATTAGCTTGGCTTGTATCAAATATTCCCGTGGTTGAAAAGTTGGCTGCTATTTTGGTTTTCAGCTCATTCTTAATTTGAGTTCGCTTGCATTTTTCAGTTGATCTTTCTATTCCCTGCAGGAGTAAAGTTTACAGAAAGATTTTACGAACCTGCAAATAATTTTAAATCGTCACCCCTTCGAAATGGGTCAAATTTACATGGTTTGACCAAGGCTGTGGGCTGTTACCTTGGCAAGCTTAATATCATTGTGTTCTGAACAGTGAACGTTACCTGTTTTCGCCTGAGAAAGCTATATCTTATGTGTTCAAAACCTATTATTTGGTTGTGAGGTGATTTGTCAATGTTTTTTGCAATGGACCTTGCTGTCTATTTGGTTTTTATGTTGACCTTTCTGAGCTTTTTGATTTTAATATTGTGGCACATATGTCACCACATGATGTATGATGATAATATTTGTTAACCTTTTATGGTTCCCACTTCCCTGATTTCAATTTTTTTGGAAGATTTGTTTGGCAATTTACAATTCCTTGATCATTTTACTATCCAGGTAAAAGCTATTTGCGAGGAACTAGGTACCAAGTTTAAGATTCTTTTCGAAATGGGTAAGTCAGGAGTTGTCGCGGCTCTTCTTGCTGCTGGTCAAAGGCTTCAGACCCATGAGCATGAGGTTTCTAAGTCCCTCATTTTCCTTCTTTATATTTACTTGAACTCACATTTCCATATCCCGAAAATGTTAATCTCATATATGAAAACTTTTATTTGATAAAATAATCAGTGAAATGTACTTTTTCTTAGGTAACTTTTGATCCTCCCTTACTTCACCGTGTCCCTTTATAGTTTTAAAGTTTTTTTTTTGTTTTTTATGTTTTAATTGCTGACTATTTTTTCAACATCATCGTGGCAGTGTTGTCAGGCCCTTTCTGATGCAGTGCATAATGCAGACGAGCCTTCAGCATCCATCATTCCACGGATTTTGTTTCTTGACACTTACTTCGGTTCTAATGATAAAGCCAACTGGAATTGGCCAAATGGTGTCAAAATGCAAGTTCTAGGTTCTTTGATTCTGCAGTCAATTTTCAAATTTCCAAGTGTATGTGACCTTTGCTTTTCCTTTTTCCGCAACAATAGTGTAGCTTTGAAATCCAGTAACTTTTCCAATGTCCACTCAACCACTAATTCTATGGGAATTAACTTTCCAAGAGAAAAATCCACCAAGTGATGCAATTTTTTTTATAAGAAGATTTTTTGGATTACAGCATAAATGTGCTAGAGATCCTTTTTTGCATGATTTTTTTTTTCCTCGTAAGATACTTTATTTTTTACAAAGCTGGTTCATTTTGTTGCATGTGTATTTATTATCAAACACCCTGTTTTCTGGTTGTAGGAATACATAAAAGTTTATATTGCTGCCATTGTGTCTTTAGAAGTTAACCATGTTCTTGAAGTATCAAAGGATCCCACTAGTAACCGGGTAATCGAAACCTTTCTCAACTCAAATGCTCCATTTAAGCAGAAGCGCAAGCTGATCATAAAGTAAGATTTAAATTTGTCTTAAGTTGCACCTTATTTTCAATTTGCTTATTCATTCCGCTGTGCTAGTAAATCCCATGCAGTGCCTGGAATAGCTATGTGAACAGTGTGTTCAGCTTGCTTGTTAACCCAGAATTGTTTGCAGCAACTGCAGAAATAAATTGGTAGCTGCCTGATAAACTTTTAAAAACAAAGAGCATAATGCTATTAGTAAATTGGATTTTAAATCTATCATGAAGTGTTGTTTTTTTTATCCTCTTTCATGTTAGAGGATAGCATGCGACCTTTGATGTTCGTTGTATGAATTTGACAGCACACTTGCCGTTAATTTTTTAGTTTACAATATTAAACATTGCTATATCAGTTTCTTTTAAGTAAGCGTGCAGTGTATTGAGCAAAAAGTAAGACTGCCTTTATTTTTTATTAGTGGGTTAAAATTGCATTATAAAGGGTCTCACAGACTTGAGTTCAATAGTTTCTACTAATGTTATTTTATGGACTGCTCCAAAACTTTAAGGCTTCAAGGACATTTTGGAGAGCTTTCTGTGCATCCTTCTGGCTCATTTATTATTGATAAATGCTTCACTGCGAGCAATATATCTCTGAGAGAAACAATTGTATCAGAACTACTACTTGTCCAAACAGAGCTGTCCAAGACTAAACAGGGCCCTTACCTCTTGAAGAAACTTGATGTTGAGAGGTAAATCTACTTTCCATTTCTCATTGGAAGTGTTGCTAAACTTTAATATTCTCCCAGTTTTTTTAGTGTCTCTCACGCATGTAAATGGATAAAAAGGATTAAAAATAGACGTCTTGTTTTTCATCCCTTAAAAGAGAATGTGAGGCATAAAACTTTATTTAATTTCATGAGGCCTCAACTAAGGGAGTATGTTTTGAATGAAAAAAAAAATCTTGTAATATGAAATTCATTATAAGATCCACTGTCACTGCTTTCAGCATTACAAGTTGTCAACATGGGGAAAAATTGTGCGCGATGATCATAGGTTTATATGCTGCACTGAATAATTTTATTTCCTAAAAAAAAATTATTTCCATTGTCCTACTCCTAAGCAACTCATCGTAACTTACACAGATTGTATGATTTTTTTTGTACACATCAATCTAAATTCTTTGGTAATGTGTTATTGGTAATTGATGAATTGCACGCCTGGAATATTTCTTGTTTTCCAAAGAACTCTATAACGAGTTTCGTTTTCTCTACTTTTATCCGTTAATTGATATATATTACCGTTTACTGCTCACTATTAGATTCGCGAGGCGCCCGGAACAATGGAGATCAAGTCAAGCTTCTAAAGCATCCACTTACAAGGATTTCCAGGCAGCATTTGGATCAAAGGAGACATTGTCATCCCGAAGCTCTAACTTTCTGGCAGATACAAGTCACAAGTCACAACCAGAAACTTTGAAGGGCATGAGAAATGAGATCGATACTTTTTTCTCTTCAGGTTCCCCGTTTTTGGCTCACCAGGGTTCCACTAAACGTAAAGGGTCATTCAATAAGCGGGTGACAGAAAGCAGTGGGTTTTCCAAAGATGGCGTTGACAATGATTCTTTCAGGAAAAAAACCAAAAAGATTAAAACTAGAAATGGTTAGTAGTTTTAATAAGAATGCGGTGCTCGAGAATTTCTTGGCACGGAGAAATCATCTACTGGTATGAATGAGAATTAAAGATGTAAACTAGCTATGATCTAAAAGGATGGAAGTGGGGAACGCTACATCAGAATCGAATGAAAGACTAGTCCAGCAGGTAGTCTCCACTGCTGCTTGATGTTTCCTTCAGCAACCCTATGGAGGATTGAATGCACCTGGCACAAGAAACACCGTGATATGGTGCGAAACTTCTTTGTAGGGAAAATGGTCGAAACGTTTGGTAATTCGAAATTACTTGTTCTGTGTTGGATTTGATAAGCTCGGAGCTATGATTCGGGAGCTTGAATTTAGCCCCTTGTATTGATTCTTTTCTTTCACATGCAAATCTTCGAGATCAATCCACACTTGTCGAAGAGGGTACTCGTGCTTTTGCCAGTAGGAACCTGGTTGCTTATGCCTGGTGTTTGGCAAAAAGAACTGAACTTGAGACTTTTCCTGATAAGATTTGAAGGTGCAGTAATGAGATTTATAGTTTTATAGTCTTTAATTTGATTCTTGTATATTCTCTTCCTCCCGGAACAAGTGACATCATCTGATTCATTCTTTTACTGTTATATTTATGTTGGTTAAATTAATTGATATTTATGTGAATAACGATTAGGAGAATGCGTCTTAATACATGTTACATATCAAGATTGGGTGGGCATCGGTGTTTCTACGTAAGAAATGCCTTTGTCCTTGAATTTAAACGTAATAAGATAAAACAGAATAATAACGAATAACGAACAATTCAATCCAATAACATATTACACGATAGCCTAAAAGCTATTTAAGATATGTATATACCACTCCAAGTTAGATGACTTTGACCCTATATTTAACAAATATGCACACCCCTTGGATCAATCAGTGGAATAAACATCATCTGGTGCTAAAATGCCGTAGAAGATTTGAAATGCAGATGAATTCCCAATGCTCTATTCCCAAGCCAGAAAGGTTCATAACTTATTTCAAACAATATAAGCCATAAATTGCCACAAGCCCGTGTGCTAACAAAAGAGAACTCAGACTTTACACATACAGTCGGGAGCGGGATACGTGTATATTGATTGTTCTGATTTGCGTAGTCTGAGTTGCCCTTGCCTTGATATGTGCCCTTGAATGACAGCTTCCTGGAATTCTGGCCAAGTCAAGCTTTTGTTCAAGAAAAGCTGCCCCAACAATGCCATGTTTGGCCTTATAGTCTTCATATTATGGTAAGTTCGATGGCCAACCTGGTATTGGACGAGAGGTTTAATCTCATGTAACTCAAAAATTTGATGTGAGTCATTCAATGAGAATGAATGAAAAAGAGATACTGCGGGAACATAACGACATGAGTTTCCCGAATCCAGTAAAACAAACCAAATGTTACCAAGGCGAGAAGGAAAACTTCAATTTCGATCCATTTTATGTTCAAGTTCTTTTGTTTCACAAGAGTAACGAAAACAGATAACTTGAAGAGCTTACCATAGCATTGTGCATATTTCCTGGAGAAGCGGAAATGAATATATCACTATGCATACTGACATAGTAATCAACAGCTGCCAAAAGAGAAGCCTTTCCTTTTATTTGAGCTCTTTCTTCTGAAGAAGCAAGGGTCTTCTTGTCTTCCATTAGAGGAAATAAACTTCGCAAAGTTGAGATCCTGGCTTCCCCACCATACACCTTCATTCAAGAAAAGGTTTGGTTACCGACTATTCAGACATTATCATCAGTGGAAATAAAATAACTCAGCAAAACCTTGTGCGAAGCAAGATACAAACGAGTCGTGTTATCAAATCCAAGGGCTGCCAAAAGCAATCCAATTTCTTCAGGAGTCAATGGGCACCGCCCTTGACTCCTCAACTCCTCATCTGTAAACTGAGAATTTAACACTCTTCCTTGCCAAATAACTTGTCGATACTTAGCCAGTGCCATTTTTTCGGCCTTGCCTCCACCAAAATCACAAGCCGAATGAGCAGCCATATCCTGAGAAGACAACCAAATTTGACACTCCTTTAGCATATATAGCACACAATAAGGATGTGTAAACATACATGATCTTAAACTTATTACGTGCATTAAATATTGACTAGAACAGAAAATATACCTTGTCGAAACGAAGGTGGAGAACAACAAACTTTCCAGCTTCTTGCTTGTACTTGTACTTGTACTTGGGATTGGTGAACTCCCTAATGTAGTTGGTGCCAGCGGCTTCACTGGGGCCAGGTGGGTATCTGAGGCGACTAACAAGTGCATCTCCAAGAGCTCTGATGTGAGGTACAAAAACTAAAGCATGGAAGTTGACTTTGCATCGTAGTCGTTGAATGTCAGCAGGCATGTTGTCAAAATCCAAACGGTGAGAAAATGGCGCAATCGCAGCAATTCCATAACTGAACCGTAAAAATTGAAGCTTAGAACTTGACAAGGTTAACTTTCTAGCAAACTTATAAATTAGTCTTCTTAGTGTTAATCTAAAATAGTGATGAAACTTTAGTTCAATAAATTCAAATATGTGACACACTCTTAAACAATATTCGAATAAGTTGTATAAAGTTGAGACAGTCGCTCTGGTTTTCGGAGGCAAAATGAACTTTCCTCGAATATTTGAAAATAAGCACACTAAAGCTATATGGGAGATATGACTAAGAACCGAAAAACAATTTGAAGACCAATAGACAAAAAGAACAATTTATCATATTGACCAACCTTTGCAGGAGAGGCAAAACATTCTCTAGATACCAGTTTGCTGAAGCATGAACGGGTGCTGTTTTTACTCTTGTAGCTCGAATAGCTGTAGCATAATACTCCCTTGTGCTCCAAAAATATTCATCAGGCAACTCTCTGACTATAGATATGTCATCTTTCAATGTATCAAGAAAATGATCCACGTCGAAAATATCCATGAAAGTACTGCATTAAAAAAATGGAGATGGTCGCATTCTCAGCACACCTTCAACAAGAGAAATAAAAGAGAACGATATTCTTTTAGCATAAACATTGTATAGTATGGGGTCCTAAGGAGTACCTTGAATCTTGCCAGACAGGATTTACTTCCAGATAAGGAACTATAAGAGTAGCATTCAAAATTTTGGCAACTGCAACTGCATCACAGATCTATACGAACGGAAGTACAAATTAGTGAATAAGCTTATTATTATTACCATCGTTGTATATGCTCAATTATCATAAAACATATATAATAAAAAGATGTCCTTACACCCATTCTCTGCTGGTTTAGTCCACCATCAAGAAAAACTTGAATATACCCTTGAGATTTCTCAGACAATTCTGCTGAAATCAAATTGCTAATCAGTCAAAGGGATCCAAATCGTGACTGTGTGATGAAAAAATTTTAATTACATTATTTGGGACAAATAGTTGAAACTTGATTAAGAGTAGATCTCATGTTTCACCCACCTATCCTAATTGTAAGTTCCGAATAGAATGAAAAAGAACCAAAAAACAAAAGAAAAAAAGAAAAGTCATAGCCCTAACACTTACTGGAGGTGAGGCTGTGCTGAGCACAGGTTTTCCATTGTTGGCGAGGCAAAGGCATCCACAGGTCAGCTTGTTGTTCATCAGACTAAAAAAAAAAAAGAACATGAACAAATTATATAGCAATATTCAACAAAACAATTATTTTTACTTCAAGTTAGATTACAAATAAGTTAAATCATACTCACATTTTCGCGCTGCAGAGCACTCTTGAGTAAGCGAGAGTGCATAGGTTTTGGAGTATTCCACTCCTGAATACGTGAACAAAAACCAGCAGTTCAGGAGACATTTTCAACACAAATATTTTTATAGTCATGCACCAACTTCAGAAGATGTTCACAGTTTACACAACTGTCGCAGGTTAGGTTCACGAGTTTTAAATCCTAAATTTGTTTTAAACAGCCCTGACCTTTTTTCTTACCACTAAGCACACACACGATCATATTCTATTACATCAGAGAGGTTATTACAAATCCTCTTACACCAATTCTGGCATTCGCTTCCCAACAGATATAAGCAGATCTCACTATCTTCCTTTCTCAATCACACTTGTCTAACGCCAACAATGCAAAATAGGTACTATATCATTTGCATATACACTCATACTCGCTGCCCTTGTTAATGGGACACCCCATCCAGAACTAAGAATAAAGCGGTAGGGGGAGGGATCGATCAACCACTCCATTTTGTAAAGATTTTAAATGAGTTTTCAATTCAAGGCATATTTCTTTACATAAATGCATATTCTCCCACATTTTTTAGAGTTTCGAAGCCTCCAGATTCTCAGAATCTTTAGATTCTAAGGGCTCTGCCAGATATTAAGCCGTGTTACACATCAACAATTACCAGATCCTATTGAAGTAATCCATATATACAACTAACAGGATTCGAATCAAGTTCACCTAGCACTTCCATACTTAACCAATTCGGAAATGAAGGCGAATTCTCTCCCCGATCCCTTTTCCAGTAACTGTACATGAATATATTCTTACACACACAGCATCCACATTTGTTTTCAGTTCATGTACTAAAATAACCCAAATTCAATAATTCCTAAGAGATTCCACCAACTTAATAAGGAAATATCACCACCGACAAAGGCCAACCGCTAAAATTCGACCAAGAATTACAAGAACCTGAATCCCACTCAACTTTTAGCCGAAACCACGTACCTCAAAAAGGAAATACGAAACACGGAATTGCAAAAATTTCACACAAGAAAGCAAAAAAACTTCAAACACCACGCACATCAAGGTAACTGCAAAAAAAAAAAAAAAAAAAAGAGGAAATCAAGAACACACCGACAGAGCAGAGGGCAAGGCATGGCTGAATGGAGTGAAAAGACTTGGGAACAAAAGGGGCAGAAGAAGAACAATAGCAGCAGCCATGGCTCCTCCTCTGTTGCTATTACTAAGAGAACGACTCTGCTGCCTCATTTTAATAAATAACTTGAATTGTACGATTACTACGATAATATATTTTGGTCATTAAAAAATTGCGGCTTTAAGGCCTTTCACCATGGAAATTTTTCAGTAAAGCAGCTTACATGCAGAAGGGAAGCTGTAATAAAATAATCAGACAGGAACCACTGACGCAGTTGTAAATTAATAATAAATAAAACAAAATGATATTTTCTTGATAGCACAGCACTTCTTTTATGGGTTTTCCGTGTAAACAACTATCACACCCAAAAATAGTTTCTTTTAACCCTATGCAAGGCTAAAAATTAAATCTTGACAACTTTTAGCGTACAAAGTACTACTTAGCTCAATAATTAAGAAATGAATAATTGAACGGTATAGGATTCAAGGCTAACACACAATAAATACGCAAAGAAACAGATTGTCAGCAGATGGTAGCCGTGTGTTGTTTATGCCATTTTGGATGGGAAGAAAATTAATTAATTGATTGGAGGGGTGTTGAGGTGTCTTTTTCACTCACAGGCCAACGCACACAGATGATACTATGCTACACGGATAAAAACAATTCCATGTAATTTTATATAAGATGATCGAAAAACATCTCACTCGAAAACAAACACAAACACGTGTCCATGTAATTTTTCATAAAATGTTCGAACAAACATCACTTGAAAACAAAATATGTGAAATAACTCAAACATATGGTACAAATACAACTGTAATATTTCTCTAGCACGGATAGATATAATGGGCAGAGGCACCGCTAGCACGTGTCGCTCAATCAATGAATTTGTTTCACTGTTTGCGCCACTTTTACATAGGACACCTTATCAAGCTACTCCTGTTGATGTATCATAAGGTGACTCCATTTTCATATAGGATAAGAATCTATAACAATAATTAAACTCGATAATCATACTAAATCATCTCGTTCCCAAGATAAAAAGTATAGGCAGATTTTTGCTATTATTATTGTGTTTGGCTTTAAATCAAAATTTGTAAGATACAATAAAATTGTTGAGTAAATAATATTATATTTAAATCATATTAAGAGGGAAAACAAAGTAATTTTTCTTCTGTTATCTTTCTACAAGAATATCAGATCTGTGAGATTTTTATATCTTATCGTACATAAATTCCTTCTTCTTCTTTTCTTTTTTTACTATAAATTTTCTGAACTCATATGTCGACAGACCAACGAACTACAGTTCATTTCAGCCCAAAAAAAAAAAAGAAAAAAAAAAAGAGGAATATATTTTATATCTTAAATCCCTTTAAATAAAAATCATAATCCCAACATCAATTGGACTGCAATGGACTCTACTGGACACCCACTTTGTGGACCAATCCAAGTGCATATATGTCCTTTCGAAAGTAAGGTGTTTTCTTTTTCATTATGGCATATTGAAAATGTAAAAAAAAAAAAAAAAAAAATTGTCTTTTTTGATGAATAATGAAATGCAAAATATTTTTATTACTTATTATCATGGGGAAAAAGCAAATAAATACGTGAACTTGTTTTTAAGCTTCGAAATATGACCATTACACATTTAACACTTTGATCGTGCATTAATGGAAACGTGATTATTTGTCAATAAAAATCGAGTATGACAAAACATTGAATTAATAGATTCTTTAAATGAATGTTACTCAGGCTAATTAATGTTTTTGTCATTTTACGATTAATTTAACTCATTCCCTCTATCTTGACATTTTGCTTAATTTTGGATTCCTCAAATTAATTTGCCTATTCCACTCATCATTTGTTTTCTACAGTAAAATTTTTCCGTTAGGCTTCTGTATTTGTCCCTGCTGTTTTTATTTTTTTTTATTTTTTTTGTGAAAATCACTGCTATTTTGTTATTATATAGAAATATTTCTCTTAAATATCCTCAGAAGTCCGAATACATTCCATCCAGAAAAATATCTCATTTATATATATATATATATGTGTGTGTGTGTGTGTGTGTGTATAATATATACATATATATTATATAAGTCTGGTTTCCCAACCCCTCAGCAACAATGAATCATAAATGCCGAGAATTAAATAAAAGATTGAAAAAATTATTATGCCACGTAGTTTTATTGGTGGATATCCGAGAGCCACCTGATCTTACAGCCTTTCTTTCGGTCTGATGCTCACATGATCAATTCTATCTTTTTTGGTGTGAAATAAATGGGCACTTTATTTTAGGAGAAATTTGGGGAAATTAAAAAAAATAGCTGAATATATTTACTGTTCAAGTAAAATGTTTTAAGCATAAAAAATTCAAAATCAAAATATTTCAAGTATCTGACAAATTCTAAGTCGTAGCAATTGGAAAAAAAATAAAAATAAATTACTTCACTAGAATCAAAATGAGAATAAACTAATTAAAGTTTTGGCATATCATATTAAGGAGACTAGCATGAATTGATCCAATGAGATGCGAAGCTAAATCATGTCCCCTAGTGTTCTTTCTTTTCTTTTCGTTTCGTTTCGATTTTTTTTTTTTGGGGTCTTTGTTTTGTTTATTTGTTTGGTTTTTTTTTAAAAAAAAAAAAAAGTTTGTCTGATAGTGTCTTAATTATTATATAATATAGTTGGCCCCATTTTCACACATATTTCAATAAATAGCCTTTTCCACCTCCATGTTTATTTTAATCGGCTACAAAAATCTTCATGACAAATTTTCAAAAAAATCAAATAAAATCAAATATTCAAAAGAATACATATCAATCATCTTTCAGAGTTTTGCTCAAATTTTCCAGCTCTAGTCGTTTTAACACTGGACAGTACACATGGTTGCGAATGACAGTAACAAGTACAAAAGTATTTGCTGCCAAGAACACCAAACATGCAACCCAAAGCTGAATGAACACGTTCTTACCTCGAAATTCGAGCAAATAACCCCAAAACAGCCAATGGGTTTGAGCTCCAATCCAGAAAAAGATGCAAGCCAGACCTTTCCATTTAAGCTGCATCTTGCTCCATGGCAATATTAGAGGCAGTAGACAGAAGAACCATACAAAGTATTGTGCAGTTATGACCTGGATAAACATTAAACATCAATCAAATAATGGTTCTCTCGTATAATTTATGCATAAAAGGGGTATTTTTGCAGAAGTAAAGGTATTATATCGTCACAAACCTTGTTGAACGCCACGAATGCAAGTGTCTGGAGAAAGAAACAGAACGGCAAATCACGGGCAAAACTGAATATCAGAACTAGCTGCACTGTGAACTGAGGAAGAAAGGCAATGAGCTTTTCTGTCACGGAGAACTCGTGTTCGTAACGGAGGTATATGTGGTAGAAGTACATAGAAAAATTGTGTCGTGGGTCTGTACGCGTGAGATGATACAGAAGCGCCTCGTGCAAGAATTCCCATCCGTATAAATGGAAGCATAGCCCAGTCAAGATGAAGAAAGTGGATCCAGAAATTAGTCCAAATATGGCTCTCTTCCAAGTAATAGTGCTTGTTAGAAATGCCCATGTGGACTGCGAGATGGTGTCGCTCAAGTCATGGGATAATTTTGAATTTCTAGAACTCCAGTTCACTAAGGCAGGTTTTTTACCCGGTCGAAAATGTTGAGGATCCAGAAACAAGATGATGGGAAGTGCATAGATTATAGGATATATTCTGAGGTGAACAACAAGCCCGTACCAAAATGCTGCCTGTAACAGATTGCCTGTCCAAATGACAACAAAAAATTAAAATAGCTGATTTTGGCTGCAGTTCATACAAAGAAATATATAACCTAAAGGATAACAAAAATTTTGGGTCTTGACTCCAAGTGCAAACATGAACATGTAGAGAGATGTTGGATAGTATTAATTTTCAGACATACTCATGTTGATGAATCTCATCACAGAAATGTCTTGCAAGACGCAGCCAGTTGACTGCTACTTAAAATTTACAAATTGATTATAAATTGAGTATATTGATGCAGAAATACCTAAAAAGCTTTGGTTTCTCTGTATCTTCTTTAGTACATCTGCAATTTGCTTACATATTCAATGTCTTACTGGCTTTTTGTGCTCGCACTGAAGGTGGATACTGCAACTTTTATGCATGCATAAGTGAGGCTTTCGTATGTGCTCCAGTTAGTAAAAATGAAAGAGCACAAATAGAGCATCACTTTCGAGTGAATTTGCTTTAATGATTTAACATTCACACAAACTATAGATTGCATAACAAAATTAGTACTTGAAAACAAAAATAACTTTCCTATGCATATGTTTGGAGTCTATTAAAGTATATGCTGTTAGTTTAATGCTCCTAAACTCCTAGTAATAACTAACCAAGTGTCTTCAAATGCGGATAGATTTACATACATCGTTAGTTCAACTTCACATGCAGGCATTTAGAAAAACAAGTGAGAAATTGTTAAGGTATATACTGGAAGAAAATTCATCAAAAGGGACTGAAGTTGTACCCTTCATCAGAAGTAATAAGATCCAAAGAATAATGGCACACACAATGGGCTCGCAGTTGCCCCGGGTTCCAATCGTGAACGTGAACGGATTAAAAAGCCATGCCATAGCAGAGTAGCGGCAGAGTTTGGCAGGTACTCCCCGTAACTTCAAGATTTTGTGAATCAAGGATCCCGCAAGTAGATCTGTTGAGTGAATTTGAGTTATGATATATAACCGAATTGTCATTGGATGCATAACAAACCATCCAATGCACAAGTAATCTTGTTCCTATTAGCACCTTAACATATACTTTAGTTACTAAAAGGAAAAGATGAGTGCAAACTGGTCCAAAAAGATTGACATGAGAAGGAAGCCCTCCATAATTTTATTTTTCCTGAGACCTACATAGTTGAAAAAGCTATTTGCACCAAAACCCCTGTAAAATATCGTAAATATGTATTTCACGCCTATGAAAATTAAATAGACGTCTAAACCCTTGATATTTTATATAAATTGCACGATATACCCCTGCTAGTGTAATCTTTTTAACACGTGATCGTGGTAAAACTAAGAAACCAACGTGAAGCTCAATATTGAGTCGAAATTTCCCATACAAGAAACTGTTGAATCTTACTCGAAGATTTCATGGTTTCTTGCTCAATTATTCCATAGTTTCTTGCAACCTTGTTGTGTAGATCTGGAAAATTATATTCCTATGGATGTATTCTGTGGATCTGGAAAAATATTATATAACAATAAAAGACTATTTGTGTACACTCAACGTAATATTATTCACATTTTTAGTGGCAACATAGACGCATGTTCAAAAAATCGAATTAACAAGGGTAAATTTTACAATTTTTATAAAAAGTAAGTGTTGAGATGCCTATTTAATTTTCATAAAGGTGAAGTACTCATTACTTTGTTTTCCCTTCATATTTTCCAGAAATAAGTTAACAGAATCTAGAAGTTAGTTGACAAATGATTAGTTTTTTTGGAAATGAGCTTTATGATGAGCTCCCCTCCTTACCAACCCCTTCGAAAAGAAAAGAAAGAAAATTACAAAAAATATACATATAGAGCATCAATAAATTCCAAACATAAAGCCTTAAAATCTTATTAAGCAGTTAAGTCTGGATACAACCAATTCATGTTTAGTAATTACCATTTTTCTTAAGGTTAAGATATCAAGATAATAGCACCCGACCAACACCGACCTGACTTGGCTGCCCTCAGATTACAATGCTTAAGAATTTAGCACCGAATATGTTTCTTTTCTTTCATTGTTAGAATCAATCCCCTTTGATTAAACATAAGTCCAAATTTCAATACAACCCAGTTCAATTGCCACATAAAAACATAGGTACTTTTCTAGTAAATAACATGGCATACCTGAGGCTGAGAAAAGGAATTTACCCCACGATCGATGAAGAAACGAGTTAGGCATAAGAAGAAATGCTATTAGGGGTGAATACCGATAAGTAGATCTTTCATAAGGTGATTTTCCAGATGCCATCAAGGCAGCAGCATCAGAAAAAACAAAATAGTCAATATCCGTGTATCTAACCCCCATAAAAGCATCTTGCCACTCCCCATACAAAATCAGAAATATGCGAAACAATGCTGAGAAAAGAATTAGAGCGTGGAAACTTATTTCTGCCATAGATAATACGTCCAGCAAATTAACAACCACCTTGAGTCAAAGACCACAATATCTATTCCTAATGCTCAACACCACAACTGGCCATGCTGCGGAGAACATTGTCGTGGTCCATCTGACATGCTGATTGAGATATCTGTGGAAGAGGGTGTTAGGATCTAGATCTCCTAAGTCTAACACAATTAAATCTGCAAATATTCCCTAATGGAAAAAGAAAAATAAATTGATTTACTATGAGGAATATCTCAGCCAAGGATAGAATCATTATACAAGAAGAATACACTCGTTTTCCTTGCCCCTAGAACAAAGTAGTAAGAACAACACAGAATAAACACGAACGAATCCCCCTTCCCTTCTATCCAGCCTAATTTATCTTGCCCCCTTCTAATCCCTTTCCTCTTGTAGTTGCTGTCTTTAGAATTCTCTTGATAAGTGGAGAGGCCCATGATAATAACCCCATGTTCACTTATCCAGCCCAATTTTCTAAAGTATCTAACAGAGGGTATGTCAAAAAATTCAATGTGGTTGGTGATCTCGGGATGAAGATGGACAAATTGCCATGAAGCAATGTGCATTTCACACAAAAACATCACCACTTACTCAACAATTTCTATGGCCTCTCATTTCATTAATCGATTAAATAATGTCCAAAATCTGAAAAGGGGGGGTCGTTTTAGGTCATGATTTGATACCGGTTTCAGCAAAATATGCAAGTAAACGGCCAAAAAAAGCAACTTTAAAAATCAGCAATAGCCCAGTTCGGTGCCACAACGAAATGTGCATTAGACTTAGTTTTGTTTCACCTATTGGTTGTCAAGGCATCGGTCGCTCCTTCACTCTGCTGTTATTCCGTTTCCGTATCACCACATTCCGAGCTCTCCAAGCTCCAGCGACTCAAAGATAAAGTCAAGGTCTTTGTTTTAATCTATGTTTTCTTCTACAACGGCGTTTGAAGAGGCAATTGATATTTATCCTTGATTTCTTGATGCATTTTACAGTTTTACTTTGGGAGTGCATCTACAGTGTCTTAGCTTTTGCATAACTGTCCTTCGTGCTTGTTGGGAGCGTCGTGTGGAATGTCAGTAAATTGAAAACTTTCAGCTAATTTTGAAGTTCAGAAATGTGTATATTGAAAGATAGTCAGGATAGTGTTGACTGTGTAAAAATCGAATCTTGAGGTTTGAATTATCTAATGCTATTTTGATAGTTGTGGTGGTGAACATGAATTGTTCACAAGTCCATGCTGTAGATTCTAGAGTGGCTTCTGTACTGTTTCTTGCTTGTGGCCGCTGGGTTGATAATCAATCAGATATAGTGTTCAATTCTCGATGTGGTCTGGTAACAGAAGAATTTCTATTGTCTGGTTTTCTAAAAAAATATAATATAATAGCATAATCAAATTACATACAGTTGCTCATGGAAGTAGTTGCAGGTACTTTGTCGTCAGTTAATACAGGAAACGAAACCAATTTTTCAAGTCAATGACTAATGCAAAGAGATTAAAAAATATGTGTTTTTTTTACTAATCTATTTCTAGGAATAACATACAAATGAAACTAATTTAACCTTAAAGAGATTGACCCAGGACAAGCAGAAAAAGGTTACAAAATCCAAAAACAATTAACTCCCATGGCCGTGAATCTTTCCATTGCTACATTCTCTCCACAAAAAAAAGCACAAGGTTCATTCAATGCAACACGACGCACATTAACAAAAATGTCCAACAAAGACTGTTCCTTCAAAAGCACAACATTCACAACTTCGTCACACGACGCACCCCAAATAAACAAACAAGAAACGAGAAAAACTAAACAAACAAGAATTAACAGCAATTCACATCGCGAGAAACGATTTGGCCCAAAAAAGGATTCAAAAATGAAAACTTTACGATGACTATTGAAAAACGCACTCACCAGAATAGCAGCAGTGGCGACACAAGGGACTTCTCCACTAGTACCGTGGAGCAGACGTGGTGCGTGGCTAACGAACAGGTGGGAGAGAAGAGATTGCAGGCGGCGCAGGACTATGCTTGTGGTGAAGGAGGCGCGCAAATTGCCGGCCGATTGAGTCCGGTGCAGCTTCAACAGTTGGACCTGCGATTTCTCCGTCGCCGTTCCCATTATTTCTGTATGGGCTTGGCCCAATAGTCAATAATATATCTTTGTTGTATTATAATATATAAACCCCATAAAAAAACATATTTGATCATTAAAATGTATTTCCAAATTTATCATTTTATCATTTTTCTAATATCTATACTATCTATATTATTATATAAAGGTTTGGTGCTTTACAATAAATAATTTTTGGTGTGTCATGACACACATATATATATATATCAAATATATATTAAATATCAAATATATATATATATATATCAAATATCAATTTGATTATATTAGCATATTAGACTTATATTATATTTCCAATAATTAATTTTCAAGTACCATAAAAAATCAAAAAATATTATATATTATATGACACACACAAGTGTTTAATAATGAAGGCCCAAAAAAATAATTTTTTTATTCAAAAACTTCCCACATTTTGTTTCACTATCTTCACTATCACACTATCCTAGCATTTAAACAAGAATTATAATTAAATTCAAGTTTAAAAAAATATTTTAATTTCAATAATATATATTTTATGTACATGCAACGCATGTGCTCCGTGTACTAATAATTAATTATTTTTTAAAAAATTTAACAAATCAATTATTCATTTTAGAATTTATTTATTGAATGATATAAAATAAAATGTATTTTTGGTCATCCACTGAAATGGCCCAAGTTATTTAGTTTGAGGTGTTGGTGCATTAAAGCCTTCCAAGACCAACTCACATCGAGCGCCAATCCATGGTGCTAGCTAGCTTTGGCGCAAATAGGTTTTATCTTTAATAAATTATGTGCAAGATTTCAATTTTCTCACAAGCAGAGACATCTAAAGCCAAATACAGAGTACTAATCAAATAAAGCTCACTTTACACACAGCACTTGCTTTGATGTCCCCTTAATTTCTAGCTTTTTGTCTTTGATCACAGATTACAAACAAGCACGAACTCAAAAGACAAGAATCAGCTATTCATCGTTAATAAAAGAAGCAACTTTTTTAAACATAGCCACACTAGTCTCACTAGTGGGAGCTAACACACTGAAAACATGACTCTCCCCTTCCACATCCACAACTTCAACCTCTCCATCCCACCCAATCTTCTCCAATATCTCCTTATAATACACCCCTCTTTCCCTCAAAAAATCCTTCTCCGCAACATAAACAAGCAATCTTTTACACCCCATGCTCAGAAGTCTCGGATCCGTCGCCGGATTAATCATCGGATCGTCGCATCCTTTAGTACTCGGACATGCGTAATGCCAAAGTTTATCCACATAATCCTTAGTATTATTAGTCTCTTCATTCCTCAACGGAGTGTCCCCCAAAAAATATGGACAATTGAGAAAAGCCCCACGTAGATTTAAGCCTTTCAAGTTCTCGATCCCCGTACGTAAGGCTACATGGTGTGCTATAGTGCCGCCGGCGCTGTCCCCGCCTAAGTACACGCGATTCATATCTCCGTACTCTTTGATCCATTCTTCACGGCCTTCTTCTGTGGATTGCGAAGCTACCCATTTGAGGGCGAGCCAAGAATCTTCGAAAGCGATCGGGAGAGGGTGCTCCGGGGCCAACCTGTAGTTTAAAGACACTGCTACAACGTCGGCTTCTGCGACCAAGAGATTCAGGTGCTTGTGGTACTGTGCAGAGAAGGCGGATTCGATCACAAAGGCACCTCCGTGAAAATAGACAAGAATCGGAAGTTTCTTGGCTGGGGCGGCGTCTTTCGGCAGGAAAAGGCGGGCCGAGAGGTTGAATTCCGGTGCGATCACGACGTCTTTGGATTGCACGCCGGTCGCTGGGTCGTCGAGCGACGCTGGGAAGAAATCGGTGCCCATGTATCTTTCGATTCGGCCATCTTTGTAGTGTCTGAGCAAGGGGAAAAAGTCGTGGAGGAGTTCGTCTGAGCTGGCTGCGGCCATGGCTGAAGAAGATGGGGAGCTTATGGTTCTAATTAAGAGAAGATTTGTTTTTGAGAAGAGATTGTAGTAGTTGTACCAAACATATATATTTTACGTTATTTAAATTAAATTATAAAAAAAAAACTAAAATTTGTCCTTCATCGATAGATTTTAATGTAAGAATTTGATATCTTGTTTATACAAGTACAAATAATAATTGTATAACTTGTCATATCTAATACTTCGTTTTTTTTGTCATACTATTTATTCATCTATTAATTATTTATTTTATATCAATCAAATCATTAATCATTTATTTTATATCAATCAAATCATTGAATTTAAATTATTATCTTATCCTTATAAATAATATTATTCATATTTTATTTATTTTTAAAAAGGATAAAATTATAATTTATCATTTTTATATAAAATTTGACCGACGATTTCGGTTGGGAAAATTCTAGCAAGTGAACTAGGTCAAGTTATAATATAATTGGACAGAGTCCAAGTCGATCCCACAGAGAATAACGTTTAAATACTAATATATAGACTATTCAAATTAATCTAGGCTAATTAAAATAAAGGATTTTTAAGGAATTATTAAACTAATGAAAATAAACTAAATTATTCTAAAGCAGAAGTTAAAATTAAATTAAATGAGCAGAAAAGCTTTAAGACTGATTCATATTTTAGGAAAATGACCAAGAACACACAACGGTACCAGATATCGATAATTGTCATGTATTGGATTTGATCAAACAAGAATCATTCATATTCACGACGAAATTCCCTAGAATAATCATTAATCTATTTTTAGAATTAATAACCCTATTTTCATTTAACAGTCTAATTATTTCTAATTGAATTTAATTAAACAAAAACGCATTCACGAGTTATGGAATTTTAGCTTTCGCTTAAAATCGCACACTGAAACCGAATACTATTTCTAGTCGGTTTAACCATGTGTTAATCAATATTTTGAAGCTAATTTCAATCTTTTTTTTTTCAAGTCCAGATCGAACGACAGACATGCAATTAATTGGCCAGATAAAAACCAAGAATTATGCACAAACATTAATCAATAAATATTTCATAAACCAAAACTCAATCAATCCGTTCCATGAACAAAAATCAATAGTCTGGCCCTATTGTGGCCCCGGTCAAAGGACGACTACTCCATAATAATAAAATCAAACAAAAGTTTCATGTTTGAATTCATAATAAAATAAAACATAAAAAAGAAAAAAAATTCTCAGCACTAATGCCGAATCTTGCTTGCGTTGCGCGTTTCTTCTTTTCCAAGAACTCAGCCGTCAAATCCCGAAAATCTCGCAAAAGTCTCAGAGTAAAAAATCAGACGTTTCCTCTAATTAGGGCTTGGCTCTATTTATACCTCCCTTATTCTCGTCCAAAATAATGTCTAATATTGCCTAAAATAATCAGAGTTCCAAAAATCCCAAATTCTGCGCGAATTATTTTTTTTCCATATCTGCGATGTACACGGACCCCGGACATGGTCTGTGCCTAGGTCCGTGTATTAAAAACTCCAGCCCCAACATTTTACGAAGCCACACTGACCCTCTTCCAGAAGGTGCACGGGGTCCATGCATTTTTCTGTGATGAACATCTCAAAAGCCGATGGTACACGGACCCTTTCCCAGATGATACACGGGGTCCGTGCACTATTTTTCATCCAATCTCTTTTGCTTCGAACATGCACGGACCATCTTCCAAAGTATGCACAGGGTTCGTGCTATTTCTTTCCTTCAATTCTCTTGGCGACTTAAGATTTTTTCGTGTTCTCCGGCCAAGTTCCAACGTGACATTGAATTGTTTGACTTTTTTTTTTCAATATTCAGTTCTTCTCAATTCTTAGTCAAACCTACAAACATAGAAAATATGACAATTTATGCACAAAACTCGGAATATAAATGCCAAATAAGCACGAATACGACAAAATAAAGTGTCAAATAAGCTATAAAATTCGTGCTTATCAAAATTCAATCAAATCACATAAACTATAATCTATCAATCAAATCAAATATTATATTAACTATCATTTTTATTTATTTTATATTGAATTATATTACTTATCTAAGTACTATTTATCCTATCCTCGAACCAAACGGTATTATTTCTATAAACAGTTTTTAAAAAATGCCCGCTGATCAACCCTTTATTTTAGAGAATTTAGTTATTTTAGACCAATCCATAGTTGTAATTAGGGGTGCAATCGAACCGAATCGAGCCGAATAATAGTAAAATTTTAAGGCTCGAATTCGGCTCAATAAGAGTATGAGTAAAATGTATTTTGGTACACGAACTATTGGTAAAATGTAATATTGGTACACAAACTATTGAAAATGGCTTAATTGGTACATGATCCAATTAAAGGTCAATTTTACCCTTAATAAGAATTAATATTATATTTATTAATTTAAAATAGTAAAATGTATTTTAGTACACGAATTATTGGTAAAATGTCATATTGGTATACGAACAATTAAAAATGGCTTAATAGTTATATGATCCAATTAAAAGTTCAATTTTACTCTTAATAATAATTAAAATTATATTGATTAATTTTAAAATATCGTATTTATTTAAAAATTAATTATATATATAATGATAAACAATTGTTAAGTCAAATTAAATATTATAATATATTTATATGATAAAAAAAAAATATCACCGAAGTCTGTTGATCTTGTGTTTAAATGATTGAAACAAGCATAATCACCATTTTAGTTTTCCAAAATTTAGTATAAACATTTTCAACATTAAAAATTAGATCATGCAAAAACAAATATCACAGAAAAAATCTCACTCATTATCTCAATTTACGTAGTTCTAATAACCCAAATTTTTTTACTCGATTTAATAATTTGTAATTTTATATTTTTTTACTCGCACTTAAATTAAATATAAATAAATAAATATTTATTTAATTATATTTTATCGTTATTAAATATATTTTAGTCTTGCATATTATTTATTCATTGAGTTTGTGATTTTATTATTATATAATTTATAACAATTTTTTAAATGGATAATTATTTACATAGATAACAAAAAAAACCATTTTATTTTATATTATTAATATTTTAAAAATATAAATAATTTATTAATGAGTAAAATATAAATATATTATAAAAATATTAAGATACTTATTTTTTATTATTTTTAAATTAATATAAATTTTAATTTACAATAAATAAAAATTAATTTAAAAAATAAAATGTACACTTAGTTGATTTTATTATTAAAAATAATTGAACTTAAAATCAATTACTAAAGGATAAATTAAACTTTTTAATTAAATCATGTACCAATTAAATCATTCTCTTATAGTTCGTGTATCAAATTGACATTTTACATATAGTTCGTGTATCAAAATGAATTTTACTCAATTAATTTTTTTATATAAATATGATATTTTAAATTTAATAAATATAATATTAATTCCTATTAAGGGTAAAATTGACATTTTAATTGGATCATGTATCAATTAAGCCATTTTCAATAGTTCGTGTACCAATATGACATTTTACCAATAGTTCGTGTACCAAAATACATTTTACTCATAAGAGTATATTCGAGTTCGAGCTCGATTCGAAGTTCGATAATTTCAAATATTTTGGCTCGAGCTCGGCTCGAAATGAAGTTCGAGTTCGAGTTCGGTTTGAAATATTCGAACCTATTCGTGAATCGTGAACTATTCGGATATTATGGTTCGAAAAGCTCGAAATGTTCGAAAAAAGTTCGAAATGTATATATATTTATTATATAATTATATTATATTAATTAAATATTAAGGCTCGCGAACAATTTGCGAACTGTCTAACAGAGTAATTTCGGCTCGAGGTCGGCTCGAAAAAAATTTCGAACATGTTCGAATTCAGCTCGAGTTCGATAAGCTCGAATACGAATCAAATATTTATCGAGCGGACTCGTAAAGCTTACGAACATGTTCGATTCGTTTGCATCCCTAGTTGTAATTTTAGAAAGAATAATGTTATATGTATAATCAATATATTGTATAACGATATTTACAATAATTATGTACAACCAAGTGGAATAATAATAATGTAGTCTTCGTGCTTGTTGAAAACTTCTTTATGGCCTTTATTATCTGCTTTTCCTGGGAGATTTTTTGTGAATTTATTGTGTTAGGTCTTGAATTTTGGACAAGGGGATGGTCTTGGTTTGTTGGAGTATTTAGAAAGGAACAAATGATTTTTGGCGGATTGAAGTCAACTCCTCAAGGGATTATTGAGCACACAGGGAAGATTTGATATTATTATTCTAGGTGTGTTTGGGATAATCGTCATAGCTCTAAGAATACGATTTCAAATGGTAGATGGAAACGTCCCGATATAAACTTTGTAAAAATTAATGTTGATGCAGCTGTTTTATCATATTCGAAGTTTTTCAATATAGGAGTGGTGGTACGAGACGTAGTTGGTTTTGGAATTTACTTCTTTGTAGCTTGTCGAAGTAATATTTTTTTTTGATTTGTTTTGATCTTTTTTTTCAGTAAATCACTTAATCTAACTGATATTGTTTATTTGACATCGATGTTTATCTACGTGGTGAAAATAATAAACCATATATTAAAAGTTATCTAAGAAAAATAAATAGTTTTTTTTTTAATTTCCTTTCATTTTGAAATATTATGTGTCGTTCTGGTTTATTTTGTTTAAATAGATTTTAATGCTGTGTGAAATTCTTTATTTGCATAATATAAAGTATAAACCTCATAAGAGAAAATATAATCGATATAAAATAAACAACATTTGTTGGATTCATCGATTTCCGAAAGAAAAATGACCAAAACAAAAAAAAAATCCAAATTATTTAATGAAAACCAAACTTCAGTAAATTAATATTCTAAAATTCAAAACATACCAACTTACAATACCAAAATTTCAAATTTTTCGCTAAAACAACTACTCACTTAAGTGTACCCGACCCGACACTCACCATTAGGGTTGGCCGATGGCCTATCTTTTTTAACATGTCTATTCGATCTGGCCCGTTGACCCACCAGCTCATAAATCATACCAAACGTTTTTATTTATAGTTCTGTTCAACTTAAATAATATAGTTAGGATTTAGGAACATGTGATATCATTATTAATACTTGATTACCATCGAACCAACTCAGGCATTAACTCTTGTTACCATATCTAAATTATCCAATGTTTTTCGTTTATTAATCGATCCAGTAACAAATGGAAATTATAAGAAGCTCACTGAGGTGCTGAAAATAATTTTCATCATGAGTAGCCTACAAATTTTGAAACTTTTCATCTAGGAGACAAATTTATTTTATTATTTAAATTTTTTAGTGGATTTAAATTTTGGAATTTAGAAATAAAATTTAATGAGATAAATTAATGAAAAAGGTAAAAAGGGGCTATCCAGAATTGCTATTTGCTAGTCGAATTATTTTTTGAGGTGCATGTGAAATCATATAATATTTTACTTTAATTTCCCTTAAAATATAAAAAGATACATGTTATATTGTACAATTCCGTTTTAATGATATACTGTGGGATCCAAAATGCTTCAACACTGGGCAATAGCAGTAGCCCTAAGTAGATGCCCAAATTCCTCCACTATTTACCAACACCGCATGTCCAATAGTGAAAAAAATTGTCTTCCTTTTGCTTTATTTTAATTCATTTATGTTGTTCTTTGATACTCTAACTAAAGTTTTAATCTATAAATCTAATTGAAGATGTATATTTGAATGATAGTTTAGTTACTTACATTGAAATAAACATATTTTGCGATTTGTCAAATGTATTTATTATTAATTATTTTCAAAAAAAAAATGTAGGTCGTCGGGATGTTACAAGTTAAATAAGAAATTTTAAAATATATTATTTATATTGCCCTGTTATATTTTAATTTTTTTAATGAATGATTATATATGGGTGTGTGATTTTTGGCTCTTTGTTTTTTCTCGACAAAATTTATAAATCCGCCATTGACAGTGCAGTAGACGAGTAGTAGTACTTCATATCTTGCCAAATCCGGTGTCATTTTGTGTTGTAGTTGACTGGTTGTACATTAGGATACTTTTTGGTAGGTATGATGTGATAAATAATACATCTAGATAAAGTAATATAATGTTATAAAAAAATAAATAAGAAATGATAGTTAATATAATATTTGATTTGATTTATAGATTATAGTTTATTTGATTTGATTGATTAAATTTTATATAAAAATGATAAATTACCATTTTTTTTCTTTTAACAATAAATAAAATATGAATAATATTATTTATAAGAAGTAATATAGTAATTTAAATTTAATAATTTGATTGATGTAAGATAAATAATGATTTGATTGATATAAAATAAATATTTAATATATAAATAAATAATATGACGAGAAAAACGTGAGATTGAATACAATATGCTATAATTAATTAATAATACAGGCTACCAAACTATACCTAACGGAGCTGAACCCAGGCATGTTCTTAATTTGTTTATGTTTAGGCTAGTGCAGAGTTTATTATTATTAAATCAACTAGTATTTTACTTGTGCATCACACCACCGTTATTTTTGTCTAATTAATTAGTGGTAAAAATTAGTAAGCTACTCATGCATTTAAATAAATCATTAAAAATATTAATAAGCTAAATTGATTATAGAACTTATAATTAGATACAAAACTTTAAATAATTTATAATGATGAAATAATTCACAAACATTAATATTTGTCGTTGAATTTTTTGATAGTTAAGTTCCATGAGATTCAAGATTTTCAAAATATTTTGATTTTTAACTCTGGATACAACTAACCATAACAAAATATCAGGTTCCTCAAAGAAGTCCTACGGGAGACCATGATTGACTCTCACATCAAATAATAATATATTTGTTGGAACAAATATTTGTACAAAATATACAGCAACAATAACAATAACAATAACAATAACAATAACAATAACAACAACAACAACAAACAACAACAAGAAGAACAATAATAATTCGGGCATTCAATGTACCAAAAAATCACCGATCATAAAGTGTAGTTCATCTGACACAAGATATAAGTATAAGATGGTCTTGAGTTTGAGACTCAATTATAACAATCTATACTTAGGGGTCTAACTCAAAAAAAAAAATCATAAAAATTCACATGGAATTAAAAAAACCGAGTAAATATGTAATTTTTTCCTTTTTAAATATTTTTTGACATTTTATTTTTGAAAATTGTATATAATTATAAGTGTGTAGATTTTTTTATAAAAGTTTTTTCATAATTCTTTTATATTTATTTATTTTGATTTTGTGCACGTATTTAGGAGAAAAATCACTATATTTTGATGAATCTTTTTTTTTTTATGTTGGATTATTTATTATGCATATTGAATTCTGAAATCTCGAAAAATGATATTTTGTTTTGTCTTGATTTGTTGGGAAAAAATCTCTAAACAACATCATCATCATCATGAGTGTTTAAAAAACTCGTTAAACCGTATTTAATCTCACTTAAACTTTAAGAAATAATTTTTAAAACACAATAGTTTATTTATATTTATGAATGAATATATTTTTATAAATATTAAATAAAAAATTTTATAAATGTAAATATGATATATTAATTGATAATAAGCTTATTTTTATTACATTATTTTTTAGGAAAAATTGTTTTTTTAGTCTTGTATGTTTGTCACTTTAAGATTTTGGTCTTCTATATTTTCAGATTTCAGTTTTAGTCCGCTATATTTATTTTTTTTGACAATTTTATTTTTTTTCTGATGTGGCGTTGATGTGACACAAATGCAGTGTTGACGTGGAGCTGCCGTGTATATTGCCACGTAAGCATTTTCGAATAAAAAAAGACTAAAATTGCAAAAAAAAAAACATGCATGACTAAAACTGAAATATGAAAACATAGAGGACTGAAATCACAAAGTGACAAACATAAAGGATCGAAATTTTTTCTATTTTTTTATATTTGTAGGAAAATATTAATTAATATAATATTAATATTTGTATGTTCTTAACTTTATTTTTTAAATCTAAATTTATGATAATTTTTATCAATTTATTTATTACATGAATTAATATAATAAAAATTGACAACATTTTTTGTTCCATTTAAACATATAATAATATCGTTTGAACTTGAAAAACTAGTAACTTCAGATCAACGCTTTAACACGCTTCACGTTTTTAATCTTGATCATTATTATTATTATACAGAGTAGTTAAATTTATCTTGGAAATACATTTTAATGTTTTATTGCTTTCAAAACATTTATTTATTTTTTGGAACACCAAAATGATTAGATGATTATTGGCCAGTTTCAATGCCGTGCAAATTTAACCATCTTCTCATCTATAAATTTCTCTGCAAAAATCTTGTCTGATTGCCCCAAGAAGCAAGAACACTTCGATCTTGACTATATTCTCCATCTCCCCCCTAGCTAGCTAGCTAGCTCCAATGGCTGCAGCAAACTCAGACGAGATTCTTCACGATTTCTTCCCCTTACTCAGACACTACAAAGATGGCCGAGTTGAAAGATTACTCGGCAACGGTTTCGTGCCCCCATCACTCGATCCCGTGACCGGCGTTCAGTCCAAAGACGTCGAAATTTCACCGCAAATCAACCTCTCCGCCCGGCTCTACCTTCCCAAGAACGCCTCCCCCGCCGCCAAACTTCCCCTCCTCCTGTATTTTCACGGCGGCGGCTTCGTGATCGAATCCGCCTTCTCTGAACTGTACCAGAATCACCTGAATCACTTGGTTGCCGAAGCCAACGTCGTCGCCGTTTCGTTGAACTACAGGCTGGCCCCGGAGCACCCTCTCCCGATCGCTTTCGAAGATTCTTGGCAAGCCCTCGAATGGATCGCCGCTCAGTTCACAGAGGAGGGGCAAGATCAAGAAGAATGGATCAAAGATCACGCAGATATGAATCGTGTGTACTTGGGAGGGGACAGTGCCGGAGGAACTCTCACACACCACGTGGCCTTACGTGCGGGGATCGATCGTGATAAGTTGAAAGCTGCAGGTGACAATTATGGCATCACTCTACGCGGGGCATTTCTGAATTGCCCCTTCTTTTGGGGCGAGGTTTCCTTGGGAGATCATGAAGTGACTCATCCCCTGTTTCCCAAGAGTTTTCTGGATGCGCTTTGGAACTACGCCAGCCCGAATAGCTCGAAAGGGTGCGACGACCCGTTGATTAATCCGGGGACGGATCCAAGAATTGCGAGTTTGGGGTGCAAAAGAGTGCTGGTTTATGTGGCGGAGACGGATGTGTTGAGGGGAAGAGGGTTGCATTACAAGGAGATATTGGAGAAGAATGGTTGGGATGGAGAGATTGAGGTTGTGGATGTTGAAGGGGAGGTTCATGTGTTCAGTGTATTTGCTCCTACTAGTGACAATGGTTTGGCTATGATCAAAAAAGTTGCTTCTTTTATCAATAAGGATGAATAGAAAGCTCTCTTTGAAATTTGATTTCTTTTGTATTGTTTGATTTCGAGTTATCTTTGGGAAATAAATTATATATGATTCTATTCTATGTGATCCGGCGTCATATTTCATATCATTTGGATCCGGGTTTGAAAATGCTTGGGTTCAAAAGGGTTGAACGGGTTAATGTAGTTTAGTAGAGGTTTTATTTGAAAACGAACCAAAAATTCATGAATTAAAATTAAAATCAAAGTCATCACGAAAACTTCATTAATTTGAGTCATTAAGAAGTCTTCATGAATTAAAATCATCAATTAATGAAGTAATGTATTCCATCCGTTTCAAATACATAGTCGTACGTTTTTTTTTATACAGATAAAAAAAAATTTATTGGGAAAGTAAATTTTATATAATCTTTTTATTTTATCCCTATTTAATGTATTAAAAAATGATTGCACAATTTTCAAAGTGTAGTTAATAGGAATATATTAGTAAAAGGAGTGTAAAAAAATATTATTAAATATGGTGTATGACTATATATTTGGGACAAAGAAAAAAGGAAACGTGGACTATATAATTGAGAAGGAAGGAGTATCAAAATAATAAACATTTAAATAAATAAATCAATGAAGTCATTAATTAAAGTCATAATCCTGTCAAAAAAAAATTAAAGTCATAATTAAAAAAATATATACAAAATACGTTTGCTATATTTATAATTCAAGTTCTGTATTTTGATAAAGGAAAAAATGTTTTTTGATCTGATGTGTTTGTAAATTTGTGATTTCGATATTTTATATTTTCATATTTTAATTTTGGTCTGATATCTTTGTTGTTTTTGCAATCTTAGTATTTTTTCAATGTATCCAATGCAGTGTTGACGTGTAAGCAGCACATAAAAATTTTCAAAAAATAAATTTGTTAAAAATCAAAACATACAAAATTAAAATCTGAAAAAACGAAATTATAAAGGGAATTAACATTCCAATTTTCTCTTCCATAAATGAGAGTGCACCCATATTGTTGTCCCAACCGACTTGGACAAAAAACTTTATATCTCCGGCTCCACGTGGTCCCATCATTTGAAAAAAAAATTCAACTAGCAAAATTTCTCATTTCCTTTCTTCACCACAGGTCATTGTTCAAACCTTATCTATTAAATTTTCCAGCCATGTTTTCTGGTAAGAATTCCACTCTCCTCTTACTGTTAATCACCTGCAGCATTCATTTACTACTGCAAATTACCCCGTCATTTGCTGCAAATGATCCAATCCTATACGACATTTATCCCTTCATACGAGTGTACAGAAATGGTACCATTCAGAGATTCATCGGACAAGGTTTTCTCCCTGCCTCCACCGATCCAAGAACCGGGGTTCAATCCAAAGACATAACCATTGCCAAAGACCTCAATATCTCCGCCAGAATTTACCTCCCCAAAAATGCTAATCCAGCCCACAAAATCCCACTTCTGATATACTACCACGGCGGCGGGTTCTTCACCGAATCCGCCTTCTCTCCGAACTACCACCACCATCTGAACGCACTCGTGGCGAGAGCCAACGTAATCGCCGTATCAGTTAATTACAGATTAGCCCCGGAGAACCCTCTCCCCATTGCTTTTCAAGATTCATGGCTAGCGCTGAAATGGGTCTTTCGTCACGCCGGCGGGAACGGTGGCGAGCCGTGGCTGACGGAGTACGCCGATTTCGGGCGCGTGTATTTAGGCGGAGACAGCGCGGGTGGCACCCTTGCACACCACATGGCGATCCGGGTCGGGTTGGAGGGATCGGATCCTGGGGTGAAAATCAACGGGATGTTTCTGAATTGTCCATATTTCTGGGGGAAGAGGCTGGTGGGGAATGAAAATGCGGATGCCAATGCAAGAAAGGTATTCGAAGCACTGTGGTTACATGCGTACCCGAACACCACGGGGCTGGATGACCCGTTGGTGAATCCGGGTATGGATCCGGGTCTGAAGAAGCTTGGGTGCAAAAGGGTTTTGGTTTATGTAGCTGGAAATGATGGGCTGAGGTTTAGGGGTTTTTATTACATGGAAGTATTGAAGAAGAGTGGGTGGAATGGGATAGTTAAGGTTGTGGAGGTCCAAGGGGAAAATCATGTGTTCAGTGTGATAGATCCAACCACCCCTAAAGCCATTGCAATGTTCAAAGTTTTGGCTTTTTTCCTCAATCAGTGACGATTGAGATTTATAATTTTTAATGTTGGTTTTACAGTAATTTAATAATGTCCGATTGCGGCCGGCAGATGTAATAAAAAAAAAACATGGTCTCATGTTTTTATTGGTTTGTGTGCATGTTTATCCTTTTTGATTTATATATATATATACTCCCTCTGTATCGAATACATAGTCGTACTTTTTTTTTTACACAGATTAAGAAAAAATTATTGGGAAAGTAAATTTTATATAAAATTCCTATTTTATCCCTATTTAATGTATTAAAAAATGATTGCACAATTTTCAATGTGTAGTTAATAGGAGTATATTAGTAAATAAGTGTAAAAAAATATTACTAAATATGATATATGACTATATATTTGAAACAAACAAAAAAGAAAACATGAACTATATAATTGAGACGGAGGTAGTAATATGGTATGTATATATATATAAATATAAATATAAAGTTTCTTTCAAGTGCCCACTACCATGTCCATCACAATGTCCACCAATGATGTGACACTATTCTATTAAATGTAATAAAGATGTGATAAATTGTATGTCCAATAGAATAGTACCACATCATTGGTGGGCATTTGAAAAAAGCAATATATATATATATATATATATATATATATATAGGGTAGTTTAGGGTCATCCTCATATGGTGGAATATTGGTTGCAAATTAATTCTTATTGTGATTCCATTTTTTCAGTTTGGCTAACATATTAAACATAGAGAAAAATATTAATATTTCAAGTATATAATAATCTAAATATTTTAATTTCCATGAATAAAAACTTGAAATTGATATATTTAATCTTTAATCGCTAACATGAACTGGTTCATTATATTATAATATAACCAATCTTATATAGTCTATTATATTCTTGCCGATGATCAGTGACGATAAGAAGTAATTGAAGAAAATATAAAAAAAATTTGAGGAGAAAGTGGGGCATTAACCAAATCAATAAAAAAAATTGACACTTTTTTATTGTAGAATAGGGATAATTTTTTTTGTGCATACATGACATTATCAAAACAGTTTATGAGGCTCCTCAAGTCTCAATCTTAACAATAGAGTAGCTAGAGAAGTAAGTAACAAATAAGATCTTCATTTCACTAATAACACATGAATCAAATATTATTTCATATGAGATATAGTTTTACAGCGACAAAAAAAACAAACATGCATTTCTAATAAAATAAAATTAACCACCAACCGACATCTAGATGAGGCAATTCAGGATCAATATGTACAATATCCGGAAGAGGGACGGACAGATCCGATACATCTAAATATTTCATTAATTAAACGTTGAAATTGACATTTAATCTAAAATCGCTAACATGGTTCATTATATTATGAATATAACCAATTTTGTTCAGTTTTTCAAAAAAAAAAAATCTTATTCAGATTGTAAATAATAATATCAATCAATGATGATCATATATATGTTATTAAAAATGTTGCATGTATGTACGTATTATATACATGAATAATTTTTGTAATATAATAATTTAATTTTTTTACAGAATGCAATTAGAAAATAAAGCACGGATCTTTGTTTAAAAGTTCAAGCATTACATTATTCTTTGAATTGAACAATTTTATCGGAATTGTTAATAATTATTGAAAGAAATATTTTATTCCTTAAATTTCTCAAGTTTTGAAAAGAATTTAAAGAAAATAAGTTTTTTAGTCCAGTAATTTTACCCCCTTTGAGTTTTGTTACATTAATTTTTCTGATTTGCGTTTAGGTACACTAACTTTTCATTTTCTGTGTTTTTTGGTCCAACTGCATCCATGTCAGCTTCTGATTGGTCCACGACATCATTTTGGACCAATCAGAAGTTGACAAGTATGCAATTGGATCAAAAACACTGAAAAAGCAAAGTTAGTGTACCAAAATCCACATCGGAAAAGTTAATGAACCAAAACCAAAATATAAACAAGTTAATGGACCAAAAAACTTATTTTTCCAAGATTTTATTTAATATCTTTTGTATTTTTTGAACATAAAGTAACTTATATATATTATTTATTTTCTTTATTAAGTTGATTTGAGATATTGTTAAGCTTATTATAATTTTATCACATCATATCTAACACATATCTTTCTTCATCTATGTAGATTTGATATGGTCAAATCTTGAGAAATCTTACGCCTACAAGAAAACTAAGACAAGAATGAGTCTTGTCTATATATTAAGATTGACGTACAACAAGAAAGAGAGAGACCGATTAATTGAGATTTACTAAATTGCTGCATATACGTACGTTGAAAGAGATCTGAAGATTGGTCTGAAGCTTGTATCGGTCGAGACTATTTGAAGCTTTGAAGAACTCTCGAAGATCATTGATCAAGAAGTGTGTTGGTGTGATATTGACTTCAAGATTTTTCTCCTTAATTCGTTTTCTTTATTCTATTTCATATAAAATTTTTAGGAGAACTTTTACTCTTTATTTTCTCATATGCTTTGAGAAATTGATTTTTACAATGATCACTAGTTTTAGGATTTGTAAAACTTCTTGAATTATTTTCTAGTGAAGTTTTGCCTTGAAGCGCTGCAAGAGTATTTTATACTCTTGCTTAAATCATTTGAGTTTATTTATTTGGTTGCTTGTTTATTTTATTCACGTTTAAATTATATTCCTCTGCAAATTACTCAAGGTGTTATTGTAGGTGTTGTCAACATCTTGTGACAACACCTCAATCTATTTATATGCAACCTCCATTCCCTTACAATTATATTATTAAAATGACAACACTTTATATAATATGATAATATAGTACTGGAGTTTGATTGATTTTATTCTCTATATATTTTTGTATAATATTGATAATGCAATATTCATGACGATCATTTATGAGTGAATCTAATTAATTGTGTGTGATTAATAAGAGTATCCTATTTTATATATATATGTTTTTTTAACATATCGAATAATGATACAAATTAGACTATCTTAAAGTTTTTTATAATTAGAAAATAGAAACACGACACAAATTGGTTTGAGACCAGGTACTTTTTTTTTTTTTTTTTCTCGGCCTTGGGAGAAGACAATATGTTTTGAAGATCTCAACAAAATCTAAAAATATTTTTTAAAAAATAATCTTCGTGTTGTGAAAAAGTAAAAATTTACGGTAAAAAGGTAAATACTCCAAAACTCAAAATATATCAAACTCTACACTTTATAATATTTTTCTCTCAACTCAATTGTGTATTTTTCATCACAAATGAAGACCTATTTATAGATCCACATTTGAGATTAGTTCAAAAATTAATACATCATCATCTACATCATCACACACTAATTTTCCACATTTTACAACTCAATATTCAACATTCAACATTCAATATTCAATATTCAACATAATAATAATATGTTTTTCAACACTCCCCCTTGTGACGATGATCGTGATATGATGATTGTCTTCATTACGTGTTTTATACTGCTTCGTTAAAAACCTTACTAGGAAAAACCCAGTGGGATAAAAACCATAGTAAGGAAAAAAGAGTGCAGCCACGTAAACTCCCCCTCATGTTAACATGAGTGATTTTTCACATATTTCGTAGATTGCGCATCCCAATGTTATATATATGCTTTCTAAATATTGCCATAGGAAGTGCCTTTGTGAAGAGATCTGATAAGTTCTCACTTGATTGAATGTAGCAGATATCAATATCTTTATTCTTCTCAAGCTCTTGAGTGTAGGCAAAGAACTTTGGGGGGATATTTTTGGTTCTGTCATTTTTGATGTATCCTTCTTTCATTTGAGCAATACATGCAATATTATCTTCATACAACGTCACAGGCTTCTTGTCTACTGATAATCCACAAGAAGTTTGGATATGTTGTGTCATTGATTTTAGCCAAACACATTCACGGCTTGCTTCATATAGCGCAATAATCTCAGCGTGATTTGATGAAGTTGTTACGAGTGTTTGTTTCTGTGAACGCGAAGAAATTGCGGTGCCTCCACGAGTAAATACATATCCGGTTTGGGAACGTGCCTTATGTGGATCAGATAAATATCCAGCATCAGCATAACCAATGATACTTTGATTGGTGTCTTTTGAGTACAAAAGTCCCAAATCTGTCATTTCTCGTAGATAACGAAATATATGTTTAATTTCGTTCCAGTGCCTTTTTGTTGGATATGAACTGAATCTTGCCAATAAATTTACAGCAAAAGATATATCAGGTCTAGTGCAATTTGCAAGATACATAAGGGCACCAATGGCACTTAGATATGGTACTTCAGGACCAAGAATAACTTCATCACCTTCACATGGACGAAATGGATCTTTTTCTATGTTTAATGATCTTAAAACCATTGGATTACTTAATGGATTTGATTTATCCATATTAAAACGTTTAAGGACCTTTTCTGTATAATTTTCCTGGTGAACAAAAATTCCACATTCTTTTTGTTCGATTTGCAAACCCAGACAGTACTTGGTTTTTCCAAGATCCTTCATTTCGAATTCTTCCTTCAAGTACATCATAACTTCTTGAATTTCTTTATTCGTTCCAATGATATTTAAATCATCAACATATACAACAATAATTACACAGCCGGATGTTGTTTTCTTGATGAAAACACAAGGGCATATTGGATCATTTACATATCTCTTTTTCATCAAGTGCTCACTTAGCCGATTATACCACATTTGGCCGGATTGTTTTAACCCATATAATGATCTTTGCAATTTTACAGAATAAAATTCTCTGGGTTTTGAACTTTGTGCTTCAGGCATCTTAAATCCTTCAGGGATTTTTATGTATATATCACTATCAAGTGATCCGTATAAGTAAGCTGTAACAATATCAATAAGACACATTTTCAAATTTTCAGACACTGCCAAACTAATCAAATATCGAAACGTAATTGCATCCATAACAGGAGAATACGTTTCTTCATAATTAATTTCAGGCCTTTGAGAAAAACCTTGTGCAACAAGTCTAGTTTTATATCTGACTATTTCATTTTTCTCATTTTGTTTTCGAATAAAAACTCATTTGTATCTAACAGGTTTTACACCTTCAGGTGTGAGGACTATAGGTCCAAAAACATTATGTTTATTCAGCGAATCCAATTCAATCTGGATAGCATCTTTCCGTTTGGCCCAATCATGATGAGTTTTACATTCACCAAAAGATTTTGGTTCATGATCCTCATTTTCATTTATGATGTCATAAGCCACATTATAAGAAAATATATCATCAATATATTCTATGTCTTTTCGGTTCCATATTTTACCAGTATTAATATAATTAATAGAGATTTCACGATTCTCGTCAGTTTGTGGTTCTGACAGAACATTTTCATCATCAGGCGTTTCTTCTGAAACACCATTTTTTATTTTATGATCATCGTGTTTCTCTATGCCTTTTCTTTTCAGAGGATTTTTATCCTTGGAACCAACTGGCCTTCCACGCTTCAAGCGTTTTATGACATCATGAATGTCTTCAATTTGTTTCTTTGGAATTTCAATTCGAGCAGGGGCATTTACAACATGTATATATGATTTTGTTACCCCTTTTATGTCTGCAAATGCATCTGGAATTTGATTTGCAATTCTTTGCATGTGCACAATTTGATGTACATCTTTCTCACATTGTTTGGTCCTTGGATCCAAATGTAACAATGATGGTACATACCATGTGATTTCTTTTTCGATGTGTTTCTTTTTTCCCCCTAACATTGGAAAGATTTCTTCATTAAAATAACAATCAGCAAAACGTGCTATAAACATATCGCCTGTCTGAGGCTCAAGATTGTTGGAAAACCGTGTTCAGATCAATTGAATCGATACCCGGTGCAGCGAAAGTTTAAAAATTTTATTTTTCTTTGATATGAAACAATTTCATATCATGGGTATCAAAACGTTTAACGATTAAATCACACAAGTAAAATAAATAATAATTAATTAAATATTTTACCTCCAATCTCGAAGCGAGATTATGGACACCAACAAAATTTAATCTGCTCTTCTTGTATATCTCGGGAATCGATGGCGTCACGATCAATCATCGGAATAAGGTCCACGAACAGAAAACAGAAATCCTCTGATTGACTGCACTAGAAATCAATCAGAAGTTTTGCGTAGAGAATAAACAGATATGATCTGTTAATTCAGAATTGTAATTTTTCACAAAAATCACAAGTTTGAATTTTCTCCGGGAGAGACAAGGATTTCGAAAAACCCTTAGAATATTTAGAGTGTAATTTGGAAAATTATAAGACACAAAGTGTTTGATTTTCGAACCCAATACCTCTATTTATAGATAATTTCTAGTTATAACTGTATCAGGACTCTAACTCCTTAAAGCCCACAATCCGTAACTTAAGCCCAACAAGCCAAGCCCGTTGTTATAGAAATTAATATAAAATTCATTGTGACTCCGATTGATAAACTGATTTCACCAATGTGCACAGAAACCATTTTTGCATCTTTTAGAGTCAAGATAACTTTTCTGAATCCGAATTCAGTGATTTCCAAAAATGCCCATCACTATGTCATTTTAGGAAATTCCACTCCCTTTAGTTGTTAATCCAATTTCTCTTTCATTAAATTTAACTCTTTAAATTTAACTATCTCTACGGGGTTTTAGTAATCCATTACTTGTGTAACCCTCAATGGTTCAGTAATACAGCTAGCCGTGGGCTCACAACTCCTTGTGACTCGGAACAATAATTTCCGACTTACCCAACGAATCATGGTAGAGCGTCTAGCAACATCGCCCCATGATTCCCTAGGTATTACTGATAGTGCCTGCAAGAACCAGTAGATTTTGGTTAGCGTACAGTACGGTCCATTCAACCAAATATCTCGATCGAATCAACAACCATTGGTGCATCGAGAGTCGTTCGAGATTCGATAACTATGCACAACATCTTGGAGATCTATTAGTGACATCGCATGTGTTATTAGGATAACCATTAACCTAAAACACATCATGTACTCTGGCCAGAGATTCGTCACATTAATATCTCCTCAAATCGCATAGGATATCCACACTCGCAAGTATGTGGTGAATCCTTGACAACAAAGCATCGACTCCTATATGTGTCGTAACTGTACCCAATCCCGACACCTGATGACCCCAATAGAGTCGGTAAACGAGTCAAAGTACAGTACTAGCATATAGGTCTCAATGATGTTTCAAGTAATAAGGACTAATGGTGTACAACCAAAACCGCGGACTTTATCCACTCGATAAGTGATAACCACTTGGAAAGTCCGAATAGGGTAGTTCGATCATTCATCATATGAATATTCATTTGCATGCTTCGAACATCTCTATATTCCTTACCAATGAAACGTGGTATTCTGCATCGCAAATGCTAGTCTCAAACTCGAGCAATCCTTATCCTTATTATCAGACGGCTCAATCGACTAAGAACTGTTTAGAATATACAGTGACTATAAGATGTGTTTCATGATAGTCATCCCCATGTACTACCACATCTTACATACACTATAGTATATTCAAGGTCTTTATCAAAACAACAATAGTATATCATAATATAACAATATGAAGAAAGATAAAGTCATTGCCATTAATAAAATATAAATTATATTAAACAAAGATTGTTTACACAGAGAGTCATAAAAGCCCTTAGCCACAAGTTGGCTATCCGGGCACCCACTCTTTCAATCTCCCACTTGCCCTAAAGCCAACTAGTCATATTACGTAATCCCATTGCTTCGCGATGTTTGCAAACAATGGTCCTGGCAAGGGCTTCGTAAGCGGATCAGCGATATTGTCTGCAGAGGCCACTCTCTCGACTGTAATGTCTTCTCTTTCCACGATCTCCCGGATGATTTGGTATTTCCTTAGTATGTGTTTGGATCTTTGATGAGACCTTGGTTCTTTTGCCTGAGCAACGGCACCAGTGTTGTCGCAGTACACCGGGACTGGACCAACAGATTCTGGAATCACACCCAACTCTTGGATGAATTTCCTCATCCAAACCGCCTCTTTAGCAGCAGCTGATGCTGAAATGTATTCTGCCTCAGTGGTGAAATCCGCTGTGGTGTCTTGCTTGGAACTCTTTCAAGAGACAGCACCGCCATTGAGCACGAATACAAATCCAGAGGTTGATTTCGAGTCATCCACGTCACTTTGGAAGCTAGAGTCGGTGTAGCCTTCCAACTTCAATTCTCTTCCACCATAAACCATGAATATATTCTTAGTTCTTCTCAAGTACTTAAGAATATCCTTCACGGCTTTCCAATGCATTTTACCTGGATTGGATTGATATCTGCTCGTGATGCTCAGAGCATAGGCCACATCCGGTCTAGTAGATATCATCCCATATATGATACTACCTATGGCTGACGCATATGATATATGTGTCATTTTCTCTATCTCTTCGTCAGTCTTGGGACACATAGACTTGGATAGAAAAACTCCATGACACATAGGTAGATGTCCTCCCTTGGACTCATCCATTGAAAACCTTTTCAATATAGTGTCGATGTAGGTTGCTTGAGTGAGTCCTATCATTCTCTTAGATCTATCTCTATAGATCTGTATCCCTAGAAGATAGGATGCCTCACCCAAATCCTTCATCGAGAATCTACCTAATAACCATATCTTTGTTGACTGCAACATCCCTACGTCATTCCCAATGAGTAGGATGTCATCAACATAAAGTACTAAGAATGTTACCGCATCCTTAACTACTTTCTTGTACACGCATGGTTCCTCCGGGTTCTTAATGAAACCAAAATCCTTTATTGTTTCATCAAATTTCTGGTTCCAACTTCTTGATGCTTGTTTTAGACCATAAATTGATCTCTGAAGCTTGCATACCTTATGCTCGCTTCCCATGGAGGTGAATCCTTCAGGCTGCATCATATAGATTTCTTCCTTAATGTTTCCATTAAGAAATGCAGTCTTTACATCCATTTGCCATATCTCATAGTCATACCATGCTGCTATGGCAATTAGGATTCTTATGGACTTGAACATTGCGACTGGTGAAAAGGTTTTATCATAGTCAACTCTTTGTCTTTGAGTATAACCTTTTGCAATCAATCGTGCCTTATAGGTCAACACCTTGCCATCAGGCCCAAGTTTTCTTTTGTAAATCCATTTACATCCTATTGGAACAATTCCATCAGGAGGATCTACTAAAGACCAGACATGGTTTGAATGCATCGAGTCTATTTCCGACTGCATTGCTTCAAGCCATAAATTAGAATCCGCATCAGAAATTTCTTCCTTGAAGTTTATTGGATCACATCCAATATCGGGTTCACTTTGATCCCCTTCATGAAGAATACCATATCTAACAGGAGGCCTAGAAGTCCTCTCGGATCTTCTAGCAATAGGCGTGTCTTGTGATGATTCTTGAGGTGTAGGATCGTTAATTTGTATTTCGGGTTCTTCTCAAATTTCTTCGAGTTCCATCATCTTGCTTTTCTTATCCAATAAGAATTCCTTCTCCAAGAAGGTGACATTCCTTGAAACAAACACCTTTGTTTCAGCAGGATGATAGAAATAATATCTGATTGAATTCTTCGGATACCCCACAAAATAACATAAGATGGATCGAATATCCAACTTATCTCCCACTGTCTGCTTCACGTAAGCAGGACATCCCCAAATCCTCAAGTACGAATACTTAGGAGCTTTGCTATTCCATAACTTGTATGGTGTTTTATCTACTGCTTTAGTGTGAACGTTGTTCAACAACAAAACCGCCGTTTCAAGCGCGTAGCCCCAAAACGATGGTGGGAGCTCAGTGAAGCTCATCATGGATCGAACCATGTCCAACAAGGTTCTATTACGACGCTCCAAAACACCATTCAGCTGTGGTGTCATAGGAGGAGTCCACTGAGAGAGAATCCCATTCTCTTTTAGATAGTCCAAAAACTCGGCACTTAAGTATTCTCCACCACGATCCGATCGAAGTGCCTTAATACTTTTGCCTAGTTTGTTTTCTACTTCAGCCTTGAATTCTTTTAACTTTTCAAATGCTTCAGACTTATATTTCATTAAATATAAATACCCATACCTTGAATAATCATCAGTAAAGGTAATGAAGTAGGTGTGGACAAATTGAGTACCAATTCTAAGTGGACCACAAACATCTGTATGGATCAAATCCAACAGATTTTGACTACGCTCAGGTTTCCCCTTGAATGGAGATTTAGTCATTTTTTCTTTCAGGCAGGATTCACAAGTAGGTAGAGAGTTAATATCAGACATATCAAACATGCCCTCTCCCACTAGCTTGTTCATCCTCCTTGAGGAAATATGACCTAGCCTAGCATGCCAAAGATTTGCCGGGTTTTGACTATCGTTTTTCCTTTTATTTGTTGTTACCGGTTTATCGACATAATTCATTGAAACGTCTTTTAATTTTAAGTTATATAGATCGTTTTCAAGTTGTTCATTTCCAATCAAACATTCATTCTTGTAAATATTGCAAATCTCATTCACAAAATTGCAAGAATAACCATCTCTATCAAGCATAGAAATAGAAATAATATTTTTGACCAAATCCGGAACATACAAAATATCTCTCAAAAATAACTTAAAATTGTTTTGCAAAATTAAATAAATTTCTCCTATCGCTTTGGCTTCGACTCTTGAACCATTCCCGAGTCTCAGTTGGGTCTCACCCATCCTTAGCTTATGACTTCTTGTCATCACCTACAAATTATTGCAAATGTGAGATCCACATCCGGTATCCAATACCCAAGAAGAAGTATTAAGAGAAACATTTATTTCAATGTAAAACATACCCTTTTCAGTTCGCAACTGATCGAGGTATTCCTTGCAGTTACGTTTCCAATGACCGGGCTTCTTGCAGTAATGGCAAACGTTTTCATCCTTCTTCTCATATGAAACCTTGGCCTTCCCCTTCTTATTCGGTACACTCTTCTTGGGCGGGGCAGAACGCTTCTTACCCTTTCCACTTGGCCCCTTCTTCGAGTTAGAAGAGGACCCAACCAAGAGTACCGATTTATCCTTCTTTAGTATGGCTTCATATGTGACAAGCATATTGACCATCTCTTCAAGGGTGGCCTCTATCTTGTTAATGTTGAAGTTCACCACAAAACCGTCATACGATGAAGGAAGTGAAAGGAGTAACAAGTCCGAGCTGAGTTCATGCTCCAAAGTCAAGTCGAGTGTTACAAATTTTTCAATGAGCCCAATCATGCGCACCCCATGCTCATGGACAGAAGTCCCATCTCGCATGCAGCTTGTCATGAGCTCTCTGACAGTGGCATACCTCTCCGACCTTGACTGAGCTCCAAATAGCTCCTTGAGTGCTTTGTGAATGTCAGCAGCATTCACGGCATCCTCAAATCCCTCTGGAGTTCATCAGACATCGAAGCCTGCATGTAGCATTTGGCCTTGATATCATGGTCCCACCATAAATCAAGTTTGGCCAACTCTTCCGGACTTGTATTTGCCGGGGCTTCCTTTGAGGGCGGCTTCTCTAACACGTAGAAAGCCTTTTCCGAAGTGATTTACGGAACCATTTCGTATAGTTTGCGCCAGTGAGTTTGTTTTGTTCGAGAATTGCAAATAGTGGATTACGCGAATTCATTGTAACGATATACTGAAAAGGAAACAGACAATAATCAGTGATTGTTTAATTAATTTACTAAGACATAAAATATGGCGAATTTTAATTTTATGAATTACACTCCCACTATTTTAACGATTTCACCACCCTCTAGTGAAAATGGGAAACTTTTTCCTTAGTGAGAACATGGAGTCCAATTGACAAATCATAGTCCCGAATAATATCAGCCAACCATAATTTTCAAAAGGTAGAGCCCAATTACTTCCAAAGTAACCCCCTTGTATTTACCTCATGTCCAATAAGGGCCCAATAATATGACGCCGTTTATTGTGACATGTCAAGATGACCCATCAATATTAAGTTGTGATGGACGGTCGCCATGTGGATCCCCCAATAATATGAGCCGATCCCATGGGAGTTCCACCCAATTTACAACATTTGTCGATCCAATGTACAGCTTTCCGACGAACGGTCCCCCCAATAATATGAGCCGGACCATATCCGCGGGTAGCATCTCATACATTGATCGTTGATGGAAGGTAGGAAAATTTAAACAATATTTAAATTCCCTTTTATTAATCTTGATATAAATTTTAAATCACATTTAAAATGAGGGATTTTTAATTTTGAAAATTTGTCATTAATTTTTATGTATGCTTGCGGGATTCATACAATTTGTTCTAAACATGCATACATCAATAATATCATATATTATTTAAGGATGATCGATCCCATTATCTATTCGATCTGTGGTTGCCAATCACGAGTTTAAGTCCAATCTTAGGTAATATGCAGGTATGCAATGCAATCCTATTAAATTGAGCTTCCAATTTACTATTTTTCAGTCTTCATTGTCTGCTGGGCCCACCATTTCTTCAAATCTTTGTCTCCCACTAAGTCTAATAAATTTACAATAAATTTCGATGACAAATATGTGATACATTTGTAGGGGTGGAAACGGGCCATAAACCAGGCCCACTTTTATTACATATGACAATCATATTGGGCTATAAACCAAGCCCATTAATAAACACCAACAACAATAAGACAAATGTAAATTCCTAACATACACCTACAAAATTGGTTATGGCAATCGATCATCCCATTATCCAATTTTAAATTCAAAATTTAAATAATTGGATAAACATGCTGTGGAATCATAATTTAAAAGATAAAATCATATTTTATCTTATCCATCCATAAGATCACATCTTATCATCAATTGTACCAAAATAATCAATTTTCAAAATTCAATTTAACGGATAAAATATTTAAAATTTCCAAAAATTCAAATTTATCCAAAAATCAATTTTAAAAATTTCGGACTCGAACAATTCGATCCGATGCCTCGTGATCTTATCAAAAACTTTTTCGATCGGATCAAACACTAGAATTTCAAAAAATTCAAAATTTTCAAAAATCAATTTTTTTTTTAATTTTTCCGGGCTGCCCGGGACAATCCCGGGTAGCCCGTGCCCTGACCGGGCGCGGGCTGGGCAGCCCGCCGCTGCCCTGGGCAATGATCCAATCACTGCCCTTTTTTCTTGCCCGTCAGAAAAATAAAATTTTTGATTTTTTGATTTTTTTTTTTAAAATATGTTTTGTTTCAAAAACCCAAGGCCAAAAATTTTTGTACAATCGATTAATTTAATCGTTTGATCTGAGCAACCTGACTCTGATATCACTGTAGGAAAACCGTGTTCAGATCAATTGAATCGATACCCGGTACAGCGGAAGTTTAAAAATTTTATTTTTTTTATATGAAACAATTTCATAACATGGGTATCAAAACGTTTAACGATTAAATCACACAAGTAAAATAAATAATAATTAATTAAATATTTTACCTCCAATCTCGAAGCGAGATTATGGACACCAACATAATTTAATCTGCTCTTCTTGTATATCCCGGGAACCAATGGCGTCACGATCAATCACCGGAATAAGGTCCACGAACAGAAAACAGAAACCCTCTGATTGACTGCACTAGAAATCAATCAGAAGTTTTGCGTAAAGAATAAACAGATATGATCTGTTAATGAATATTTAGAGTGTAATTTGGAAAATTATAAGACACAAAGTGTTTGATTTTCGAACCCAATACCTCTATTTATAGATAATTTCTAGTTATAATTGTATCAGGACTCTAACTCCTTAAAACCCACAATCCATAACTTAAGCCCAACAAGCCAAGCCCGTTGTTATAGAAATTAATATAAAATTCATTGTGACTCCGATTGATAAACTGATTTCATCAATGTGCACAGAAATCATTTCTGCATCTTTTAGAGTCAAGATAATTTTTCTGAATCCGAATTCAGTGATTTCCAAAAATGCCTATCACTATGTCATTTTAGGAAATTTCACTCCCTTTAGTTGAGAAATCCAATTTTTCTTTCATTAAATTTAACTCTTTAAATTTAACTATCTCTACGGGGTTTTAGTAATCCATTACTTGTGTAACCCTCAATGGTTCAGGAATACAGCTAGCCGTGGGCTCACAACTCCTTGTGACTCGGAACAATAATTTCCGACTTACCCAACGAATCATGGTAAGAGCGTCTAGCAACATCGCCCCATGATTCCTTAGGTATTACTGATAGTGCCTGCAAGAACCAGTAGATTTTGGTTAGCGTACAGTACGGTCCCTTCAACCAAATATCTCGATCAAATCAACAACCATTGGTGCATTGAGAGTCGTTCAAGATTCGATAACTATGCACAACATCTTGGAGATCTATTAGTGACATCGCATGTGTTACTAAGATAACCATTAACCTAAAACACATCCTGTACTCTGGCCAGAGATTCGTCACACTAATATCTCCTCAGATCGCATAGGAAATCCACACTCGCAAGTATGTGGTGAATCCTTGACAACAAAGCATCGACTCCTATATGTGTCGTAACTATACCCAATCCCGACACCTGATTACCCCAATAGAGTCGGTAAATGAGTCAAAGTACAGTACTAACATATAGAGTCTCAATGATGTTTCAAGTAATAAAGACTAATGGTGTACAACCAAAACCGCGGACTTTATCCACTCGATAAGTGATAACCACTTGAAAAGTCCGAATAGGGTAGTTCGATCATTCATCATATGAATATCCATTTGCATGCTTCGAACATCTCTATGTTCCTTACCAATGAAACATGGTACTCTGCATCGCAAATGCTAGTCTCAAACTCGAGCGATCCTTATCCTTATTATCGAACGGCTCAATCGACTAGGAACTGTTTAGAATATACAGTGACTATAAGATGTGTTTCATGATAGTCATCCCCATGTACTATCACATCTTACATACACTATAGTATATTCAAGGTCTTTATCAAAACAACAATAGTATATCACAATATAACAATATGAAGAAAAATAAAGTCATTGCCATTAATAAAATATAAATTATATTAAACAAAGATTGTTTACACAAAGAGTCATAAAAGCCCTTAGTCACAAGTTGGCTATCCGGGCACCCACTCTTTCAAAGATATCGAATGATTGATGGGCTATCATAACCGATATAAGTACCGATTTTTATTTGAGGACCCATTTTTGATCGTTGAGGTGGTGCAATAGGCACATACACCATACATCCAAAAATTATCAAATGAGAAATATTTGGTTCTTTATCAAATGCAAGCTGCAATTGGGAAAATTTATGATATGCACTTGGTCTGATGCGAATTAATGCCGCAGCATGTAAAATTGCATGTCCCCATATAGAAATAGGGAGTTTTGTTTTCATAATCATTGGTCTAGCAATCAGTTGTAGACGTTTAATCAATGATTCAGCTAATCCATTCTGTGTATGAACATGAACAACAAAATGTTCAACAGTAATTCCCATTGACATACAATAGTCATTGAAAGTTTGGGAAGTAAATTCTCCAGCATTATCAAGTCTTATTTTCTTGATTATATAATCGGGAAATTGATTCCGCAATTTTATTATTTGAGCCATTAACCTTGCAAATGTCACATTCCGAGTTGACAATAAGCATACATGTGACCATCTGCTGGAGGCATCTATCAATACCACAAAATATCGAAATGGTCCACATGGTGGATGAATTGGCCCACAAATATCACACTGAATACGTTCAAGAAATGTGGGTGATTCTGTTTGGATTTTAGCTGGCGATGGTCTTATAATAAGTTTTTCAAGAGAACATGATTTACATTGAAACTTATTATTCTGAAAGATCTTGTGGTCTTTCAATGGATGAACATGCGTATTTTCAATAATTCTTCGCATCATTATTGAACCACGATGTCCCAATCGATCATGCCAATTGGTTAATATTGAAAATTATTAACTACCATATTTTATTCGATTGACCTTATATGTGTATAATGCAATCTAGTAGGGAGCATTAATAATTTTTCAACCACATATTTCTTTCCTGATTTATATGTGGTAAGGCACATATATTTTTGATTTCCATCAGTTATCGTTTCAGTATCATATCCATGAGAATATATGTCATTAAAACCCAAAAAATTTCTTTTCGATTGTGGTGAATATAAAGCATCATTTATCAGAAATTTTGTACCATTTGGTAACAAAAATTGTGCTTTGCCACAACCTTCAATCAAGTCTACAGGACCTGATATGGTATTCACCATTGTTTTTGTTGGTTTTATTTCCAAGAAATATCTTTCATCTCGCAGAATAGTGTGCATTGTACCACTATCGGGTATGCAAACTTCCATGGGTTTATCTTTGCTCATAGCATTTTTCATACTTCAAAAAAATGCAATAAATAAAATCAAGGATAATATATATATGCAAAATATAGCATGTTTCATATGAATGGATGAAAAATATAGCATGTTATATTTCAGTCCCACCAATATATTAATCAATGTTCTCGAAATCATTTGAAAAAATCGGCAGCATTGAAATAAGTTGAACCACTTAAATGGTTACTGTTTTCAACAAAATTGGTCTCTTTTTCTTTCCCCTTTATCGATACTTTAAAGAGCTTACATAAGTGCTCAGGGGTACGTGACCAATGTCTTGGAGTGCCACATTTATAACAAGCACTCTCATATCTTTTTGAGTGATTTTTATTTTCACTCATATTTTCATGCTACCTTTTTGGGTGGTTCGTGACGTTCTTTTGAGATTAGTTATTGAAGTAACTATCTTGATTATTTTCATATCCACGGCCGTAACAAAGACCGCGATCATTTCTACGTCCACGTTCATGACCACATCCTCGACCTCGACCAAAATCTAGTTTATGACTTTGATTTTGGTTTTCATTTTTTACTTACGACATTTGCTTCTGAAAATACCGTAGATACATTGGGTCGGAATTTATGATTCTTCATTAACAATTCTTTGTTCTTTTCTAGTGATATCGAGAGCAACGAATTTAAGTTTTGCCAAATTTGACATGGTGGTACTAGAAAATAACAATGCATTTTATAAGTTAATTTCCATTAATATGACAATGCAAAATAATGGATAAACGATGAGTACAAGTATGTGTACAAATAGAGAAAAAGTATGTGGTGGAAAATCGCTGGTGAGTGCAAGACTCGTGAGCATGATGGTCATAGTGTTATGAAAAATAGCCTTATAAATGCCATCATCATCATCTTCGAAAAAAACCGAGGAGAAAATTTTTTTTTGAGAGAAAGAGTGAATTTGGTGTGATTGAAAATGAGTTTGATTGAACATATTTATAGGAAAAAAACTAGTCGTTTTGTTATCGTTTGTGACCGTTGCGGGTAAGGAAAAAAATCGAGTATGTGTTGAATAAAAATTCGTGATAATGATGCAATGCATATAATGATAATCATAATTAAATAATTATGTATATCATATCACATTATTATAAACTCGGTGTCATATACATCCTTTTATATAATAATATGAGATCATACGAATATGGTTAGTATATAAATACACAATAATATATATCATATCACGTTATTATAAGGCCAGTGTCATAGACAACCTTTTATATAATAACATAAAATTATATATTAATACAGTTAGTATATATTCATAATAAATATATATCACGTTATTATTTAAAAACTTTAGAGGCTTTTATACTTGTCGTATTCCTTACCGGGAGTGTGCGATGTCGTCTTAACATCCTCCCAGGATTTATAACAAGTTTTGAAAAAAACTTATTTTTTTTTCATAACATGATATTATATATTAATATATACACAATAAAAATATATAAATAGTAAAATAAAAATTCTTACTTGTTGAATATTTTTGACTTCTTCTTGTATTTTGGAGCGTCAAAAATTATAGAGAAGCTTCGAGCGATCGTGCTGATAACGTGTTGTGAAAAAGTAAAAATTTACGGTAAAAGGTAAATACTTCAAAACTCAAAATATATCAAACTCTACACTTTGTAATATTTTTTTCTCAACTCAATTGTGTATTTTTCATCACAAATGAAGACCTATTTATAGATCCACATTTGAGATTAGTCCAAAAATTAATACATCATCATCTACATCATCACACACTAATTTTTCACATTTTACAACTCAATATTCAACATTCAATATTCAATATTCAATATTCAACATAATAATAATATGTTTTTCAACACTTCGCATATATATTTCATCAAACATGCAATATACATTAATACATACAAAGAAAACGAAAGACTCTTCACGCATGCATGCACATTGTTTCTTTATTGCCACTAGTATATATAGGTGTACAATTTTGGTCGATTTTAGCTAGGTTTCGTTTTCTTAATTTTTAGAGTGTTTTTTTGGGAAAATTTTTTAAAATGATTTCGGGACATTGAAAATATATATATCAATTTGCAAAAGTGAAAAAGCAACCAAAATTTGTTAATTAGTTGGCGCACTAGCTAGATAAGGTTTTGGCTCTTTAATTTGTTAAAAAATGATCATAATACAATGAATTGGCTTATTATATTTCTATTATGATGATTTGATGTTCATAAACGCAATGATGACAGGGAAATTATAGGAATTGATAAAATTAGGTTCTTGGGAAATTTCTAAGGGACTGTAGTATTTAGTTATTTTTCAAATGATATATAGTTTCTGAATGTACGTATCTGTTCATTGTCTCTTAAATTATTATTATTATTATTATTATTATTATTATTATTATTATTATTATTATTATTATTAAATTGATGTCTGTATGGTGACGCTTTAGGAGAAATATGTTAAGAATTTTAAATATAAATATTTAATTAAAATATTATATAATAATCAATAGATTTTGTTCATGTTTAAATTTACAAATAAATGTCTATAATTTTTTTAGGTAAAATTGCAAATTTAGTCCTATATGTTTGTCATTTTGCGATTTTGATCCTCTATGTTTTCACATTTCAGTTTTAGTCCTGCATGTTTTGATTTTTGGAAATTTTTGTCCTTTTTATTCGAAAATGCTTACGTAACACTGTACACGTCAGCTCCACATCAGCACTGAATTGGTGCCACATCAGCGTCACGTCATAAAAAGACTAAAACTGCAAAAAAAATAAAGATAACGGACTACAACTGAAATCTGAAAATATAAAGGACTGAAATCGCAAAGTGACAAACATATAGGACCAAAAAAGCAATTTTTCCTTTCTTTTATTTGTGAAATGTTTTTTTGATATGCTTCGTAAGAAAAATAATACATTTCTAATTGTTTACCTTAGCTTGTAGAAATAAAACGCAATATACGTAAAAGAAATTTCAACTTTATATTGCTAAACCAAAAAAAAATAGATTTAATTCTGAAATAATCGATACAGAAATAATACACGCAATATACATATATTTTTTCAAACTTTAATTTGTTGAAAATTAATAGAAGGCTGTATATTAAAATTAATGCATGTGATTATATATATATAATCCTATCCATACATGATTATGTTTTCGTTATTAGCTAGCCATTCGGGATACTCAAATTAATAGAATATAAGAACGTACAATAGCATTACGAATCACTAAAAAAAAAATTTGAAAATGTGATCGAGGGTCTGCATGCACGTAGAGTAGAAATTTGCGTAATTAGTTGATAAATTATGTCAAATTTTTCATAATAATTCGCAGATAATTGATAAAATTTTTATGAGAAAATTGCTTTTTTGGTCCGGTATGTTTGTCATTTTGCGATTTCAGTCACTACAAAAAAATTGGATATTTAGCCACGGTTTTAAAAAATTTACCCACAGTTTATCAAAACCGTGGTTAAATAGCCACGGTTTTCAAAAACCGTGGCTAATTAACCACAATTTTGTTTAAACCGTGACAAATTTAGCCACAATTTTTTTAAAACCGTGGATGAATAACGTGGCTAAGTTAGCCACGGTTTTTAATGCCGTGGTTGAATAACCACGGTTTTATATAAACCGTGGCTATGTTTTAGCCACGGTTTTAAAAAACCGTGGTTAGTTATATATTTAACCACTGTTTTTAAAAAACCATGGTTATTTTATTTAACCACGGTTTTGTAAAAAACCGTGGTTAAATTTAGCCACGGTTTTAATAAAACGTGGTTAAATTTAGTCACGGTTTTAATAAACCGTGGTTAAATTAGCCATGATTTTTTACAAAACTGTGGTTAAAAAACAAGCCATTTAAAAAAAATACTTATCGAATATATTATTTTTTATTGAGTAATTATTTTATATAATTATTGCCAAAATTATTATTACAAACATTAAATTATTATTATTGTTATTCCAAATAATTAAATAATATTTTAAAACATGTATTTGTTATTTATTCCCGTTATATATTAAAAAGTGATTTGATTAAAATTTTTATTTGTACATAATATTATTATATTAGATAGATTATATATTTCAACGAGAAGTATTAGATAAATTATATTATATTAAATCCTAAAAAATATCTAAATAATTGTAAATGAATAAATTGATACAATAAAAAATAAATAAATATTTTTTAAGCTAAAATTCTGATTTTTTATATTTTTTTTTCTTAATAATATTTTGAAAAAAAATATTAAATAAATATTGAATGTTATAAAATATTTTTCATTATTTTAATTTTAACTATGTAAAAATTTATTGAATATTATTTTGATAAAAATATTACTTAAGTTCTACTAATATTTAATTTGAAATTATTTTATTAGAAAAACTCATCAAAACACCCATTAAAATCCGCCATAACGAGATATTTGTTTTTTAATAAACAAATAAAAAGTGAAAGTTTAATTAGCACAGTTTATTCAAAATCGTGGTTAATAGCCATGATTTTTATTAACCGTGCCTAATTAACCACGATTTTTAAAAACCGTGATTAAATAACCACGATTTTATTTAAACTGTGGCTAAAAATAAGACGGAAATTACAAAACCGTGGCTAAAAGTAACCATAGTTTTAAATAACCGTGGGTATTCAACAACGATTTTAACAAATATTTTTATTTTGAAAAATATTGTGTTTGATATTCAATTTTATGGTTTTGAACTCCTTTTAGCATATATTTTACAATTACTTAGCGAGAATTTAATTTTCTTGATTTTTGAGATTTTTGGAAAAAGGTTTTAATAATTAGCCGGAGCAGGTGTGCCAAAATAAGAGCAGATGCGCATAAAATCAATAACCAAATTTTACCGAGGCGCAGACGCGATTAAACTTTGGAGCAGACGCGCAAAAAAGAAAAGGGTTGAGGAATCTGGGGAAGCAGCCGCGCTAAATTGAGTTTCTCTTGCGCAGAAGCGCTAAAGACATAGTGCTTCTGCGCTAGAGAACTAGCGCAGCTGCGCCTTGTGAAGGGCGCAGTTGCGCTAGTGAGATGGAGCAGCTGCTACATGTTTCTAGATCAGCTGCTCTATATATATATATAAATATTCTTTTTAATATTAATTTTAATATTAAAAATATTTTATTTTCCCCAAACTTTGATAATATTTTGTAAATTAAATTTTTAAATTTCAGTTTGGTTTTTAAGATATTTTAAATTATTTCTCATATTAGTTTTTCATTTTGTTCTAATTAACATGAATATTTTCCATATAATATACTTAAGAATTAAATATTCATTCACATGTACTTCTCATATCCTCCCCCATTTATTATTATGTTTTTGACATTTTTTGTTTCTTTTGTAAAAAATTGGTCCACATAGTTTTCCCTAATATAGATTTATATACAATATTAACATATTTATTTGATTTATAGAGCACATAGGAGTTGAAATAACTTAAATCAGGTCAAATTTTAACCACAAGTAAATATTTTGAACACACACATTTAATTATAACTAGCAACTTGGCACACACGTTGTGTGTGTGTGAAACATAATATGTTTGCATATTTATTTTTTAAAAATTTCCATTTAATTACCATATTGTACAAAAATAAATATGATATAAAATTTAGTAAGATAATTATTTATATAAAATATGAGAAATTAAGCATCTCTACAAAATTAAATATGTTTAGGAGTTAATGTATGAAAGGGTAGACTTGGAATTAAGGAAAAAGGCTTCACCAAAAAAGTAGTTACTATTCACCCCTCTCCCTTAATTAATAGTATAGATAATATTATTATTGTTATATTATGATAAAATATAAATATATATCTATATATCTTGTCTCTCCACAAAACCCATCACTTTCACTGCCTCACACGCTCGATCTCCCTTCCATCTTCTTTCTTTTCTTCTTCAAACATTTTCCATCGATTTAAATCACCGTATGTTCGCCGTCGGTTATCATTTTATAAGAGAATATGACTAATAAAAAATTAAAAGTCGTTTTGGTTTTTTGACGGACAAAAATGATGAAACTGGTTTTGAAACTAAAATAATATTATTGTTTTAATTAATTTGTATTATCAAAAGACCATTATATCATTTTCTTCATAATAATTTGATTAAAATCAAGTGGACATATACCAATTTAACCATTAACAAAAGTTCATATACTAATTTGACATTTAACCAATAATTTAAATATCAAATTAATTTTTACTCATTAAAATATTATAATTAAGTCAAATTATTAATTGATGTTTTAAAAATATATATTAAAAAATATCAATATATAGACGATATTAAAATATATATTTAAATTTTTTATGGCACATAAAAATTGAAATAATATTGATCTGATCAAATTTTAAACCTAAATATATAAAGATACACAAAATACACACACGTACATACAAAATCATTTTCTATTTCCTCCCATGTATTTCACGCGACTTTCTTCTCTCCTTCTCCCATCCATTTTCGTTTCTTCAATTACCCATAACTTCTATATCGGTGATCGAAATTTAAATCCGAGAGTAGTTCCCGAATTGTTGTGACGAGAGCTAGCTAGTGATACCTGTTTCCTCTGGTTTACATATCCGTCGCCGATTGCCGCATACGATAGGAAAATAGGTTGTTTAGGTATTTTGAAGCTCTATTTCGTAGCTTTGAGCCATATTTCGAAAGTTAGGGTTTTTGAATTTGGGAATTTTTGGTTAATTCGAATTTCTATGATTGTATGTTGGTTGTAGGTGCTATATTTGAGCCGATTGGAGGTAACGATCGAATTTAATATTTTTCAGGAATTTATTTCGAATTTCAGATTATTTATATTAGGATTTTTTGAATTATTGCGTTGAATTATAGGATATTTGGGTCTTGGAATGCCTTAGAAATTGTTTATAAATTCTGGAAATTTTTAGCATTTATCGAATTTTTCAGAATTAAGATTTTAGTATTTTTCGACCCTAGGATTGAATATTTGAATCATTTGGAAGTTGATATATATGTTATGATGATGTGAATGATAATTGCCACATGTTTGGAATAATTAGGATGACACCGAGTTTGTTAAAATTATTGTGGTAATTATTTGACAATTAAGGTATGGATTGATCAGGAACGTCCCAAAAGACCTTGCTGTATCTTCCCCAAACTCAGTTTGTTACTGTCATTACATGTAACTTTATGTTCAGGTTTCAGTGTTTCACAGCAAAAAGGTTTGAGAAGATGAAGAGTGGGAAAAAATGTCTTTATGATAGCCTTCAAGCATTAACTAATGCAAGTGGGAACACTACACTACAAATACTTTCAATTCAAGGTATGGATTCCCAATTCACTAAACAACCCGATGGAATCCCCTGTCCTCACATGGAAGAATATTTTATGCATTGATGTCCTACACAATAAAGTCTTGCATGTGCCATTCAATAACATTGAAAACAAATCACATTCCTTAAGGTATTTGAAAGGGAACCTCACGGCCATTTCAAGCTTTAACCCAATAATACTTTATTTATATTAACTAATCTCATTAAGGCATGCATGTGGCAAACAAAACCATAAGTCATCATTGGAATAATTGGAGGCATGTCAGAGCAAAAGAATCAACCATTTCATTCCGTAATCATTTAGCATTTTCCAATCTTCTACAACTCACTTTTCTTGAGGCATTTGGAAGACAAATCCACGGCCTAGCTTGGATCACCTCCATCACAACTTGGTTCCCTCTATTCTTAGCTCATTCAAGTGTAATCTATGGGTAGAGTGTTCGGCCATGACCTAGGTGAGCTTATTCCTTTTGTTGTTGTTTCTTGAACCAAGCATAGGTGGTAGAGGCTTGAGCTTGATTCTATTCTAGCTTTGATTTGAAGGAAGTTAAATCTAGAAAGATCGTGTCGCTTTACAAGGCTTGAAACCAAAAGAAATCTTGAGCATAAACTTGAAGTCGCTAAACTTTGATCAAAGTTGAAGTTCATCACTTGGAGTGAGATAAGAATGGCACGGCCACTACATCCTAAGCACATGGTATGATGTCTTATCTCTATATATTTCGTTAAAAGAAATTAAAAATATATACGAGTCTTTCTTTAGTTAGTAGCTAGCTAGTTTGTTAGAATTAAATAGTATTATATAGTATAATTGACTATGGGGTTTCTTTTAATTGAAAGTTTGTTCATGGATATGTAAGTAGTGGGTGCGCTTCAATTTTTGTGTGTTGGCCATTTTGCGTCATGTTAAGTCAGTAGAACCTATGGTGGGTGCGCTCTAATGTTATAGATAATTTTGCTTTTCTTTTCTTTTGGTTTCAGGATATCTGTCAGAGTTCCTCTTCATCTTTCAAGGTTCTTGATTTTAATTCATTTGAATTGTAAATTATATTTTGATTTCCTATTAGTTGTAGGTATTATATTGAAGTCGATATATTGAAGGTATTTGAAATTTTTTCAAAATTTGTTGGAGCGTAATTTTAAATGTAAAAAATATTTCAAATAATGGGTCTTCAATTATTCATTTCTATTTTTTTATTCTTTAAAACCGTGGCTATTCATCTAAAATTTGTAATTGAGTTTCACGTGCGATAGCCAAGGAAATCCAAACTTCTTAATGGATGTTGCTATGCTGATTAAATGCATTGTAAATTTTGCAATTCAGTTACTCATGTGGAATCCCCAGTCCTCATTCTAAATAAATTGAGATTCATAATTTTGTGAGTTCAAACATGTTCTCTTTGGTGGCACAAAAATATTACAACATACAGCGGAGAGATGGTGGTTGCTTGGCAGTTGTTCTGAGAACTGGATTTGAAACAAGTCAGGGGAAGCTAATGCATACAATATTATTTTCTACTGAGAGGGTAAGGATTTGAAATTCTCATTAGTGCTTTTCTGAATGTTGTGAGCTGATCTATTATTTGTATGTCCCTTGTGTTTATATTTATAATTGTGGTGTAGGTTACAACGCATAGCTGGGAAAGTGGGCCCTTTATCTTGTTCTTAGTGGTATTTGCTTTGATAGCTGCATGATATGTACTTAGGAAGGTAAAACATATTCTGATAAATACTCCGTTTGACAAGAATATTATGTGTGGAGTCAATTATTCAATAATGCTCTCAAATCAACGTGCTTTTTTTTTTTTACAAGTTTATGCTAAATACACCATCTTATATATAGAACTTCTGGACTATGTTTGGATTTGTTTTACGTGACTAATATCATGGAATGTATTGTTGGGATTTTTTTTCAGTTGTAATCGGGGGTTTAAAACTGTTGTCGAAGGTCGTATTGTTAAAATTCAAGCTCAAATACAACAGTCAAAAACTGTTGTCTTCTCTCAAAGACAACAATTTTTCACTGTTGTCTTTGAGCTTGACTTTTAACTATATGATCTTCTACAACAGTTTTAAACCCCCTACTATACTGAAAAAAAATGTTGTCTTTATGAGTTTTTCTTATAGCAGTTGATGGTCATAATGGATCTACCGATTTGCAAAAAACCGTGGCAATTTTAGCCACGGTTTTTAAAAAACCCGTGTCTAAAATAACCACGGTTTTATGCAAAACCGTGGCTATGTTATAAAACCGTGATTATTTTAGCCACGGTTTTTTAAAAATCCGTGGCTAGAATAGCAACGGTTTTATGCAAAACCGTGGCTACAATAACAACGGTTGTATGCAAAACCGTGACTATGTTAGCCACGGTTTTGTACAAAAACCGCCTAGAAGGCTTTCAGGAGCCGCTCATTGTCCGTGAAATCTTTTGGCATCGACGATCACTCCCCGCCTCCTCAGCCCCGGGCGTCACAAAAGTTTTTCATTGTGAATTTATAACTTTGCCCCCAAATTGTGTAGGAATCAAAAAAAATTTATGGGCAATTATGGAAAAATGAGGTAAAAAACAAGGGCAAAAAAGGATTAAAAATTTAGTCAAACCTTAGGAGGTGATTTATTGCATAGTAATTAATATGGATTTAACTTTTTATTTATATCTAATTATTACCTCAAAGTTAATTATTGATAAACTATGTATACTATATAATATAAAATTTCACACACTATATTTGGCTAATATTTTTATAATGTAAACTATTTTACTTTTGGAAGGTGAAAAAAAATCCAAATATTTATTGACTACAAAATGACACAAATCGGATGTCTAACAGTTACACACCATAATAAAAATTGAGCAGCAATATTGTTAAAAATTAAATATAAATTATTTTTATTTAAATTAGTAATGAGATTAATTAAGAGTTATTTTTTTAATTAATTTGTTCATTAGCATATTTTCTTTTAATTTTTTTCACATTTTAAATTTATTCATTAGCCTATAATTTCAACTTTACTCCCTTTCTACTATTAATTGTATCAAATTGTCACAAAATTTGTTATACATAAATTCATTTTTAATTTTATGATTTTTTTTTCATTTCATCCATCTATTTTCAATATTCTAATATAAAATTTTGTAATAATATTCGATCAAGGAATAGATTATTGTAACTGAAAAATTATATTAAAAAGTTTTAAAAAATAAATAAATATTTTTTGTAAAAATTAGAGTAAAATTCATTTTGATACACGAACTATTGGTAAAATGTCAAATTGGTACATGAACTACTGAGAATGGTTGTAACACCCGATATTTTTAATTACATAAATCCGTCTGCATAATTAGGATATTTAATTATTTAAATTTATGATTTATGGGTTAAATAATTATGTGAATTATTTATGCATGATTTAATTTATTTTTAAGCATTTAACCCATAATTAGTGATTTTTATGATTTTTAGTATTCTTATTATTTAATCGCGTAGACGGGACCGTGGACGGACGAGATGACAATTTTCTAGCCAAATTATTTTATGAGCCTTTTTGGAGCCTTAAATTATTGTTTTGAGTTTTATTATCTCAAAATTTTAAGTATTTAATTTTATTTAATTTTAGGGGTCATTTTTATCCAAAATTAGTCAAAATATTGACTTTTTAATATTTTTAAAATTTCCCTAAATTAATATTTCGAGATTTTTATTTAGGTTATCAGATTTTAAGAGTTAAGTTGTGTTTTTTTTTAATTATTTTGAAAATCTTTTTATTTTATTAATTAACCTATTTTCTAATTAACCAAAAATTTAAACCTATTCTACCCAAACCCTACCTTAGCCGATTGTTTCCCTCTTCCTAGCATCAGCCGTCACCTCCATCTCCATCTTCTTCCTCACGAAACCAAGCTCCAAGAACACCATAGCCATCTTCGAAGGTTCCAAGCAAGCCAAGGCACCCCGTCGTCGTCCCGTCGTCCCGAAGTCCGTCGTATACGCTTCTAAACTCCACAAATCGGTGAAAGGCATGTTTCTTTCCACTTTTTTAAACCTATATCAGTGTATGTATGCGTGTGAGTGTGTATCATCCGAGTTTATATTTTTTTGACAGCAAGTTTCGACTTTTCTTCCTCTCATGCTTCCGTTTTTGACATGTATGGTTCATGCTCACGCCTTTTGGCTACCCATGGCTTGGACGGCTGCTGGCTTAGGTCCTATGGGGTCCCTAGGAGGTCTAGATGAGTCGGCCATGGTTGGGTTGGGGGCTAGAAACCAAGGACGAAAGGTTTTCAGAAGAGGGTTCAAGAGGCTGCGCAGGCTAGGGTTGTGGGAGAAGGGGTTCGGCTTGGTCTTTACAGGGTGCATGGGGTCGGGGGCTGGGTATGGTTCGGTCCGGCAGGACCCTGGGGAGGTCCTGCCGGCGGGGCTCCGGCCACGGTGGCCGGAGCTGGGCTGCAGCAGGCCGGGAAGGCCTGCTGCTCACGCAGCCGTGCGGCCGAGAGAAGAGAGGTAAGGTAGTGATCGGGTTTAGGGTTTCTGATTGGGTCCGGGTCGGGTCTTGGGTCCGGGTCGGGTCTAAAATAATATGGGTTAAGTTAAGTGGGTCCGGGTCCGGGTTATTTTAATTGGGCTCGGGTATTTTTATTTTTAAGTTTTTAAGTTAATTAGGGATTAAATGGACTAATTAAATTCCCAAAAATTTAATTAGTACCATTTAATTTAATTTGGGTTATTTTATTATTTTTAGACTTTTAATAATTTTTATTAAATTTTTAAGTTGGCCAGAAATTTTTATGGGCTTGGGAGCCCATGAAATTTATTGGGCCTGTAAATGGGCTTTTGGGCCCATTGGGCCAGGGACAGCGTTATTGGACCTAAGTTAGTCTTAATGGGCTTTGGTTGATTTATAGGCCAAGTCTTAAGTTAATGGGCTTGAGTGTAGGGCCAGCAGTCCAGAACCATCCATGAAAAAATTGCATGTGTCCTGATTATATATTTAATTATTTTTATGCATTTAAGTTATTTTAATATTTATATGTTAGTAAGAAAATTAAATTAAATATATATGAAGGACACACGATTTATTTAAGTACATGCATTCACGAAATCAATTTTTTATGCTATGATTTAATTTCTATGGTTGAGCAAATAAAATATTTTAGGTGAAAATTGAAGTAGTGTGGCCATTTATGGGCAGTTTTCTGCCATTTATGTATGGGCAGTTTCTGCCATTTATGTATGGGTGGTTCGCCACCAGCCTCGTACGATGGTTTCTTAGACTGATCAGTCGCACTATAAGTATGGGTCACACTTACGGATAGGACCATTCGATGTTAAGAAAATAAGTGCTCAACAACTCGAGTATGTATGTTATGTATTATGTATTTATGTTTATTTAAGTAAGTTATGTTATGTAATTTTTTTAGCATGCTCATTCATGTATACGTATGTATTAGTAGTAAATTGATTTAAATTATTTTAAACCCTTGTTAGTATGCATGTTGGGCCTCTAGGCTCACTACACTGATATGGTGCAGGTGAGTACGTAGAGGAGCAGGTTACTCCTACCGGTGGTGAGGATCTATGAGCTGTGCTGCAGTAGCCCCGTGACCGTGACAGCTTCTGAGTCACCGTGCATGATGTCATGTGAAACATTTTATTATATTTTTAGTGGTTGAGTTTTATGGGAATATTTTATTAAATATTTTAGTGCATGCACACTTTTTATTTATTTTAATTATGCAGTATATTTTTAAATTATAGGGTTGACTCAGATATTTATTTAATTCATAGAATGCATTTTTCTTAAGTATTTAATTATTTATTTATTTAGTCTTGTATTTATTTGAAATATTTTATTCTGTGCATATATGTATGGGCATATATGTACATGTTTTATCTAGTAGTAAAAAAAAAAAAAAAAAAAAATTTCCGCATATTTATTTATTATAGAGTTAGGGTCGTTTCAGTTGGTATCAGAGCACGGTTCTTGGAGGGGTCACTACTGCTATGCGAGCTCAGAAATCCACGCTACCGGTCTGTAAGTTTTAATGTTATTAGTATGATTTAAATTTCTAGAATTTAAGTTAGCCTTAATTTTTAAACACTTAGTTATGCAAGGCGATTTACGTAAATAAATATGTGGTGGTGCAGAATGCCTCCCAGACCAGTGAACCGACGTGGGGGACCTCCACCTCCACCTCCACCGCCACCTCAGCAGCACCCCATGACAGCACTGGAGCAGGCCAGTGCCACGATGATGGCGGGTATCACTGCCTTGCTGGAGCAGCAGGCTGCCCGTCCCAGACTGTCCCACGAGGAGGACGTCGCAGAGAGGTTCCAGAAGAAAGGGCCTAAGGAGTTTTTGGGGACCACCGATCCGTTGGTGGCTGAGGGATGGATTCGCTCGCTTGAGTCCATCTTTGACTACATGGGGATCACAGACGCCGACAGGGTGAGCTGTGCTACATATATGATGCGAGGCGATGCAGCCTCATGGTGGGAGGGTGCAGTTAGAGGGGTCCATCTACCGACATTGACGTGGGTTGCGTTCAGGCGTATCTTCTACGCCAAGTATTTTACTGAGGACGTGCGTAGCCGCATGATCCGTGAGTTCATGAGTCTCCGTCAGGGGGACCGATCTGTGGTGGATTACGTGAGCCAGTTTGAGAGGGGCTGTCGTTTTGTGCCCATGATTGCTGAGAGTCCGCAGGAGAAGCTGCGACAGTTTGTTGAGGGCCTGAAGGCAGAGATCAGGCATGACGTACGCATGGCAGACGTTTTCACATATGAGTCTGCAGTCAGCCGAGCTTTGCGTTCTGAGGAGGGTCGGACAGCGATCCAGAGAGAGCAACAGAGTAAGAGACAGTTTACGCATACAGGGTATCAGCGACCATCTTCGCAGCCACCTGCGAAGAAGCAGTCTACAGGGCCATCTAAGGGCCCGATTCAGCAGAGGCCTCAGGGGAAGCCACAGCAGCAGACTAGGGGCGGGGCCCCTACTCCAGGGAGATATCCAGTGTGTCCGAAGTGCCAGAAGATGCATTCCGGGCAGTGTCTATTGGGAGCAGGAGTCTGCTATCGTTGCAAGGAGCCAGGGCATCAGATTGCCAACTGCCCGAAGAGGCAGAATGTCAGTGGGCGAGTTTATGTGATGCAGGCTGAGGAGGCAGACCCAGATACCTCCTTGATCACCGGAATACCTAACCCCTAGAACTTTTTCAATTCTTTGCTTTTGTTTAATTGCGATTATAACTGAATGCCTGTTACATGAGTTTAATTATCAGCATGCTAGAATAAGAATTTTGTTTCTTTGTGATTAGAATTAAGGATTTTAGTGTTTTAACCTTGGGAGCATAGTGGTATGAATTGTTGGGAATCTTCTGCGTGCAGGGAGAATTCTAGTTGGAGGCAACTCCACGTTTGCGTTGCTAGATTCAGGAGCCACGCATTCGTTTATCTCCCGGGATTTTATCAGACGGATAGGCATTACACCAGAGGTTGTAGACAGTGGTTACGATGTTACCATGCCATCCGGACAGATTATCACTACCACTAGTGTCATCAGGGATCTGGCATTGGAGTTGCAGGGACACTCCATTCGAGCAGATCTAGTGGTTCTTCCATTGACTGGGTTTGACTTGATTTTGGGTATGGACTGGCTATCAGTTAATGGAGCTTCGATTGATTTCCGACGTAGGACAGTGTCAGTGAAGCCAGCAGGAGGTGAGATGTTTACTTTCTTTGCATCTCAGTCTAGCAGTATTCCTCAGATGATATCACTTGTTCGTGCGAGGAAACTGTTGCGCAATGGATGTCAGGGTTTCCTTGCTAGTGTGGTCACTACCACAGACGTTTCTAGCAGATCTTTATCAGATATAGAGGTGGTACGTGACTATCCAGATGTTTTTCCTGACGATGTTTCAGGAGTTCCACCAGTGAGGGAGGTGGAGTTCAGTATTGAGTTGTTGCCGGATACTGTGCCTATCTCTAAGGCACCGTATCGACTTGCTCCTACAGAGATGAGAGAGTTGAAGGAGCAGATTCAGGAGCTGTTGGAGAAGGGCTTTGTTCGTCCTAGCTTTTCTCCATGGGGAGCTCCAGTGTTGTTTGTGAAGAAGAAGGACGGCAGCATGAGATTGTGCATTGACTACCGAGAGCTCAACAGAGTCACAGTGAAGAATAAGTATCCGCTACCGAGGATAGAGGATTTATTCGATCAGTTGCAGGGAGCTTCGGTATTCTCCAAGATCGATCTGCGATCTGGTTACCATCAGTTGAGAGTCAGAAATTCAGACGTGTCTAAGACTGCCTTTAGGACACGGTATGGGCACTATGAGTTTTTGGTGATGCCCTTTGGGTTGACCAATGCTCCAGCAGTTTTTATGGATCTCATGCATCGTGTCTTCCAGCCGTATCTAGATCAGTTTGTCATTGTATTCATTGATGACATATTGATCTACTCGAGGAGCATTGAGGAGCATACACAGCATTTGCATACAGCCTTACAGACTTTGAGAGAGCATCGACTGTTTGCAAAGTTCAGTAAGTGTGAGTTTTGGTTGGAGCAGGTGGCGTTTCTAGGCCACATTATTTCTAGGGATGGGATTGCAGTGGATCAGTCCAAGGTGCAGGCAGTGAGGGATTGGGGGATTCCAAAGAATGCTTCGGAGATTCGTAGCTTCTTGGGTTTAGCAGGATACTATAGGAAGTTCATCAAGGGTTTTTCCTCTATTGCAGTACCCTTGACTTCCTTGACCAAGAAGAACGCGAAGTATAGTTGGAGTCCAGATTGTCAGAGGAGCTTTGATCAGCTGAAGGATGCACTTACTTCAGCACCGGTGTTAGCTATGACAGTGCCACATGAGGAGTTAGTGGTGTACACCGACGCGTCCAAGCTTGGTTTGGGCGCAGTACTTATGCAGAGTGGCAGAGTTATCGCATATGCGTCGCGACAGTTGAAGATTCATGAGCAGAACTATCCGACGCATGATTTGGAGCTTGCAGCAGTGGTATTTGCGTTGAAAATCTGGAGGCACTATCTTTACGGCGAGAAGTGCAAGATTTTCACCGATCACAAGAGCCTCAAGTACTTCTTCACCCAGAAGGAGTTGAACATGAGGCAGCGCAGATGGCTTGAGCTTGTGAAGGACTATGATTGTGACATTAGCTACCATCCGGGTAAGGCTAATGTAGTAGCAGATGCTTTGAGTCGAAAGTCGTCAGTGGTATCATGTTTGACTGCACAGTTACCACTACAGACCGAGATTCAGAGGTTTGGGTTGGAGTGCTATCCGAGCGGCCATGCACCGAGCTTGTCAGTGTTGACAGTGCAGCCAGTTCTGCGAGATCGGATTAGAGAGGGACAGTCTACTGATGAGGAGCTACAGCGATGGAGACAGAGAGATGAGGCCAGAGGTAATCTCTTGTATACAGTGGAGGATGGCATCGTTCAGTACCGTGGGAGGATGTGGGTACCGAACGTTGATCAGTTGAGAGCCGAGATTCTAGCAGAGGCTCATGCATCTCCGTACTCCATTCACCCCGGAAGTACGAAGATGTACCGAGATTTGCAGTTATTGTATTGGTGGCCTGGGATGAAGAGTGACATCGGGAGAGTGGTGTCAGAGTGCTTGACTTGTCAGCAAGTCAAAGCAGAGCATCAGCGTCCAGCAGGACTTCTTAGACCTCTTCCCATTCCGGAATGGAAATGGGAGAATATTACGATGGACTTTGTGGTTGGCTTGCCGAGGAGCGCCAGAGGTTGCACAGCGATTTGGGTGATTGTGGATAGACTCACCAAGTCAGCTCATTTCTTGCCGGTGAGGACTAACTATACTTTGACACAGTATGCAGAGCTTTACATTAGAGAGATTGTTAGACTGCATGGCATACCAGTGTCTATTGTGTCAGACAGAGATCCGAGATTCACATCTGCGTTTTGGAAGAGTCTGCACACGGCTATGGGGACTAGGCTTCTGTTCAGTACAGCATTTCATCCCCAGACAGATGGTCAGTCTGAGAGAGTGATCCAGGTTCTCGAGGATCTTCTGAGAGCTTGTGTCATTGATTTTCGGGGCTCTTGGGAGACTAGACTGCCATTGGTGGAGTTTACCTATAACAACAGCTTTCAGTCGTCTATAGGTATGGCTCCATATGCAGCACTTTATGGGAGGAGATGCAGATCTCCGGTGCATTGGGATGAGGTTGGTGAGCGGATTTTGTTGGGTCCGGAGATTGTGCAGCAGACAGCTGACATCGTGACGCAGATTCGAGAGAGGATGAGGACTGCGCAGAGTCGGCAGAAGAGTTATGCAGATGCCAGACGACGCGATTTGGAGTTCGCAGTAGGTGATCACGTATTCTTGAAGGTGTCACCTATGAAGGGAGTAGCGCGTTTTGGACGGAGAGGCAAGCTTAATCCGAGATATATAGGGCCATTCGAGATCTTGGAGCGAGTTGGCACGTTGGCCTATCGTTTAGCTCTACCTCCAGGGCTAGCGGCAGTGCACAATGTTTTCCATGTATCCATGCTTCGGAGATATGTCTCCAACCCGTCGCATGTGTTGGATTTCGAGCCCTTACAGTTGCCACCAGATCTTGTATACGAGGAGAGACCAGTGCGGATCTTGGCTAGAGAGGAGAGGAGGCTTAGGACGCGGGTCATACCGATGGTCAGAGTCCAGTGGCTGAATCACTCGGAGGAGGAAGCTACTTGGGAGTCCGAGGAGGATATGAGGACTCGCTACCCGGAGATGTTCGGGTAAGTACTTTAATTTCGAGGAAGAAATTTAATTTAAGGGGGGGAGAATTGTAACACCCGATATTTTTAATTACATAAATCCGCCTGCATAATTAGGATATTTAATTATTTAAATTTATGATTTATGGGTTAAATAATTATGTGAATTATTTATGCATGATTTAATTTATTTTTAAGCATTTAACCCATAATTAGTGATTTTTATGATTTTTAGTATTCTTATTATTTAATCGCGTAGACGGGACCGTGGACGGACGAGATGACAATTTTCTAGCCAAATTATTTTATGAGCCTTTTTGGAGCCTTAAATTATTGTTTTGAGTTTTATTATCTCAAAATTTTAAGTATTTAATTTTATTTAATTTTAGGGGTCATTTTTATCCAAAATTAGTCAAAATATTGACTTTTTAATATTTTTAAAATTTCCCTAAATTAATATTTCGAGATTTTTATTTAGGTTATCAGATTTTAAGAGTTAAGTTGTGTTTTTTTTTAATTATTTTGAAAATCTTTTTATTTTATTAATTAACCTATTTTCTAATTAACCAAAAATTTAAACCTATTCTACCCAAACCCTACCTTAGCCGATTGTTTCCCTCTTCCTAGCATCAGCCGTCACCTCCATCTCCATCTTCTTCCTCACGAAACCAAGCTCCAAGAACACCATAGCCATCTTCGAAGGTTCCAAGCAAGCCAAGGCACCCCGTCGTCGTCCCGTCGTCCCGAAGTCCGTCGTATACGCTTCTAAACTCCACAAATCGGTGAAAGGCATGTTTCTTTCCACTTTTTTAAGCCTATATCAGTGTATGTATGCGTGTGAGTGTGTATCATCCGAGTTTATATTTTTTTGACAGCAAGTTTCGACTTTTCTTCCTCTCATGCTTCCGTTTTTGACATGTATGGTTCATGCTCACGCCTTTTGGCTACCCATGGCTTGGACGGCTGCTGGCTTAGGTCCTATGGGGTCCCTAGGAGGTCTAGATGAGTCGGCCATGGTTGGGTTGGGGGCTAGAAACCAAGGACGAAAGGTTTTCAGAAGAGGGTTCAAGAGGCTGCGCAGGCTAGGGTTGTGGGAGAAGGGGTTCGGCTTGGTCTTTACAGGGTGCATGGGGTCGGGGGCTGGGTATGGTTCGGTCCGGCAGGACCCTGGGGAGGTCCTGCCGGCGGGGCTCCGGCCACGGTGGCCGGAGCTGGGCTGCAGCAGGCCGGGAAGGCCTGCTGCTCACGCAGCCGTGCGGCCGAGAGAAGAGAGGGAAGGTAGTGATCGGGTTTAGGGTTTCTGATTGGGTCCGGGTCGGGTCTTGGGTCCGGGTCGGGTCTAAAATAATATGGGTTAAGTTAAGTGGGTCCGGGTCCGGTTTATTTTAATTGGGCTCGGGTATTTTTATTTTTAAGTTTTTAAGTTAATTAGGGATTAAATGGACTAATTAAATTCCCAAAAATTTAATTAGTACCATTTAATTTAATTTGGGTTATTTTATTATTTTTAGACTTTTAATAATTTTTATTAAATTTTTAAGTTGGCCAGAAATTTTTATGGGCTTGGGAGCCCATGAAATTTATTGGGCCTGTAAATGGGCTTTTGGGCCCATTGGGCCAGGGACAGCGTTATTGGACCTAAGTTAGTCTTAATGGGCTTTGGTTGATTTATAGGCCAAGTCTTAAGTTAATGGGCTTGAGTGTAGGGCCAGCAGTCCAGAACCATCCATGAGAAAATTGCATGTGTCCTGATTATATATTTAATTATTTTTATGCATTTAAGTTATTTTAATATTTATATGTTAGTAAGAAAATTAAATTAAATATATATGAAGGACACACGATTTATTTAAGTACATGCATTCACGAAATCAATTTTTTATGCTATGATTTAATTTCTATGGTTGAGCAAATAAAATATTTTAGGTGGAAATTGAAGTAGTGTGGCCATTTATGGGCAGTTTTCTGCCATTTATGTATGGGCAGTTTCTGCCATTTATGTATGGGTGGTTCGCCACCAGCCTCGTACGATGGTTTCTTAGACTGATCAGTCGCACTATAAGTATGAGTCACACTTACGGATAGGACCATTCGATGTTAAGAAAATAAGTGCTCAACAACTCGAGTATGTATGTTATGTATTATGTATTTATGTTTATTTAAGTAAGTTATGTTATGTAATTTTTTTAGCATGCTCATTCATGTATACGTATGTATTAGTAGTAAATTGATTTAAATTATTTTAAACCCTTGTTAGTATGCATGTTGGGCCTCTAGGCTCACTACACTGATATGGTGCAGGTGAGTACGTAGAGGAGCAGGTTACTCCTACCGGTGGTGAGGATCTATGAGCTGTGCTGCAGTAGCCCCGTGACCGTGACAGCTTCTGAGTCACCGTGCATGATGTCATGTGAAACATTTTATTATATTTTTAGTGGTTGAGTTTTATGGGAATATTTTATTAAATATTTTAGTGCATGCACACTTTTTATTTATTTTAATTATGCAGTATATTTTTAAATTATAGGGTTGACTCAGATATTTATTTAATTCATAGAATGCATTTTTCTTAAGTATTTAATTATTTATTTATTTAGTCTTGTATTTATTTGAAATATTTTATTCTGTGCATATATGTATGGGCATATATGTACATGTTTTATCTAGTAGTAAAAAAAAAAAAAAAAAAATTTCCGCATATTTATTTATTATAGAGTTAGGGTCGTTTCAATGGTTTAATTGGTACATAATCAATTTATAAAGTCAATTTTATCCTTTATCTACATTATTTTAAAGTCTAATATTTTTTGTTAAATTAAAATAGATACACATTTTATTTTTCAAAATTATTTTACTAATAGAATTATAAGCAGAAATTTATATAAATTTAAATTTTATATTATAAACAAGATATCATACTTATTATACGAAACATTGTAAATATTAATTAATACAAACATGTACATACACATATATATAATGATTGATAAATTATATATTCAAAAATAATATATATTAAAAATATATAATAAAAGTTATTTTTAGGTTTATATATGTTATAATATTATTATTTATATTAATCAAAATAAAAATGATATATATGCGTGTGTCTTTTTATTTATGATCTACAAATTTTATGTTGAATACTTTTTCGTATACATGATATATAATCTTCTTTTTATAGTATAGTAACATTAATTAGTAAATATGAATTTATATTTAAACTTATAATTAATATAATAATTTAAAATACAAAAATATGTATGTAGTTAAAGTTGTCAATTTAATAACAATATTCAACTTAAAAAAGCAATTTAAGTAAAGAGCAAAATTGACTTTTGAGTTTGATCATATATCAATTAAACTATTTTCAATAGTTCATGTATCAATTTGACATTTTATCAATAGTTCATGTACCAAAATAATTTTTACTTGTAAAAATTATATAGCATTTTGAAAAATTCTGATAAAATATTTTAAATAAATAGAAAAAAAACCAAAAATCCAAATTTGTTTCAAATATTATATTAATAAAAAGTTTTGAAAAATAAACAAATGATTATAGTAAAAATTATATAGTATTTTCAAAAAATTTATTTTCTACTATAAAAATATGAATGTAGGAGTAACGTTTTTTCATTGTCTATATACATATTTACCCTTTTGTTCTATATAAATTATATAATAATGAGTAAATTGGAACTTATAGACTAATGAACAAATTCAAAATGAGAAAAAAATAAAATAAAATAAGATAATGAACAAATTAATTAAAAAACACTTAATTAATATCACTATTAAATTAAATAAAATAATTTATATTTAATTTTTAATAGTATTGCTGCTCAAATTTCTTATAGTGTGTAACAGTTAGACTAAAATATTTTAAATAAATATAAAAAAAATTCAAAAATCCAAATTTGTTTCAAATAGTATATATATTAATAAAAAGTTTTGCAAAATAAATAAATTATTATAGTAAAAATTATATAGTATTTTCAAAAAAATTATTTTACTATAAAAGTATGAATGTAGGAGTAATATAGTTTGTTCATTGTCTATATACATGTTTACCCTTTTGTTCTGTATAAATTAGATAATAATGAGGTTATATAAGTAAAATGACTTCCATTTATATGAAGTCTATTTAATTTTATATCTTCCACTTTACTCTCTTTCTACTATTAATTGTGTCAAAATTGTCACAAAAACTGTTATATATAAATTTCATATGTTATTATATGAAATTTGAGCAGTAATACTGTTAAAAATTAAATATAAATTATTTTATTTAAATTAATAATGATATTAATTAAGAGTTTTTTTAATTAATTTGTTCATTAGACTATTTTTTGTTAATTTTTTTTTCACATTTTAAATTTGTTCATTAGCCTATAACTTTCATTTCACTCCCTCTCTACTATTAATTTTGTCAAATTGTCACAAATTTTGTTATACATAAATTTTATATGTTATTATATGATTTTTTTTTTCATTTCATCAATGTATTTTCAATATTCCAATATAATATTTTGTAATAATATTCGATCAAGGAGTAGATTATTGTAACCGACAAATTATATTAAAAATTATTTCAAAATAAATAAATATTTATGGTAAAAAGTATATTGAATTTTGACAAATTCTGATAAAATATTTTAAATAAATATAAAAAAAATTCAAAAATTCAAATTTGTTTCAAATAGTATATTAATAAAAATTCTGTCAAAAAAAATAAATGATTATAGTAAAAATTATATAGTATTTTCCAAAAAAATATTTTACCATAAAAGTATGAATGTAGAAGTAAATTTTTTTCATTGTCTATATACATGTTAACCTTTTTGTTCTATATAAATTAAATAATAATGAGGGTTATATAAGTAAAATTACAAAAATAAAAAATAAAAAAGAAACAAAGATGGAAAAATACACAAAACAATTAGGTGTAATAATTTCTCACATATAACTTCCATTTAAATGGAGTCTATTTAATTTTATAACTTCCAATTTACTCTCTTTCTACTATTAATTGTGTCAAATTATCAAAAAAAAATTTATACATAAATTTCATATGTTATTATATGAAATTTGAGCAGCAATACTATTAAAAATTAAATATAAATTATTTTATTTAAATTAATAACGAGATTTGTTGAATCCGACATTTTGGTGATAACAAACAACAACTCATTGTATAGGAATGTGCTGCAAATCTTTTGTATTTCAGGAATCTACTACAACTCCTACCGCAACCGTCTAAACCCTTCAAGTTATCTACCGGAAGCTTGTCAACCGCCTTTGTCTCTCGACCGGTTGCAGTCACAAGCCTATCGACTGGTTATTCAAACCAGCAGAGAATAAATCTATCTACCGGTAGAATGCCAACTGCTTATCAAGATATCTCAAGACAAGTACTTGTGACAAGACGTTCATTGCAAAATCTTTATCAAAAACATAACCGGCGTATCAGAAGATCTGTTGACTCTTGCATCGAGACAGCAGGTTGCACTAAAATGGCAAAAACGCAAAATGGCTACAGATAAAGCATTCGACCGTTTATACCAGTTTTGGACCCTGGAAGTTGTCTGCATTTAAAGAAGTGTACGATCTTTATGCAGAATCATCAATGCATTTATGAAGCATTAAATGTGCATTCAATGCAGCATCAGAACGTTCAAAATAAAGACGTTGATGATTGACCTATATAAAGGGAAGATTGCTCAAGAAGTGACAAGAAGACAAGCAACACGAAAAATCTCAATCAACTCAATCACTTGAATACTATCAGAAGTTCTCATCTGATATACTGAAGCAATACTTGAGCACACTTACAAGATCATTCACTTGCTGCTCAAATAAACCATCGCCTACAGCTTACATATCTGATCTTCAAGGATCATCCTAGGGTTTCCAAGCCTCTCGACCGCTCTGCAGTTTGAGAAGCTCAACCGGACTGTACTCATTATTGAAGAGACTTGAAGCTACTCTGAAAGCTTCCACCAGTCTGATAAGAACTGAGAATCTTATTTGTGTAAATCTAGGAGTTTCGGATTAGGCATTGGATAAGTCCTAAGTCTGAAGTGGGTGTATTACAAGACGTTGTAATAACCAAAGTCTTCTAGTGAATTCCTTCCTAAGTGGAAGAAGGGAAGACGTAGAAGGATTCAGCCTTCGAACTTCCATAAATCGTGCTTTAGTCTTTACTGCTATTTATCTTACATATTGTTCATACATTGTGTTATAAACTTTGCATCACTAAAACCTCTGAACTATTTCCGCACTATTTAAGTTGTTCAAACCGTTTTAGAAGTTGAGAAAACAGATTAAGTGAACTAAACTTCACTTGATCATTTTGAAAAGAATGAAGAAAAGTTTCAGAGTGTATTCACCCCCCCTCTACCCTCTGAACCGATCCCAACAAGATTAATTAAGAGTTTTTTTTAATTAATTTGTTCATTAGCCTATTTTATTTTTATTTTTTTCACATTTTAAATTTGTTCATTAGCCTATAACTTTCACTTTACTCTTTTTCTACTATTAATTGTGTCAAATTGTCACAAAGTTTGTTATACATAAATTTCATATGTTATTATATGATTTTTTTCATTTCATCCATGTATTTTTCATTAAAATTATTAAAGATAATAAATATTTATTTTATTAGATTTTGTATTATTCGATTAACATAAAAATAATTAGATGTTGGAAAATAAAAATTTCTATTTATTAAAATTATTAAAGATAATAAATATTTATTTTATTATATTGTGTATTGTTTCAATCTAAAACAATTAACATAATAAATATTTTCAATCTAAATTTTTTATTTTGTCCTTAGATTGTGTATTATTTCGATTCATTGTATATATGGAGATTTTCTACATAATGTTTTAAAAATATAAAAAATAATATATTAAGTGAATATATATATATATAAGTGAATATATATATATATTTATATGTTTGTAAAATAAAAAATATTTTCACTCAACTTATTAAAAGAAAATCATGTATATTTAATAATCTATTATCTTATATATCTAAAAGTATGAATAAAAGATAAAGTTTTATCATTGTGAAATAACAACTTTGCCATTTTATTTACACTATAAGTAAGGTCAAATAAAAGTATATAGAGATATAAAAGTAAAAACAAAATTTAAGTTAAGGCATAAAAGTAAATAAATATTTATATTATATTATATGTAAATATTAATATCCATAAATACATTATACACTTTTAATAAATTACAACTAATGCGTCCATTAATACCATTACATAATTTATTTTTTAATTATTATTTTTTGAAAAGAACCATTTTTTCATTTTTTACAATTTGTTTTTATTTATTTTACACCTTATGTAATGTTAGACAATATAAAAATATATAAGAATAAGTTAAATTTTAGTTTGTCGCTTAATTGAGTTACAGTTAATCAAATAAATAAATAAGTTTTGAAAAGAACAAAGACAAAACTAAAACTTACGATATTAATATAAAAAGTTAGAATAAAAAAATAAAAGAATATAAATCTTGAAAAAAACAAAACTAAAATTTACGGTAATAATATTAAAAGTTAGAGTTAAAAACATATATTTACGAAATTAATGTAGGAGTATAAATTAAATCTATTACATACCTAAAAATGTGAATAAAATGGGTAAAATTTTATCATTGTGAAATCTATCTATCTATCTATTATATATTACCTATCTAAAAGTGTGAATAAAATGGTAAAGTTTTATCATTGTAAAATAATAAATTAACCATTTTATTTATACTATAAGTAATGTCATATAAAAATATATAGGGATATAATACAAGTTAAATGATAAAAAATAAAAATAATATATAAGTTACATGACTATAAATAAAAATATATATACTACAACAGAACCAAAAAAAACATGTGAACTAAATGATCACAATAAAAAAAATATACAAGTGACATTATTAAAAATGAAAATGCATCGTAATATGATTAAAAATGAAAACATTCAAATTACATGATTGAAAATACAAATTCACCATTAACATGACTAAACGTGAAAAAAAAAATCATTGTATTATTTCAGTTGATTTTCAGAATTAATAATTAAAGTTTATTTGATTTTTATTATGAGGTCGTAAAAATCTCAATAATTATATAATAAATAAATATATTGTATAAACAAAGTCTCACCACGTACATCGCACGTGTTGTTTATTAGTTAAAACAAACATATCTAATAAAATAAAACCGAATGACAAGTGCTAATGATCTCCTGGAATTAGCATTTCCAAATTAATCAAACATTCCTCGTAAACCAAGGCTCTGAGTGAATTTTGGTACTCATAGAATTGAAATTCCTTGAAATGGTTTTGGTGGAGTGCCCAAGCAGCCAACTTGCCATTCTCAGATTCATAAAGCAACCATTCATCTCCGAGACACAAAAGTGGATTAAGAATAGAGTCATGAGGACCGATGACGAACTGTTTGGTCCACGATTCCTTCACCCCGTATTCTTTCATCACCCAAATATTGACTGGTTCTTTAGATCGATAAAAAAATATCGCGAGGCTCTCGTTCAACACCATCAGGCCCCTGAGGTGTCCAGCTACATCTTGTAAACCTTGATCAGGATAGTCCATCAGTCGAAAAGCGTCGGTGCTCGTGTCGAAACAAAGAATATTGCACCCGGATTGATTCTCCAGGGTAGATGCACACCAGTGAATGGAGTTGTTAAAGAAGAGTTGGAAACAGGGAAACCACCAAACCAAATCTACATTAGGCAATTCAGGATCAATCTGCTTCCATGAATTCGAGGTCGAATTGTACAAATCAAACCTCAGCGTCTGATTCAAAGGGTACTTGGACCTATCTCTATAGCCGCCCCTTGAATGATGGATTAGCCAGATTCGGACAACCTTGTAAGCACCAGTATTTGGGTCCAATCCAAACCCGTTATCTAAATTGGTGATAATGTAACGCTGATCTGGATACACGATGTTCCAGGGAGGAAGCGACCTGAATTCTCGCAATGCCGGGTTGCACAAGAAAACGGTTTCATCAAATGTCACACAAACAAGGCCATTGCAAGGACCATGAACTGTGGCAAATAAAGTTCGTTGTATGTTACTCTGCGGCACAATATCCGGGATAGGGACGGACAGATCCGGCGAGACCAAAACTTGTGGGAAATCTGGATCATGGAAGGAAAATACATTTTTTCTTTCGTCTTGTTGCCGTAAAAAGCGTTTCACAAGAAGCACATGTTGTTTCCTGACATCGCGTTTCTGGTGCCTTTTGATGAATATAGAGCTCTTAAGCAAATCACGCCAAGATTTTGAAACGCATTTGAATCTTTGTATGGATTTCACGGGGAGACGCACCATAATTTCAATCAGCACATCCTCCGGCAATCCATGGTTTGCCATCTAAAAATCAGAGCACTCTTAGTATTTGTGTTTATGCTTTGGTTTTGCTAGTTTGCATTCCAACACATTTATACAAATTTGCTAGTCTTTTGGGTAGGTCAACTTTGAAAGATTGGCCCAATATTATCTGGATTATAAATAGTGAGATTATTGGAATGAATTGGTCGCAACAAAAATGAGAGGTAGCAAAAGAATATTGTTGTCCTTAAAAACAAAAATGGGAAGGGGGTGTATAACTGTTGTGTGAAAGCATTTCAACAACTATGAATATGATCAGTTGAAAGATCGATCTAATGTTGGCCAATACTTTATTAGCATTCCTAAGATTGAAATATTTAACAAAAAATATTAATATCATGTACCACACTATTGGGCATTATAATTTCACAAGCTGCATGGAATATAGCAATAATTGCACATGTAACAGTGATTTTTAGATATGCACTTGAATTTTTTTTATTTTTGCAATGACTTTTGTGAACTGGGGGATTAGAGTTCACCTCTAGTTGCCTTAGTCTTTCAGCCGATGGCTTCAGCACTCTGGATTATGAGACTCGAAATTACTTACTCTGGTTTAAAAAAAAAAAGGCAAGAAGAAAAGAAAAGCTAATGCCACAAAAGCAAAATAAAAAGTTGTGCATACCCAAGAAGTAAAGAACAAAATGCTTCTTCAAACTTTAAATCAAAGCCTTCTGATGCAAGACATTCACATATTAACTTTGTCTTGTTTATCTACACAAGAAAAGATATCGTCAGAGATCTCTTACAAGGACATTATACATAACAGATCTCTTCAAGCATCCAAATTTTTTAAAGCTTGCTATCAACTTGTGTAATTTAAAAAATGAAAGGCCAACAATCAAAACCTTGGTCATATGTAATTATTATAAATTCCATACAAAGAACTAAAAGAAAGGGGAGAAGAACAAATAAAAAAAATGAGCACCCTTAAAACAATGTGCGCGGAGCAATAGCACTGGACATGAAAAAAAAAACAAATTTTGATTGAAATTCTCAGATCCCTTCAAAAGATTCTGAATCCACTTCGAGTCTTTGATCGATGGAATGAAACAAACTGAAATTTACCACAAATTTTGAACACTCGCGATGAGACTCGTGGATGGTTATCGAAGGAGACCACTGATACAAGAAATATTTAAATGAAAGACAAAGAACAAGTGAATTCTTTAACAATCTTATTCATCAGAAAAAGTCTACCTTCATAATTCTAGCATAGCCTTTTATAGGCAGAACATCTATGAAAATATAATCCACTAAACCACTAAATCAAACGTGTAAAACAAACTCCTAAAAAATAGGTACTAAAAACACCATTTAATAACAAGAAAATAAATGCTAAAGACTTGGTCAGTAGAACCCACGTGCATATGTGACTATTTCAACTTCCAACAAACTCTCTCTTAAACTAATGTTTCAAACATTGAGTTTAATACATATCAACACCTTGACACTTCACTTTTGATCTTGCGTGCAGACACCCAATAACTCCCTTAACTTCTGAAATGCATGCAATTTGAGGGGCTTGGTAAATATATCAGCCACTTGATCTTCACTTCGACAGAAAATGAGATCAATGATTCCATCTTTTGAGAGGTCTCTTAAGAAGTGGTATTTTACATCAATGTGATTGCTTCTTCCATGCAAAACCGGATTCTTCGAGAGTTTAATTGTCTAACTATTGTCGCAAAAACTAAAATGGGTTCTTCTTGTTTGAAGTGCAGCTCTTCAAGTATTTTCTTCAACCAAATAGCCTGACAAACACACGTTGTTGCAGCTACGATTTCAGCTTCGGTTGTTGATAAAGTGACGATCGGTTGTTTCTTTGAGCACCAGGAGACAGCTGTTGACCCCATCATGAATACATAGCCTGAAGTACTTTTTCGGTCATCAATATCTCCTGCATAATCACTATCAGTAAAACCAAACAAATTTGATTTTTCACCCTTTTTGTAGTACAACCCATATTCAATGGTTCCTTGCAAGTATCTAAAAATTCTCTTGGCAACTAGAAGATGCATCTCTTCTGGATTCTCCATATACCTACTAATGAGACTCACAACATGCATTATATATGGTCTTGTAGCCGTTAAATACATTAAGCTTCCCACAATTTGTTTGTAAAGAGTGTTGTCCACTCTTCTTCCTCCACAGTTTCTAGCAAGTTTCAAACCAATTTCCATTGGCGTGCCCACAGTATTACAATTCTTCATTTGAAACCTGTCTAGAAGTTCTTGCACATATTTCTTTTGAGAAATAAAAATCCCAGCAGCAGATTGTTCCACTTCAATACCCAAAAAATAATGCATCATTCCCAAATCAGACATGTCAAATTCGACCATCATGGACTGCTTAAAATTTTCAAACATGGCACTATCATTTCCAGTAAAGATTAAATCATCCACATACAAGAAAATAATGAGCATTCCTCCCCCTTTATCAAATTTAACAAAAAGTGTATGTTCATATGGACACTTTTTAAACCCTTCATTCAAGAAATAAGCATCAATCCGGTTGTACCAAGCTCGAGGGGCTTGTTTTAGTCCATACAAAGCTTTCTTTAATTTATAAACCTTGTGCTCATTTCCAACTTTAACATAACCAGGAGGTTGATCAATAAATACCTGTTCTTCCAAATATCACTCCTTGGTAAGTTCCTTTTTAGTGTTGTTCCAAATAGTAAATCGAGTTACAAGGTAATTGGTTTCGATGACTTGTAATTTCGAATAATATTTTCACTTCTTTCCATCCTTTTGGAGATCTAAGTTTTCCTATTATAAAAAACTCCTTTTCTTCTGGTGGAATTTCTTGAATTGGAGATTTGTCCCATCTCCTACTTGTCATTCGGTCTTCTTGAAAAGATAACCTTCGGGGTTCTATTTTAAGGTCTCTGTATAAAATCGGTCTGTCTTGAATTTGTATGTCTGTTTTCTGAATTAAAGGAAACTCGATCCTTTCCGGGTATATTGCTTGAGCAACTTTCCCAAAGATCTCTGGAATTTCAATGAACTCATTTCTAATAAATAATTCAGAATGGTGAGTATTAGAAAGAGCATATGAAATTTGATACGTAATAGAATATGGCCTATTGCCTTCCTTCATTAGTTTTTTTTCCTTGAAGTTTTGGTGCAAAGTCAAGGCTCGACTAAAGTCTCTGTCAGCTAAATTGTAGGCTATTCTTTGATAAATAACTCCTACAATTTTTCCTACGCAAAGATTTCCTAATATAGTACCCAGGACAGCATCTTGAATATTCCCCATTCTTTTATCGCATACTACAATATCTATGGGTGAATCTATTCCTTCTTTAAAAGTTGCCTTGATCATAATTTGGATTGCTCCAATATGAATCCAGGACATCGTCCTTGCTACCTCACCTTTCAACTTTTGCAATTTCTCTCTTATTTTTTCAAAAGGAATTAACTGCATCTCTATTTGATTACTTGTTAACTCCATAGGGATTGCCATTTCCCTTCTGGATACTTTGTAAATCAAATTATGTCTTCTTTGTCTAAGTCCTAGGTTGCCTAAGACTCTTTCTACTTGTCCTGCCGAAAATCCTTGGTACTTTTGTAACGTTGGATTTTTCCTCATAATCCTTTGGACCATATTATGAGATATCGTAGTTTGGCTAAAGAATCCAGCCAAACTTTCATGTGTTTCATGCCGAAACACTTCCTCTTTATTCTGATTTTGATTCTGATTCATCCTCGGAATCTTCTTGACTAAACAATATCTTTTCTTTGTATATGCTTTCATCTGAGGGGATATCCTCAAATTGATATACTTGAACTAGATCTTGAAAGAAGACCGCATCATCCATATCTGGTGTTGCTTCAAAGAGTTTAACTCCTTTTTTCTCATTTTCTGGACAATTTGTAGATATGTGTCCCTTTGCTTCACATGTCCAGCAGTTGCAATCCTTGAAACTTTCACTTGCTCTTGTACGAGTTCTTCTGAAAGTTCTTCTTGATGGTGTTCTTCCTCTGCTTTGTGATGAGTTTGTTGCTGGGGATGTTCTTGTAGGTCCACTTCTTCTACCTGATCTATAAGATCTGGCCTTTTGTTTGGACCAAAATGTTCTTGGTTTCCAAGAACTTCTCATTCTTTTATTATATGGATTATTTCTGAATTTCTTTCTTTTAAATCCCTGTGATTTGTTTCCAATGATCGTTGGAAGATCATTTTTTCTACAACATAAAGGTGTACGCTTATCTATACCCCTTATTTTCTTGTAGTTTTTCTGTAATACTGCCATATGACACCATTCTGCCAATTTTCCTTTCAGAAAAGAGGCGCGTCTTGCCAAAGTATCAAGATTTTCTGGAACATATTATTTAATCAGCATTTCTCTCCAGGGACTTGGCATTTTTGCGAAAAATAGCTGAATAGCTATATTTTCCTCGACTCCCGAATTTCATCTGTATTTAGTGAATAACATAATGTATTCATCAACTAAACAGATATCATGTAATTCGAGGCTATACAGAGTTTCAGTATATCTTCTCTTTTTCTCTATATCTTGATTATTGAAATAGTCTACCCCTATGAATTGTGCTTTAAATAGGGTGGTCATTCTTCCTCCAATCTCGCTGAGGGATTCTCCTGCTAAGATTGATTTCTTAGTTTTTGGCATAGTCATCTCCCATGCGATCTTAACAGATCCCATTAGACTCATTTTTAGAAGTTTAATGAATCCTTCTTTATTGAGATCTAATGTCCCTGCTGCAATTCTCATAGCTGACGTCCAGTCATCTATAAGATCTTTTCTGTTTTTGAAGTTCAGAACATCAAGGTTTAACATAACCCCATAAAGATGTATCGAGTCTAAAACAGTTTTTTCATAAGGAGTTTGATGTAGTGGAATCTTACTCCTTCTTGATTTGGTTCCTGCTGGATGTGAATTTTCTCCGACATGAAACTCACTCTGTGGTTCTTTTGTTTTAACCACATATCTTGGGGGTTTTCCTATGGGGTTGTTCACCCTCAGGAGAATTTATTTTTAGATCTACTACTTTGAGATTCGCAAAAGAATCTGCAAGATCTTGAAGATCCTCGAGATTTAATCTTTCTAAAGTGGTCATCAGATAGTGTTTTTATCTGATACTTCTTTTATAAGATTAATCATCATTTCGTCATTAGTTTAAGGTTTTTGGACCATTTTGGTTTTACCTTTCTGATGTAACAAAGGTTCGGTACCAAACAAGAGTGGTAACCTTCCTCCTGTATTTCCTTTTCTAGAACCCGAAGTTTGTTCTAGATTTGTGATTTTAGTTTGAAGATCCTTTAGAGTAGGGGTGATCACGGTGCGGTTTGACGGTTTTTTAGAAGAAATTAAAATCGAATTGCCAATTGCGGTTCGGTTATATTTTCTTTTTTTCTTGCGGTTTTATGTAAAATTTTTTTGATGGTTTTTGGTGGTTTTCGGCGGTTGCGGTCGGTTTGCGGTTTTTTTATTAAGCCTCTCGTACCCTTTATATAGTATTTTTATTTAACCATGCAACCATAACAAATGAACACTAAACATAGTATTTCCTTCAAAAAAAATTATAAATTTAGTTCGAAACATCCCAACCATTTGTCACTTTCAAACTTTAATCACTATATATGTGATCTTGCTCTAAAAATCTGCTGGAAAAAAGAATCAAAACCTCCAAATGTATACGTAATAAAAATATAAACATAATTAAAGTAAAACAATAATGTTTATTGCCTAATAACAATAAATTTAAGAAAATTACCTATTGCTTTCCGTGTGCAAATAATGATTGCTATATGTTTAATTCTAATAAATATAAAATATTTGTAAGATATTTCTCAATCCTCACGCTAAGTAAAACCTTAAATAAATAAAATTATATATCACGGTTCGGTGCGGTTCGGTTTTACCAAAATATTATAACCGAACCGACATGACGGTGCGGTTCTTTGTTTTTTTTTTAAACCGCGGTTATTTTGAAAAATAAGATACGGCGGTTAGGGGCGGTTCGAGGCGGGCGGTTCGGGCGGTTTTTGAAAAAACTTGATCACCCCTACTTTAGAGTTATAAGAATTTCTTCTTGTTTCTCAAGGATTCCTTCAATCTGCCGAGGTATTTCATACAGCTGATTACTGTAATATTGTACCGTATTTTGAATTTCTCTAGGGTCTCCGGAGAGTTTAGAGGAATCTGGGGTAATTTCTAAAAATTGAGAGTTAGAAATCATCTTTCTGTCGTAAGTAATCTATTGTGAACATATTAACTTGTTTATAGGATTTCATATAAATAAAATCCTCTTGATTCAAACCTTCGTTTGAAGTCATCTTTTGTAAAAATCTTTTCCTCAACAAAAAAAAGTATGAGTTAACGAATAATATTATGTCTGAATAATTAACCTAAAGCTCTGATACCATTTTTGTGGATAATTCTTAGTACCATATTTTTAGCACAAATAAGCATAAATCAAGCACAAAAATTAAACATTTAATTATTCAAGTTTGGTGGTCCTAGGGAGCTATTGCAAAGAATCTTATGGGTAGGGAGCTAGGTCAATGTCAAGTTTGGGTTTGGGAATTTATCACCAATTTGCTCCCAGAACAATCAATAATGACAAGTAGGGTTTGTGTCTTCGCGAATTTCGAAAATTCCATAAAGGGAACTTAATTTGCATAATTGTTTATTATTGAACTATGAAATAGTAGAATCACATAATAATATTTTTTTTTTTTAGAAAAAAATTAATAATTTAATTAATGTATATTTATAATTATTTAATTGGAACAAATATGTAAAATAATTATAAAAGTGGGTGGAATTAGATTTTTTTTTTAGTACAAATACATATTATATCAAATTACGATTGTGGAAGTCCAAGGGGAAAACCATGTGTTTAGTGTGATCCCAGTGTCCCACCACCCCTAAAGTCATTGCAATGTTCAAAGTTTTGGCTTCTTTCCTCAATTAGTGACTATATATGAGATTTATAATTTTAATGTTTATTTTTAGGGTAATAAATTAATAATCTCCGATTGCGGGTGACAGATGTAATAAGACAATCTCCAATCCAATACTATCTGCCAGCCGCAATCGGACATTATTATTGTAAATCGACGTGTTGGATTTTCATCTCCAACTTAGCGCTATTTCTAGCACTAGGTTGGTGTTAATCTACACCAAATTTTGTTGTTTTATTTTATTTTATTTTATTTTATTTTATTTTATTTATTTTCTATTTGTTATTTATAATATATATTAAGATTATTTATAATATAATATATGATAATAATATTGTTTATTTAAATATTTATTGTTATAATAATATATAGCTTAATTATGGCTTTAAATTATATTATCAATTGAATAAATAATAAAATTTTAATTTCATAATTATTACGAATTTTAAATTTATTTTTATCTTAATATTATTTTTATGTGTAATGTATTTTAACAGCAATTTTAATTCTATAAATTATTTAACTCTAGTTTAATTAATTACAATAAATATAAAAATATATATTTTTTGTTAATACAACTTCAATATTTTAATATGTAAGAAACTTAAGCATTAGTTTATCGATTACTTTCCCATAGGAAATTCTCACTTCTCATATTCCGATAATTGCTGTATTTGCAACTCATTTAAATTAAAATCCTCGGCTCCTTTTTAGAATTTTGACATAAATAAAAACTTGTAAACATATATTTCAGCACAACAATAAATACCTTTATACACTAGATGCACGTAATTTTGATCGGTTTTAGTAATTAGTAGTGTTAACCGATTATTCACCATCGCTCATGTGAATTATGATGCAGTATATATAATATATTATATTCATGAAATGTAGGAGCATTAATCATTTGCCACAATATAATTAGTTTGGGACCGGGTGTTTGTTATTTGCTAAAAAAATTTTTGTGTTAACGTATAACTTCGATTTTTAATTATCGTAGTGCTTTCCCACAAAGAATTATCACTTACCATATATCTTCCAATAATTGCGATATTGGCAACTCATTTAAATTAAAATGCCCTGTTATTCTTATGTGCGTTAAATTTATTCTTGTTCTTATCTTGGATTCTCGCCTAGTAGTCATAAATTTTTTGCGTTTCCAACATTCAGAATATATTGGAATTATCGGTCAGGTCTATAAAATCAATTTTTTGTTCGTGCTACTTATGTTTTGCATGTATTCCAGGTGATGTAGCCAAAAATCATTTGTATATGACACGTTGCTTCCGCAAAGTTTGAAGTATCAACGGATCCTTGTATGTTCGCGGTGGAGATCTACAGTGGGTTATTCCTACGTCACAAAACAAAATCAGAGGAGCCGGGCGGGTTCCCGGCGAAGGCACTCCGACGCTCAAGTCAGTTATTACTCAAGGAATAATAATCGAGAGTAGAGCAATATAGTGCTAAAGAAAGTGTGTACCTTAATAATGAGGTGACTTGAGCTATTTATAGATATTTGGAGAGCTTTATGGGCTTTTGTAGAATTCAGGGTCTGCTTGAATTAAAAATATATAATATTTAACTAAGCTTGGGCCTTAAAAATATTCGGAGTGGACCTTAATGATTGGGCTCAGGCCCAGTTGAATTTTTAGGTGTAACCTATCATAGGCCCCCCACTCTCGGGCGTGTCGCGTGTGTGGAGAGGTCCGAGAGTAGAATTTGTACCGGAGTATTTCCAAAAATTTAGTCGTTGAGAACGAATATTGTTTGCCACTGCGAAATTTACGGGGATCGACCTGTAGTAGGACTGTGAGGCAATGAAATTAAAATCCTCGTAGAATAGGAATAATCACCATGTAATTGGATAGAATCAAAATCCTACTAGAATATGAATCGTAGAATCCCGGTAGAACTCTAACGAAAATAACTATTATAAATTCAGCAACATACTATGTCCATCACAACATATTAACGTAGTATTATTCCTGAATCTTTTTTGCAGTAATTGCTAGGTCGCATTCTCCAAATTGTTAGAGGAAATACAATTCATCGGATGCCTATGGCAGGTATTAAATATTTTAATTACTATATTCCACCTTCTGTCCGTATTTTTATTTTTTAGTCTGGAACAGTCTTGGCCTTGTGTATACGTGCTCAGACTTTTTCCCATTCACCTACCTTTATTCACTGAACAATATTATTCCCAAATCTCTTCCTTCTTTTGTTTCGTCCGCTTCATCCCTTAGACGTGAGATTTTATTTGTATGTATATATCGAATATATGTGTATATTTGTATCTATATTCCATCGCCCCTTGGGGTCTTCATCGCCTCCCCTATTGGCGGCCAAGCTAGCGGCGGCTGTGGCGGTTCTTTATGTTACTCCGGCGGAGGTGGTCTCGATTTTCAGCCATGGAATTGGTATCTTGAAAGCCATTCCAAATCTGAAATAGAGAAGGGAGGGGGGGACTCGGGAGTGTAAAAGGTGGTGTGGGCTGTCCAAGCGAGGAGGGTGATCGGCGATGCAAAGAGGATGATGAAGTCCACGAAGTGGAGTCCCAGCCATGGCTGCGTGTTCTGGGAGGAGCATAGCCAGATTCTGGGCCGAATGTAATCGGACGTGAATGGCTACGTGATGATCCGGCGAGGGCTTCCGTCGATGTCCAGCCATGGAGGAGCTTCCATGCCTTCCAAATCTGACTCGACGGGAGGAAGATGACTAAGATCGATGGTGGTGTTCGATGGTGATGCTGAACTTATTTCGATGTTCCAGCCATGGATTAGTGTCTAAGCTATCCAAATCTGGACTCGATGAGGCAAAGGCGAAGGACAGCTGCTCGGTTGCCGGTGGTCGTCGGAGATGGGCGTCGCACGAATACGTGAGGGAAGCAACCGGTCGGAGACGATGGTATATGAGTGATAGACAACTGTCGATGGCTTGCCGGAGGTAGCGGTGGCCGGTGGTTAGGCGGCAAATGGTGACGACAGAAGCGGTGGACGATGTGGTGATGATAAACCCATCTATCATGGATAGACACACATATACATATATATACACGATGCATATTATTTAAGACCCAATTACCATGTATCTAATGCTATTATTTGCTTTATTATTTTTTAATTAATCTATACAAAATATTATTTTTTGGTAAAATTTATTTTAAAAATCATTGTAGGGCATCCTTTACGAGGTAAGGTACTTTCGGTGTTGGTTGCTAACCGAGATACTCTTTCCTCGTCGCCCGCGGGATCTGGCGATGACAGTGAAATTGACGAGTGTCTATCTCCCTTGAGTTATTTGAATTCTTGCGATAGTAGTAATTCTCAAGAGTTTTCGGGAGGAGTGAGCGAGCGTCTTCTGGACGAGTCTGAAATTTTACGCCCATTCCAAGAATTTGAATTATCATCTAGACATATTCTTAAGATTCCAAAAAATGGAGATTCATGTCAAGAACCGCCTCCGGGATATTTTACTGTATATCTGGAGTACTTTAATTTTGGTTTCTCGCTTCCTCCTCATGCCCTTTTGATAGAAATTGTAGATAGTCTTGGGGTAAGTTTAAGCCAACTAACACCAAGCGCGATTCTCCTTTTTACGTGTTTCCTACATAGAGTGAGTGAAATTAAAATGTCCCCGACTATAGACTTATTCTATGCGCTTTTCTCGGTGCGTCGCTCCATGCCGGGTTCCTATACTTATTTTCTACCTCGGGGAGATTGTAAGTTTTTATCTCGTTGTCCATCTCCGAAAAGTGATTGGAGAAAAAATTTTGTTTATGTATGGGATTATGGTTGGGAGGTTCCCATAGTTTGGAGTCCGGGCCATAGGAAAATTATTTTTAGCAAAATCCACCGTGAATTGCAACTTGAGTGTCGTTCCTTAGGCCTTTTCAAGAAGTTGGTTGACCCAAAAAGTTTGATTCCTGCCGGTAATGCTTTGTTCAAATTGAATTTTGATAACTGTATTTTGCGTCTTCTTTGGATTCTTCTACTCGTGTTAATTTAAAATTTATTAAATTTATTTACTGATCATTGTCCCTCTTCTCTTTGTGTTTGTTTGTAGGTGACAAAATAAGTTTGGCGGAGGTTCGTGCTTGCATAGAGAAAAACGAGAAAACTCCGTCAAAGACATCGAGAAAAGAGTCTCCAGTGGATCGAGGTAATCACAATTCCCAAGGGATTCCAAGGAGGAGGAATTCTCCCGGGCCATCCGACCGTGTCAATCGTTCTGGTCCTCCATCTAAAAATACTGACACTCGTGACCGAAGGAATGGTGGTAGAAGAAATGATGCTGACCGTGATACCCGTATTAGGGAGAATGCGAATGGTAGAATAAATCCAAAAAGAAGACGTGATGATGAACGAACAGTTCCTCCCGACACTCGTGAGGGTCGTCACTTGTTCTTGGAGGGTGTGAATCATAAGAATAATGCTGGTTCTTTTTGGGATTTGAAGGATCCAGAGATTGGTTGGAGAATCGGAGCTAATCTAATTGGAGATCATGACAGGTTGCATCTGCTGCCTCAGCCTACCGAAGTATTAACTCGGTCTCTCGCCTCGTCTGCCTTCCAGGTATATTATTATATGTTTGTTACTTTTTATGATTTTTATGTAGTAAATAATATTCTTTATCTATGGGTGTTTGCAGATTTTATCGCTTGCCCAAACTTTTCAATTTCGAGAAGAGAGATCCCAAAATTCTGATAAGAGATTGGATGAAGAAGTAACGTCATTAAGGGGAGAGTGCAAAAGACTCGGCGAGGAAGCTACTAAGGCACGAGATGATTTTCTCAAGTCGCAAAAGGAGCTTGAAGAGAAATCCAAAAAGTATGATGCAATGTGCAAGGACATGGAGCTACTTAGGGGAAAATATTCCCATGAATCGGAGACCGGTGAGACTTTTCTCAATTCATCAATAGGCAAGAATCTCTTGCGAAGTACCGGAGAAAAAGCAATTGAAGGCTATCAAGCATCCACAGCTTTTAGAGATGAAGTGATTCAGCGGGCGATTGTTATTCATGACGAAGTTGTCGTGGATTGTCGCAAAAAACTACGGGATACTCAACTAGTTTCGGAGGAAATTATTATGATGATTCACCCTAAAATTCCGGAGCCTAGAACTGCAAGAGTTGAGGATGACTCGGATCCTCCCTTAGGCAATTTATTGGGAGGTCTGGGTGATGAGGAGATGATCGAAGCTTTGCGTTCGAACTTCTAGCTTGAATAACGACGATGGGTGCATGTCGAATCTACATGGATAGTACTCTTAGGAGCCGTGGAGCAGTTTAGTTTATTATTTCTTGCCACTTTTGGGCAATATTTTTTATTTGTAATAAAGACTTTGAAGTCTTATATTTTGTTTGCTCTTTTTGAGTGCGTAAGCAGTTGGTGGAGGAGCAAAGGAAAAACAATTATTCCCCCCTTTTTTATATATATTCAATTTTGTCAGTTATCATATCTCTTTGTTTTCTGAAGTTGTTATTGCCTACTTGTTTGATGATTAAAATACTAACGCTTTAATATTGGAGTACTTGGGAGGGGATCAGTCTCCCAAGATTTTGTCTCATGGGGAAGTCCTAAACCCACTTAGTACGTGGTGAGGTATCCCGGGACTTATAATATTATTATGTCGTCCTGACCTCTTACAGCGTCATAAGTTCAAATGTCCCATGGGGCTGGCCAAGCCTTTTATTATTGGGAATTTTTTTTATGATTGCTAGGGTCTATGACGTTTACATCGTAAGTAAGCGTTGGTATAGGAGAGGAGATATGATAAGCTTTCGACAAAGTATCTGCTTATATAACAGAATAATCAAATTAGTTGAAAAATGTATCACAAACTTGTAATATGAAAACATAAGGAAAATATGCTAATAGCAAAAAAGGTAAATTTAGCCTATTATTGGCGAGAGTTGCAGTTTATGCATAAAACTTCTTCAGGTTGGCCACGTTCCAAGGTCTGGGAAGTATTCTTCCATCTGAATGTTGGAGGCGATATGTTCCCATCTTCACAATCTCAATTACTTTGTACGGGCCTTCCCATGTTGGGTCTAATTTACCCACAGACTTCAAGATGTCGGATTTTCTCAAGACCAGGTCTCCTACTTGGAAAGATCTTGGTTTGACTCTGTCATTGTATGCTTTAGTCATACAAGCTCGATATCTCTCGGCTCGTGTCGAAGCTTCATCTCTCAGTTCATCCACCAAGTCCAATGAAATTCGGAGGGCTTGGTCATTCCCAGATGAAGTGTACTGTTTCACTCGCCATGATTGCTCTCCGATTTCGGCAGGAGCCACAGCTTCCGCTTCGTAGGCCAGGTTGAAAGGAGATTCTCCAGTTGGAAGAGCGTGGAGTGGTTCGATATGCCCATAGAACACTTGGCAACTCATCCACCCATTTTCTTTTGGCATTGCCTAGGCGTGTTTTGAGGTGCTGTAGAATGGTCCGGTTGGTGACCTCGATTTGCCCATTTGCTTGAGGATTCCCTACAGAAGTGAAGAACTGCCTGATAGAGAGTCCTTTGCACCAGTCTTTTATCTTCGCTCCAGAGAATTGAGTTCCATTGTCTGAAACCAAGGTTTGAGGAATGCCAAATCTGCATATTATATTCTTCCATAAGAAATTGATTACATCTCTCTCGGATATTTTGGCCAATGGTTCAGCTTCGACCCATTTGGTGAAATAATCCACAGCTACTATCAGAAATTTTCTTTGTCCGGTAGCAGGAGGAAAAGGACCTACCAAATCCATTCCCCATTGTGCAAAAGGTAGAGGACTTTCCAGGGGCTGTAAAATTGTAGCCGGCTGGTGATGGAAGTTGGCATGCTCTTGACATGCGTGACAATGTTTTGCTAACTCCATAGCGTCTTGCTTCATCGTTGGCCAAAAGTACCCTTGGCGCAATGCTTTCCCCGCGAGAGCTCTGCTAGCTAAGTGATTTCCACATATTCCTTCATGAATTTCACGGAGCACATAGTTTCTCTTAGCTGGCGTTAGACACTTTAGATAAGGTGAAGAGAAACCTCTTTTGTACAGTTCTTCGTCAATGATCGTGAACCGAGCAGCTCTCACTCTAAGTTTTCGAGCTTCGACTTGGTTAGCAGGTAGTTTCTCTTGCTTCAAATAGTCGATTATTTCATCTTTCCAACTAGGCTCTTTGATGTCAGCACAGAAGATTGTAACATCACTTCCATCAGTTTCTTCCTTGCCATAAGTTAGGAATGTAATTTTCCTATTATCAATGTTGGCCAAGGAGCTTGCTAACTTGGCAAGGCGGTCTGCTGACTCATTTTCCCCTCTAGGTATCTGCTTTATATCATAGCTGTCTAAACGCGAGAGAAGCTCATTCACTTGAGTGAGGTATTCAAACATTTTATCTTCCTTCGCTTCATAATTTCCATTAACCTGACTGACGATAAGTTGGGAGTCACTGTGTATCGTCAGTCTTTTTGCTCCGACCGACAGGGCCAATTTAATTTCCATGATGAAAGCTTCATATTCGGCCTCATTATTCGTTGCAGGGAATAGAAATTTGACGGCATATTGAAATTTATCTCCCTGTGGGCTCTCCACAACTATACCTGCATCGCTTCCTGTAGAGGTTGATGACCCGTCGACATAAACCATCCATGTTTGGGTGGAGCTTTCTTCTTGAGTTACTGTCATCTCTACTAGAAAAGCAGCCAAAATTTGTGCTTTAATTGCTGGACGCGGGCGATATTCAATTCCATATTGGCTCAGTTCAACAGCCCACTTAACCATTCTTCCTGATGCTTCAGGACTCGAGATAATTTGTTTGAGAGGATGATTGGTGAGTACAATTATTGGATGAGATTGAAAGTAAGGACGTAATTTTCTCGCTGCAATTACCAAAGCCAGTGCCAGTTTCTCGATCTTTGTATATCTTAATTCTGCTCCGTGTAAAGTTCGACTGATATAATAAACTGGTTTGTGCTCACGTCCTACTTCAGAGACCAATACTGCACTTACCGCCTCCGCAGATATTGCCAGATAAATCAATAGGGTGTCACCTTCGTTTGGTTTTACCAACAATGGCGGAGAGGTCAGATGCACTTTCAACTCGTCAAATGCTTGCTGACACTCTTCTGTCCATCGAAAACCTTTCCCACTCCTCAACATTTTGAAAAATGGTAAACCCTTGTCTGCAGATCTTGAGATAAATCGGTTGAGGGCGGCCAAACGTCCTATCAATTCTTGGATGCCTTTTACACTCTTCGGAGGATTCATGTTTAAAATTGCTTTGATTTTTTCAGGGTTGGCCTCTATTCCTCGTTCTGACACCATATAACCGAGAAATTTGCCTCCTCGTACACCAAAAGTGCATTTATCCGGATTAAGTTTCATCCTGTATTTTCTGAGTATACTGAAACATTCCTCAAGATCTTCCAAATGATTAGATGCTTGAATACTTTTGACGAGCATGTCATCTATATAAACTTCCATGTTACGCCCGATCAATTGTTCGAACATGGTATTTACCAGACGCTGATAGGTAGCTCCAGCATTTTTCAACCCAAACGGCATTACATCATAACAATAAATTCCTCGATCAGTGATGAAACTTGCTTTTTCCTGGTCTTCTGGCGCTAGGCCGATCTGATTGTATCCTTGATATGCATCAAGAAAAGTGAGCAGCTCGCATCCTGCTGTCGAATCGACTAACAAGTCAATTCGAGGGAGTGGAAACGGATCTTTGGGGCATGCTTTGTTGAGATCAGTGAAATCTATACACAAACGCCACTTTCCTCCAGGTTTCGGTACTAAAACCACATTTGCAAGCCAATCTGGGTATGAAACTGGCCTGATGTACTTTGCTGCTAAGAGTTTCTCCACCTCCGCGGCTATATGCCGATTTTTCTCTGGACCAAATGCTCTTTTCTTTTGCTTCACCGGTCTCATTTTCGGATCAACACGGAGGTGATGAAGCGCATATTCATGAGGTATTCCTGGCAGATGCTCATCACCCCAAGCAAACACGTCCAAATTGCGACCAAGAAAATTTTTCAACTTCTCTTCCAGCTCAGGAGGTAATTCGGTCCCTATCTTTAGGGTTTTCTTGGGATCAGTTGGAATGATTGCCACATGTTTCAGAGTTTCGGTTGCTGTTATTCTCTCTTTGCTGTGGGCTTCTTCATCCACCAAATGTATTCCGTTTTCACGTAAAATTTTTCCAGGTTTCGGTGCTCTTTCCTCACTAGAAACTTGTCTTTTACGATTTCCTGATGAACCCCACAATGTCACCGCATGACATTCTCTGGCTAGACGATGGTCACCAATGGTGTAACACCTGGTATTTTTAAATACGTAAATCCGCATGCATAATTAGGGTATTTAATTATTTAAATTTATGATTTATGGGTTAAATAATTATGTGAATTATTTGTGCATGATTTAATTTATTTTTAAGCATTTAACCCATAATTAGTGATTTTTATGATTTATAGTATTTTAATTATTTTATCGCGTTGACGGGACCGTGGACGGACGAGATGACAACTTTCTATCCAATTTATTTCATGAGCCTTTTAAGAGCCCAAAAATATTATTTTGAGTTTTAATACCTCACTATTTTTAGTATTTAATTTTATATAATTTTAGGAGCCTGTTTTTATTCAAAATAAGCCAAAATATTGATTTTTAATTATCTTTAAAAATTCCCTAATTTAATATTTCGGGATGTATGATTTAATATCAGATTTAAATCTTTTTAGGTGGAGTTTAAATTATATTATTTTGTATATTACTAACCTAATTAATTATATTATCTATTTACCTAATTTTAATTATTTTAAAAACCTAATCTACCCAAACCCAAGCCCACGTCTTCAAGCAGCAGCCGACACCCATTCCCTATTCATCCTCTTCTTCGGCCAGTCATCCCCAAGAAAACTCCATAGCCTCGGTCTTGAAGGTCCAAAGTTCATCGTCGTCGCCCCGTCGTCCCGGAATCGTCTCACTTTCGGTTTTTTTTCTCTTCGTCTACGGTGAAAGGCATGAATTCTTCCCTATGTTTTGTACCTATCAGATATCAGTATGTGCGTGTCGTGTATACACCTAAAAGTTTAAGAAATTTTCAGAAAAATGTTGGCTTTTGATTGTTATGCACTTTGTTTATGTATTCATTCCATCTTGCTCGCGTTTTCTTCAACCATGGGGCGTCCAGCTGCTGTCCAGGGGTTCATAGGCTAGGTGAGGGTGGCTTGAATCTGGGTGTCTCGAAGAGACCGAGCCAAAATAGCCAGGAGAGGGCTGGAGGCAGTTTCGGCTCTTGGGCTGCGCAGGTTAGGGCTGTTGGAAGAGGCTTCGGGTTCAGTGGCTTAGGCTGCATGGGGTTGGGTCTAGGGGCAGGTTAGGACCGCCCAGACGTGGGCTACGTCTGGGCGGCGGCGCTCCGGCCAGGGGCGGCCGGAGCAGGCCGGCAGCAGCCAAGGAGTGGCTGCTGCTCACGGCCGCAGCAGATTAGGGCATAGGGTGATCGGGTTTAGGGCTCCAGGTTGTTTCCGGGTCGGGTCTTGGGTCCGGGTCGGGTCTGGAAGTAAGTGGGTCAAGTTAGTTGGGTCCGGGTCCGGGTTAGGTTAGTTGGGTTCGGGTATTTTTATTTTTAAGTTTTTAAGTTTAATTAAGGGTTTAATGGGCCTAATTAAATCTTAAAATTTTATTGGGCTCCATTTAATTATTTTGGGCTAAGATAATTTATTTGGGCTTAATTAATTTAATTAAGTGAGTCCAATAATTTTTATGGCTTTAGGGCCCGTGAAAATTATTGGGCCAGTCTTTGGGCTTTTGGGCCCATTGGGCCAGAATTGGTTATTTATGGGCTTTAATTATTTAATTGGGCTTAGATCAATTTTATTGGGCTTAAGTACATTAATGGGCCAGTCTCAGTGTTAATGGGCCATATTTAAGTAATTGAGCTTGAGTGTTAGGACCAGCAGTCCAGTACAATCCATGAGAAATTTGCATGTGTCCTGAATATATATTTAATTATTTTTATGCATTGGAGTTATTTTTAATATTTATATGTTAGTAAAAAATTAAATTAAATATATATGAAGGACACACACATTTTTATTTAAGTACATGCATTCATGAAATAATTTTATGCATAATTAAATGTTTAAGGTTGAGCAATAATAAAATATTTTATGTTGGAAGTTGAAGTAGTGTGACAATTTAAGGGGGATTCGTTCCCATATGTGACCTATTAAAGGGCAGTTTACTGCCAATTTAAGAGGTGATTCGTCACCGCCACGTACGTTGGTTTCCACGCTGATCAGTATTTAATGTATGATTTAAGGTTACACTACGAATACAATCATGCGATGTTAGAAAATTAATTGCTCAACAATGTTATGTGTTATGTTATTTAAGTTTATTTAAGTTAAGTTATGTTATGTAATTTTTTAAGCATGCTCATTCATGTATATGTATGTATTAGTATTTAATTGTTTTAAATTATTTTAAACCCTTGTTATGTTAGCATGTTGGGCCTCTAGGCTCACTACACTGGTATGGTGCAGGTGAGGACGTTGAGGATGATGTTGTACCCACCGAAGGCGAGGATGTATGAGCGGACATGCAGTGACCCCGTGACCGTGATAGATGTCTGAGTCACATGCATGTTTTTTATTATGTCAGCGCGTTACACATTTATATTATTTTTCGGTGGTTGTGAGTTTTGAATATTTTATTGAATATTGTCAGTGCATGCAAATTTTAATCATTTTATTTATGCAGTATTTTTAATTAAATATTCGACTCAGATATTTATTTTATTTTAAATAATGCATTTTTATTTAAGTATTTAATTATTTATTTATTTATTTTTAAATCTTTTTATTCTGTGCATATATGTATGGGCATATATGTACATATTTTATTTAGTAAGTATAAAAAAAAATAATTTCCGCATATTTATTTATTAATTATAGAGTTAGGGTCGTTTCAAATGGCTTCTCCTACTCCTCCTGGAGTCGGAAACTTCAGCTTCATGTGATATGTCGATCCGATGGCTTGGAATATATTGAGACTTGGTCGTCCCAATATCACATTGTATGCAGATGAAGCCTTTACTACAAGGAATTTCATCATTTTAGTAGACCTTTTGGGGTAAGAACCCAAGGAAAGAGGAAGCGTTACTTCTCCCAAAGCTTCAACTATTTCTCCGGAAAATCCAACTAGTGGAGTGTTGACTGGAGCTAACTGTGCATTACTAATACCCAACTTCACGAATGCATCATGAAAAATTATGTCGGCTGAACTTCCTGAATCCACTAGAATTTTCTTTACCCAAAAATTGGAGATTGTGGCTGAGATAATTAAAGCATCATTATGGGTGCCCCGAGGGTTCTCCAGATCTTTGTCACTGAATGATAATTCCTCTTGGATGGTTCCAATTTCATATATCGACAAGGATGTGGGGCTAGATAAATTGTTGGTTCCTTTTGCTGCCCGCAGAAGAGCTTTTCTTGCATTGTTCGAGTCGCCACAAGCAGGCCCCCCAGTGATTACGGCGATTACCCCTCCCGAGGGCAAATTTTCATCAGCTCGTTCATGTTGTTTCCCAGTTTCATCATGTTGCTTTTGATAGTCACGTTTTGGTTGTTCGTCCCGACGCCTGTCATCTCTCTTCTCACCGCGGGACTTGTCCACAAAATTTCCCAAATGCCCGCGTTTTATGAGTTTTTCAATTTCTGCTCGCAAACTAAAGCAATCTTCTGTAGTATGACCTTTATATTTATGAAAATGGCAGTACTTGTCCGAACGCTGGCGCTTTGGGTTATTTTGCATTGGGCGAGGGGGACGCAACAATCCTTGTTTTTCAGCCACTACCAGAATATCGGTCAGTCGTGCATTGAGGGGTGTATTCTGGAGGCGGGGGCTCTGTGCTGTTCGCTTCTCGTCTCGCTTTCTAATATCTGATTTATCTTCTTCTCTTTTTATTTTATTCAAGTAATGTGGCTCTACAGATTCTTCAACCCGTATGTATTTCTCAGCTCTTTCCAGTAATTCCTCTAGGTTTTTGGGCGGCCTTCCCGCTATTGATTCTTTGAACTTCCGATGGCGCAAATTTTGCTGCATTATTCCAGCTAACAAATCATGGTTCACGTGTAAGACTTCGTGCACTGCATGAGTAAATCGCCGAACATAGTCCCTCAAACTTTCTCCTTCTTTTTGAATGACTGTGAACAAGTACGCTGCTGTTTTTGGGTATTTTTTGTTAATTGAGAATTGCTGGATGAAGCAGTCAGTAAGTTGCTCCAAATTGGCAATAGATCCAGAGGGTAACTTGTTGAACCATGTGAGTGCTCTTCCTGATAATGTTGTTCGGAAAATTTTACAGTATGCAGCATCTGTGATATCGTACAAATCCGCTTTCGCGTAGAATTTGTCAATATGGTCTTGGGGGTCACTCGTTCCATCGAACTCAGGTAAGCTGGGGATTTTGACTCCCTTTGGTAATGCTTCAGATAATATGTTATCAGTGAAGGGGCTTCGACGTGAGGGCAAAATTGCAGACATATTCTCTCCAGTTACATGTGTGCGAGATCCATCCTTCCGAGTTGGATTAACGATCTTGTTTTCGCCAGATGTGTCATGAACTGTGTGAACACTTGCTTCACCGTCTTTCTGAGTAGTATTTTTCTTGGTCCCCCCTTGATCTTTATCATTCACTTTAGATTTATCATTATTTGGGTCTCCGTTATTAGGATCAAGAGATGACGAGCCTTCAGTCTGAGCATTTTTCTTGCTGCTTTTGCGCTTGCGGGTTTCTAGGTACTGAGCAACTGCATCTTTTGCTGCGAGTGCGGCTGTGTTTTCCATTAGCGCAGTCAAGTCTTCACGGGTGAGAGTAATACTCGACGGTGCGTTTCCATTGTTAATATTTCCTTGAGACATTTTTGAAGTAATATGTGTTCTCAATGACGTAGTGAACGGGTTCCCACAGACGGCGCCAAGCTGATGTAGCCAAAAATCACTTGTATATGACACGTTGCTTCCGCAAAGTCTGGAGTATCAACGGATCCTTGTATGTTCGCGGTGGAGATCTACAGTGGGTTGTTCCTACGTCACAAACAAAATCAGAGGAGCCGGGCGGGTTCCCGGCGAAGGCACTCCGACGCTCAAGTCAGTTATTACTCAAGGAATAATAATCGAGAGTAGAGCAATATAGTGCTAAAGAAAGTGTGTACCTTAATAATGAGGTGACTTGAGCTATTTATAGATATTTGGAGAGCTTTATGGGCTTGAGCCTCTTATGGGCTTTTGTAGAATTCAGGGCCTGCTTGAATTAAATATATATAATATTTAACTAAGCTTGAGCCTTAAAAATATTCGGAGTGGACCTTAATGATTGGGCTCAGGCCCAGTTGAATTTTTAGATGTAACCTATCACCAGGGTTTAGTTTTCTTGAGAGTTTGTTCTAAATTTTTTGATAGCACCATTGATTCTACTGTTTGGGACCGCGGGGAAGTGATAGATGTATAAATCCAAGCAATTGAAAAAACTTGATCGAAAGATTGAACTTCATTAAATTTTAAACAAAATTACGATATATAGATATGACTTATAAGGTGTGAATGACAACTTCGGGTACCATTTGACAAAAAATTCAAATTTTCTACTAATAATTAGCATTTATTTTTATGCTACGAGGCATCATAATGCACATATAAACTGTTTTATTTTGTACCCAAGCTTGGAAAAATGTGGAGATATATACGAACAATGAAGTAACTTAGAATTATATACATAGAGGGAGACTTTTGAGCCAAATTATCATGCAAATAAGTCTTAGATATATAAATGTTTTTTCGTCTGCCATTGGGACCCGACAATATATTTTGAAGATCTCAATAAATTCTACAAATATTTTTTGAAAAATATTCTTCGCACAGATATTTCATCAAACACGCAATACACAATATACATTAATACATACATAAAAAAAGACTCTTCAGTCTTCACGCATGCATGCACATTTTTGTTTCTTTTTTTTGACGGGCACATTTTTGTTTCTTTATTGCCACTATAGGTGTACAATTTTGGTCAATCTTAGCTAGGTTTCGTTTTCCTAATTTTTAGAGTGTTTTTTCGGGAAAATTGTTTAAAATGATTTCGGGACATTGAAAAGCATATTTGGCATATCTATATATGTATATATATCATTTTGAAAAAAAAAAAAAAAAGAACAAGAACCAAAATTTGTTAATTAGCATGGACTAGCTAGATAAGGTTTCGGCTCTTTAATTTGTTAAAAAATTGATCATAATACAATGAACTGGCTTACTATATATATCTATAGTGCTTATATGATTGTTCATTATTAATTACTGATTTTGGTAAAAATTGATCAAATACACGCAATGATGACAGGGAAATTATAGAAATTGACAGGAAAATTTCGAAGGGCCTGTAGTATCTAGTTATTTTTCAAATATTATGTTTGTGAATGTACGTTATCTGTTCATTGTCTCTTTATTATTATTATTATTATTATTATTATTGTTGTTGTTGTTGTTATTGTTATTGTTGTTGTTAAATTGATGTCCGTATGGTGATGCTTTAGGATATATATGTTGAGAATTTTAAATATAAATATTTAATTAAAATATTATATAATAATCAATAGATTTTTGTTCATATATGTTTAATTAATTTTACAAATAAATGTATATAATTTCTTTTATTTGGGAAATGTTTTTCAATATGCTTCGTCGCTTCGACACTTCGTAATTGGCTATTTCAAGATTTTGAATTTATGTCGTCTTTGAAAATTAATGCATTTCTAATTGTCGACCTAGTAGAAGAAAAAAAAAACGCAATAAACATAAAAGCAATTTTCGACTTTATATTGCTAAACGAAAAAAATTAGATTTAATTCTGAAATAATCAATACAGAAATAATATATACACGCAGTATACATATAGTTTTTTAAACTTTAATTTGTTGAAAATTAATTATTAGAAGACTGTAAATTAAAACTAATTCATGTGATTATATAAATATATATATATATATATATATATTATCCAATCATGATTATATTTTCGAAATTAGCTAGCCATTTGGGATACTTAAATTAATAGTATATATAAGAATAATAGCATTGAGAATTAATCACTAAAAAAATAAATGAAAATGTGATCTAGGCGGCTCTGTATGCACGTAGAGTAGAAATTTGCATAATTAGTTGATAAATTATATATGTCAAATTTATCATAATAATTCGTGTTATCCAACCTTCAACAGTATAGACACAGCAACCCAGAACGTAGCGAGCCGAGAGTTTGACTCTCTATCTTTAAGACAAATTTGCCCGCCTAGGTGCTTACGGGTTTGATCAAATCGTCTCCCAAGATAGAACGCTAACCAGCAACTTCAGTAGTAGCACTACAAACCGAAGAATCTTTTGAACACTCAAAGTGTTTAAGAAACTCAGACCACTCGAATATGAGTATGCAAGAGGAAGAGAAATGAGTCAGAAATGAGCGAGTATGAATGATCACAGACGGGGTCTATTTATAGATGTTGGAAGGATGCCTCGAATAGTCGCACCAGTTCGATGCATGCACGGCCGAACAGTTGCAATGGTTAGGACCGAAAGGACGCACTCTTTCAGCCGAAAAGATGCACTGGTTCAGAACAAAAAGTTGCACTGATTCGGCTGAAGAGTTGCATACTTTCATGCACTCAGATTGTTCAATAATTAATAAAATAATTAATTTATTTTGTCCAAAAAGTTTATATTCATGTTAAAGCCAGCCCAGCCCAGCCCACGCCCACGCCCATGGTCCGTGCCGAGCCGGGCCGGCCGGTCGGACGGCGGCGGCGCGCGCGCGTGTGGCTAATGGTTCGAACCTAGCCTAGACTAAGTCCGCTCCCTTTAACAAACATGGGTATCCCTTGGGACCCCAACCCATTGTCTAAATTTTGACAATATATAGTGCAATTTATTCCCACATTTTGTCAATGTGGGACAATGAGCATAAAGCCTCATTCACCCTCATTCACCATCTCATTTTTCCAACACTTGTCCACACAATATTTCCAACAATCCCCCACATGAATGTGATTTATGCGAATATGTATGCATATGCTAAAACAGAGTTTCTTTTCGAAAAATTATTGTATGGGGAGAGGTAGCTTGCGGCTTTGAACCTTCCTTAGTGAAATACTATCGGATTTACTAGGCTGCCTAGTGAACGTGATGTCTTGAACTATTCAGCCGTTGATGTAAACCAAGACAACAATATTCACACAATAATTTTTCTCACACTTTATTTGTTCTCATGGTTTTGTCCGTTTTGGCCCTGGACAACATCTTGGATTCTTAAGTGTTTCGTTGAAGCGGCCCGTCTTCACACTTAAATAGGTGACCTCCTAGTATATGAGTATCCTGTCATACTTTATTTCTTAGAGAAATATAGGAATCATTAAAAGTTTGTTAAAACTTACCCTCACTACTTGCACAGGTTGCACTTTTATCCTAGGAATGAGAGTAGAACAAAGTTCTGAGTGCACGTGAACGTTCATAACTTGATTGTCCCATTGAACCAAGATCTTGGGATCTCCAATCTACAAGGTTGGGTTTCCGCTATGAATATTCTTTAATTTTGTAGGTTTTAATCTCATTCCTCTTGATAAGCAGTTAACTTGATCTCGTCCTAAACCTTTTGTCAACGGATCGGCTAAGTTATCTTTTGATTTTACATAATCAACTGCGATAACTCCATTTGAGATCAACTGCCTAATGGTATTATGTCTTCGACGTATGTGTCTTGACTTACCATTATACATACTACTTTGTGCCCTACCAATAGCCGCTTGACTATCGCAATGTATCATAATTGTTGGCACTGGTTTCATCCAACACGGAATATCCTCTAGGAAATTACGAAGTCATTCCGCTTCTTCTCCCGCTTTGTCTAGAGCTATGAATTCCGATTCCATAGTTGAACGAGCTATACACGTTTGTTTAGAGGATTTCCACGACACAGCTCCTCCACCGATGGTGAACACATATCCACTTGTGGATTTAGAGTCTTTTGTGTCGGATATCCAATTGGCATCACAGTATCCTTCTAGTACGGAAGGAAATGTGCTATAATGTAATCCATAGTCCATTGAGTACTTTAAGTATTTAAATACTCTTTCTAACGCTTTCCAATGATCATGACTAGGATTACTTGTAAATCTACTCAATTTATTTATTGAGTATGCAATATCAGGACGAGTACAATTTGTAATATACATTAGACTCCCAATTATCCTTGCATATTGCTGTTGAGATACGGGTTCACCTCGATTTTTGGATAAATGTAAACTTAAATCCACAGGTGATCTTAACGGTGTGACGTCATATGCATTGAATTTCCTAAGTACTTTCTCAATGTAATGAGATTGTGTTAGGATAATTCCTTCAGGCGCTTTTACAATCTTAATTCCTAAGATAACGTCTGCTTCTCCCATATCTTTCATATCAAAATGTTTTGTCAACATTTTCTTAGTTTTCATGATGATATCATGATTACTACCCATTATGAGCATGTCGTCTACATATAGACAAACAATTACATATGAGTCATGTGTGCCTTTTATATAAACACATTTATCACACTCATTAATCTTGAATCCATTTGACATCATTGTTTTGTCAAACTTTTCGTGCCATTGTTTAGGAGCTTGTTTGAGCCCATACAATGATTTAATGAGGCGACACACTTTCTTTTCTTGACCGGGAGCAATAAATCCTTCAGGTTGTGCCATATATATTTCTTCCTCTAACTCACCATTTAAAAAGGCCGTTTTAACATCCATTTGATGTATTTCGAGATTATTTAAAGCAACAATTGCTATAAGTACTCGAATAGACGTTATTCTCGTAACAGGTGAATATGTGTCGAAGAAATCCAACCCTTCTTTTTGTCTAAATCTTTTGGCCACTAACCTTGCTTTGTATTTTTCAACAGATCCATCAGCTTTGTATTTTATTTTTAGGATCCATTTGCATCCTAAAGGTTTGCTTTCCGGTGGGATATCTACTAACTCCCAAGTATGATTTTGCATGATGGAATCTATTTCGCTTTTTATGGCCTCTTTCCAAAGTGGAGCATCAGGACTGGATAGCGCTTCACTTAAAGTCCTTGGATCATTTTCTATAGCATAACTAAGAAAATCAGGACCAAAAGTTTTAGCTATCTTAGCTCTCTTACTACGCCTTGGTTCTTCGTTTTCATGAGTTTCCTCATTTGTAGATTCATGAGCTCGTTTAATAGAACTCGTTTCTTTCTCTTCCTTAGAAGGAAAGATGTTCTCAAAAAATGCAGCATTCCTTGATTCAATAATTGTATTTTCATGTATATCAGGAATCACTGACTTGTGCACTAGGAATCTATATGCACTACTGTTGTTTGCATATCCAATGAAGATGCAATCTACAGTCTTAGGTCCGATCTTCACTTGTTTTGGCTTTGGTATTTCTACTTTCGCCAAACACCCCCACACTTTCAAGTATTTGTATGAGGGCTTATGTCCTTTCCACAATTTGTAAGGAGTTTCATTCTTCTTTTTATGTGGAATTTTGTTAAGTATATGATTTGCCGAAAGTATTGCTTCCCCCCACAAGTTTTGGGGAAGTCCAGAACTTATTAGCATGGCATTCATCATTTCTTTCAGAGTACGGTTTTTCCTTTCCGCAATGCCATTAGATTGTGGTGAATAAGGAGCAGTTGTTTGATGAATAATGCCAGATTCATTGCAAAATTCTTCAAACGGAGTAACATATTCACCTCCTCTATCACTACGAATTTTCTTGATTCGTTTGCCTAATTGATTTTCGACTTCAGTCTTATAGGTCTTAAATGCTTCAAGAGCTTCATCTTTGCTTCTTAAAAGAAACACATAGCAGAATCTTGTGCAATCATCTATGAATGTAATAAAGTACTTTTTCCCACCTCTAGTTTGTACAAACTTTAAATCACAAACATCGGTGTGAATTAGTTCTAGAGGTATTGTACTTCTTTCCACTGTGTGAAAAGGTACTTTAGTTAATTTAGCTTCAACACATACTTCACATTTATAGTTTGAATCAATCTTAGTCCTTGGAATAAGATTTAGTTTTCCAAGTTTTTGCAAAGTGTTGAAGTTAACATGTCCTAATCTAGTATGCCATAAATTAGAACATTCAACCAAGTAATTCAAAGCATTAACTTTATTACTTTCAAGATCACGAAGTACAGTCATTACATTCATTTTGAACAGTCCCTTTTCTATATATCCTTTTCCTAGGAACTGTCCATTTTTCATGATTACAACTTTGCCGGCTTCAAACACTATTCTAAATCCGGCCTTGACCAGTCTAGACCCCGATACAAGATTCTTTCTTATGTCCGGAACATGGAGAACATCGATGAGAGTAAGCTCTTTTCCCGAAGTCATCTTGATCACCACTTTGCCTAATCCAACGATCTTAGAAGTCGCATTGTTACCCATATAGAGCTCTCGTCCACTTATAGGAGTATACTTTGAGAATAGATCCTTGTCAGCACAGACATGTCGTGTAGCTCCGGTGTCGATAAACCATTCTTTGGGATGATCAACCATGTTAGCCTCAAAGACTACTGCTGACAAATCTATCTCGGACAAATCTATCTCGGACAAATCTGTGTTGGACCATATTTGCCCGGTACTGATTGTCCTTCTTCGGTAAGCGACAATCCTTGGCTTTGTGGTTCGACTTTCCACAGTTCCAGCAGGTTCCTTTCCATTTCTTGTGCATCCCTTGCTTTGTATCTTTTCCAAAATGCTTTCTTTTCTTTATAGCGTTTGGCTCCACCAAATTTGCCTTCGCTTCCATTGGCATCTTACCAGCTTTGATCTCCGCTTTGCGATTGTCTTCTTCAATTCGCAGTCTGACGATCAAGTCTTGGAGCCCCATTTCCTTGCGTTTGTGCTTCAAGTAATTCTTGAACTCCTTCCATAAAGGTGGAAATTTCTCGATTAATGCAGCCACTTGGAAGGACTCGCTGACCATCATCCCTTCAGTCATTATATCATGGAGGATGATTTGGAACTCTTGCACTTTGCTAATCACCGTCTTGGCATCAACCATTTTAAACTCGAGAAACTTACCGACTACGAACTTCTTCGTGCCAGCATCCTCTGTCTTGTACTTTTTCTCTAAGGATTCCCACAGTTCCTTAGCAGTCTTGGTTGCAGAATATACACTATACAGCGTATTGTCCAACCCATTCAGTATGTAATTTCGGCACAAGAAGTCACTGTGACACCATGCATCAAAGGCAGACATTGTTTGTGTGTCAGCATCCGGTGCCGGAACAGCAACAGTTTCCTTCAAAAACCTTGCAAGATGAAGTGTTGTGAGGTAGAACAACATCTTCTGCTGCCATGTTTTGAAGTCAGAACCGGAGAACTTCTCAGGTCTCTCGGCATGTGCAGTAGAAGCAGCAGGGGCCGTGACAACAGCCGGTGGCGGCGTAACAGGTGGTGGTGGTGGGGGCAGCGTAACAGGAGGAGTTGGAACAGCAGCCATGATCAAAAACTTTGTCTTAAACTTGTTATCCAACCTTCAACAGTATAGACGCAGCAACCCAGAACGTAGCGAGCCGAGAGTTTGACTCTATATCTTTAAGACAAATTTGCCCGCCTAGGTGCTTACGGGTTTGATCAAATCGTCTTCCAAGATAGAACGCTAACCAGCAACTTCAGTAGTAGCACTACAAACCGAAGAATCTTTTGAACACTCAAAGTGTTTAAGAAACTCAGACCACTCGAATATGAGTATGCAAGAGGAAGAGAAATGAGTCAGAAATGAGCGAGTATGAATGATCACAGACGGGGTCTATTTATAGATGTTGGAAGGATGCCTCGGACAGTCGCACCAGTTCGATGCATGCACGGCCGAACAGTTGCAATGGTTAGGACCGAAAGGACGCACTCTTTCAGCCGAAAAGATGCACTGGTTCGGAACAAAAAGTTGCATTGATTCGGCTGAAGAGTTGCATACTTTCATGCACTCAGATTGTTCAATAATTAATTTATTTTGTCCAAAAAGTTTATATTCATGTTAAAGCCAGCCCAACCCACGGTTCGGACGGACGGACGGCGCGCGCGCGTGTGGCTAATGGTTCGAACCTAGCCTAGACTAAGTCCGCTCCCTTTAACAAACATGAGTATCCCTTGGGACCCCAACCCATTGTCTAAATTTTGACAATATATAGTGCAATTTATTCCCACATTTTGTCAATGTGGGACAATGAGCATAAAGCCTCATTCACCCTCATTCACCATCTCATTTTTCCAACACTTGTCCACACAATATTTCCAACAATTCGCAGATAAGTACTGATAATATTTTTATTACAAGCATCGTAGATTCGTAGTTGCATGTATATATACATGCATTGATTATTATACTGATCTTACAATATATATTATATTTTTATGGGAACATCACATAGTTGGGGCAAATTACTCGGCTTCCAGGGGGAAGTGGGGGACACGAAATCACAAACACACCACTGGGATTGAAGCATATCACTATTTCTTTTAACCAATTAGTACGGTAGGAGCATTTGAGTATTGGGACATGACCTGTAGCTGCTACTATGGACGAATTAATTTTGTCCCTCGAAACCGTGTGTTGTGTTTGCGGAGTTATGCCATTTTGTCCAAGAATGGCCAACAGATTGAATCTTGGTTTTAAATCCAACGCCTTTTGTAAGTATTCTTCCCGGTTGTATAGATTTGCACAACAAGTACCGTGGTCATACCATTGTCGATACCAAAACCTTTCGCCGAACATGGTGATAGGGAGAAACAGGTCCGGCCAGCTTGCATTCAACATTTGCTTCAAGGTAGCATTCTACATATACCATACACGTAAATTAAATAGCAGTCTACGAGTCAATTAAAGAGTTAAATTTTAACTTTATAAGGACTCCAAAGTAAACCGAAAATATGCACATGCGTACATGTACGTGCACTGTGCACAGTGCACACAGGCATATATATTAAGTAAAGATATGGAGTATATTAATTAATATGTTATATTTATTTAAATATTAATACGTACACGGATAGACTGGTGAACGGGCCCAAGATGATGAGGACATTGTCGCAATTGGGAAGTGTAGTTCTCCGGCCATAACCCGTGAATCGTAAAGTCCTGTGGCAAAGGAATTCTGTAGCAATTTGAATAGTGGCAGACAGTGTTAGGCCACTGTAAAACCAGATTGAAGAAATCAAAAGCCTGAGTAACCGAAGGGTAGTTGAAAGCCGAAAGGAAAACCAGGATGGTCAGAAAGCAAGAGAGTTTAGTAGCCATTAATATAAATTTTTAACGTGAATATTATATCGAAATGAGTTTCATGCATCTTCTATATATAGAGATCAAAATCACGCTATTTTTTTTTTTATGAAAATCCCAAAGCCAAACACAAAGGACAAAGATGGATGGTGAAAGGTGAAGAAAATTCACACGCATTTCCACAAATTTTACCAAACGTATTTGAAATTGAAGCAACCAAAATATATAACATTACAAATGAAGAGAATAACTATATGTGGCTAAATGACTTTTGTGTCATTCTCTGTTTGTAGTTGTAAATATATATGATTGATTTTTACCGATGCATGGAATTATCAAGTTTAGGATTTCCCTCTAAGCACAGCACATGTAACAAAATAGACACAATTAGTTTAAATCAATATTGGCACGCCTCCCTCCTGAAACGGATGACATCGACATTAATTTCCAATAAAATCTGTAAAGAACAAGACATTTATTATAGAATTTAACTAAAAACCAATATACATATTTAACTAAAAACCAATATATATTAGGTGATGTTGAATAATAGGCCAGAGAAGGTTTAATAAAAGGCTAGCTGCATGTGCCGAGTTTCCTTTCAAGTGTTGTACTGCCAATTTAGTGATATTTTCCATTTTATCAATGATGTCCCATCCAACGAGATTTAATTCGGCTAGTTAACATTTTGAAATACGATCACCAGAACATATTTGTTCAATAACTAGTATCATAAGTGCAAGAAATTTATGGATCGGTAACAAATTTCACACTACCACGATGATTAAACATCATGCAGATGGAATTTAGATAATTAAAACAAACATGTCTAATAAAATTAAACAGAATGACAAGTGCTATGGAATTAGCATTTCCAAATCTATCAAACATTCCTCGTAAACCAAGGCTCTGAGATAATTTTGATGCCCATGGAATTGAAATTCCTTGAAATGGTTTTGGTCGAGTGACCCAACAGCCAACTGGCCATTCTCAGATTCACACAGCAACCGTTCATCTCCGAGACACAAAAGTGGGCAAACAATAGAGTCATGAGGACCGATGACGAACTGTTTGGTCCACGATTCCTTCACCCCGTATTCCTTCATCACCCAAATATGGACTGCTTCTTTAGGTGGATAAAAAAATATCGCGAGGCTCTCGTTCAACACCATCAGGCCCCTGAGGTATCCAGCTGCATCGTCTAAACCGTGATCAGGATAGTCCATCAGTCGAAAAGCGTCGGTGCTCGTGTCGAAACAAAGGATATTGCACCCGGATTGATTCTCCAGGGTAGATGCACACCAGTGAATGGAGTTGTTAAAGAAGAGTTGGAAACAGGGAAACCACAAAACCATATCTACATTAGGCAATTCAGGATCAATCTGCTTCCATGAATTCGAGGTCGAATTGTACAAATCAAACCTCAGCGTCTCATTCAAAGGGTACTTGGACCTATCTCTATAGCGGCCCCGTGAATGACAGATTTGCCAGATTCGGACAACCTTGTAAGCATCAGTATTTGGGTCAAACCCAAACCCGTTATCTAAATTGGTGATAACGTAACGCGGATCTGGATACACGATGTTCCAGAGAGGAAGCGATCTGAATTCTCGCAATGCCGGGTTGAACAAGAAAACGGTTTCATCTAATGTCACACAAACAAGGCCATTGCAAGGACCATGAACTGTGGCAAAGCACATTCGTTGTATGTTAATCTGCGGTACAATATCCGGAATAGGGACGGACAGATCCGGCGATACCAAAACTTGTGGGAAATCTGGATCATGGAAGGAAAATACATTTTTGGCTCCATATTCATGTAGATGTAAATAGCGTTTCACAAGAAGCACATGTTTCCTGACGTCGCGTTTCTGATGCTTTTTGATGAATATAGAGCTCTTAATCAAATCACGCCAAGATTTTGAAACGCATTTGAATCTTTGTATGGATTTCACGGGGAGACGCACCATAATTTCAATCAGCACATCCTCCGGCAATCCATGTTTCGCCATCTAAAAATCAGAGCACTCTTAGTATTTGTGTTTATGCTTTGCTTTTGCTATTTTGCATTCGAACACATTTATACAAATTTGCTAGTCTTTTGGGTAGGTCAACTTTGAAAGATTGGCCCAATATTATTCATTAAAGCTAGCCGGATTATGCATTCAAATCCAAAGATTGTTATTACCGACTTTTAAATATTTATTATACATAGAGAAACATATTTCAAGTATAATAATCTAAATATTTCAAAAAAAAAAAATTAAAATCGAGATTTTTTATTTAAAATTGATAGCATGATTCTTATATTATGAATTTAACATGTAATATTTACTACTCCATTATAGGATTTTGTATTTAAGATGTAATATTTATTATTCCATTATAGGATTAGTTTCCCCTTTTATCTTGTAAATTTACTGTATACAATTGTTGTACATCAAAGAAGGAATATAATTCATTCTTCTTCCATCTTCTTTACGTGTTTATGGTATCAAAGCCCTTGATTTTTTTTAATCCCCCCTTGGGCATTATAATTTCACAAGCTGCATGGAATATAGCAATAATTGCACATGTAACAGTGGTTTTTAGATATGCACTTGAATTTTTTTTATTTTCTTCTTGCAGTGACTTTTGTGAGCTGGGATTAGAGCTCACCTCTAATTACCTTAATCTTTCAGCCGCTGTGGCTTCAGCACTCTGGATTATAAGACTCGAAATTACTCAATCTGGTTTTAAAAAAAGGCAAGGAGAAAATAAAAACTAATGCCACAAAAGCAAAATAAAAAGTTGTACCTACCAAATAAGTAAAGAACAAAATGCTTCTTCAAACTTTAAATCAAAGCCTTTTGATGCTAGACAGTCACATATTAACTTTGCCTTGTTTATCTACACAAGAAAAGATATTGTCGGTGATCTCTTACAATAACAGATCTCTTCAAAAATCCAAAATTTTTAAAGCTTGCTATCAACTTGTGTTATTTAAATTATGCCCAAGAGGATCAAGAAAATGAAATGCCAACAATCAAAACCTTGGTCCTATGTAATGATTATAAATTCCATACAAAGAACTAAAAGAAAGGGGAGAAGAACAAATAAAAAAAAATGAGCATCCTTAAAACAATGTGCGCGGAGCAATAGCACTGGACATGGGAAAAAAAATCAAATTTTGATTGAAATTATCAGATCCCTTCAAAAGATTCTGAATCCACTTCGAGTCTTTGATCGACGGAACAATTAAGGTCTGAAAACAACTAAAGGATGAAACAAAGTGAAATTTACCCCAAATTTTGAACAATCGCGATGAGACTCATCGATGGTTATCGAAGACCACATCATTCTACGACAAATATAATCAACAGGAACACACAAGTCCTCTGTACCGCAGCTCCCAGGCGAATAAAGCAGCAAAGAAAAAAAAACAGAGATGCGCATGCAACACACCCATAAGCAAATTGCCAGTTATAGAGCGAAAAAGGGACACCGACAGAGAATTCGGGGGAAAAAAAAAAGAGAAAAGAAAAAAAAAACTCACAAACGATTGAAGGCTTGAAGGCAAAGGCAAAACTCAACCAAATCACAGTGGCAGAGGGGCTTTCAACGGCTGAAAATTTGGGAATTCAGCGGATACGAAGTCTGGGAAGATATTTAGGGGCGTTCTTCTTCTATCAATTCTGGGACAGAGGGGCCGTTCTTCTTCTTCATCTTCTTCTATCTTGTCTTCAGATTTAGGGAAATTTGGGAAAGGAATTTCTACTCTTGGGACAAATAAGAAAAGAAGGAAATCTTAAATAAAATAAAAAAAAAAAAACAACAACAACAAATGAAGAAGAAGATATAGAAGGAAATCAAATTTCGGTAGGTTTTTTTTTTTTGGCAGCTTTGAATTAATGTAAACCGTTGTAGATCTTAAAATACAACAATGTGTAATTAACACAAGCTGTTGTATGTATACACCTAATATTATTAACAGCTCCTTTAGTCATTTTTATAAGTGTGCTATAAATAATTATATTAACATGTTTTTATTGTGCGATATTTGTTAATGCAACGCTGCAAAAATTCATATTTCTTGTAGAGTCTAATTTTATCAATAAAATTTGTCAATATATTGTAGTAATATGAAGTTTAAAAGTCTAGAGGTATTCAATCTAGACTTTTAAAAACTCCATAAAATTATGGTGGTATTCAAAAGAGATTTTTATAGAGTTTTAAAAAGTCAACTGGTATTCAATCTTAACTTTTTAAAACTCTATAAAAATCAAGAGGTATTGAATAATTTCATGGATTTTTAATGATTCTAATTAAAATGTTTATGTACAAATATTCAAACACAAGGTACCATCAAAAAAAGTCTACAATTGTCTTTCCATTAGACCAAAGATTTTGACAGATTTTTTTCTACTATCTCAAACGGCCAGGTTTTCTCTTCACCTCTTATCGTCTTCCTTCCATCCAAAGGTATAAAATTCGTTTCTTCTTCTTTTGCTTCTTCTTTTTGCCTTCTTTTAAGAATATGATAACTGGTAGTTTATATTGTGTATAATCTTACACGATAAACAATAATTTTTTAGATGATTTTTGTGTTTTACCGATTTTGAAATTGTTTTCAATTGTGTTTGATTAACCTACATAATTGGTGTTCAGAGAGAAGCATTTGAAAATAACCCAATATGTTGGGTTTGAATAGTCAAATGGTAGGTGGCAATTGGTGGCAGCAAGTGTTTGAAAATGAGACAACACTCATTACACTTGTGCGTACAAAAATGAGAATTTTCCTTCACATTTATAGCCGAGAGATTGCACCTATAAATAGGTGCATTCTCTTGGAATGAAAAGCATCCCATCTCAAGTTCATTTCTCTGATTCTTGAGTTCTTCTCTTTTCCTAATTAATTCTATATATATTTGTGAGATAGGTTTTTTCCTGTATTAAGAGAGTGAGTGTCTCTTTGGAAACACAGAGAGAGGTTGTAATTCTCCAAATATTATGGTGAAATCTTTTGGTCTTGCCCGTGGTTTTTACCCTAATATTTTTGGGGGGTTTTCACGTAAATCTTGGTGTCTATTTTATTTAATTTCCATAGTTTCTATCTCGTGATGCCGCACCTGGGACCAACAAATGGTATCAGAGCCTTGGCATAAAATTTTTTAAAATTCTGAGTATGCTCTGTGGTTGCAGCTGTGACTGATCTTCCACATCAGAAAAGATTTTTTGAAGATTTTATAAGGCAGGATTCTTGTAGTCAAGATGACGGCAAAATACGAGATAGAAAAGTTCAATGGAAGCAATTTTTTGCTGTGGAAATTGAAGGTGCAAGCAATTCTAACAAAGAAACGTTGTTTGGCAGCTATTGGAGATAGACCGGCGGATGTCACGGACGATCAAAAGTGGAACGAGATGAATCACAATGTTGTTGCCAATTTGCACTTGGCTATAGCGGATGAAGTTTTGTCAAGTATCTCTGAAATAAAAAGCGCAAAAGTTATTTGGGATACTCTGACAAAATTGTACGAGGTCAAGTCACTACACAACAAAATTTTCCTAAAGAGAAAGCTTTATACTCTTCGGATGGCGGAATCCTCATCGATGACCGACCATATCAATACACTGAATACTCTATTTTCCCGGCTCACGTCTATGGGGCATAAAATAGATGAAAAAGAACGTGCGAAGCTTCTACTTCAAAGTCTACCAGATTCATACGATCAGCTCATCATCAATGTTACCAACAATGTTCTTTCGGATAATTTAAATTTTGACGACGTCTTAACTGCGGTTCTTGGAGAAGAGAGTCGTCGAAGGAACAAGGAAGATAGGTTGGCAACATCGAAGCAAGCAGAGGCTTTACCGATGACGAGAGGAAGATTGACAGAGCGTGACTCCAGTGGAAGCCACAGATATGGTAGATCCAAGTCAAGAAGTAAGAAGAAGAATATTTACTGCTTTAAATGTGGCGGTAAAGGGCACTTCAAGATAGAGTGTACGAAGAGCATCGATAAAGGATCTCAAGGAAATGTGGCCAGTACTTCAGGCGGTGGTGAAATATTATTCAGCAAAGCAGCAACGGTTGCGGAAGGCAGATACAAATTTTGTGATGCATGGATTATGGATTCAGGAGCGACGTGGCATATGACGTCAAGGAGAGAATGGTTCGACCAGTATGAACCAATCTCGGGAGGATCTGTATTCATGGGAAATGATCATGCCTTGGAAATCGCTGGGGTTGGTACCATTAAAATCAAAATGTTTGATGGTACTATTCGCACCATACAGGAGGTACGACATGTGAAGGGCCTGACAAAAAATCTTTTGTCTTTGGGGCAATTGGATGATATTGGGTGCAAAACTCGTATTGAGAAAGGGATCATGAAAATTGTGAAAGGCGCGCTTGTGGTTATGAAGGCAGAAAAGGTTGCTGCAAATCTGTATGTATTGTTGGGGAAAACACACAAAGAGGCGGAACTAGCTGTTGCATCAATTGGTTCGGGAGAAGAATCAACAGTGTTGTGGCATAGAAAGCTTGGACATATGTCAGAACGAGGAATGAAGATTCTCTCAGAACGGAAGCTGTTGTCAGGGCTTACAAAAGTGATTCTACCCTTTTGTGAGCATTGTGTTACCAGTAAACAACACAGATTGAAGTTTGGCACATCTACTGCCAAAAGCAAAGGCATATTGGAGCTGATTCATTCTGATGTTTGGCAAGCACCGGTGGTGTCCCTAGGAAGAGCGAGATACTTTGTCTTGTTTATTGATGATTTCTCTAGAAGATGTTGGGTGTATCCAATCAAGAAGAAGTCAGATGTTTTCGAAGCCTTCAAAGTTTTCAAAGCGCGGGTTGAACTTGATTCTGATAAGAAAATCAAGTGTTTGAGGACTGACAATGGAGGAGAATATACCAGTGATGAATTTGATGCATTCTGTCAGCATGAGGGCATCAAAAGACAGTTCACGACGGCTTACACGCCTCAGCAGAATGGAGTGGCAGAGCAGATGAACAAAACGTTGTTGAACAGAACAAGGGCCATGTTGAGTACTGCGGGTCTACCAAAGTCATTTTGGGCAGAAGCAGTCAAAACCGCTTCTTATATCATCAATCGTTCTCCTTCAGTGGCGATTGATTTGAAGACTCCAATGGAGGTGTGGACTGGCAAGCCAGCTAATTATTCTCGGTTACATACATTTGGAAGTCCGGTGTACGTGTTGTACAATGAACAAGAAAGATCAAAGTTGGATTCCAAATCTAGAAAGTGTATCTTCTTGGGCTATGCTGATGGAATAAAGGGGTTTCGCTTGTGGGATCCTACTGTCCACAAGCTTATCATCAGCAGAGATGTTATCTTCGAGGAAGATAAAGTGAAGGGAGACAAAGACACACTGAATTCAGAAACTACTATCATTCAGGTGGAAAATAAGACAGACGAAGATCAAGTTTCTTGTGAAGCAGTACCAGAGCACGAAGAACAAGAACCAGTTGAGTCAGAGGTTTCCAAAGTGAGGCAGTCAACTCGAGAGAGAAGACCACCAGGATGACTTTCAGATTATGTCACCGAAAGCAACATTGCATATTGTCTGTTAACAGAGGATGGTGATCCATCGAGTTTTCATGAGGCTACTCAAAGCTCAGATGTATCCCTGTGGATGACAGCGATGCAGGAAGAATTGGAAGCATTGGACAGAAACAAAACTTGGGATCTTGTTACACTACCACGAGGGAGGAAAGCTATCGGTAACAGATGGGTCTATAAGATCAAGCGTGATGGCAATAACCAAGTGGAGCGGTATCGTGCGAGATTGGTTGTCAAAGGGTATGCTCAGAAAGAAGGTATTGACTTCAATGAGATATTTTCTCTTGTGGTTCGACTTTCAACAGTCAGAGTAGTATTGGCATTGTGTGCGGTGTTTGACCTATATCTGGAACAGCTAGATGTGAAAACAGCATTTCTTAATGGCGATTTTGAAGAAGAAATCTATATGCTCCAGCCAGAAGGTTTTGCAGAAAAAGGCAAAGAGAACTTGGTTTGCAAGTTGAATAAATCTCTGTACGGTCTCAAACAGGCGCCGAGGTGTTGGTACAAGAGATTTGATTCCTATATCATGAGCCTTGGGTACAACAGACTCAGTGCAGACCCTTGTACGTATTTCAAGAGGTCTGATGATGATGATTATATCATTTTGCTGTTGTACGTGGATGACATGTTGGTAGCAGGCCCCAACAAAGATCGGGTCCAAGAATTGAAGGCACAGTTGGCTAGGAAATTTGATATGAAGGACTTGGGACCAGCAAACAAGATTCTAGGGATGCAAGTTCACCGAGACAGAAGCAATAGGAAGATTTGGCTTTCCCAGAAAAATTATTTGAAGAAAGTCTTGCAGCGCTTCAACATGCAAGATAGTAAGCCAGTTTCAACCCCTCTTCCTATTAACTTCAAGTTATCTTCTGAGATGTGTCCTAGCAGTGAAGCAGAGAAGATGGAGATGTCTCGAGTACCGTATGCATCAGCAGTGGGAAGTTTAATGTTCGCCATGATTTGTACAAGACCAGACATTACACAAGCAGTGGGAGCAGTCAGTCGGTATATGGCAAATCCTGGACAAGAGCATTGGAGCACGGTTAAGAGGATCCTTAGATACATTAAGGGTACCTCAGAAGCTGCATTATGTTTTGGAGGATCAGATTTTACACTCAAGGGCTATGTGGATTCAGACTACGCAGGTGATCCAGATAAGAGAAAATCTACTACTGGTTATGTGTTTACAGTTGCAGGAGGTGCAGTCAGCTGGATTTCAAAACTGCAAACAGTTGTGGCATTATCTACAACGGAGGCAGAATACATGGCAGCTACTCAAGCTTGCAAAGAGGCAATATGGATTAAAAGGTTATTGGAGGAGCTTGGGCACAAACAAGAAAAGATTCCTCTGTTTTGTGACAGTCAGAGTGCCTTGCACATTGCAAGGAATCCAGCCTTTCATTCCAGGACTAAACACATTGGAGTACAATTTCACTTTGTACGGGAAGTAGTAGAGGAAGGAAGTGTGGACATGCTGAAGATCCATACGAAGGATAACTTAGCTGATTTTCTGACCAAGCCAGTGAATAATGATAAGTTCGAATGGTGTAGATCCTCAAGTGGCCTAGCAGAAACGTAAGCAGCAGGAAATGGCAAGATTGAAAGGACGTGTGGAGACGTGTTTGATTCTCAATCAAATCTCCATGTGGGAGAAATGTTGGGTTTGAATAGTCAAATGGTAGGTGGCAATTGGTGGCAGCAAGTGTTGAAAAATGAGACAACACTCATTACACTTGTGCGTACAAAAATGAAGGAAAATTCAATTGAGATTTTTCCTTCACATTTATAACCGAGAGATTGCACCTATAAATAGGTGCATTCTCTTGGAATGAAAAGCATCCCATCTCAAGTTCATTTCTCTGATTCTTGAGTTCTTCTCTTTTCCTAATTAATTCTATATATATTTGTGAGATAGGTTTTCTCCTGTATTAAGAGAGTGAGTGTCTCTTTGGAAACACAGAGAGAGGTTGTAATTCTCCAAATATTATAGTGAAATCTTTTGGTCTTGCCCGTGGTTTTTATCCTAATATTTTTGGAGGTTTTCCACGTAAATCTTGGTGTCTATTTTTTCTATCTCGTGATGTCACACCTGGGACCAACACAATATACATTGTATGGCCGAAGTTGGTTCATCCTGTGGGAAATTTTGAATGCTTATGGATTTGGGATTGCCATGGAAAGACGAAAGAGGAGTGGATTGGTATATGTTGTGGTATACATACAAGCTATATATTCAATTGAGATTCTGAGTACAACAAATTAAGAAAAAAAATAAGAATGACATTCATTCATCGTCTGCTCGTTCAGTAATTTGTTTCCCTAAAAGCAAATGTTTCTGTTAGAAAAAGACTGCTGAAAATGTTATTGTTGGGTATTTTAATTGGTCATTTATATTTTTTTAATTATAGATATAAACTTGTTATTATATATTAGTAAAAAAAATATTGCTCATTATTTATAAATTTGGAATTGGCACAACAAAAAATTCTGATTTCGTATCAATATAAGCGGTTGATTCATGTTTTTGAAAGTTAATAAAAAAGGATTTATAAACTTAAATACAAAAAGTTTTATATGAAAAATATTGATTGAGCATAAAAAGTCAATAATAAGCTATGGAAAAAGTTTATAAAAGTCCACAGAATTCTTCAAAAAAGTCTACTAGAGTCTATGGAATTTTTTTCAAAATCTATAAAGATTCTACAACTCCATAAAAGTCTATCAACTCCATAAAATTCTATCATTTCTAAAAAGTCATTAAAAGTCCGGATTGAATACACCCACCTAAAATAGTGTTCGAGTGAGCTTTTTTTTAAAAACATTTATTAGCTTTTTCGTTAATAAAAAATTTAAATTTTGTAAAATTTTGTTAACCAAAAGTTGAAAAATGATTTTTAAAAATTCTTCCCATCACTATCTAACTATGTTTAAAAGGTCAAAACATGATAAAAAAAACTTAATTGGGAGTTAAAAAGTTAAAAATGGGGTCTAGAACTATCAATAATGACTAAGTAGGGTTTGTGTCTTCGCGAATTTCAAAAGCTCCGAAAAGAGGGTTTAATTTGCATAATTGTTTATAATTGTGATTATATAATAGTAAAATAACAAAATAATATTTTATTGTTTCGTTTTTTTTAAAAAAAATAATTAATAGTTTAATTAATGTATATTTATAATTATTTATTTAATTGAAACAAATATATAAATAAGATATTCATTGTGTCCATATATTTAACAAAATTTATCTTGTAATTTGTATCTTGAATATTTTATTAATAATTATTATTTAAATATAATATAGTGCTTTTCGCCCAGATCCGAAGGATAAAGCCCCGAATAAGGTTGTCACCACAGCATTGAGATTAGGGTTTAAGCATTTCGCTTCACTTTACTTCACAGCGATAATGGTGTCACCTCTAATGGCGATTCGCAGGGCTGGATTTTCTTCAAATATTGCTGCTCGTCTCTGTAAGGTAAGCCCATCTGTCGCATTCAATTCAAACCCCAAATTACGAACCGTAACCTTAAACCTGTCGCTCCCCACTCCGAGAAGCCTCTCTACCTCAGCTGCGCCAGAAGATTTCCAGAGGCCGATTTCTCGGTCTTCTTCTTCTTCTTCATCTTTGGGTTTCAATCAAAACCCTGAAAATCAGTGGGCTTCGCGAAACAATGGCTTTGGAAACCATGGTACTCACCGAAACAATGATTTTCAGAATCTGAATCAGGGTTATGCAAATGAAAGAAATGTGAATCCAGGTCAGGGATATTACCAGCAGGGAGGTTCTGACCCTAGCGCGAATTCTCCAAGTCAGAACCAGAATTATCCATCTCCCCGTGGAAATGCTAATCAGTGGAATAACCATCAAAATCAAGGATATGCTGAAAATCAAAATACAAATTTTACCAGGAATTATCCTCCGCAAGGTGTTTATCAGCGGAACCAGGGTTATCCTCAAAACTATAATCAGAGTCCTGATTATCCGCAGCAAGGGGGTGCAAATCCGAGGAGTGGTGATTATAACCAGAACTTTAATCAGGGGTATCCTCAAAGACAAATCCAGAATCAATGGGGATCACATGGGCAAACGGCTGCTGGCCAAGTACAGAATCAAGGTCCTGTGGTGAATAATCAATCAACGAGTTCCGTCGAGCCTTCCGATATTGTTGACATTTTGAGTCTATGTCGCGAGGGGAAGCTTAAAGAAGTGATTGAACATATGGACAAGGGGGTTCCCGCTAATGCCGAATGTTTCAGTTTGCTTTTCGCATTGTGTGGGAGATTGAAGAAATTTGAGGAGGCAAAGAAAGTTCATGACTACTTTTTGCGGTCTACTTTTAGGAGTGATTTGCAACTGAATAATAAAGTTCTTGATATGTATTCAAAGTGTGGGAGTATGACTGATGCACGTAGAGTTTTTGATCACATGCCTGATAGGAACATAGATTCTTGGCACCTGATGATTAGTGGGTATGCAGTGAATGGACTTGGTGATGACGGGTTGGCAATGTTTGAACAGATGAGGAAGCTGGGGGTACGACCGACTGAGCAAACTTTTATGGCTGTTTTCGAGGCTTGTGCTAGTGCTGAAGCTATTGAAGAGGGTTTTTTACATTTTGAATCAATGAAGGCTGATTATGGGATTACTCCAGGGATTGAACATTATTTGGGACTTATTGGTGTCCTTGGGAAGTCTGGGCATCTGGCAGAGGTTGTGGCATATATTGAAACTCTTCCATTTGAGCCTACTGCCATTATCTGGGAGGCATTGATGAATTATGCTCGTATACATGGAGACATTGATCTTGAAGATCACGCCGAGGAGTTGATGGTCAGCCTTGACCCTTCAAAGGCTATAGCCAACAAGATCCCCACTCCGCCGCCAAAGAAGCAGTCTGCAATTAACATGCTTGTTGGGAGGAACAGGATACCGGAGTTTCGTAGCCCAACTCTATACAAGGACGATGAGAAGTTGCTGGCTGCGAAAAAAGAGCAAGTTTATGTGCCTGACACTAGATATGTTCTCCATGACATTGATCAGGAGGCAAAGGAGCAAGCTTTGCTTTACCATAGTGAACGACTAGCAATTGCCTATGGTCTGATTAGTACTCCTGCAAGGACACCCCTTCGGATCATTAAGAACCTACGTATTTGTGGTGATTGTCACAATGCTATTAAGATCATGTCAAGAATTGTTGGCAGGGAGTTGATTGTCAGAGACAACAAAAGATTCCATCATTTCAAGGATGGAAAATGCTCATGTAATGACTACTGGTAAATGTCACGACCGGTCGAAGCTGTTTGTATAAGGTGTTTTGATGGTGATGCCTCCCTCCCCAAAGTCACCTGTTCTGTGATGACAGGCTCGATGTGGTATATATATGGTCAAGATTATTGGAAAGAATTTGTGGCAAAAGTAGAGATGATAAATTATCAAATTTATTTCCATCAGTTGTATCTTCTTCAAATGGCAAAAGTTACTGTACCAAATTAATTTGCCTTGACATTTTACTTTCAAATTCGAGACTCTAGTTCTAAATTTCCATACGTGGTACTTTCGATTTAATTTATAGTTTTTCTCAAGCAGTTGATGGGTAAAAAAAGGTTTGGAAGATTCTGATATGCCACAAAGTTATATGGCATAACAATTTTAATTAACGTAAAGTCCCGACGAGTTGCACAAGAAGGATTCTTATCAATCCATAACGAAAAATACATCATTTTCTTTCCCTCAGCCCTTATGAACAAGTTCCGACATATCTAGCTAACATTATCCCAATGGATAGGATAATGTTTCCTAGCTAACATTTTTTTATGTTTTTCTCTTCATCAATTGCAACAACAGATGCCGGAAGAGTGCGACATTGGTGCATATGCAAGAATAACGATCAAGAAATTTGTGGGGTTAGACATCAAGGTGGTTTTCCATTATCCAAATCCTCCATCACATCAATATCAGTTCGTGTTGTTATCTTGTGTACATATCCTGCAAAAACATACAAGTTGTGAATGCCATGTTTGTGCAAGTGCCTGAATACCCTGAATTGGAATAGTGAAAATTCCACATGCCATCATTTACTGAAGAAACATCAAATTTAATGGTAAATTCCAGCTAGGAAGAGTATGGGATCACATGAGATTTCTTGGTCTACACCTCAAAAACAAGAATCAAAAGTTAAAGTTCTTTCATGCTCTTAACAAGATATTCATTTGGAGAAACGAAAACAAGCATCTTCCAATCCCTCAATGAACACGGTCCATTTAGCACATAAAAGTTTTTCGATCAGCTACTAAAGAATTAAAAATGTCTTCAGTGCTAATATCGTGCATAGAAAGGGGGAAACAAGTTGTAGGTTATTAAACACATTAAGTACCGAGACTGCAACGCAGAGCTGCTCTCAATGGATTCCTAGTCAAATTAACAGTTATCAGTAAGCTTATTTTGGATACAAAGGCAGTGAGATTCGACCTCTATCTGATTTTGGTAAATCAACTGCTCCACCACTTATCTAAACAGTTAACCGCCATGCTCAGTTATTTTCACACATAAAGGGGTTATCCTTTCTCAATCTTCTTCAATCATGAATAAAGAATCGGATAAAGCCTAATCAGAAAAGGAAAAACATTCCATGGAAAAATAATATTACCAACACCAAGGCAAGGTATGCACTTGCAGATTGTCTCCTTCCCTTTTTTGTTATAGTAGCTCACTAATCCCGTTCCTTGGCAACTACGGCACTTCCCAGTCCATTCATAAACCATTGGCTTACAATCCTGGGATCACAGAATACATTCCAATGGATATCTTTATAAGAAAACATGTGATATAGTTGAAGTATAGGACGAACACAATATGCTTTTACAAATGACAATGCATAACTTAGCTTCTTGTGAATTTTATAAAACGCATCAAACACCTCTCTAAGAGATAATATCAAACATAATCGCCTTAGTTTTGAAATCCCTCATTTTACAGGATCAAGATATTAATTTTTTTTTTTTTGGATCAAAACAGACGATGCAACACCCAAAAATCAAATCTTCACACCATGAAGGATAAAAATTGAAGATTACACATTCTATAACCAAGAAAATCAAGACTAACTTCAGAAAATCACCTTAATAGGACTTCATACGATTATATATCTAGCAAAGCATTTCTAAAGAAAGTAGAGAGGGCTACGCCTAGAATAAAAAGAAACCTGTATTTCGGGATCGCATTGCAGCCTCTTTTCGATTTCCTCGGGCGTCACCGGGGAAGTATTCGGGTAAGTCATGGGAAGAGGTAGGGCATCGTCATTGTCAGTCAGGTAGCTCTCACGGTCGCGCGACCACTTCTCCTTGGCATTAATCTTAGTGTTCTTGCTAGCACTATTGCTGGCAGTGGTGGAGCCAATGTTTTCCGATAAACCCTGGCCGATCTTCCCAATGACCGCAGAGGCGTCGGGTGCAGAAGGAAAGCTGAACCACCACCGCGGGGCCGCGTTCTCTGCGGAGGCACGGCAGCGGAAGGCGGCGGCGGTCGGAGGAGAAGAGAGCTGGGGAAGAGATGGGATTAGAGATCTTGGGAGAGGGGAAATGGAGCTGGGGTTTAAGGGCAACATTCCATATAAGGATTGAAAGAAGACAAATCTTTGGGGGAGAAGAGGAGCTACCGACGAATGGGTTGATAAGAATTTATATAGCATTCAACCACCGGCCTAATCCCAAATGTTAGGATAATTTGATCTAGAATTTTAATTATTTATGAATAAATTTTAAATAACATCGTTATTGAGTAACATAAAATTCACTTTAATTTCATATTGGTTTTTAAAAAATTAAAAATACATTTGAAATTCATGTATTCAAACGAAATCTAAAATTTCAGCTGTGTATAAGTTTTCAGAAATTTGATTTGAAATCCCACTTTAAAATTGAGTAATTTAATACGAAGTATATCGTGAAATCACTCGAGTTAAATTCATGTATCAGATCTATTGATCCAAATACAATCAACACATTCATACATATAGTAATAAAGTTGTTTTAAAGTAACAAAATAGGGGCAGGGGAGGAGGTTTGACAATTTAATCAAAGTCTAATCGTAAAGATTATGCCATGCCGACCAAATACATATAAGTTAACTACTAATAATTAGGAGTTAGCATAAATTCGGTTAAAATGAATTAATCGATAAAATTCAAAATTTCAGTTTTAATTTCTAAAAAATCGGCCAAATCGGTTACATCGGTTCGGTTCATCTTTAATTTTATAAATTCGATTAACCGATTTTATAAAATAAAATTATTTTTTCCGTCAAAAAAAATAAAATAAAATTATTTTTTTATATTTTTATATAGATTTAGGTGATCACTAATGGGCCTTTGCAAAATTCAATCCTAAAAGCCCACACCATCCAGCCCTAAATGGGCAAAGAAAAAGCCCACAATCATCCATCCCTAAACTGCAAAATTCATTGAGTTCATCATCTTCGGTGGGTCGCCTCACTAAGAAAAGTGGATTTCTCTTCGGTCAGGTGATTAACAGTCTCTGTGCAAGATTTGCCCTTTTAGCTGAATCGCACAACCTCCAACCCGTTCATTGTTCATAAGCTTGACTTTGTCAAAGCAAGTATGAAGGTTTTCGAAATTGGTGGCACCACCCTCTCTTTGGCTCTCTTCAGCGACGTCACCAACTCCAAGTATGCTTTTTTGTTTCGTTGATGCTTGTTTTAAATTGCCTCAGATTATGGGATTGTTCATTTTAAGTCAAAACTATATTTTCTCATTATTTGTCCTTGTTTTACTGTTGTTTAATGCTTTGTGAAGCACGTATTAGATTTTATTCTCTAGTGCTCTTCATTATGTCAGGGCATCAGCCTAGGTTCCATGGCACATGTGCACCTTGCATCTTTGATTATTATGTCAATGGTCGATTTGTTCGTATTTTTGCATGCAAATGTTTATGCTATTCATTTTGGCATCTTTCCATTGATTGTCATAGTGATATCTTTTGGTTTAAGAGGGTTTTTGGGAGTGGGTACTTTAATGGGTTTGAGAAGGAACTGACAGGCTAGTAATATAAGGTGAAAACTGAGAGATCTTTTCATTTTTATCGGGAAAAAAAAAAGGATTTGGAAAGTAAAATGTTTAGATTCTTTGAAACTATTCCTCTGTGTTATAGTCTTATGGGAACTTATAAAAAAAATATTTTGGTAGAAACTTTCAATAGATTCAAGCGCATAATGTGCTTTTGTAGGGACCTCTTGGATTTGATGCAAACGGGAACATTGAACCCAGAAGCAGCATTTATCAACGCTTCACTTGTAAGCCCATCTAGTGCATGAATCAACACCTCTTTCCCTTTTAGTTTTTGTTGCATCAGCTTTTTTGAGCTTTTTTTAATGCCATCTAGAATTGATGCAGATACCAGACATTTTCCCTGTTCTAGCTGCTGCCCACAAGACCGTCATAGCCAAATCACGAGAGTCATTGACGACACGCACTCTCCATTCTGAACTTGTTTACAATTTCTCAGGTTCTAAGCATGTAAGAAAACTAGTAACTCATCATCATGATTTTCTGGTTCTATTCAAGTAATAATGTTTCTTCTGTCTGTTCTAGATATCAGAATCCTTGAAAAGATGCGGCATATCTGATACTACAAATTACATCCTTGTGGCTCGTTTTGGTGCTTCTGTTGATGAGGTGAGACTGTTGCATTTACTACGTGCAGTCGTGCAGTTTTCTTATAGACTTAATAGATAATTGCAACTGAAAAATTTTATGTTTCACCAGATGACAACCATAAAAGGACTTGTAAAGGGAATTGAAATCGACTTGGAGGAATTGGAAACACGGGCAAACCAAGGTCAAATTCAAAAGGTTCCTTCTCCATCCTCCATCCTCCATCCTCCATCCATCTCTGCTGTAGAATTATTTTTAACATACTCAAAGTTATTGATGTTTGTTTGGTAACTCGATATCTATACAGCACTACAAAATTTCGGAGCAAGAGCTTGGAATATCTTCTCTCGCAGATGCCATAACATGCAGAATTGCTGCACGAGATGCATTGTGAGGTGAAAACTTTTTACTTTTAAGGTCTGCCTTGTGATACCATCTCGTGAAGTTTCCTTCCTTAATTGACAGAATGAAGATGCTATTTGTACTATTATTTCACAATTGTCTACAACTTTATTATCGAATAGAACTTGTGTGGTCATCCCACTCTTATTTCAGTATCAAATCTCATCTCAAATTTTATCAAACCTATCGACTTCTGCTCGGCGTTTTCAACTTCTCAATTTGAGATCGATGTGTAGTACACGTTTAACATCATATAGAAGTTTCTTGAGCTAAAGTTTAAGCACATAAAACTTATGAAATATTGATAAATAAACTGAGGTGCTAAAACTTGGAATACGAACTAAACTATGTTATTGATGTTTGGGTCGTACAATAAAATGCAATAACAAAGGTGCGTAATAAATGAACAAACTTATTTAAAAAAAATGAACAAACTAGATCACTCTTAAAGAAGATATAAGTAACTAAATAGAGTTCTTTACATCTGTATTCGAAGCTTAAAAATAATCAGTGTGGCAGGATACAAATTACAATGTGGTAACGCCCAACAATCGAAAAAAAAAACAAAGGAAATTCTCTTTACATGCCCGATATGCAAACTTACAAACACCATCAATGCTTAATCCAATGTATGTTTCATCTCTTCCCAAACATGCTGACGGATGTAACTTTCATCGGGGTGGCCACAACCAGTGGAGCTTCTGGCGAGTTGTTGAATGCGAACTTATCGTGCATGAACCGACTTTCAATAATGGATTCATTCTTGGGCACTATTTTGTAGCAGTAGCAACTCTTGAGTCCTTGCTGATTCTGATAGCAAATATGTGCGCTGTTCCTAACTTGCTGAAAATTCCATATTACACTGAACTTGCCCACGGTTGCGACCAAATGTTTTTCTTGCTTCCCACTTTCAGTGACCTGATCAAATAAGGAAATATGCAATGTTAGATGACATTGTTGGATTGAGAATTAAGGACATGCAAGCTATATCGAATTCACAGCCAAAACAGAGTATAAAATCCCTGTTTAGCTAACGAGAATTTCATGCAGGACAAGCTGGCATAATTGCATTTAAATTTGTGCTTAAAAATACATGAGAAATCAATAAGCCACACCACCCCAAAAGCATTCTTATTTTCAAATTGACAGATAAAACTCCAACAATTTCCTTGTGATACAAATGCTTCTTTTGCCATGAAATTGTCTCAGCATTTTAAAATATTATTCTGAAGATTAAAACTTATGGACATTTCATCTCCATTAGATTATACGCTGTTCTATATGCTATTTAACCCGCCAGTCTAGCATTAAATGTATCACTTTCCGAGACATAAAAGTTCTAAGAGAATGATGACATATTTGGTTATGTAGAAACAAGTCAGGCAAATCTGCGGCTACTTGTTAATGAAATGCAGAAGACTTACCCAAGAGAAATGGCCAGCATGGAACTTATTATCGGATCCAGCCAAATGTGCATCCACAGGGTTCAGCTTCAGTAACCTTGGAGCCGGAATTTTATTCCCCATCCGACCGCTAAAACCCGTTTTTGTTTTCCCATCCTTATCCGTGAATAAAGTGCATATCAAGATCAGATAAGTGTCTGTAGTGCCCAATACCCACTTCCCATCGTATGTAACATCAACCGATGTAATAGGTGAACCAAGCCCGGGGAAAGCTGTTTTTGCCTGCCTCATAGTAGTCCTCGAGTATAATCTTATTTTACCATCAAGCGAGCCAACAACAATCGACCCGTCTCCAGAGGTTGCAAAACATTGAAAATTCGTTCCTCTTGAGAACTGATGCCCTTGGCTCCATTGAAGCACAGGAGAATTCGCACTTGCTATCTTTTGGACTATCCCCTTCTTATCTCGCATATCCCATTGACACAATCTGTTATCATCCAGACCTAAGAAAGTTGACTCGGATGGGTCTAACTGTGATCCCTTTGCATCGCTGGTTATATCTTTCATCGTGATATCGGCACCATCCTTCTCAAACTTCCAATCTGTAACAATCTTCCCAGTCTCAATGTCCAATTGGTGAAGCCCCGAAGAGTGGGGTTTGCCTTCCATCGGACTCATCAGCATCATGTTTGTCTCCGCCCTCATCAAAAGGGCCTTTTTGGGAGTAGACTTCCCACCTGACCCCAATCTCCAGTCATCGAACTTTACATAGACTCCCTTTCCATGGATCCCATGGCTAAAGTTCTTCACGACCTGAACACCAGAATCATCAACCAAGAAACTGTTATCCAATGCACCTAGAGCCAAGCTTTGAATGCCACCACCGGTGGATGCCTCCTCGAATTCCTCCGACAAATCCCGAGCAGGGAATGCCACCTGCCCTTTCTCTGGAGTCTTCCAGATGCCATCAGCTGCATCCTCCCATATAGAATCATCGGATTCCTCTGGCTTCAACCATCCAATGAAATCTTTCCCATAAACCTTCACTTTATTTTCCTCTGTGGACCTCAACCCATAAACATTTTCGAACAAAAAATCCTGAAATTTAGTAACGAAACTCCTGTACTCTTCATCAGTAAAAAAATTCAGAGCCCAAACTCCCCCATCCACAAAATCAACCCTCCTCTGATCCCCAAAAAACTTCACCTGCATATCAGTGGACACCTTCACCCTAATTTTCTTCCCCACCTTCAAAAACCAAAATCCCACACCACCCCATGATTCAACTTCATCATCCTCGTCTTCCTCATCTCCATCTCCAATATTCAACTTCTTAACAAATTTATAAGAAGTAAGCTTCTCTGAAACTACCCATTTGGCCTTCGGCGTATTTCCACCAATATGTACATAAAGCTTAACGGAGTTTAAGGGTTTTCCATCAGTTTTCTGAACAGAAGGGGACGAGATTTTCCCATATTTCAGCTTTAAATCCCGAAGCCGAGAATCAACTTCATCCACTGCTGTGGTACTCATTGTTGGACTCCAATCTTCCGCATCAGCATAAATTTCAGAAATGATCTCCTTCTCGACCACATCCTCGTCGGAGTAATCCGACGAATCCGAAAGGTCGAGTCCTTCGCGGCTGTGAGAACCACCCATAGCTGATGATTCCTAAGAACAATATGGCTCCGAACCCTTCAAATTCAAGGAATTCGAAAAAATCTCAAATTCTGGAAGATGCAAACTGCAGAAATCGAAGTTCCGATTTGGGAAAGTAGTGCAAATTTAAAAATAAAAGGAGGCGGTTAGTGTTTATATAAACTGGAATTTTCCGACATGATCCAGTTGGCGTAGATTGCTTGGTGTTTAAGGAAACAAAGTATGCGTCCCGAGCGCGGAAAACGGCGGGTGTTCCACTTAAATGGTTTTCCTTCGAATTGGCCCAATGTAATTTCGTATTTGCAATTTGGGCCAGACTAAATCTTTTATTGGGCTTTATTAAATCAATCCACTCTTTATTTATTGAAAAAGAGATCTTGAAAGTTTTCCCAAATTTTAGGTCTTTTATATAAAAAAAATAGACTATGAATTATTGACAAATTTAATCCAATTTTTATTATATAAGTAATATTATTTATTTCTTCACCTCACATTAGGATCAAAGGTAAAAACTGAAGGGCTCTTGGCTTTAGGGGGCATACGAGCCGAGACGAGCTCAAGTATCATATTACATGAGTTGGATTCGATTCTAATTTTGTACTCTCGAGCGGGAAAAACTCAAAACAATGTTAATAGGATAATTTTAGAGTTTAAGTTTTATATTTAGATGAACAAAAAAAACCTTAAATTATATATCTTCTTTGAAAAACAATATATATATATTTACTCCGAATGTGAAGCTAGTGATGCCCCTTTCTTTTTAGCTACACCTTCATTTCTGTCAAACCGGGTGAGACGCAACTACCAATAGCAGTGCTCGCTTAAGCGACGTTTAATCTCGCTTAAGCTCGAGTAAGAGACCGCTTTTTAGAATGAAATATTTCATTTATTTTTTAAAATGAACACATTTTTATAAATATGTATATTTATAGTTTAGATTTTGAATTATCTATTAAATCATATATTTATGATTAATATAACATTTTATTTAATGTTTGTCTTAAAAATAATTAAAATTATAGTAAAAATTGAAAACATTTTTTCACGCTTAATCTCGTTTTAAGCTTGAAAAACTTGAAGCTTGACCTCCACGTTTCGACGCGCTTCACGCTTTTTAGAACCTTAATCAATAGTGAATAAACAACACAATCTTTTATATTTTTATCATTTATTTAATCTTTGTATATCTCATATGTCAAAAGATCATTTTGAAAAATAAAATAAAATAACCCTCTTTGCTTGTAAATAATGAAAATCTTACTAAAATTAATGAAAACAAAATACGAATAAAAATATATAAAAAGCCATTGGCCGTCGGAATCTTCTTCTTTAAAAAAGTAATGATAAGGGGATCTGCCGTCAACTTTAGTGTGATGAGACTTCACTGGAAGTTGGCAGTGGCCCGCCCATCACCCTCATCAGATATATAATATGTTGCACATGTTTAATATGTAAGCACAAACTATATAGTTTTGCAGCATTTCTTTATTGGTAACTTTTTTAACACGTTTTGTAGTTGTAGCATGTGACTAATAATGTTTTTTTTTTTTTAATGTTACGTATAATAAGCTAGTGCGTTGGAAATGGATAAACAACTACAAAATTGTCAATTTTAAAATAACACATCTTATTCGCATGTTTTGAAATGATGAAACTGTTCCCAAAAAACTGTGCATTGCATCGCAGTCTCCTCCGAAATTTCAAAGTTCATATAAAAGATAATGATAAATATTGAAGCAATCGAGTCAAACATGAATCAATTGTAAGATGAAACAAGGAGCGAGGTGATGAAATGTTGTGTAATAATTCAAATGGAATGGTATTTTTTGGTACATATTTCCTAAAAAAAATTTAGATAGGTTCTAACGAAAGACGTACGAAACCCAATTTTGAAACAAATAATATCAAATGGGCTCCTCTCCAAAAAAAAAGTTGAGATTTTTTTCCTCGATGATATTATTTTAGAGTTTGAAAATTGCCGTCAGCGGAATCCGATGAATCTCCATTAAAATCCATCATCTTCATCCACTCTTGAATTTCTTCATCACCAATCACCATTTCCCAGAAATGCTTCTGATCATTGTTGCCATGATTATAATTTCTCGTCGGCATTTCATCGATCACATTTTCTTGATGTTGCTGCGGCAAATTTGGCCGCTGGACCGCCGTCGTGCTGGATTCGGTGTTGGCGCCGGAAGTGTAATCGGAAAATGGAAAATTAAGCTTAGCTCTGGGGCCGCGGAACCTAATAGCCGCTTCATCATAAGCTCGCGCCGCTCCCTCCGCCGTTTCAAAAGTCCCCAGCCACACACGCGTCGCCTTGTGTGGGTCCCGTATCTCCGCCGCCCACTTCCCCCAAGGCCGCTGCCTCACCCCTCTGTAAATCTTCTTCTTCCTCTTCTTCGCGCCTTTGTCCTTCTCCTCTTCGCCGAAAAAATGGCAACCCAAACACCCTTTAATCCTACAGAACCCGCAAGTTTCCAAGTCTTCAGAAACTGAGAAAGAAACAGCACCAGTGGTGAAACTGGCGGAAGAAGAAGAAGAAGTCCCGGCGGCGGCGGTGTGGTTGGTCGATGATGATTCCGCCGCAAAGGCGCCGCCACCAGTTATAACATTCTTCAAAGCTGCCACCATGATGGAAACTTCCTCATCACTTGTGAGCCTCGCCGCCGCCATTGTCACTGAGCTGTTACCATCATTAGTGTTATTATCCCCTTGCTGTTTGATTCTCTTGGATGATGTATGCATGTGTGTGTTCTCTGAAGCTTGGACAGAATCAAGAATTGCAGTCCGAAATTCAAGTTTTGTATGCAAATAAGGCCAAAGGTATATATATTAGTGAACTTATGTTTCTAAAAAAGTACTCTGTTTTCACACGGAGAGCTAAAAGGTTCAGTTCGTTGAGGCACGTGGGAAATTTCCCAGGATGGCGTGTCAGTTATTTGTAAATCCTGGTTGTTGATGAGTTGGCACGATGACATCATATCGTCACGCGGTAGTTTTGACGGTCAATATAGGATGACGACAAAAGTGCTTATCTGCTATTATCCAAAGGGGTACGAAACCGAGCCCACTTGGTTCAGATGAGGGCTACAAAATAGTTTTTTTATGTTAACCTTAAAGGGGGGTTTCCTTTTTTATTTTTATTTTTATATATTCTCCATGGTCTGTCGGTTTTTATTTCATAATAAAAATACCTATATTTATATGACATTAATTATAATATTCCCCTACTAATACCATTATCCCAAGTAATTATGCGGAACATCAATTCTATATGATGATTTATTAACCTCGAGACATGTGTTTCCTTAAACGCCGCTTGCATTTATAATGGTATTATGATTTTGATAATTTTCAAATGGGAAGAGGAGATGAGTTTATTCTGTGCTTCCGATAATTTTCAATTTGGCTAGTAGGATGATGTACATTTACACAAGAAACTCATATTATTTTTTACACCCAAATGCGAATTCGCAATCTCAGACGTGAAATATCATGTGCTCCAGTACCAGCCCAAATACAGCAAGAATGATAGAGACCATATAGAGTGCCAAGAATTCTATGAAGTAACCGATCAAACCAATTAGAGAGCGACAGCGATCATCCGTTGTCAAAGGACAGGGTTCACTAGGAGCAAGAATCCCCAACTAGTTATCATCTTCTGAATCTGTTGAAAGGATTGAAAAGAGTTAAAACAACACGAATGAATGGCGTATCAAACCGGTTTGACTTGTGAATACACAATTAGGAAACAAGTTCCTACTTGAAGTTAGTTAAATCTCAGATAGCAGCAGAAGGTTGCCTACCTGATCGTATATCTTCTCCTACTTTTCCTCTGTTTTTCAACTGTCTAGTGATCATGGAGCATATGAGGATCCACCAGTAAATGTGAAAAACAAACAAAGTCAATAGCATTGTATTGAAGATGTAATATGACACCATATTATATGTCTCCGTGAGGTTCAAGAATGCAATTAAGTGGTAGCTGAGGAATAGACAAGGAACGGAATTAGAGCAGAAAGAACACCATAATCACAAATGAAGTTTTAAGTCATGTCTGATGCTTACCTTGATGCTCTTATGACCCAAAATGGAAAGTATACGAGCCTAAGTAGAAGCCATGTCAGGGCAAACAACCCAAAGAACAAACTAGCTCCAAACTCTCTCTCAGAATATTTAAAAACCTTAGCAGCTTCCATGAATACATCACTGGCATCATGCAATGCGAGAACAACTACTCCAGAACGAAAGAACCTGTATTCATACTCACCATTGATTTAATACATCTGAATTCTGAACTATAGTTACCTCACCTATTTATTTTGATTCTATATCTTAATCACATGAAAATTAAAGTTTATTTCTGTTAAAAAATTTCATATAAAAGGAAAGTGAGATAAAAATAATTAAAATGTGGATTTTTGAAAAGAAGAAAAAAAATTAAACATCTTAAAAATAATATCTGGCAATGACAAAGAGTAGATTAAATACACGATATAATTTCATATGTTAAAAGAATCCGCATTTAGTTATCATGATTTCTGTCCGTGTGAAGCCTGCAAGATATGTTCATATTCCAGAAGGCTGATTTACCAAGCATATCCTAGTTATGTAAAAAGCTGCAATGATCCCAAAATTTTAGTAACCATGAGAAGTAGACGGAGCAAAATGATACCTCGTTATGTATGAATATGAAATCAGGATCACAGTAACAACGTGATGAGACATCATGACAGCGAAATCTTTCCTTCGGGTTTCCCAGGTAAGGATGGCAGCAATACTATAAAGGTAAAATCCACATTGGGCCATATAGATGAGTTTTATGGGAAGCCTGGAATTTTCAATACAACGCTAATTAGATACGATGAACAGCATCTGTCAATAGCCTCTGTACTGAGAACCATGAAACAGATGTTTATGCAGCCTATCTGAAGTGTGAGGAGCAACTATGAAAAACTTTTAAATCAATAAATTCCAACAGTTTCAAATTATTGTGGGCTATTAACCGTCAGGAAAGGCCATAATGTTACATTAGCAACTTTTCTGGATTGTAAGAAGCTGGTTCAAAATTGTCTATATGTGGAAAGCTATTCGTCATTGGACATGTGGGTAAGAACTGTTAAAATTTCACGCGATCAACCTAAAAAAGTGCTTAAAACTGTTTCTTTGAACAATGCATTTTCCACAAATTCTGTGCTTAGTGATAACAGGTTACATTGGGACAGAAGATATAATTATCTTGAGACACAGTAATCAATATATTTTTCTTCTGCAATCCTATTCAATATTTATCATCAAATCACCGCATCACGAACATGTTATAGCAAGAGATCAAACAAAATAAGAACTAAATGAGTTCACACAATTTCACTAATTAAAAAATTTACTAGCACACATCATATAAGATTAATCTTATGTAACCAAATGACAGCATATTCATATTTACACAGAAGGCAATAGGACAGCCATAAAATCCATGAACCCATATGGAAATACATAAATCATAGCATGAGTAAAGACTTCATCCCTCTCTCAAGAGAATCGATACAAGTTTCATACAACTATTAATAGAACCAATCTAGTATAATTGAAACCTTACGTCAGCTCTTGATCAGGCCAGCCTCTAAAGTACTCCTTAATGTCCGTGAACCATGGTTCGTGGTAGAAACTAATCAAAACGCCAAACTCAACAGTAGCATAGTACGTAAATTTCCACATGGACTCCGAACATTTTACAATCTTCTTCTCTGTCTCTTTATTAATTTTCAGAGTAGTTCCTCTGCTCAACAATAAGATAGCCAGTCTCTGGAAGAGAAAAAAAACATTTCAAAGTTACCAAAACTTCACTACATATGTGTTAAGAAATGAGACTTGGACCTAACTCAAAAGGTGAGGTTTGCCCTTGTCTATAAAAGGCTCTCAGGTTATTTAGCTAACCGATGTGGGACACAAACTAAGACATCAACACACACCTCTCACGCCCAGTAATGAAACGGAGCGTGGAGATATTAACGGGTGGTCAACTATGGACGGGTGAGGCCAACTATGGGTCGTCCAACACATAACGGTGGAACCCGGGCCCTGATACCATGTTACGAAATGAGAGTTGGACCTAACTCAACTCAAAAGCTAGCTCAAGTGGGAAGTTTTGTGCTTGTCTATATAAAGTACTCCCAGTTTAACCGATGACACAAACTAAGACACCAACAATATGGATGCATATCATACACCCAAGAAAAATTATCCAGAGCTCCCTATCATAGAGTACACTACTTGAATTGAACTGTTCATCGAACAATAAGTGACGGATAACAGCAGAATTTCCTTCTCAAAATCACGAAAATAGGTTCTATGAATAACAACAATCTACATCGTTGACAACCTAGGTCAATTTACAAAGAAACAACTCAATGCACGAGCTCTTTCTCACTGCTCAGCTAGAATCCAAAACAGTTAAAAAGCAACCACCGCCAGTGATCACCCATACAAATGCAATTGACGCATATTTCCTCCCCACAGACAAGGAAAATCAAATGACCGTGAAATCTTACGCGAAAAATGAATCTGTCTAGGATGAACCTAGCAGCAACGAACAAAAAACCGAAGCAAAGCGCGAGAATGAAATGCGAAACTCCGGGAACGCCATCGTGCGCCCAGATCGAGTCCATCAAATGATCGAAGCTTCAATTGAGCTGAAAATCGTCAATCAACGGAATCATAAATTACAATCCTGAATCACCAAACCCCCACGTAAAACAGAGTATGCATGCACTGAGAGCAGAATCGCAGGTGGTGATTCTTCGAAATCGAGCGGAGGAAAGGGGGGAAATTGAGGAGCGAAATGTACGCCGCGGAGTGGATGGAGGGAATAATACGGTTTTATTCATGTGAATGTGATGGAAGAGACCCACCCCGCCCGCAGCCTTTACGGAATTTCATTTCATTGACAAATTTTGCTGCTACTTAATTACAAAGAATGTTTTGTCTTGTAAATTGTAATGTAATCCCCCCTCAGCTTATGAAATATATAAAAGAATATTTTCTTCGTTCTGATTATATAGTTTAAAAAAAAATCACTGAAAAAATAAATTTTATATAAATTGTATAGTTAATAAAGGTATATTAGTAAAGGAGCGTAAAAAAATATTACTAAATATGACATATAACTCTATATTTGAGACAAACAAAAAAAAACGTAAATTATATAATTGGGACGAAGGGTGTAAAACATACACACACGTGTTCTTTGAATAATATTATAACTTGGATGAAGAAAATTAAACTAATTAACGCTTTCCTTGAATAATAAATTTGAAATTCATGATATGCCTTGAGCTAATGAATGTTTTGTTATATATCACTAGTGCTTGTGACTTCTGCTGGTACTATAATTTAATTCATTACCTAAATATCAGTGACATTTTTTTTAAATATGTTGTGTAGCAATTAATTTCTATAATTAAATTGAAAAATGAGCTGACATGACGTGTATTAAAGGTTGATCACATTCATTCACAGCCAAAATAATGTAAATAATCTCACACGGATGGCTCTCTACGGGTGAATTTGAATGTCTACAATGAACTATGATCCCTTCTAAGATCTGAGGAAGAGATGATCCGCAAATTAGCTGTTGCTGTGAAGCCTTAAATGATCTGCCAAAAAATTTCAAACAAATATGACTTCAAATTTAGCGCAAGGGTTACTATCTACGTGTTTCTTGAAATCCGAATCTCCTCTGAACTTGAAGGTGTACAGTGCTTGCCTTTCCGTCTTTCCGACGGGGTATATTCTGTATATTTTGAGATCGTCTCCTCCCCGTATGCTCTCCGGTCTCTCGGATTTCCAGATGGGGACGTGTTTCAGAGACGTAAACTTCGATAGAACAGCAGATGACAATGCATCCAGGGTCAAGTTGTCAGACCTGAAACGAGGTAAGAATACAAGATTTGGGCGTCAAGAGGCGAGCAGAAGCAAAAGAGCAACACTCGATATGAATATACCTTAAGAAAATGGACTCCATTTCGAGCCTCCCTCTTTCTCTTGCATATACGTGGTATATGGTTTTTAAGCCACTGGTACACTTGCAGGGTCGTTTCCTGAACTCTGGTCTCGTCTCATCTTTCTCTTGGATCTTAGTAGCCAAGAAAATGCACAAGCGGCATGATGAGTGAACTGCAGCCATATCGACTAAGGCCTTGAAAGAATCCGACGGCCCCTCATACTTCCACCTACACAAAAGAACAAGATTATATGGATAAAAATCCATCAAATTGTTAGAGGTGATGAAATAAAGGATCTAGGGATTTGGGAGAGGAACACATTTGCTAACCGAAGAGATTTTTATGATAGAACGCTAACCTTAGCGATTCATTATAGGCAGTGGGATTTTCTTCAAGATGTTTCATAGTCTGGGCAACCACATCAATATCTTTCGCGTCCTTGATATGCAACACTGAACCAGGAGAAGGAGCAAAATCTTGGATATTAGGAGCGCCAATGACAACAGGAACAGAACCTACAGGTATAAAAATCTTTTCAAGTCACAAATTGTTTGGGACCCTATAACATAACACGGGAAAACAATGCATAAGTATAAAAATAATATATTACCAGCCACAAGAGATTGGAAAAACTTTTCGGTAACATAATCCTCCTCATTGGAATTCTCGAAAGCCAAGCTAAATTTGTAGCGCCTCAGTGTTTCAACTTTGTCCACTACGAATATAGAAAAAGAAAAGGCCTTTAGCAAAAATATATACGAAAACATTCAAGGTTAAACTAGATTCCTCAGTCTCTAACCAGACTTCTAAATCACCTTTTCCATCACGATTTCGATGGCAACCCCCATAAGAATCAATTTTAATATTTGCATTCTCGAGTCCGACTAAAGCTTGCAAACGAAAGTTGCGAGCACCACAATTGGAAATAAAAGCAGCAGCAAGAGCATTTTCAGTTTTTGGTTGAACCGGAGCCATTATATCATATTCAGCCCACGAGAAATACCCCACAGGAACATCTGACGAGAGACTTGTGGTCATCACAATATCATATCCCTTCCTAATAATCCGTAAAAAAAATTATCATCAATAACCAATACTGTGAAGGGTAGCACGTGGCTGCATGGCAGATCAGTTGGCTATCTAGAAAATATAAGAAACGAGAAAGATAATGAAACGCTTGCTCAAGTTCCCTAGAGTTTGGGTCAACTGGAAGCAGTCAATTTTCTCTTAACTCAGACCAAAAACACATCTAGAACATGTATCTAAAATATATAAGGTAACATATCTCTAAAAGGATGTCGAGAAGAAGTGAATGGAACAAGTTACAACATTGTGTGCTTACCCACCGTCGTGCATTATCAATGTTATTCTCAGAATAGTATTTAGCCGATTCCATTGACCGAAGAACAGCAGCAGTACCAGGCTGTTGAGGAAACCCAATCGCAGCATCGGGTTTCTTACCAGATTCGGAACCAAACTTACATCCCACCGCACAGGTCTTCCACTCCTAGATAGCAAGTTATCCAAGTCAAATCACATTAAATAACAAACAATATGGCTAGTGTCAATGTCTCAATGATCCTAACTTCCTTGATCCCCTCTGAGCATGCCTTTCTTTTTCATTTTCAAAATAACATGTAATAAATCGAATTAGCAAAAAGAAACTTCTCCTCAAGGAAAAAAACGTCTGTAAAGAACCACAGCAAGCCAGTAAACAAACAAACAAAAAACGTTGGGAGCACACAAGGGCTGATCAAGCCGATTTCAGATTCAAGCTTAAGTTTTATTAAAACATACAATATTCACCCAAAAGCACGTACTCTCCTAAACTTGCAACCAATATTCCAAAGAAATCAACATCGCCTATCAAAACTAAATATAAATATTCATTCAAAAGAAAACAGGTGCAAGATAAATTAGCAAGGACTTATCCGGATGCATACCTCAGCAGCTCCGTGTACCAAAATAGGATCTTTCTTGAAATCCCTAGAATAAGTCACATAATCCTCCCTCTCCAACCAAGCCTGGCAGCTATCCTGGTGACTTTGAAGCCCGCTTCCTTCACTACCCGACCCGGATTCGTCGACCCAAGAGTCGGTTGACCAATAGGACGACGTTTGGGTGAACTGGTAGAAAGATTCAGCCCACGAGTTGACTAAGTCAGCATTCTTGACCATGTCGAGGCGGCCCAGAAACGCGATCTCCCCTATCACCACTAATCCCACGAAAATTGGCAGAAAATTGGACCATTTTCTCCTGTTCGACGTAGAAGGATGATATGTAGACGTTTCTGGGCCATTCGGGTCTGGTAAATCTTCGATTTTATAGTGCTGCCTATGGTTTCCAGTACTCATGATTGTTGAGTATAGACCCAGCTATTTATTTTTAGGGAAAGGAAAATTAAAAAGCCGATCTTTACATCTGATGAAATAGCAAGATGAGACGTGAAATGGGGAAAGGATCTTGTTTCAATATTTTAAGGATTCAAGCTGCGGGAGTCCACGCCCCCATTGGAAAAGTGCAAGGAAGGCGAAGAAGATATCAATTAATTTCCTTTTTTTTTAGTACCTATTTATATTTGATTATATATATATATATATATATATATATATATTTTTTTTTTTTTTTCACTAAAGCCCCCCAGAGTCTCCCGGCTCCTAATCATATATAAATAGGTACTAAAAAAAAGGAAATTAAGTGATATAATTCCGTCGCTATTAGAATAGTGTACGTTTTTCACATTTATTTTTATTGATTTTAATATAATAAAATAATTGTATAAATGATATTATTAATATAAATAGGTGCACGTTTTTCACATTAATTTTTATCAATAATTAATTATGATTGTAATATAATAAAATAGTTATATAAGTATTTAATGATAATATTATAGAGAGAAATTGGTAAAAGAATAAGAGAAAAAACATTAAGTAAGGGTGATTATTTTATATATTTGAAATAAACAAAATATGTAAATTAAATGAATGTAACGGAGGAGTAATGTTTTTTTTAATCGACATAAACTATTTATTAGAAACATCACGAATAGCTATATTCATCAACCACGATAGATAAACTCCTTCGATTCAAGAGATAGGTAAAGAATGTGACAAAGCAAATTGCATTAGCGCTATAGAGGAATAATGTTTATTATTGAATTAAACAACTCACACGTACACACATGTTTGTAGTCAAAAGTTAAAACCTTTAAATTTGTCATTTTAATTTCAAATTCCCTTCTTAGCTATATAAATTTTTATTTTGATCCATTTTTTAAAATTTTAAAAGTAGATCTTAGTAAATCCCACCAAATGAAATCAAATACCATATTCTTATAAGCAAGCAAAAATAAATAGGGATAGCAAAAATTCCCGAAATCCCGACCCTTCCCGAATCTCATCTCATTCTCGTCCCGAAAAAATTCCAACCCGAAATTTTTTCGACCCAAACTTTCGGGATTTTTCTCATCCCGATTAATATCGGGAGCGGGATCGGGAATAAAACCTTATCCCAATGGGATTCCCGACACATCCCGAAATAATATAATAATATATTTTATTAATAACTTTATTAATATAATAAGCTAAATATTATTAGATTTCAACTCATATAACACTTAAATGTGGACTTAATTCGCATAATTTTTATTGTTGGGACGATCAAATTTTAAAATCACGAAATGCCATTTTATTTTTGTGTATTTTTTAAAAAAATTAAATTAATAATTTAATTAATTCATATTTATAATTATCTAATTATAACAAGACTCAAGAAATTAATTTGACAATCTATTTAACAAAATTTATTTAGTAATTATATCCGAACATTTTATTAATAATTATCCGATACATTTTTTTTTTAACAAAACTTTGAAACATTATATGGAATATTTTAATATTATATGTTTTAAGTTGAATATTTATTTTTTATTTATAAATAAAAGTTTCTAATACTATATTTAATAAAATTATCACATTTTTTTTTATTGTTTGAACGAAATCTTGAACATGAAAAAAAATTCGGGATTTTCTCTTCCTATCCGACGAAATCCCGAACATTCGGGATCCCGAATAATCGGGTCCCGAAATGTTTCGGGTACGGGATCGAAAAAAAAAAACCCGATTATTTTCGGAACGGGAGTTGGGTAGGGGGTTTACGGGAGTCCGAGACGGGTCCTGACCCTATTCCACCCCTAAAAATAAAAGACCTTGCCAGACTATAAAAACCAAAGTGTTGTGCATGTCATATCGTTGTCTTTCTTAAATGTTACAATCTCGATATTTTTGTTCAAGTATTGGAAGTGGTTCGATGAAAACATGTTTTGAGGCTCGTGCTCTTCAGAGAAATTAGAACTAAATTCAACTTCGGAATTTAACTTAATATATCATTCTAATTTCAGCAACCATCATCATAACACCACCTTGCATTACGCAACACACTGATTTGAACTAATTTGGTGGTGGCGTCTAAACCAAAGGATTGGATTACCAATATTTTTGGGCTATATAGCTTGATGAATTTGATTCGACGCACTTTTGTACGATAAATTTATCTCTCCAAACCCAGTAAATCGGTTGTTGAACACTACAAATTCTCTACCATAACTCCCAAAGAAAAAAGAGAAGCTCTGAAACATCGAATGAATTTTAAATATACCAATTAATCACACCTAATTCAACTTATGTGAATTCAATTATGATTATGGTGGATTTGAAATCCACTCATAAATATTAGTGTTATTTCAGATTCACACTTCAAATATTTCACTAACAAATTATGCATTTTATATGCACTAAATCTAGAGCATAAACAGAACACGGAGTGCCTTGCACGTCTGATTCGCTGGCCCCATAAGCAACAAAGGCAGCTAGCTACTTGTAAAAAGTTGAAAGAATTATATCATAGAGAAATTCAATTAACACAAGGAATCGGATACAATCATTGAAAGTAAGCGATATCATGATCATGCTAACACATGATTCCTGCAATACCCACTCGGGCATGTCGATGGGAAAAAGCCAAAAACATATATTATTACATATATCCATCTACTGAATCTGGTAAATGCAAATGAAACATGACAAGATCATTCATTTACCTAAACTAGATCGAGAGATCCCACAAGCTAGAAGGAAGAGATTACATCAACATCACCTTTGAAGTTTCGTCCTAAACTTGATCCTGAATAGGATAATGAACGAATGCACTTGAAACAGTTTGTATCAATATCTATTGACATATTGAAATTCATTATCTCACAAAATTAGAACAGTGGTTCATCGGGAAAAAAAAATGTGAATAACTCGTCGAGAACTCAGCATATAATGATATAAACCTACTAAGAAAAGCGACGGGGCAAGTGGACATATATCTATGGCTTAATTTTCGCATAGAAAACCCTACCAGTTAATTAACTCTTCAAATGTTTTTAAGGAAAAGAGTGACAATAAAAAAAATTTAAAAATAAAAGTAACAAGCAACACGTCGCTAAAGAAGCGCCCGTGGCCTAATGGATAAGGCGTCTGACTTCTAATCAGGCGATTGTGGGTTCGAATCCCACCGGGCGTGTAATACCTCTTTAAATTCGGATCCGGGCTTCTTTTTTTAAGTTCTGGGCCTTCTGTCCAAATCTTTTTTTTTTGCATTCATACTGGACTTCAACCCAATTTCCAAATAAAATTAAGGCCCGTAAGCCGTAGCCCATGTGAGCTTGTGGTTTATTTTTGAACCTAGATTAAGGAACCTTGTCGAACATGAAGGTGGTCTCAACTCTTGTCTCTTAGGAATGACAATGAGTCGGTTATGGGTAGGATATCGTGCTTCCATTCTCATACTCATTTATTAAATCCATCCCCATACCCATCGGATATTTAATTTCATCTTCATTCTCATACCCGTCGGATGATCGGATATCCATACCCTACCCATATACTCATTTATTGTATATACTCCATAAAAATAATTTTTTTTAAATTTTAATTATTTGATAAAACTATACTTATTTACTAGATTTTTATATCAAAATTTTTAAGATAATAAAAAAATAAAACACCGAAGAAATTTACAACCAAAGACTTATATAAAAAATAAAACTTCTAAAAAATAGTATTAGTTTTATATTAATAATTTTCATTATTTCATCCAACTAACATAATTCAACAAAAAAAATTAAATTAGCATTTATTTAATATAAATTAATATGTGTATGTATGCATATATATATATATATATATATATATATATATATAATCGGGTATCGGGTCGGTATCGATAGGATACCACTACATCCTCCTTCATCCCCATTTACGAGATCCCCATACCCATTTACCCATTTATTTAATCGGATCCAAAAAATGTCTTCATACCCTCCTCCGTTCGGGTCGGATATCGGGTTCCCCATCGGATTCGGAAGAAATTGTCATCCCTAATGTCTCTTGGGCCTAATGAAAACATACAAAACTTATATATATTTTTGTTTCAACTCACCATGGAGATGTAGCTAGGGGGATCATTTGGATAAACTATGAATCTATTATTGGAAATACTGTTCATGTATTGATGTGGTATATATCACATGGTAATTGTGGGAGTTGATTTAAGGACATAAAAAGTTGGTTCTTCAAGATTTTGCTCTGCTCATCAGCTCATGTAATCTTGTTCGGTTAGATTTGCTGTCATGACTACTGATATCTAAGTGCGATTTTCAAGTTAAAGAGTTTTGTGATGATATTGAATAATGGAACGGAACTGATATCGTCGAGCACTTGCAACTCAAATGCTTTATGTAGAGATTTCATATAGTTGTAGCAATGTCACACAAATTTATATTTATGAGACGAGTGATACAACCTAAGTTATATTTTTTACATAAAAAATAATGTTTTTTTTATTAGTTAAATCGAATAAGTGATCTATTTTACGGAATTGAACCTGCCAACTGTATTGAATGAAAATGGAAAAAAAAAAAAAAAAAAGTAAAATATGGTGTGGATTAGCTGGCACACGTGCGTGCATTGGAGAATCAAAGGTTATAAGCTGCACCCCAATCTTTGCCCGGTTGACCACAGGCATTACATAGTCCCTGTGCCTCCCACACGCCTAATACTTCTCCACACCCTTTCCCTTGTCCCATCTCCATCATTAATTAACTTTTTATCTTACAATTTAATAATTTTTAGAGAAACACAATCCTATCAATATTATACTTTAAAAATTAAATTTTCAGGATTTAAATTTTCACACAAAAAAAAAATGTTGCAACGATGGTATTTAACTTTAGATGCACACTTAAATTGACGCACATAATGATATTTTCAAAGATATTCTCGTAATTAGATGCTTGAGAATTTAAAAAAAAAAATAGAATGAGATCTATTGAATTCAAATGTAGTTTTGTAATTTATACACATTTTGAGATTTAAAATTGAAATTTCTTTACTTTGATTTCACCTCATACAAATGAAATTGAAACCAAATATCTAAGTTTTGAAACCAAATCTTGGCTTCCGAACCCAACCAAAAAAAATAACATTATCACCTATCAACGGTGTAGATGTTGGTGCTGTGCTGGGATTCATAATCTTTGAGGCTTTTGCCCCTCTAAAATAAATATAAAAAAATAAGGATTCGATTCCAATAAAAAAGATGTGGTCAGAATTGGCGTGGAAAAGTAAACAAACGAAATAAAAAGGTGTTTTGCTTAGGTTTTGGGATAGAGAGGGAGAGAGAGATGCGCACATTCTGCGTTGATCTTTGACCTTTGACCACGAATCACTTCAGCTGACTACCGACCCTCGCTAAAATAAGCCTCCGCCCACATATACCAGCTGGATTTTAAAAAAAAAATTATTTGATTCGATGGGACAACCTCTAATTTTGTTAGCACTATGTCTTTTTTATTTATGTTTTGTTCTGTTTTTTTAAAGGAATTTTCGTGTAATTGTGCATAAAAAGATAAATGTTCAAAATTTCTCTAATTCTTACTAAAGGTGTGGAGTCAAAATTTACCCAGATCATTTATTTAAGGGCATTGGGTTGCCAAATTATTTTCTTCCGAGAGCATTTAATTTTGGAATTGGTGATAGGTTTTGGCATTGTCTGGAATCTTCCCAACTCACCAGCACTAAATTCATCCAATCCAATTTACTGGTCAACCACGCCCCAATGGGAACCCTTGTATTTTCCAGATTTGGGTGTTATGTACGAGATCTTGCATTTTAAAAACACACACCTCTGCCACTCTATTTTTTCTTGGAAATCTCAACCTTTACATAAATAAATGTTCCACTCTCTACATGTGTTCAAGGCTTCAAGCGCCAACTACTAGTAAAATATCCTATGGTTTACTCAAAGAAATATTATGTATATGTAGTCATATTTTAAAATGAGAGAGGTGTCAGAATTTAGGGTTACAGGGTGCAAATTACTATTTTAAATAAAATGTCTTCGTAACCATTAATTAAACTGATGATATAAACCCATATTCATGGAAGAAATTTATTTGACACCCTATGTAGTCCGCATAATTCAAGAACTTAAACATAAGTTATTAACGCGTTATTTCAATAACATCATCTTCAAATTCTTATGCTTAGTTTTTTTCTTAGAATTTGAAACTTAAATCAATAGAAATGGTAAAAATACAAAATAAAAACTCGAAAAAAATACAAGATAACAAAGGCATATGTACAATGCCAAGACTCACCAAATTCCACTAAGCACAATCCACCTCAAAACATTGATTCCCACTGAAGTAAACATCAAAATGGAATTGGGGCCCTCCACTTGGCCTCGGGTCCCCCTCCTCAAAAAATTCTCTTTGACTAAAAACCCCACCAAACTAACCATGGTTAACAACTCAGCCTGAGTCAAGAAACCACACGTGTGGAGCATGGATGTAGGAGTAGTAGTACAAATTGGGCAGAATAAAAACTCAGAGAAATGTCTCTCTGTTCCCATTTTGCATCAATACCTCACCTCCCCCAACAAAGTTAAAAGAGAATTCGAAGCCTTCTCTCATTTGGGAGATCGTTTCTTTCTAGACTTCTACCTATTTGTTTCTCATTTTCTTGAAAATTTTACACGCACAGCTAACATATATTATATTAGCACACAGTTGGGGAAAAGAAAGAAAGGTGATAAGAAACATGCCTCGTAGTTTGCAGCCGTTGGACGACGTCGTACAGATCCCGTACCATTTCCGATGCCCGATTTCTTTAGAGCTGATGCGTGACCCGGTTACTGTTTCTACCGGTCAAACGTTCGACCGTTCAAGTATAGAATCGTGGGTGGGAACCGGGAATACCACGTGCCCGGTCACACGGGTTTCGTTGGCGGACTTTACGCTCATACCCAATCACACTCTCCGGAGGCTGATTCAGGAGTGGTGTGTGGCGAACCGGTCGTTTGGAGTGGAGCGTATTCCTACTCCGAAGCAACCGGCGGACCCCAATTTGGTTCGGACACTGCTGGACCAGGCTTCGTCAGCTTCGGCTCCGTCGAGCTTGAGAATCTCGGCGTTGAGGAGGCTTAGAGGACTGGCGCGTGACTCGGAGAAGAATCGGGCGGTTATTGTTGCGAGTAATGGACGTGAGATTCTGCTTTCAATCGTGTTTTCGAGTGTAGACTGTGATTCGTCTGAGTTGAATCACGAATCGCTCGCCATTTTGGCGATGTTGTCGCTGAACGAGGAGGATTGTATGTACGTGGCAGCTGATTCGAATCGGATTCGTTTTTTGGTGAATTTACTGTTCCATTCCTCGATCGACGTTCGAGTGAACTCAGCTGCTATGATCGAGAGTGTCGTGGCTGGGATAAGGTTGCCTGAGCTGCGAGCACAAATCAGCGGCGTCGAAGGAGTGTTTGACGGAATCGTAGGGATTTTGAAATATCCACTGGCGTATCCCAGGGCTTTGAAGATCGGGATCAAATCTCTGTTCGCGTTGTGTCTCGCGAAGCAGCACAGGCACAAGGCTATTGCGGCAGGTGCGGTGGAGGCTCTGGTGGACAGGCTGGTGGAGTTCGATAAGTGCGACACCGAGAGAGCACTGGCGACGGTGGAACTTTTATGTCGGATCCAATCAGGTTGCAATGCCTTCGCCTCGCAAGCCATGATGGTCCCCTTACTGGTGAAAATCATCTTGAAGGTCTCCGACCGCGCCACCGAGTATGCAGCCGGAGCTCTGCTCTCTCTGTGCTCGGCGGCGGAGAAGGCTCAGAAGGACGCGTTAGCGGCCGGCGTGTTGACTCAGCTGCTGCTGCTGGTGCAGAGCGATTGCACGGTGAGAGCTAAGCGGAAGGCGCAAATGCTGCTGAAATTGCTCCGCGACTCGTGGCCCCAGGACCCCATGGAAAATTCATGCGATTTTCATTGCAGCGACGTCGTTTTGTTTTGATTAATTAGAAAATATTTGAAAAAACAAACAAATCACTTACAAGTACATATGATATTTTGATGATGCATGTATTTTTGTATGTAACGTTTTTGTTTTCTTTAAGTTTAATCCATCAAAAAAGAATTTTGCCAAAAAAATTTCTTTAAGTATAATATTGGACGTTTATTCGATATATTGCAAATTAGTAGAAAATTTATGCTTCTTGTAAGATGCACTTGCTTGATTAATGCCATGTTAATTTGTTACAAATTAATTTGGATCACATGATGAGATAGATGTCTCTTATTAAATATATAATAATATCACCGTTTGGTTCGAGGATAAGATACATAATACTTGGATAAGTAATATAATGTAATATAAAATATTTAGTATTTTATTTGATTGATAGATTATAGTTTATTTGATTTGATTGATTGAATTTTATATTAAAAATTTAAATTACCATTATGTTCTTTTAAAAATAAATAAAATATGAATAATATTATTTATAAGGGTAATATAGTAATTTAAATTCAATGATTTGATTGATGTAAGATAAATTAGTAATGATTTGATTGATGTAAAATAAATAATTAATATATGCATAAATAATATGACGAGAAAAACATGAGATTGGATAGGATAAATTGTACAAGTACTAACTGTACTTATACCAAACGGTACCTTAAGACACAAATTTATAGGGATCATTTCATCCTACCTATATTGGCACTACCCCAATGATAGATCTAAGGGTAGATATTGATCAATATTTGCGGGGTCTACTAAACAAATTGTAGGCCCCACACGTATTGATAAATCTCAACCCTTGAATCTGGGTTGAGGCATTGACTATATAGGTAGGATCTCATATACCAATTTATAGGTGGTCATATTTTTGCATTTAGATAGAAACTATTAAATATCACGCACAAAAAACAGTTGGGGTCAATGGCGATCTAATATGTTTCCTCAAGAAGATATATATTTTTATTTTCTCTAATAAAAAAAATTAATCAGTGAAACTTATTAAGAGATGGCCATAAATTTATAAAATAAAAGTCGGATGGTGGCCCTAATTGTGGAGAAAGACGATGAATGAAGCAAGATACATCACACATATATTGATGGTTCACCTTCCTTTTGACCATAGACTAGTAGCAATAATGGACTTTGGGGTTGGAGGTGGGGTTCCATGTGCTCTATATGTTTACAAGGAATAATAACAATTATGTATGGGGTATCCACTCAAATGCTCTTTCTAACTTTGTGTTTTGAATTTTCATAGTCATACATCTTTTTTTCATTTGATTTCGTGATACATATACTAGAAATCGCAACATGCGCTCTTAGATTTACCATATATCATAAACATATGGATTTACAAAATCACCTTAGTCCAAATGAATGAGGGGAGTGAGTGGATGGAAGACAAAGTAGTGGGTTTTTTTTTTTAATTCTTATTATTATTATTATTATTCCTACTTTTATATTATGATATGATGATTATGATGAAGAAGATCAATAATTTATGAGTCACGATAGTGCCACGTGGTTGTAAATAAAGATCATATAAGTGGATTCTCACATGGGCTTTGGCCTTTTCCCTTTAGATATAGGGAATGGTCCTCAAAATGCCCAACTCATTTTTGCACCACATAAACATAGCCATAAGAGAACAAGAATAGTGGGCAAAAGAATTCAAGTATCTAACTCGGGACAACAAACATGGGAATTCCTATTGATGGCATTACTTTTATTCGAATCAGATGCCAATGACATGATTCAAGATGGCAAAGACCAAATCTTGAGTATTTTCCTCTTTTTTTAATTTGAGATTCCTCCATAACACTTCATGATAATTTGAAGCAAAATTTGGTAAGAGATGGGGGTTCAGGGGCGGGGTTTAGTGGTAAGTGAGATCCTACCTATACAGACACTACTTTAACATGTATCTAACGGTTAATTTATCAATAAATATGGGATCCATGATTTTTTAGTGGACCCGCATATATTGATAAATTATCACCCTTAGATCTATCACGAGGATAATGTCTGTATAGGTATGTTGAAATAATCCGGATTTAAGAGGCCAATCTTTACATTTATTGAAAGATTTGCGATAGTGAAACCTTGAAATTATATTACCAATCTACACAATGATACCTTAAAAAAAAGACACGCAATTCACTGGTATATTGAAATAATGGTACACAGGACTATAAATTAAAGTTTGCAATGCATGATTGAAACAAGAGAAGACAACAGTATTCAAATCTTTGTCCTGTAATAAAAGGAAAGAAGATGCCAACCTTAAAAGACCATTCGAACAATTGAATATCTATAACCAAATGTCTCCCACTGCCAATTTATTGCTTCTAATATTTCATAAAATCAAGGTTTCTTTTTTTTTTTTCAATATAATTAACAGAGTTTGAATTTATACCATCATTGCAGAGTCGTCGGCTTCGCTACTCATCCCAGAAAGCACAACCTTTCATGCTTCAAACCCGCAAGATTGGCGGGTAGGAAAACAAAAGGATCTTAGGGTCGAACTAGCGTGCTTTAAGCCGTGCCAACCAAATATTAAAAAACAAAACAAAAGAGTCCTCGAGAGGGAATAGTTTACGCTCGCCCCCACAACAAACGTTTTTTCTCTCTCTCAAACTTCCAAAGCCGTTGTTTTACAAATGGGACACAAGTTCTTTAGTGTCAACCATTGCTTGATGCAGTTGATATGAAACTCATGCCCACAATCAGATATCCCAATATCATCTCCATCAATGTATTCTTCCTGGTATAGTCGAGTGGAAGCGAAAAAGAAAAAGCTCAGAGTCGATCCTTTTGAATGAAAAGTATGGGATGCAAACAGAAAATTTAGCAGGTTCATGGATCTAACCTGACATATACAGCATGGCTCCAAATTCAGCGTGACGCCGAATACTCTATACTTCCTCTGTTTCATCAAGGCCAAGATTTTCTCCTCGCTCAATCCGGTGCTGACATTCCCCATACGTTCCTCCAAAGCAAGCAATTCCTATCACAGACAGTCGAAATGTTGAGAGATGCTAACCCCAAAACTTCTCTCGAAAATCCAAGAGTGTAAAGAGTATTAAAGTAAACTAGAGTACTTCATAAGACATGTTGTCCACATCCAGCCTCATGTCTCTATGCCGGTCATGCATCTCCACGAATCCATTAATAAAAGGGTCGATCAGCATATAATCCTGGAAAGTATCAACATATATTTACATCATCCACCATTACCCTAGAAAAATAATGTGCTACTTATGCTACAGAAAGGCAAGAAAAAATATTTCAAAGGCCTTGGATTGCATGTGCCAACGTCTGCCTAGTCGAGTCGTACAATCCACCACTGTCAGAGACTTCTGTGTGCTCCATAGGCATATCTCTCTATATATTAGGCGAGTGCACATCATACTTTTTCGTTTTAGACTCCAATTGTGTGCTTCCAAACAAGCAAATTCGAACTATACTTTCAGAAATTATAAATTCACTTAAAAAGTAAAATTATAAAATGAAAATTTGTAAAATCCTCCCTATATATATCAAGACAAAACACCTCATGACATCTCATTTGGGCCTGTAATCCAAATGTCTATTTCCAAACATAACATTTACTCCAAATTACAAGAAAATGATGAGAAGGATAATTAGGAAAAGCTCTCTGTATATTTGTCTATTTAATATTACTTATGAGAAACCACGCCAGGCATACCAATTTTGAGACTCCAAATATAGATTTGAAAAATAATTTTAAACTTGATAAAAATAAATAAATAAAAAGGCACAAACAGACATTCCACAAGTAAATTTCCGTAAATAACCCCAATCTCAATTTGAATCTAGGATTATAATACGGTAGCTTTGAAAATCAAATAAAAGTTCTCCCTAAAAAAATCAACCATATATTGACAATTTTGAGACTCCAAATATAGATTTGAAAAATAATTTTAAACTTGATAAAAATAAATAAACAAAAAGGCACAAACAGACATTCCACAAGTAAATTTACGTAAATAACCCCAATCTCAATTTGAATCTAGGATTATAATCCGGTAGCTTTGAAAATCATATAAAAGTTCTCCCTAAAAAAATCAACCATATATTGATTTTAAAATTTAGTAGCACTTTGGATTTTTTTTTTGAAAAAAATAAATTAATAAATTTGATAACATGTGAATGAAAGAAATCTAAATTGCTGATCCAGAACAAACCTCAGGTTGTAAGTGGACACCCCTTCGCATGGCACTCAAGACTTGACGGATCTGCTAAATTAAAGAGGAGAAAGAGTAAGTAGCACAAACCAATGGAACTTACAGGAATCTCATTCAAAGCACAAAGGAACCAAGTAGGCACAAGAAGTAGTTAATGAAATTAATCACAAAATATATGCCAGTCACAGGATATAAAAGACTTCTCAATTGATTAAACGGGATTTTCATCAATGGTCAGATTCCCAAGAATTGAACATAAAATACCTCATTATATGCTTCCACAAACGGGAAGACTCGATGAGGCAGAAAGAACGAATGAAAACAAAGAGCAGCCAGTTTGCAATGAAAAAGTTTTACATCAGAGTAAACAAAAATATGTGTACGTTCATAAATGATTGGACCAGAAATAAAGTAATTCTTATTGTTGAGATATAGAACTTAAAAGGGTTATTGCTTAAAACAATTCAATGTTACTCTATGAATAGTTACTACTTTTGGTTTATGAGCCATCGGTGCAGGTCATAGGATTTTCAGAGCGCAAAAATGTTTAAAGAAACACAAGGATTTTCTGTTTGAAAATTTTAAGTATTCATCACATCAGTTACAACTTCAATAAAGGGCGCATACCAGTCTATGCCTTCCCTCAACAGCAGCTAAAGCATGCCAACCGCTAGCATCATCACTTGACGTACCAATCGAGAACGCTGCTGGCCGTTGATCTGACTGATGCTGTCCAAGACTAGTACTCGGTGGCTCATCTCCTGAAAATGAGGCAGAAGGGAAAGGCACAAAAGGACTTCTCCGAAGTCCGGAATCAGATTCAATTTGTGGAGTGGGGTTCCAAGGAAAAAATTCCGAGAATCTCTGATGGGCTTGAGATCTTTGCATCTGATGAGGCAACAAGCCTACGGGAGATGCACGCGCACCAGAACCTGGGCCAATCCGAGAAGTAAATGACTGATTTCTAGAAGATGTAGAAGTTCCAGGGGCAAAACTCCAGTCAATTTGGTCTTGTGGAACATTTCTTGTCTCAGGAACAGAAACAAGCATGTGAAAATCAGGATTATTTCTGAGAGAGCTTCTGGCACTAACTTCATCATGCACCACAGAACCCCTTTCTCCAGGGGGAACATATGACCTTGAGGAGCTGCCACCTCGTGTGCTGAAAGATCTATTCCAAGGGTAAGGATGTGTACCTAAATCCTCAGATACAGGTATTATATGAGATTGATTAAGGGTGTTGCCTGGATTTATTGGCACTACAACTGGTGATCTCAACTCTAAAGATTCACTACTTGAGAAAGGTCTTGGAAGCGGCTGGGTAGCATAAGCAGTCGGACGCCTCAGAGGAATGCCTCTAGCCGCATCAAATCGAACCAAATCATGGTGTCTGGCATTCGATCTTCCAACAGGATTTCTGCCCAAGCTTTCTGGAATTCCTGGAACACTTGACGAATAAGTAGCAGGGGTTGCCCTACTCATTCCAACCCCTCTTGAATTTAGTTGCTCTGAGCGATTAGTTAGAGACAAATTCAGAGGTTCAGATGATATGCTTAAGCTTCCTGGACCAGAGTAACAACCATGGATAGGATTCTGCTTCAAGTTCTCCACTGGCTGATTCGAGCTCGAACTCCCACCATGACAAAATTGTCCTGAATTGCCTTCAACAGTCTTTCGCTTGCAGGATGAACCCCAAGGACCTGCAGATGAAGCTGATGCATTATTTATCTCGAAAAACGTACTAGAACTTCCAGAAGCAGCTGCTGCGCTGGAAGAACCATAAAAATTCGAAGTTTTCACTGCCTCTGATTGGCCAGACTTATACAGATGATGAGGTAAGCTAGCCCCTAGACTTCCATGGCCATCACTTTCCCTCATAGGTCCATGACTTGAAGGTGCATCCAGTGAACCAAGATTGGAGCTGTAATTTTGCATTCTTGGAGATATTCCAGTCACCTGATTGCCGGCATAACTAGCATTACTGAAACCAGATGGTTCAAAAGATAAATTGTCTGTCCTTGCATCAGACTCGGAACAAGGACCAAAAGAGGATGACCATCCAAGCCTCATTTTTGAATGATCGTAAGTACGATCCTGTGGATTATTTGCACTTGAGCTGGATTCACCTTGGTCCCAACCACTAAAACTCTGAGCACGACTGCTAACAGCATTTGTGGAACTAATATTACTGCCACCAGAGGCAACCATGTAATTGGACAATCGAGTTTCAACTGGAGTCAGCAGGTTATCCCAAGAAGAGGAGTGATCCACAGAGCCGTCATTGGGAATAGATCCCTGATTCAAGTCAATTGTTTCAGGAAAAGAATCAAGGGAACTTCTTTCCCCTTGCATATCTCTTATTATATCTCAGACTTCTACGGAGCTGTAAACTGGTATAGAATATTGCCGGAAAGTTTGCACAGATCTTCAGATGAATAAGAAAGATAATGAAGGCACTCTGTTGCAAGATACAAAGTAAAGGGAATGTGATTAATAAAATTTTAAAAAAAAATACAAGATCAAATACTATGTGCCTCTATCATATTGAAAACAGAAAAATAGCAGGGATCTGATAATCTGCAAATTTAGTCATTCTCAGTTCTCGACATACATGACACAACATTAAAACCATTGACATAAAGAACAAGTCTTGCATAAAAAGGCAACCTGAAAGTTAATTTTACTTCAGAATCAGAAATTGTCGAAAAGAATGCAACTTCATCGGTTATTTGTCAACTTGAAGCAAGCCAGACAATGTGGTATTATACTCCATTAACTAAGACAAATGTTTTTGATAAACAATACTTAAAAAATGTGACGCCACTATATTTAAGAGCTGGCAAAGATACTAAGTGGCTATTCAATTTTTTTCTCACATACACAATTAGTTTGAAATTGACTACGCGAAGAAACAACCAAAATAAAATCAATAGGAAGCTTTATCAAATAAACAATCGGAAGCTGAAGCGTGAATATTGAAGAGCTACAGTCAAAACAATACCAAAAAAATTAAGATAAAACCACAAACTCTTTGATTTTATTGAATGACAGAGGGCGATCATCAGCTGATTCAAAAGTTCGTGAACATATCTCCATCGGAAAAGAACAAGAAAGAAAAAATGACGCCCGGTAGAATAAACAGCAAAACACGGACAGCGAAAAAGATTGCAACTTTGTGAGCATCGACCCAAGTTAGAAACTCTGACCAATCATTTTACACAAAAACTGAATGACCCACTAGTAGAAACTTTGAATCCATCAAAGATCAAAGACTAAATTTCAACAATAAACATAGCCCATCCAACAATCAAGAACTAAACTTCCAAATTCACAAGCTACTGGGCAACAAACTAAATCGTACAACTGCAGACCCTACATCACAGATCCCTTTTCAAAAGATTTTCGATCTCAACAAAACAATCCAACAAATTCAATTCAAGAACCACGCAATTTCTACAGGTACCACATGAGAAAAAAACCAAAAAAATCCAATAAAACGAACAAATTTTCGAAAGGGTCAATAAAAAACCCGGTGGAAAGCGGATGATCGAAGGAACTGGAGCCGGGTAATTTGTCTTCTCCTTTTTTTTTTTTTTTGTTTCCTCTTTCCTTTTCTTTTCTTTACGGTGGAGTTTTTGATAAAGGGCAGTTGGTGGAGAGTGAGAAGCGTTTCAAGAAATCTCAACTATTTTAATCGGTGTATTTGCTTGCAGTAAAAAAAGAAAATTCAATAATATTTTTTAGGTGTTTTAATGGTGAGATGACGGTTTCACATGCAAGAGAGATTAAAGGATACAGCCACGACAAGACAAAGAAGCTAAAGGGGGTCGCCATGTGTGTGTTCGTGTGTGAGAGAGAGGCGCTTGAGAATAAGCGGCGGAGCTAATGCTCAGCCTTTCTTGTATTATTTTATTTCAAAGTGGTTGTTTTAGTGCTAATCTACTATTACATAAAGGATTAAGGACAATTGACTTTTTTAATTCTCGTATTTTTTTTTTATGTTTTCGAAATCTTTTATTTTAAAAAATTTAAGTTTCCTAAATTTCGATCCTTACAACGTATTCATATATATAATATAATAAAAATATTAAATATGTAAAATATATATATATATATATATATATATATATATATATATTTGACAGTGAAAACTAAACAATCGTCTAGTGTAAACTATTCGAATAAGATTTCTTTAGTTAGCGAGTCGAATAAACTCTCTTGGTGGAAACAATATAACTACGAAGTTTTGTAATTGCAATTTGAAACAAGACAAACTGGAATCCAATCATGATAATAATTACGATAATCTTCTTCGAATAATTGACACTAGACGATTATTTAGTTTTCATTATCAAAATATTTTATATAACTTTGAAAATATGATATATAATATGTATAAGTGACTCATAAATCAACACGATATATATTTTTTTACTATTGATATTGATTCACCTCGTAACTATTTCATAAGCTCTTATTATAAGACATAACATATTTCATATCTCCCAAATTGTAATATAAGAAAAAGAATCGTGTATCCTTTTTTTACAAGATGGTGTGTCTATTATTATGGTATCTATCTATTTGAAAACTTTAAGGTGTGTGTTAATAAGCCATAACTATTATTAGATCAATTGAAATTCAGTGTTTGAGCAACAAATATTTGTTCGAGGAATGGTAATTGAAAATATTATGAGAACCACTAAAATACAATGTTTTTTTTTTACACCAAAGCACAATGTTTGAGCTGCAATATATTTGATAAAATTTTGAGTGGCGTCATTATTATTAACTATATAATATTTTATAAACAGGAATCAATCTATCCTATAATCAGTATCAAAATACGAGTTTTTTTTATTAAGAAAATCAATACATCACACACACACACATATATATATGTATATGTATATATATAAATTCTTGATTCGACTTGTAAGTTTTTCTTTATCAGTGATTTGAATATGTTTTTTTTTTTTTGGAAACTGGTAATTTTTATATGAGAAATATCTAGAGATTGTGTTATTATCAAAATATTTTTAAAAATGCCCTTTTGTTATGATATTTTTTCTGTATCGTAGTTGATACGATCATTTTAATATTATAAAGTATATATGGATAAACAAAGAAATACTTTTATTAATATGTGATAGTTATAAATGATCGAAAATCCATAAAAAATATTTGTTTATGATAAACGCGGATTTTAAAGGAAAGGGGAAAATAAATATTTATAAATTTAGTTTAATCAGCTGCGGTTGAGCAAGAAATTTTTTAAAAATTTGATAGTTATACTTTACTATTTGATTGCATATTAAAAATGTTAAATATTGTAAATTATTTACCTTTCATTTGAATTCATACTCCACGATTTTAATTTTGGAAAATTAAAGCAAACTTACAAAAAATAAAAAACCCGAATGCAACCGATGATTTGAGAGCATAATGTTCAAATGTCTACAACCTCATGTACTCGGTTCGCCTATGGACTTATTAGATTTGTTTGAGAATTTATTTAACATAAATTAATATGTGATCGTCTCATGAATGAAATTTAAGACGAATTAAAAAAAAAATTATTTTTTGTGTAAAATATTTTATTTTTCATTATAAATATGGATTAAGTTGATCCAAAAGATTATTTTTATTTGGTAACAAAAATCAAATCTAAAAATCCGTTTTATGGAGTTTGATATGATTAGAAATAAATAGGGTTGGTTGAACTCTAAATCGTTGGATGTGCACTCTGCATTGTTAGGTATTAATCAAGTTAAGCATTTAATTTTTTGGACAACTTATTCATTTAGTTAGGTGGGTAAATATATAACAAAGTCATTAGATAAAGTAGACCGAAAAAAATATTATAAAAAAGGTAACGATCGATTGTTTCTGTCATTTAATTTATTTTTTATTTTTTAAAAAAAGTTAAATTACTACAGCGCAGCTATATATATATATATATAGAGTTTTGCTATCCTGCCCACCCACCGTGCCCACCTAATGTGCTCACCATGAGGTGGCACTCAACTATTGGACGCACAATTCATCACATCCAATAGTTGAGTGCCACATCATGGTGGGCACATTAACATCCAATAGTTGAGTGCCACATCATGGTGGGCACATTAGGTGGGCACGTTGGGTGGGCAGGATAGCAAAATTGTATATATATATACTGTAGTAATTTATCTTTTTTTTTAAAAAATATAATACTTTTCATCAATATATATTACACAATATGTTTTTAACAAAAAAAATATAATATTTTTTTATTACAATTAACAAATATTAAATAATATTTCTTAATAATATAAATAAAAAATCATGATACTTTTAAGTGAAAAATAATAATAGGAATATTTAAAAAAAACTTTTATGAATCGGATAAAAACTCTATCCGGAAAAATTGACTCATGAATCACAAGATTTTTTAGATTATTTATGTTGTTTATCGCATTGCAATCGCTTAAAAATATCAATTCCAACCCACGTCACTGCTTTTTGAACCAAAATGCGTCATATATATATATGATTTAATACTGAATATTATTAGAATATTAATAAAAACAAACCAATGAAATCATTCACTACTAAAAAAGTAATTAGCATTCGTCATCGATAAAGACAAAGACTTGAATACTTCATGCCTAATAATTTTATTGTTATTGTTATTTTTTTATGTATCTTTTTTCTTACGAGTATTGGGATAGGCTAAAATCACGAGGCCCAAAATTTGAGTTTGGGCTTATAATTGTCAATCGAACACAAGTGGGCTATTTTGTTGGTAAGCCCTTTTGAAATTGGGCAGTCCGGTCCAGAAACTATAGATTGACATATCTAGATAGATTCAAGATTCAATGCTTAAACAATTATTATGGTCTTCATCCAAGGTCAATTTGAACAAGTCTCTAGTCCAAGAAGACGAGTAGGGAATGGACCCATGAGGGCTATTTTTATTTTCTTGTTATTTTTTTTATATTTTTTTTAGGGAATGGATTCTGTATCCATGAGGGCTATTTTCCTTTTTTTTTTAAAAAAAAATATTTTGAAAAACATAAGTTTCATTCTTGTATAATACATTAAATCAGAATCATTTTTCTTGCCTAATCGACGGAAATTCTACTCATATGTCAATATTGTGATGATTTATATGTACTAATTTTGTGGGGTAAAAAAAAAGGGAGGAATGAGATGAAGTGGTTGAAAATTGAACGACTCTTTCCCCATAAGGGCCCGATAAAGAAGTGGTTGAAAATTGAACGACTCTTTCCCCATAAGGGCCCGATAAAGTTGGTGATGAAAATAACCTTTTTCTAATGTTCACCAAACCTTACCCACAAAACTAATAAACAATTGCATGCATCTCTTGGTTCACTGATCTGAGTTTGGACTACGCATGAGTTGCGAGGTCGATTGTCATATTTTAGTTTCGTACCTAAAATTTTGTTCTAAACTTTAAAATCTAATATCAGATGAGTTATAAGTCACGATAATAACGACTGTCATACATGAACACACAAATTACACGCACTGATAAAAAAACATTCAAGAATTAAGATTGAAAACAGAAAGTACCAAGTAATGGGTGGGTGGTATTCAAATTTGGGGACCACTAGAGATTTGAAACAAAAAAATGTGAGTATAGGGAATTAAGAGAAAGAAATGTTTGAGTTTGTAGATTTTAAAATAATTTACCCTTATTTTAATAAGGTCTCTAAAATACTTTTGATGCAACGTACATTTCTGTACAAAACATAAAACTAATGATGTACTTTCCGAACTGAATCATGAAAAATGCTATGTTATTCTATCAGTGTAGTTTTTGCACATTTAATTTTTAATTTAATAATAGTAATAATTAGGGACTTCTCTTCTCCCTCATTTTATTAATTCAATTCAATTCAATGAACCGACTAATGCTTCACCCCTCTCAAATATATAGACTGTATTTCTTTTTTCAATATTTCTTAAATATATAATTCAACACATTTTTTTTTGACTAATATACTCATATCAACTAAATCTTGAAAAATATAAGTAATTATTTCAAAAATAAATTATATAAAAATATAATAAGAATTTTAATCGTAAACTTTGATACCAATAATTTTTAAAATCTAAAAAACAACCATGAACAAATATCAAATTGGGTAATAGAAAATTCAATTTATATGCAGTAGTTTTTTTTTAAAAAAATATATATATACAATCATATTTTATATTCGTTTTTTTACGATTTTTCTTCATGCAATTGGAATAGAGAAATGGGCAAAAAGGGGCCGTCATTTTGAGTGATATTGGCAGCAGAAGAACAAGTGGTGAGAAAAGCTGAGAATTGGTGGATAAATGGGGCTGGAGAAGATGGACGGGCTGGCGATGCACGAAATTCTATCGAAATTGGACGTCGCATCCTTTTGCTGTGTCAGTGGAAGGCTTCGGGTTTGGGCATCCGACGACTCCCTTTGGGCCCGATTCTGCTCAATCTCTCCTCCCCTCTCGATCCCGATGGCAATCCGATCGCTTCTTTTAAGGTTACATGAATGCTTTGATACGCGCGAACATATGTGTGTGCTTGCAATTTTTGTTTTTGTTTTGAAATGTAATTGTGAAGCATTGACTTGTCATCATATGCTCAATCAAGACATAATTAAAGTTTTCATTTTTATTGTTTTCTAAATAATTTAGCTGTGTCGTGGTTAGTTTGATCGCTGTTGCTCTTGGTTTTTAGCTCAATTCGATGTAATCGGAAGTGTGAGTCTTTGTAATGGCGATTTTTCGTTCAGAATTTTTTTTCTGGTCCACCTAGGGCCGTGAATGAGCACTGCTGAACTAATAAGATGTGATATTTTGGTGGAATTGCACAAAAGTAATTGTAATTTAATGGAATTGATTAAATTAGGCAACTTGCGCTTCTATTGTTACACAAGTTATTTTCACACTGACGATTTAGTCTTAGAGATGCTATTGTGTCTTGAATATTCTGTTGAAGCTCAATTTACCCTTCATTTGTAGGCAGCGTACCGAGCATGGCGAGTCGAATAGGAGATCCGTCTCTACTCGTGAGTCTGTCAAATAGGAGCTTTGTGCAATTATAATTATGTAAATTATAAAGGTGGGGTATTTGCTTTTAACATGGATTAAACCTGTAGAAGATTGTTTACATTACTAGGGGTGTTAGCAGATTTGCCTGCTTTTGGTTTCTAAATGCTGTTAAAGATGGAGTAGCAATAAGCCCATGACCATGTGGTTCTGATTGTGCTGAAATTCGAAGCAAACCAAATATGTATAGGTTTTGCAGAATTTCAATTTAGTTTATCATGTCTTGCTATATGGAAAGTAGCAATGAGCATGAAACATATGTAGAGGGAATATCTTACTTCATCTGTACTAGAATAGTAATAAATACACTACCATAAATTAAATAACTTGTGCATGTTACAGATTTTGGACTCACAAATGGGGTAAGTGAGATCCTACCTGTACGGGCAGTGCCTGAATGCAGATTTAAGGGTTGAGAACTATCAATACATGTACGTCCTACAAATTTTTCAGTGGACCCCACAAATATTGATAAATCTCCACCCTCAAATACATCATTGGGCTAGTACCCGTAGAAGTAGGATGAAATTATTCCACAAGGGGATCGAGTGAATTTATGAGAGTGGAACACAAAAAAATTTAATTTACGTGGACCAATAAACTTGCTTTGTAAGCTACACAAGTTTTTTTTTCGAAGAAAGCTACACAAGTTAATAACCTGCATAAGCACTTTAATTTATGGTACTTGCAATATTCTAGTTCATGGTCAAGTATAACATTTACTTCCCTTGAATATAACGTCAATTGTTATTTTCATAGATAACAAAACCTTCTGTAAACTAAAACTGAAAATTCATCATCCAATCAAAACCAAACCAAATTAGACTCTTGGTTCGGGTTAGTAACAATTCATGGGTTTGTTTAGTTTCAAATTGTGTAAAACTGATAAATTTGGTTTTGTTTGATTTTTTTATCCAAAACCAAATCAAATGAAACCCGTGTACTTTTGACTTCTACTAAGTTCTGTTCCGAAAGTAGCAGCCGTCTTTCCAACAGCCACAAGTGCATCTAATACACAATTAATTGAGTATGAACTTCATCTAATTGCATGATACACTTGCAGAAATACATAGATTCACATAGATAAATATAGAAGATACGTGAGACTTATATGATCTAATAATACCGTAAAAAACATACATCAGCAAAAACTCCGCACGAGCATAGTAGAGGATTTACAAATGCACCTACAGGCTTAAAAAATGCACCTGGAATCAAACTTAAAATGCAGTTCTTGATAAATAACTTCATAACGTGTTGAGTCGGTTTGATCAGGCAAGTTTCTTGGATGATTTTGGTCAAAATAGCTTTGTATGACCTAATTTTTTGTCTGAGTCTAGAGATAAATTTCTTCACGTGGCCATAATTTTTAGTCTAGATCTGCATGATTGATTTATTGAATCAATCAAATATTTCAGTTACATCTTTTTGTTTTCTAAATTGCAAAACTGCTATAATAAGCACTTTGGAAGCAACATTACAAACATGGAACCAATTGAATCAGTCCACTAAAGGCACATTAAATAAAAGCCCATCATAATGCTGAGCCTTTGGAAATTGGAAGTTAAAACAGGCTATGCATGTTGAATACAAATATTCTAGATAAATAATTAATTAGATAAAACCTGTTACACCAAAAGGGTTTTTTGTTCCATAGTACTAACCTTCATGCAAGACCGTTACAACATAAGCGATTCCTTGCTTTTGGTATTTTGTTCACCGACTAAATTACCGACCACCTGCAAAGCAAACGACTGAAAAACATTAATTGAAACGTAAGAGTAATAGCAATCACCAGATAAATATGAACGCTAACATTGTAAAAGATAACGCACACACAAATAACATATGAAAGGTGTATGTATACACACCCTGTACATAATTTGGTTTCTTTCATCCTAAAGTTTTCTTGTTTCTTGCTTCGACTTTCCAATTTCTCTTGCTTGGTAAATAGCTATGACTCGGAATATTGTGCTTGGCACTAAAATCAGATCTAGGAATGGGATCTGGAGTTCCGTCCAGAGTCGTAGTCTCTGAGTTACCAGGGACAAGTGATCCAGCTTCTTGTTTCTTTTGTCCACAAGCACTCCTAGCATCTTTCTTCCAATCTCGACGACAATGAACACGGGCAGGGGAATTTAAATTTACCAAAACATCGACTTGAACAGATATAGATTGCAATTCAGCGGCCGTCTGTGTGTTATGAAGGGGAGTAGGTTGATCAACAGTTGATGCCTTCTTGAGATTGGCTTCGTGGCGCTTCCTTTCTCTATATCTTCGTTGCCTTTCTCGATTCTTTAGCCTTCGAGCCAAATCATCATCATCAGCTGATTCTTTCTCACCAACATACAACACAATAGATTTATCCACACCAAAGGTATCGGCATGATGGCCATTTTGCATTTTCCAAATATATGTCAGCACTTTGACTCTGAAAATCTTTCCCAAATCCAGTAAATTGAATCTTCCCTCTGCAAGTTCATCAATCTTAATGAAATTATGAAACTGATGTGCATTAGCGTGGAATTATCCAACAATAAATTTCATGTAAAAGATTAGATTCGACTAGACAAGATTGGAATCCTATGATCAGTTAAACGGCATTATTCCAAACAAGGACAAAGCAATGAAGCAAATAGTTGAAGCAGAAGCACGCATAAGTTCGGCATCAAAAAGTTGCCATTATGATCTCCAATACACTGTAACAAAGACTACACGACATTTTTTCAATAATTTTTCATTCAATGGCTTCCACTAATAAGCCTCCCCCTCTGCCTCTAGGTAAAATATACAATTTTTTCAAATCTCAAATCATGCTGGGAAATAACCTGTACAAACATTTGCATACAGGAAACTAAAGCATATCCACTAACTAAGACGAATCACAAAATAATTGAGTTATTCAAACATGAAAGCTCGTGTTACAAACTCGTACATACCTCACAGAAAATAGGAGCAAACCCTAACCGCCGTGAAGCACCATCACCAACAACCACGTACGTCGGCGATCGGAGAATTGAAGCAGATTCAACTTGTGGGCTGGGCACTCGAAGAAACTGTACCCTTCTAATCTTCCAGAAATTCCATTTGAGTCCCTTAAATATACATCATTTACGGTTTCCTTCCACTAATATAGTTCAAGATATTTAGTTAGAATCAAATAATAATAATAATAATAACAATAATAATAATAATAATAATAATAATAATTGTTGAAAATATATTATTATTATTATTGGTTGAATGTTGAAAATGTGGAGTTGTAAAATTTTAAAAATTAGTGTGTGATGATGTAGATGATGAAATATTAATATTTGGACTAATCTCCAAATGAGATCTATAAATAAGTCTCTTCATTTGTGTAGAAAATCATAATTTGAGAGAGAAAAATTTGTGAAGTGTAGAGTTTGATATATTGAATTTTGGAGTTTTTACTTTTTACCGTAAATTTTTATTTTTTCACAACACGTTATCAACACGATCGCTCGAAGATTCTTTATAATTTCCGACGCTCCAAAACACAAGGAGAAGACAAAAATATTCAACAAGTGAGAATATTTATTTTGCTATTTATATATTTTTACTATGCATATATATTAATATATAAGTTCATGTTATTATATAAAAGGTTGTCTATGACGCCGACCTTATAATAACGTGATATGATATATATTTATCTTGTATATATACTAACTATATTAATATATAATTTCATGTTATTATATAAAAAAATTTCTATGACACCGACCTTATAATAACGTGATATGATATATATTTATCTTGTATATATACTAACTATATTAATATATAATTTAATGTTATTATATAAAATGATGTCTATGACACCGACCTTATAATAATGTGATATGATATATATTTATCTTGTATATATACTAACTATATTAATATATAATTTCATGTTATTATATAAAAGGTTGTCTTTGACACCAACCTTATAATAACGTGATATGATATATATATATATATATATATATTTATCTTGTATATATACTAACTATATTAATATATAATTTCATGTTATTATATAAAAGGATGTCTATGGCACCGACCTTATAATAACGTGATATGATATATATTATTGTTATTTATATACTGACTATATTTGTATACTTTCATGTTATTATATAACAAAATATTTATGACACCGATCTTATAATAATGTGATATGATATACATAATTACTTAATTATGATTATCATTATATGCATAGCATGATTATCATAAATTTTTATTCAACACATAATCATTTTTTTCTTACCCCCAACAGTCACAAACGATAACAAAACGGCTAGTTTTTTGCTTATAAATATGTTCACTCAAACTCATTTCAATCACACCAAATTCACTCTTTCTCTCAAAATATTTTCTCCTTGGTTTTTTCGAAGAAGAAGATGATGGCATTTTTAAGGCTATTTTTCATAAATTTTATGGTTATCATACTCACAAGTCTTATATTCATCGGTGATTATCCACCACGTCTATTTTTTCTATTTTTAAACATGCTTGTACTCATTGTTTTTCCATTATTTTGTATTGTCATATTAATTGAATTAACTAATAAAATACATTGTTATTTTTCTAGTACCACCATGTCAAACTTGACAAAGATTGAATTCGTCGCGCTCAATATCACTGGAAAGAATTATATGTCATGGACTCCCGATGTATAAATGCTTCTTGAGTCATTGGGTCTAAGTGATACCATCAAAGAAAATAATATATCATCCTTACAAAAAAAAAAGAAGCAAAGTCTATGATTTTCTTACGTAGACATCTTGATGAAGGATTGAAATGTGAGTATCTCACAGAAAAAGACTCAATGATTTTATGGAAAGGGCTGAAAGAAAGATTTGAGCATGTAAGAGAAGTTATATTTTCGACCGCCCGAGATGAATGAAATACGTTGAGATTCCAAGACTTTAAAAAATTCAGTGATTATAATTCTGTGATGTATCGAATAGTCTCGCAATTGAAATTTTGTGGGCATGTTGTTACTTAAGTGGAAATGCTTGAAAAAACATATTTCACTTTCCACGCATCGAATATAACTCTACAACAACAGTATATAGTGCGTGGATTTTCGAGATATTCTGAACTCATCGCATGTCTTCTTGTGGCGGAAAAGAACAACAAATTGTTAGTGAGAAATCATCAATTCCGACCCACTGGATCAACGAAATTTCCAGAAGAAAATGTCGTAATTAAAAATGAAAACCAAAATCAAAGTCATGGACAAGATTTTGGTCGTTGACGAGGTCGAGGTCGAGGTCGAGGACGTGGGCGTGGACGTGGACGTAAAAATGATCGCGGTCGTGGATATGAAAATAATCGAGATAGTTACTTCAATAACTCTTCTCAAAAGAATGTCACGAACCAGCCACCAAAAAGGCAGCATGAAAACACGAGTGAAAATTAAAATCACTCAAAAAGATCTGAGAGTGTTTGTTATAGATGTGGCACTCCAGGACATTGGTCACATATTTGTCGAACCCCTGAGCACCTATGTAAGATCTATAAAGAATCGACAAAGGAAAAAGGAAAATAGACCAATTTTGTTGAAAACAGTAACCATTCAAGTTGTTCAACTCATTTCGATGCTGCTGATTTTTCAAATGATTTCGAGAACATTGATTAATATATTGGTGGGACTAGAATTTAGAATAATGTATTTTCATGTATTTTTGTATTATGAAACATGTTATATTTTTCATATAATGTTATTAATTTTCTTTATTGCATATTTTCTTTTGAAGTTAAAAATGGAAAACGGTATGAGCAAAGCTAAACAAGAAAATATGTAACACCCGGTATTTTAAATACATAAATCCGCATGCATAATTAGGATATTTAATTATTTAAATTTTAGATTTATGGGTTAAATAATTATGTGAATTATTTGTGCATGATTTAATTTATTTTTAAGCATTTAACCCATGGTTAGTGATTTTTATGATTTTTAGTATTTTAATTATTTTATCGCGTTGACGGGACCGTGGACGGACGAGATGACAACTTTCCACCCAAATTATTTTATGAGCCTTTTTAGAGCCCTAAAATAATATTTTGAGTTTTATTATCTCAAAATTTTAAGTATTTAATTTTATATAATTTTAGGAGTCCATTTTATTCAAAATTAGCCAAAATATTGACTTTTTAGTATTTTTAAAATTCCCTTAATTTAATATTTCGGGATTTTTATTTTAGTATCAGATTTTTTTAAGTATTAGTTGGAGCTTTTAAGTTATATATTTTAGTATTAAAATCATTATTAATATTTAATTATCCTAAAACCTATTTTAATTAAAAATTTAAAACCCCAAAACCTAATCTACCCAAACCACCCGATCACTCACCTATTCAGCCGTCACTCCATCTCCTCCATCTTCATCTTCTCCATCTAGCAACCCTCGAGAACTCCATAGCTCGGTTTTGAAGGGGTGTTCATCGTTCGTCGTCCCGGGAAACGTTCTACACATTTAGTTCTTTGAATTCATCGGTGAAAGACATGATTCTTTCTTTATTTATGTACTGTACCAGTGTATATATGTGTGTGTATGTAGCCATCGATTTGTTCATAGTTTTTTTTTTCAGAAAAGGATTTGAGTTGGTTGAATGAATGCATTTGTTCATGAAATGGTTGAAGCATACTCACGTTTTTCCCTCTCCATGCCTTGTTCGACTGCTGGTTAGTGTTCAAGGGGGTGTGTACGTGGTCTGGGCTCGGGTGGCTCGAGTGGTTCGAGCCAAACGAGCCCAGGTTGTCACCATGTTCAGGTCGGGTTCCTTGGCCGTGCAGTTTAGGGTTTGGGGGAAGAGGGGTCGGCTGGAACATGCAGGGCCATAAACCAGCCGACCCATGGGCAGGTTAGGACCGGCAGGACCTTGGGAAGGTCCTGCCGGCGGTGGTCCGGACAGTGGTGGCCGGACTGGTGCGGCAGCAGCCCTTGAAGGGTTGCTGCACGCAGCCGAGGGGATTTGAGAGAGGGGGGATCGGGTTGGGCTGGGTTCTGGGCCTGGGTCGGGTCTGGGTGTCCTGGGTCGGGTCAATAGGGTAGTGGGTCGGGTTAAGTTGGTCCGGGTCCGGGTTGGTGGGCCGAGCTCGAGTCTTTTTATTTTTAAAGTATTTTATGAATTAATTGGTTTTTGGGCCAATTAATTTGAAATAAAATTATTTGGACTCCCAAATAATTTTATTTGGGTTTTTAAAATTTTAATTAAGTTAGTCCATTAATTTTATGGGCTTTTGAGCCCATAAGAGTTATTGGGCCAGTCTTTGGGCTTTTGGGCCCATTGGGCCAGTTTAAGTTGTTATTGGGCCTATAATGTTTTATGGGATTTAAATTATTTTAATTGGGCTTAGAACAATTTTATTGGGCTTAAGTATGTTATTGGGCCAGATTTAAGTAAATGGGCTTGAGTGTTAGGGCCAGCAGTCCAGGACCATCCATGAGAAAATTGCATGTGTCCTGATTATATATTTAATTATTTTCATGCATTGAAGTTATTTTAATATTTATATGTTAGTAAGAAATTTAAATTAAATATATATGAAAGACACACATTTTAATTAAGTACATGCATTCATGAAATAATTTTATGCATAATTAAATGTTTAAGGTTGAGTAATAATAAAATATTTTATGTGGAAGTTGAAATAGTGTGACAATTTAAGGGGAATTCGTCCCCATATGTGACCTATTGAAGGGCAGTTTACTGCCAATTTAAGAGGTGATTCGTCACCGCCACGTACGTTGGTTTCCACGCTGATCAGTATTTAATGTATGATTTAAGGTTACACTACGGATACAACCATGCGATGTTAGAAAATAATTGCTCAACAATGTTTATGTATTATGTTATTTAAGTTAAGTTAAGTTATGTTATGTTATGAAATTTTCAAGCATGCTCATTCATGTATATGTATGTATTAGTATTTAATTGTTTTAAATTATTTTAAACCCTTGTTATGTTAGCATGTTGGGCCTCTAGGCTCACTACACTGGTATGGTGCAGGTGAGTACGTTGAGGATGAGGTTGTACCCACCGGAGGCGAGGATGTATGAGCGGGCATGCAGTGACCCCGTGACCGTAATAGATGTCTGAGTCACATGCATGTTTTGATTATGTCAGCACGTTACACATTTTATATTATTTTTTTCAGTGATTGTGAGTTTTGAATATTTTATTGAATATTGCCAGTGCATGCAAATTTTAATCATTTTATTTATGCAGTATTTTTAATTAAATGTTTGACTCAGATATTTATTTTATTTTAAAGAATGCATTTTGATTTAATTATTTAATTGTTTATTTATTTATTTATTTTTAAACCTTTTTATTCTGTGCATATATGTATGGGCATATATGTACATATTTTATTTAGTAAGTATATAAATTTTTTTTTTTCGCATATTTATTTATTTATTTATTAATTATAGAGTTAGGGTCGTTTCAAAATAATCCCATGAAAATTTGCATACCGGATAGTGGTACAACGCACACTATTATGCGATATGAAAGATATTTCTTGGAAATAAAACCAACAAAAACAATGGTGAATACAATATCAGGTCTTGTAGACTTGATTGAGGGTTGTGGAAAAACACATTTTTTGTTACCTAATGGTACAAAATTTTTGATAAATGATGCTTTGTATTCACCAGAATCAAAAGGAAATTTGTTGAGTTTTAATGACATATATTCTCATGGGTATGATACTGAGACGATAACTGATGGAAATCAGAAATATATGTGTCTTACCACATATAAATCAGGAAAGAAATATGTGGTTGAAAAATTATCAATGCTCCCTACTGGATTGCATTATACACATATAAGGCCAATCGAATCAAATATGGTGGTTAATAGTTCTTCAATATTAACCAATTGGCATGATCGATTGGGACATCCTGGTTCAATAATGATGCAAAGGATTATTGAAAATACACATGGTCATCCATTGAAAGACCAGAAGATCTTTCAGAATAATAAGTTTCAATGTAAAACATGTTCTCTTGGAAAACTTATTATAAGACCATCGCCAGCTAAAATCCAAACAGAATCACCCATATTTCTTGAACGTATTCAGGGTGATATTTTTGGGCCAATTCATCCACCATGTGGACCATTATGGTATTGATCGATTCCTCTAGCAGATGGTCACATGTATGCTTATTGTCAACTCGGAATGTGGAATTTGCAAGATTAATGGCTCAAATAATAAAATTGCGGAATCAATTTTCCGATTATACAATCAAGAAAATAAGACTTGATAATGCTGGAGAATTTACTTCTCAAACTTTCAATGACTATTGTATGTCAATGGGAATTACTGTTGAACATCCTATTGCTCATGTTCATACACAAAATGGATTAGCTGAAAAATTGATTAAACATCTACAACTGATTGCTAGACCAATGATTATGAGAACAAAACTCCATATTTCTATATGGGGACATGCAATTTTACATGTTGCGGCATTAATTCGCATCAGACCAAGTGCATATCATAAATTCTCCCAATTGCAGCTTGCATTTGATAAAGAACCAGATATTTCTCATTTGAGAACTTTTGGATGTATGGTGGATGTGCCTATTGCACCACCTCAACGATAAAAAATGGGTTCTCAAATAAAAATAGGTATTTATATTGGTTATGATAGCCCATTAATCATTCGATATCTTGAGCCTCAGACATGCGATGTGTTTACAACACGTTTTGTTGATTGCCATTTTAATAAAGAAATCTTCTCAATGTTAGGGGGAGAAAAGAAACACAATGAAAAGGAAATCACATGGTATGTACCATCATTGTTACATTTGGATCCAAGGACCAAACAATGTGAGAAAGATGTACAACAAATTGTGCACTTGCAAAGAATTTCAAATCAAATGCCAGATGCATTTGCAGACACAAAAGGGGTAACAAAATCATATATACATGCTGTAAATGCCCCTGCTCGAATTGAAATGTCAAAAAAACAAATTGAAGACACTCATGATGTCATAAAACGCTTGAAGCGTGGAAGACCAATCGGTTCCAAGGATAAAAATTCTCGAAAAAGAAAATACATAGAGAAACACGATGATCACAAAATAGAAAATGATGTTTCAGAAGAAACACCTGATGATGAAAATATTCTGTCAGAACCACAAACTGACGAGAATCGTGAAATCTCTATCAATTATATTAATACTGGAAAAGTATGAAACCGAAAAGATATAGAAGATATTGATGAGATATTTTCTTATAATGTGGCTTGTGACATCATAAATGAGAATGAAGATCATGAACCAAAATCTTTTGATGAATGTAAAACTCGGCATGATTGGGCAAAATGGAAAAATGTCATTCAGGTTGAATTGGATTCGCTAAATAAACGCAATGTTTTTGGACCTATAGTCCTCACACCTGAAGGTGTAAAATCTGTTGGATACAAATGGGTTTTTATTCGAAAGCAAAATGAGAAAAATGAAATAGTAAGATATAAAGCTAGACTTGTTGCACAAGGTTTTTCTCAAAGACCTGGAATTGATTATGAAGAAACGTATTCTCCTGTTATGGAAGCAATTACGTTTCGATATTTGATTAGTTTGGCAGTGTCTGAAAATTTGAAAATGTGTCTTATGGATGTTGTTACAGCTTACTTATACGGATCACTTGATAGTCATATATACATGAAAATCCCTGAAAGATTTAAGATGTCTGAAGCACAAAGTTCAAAACCCAGAGAATTTTATTCTGTGAAATTGCAAAGATCATTATATGGGTTGAAGCAATCCGGCCGAATGTGGTATAATCGGCTAAGTGAGCACTTGATGAAAAAGGGATATGTAAATGATCCAATATGCCCTTGTGTTTTCATCAAGAAAACAACATCCGAATGTGTAATTATTGTTGTATATGTTGATGATTTAAACATCATTGGAACAGATAAGAAAATTCAAGAAGTTATGATGTACTTGAAGGAAGAATTCGAAATGAAGGATCTTGGAAAAACCAAGTACTGTCTGGGTTTGCAAATTGAACAAAAAGAATGTGGAATTTTTGTTCACTAGGCAAATTATACAGAAAAGATCTTTAAACGTTTTAATATGGATAAATCAAATCCAATAAGTACTCCAATGGTTGTAAGATCATTAAACATAGAAAATGATCCATTTCGTCCATGTGAAGATGATGAAATTATTCTTGGTCCAGAATTACCATATCTAAGTGTCATTGGTGCCCTTATGTATCTTGAAAATTGTACTAGACCTGATATATATTTTTCTGTAAATTTATTGACTAGATTCAGCTCATATCCAACAAAGAGACACTGGAACGGAATTAAACATATATTCCGTTATCTATGAGGAACGACAGATTTGGGACTTTTGTACTCAAAAGACACCAATCAAAGTATCATTGGTTATGCTGATGTTGGATATTTATCTGATCCACATAAGGCACGTTCCCAAACCGGATATGTATTTACTCATGGAGGCGCTGCAATTTCTTGGAGTTCACAGAAACAAATACTCGTAACAACTTCATCAAATCACGCCGAGATTATTGCGCTACATAAAGCAAGTCGTGAATGTGTTTGGCTAAAATCAATGACACAACATATCCAAACTTCTTGTGGATTATCAGTAGACAAGAAGCCTGTGACGTTGTATGAAGATAATGATGCATGTATTGCTCAAATGAAAGAAGGATACATCAAAAGTGACAGAACCAAAAATATCCCCCCAAAGTTCTTTGCCTACACTCAAGAGCTTGAGAAGAATAAAGATATTGATATATGTTACATTCAATCAAGTGAGAACTCATCAGATCTCTTCACAAATGCGCTTCCTACTGCAATATTCATAAAGCATATATATAACATTGGGATGCGCAATCTACGACATATGTGAAGAATCATTTGTATTAACATGAGGGCGAGTTTACGTGGCTGCACTCTTTTTTTCTTACTATGGTTTTTATCCCAATGAGTTTTTCCTAATAAGGTTTTTAACGAGGTAGTATAAAAAACGTACTAAAGAAAGTCATCATATCACGATCATCATCACAAGGAGAAGTGCTGAAAATATATTATTATTATTGGTTGAATGTTGAAAATGTGTAGTTGTAAAATTTTGAAAATTAGTGTGTGATGATGTAGATGATGATGTATTAATATTTGGACTAATCTCCAAATGAGATCTATAAATAGGTCTCTCCATTTGTGTAGAAAATCATAATTTGAGAGAGAAAAATTTGTGAAGTGTAGAGTTTGATATATTGAGTTTTGGAGTTTTTACTTTTTACCGTAAATTTTTACTTTTTCACAACAATTATAATAATTTTCAAAAAAATAATCATTATAATAATAATTATTATTAAATTTATAGAAAATAGTTGTGAGAACAGGAAAAAAAAATATATACAGACAATGAAACTTGTATAAATTAAATTATTAATACTCCATAAATTAATAACTTCTAGAAAATAATAATTTCCTCAATCTTGATTTGGGTTAATCAATATGCTTGTATTAATAATTTCAGCAAAATAATAAGTTAATAATTTTTTGGAAGATATTGTTCCTTCAAATATCCTAAATTAATACTTACATAAAATTACAAACAAACATGTCAGATTTTTCTTGAAACTTAATTTAGTCAAAGTTCATCTCCACTTTTTTGTGTTGAACCATATATGCAAGTGAATTTTATTCATGTTATACAATAAGTTTTATTCAATTAGTATAGCAATAAGGCAATTTATTGCACTTTTATTGTATGTGTTTAACTTGGATTTTTGTTATTTTTTTAGCAGTATTATGTGTTTTTGTTATCGTGCGTATTATTTCTGAGAAGTAAGCAATAACCAATTTTGTGGCATAAAATGACATGAGCAGACCGAAATAAGAGAATCGAGCATAAAGAAATGAAGGACGGAGTCAAATCAGAACAAGTGGCGCACCCAAGCCCTTGTCAACGAGTCCAAATTTTCAAAAACTTTTTATATATAATATATTCTCGAATTTAAAGGATTGCATGGCATATTTGAGAGAGGATTCAAGGGTTAGATGAAAGACATCTATTTGATCGGTTGAGTATGTAGAAGGGGGAGTGAATACACATGCTATAAAATTTTCTCATTCGAATTTGAACTCAATTGGGTTGGCAACTGAACTCTATCTTTCTCGGTTGTCGATATCAAGTGAACATTAATTAAATGTATGAAATAAGATCAATTTATATATTAGAACAACGCTTGAAGTGACTTGGTGTAGTAACCCAGATACCATTTTAAGATAATAATATGTTAAACATGATTAAGGGTTGGTATTTAACCAATTTCGGAGTGTTATTGGACTTCAAAAGTAAAATTTGGGCTTTTTAATTTTGGGCCGGATAGTAAGCTCCGATCCCAGATAGTAAGCTCCGATCCTGGATAGTAAGCTCCGATCGGAACGGAAGCTCCGATCCTGGAACGGAAGTTCCGATCCCCAGCTGCCAGAAATGATCGATGACTCAGTCGCGAGTTTTGACAAGTGTCGATCATAGAGCAGATCGGAAGCTCCGATCGTAGATCGGAAGTTCTGTTAGAACCTAATGGGGGGGGGGGATTTAGGTTCTATTGACAACTTTAGCAATTTAAAGCGATTATGCAAATACGCAAGCGGAAGACTTAAGCAATCAAATAATAAGTGCGGTAAATAAATGCGTAATGTAAATAAAGCAGTAAAAGGGATAAGAGATGTTTATGGAAGTTCGACGATAAATCGTCTACGTCTCCCCTTCTTGGTTAAGTCGATTAACCAAGGATCCACTAGCACTTCGAACGTCTTGGCCTTGATGGCTCCAAGGATAGCCTTACAACTTGACACGATCACCGTGCCGATACAACTCAACACTCTTGGCCTTAAGGGCTCCAAGGATAGCCTCAACACTCGTAAAATACACTTGGCTTCACACACAAGTGTTTACAAAACCGAGCAACCAACTCACAAACTAACAACCCTCGATATTACAACCCCGAATACAACTTGATATGTGAATATATTTTGAACACTCAAAAGGGGCTACAAATTGCTCAACAAATGGCTTGAATGATGCTTGAGAGGATTGAGAGACTTGAAGATGTTGGGATGAATTGAATGGCCTCGGAATACTTCCTTTTATAGCTGAAATTTTGGCAATGATCGGAACTTCCGATCCCTGCATCGGAGCTTCCGAAATTTGAATTCTGAGACACGCGGGTGTACTGGATCGGAACGTCCGATCCACTTCGGAGCTTCCGATCGGCGCAATAAATATGGTGTCGGGCAAAAGTCTTCCGGACAAGATTATCAGGCGGCCGTTCAGGATCGGAACGTCCGATCCTGTTCGGTGCTTCCGATCTGCTTCACTTCGTTGCCTCCGATCTGCTTCCGAACAATATAATATTACATAGAAAATGATCGGACCTTCCGAACCAAGATCGGAGCTTCCGAACCTGTTCTTCGTAGCTTCCGTTCCTCATTCCGACCAATATAAAAATCCCTGAAATAGATCGGAGCGTCCGAACCAAGATCGGAGCTTCCGATCTACCCTTAGATTCCGAAGATGCTTCTGATCATGATCGGAGGTTCCGATCTCCAATCGGAGCTTCCGATCCCGTAGCAGTAAACTTCTTCGAATTTTGTTTCTGATCTTGAGTATGAATTTAGTCTTAATTCATCTTGAAAATTTTAACTCTGTAATAAGCTCAATGTAAATATTAGTAACATTTTAACCTAGTTTTGTTAATCATCAAAACATAGAGAAATAAGACTTGTTAATGCATTAAAAACATTAATCTCATAATTCGAGATTTATATGTGTTTAAGGCGTAACAATCTCCCCCTTTTTGATGATCACAAAACTTGGTTAAAAACAGGAGATAAAATATACGATAATCATAAACAATTTTTATTAAGCAACAGATTTTAACGGATAAACAAATTTTATCAGATAAACAAATTTTATCTTAATTAATATTTTAGCCATTAATTCTCCCCCTTTGTGATAAACAAAAAGTAATGAAACATAGAATAAAAAAAATTACTCAACAATTTCATTTACAATAATAAATTTTTAATACAACGCAAGAAAGAAAAAAATACAAATAAAAATAAAATAAAAATCTAAGAGTCATCATCATGCTGCGGAGGAGGGTAGCGAGCGGCGAAGTCATCAAATCGAGTCTCCAGAGAGGCAACTCTAGCAGTCAACTCGGTAAAATGAGTGTGCATACTCGTCTCAATGCGATGAAGAGCCTTGAAGAGTCGGTCGCTAGGAAATTGGTTTATTGGTGTAGGAGGAACCTCAGGAGCCTGGAAAGGAAGATCACCGATGGTAGACGCAAAGGCCTCAAAACTGGAAGAGGATGGAATATCAGTGTTGGGCGGACCAGTCGGAAAGCCTTTGGTTTGGATAGAGTGAGGAAGAGAGGAAAAGTCTCGATGAAAATCAGAAATAGGAGAAAATCTAGAAAAAGCTCGACTAGGATCATCAACCCATCGAGAATACACAGGATTCCAAGATAAATCCATCCTGATAATAGACTGATGGTTGATGATATGACTCGACTGGATTTCAAGAGAAGGGATCCCCTCAAAATCAATATCAAAACGACTCAAAATCCGGTTAATAAACCGGGCGAAAGGAAAGGAAACCTTTTTGTTAGAACCTAATGGGGGGGGATTTAGGTTCTATGGGCAACTTTAGCAATTTAAAGCGATTATGCAAGTACGCAAGCGGAAGACTTAAGCAATCAAATAATAAGTGCGGTAAATAAATGCGTAATATAAATAAAGCAGTAAAAGGGATAAGAGATGTTTATGGAAGTTCGACGATAAATCGTCTACGTCTCCCCTTCTTGGTTAAGTCGATTAACCAAGGATCCACTAGCACTTCGAACGTCTTGGCCTTGATGGCTCCAAGGATAGCCTTACAACTTGACACGATCACCGCGCCGATACAACTCAACACTCTTGGCCTTAAGGGCTCCAAGGATAGCCTCAACACTCGTAAAATACACTTGGCTTCACACACAAGTGTTTATAAAACCGAGCAACCAACTCACAAACTAACAACCCTCGATATTACAACCCCGAATACAACTCGATATGTGAATATATTTTGAACACTCAAAAGGGGCTACAAATTGCTCAACAAATGACTTGAATGATGCTTGAGAGGATTGAGAGACTTGAAGATGTTGGGATGATTTGAATGGCCTCGGAATGCCTCCTTTTATAGCTGAAATTTTGACATCGATCGGAACTTCCGATCCCTGCATCGGAGCTTCCGAAATTTGAATTCTGAGACACGCGGGTGTACTGGATCGGAACGTCCGATCCACTTCGGAGCTTCCGATCGGCGCAATAAATATGGTGTCGGGCAAAAGTCTTCCGGACAAGATTATCAGGCGGCCGTTCAGGATCGGAACGTCCGATCCTGTTCGGTGCTTCCGTTCTGCTTCACTTCGTTGCCTCCGATCTGCTTCCGAACAATATAATTTTACATAGAAACTGATCGGACCTTCCGAACCACGATCGGAGCTTCCGAACCTGTTCTTCGTAGCTTCCGTTCCTCATTCCGACCAATATAAAAAATCCCTGAAATAGATCGGAGCTTCCGAACCACGATCGGAGCTTCCGATCTACCCTTAGCTTCCGAAGATGCTTCTGATCCTGATCGGAGGTTCCGATCTCCAATCGGAGCTTCCGATCCCATAGTAGTAAACTTCTTCGAATTGTGTTTCTGATCTTGAGTATGAATTTAGTATTAATTCATCTTTGAAAATTTTAACTCTGTAATAAGCTCAATGTAAATATTAGTAACATTTTAACCTAGTTTTGTTAATCATCAAAACATAGAGAAATAAGACTTGTTAATGCATTAAAAATATTAATCTCATAATTCGAGATTTATATGCGTTTAAGGCGTAACAATCTCCCCCTTTTTGATGATCACAAAACTTGGTTAAAAATAGGAGATAAAATATACGATAATCATAAACAATTTTTATTAAGCAACAGATTTTAACGGATAAAAAAATTTTATCAGATAAACAAATTTTATCTTAATTAATATTTTAACCATTAATTCTCCCCCTTTGTGATAAACAAAAAGTAATGAAACATATAAAAAATACTCAACAATTTCATTTACAATAATAAATTTTTAATACAACGCAAGAAAGAAGAGAAAAAAATACAAATAAAATAAAAATCTAAGAGTCATCATCATGCTGCGGAGGAGGGTAGCGAGCGGCGAAATCATCAAATCGAGTCTCCAGAGAGGCAACTCTAGCAGTCAACTCGGTAAAATGAGTGTGCATACTCGTCTCAATGCGATGAAGAGCCTCGAAGAGTCGGTCGCTAGGAAATTGATTTATTGGTGTAGGAGGGACCTCAGGAGCCTGGAAAGGAAGATCACCAATGGTAGACGCAAAGGCCTCAAAACTGGAAGAGGATGGAATATCAGTGTTGGGCGGACCAGTCGGAAAGCCTTTGGTTTGGATAGAGTGAGGAAGAGAGGAAAAGTCTCGATGAAAATCAGAAATAGGAGAAAATCTAGAAAAAGCTCGACTAGGATCATCAACCCATCGAGAATACACAGGATTCCAAGATAAATCCATCCTGATAATAGACTGATGGTTGATGATATGACTCGACTGGATTTCAAGAGAAGGGATCCCCTCAAAATCAATATCAAAACGACTCAAAATCCGGTTAATAAACCGGGCAAAAGGAAAGGAAACCTTTTTAGCCGTCGTTGCCGTGTGATGCATAGTCTGCATAACAAGGCGCGGAAGGTTAAAAGGTCGAGAGGAGATGATATGAAAAAGAATATACAAATCCAGATATTTGCAAGTGGAGAGGTCTCCACTGCGGGGAACTATGGATGTGGTGATGAGTTTTTGAATGATTTGGAAATCAGGACAAAGACTCTTGAGATGGATTCGATCGTCAGCAGCAGTGGCTTGACGACCGAGAATAGTAGAAAGAAAGAGATCACGATCAAAGTTTGGATCATTTTGTGGCCAAGTTTGGGAGAAGTATTCACCGGGTCCATTCCTGGGAAGATCAAACCAGGAGGACAGATCAGCAGAAGAAAAAATGATATGCCTACCTTGAACGATGGTGGCAATGGTGATATCACCATGCCCTAATTCGAGTTCAAGGTTGGCATAGAACTCGTGAATTAGTGGAGGAAAGATTCGGTCGGGGACAGATGGCTGAAAAAAGGATTCCCAATGTTGAACATTGATTAAGTTCAACAGTAGGAGATGGGATTGAGCCAAGTAAGTAGTATCTAAGATACGACCCGGATGAATCTGACGATGTAAATAATCATCAGGTATGGGCCTAGACACAGCTGGTTGGGTAGGATCACGGACAATAATAGGACGACTAGAACTTGCCTGATCGCGACGGCGTTTGACAAGCATTTTAATATGTTGGAATCGGATAAAATAGAGATAAGAGAAGAATTTTAGGTGCAAGAAATCGGAATGAGCTATCTGATATTTATAGGGGATGGAACGATCGGACGCTCCGATCTGGATCGGTCGTTCCGATCGTGCGGTCCACTGAGGTAAGGCCACGTGTCGATCGGAAGCTCCGAACATGCTTCGGACGTTCCGATCCTGAGGCGGTAATTAAAGATAAGACGGTGAAAAGTAATTTGAAAAGTCGGATTAGATGGGGATCGGACGTTCCGATCGTGATCGGTGGTTCCGATCCGCATCTAGGAGGGAAAAATTACCGCGCAAGATGAAAAGTGGCGGGATACAGATCGGTGGTTCCGATCTGGATCGGTGGTTCCGATCTGCCATAGGAAGAATGCATGATTTCTACTCTTTTAAAATTTATTTTATTTAACATTTAAGCAAATAATTCACATAAAAATGTGAGCTTCTTAATTTTGAATAAATACAATTGATTTGCATTATCCAAAATTAATTTGCTCGAATTTAATATTAAGCTCCCCCTTAATATGAAATTAAATTTAATTTATGCCTACAAGTGATTACAATTCAATCATGCCAAGTTCACCACGCAAACGAATAAAAGTATTTTCATCTAGTGGTTTTGTAAAAATATCGGCAATTTGATTTTTAGTGTCAACATATTGAAGTTCAACTTCATTTCGTTCGATGTGGTCACGAATAAAATGATGACGAATGTCAATATGCTTGGTGCGCGAATGTTGAATCGGATTCTTTGTAAGACAAATGGCGCTAGTGTTGTCACAGAAAATAGGGATTTTTGAAAAAGAGACGCCATAGTCGAGCAATTGATGCTTCATCCAAAGAATTTGCGCACAACAACTACCAGCAGCCATATATTCGGCTTCGGTCGTTGACAACGCAACACAATTTTGTTTCTTTGAAAACCAAGAAACTAAACAGTTTCCTAAAAAGAAACAAGTTCCACTAGTGCTTTTCCTATCCACCTTATATCCACCAAAGTCGGCATCGCAATAAGCTTTTAAATCAAAGAAAGAATTTTTCGAATACCACAAGCCGAGATTTGGAGTATTTGAAAGATATTTGAAAATGCGTTTTAAGGCGAACAAATGTGATTCCTTTGGACATGATTGAAATCGTGCACACAAGCAAACACTAAACATAATGTCCGGTCTACTAGCAGTAGCATATAATAAGGAGCCAATCATACTACGAAAGGAAGATTGATCTACAGTTTTACCATTTTCATCCTTGTCGAGTCTGATTGCTGTGCTCATCGGTGTGGATGATGATTTTGTGTTCTCCATCCCGAATTTCTTTAGAATCTCCTTTATGTATTTGCTTTGGTTCACAAAGAACCCATCCTTGCACTGCTTGATTTGCAATCCGAGGAAATAGTTAAGTTCCCCCATCATGCTCATCTCAAAGTGATCTTGCATAAGCTTAGAAAATTCTTGGCAAAGATCTTCGTTAGTAGAACCGAAAATGATATCGTCCACATAAATTTGCACAATAAGCAAATCATTATCTCTAGATAAAGTAAACAATGTAATATCAACAATTCCTCTAGTAAAGCCATTGGTAATAAGGAAAGAAGAGAGTTTTTCATACCAAGCTCGAGGAGCTTGTTTCAATCCATACAAAGCTTTGTTGAGTCTATATACGTGATCAGATAACAAATTATCAACAAAGCCATCAGGTTGTTCAATATAGACCTCTTCTTTCAAATCACCATTCAAGAAAGCACTTTTGACATCCATCTGAAATAATTTAAAATTTCTAGAGCATGCAAAAGCAAGTAACATACGAATGGATTCAAGACGGGCAACAGGAGCATAAGTCTCATCATAATCAATGCCTTCTTCTTGACTATATCCTTTAGCTACGAGCCTAGCCTTGTTTCTAGTGATGGTGCCATGCTCATCAAGTTTATTTCTAAACACCCATTTAGTACCTATCACAGGTCTATCATGCGGCCTAGAAACAAGATCCCAAACATTATTGCGTTTAAATTCATTTAACTCATCTTGCATAGCAATAATCTAGGAATCATCAAGTCAAGCATCATCAACACATTTTGGCTCAACATGAGAAACAAAAGCAAGATGATTACAAATATTATTGAGAGAAGAGCGAGTAGATACTCCCTTTGATGGACTTCCAATTATCAGATCTTTAGGATGATCTTTGTGATGTGTCCATTCCTTAGGAAGTGGTGTTTCCTCAACTGTAGCATCTATATCATTTAAGCTTGAGGAAACCATCTCTTCTTCAAGTATTTTTATATCATCATTGTTAGTGCGAGAAATATTTAACAAAGATTCATCAAATATAACATGCATTGATTCTTCAACAAGTAAGGTGCGCTTATTGAATACTCTATAAGCCTTACTTGTAGTAGAATACCCAAGAAAAATACCTTTATCGGATTTGGCATCAAATTTGCCAAGGTTGTCCTTACCATTGTTGTGAATGAAGCACTTAGATCCAAAAGCCCGAAAGAATGAAATGTTAGGCTTTCTCTCCCTCCATAACTCGTATGGAGTTTTCTTGAGAATTGGCCTTATTGATACGCGATTGATGATGTAACAGGCAGTGTTCATTGCTTCAGCCCAAAAATATTTTGGTAGAGAATGCTCACATAACATGGTCCTTGCAATCTCTACTAGTGTCCTATTTTTCCTCTCAATGACCCCGTTTTGTTGAGGAGTCCTAGGACAAGAAAAATTGTGACCGATGCCTTTTTCTATACAAAAGTTTGAAAAATTCTCATTTTGAAATTCAGTTCGTGGTCACTACGGATCTGTTTTATTGAAAGATTTTTCTCATTCTCAACTCGTTTGACAAAAGTTTTAAAATAATCAAAGGCATCATTTTTGTGGGCTAAAAACAATGTCCAAGTGTAACGTGAAAAATCATCCACAATGACAAATGCATAAAGCTTTTCTCCTAGGCTAGCGTTCATCGAGGGACCACATAGATCTAGGTGAAGAAGTTCAAGGGGCATAGAAGTTGATATAAAATTTTTGCTTTTAAAAGATTCCCTTGTATGTTTGCCAAGTTGACATGCATCACAAATAGAATCTAATTTTAAATTGAGTTTTGGCATACCAACAACTAAATCAAGTTTAAAAAAGTTTTTCTATGGTACTAGGACCAACATGACCTAGTCGTCTATGCCAAAGAATGTTGTCATCAACATTCAAGGATACAAGGCTTTTAATATTTGATAAAGATAAATTGTTTAAAGAAACCTTGTAAACATTTTCACTTCTATATCCTTTGAAATTTATGGATTTGTCACTAATAAATGATACAGTGCAGTGTTGGGGAGTGAATTTGACTTCATAACCTCTATTGCACAATTGACTTATGCTTAGTAGATTATGCTTAAGCCCTTTCACTAGGAGTACATCATCAATTAGGCAAGAATTAGATATACCTATTGAGCCGATGCCTTCAATGACTCCTTTGCTGTTGTCTCCAAAGGTGACTGTTCCCTTCTCCTTAGGTTTGACTGATTGGAGTAGATCCTTGTTCCCCGTCATATGTCTAGAACATCCACTGTCTAGATACCATATGCTAGGGAGAACAGTTTTCCTAGTTCCCTGAAAAGAATTGTTTTGGTACCCTTTAGTTCTTTTGGGTCCACAATGTTAGAAAAGAGATATACAAAATAGACTTCTAAGAGTTCAGTCTCTCATAGCAACATCATCGTCACTTTCTAAGAGTGCTCCCAGTAGTAGGTAGGGCATATGGCCACTTTAAAAACCTATTTCCTTGGACAGAGCAACGTTCAACAGGGAGACCAGCCGCAAGTCAAGGCATTTTTAAGCCGGTCTATATTGAACTCCCTTAGATTGTGATCTCATAATGCCGACTAATGAGTTGTTAAGTACTCTTAGGCCTCCATTTCATATAGCTCTTTTGAACATATTGATATTTCAATGATTTGCATTTATGTCTAACATGACCAAATTTGCAACAATAAGAACAAGTAGGGGGTGATCTCATCTTAGCCTTAGCTATTAGACTAGCAAAGTCTATAGACTTCTTACCATAGCCTATTCCTCCCTTATCAAAGCTACATTTTTGCATGCTAAGTAGGTTGTTCAATTTATTGCTACTCACATTGAATTTATCGAATGATTTTTCTAAGTGATCTAGGTCATCCTTTAGTCTAAGATTATCATGCTCCTTAGTTTCTAATTCCTTTTTAAGATTTCTATTCTCTTTTCTAAGAACCTTAGCCATATCAAACATATCTTTATAAGCATGTAAGAGTTCATCGTAAGTAGGTACCTCGTCATCGTCGTCAGAGACGATGTCATCACTCTTAGCCATGAAGCAGAGGTTTGCTTCCTCATTGTCGTCGTCGCTATCACTCCAGGTAGCTAGTAGGGCTTTCTTCTTTCCTTTGTCCACTTTCTTCTTGAGTGGGCATTCATTGGCGTAGTGACCTTGTTGTTGATAGTTGTAGCAGGTCACTTCTTTCTCAGGTTTCTTGTCTTTCTTGAATTTGTTTCCTCGCATGAATTTCTTGAATTTTCTTGCGAGGAGAGCCATGTCATCATCGTCATCTTCTTCGACTTGTGTAGTCAAAGCTATCCCTTTGTGCTTGACATCTTCTTTCTTTGATTCTTTTCTCGTGGACACTTCTAACTCATGGGTTTTTAGGGTCCCATGTAGTTGATCAAGATCATAGGCGGCAGTGTCCCCTTTGTTGGATTCGATGATGGCGGTTCTCTTTGCATCCCATTCTTTTGGTAGGGCACGAAGAGCTCTCCTCCAAACTTGCTTGGTAGGATATTGTTCTCCTAATTGTGCTAACTCATTGATGATTTGAGTAAGCCTTCGGAACATGGTGTCAACATCTTCATTGGATTCCATCTCAAATGTTTCGTATTTGAGTTGGAGTAAGTCGATCTTTGTCTCTTTCACTTGGTTGGTGCCTTCGTGACATATCTCTAGCTTGTCCCATATCTCTTTAGCGGATGAGCACATAGATATCCGGTTGTACTCGTTCATATCTAAAGAACAATGCAAGATATTCATAGCTTTAGCATTTTGCGAAATTAATTTCATGTCCTCTTTTGAAAAGTCATCCATTCCCTTAGGAATTTCAACCCCATCAACTATTTTCATAGGTGTATAGGGACCTTTCACCGTCACTTTCCATAGGTCATAGTCTACGGATTGGATATATAGGGACATACGATTTTTCCAATACCCGTAGTTTATGACATTGAAAAGAGGAGGACGATTAGTAGATTGCCCTTGAGCATAATCACTCACTAGGTTTGCCATAAAAAGGATTTGAAAAGTATTTTCAAATGGCTTTGATACCACTTGTTAGAACCTAATGGGGGGGGGGGGATTTAGGTTCTATTGGCAACTTTAGCAATTTAAAGCGATTATGCAAGTACGCAAGCGGAAGACTTAAGCAATCAAATAATAAGTGCGGTAAATAAATGCGTAATGTAAATAAAGCAGTAAAAGGGATAAGAGATGTTTATGGAAGTTCGACGATAAATCGTCTATGTCTCTCCTTCTTGGTTAAGTCGATTAACCAAGGATCCACTAGCACTTCGAACGTCTTGGCCTTGATGGCTCCAAGGATAGCCTTACAACTTGACACGATCACCGCGCCGATACAACTCAACACTCTTGGCCTTAAGGGCTCCAAGGATAGCCTCAACACTCGTAAAATACACTTGGCTTCACACACAAGTGTTTACAAAATCGAGCAACCAACTCACAAACTAACAACCCTCAATATTACAACCCCGAATACAACTCGATATGTGAATATATTTTGAACACTCAAAAGACGCTACAAATTGCTCAACAAATGGCTTGAATGATGCTTGAGAGGATTGAGAGACTTGAAGATGTTGGGATGAATTGAATGGCCTCGAAATGCTTCCTTTTATAGCTGAAATTTTGGCAACGATTGGAACTTCCGATCCCTGCATCGGAGCTTCCGAAATTTGAATTCTGAGACACGCGGGTGTACTGGATCGGAACGTCCGATCCACTTCGGAGCTTCCGATCGGCGCAATAAATATGGTGTCGGGCAAAAGTCTTCCGGACAAGATTATCAGGCGGCCGTTCAGGATCGGAACGTCCGATCCTATTCGGTGCTTCCGATCTGCTTCACTTCGTTGCCTCCGATCTGCTTCCGAACAATATAATATTACATAGAAAATGATCGGACCTTCCGAACCAAGATCGGAGCTTCCGAACCTGTTCTTCGTAGCTTCCGTTCCTCATTCCGACCAATATAAAAATCCCTGAAATAGATCGGAGCGTCCGAACCAAGATCGGAGCTTCCGATCTACCCTTAGCTTCCGAAGATGCTTCTGATCATGATCGGAGGTTCCGATCTCCAATCGGAGCTTCCGATCCCGTAGCAGTAAACTTTTTCGAATTTTGTTTCTGATCTTGAGTATGAGTTTAGTCTTAATTCATCTTGAAAATTTTAACTCTGTAATAAGCTCAATGTAAATATTAGTAACATTTTAACCTAGTTTTGTTAATCATCAAAACATAGAGAAATAAGACTTGTTAATGCATTAAAAACATTAATCTCATAATTCGAGATTTATATGCGTTTAAGGCGTAACAAGTTTCGATCCTGGCGTGGCAGACATGCACGCAATGAGCTGGATCGGAAGCTTCGATTCCGAAATCGGAAGTTCCGATCCTGGCCGAGAAATTTGGCTATAAATAGGGCTCGTTCGATTTCATTTTGAAATACAAATTCCCGAGTTTCCTTCTTCAGTTATATAGTGTGAGATATACACTTGAGGGCTCTATCGGTTATAATCGAAGTTCTGGAATAACCAAGTTGTGGTTATAGTCATCCGGGACTAGCGTCTTCAAAGGGCTAACTACGGACGAAGGTATGGTTCGGGAATCTATTTAAGTTTTAGGAGTACTTATTAGCTTAGTTAAAGCTTATAGAAGTTATGTAGTGATACGGTGAACTTTTGAATATAGGCTTGGAACCTAGGATCCTACTTTACTTGAACTAGCCTAGAGGTACGTACACATTGACTGAGATTGCCAGCGAGTATACATGTTTATATGTTGCATTTATTTGGCATTATTATATGGCATGATGTATGATTTACCGTTTTCTATACTCATATGTCATGTGCATATACACGTTGAGCCTATACCTTGTTATACCTGATTATAGAGCCGCTCAGCTCTATACTCGATAGTCTGTCACTGAGAGTACCGCGGCGGCGGGGGCATTTATGTCTGTCTACTCTGGTGTACTAGACGAGTGTGGTTGCCCCCAGAGGTTGATCCGTGCGGTGGCAGCACTCATATGGCACCGGTTCTGAGCATGACTTTTCAGATGACCCTGTACCAGTCATCATGTTGCATGCATTATATACATATGTTTACTCATGTCTATGTACTGGGCGTTAGCGCTCACGTCCTAGTTGTTATCTTGGACACCCTATGTCATGGGGCAGGTCGCAGGATGGACGGAGCTGGTAGTTCAAGGCAGGACTAGGGAGCAGGAGCCTTGAGGATTTTATTATACAGGATTGATATAGCTGTATAATGTTTAAATTTTTGATTTGGTTGTATCACTACAGTATTAAGCCTGGATTATTTACTAAGCTGATATGTAAATTATGGATTATGTTTCCGCACGTCTTACTCTGTTCCATATATTGTTGTATTAAGTTTAATGCATGTTATTAGTTGCCAGTTAGTAGGTGATTCCATGCAGGGTCACTACACTTGGTAAAACAGAAGTGTGTATGACAACTGAAAGTAAGTATGCAAGAGTTGTTTCTGGATGTTTGGAGACTTAACTCCTCATACGTCATCCTTTATTACAAGATATGTGGGATCGTTTGAGATTCTGAAGAAAATAGGGACACTGGCTTATCAATTAGTCTTACCCACTAATTTGTCCCGAATTCACTACATTTTTGGTATCAGAGCATGCATAGATTTTGGGATTAGTACTTGGGATTTAGTTTAGTCTTGAGTAATTCTTGCGCATTTGGGATTTTAATGTGCAATTCTTTTCAGGATATGGCTGACGAGAGTCATGGTAGTGTTGGCCAGGGAGGTGGTCATCATCATCGTCATCACCGCCATTATGATGATCAACATCGTCATCATGAGGGTAGACGTCGCTACTCTATTAATAAGTTCATGCAAGTAGGACCGAAACCTTTGGTGGGAGGTGAGAATCCTGAACAAGCGAGGAGCTGGATGTCTAAACTCGAGAGTACTTTTCGTGCTTTCGATTGTACTGATGAATCAGGTATTTCGAAATTATCTGGATAGATTTGTCATCGTCTTCATAGATGATATTCTTGTTTATTCTCATGACAAGGATGAGCATGCACAACATTTGAGGATTTTTCTACAGACGTTACGAGATAAGAAGCTATATGCGAAATTGAGCAAGTGTGAATTCTGGCTTGATCGGGTAGTATTTCTCGGTCATGTGATTTCTAATGAAGGGATATCTGTTGATCCTAGTAAGATAGAGGCAGTGCTGAACTGGTCTCGACCGACGACGGTTGCTGAGATTCGTAGTTTCTTGGGTCTAGCGGGATATTACCGTCGGTTCATCGAGAATTTTGCATAGTTGGCAAGGCCTTTGACTCAGCTTACACGGAAAGATGTTGCCTTCATTTGGTCCTCGGATTGTGAGGAGTCGTTTCACGAGCTGCGTAGACGTCTTACTACTGCACCTGTGCTAGCTCTACCTTCTGGATCAGGAGGTTATGTTGTCTATACTGATGCCTCTGGTCAGGGGTTAGGATGTGTTTTGACACAGCATGGACATGTTATTGCCTATGCTTCTCGACAGTTGAAGTCGCATGAGAGTAATTATCCAGTGCATGATCTCGAGTTAGCCGCCATTGTATTTGCGCTCAAGATTTGGAGACATTATCTTTATGGCGAGAAATTTGAGATATTTATGGATCACAAGAGTTTGAAGTATTTATTCACTCAGGCAGAGTTGAATATACGACAGAGACGCTGGATGGATCTCCTGAAGGATTATGATTGTGAAATCAAATATCATTCAGGTTCTGCTAATCTTACTGCTGATGCCTTGAGTCGGCAGGTGAGACTGTCTGCACTTCAGACTAATGAAATATCTCATATGATTCAAGAGTGCTGTTCATTGAGTTTTACGCTCAAGCACAAGAAAGGGAGGAATGAGATTCGTTTGTATACTATTCTATCTGAGCCAGCATTGTATTCTCGGATCAGAGATGCTGATCAGATATCTGATGTTAAGACTCAGCGATTGGCACGTCTAGCCAATGGAGTTAATACATCTGGATTCCATTTTCAGGCAGATGGTTTATTGTGCCTATCCAATAGAGTGGTTGTACCTAATGTTGCGGAGCTCAGGAATGATATTCTATCTCAAGCTCACAGGAGTCGATTATCAGTTCATCCTGGAAGTATGAAAATGTATAAGGACTTGCAAACTAGATTCTGGTGGAAGGGAATGAAGCGAAGTGTTTATCAGTTTGTTTCGAGATGTTTGGTTTGTCAACAGGTCAAGGCTGAACATCGACGACCAGGTGGATTACTGCAGAATCTTAAGATTCCCGAATGGAAGTGGGAGCATGTGACTATGGACTTTATTACCCACTTGCCTATGACGTCACGTCAGTGTGATGCTATCTGGGTTGTCGTTGACCGTTTGACGAAATCAGCACACTTTATTCCTTACAACCGGGAGTATTCTTATGATCGCATGGCACGTTTATATATTCAGGAGATAGTGCGATTACATGGGATTCTAGTGAGCATAGTCAGTGATAGAGACCCGCGATTTACCTCATGATTTTGGGGTAGTTTTCAGGAGGCATTGGGTACCACTCTGAGTTTGAGCACTGCGTATCATCCGGAGACTGATGGGCAGTCAGAGCGCACTATTCGTACGCTGAAGGATATGCTACGTTCTTCTGTCATGGACTTTGGTTTATCTTGGCAGGATCAGTTACCTTTGATTGAATTTGCCTACAATAACAGTTATCATCGTAGTATTGATATGGCACCTTTCGAGGCATTGTACGGTCGACGGTGTCGTACTCCGTTATTTTGGGATGAAGTCGGGGAACGACAAGTCGAGGGTCCTGAATTGGTGCAGCAGATTGTAGACAAGGTAGATTTGATCAAGCATAGGATCAAAATTGCTCAAGATAGACAAGCCAGTTATGCGAATATTCGCCGCAGGCCACTTCAGTTTGAGCCTGGTGAATATGTATTTCTGCGAGTATCACCTTTCAGGAAGGTGATGAGATTCGGTGTGAAAGGCAAGTTATCTCCTCGTTACATTGGGCCTTTCCAGATACTGGAGAAGATCGGAGATGTTGCTTATCGTTTGGCTTTACCGACATCTCTTTCCAGTATACACAATATTTTTCATGTGTCGTTGCTTCGACAGTACATAGCTGATGAATCTCATGTGACTCAGTCTACTGATATTCAGCTAGAGCCAGATCTGTCTTTTGTTGAACGACCAATTCGTATCCTAGACAGGAAGGAGAAAGTTCTTCGGAACAAGACTATACCACTTGTGATGGTACAGTGGCAGCGCCGAGGCGTTGAAGAAGCAACTTGGGAAACTGAGAGTCGTATGCGAGCAGAATATCCTGAGTTGTTTGCTTTGTATTTTTTATTACCATGTAAGATGTACTTGCAGTTGTTGTAATAAGCCATGGTTTGATGTTTCATATTGTTATCTTTATTGTCTTTAGATGTTATTTCGCGGACGAAATATCTAAAGGTGGGGAGAATGTAGTAACCCAGATACCATTTTAAGATAATAATACGTTAAACATGATTAAGGGTTGGTATTTAACAAATTTCGGAGTGTTATTGGACTTCAGAAGTAAAATTTGGGCTTTTTAATTTTGGGCCGGATAGTAAGCTCCGATCCCAGATAGTAAGCTCCGATCCTGGATAGTAAGCTCCGATCGGAACGGAAGCTCCGATCCTGGAACGGAAGTTCCGATCCCCAGCTGCCAGAAATGATCGATGACTCAGTCGCGAGTTTTGACAAGTGTCGATCATAGAGCAGATCGGAAGCTCCGATCGTAGATCGGAAGTTCCGATCCTGGCGTGGCAGACATGCACGCAATGAGCTGGATCGGAAGCTCCGATTCCAAAATTGGAAGTTCCGATCCTGGCCGAGAAATTTGGCTATAAATAGGGCTTGTTCGATTTCATTTTGAAATACGAATTCCCGAGTTTCCTTCTTCAGTTATATAGTGTGAGATATACACTTGAGGGCCCTATCGGTTATAATCGAAGTTCTGGAATAACCAAGTTGTGGTTATAGTCATCCGGGACTAGCGTCTTCAAAGGGCTAACTACGGACGAAGGTATGGTTCGGGAATCTATTTAAGTTTTAGGAGTACTTATTAGCTTAGTTAAAGCTTATAGAAGTTATGTAGTGATACGGTGAACTTTTGAATATAGGCTTGGAACCTAGGATCCTACTTTACTTGAACTAGCCTAGAGGTACGTACACATTGACTGAGATTGCCAGCGAGTATAAATGTTTATATGTTGCATTTATTTGGCATTATTATATGGCATGATGTATGATTTACCGTTTTCTATACTCATATGTCATGTGCATATACACGTTGAGCCTATACCTTGTTATACCTGATTATAGAGCCGCTCAGCTCTATACTCGATAGTCTGTCACTGAGAGTACCGCGACGGCGGGGGCATTTATGTCTGTCTACTCTGGTGTACTAGACGAGTGTGGTTGCACCCAGAGGTTGATCCGTGCGGTGGCAGCACTCATATGGCGCCGGTTCTGAGCATGACTTTTCAGATGACCCTGTACCAATCATCATGTTGCATGCATTATATACATATGTTTACTCATGTCTATGTACTGGGCGTTAGCGCTCACGTCCTAGTTGTTATCTTGGACACCCTATGTCATGGGGCAGGTCGCAGGATGGACGGAGCTGGTAGTTCAAGGCAGGACTAGGGAGCAGGAACCTTGAGGATTTTATTATACAGGATTGATATAGCTGTATAATGTTTAAATTTTCGATTTGGTTGTATCACTACAGTATTAAGCCTGGATTATTTACTAAGCTGATATGTAAATTATGGATTATGTTTCCGCACGTCTTACTCTGTTCCATATATTGTTGTATTAAGTTTAATGCATGTTATTAGTTGCCAGTTAGTAGGTGATTCCATGCAGGGTCACTACACTTGGTAAAACAGAAGTGTGTATGACAACTGAAAGTAAGTATGCAAGAGTTGTTTCTGGATGTTTGGAGACTTAACTCCTCATACGTCATCCTTTCTTACAAGATATGTGGGATCGTTTGAGATTCTGAAGAAAATAGGGACACTGGCTTATCAATTAGTCTTACCCACTAATTTGTCCCGAATTCACCCAGTCTTCCATGTATCACAATTGAGAAGATACATACATGGCCCGAGTCATGTACTTGAAATGGACCTTTAACAGTCCAGGAGAACCTGAGGGATAGGGGTGGGCGTTTAGAGGTCGGGTAACCGATACCCGACCCGATCGGATAAAACCCGACCGAGTCGGTTATTTTTTAAAAATGTTATTGTCTACTCGAGCCCGACTTATTGATAATTGGGTTGGTGTCGGGTATTTTTCTGGTACACGATCGGATATCGGTGTAGCATCTAAAATCCAATCTACCAAGTTGCACGCATAATATTGATTCAAATCCTTTATTTGATTATGAGTTAATAAAGAATATTAATTCTTTATTTAATTAATTTTATTGTACTAACTATTTAATTAGTGCTTTTAATTGTTTAAGTTTATTTATTTAAATAACTTTTATTGTGAAAATTATTTGTTTTAATTATTTTAAAGGTTTAAGCTTGATTATTTAAATGATTTTAGTTGTACAACTTACTTAGTTAAAATAACTTAAAATTTTCGCTTATTTATTTATTTAAATGATTTTAAATGTATAACTTAGTTATTTAAATGCTTTTGATTGTCCAGTTTGTTTTAAAGATTTTTAATACCGCTTATGTATTTATTTAAATAACTTTTAGATGTTCAGTTATTTTATTTAAAATATTTTATTCGTTTTGTTTGTTATTTAATATTTTATTTATCATGGTGACATCGAAATGTTTAATCATTGATTTAAATAAAATTCTTGAGTTCGGTGATTTCGGGTCCGGCAAGAGTAGATAGTGGATTTTGGCGGTAACTCTTAGTTTCACAAGATTTGAGATTTATGAGAAACTGAGGAAAATAAATAAAATTCGATTTTAAAACTTTTCGGGTGACCAAAATCGTTTTTATGGCATTTTTGAGTTTATTTTAGAATTTTTCAAAATCTAGCATTTTAGAACCGGACAAGTGAGATTTAATTATTTCCTTCAATTCTTGACTTTTCAAACATAGGAAATTTATGGGATTTGGTGTGAATAGTGTAAGAGTTGTAAAACACCTAGTAGCACTTTTATAAGTTATTAAAGTAGCACTTTTTAAGTCTTTTACACACACACACATATACTTACACCTATACACACATATACACTTTTTTATTTCTCAACCCTAACACAACTAATTATAAATATTTTCCCCCCCATTTTCTCTCCAAGCCGCCACCCCCTAGGGGTGTCAATTCGGGTGGATCGGGTGGGTTCGGGTCGGGTTGACGAAAAAATTATTTAAAAATTTATCAACATGAATCCGACCCGAACCCGAACCCGAACCAACCAGAAAATGAGTAACCGAACCCGTCTAACCCGACTAATCCGATCAACCCGAACCAACCCGATTTTATTATTTTTTTGTTATTTTTTTAACAAAATAATTAAATAAAAATTCAAAACGCGCAATAATAATAGTAATATTTAATTTAATCACATGCTAACAAAAATCTAAGTTTATATATAATTTAAATTTGAAAGTCTAGTTGTAAAAAATTTAAAGTATATTTACTACAAAAAAATAAAAAAAATATTCTAAAAAATCAAAATCGTACAAAATAAACATTAAATCACGAAAATCTATTATATCAATATACAATAAGTATTTTTCAAATATACAACATATGAAAATGTAGCAATTTTGTTTTTAATTTTATATATAAAAAAGAAATAATAAAAGTTTTCGGGTCAACTCGGGTTGACCCGAACCTGATTAATTTTTTCGAGTTAGCTTTCGGGTCAACCCGATTCAACCCGAACTCAAAAACCCTCAACCCAAACGTGATATTTTTTGGGTTGACTCGTGTCGGGTTGACGGGTTGGGTTGGTTTTTGACACCCCTACCACCCCCTCCCCTCTCAACTCTCAAACCCATCGACCACTCTCCATCTCTATCCTAGCGTCGCCGCCGCCGCCGTATCACCACCTCACCGGCCGGAGCTCGAGCTTAGGAAGGAAAGGAAGTTACTCTCACGTTTTTTTTCCAACTTTTCCAACCCTTTTCTTGTGTATTTTGAAGACAAATGCAAGTATAAACATTTCTTTTGGCCACCAAGTAGAGATATTGCACGATTCGAAGACAAAATTATAAATTCACAATGAAAAAAACTTTGTCTTCTATTTTTGTTTCTATATCACTTGTATGTATTATATTCACATAGATTAAGAGGAAATATCAAAGAAATGTTATCTTTAGTAATTAGTTTATATATTTTAAAATATATTATTTTATTTAATCAATAGTTTATATTATCATCATCTATAATGCTAGTTTCATTAAGAATTATTTCATGTTAATCAATAGTTTTAATTATTATTATAATTCTCATTCTAAATTCATCGTATTAAATTAGTGTTTTGTTGTTGTTGTTTTTTCTTTTACCAATTAAAAATTAAACATTAAATGTACGTAATCCAGATGACTTATAACAATTTTTTAATTATAAACATTTCATTATTAGTCATACCTATCCATTTTTAAAATCATGTTTAAATTGTAATGATTATAACTATAATTTTACATCAAATATGTTAATTATTAATTAATAATCAGTAATAGTAGTAGTAATGGTAAAAATTTCAATAAAATACTTATCGTAAAAATATATAATGAAATAGGTTAAATCACAGAAAAATCCGATATAAATTTTAATTTTCTTTTTATGACGGAAATAATTTATTTTGATTTGTAATGAGGTAATAGACGGTAGTAAAACAATTCAGTAAAATACTAATATTAATTAATATATATATATAAAAATGAAATGCGCTAAATCTCAGCAAAACCCATTGTTAATGTTTTTTTTTCTATGACAGAAAATATTGAGCTTGATTTGTGATGACATATTTTATTTTTTATTAAAATATATTAAAATAATTTATAATTACATTTATGAGAATTCTCTAATTATCTTAAGAACATATTTTAAAAATGACTAAAAATTTCTAAAACATTTAGTTATTTTTATTATGATTATGATAGCAAAAAAAAATTTATGTGTATTTATTACTGACCGGCTAAATCGGTATAAAATCAACTAGCAAGCGAACCAGGAAAATTATAGATAGTGAATAAAATTCGAATGTCGAACCCACAGGGACTGTATTATGTAAATACCAAAATATATTTATTTCAACTTAATATAGACAAATCAATAAAAAAGATTTTAGATTTTAAATTATTAAATAAAATTGCAAATAAAATTAAATCAACTAAAAACGCAGCAGAGATTTGGATTAAAATCAAATATGGAAAAAGTTCGATCAAGGACTCACGTAGGTACCAGACAATTCATGTAACAAGTAGTCGATTTAGGACTCAGACTTAATCTTAATTCACGGGAATTTTCCTAGATTATTCAAAGGAATATTTCTAGAACAATCAAACTTATTCAAATATTGACGGATTAATATTTCGTAATTCTAATCAAATTTGAAAGCATGACGAACTGTGAAAATTCAGTTTACACCCAAACCGCATAAGGAAACCAAATTCTATTTCTAGTTGGTTTTACAATATGTTGAATATCGAAGTGATTAAAATCAAAACCTCCTCTGTCGACTTGGAATCAATTAACATGCAAGCAAATAACTGGCCAGGAAATTCACAAGACAAATATAAATTCGATAATCAATAAAATAAAATCAAGTCTGAAAATTCTCGAATAAACAAATCTAGTTTTCTACACAAATTGTCTAGCTCAATCACGTGGCCTTTATCTAAGAAAAATTACTCAACAAATACAATCATGATTTAAACAAGGTTTTTAATCATGAATAATAATTAAAAAGAAAAAGAAATCTTCTCTCCCAAGTAGTAGCCACCTCCCACGTTGATTGCGTGCAAAAATCCAAAGACAAAAAGTCTCCAAAAAGATCATAAAACTTCTATTTATAGGGTCCGCGCCAATTAGAATCCTTCTCGACCTAGAAATTCTCGAACATAACAAGCTCCCGAACACGCGCGTGCGCTCGGTAGAGGTCTCGCGCGCGCGCAGTGTAATAAAACAGAGACTGCAACATCCTCTCGCGTGCGCGCAAGATAGCTGCTCGCCTGCGCGAGCTTTCAATATCAAGTTTCTGGAATTCTTTTCTGCGTTCGCGCGAGGTGTAAAGCTCGCGCGCACGCGTTCTAATTTTCTCCATGCGCAGCTCCAGAAATCATGCGCGATTGCGCTACTTCTTGCGCGGTTCTTTTCCTCCATGCAGCGCGATTGCGCAATTACTTGCGATGTTCCCTTGCTTGCTCTTTCGCGTTAGCGCTGCATCTCGCGCGGCTCCCATCATTGTTTGCGCGATAGCACCTGCTCCTTCACCAACAGCGCAACATCTCAACTTCAATCTCAATTTGTGCATCATCCAAGCACACTAGCTCTAAATCGATTCCTTGTGCTTTTTTACAAATAAACCGAGAAGAGTGAAATACACACGCATGCATAAAATAATAAATAAATTACACAAAAACACAAATGAGACAAAATGAATGAATGCAAACTAGACACAAAAATATCACAAAATAATTCATACAAAATGCACTTATCAACATCCTCATACTTAAATCTTGCTTGCCCTCGAGCAAGACATGCAAAAACAATATGCACACAAAAACATAAGTAAGGACAATTCATGAGAGTGCACAACCTCCGAGAAGTTCAATCACAAAACAAAATCTTGCACGCTCTCAACTTTTCATAATACACCTTTGGTTTAACGTGAACGTGTGTGTGTGAAATGTCATTCCAGTTTCATACAACTCGGACCGAATTCGTTTCAAAACTACTTAGCAACCTATGACAAATTAGTGTAAGTTTCACTCTTCAAGTGTCCATTTCTTCTAATGATCTCTAGACAAAAACTCACCTCCCTTGAGATAATGAATTACACACCTCCGAATTTTACACCCGGTATTGCTTTATCCCCAATAATTACCCGTTGACTTAGCTATAACTGGATAGGATACAAATTTTTTTTATTCTTTCTAATCCCCTCGTCTATAGCCCGGATGGAGCATCAACCCCATTTGATCCGAATACTTTTTAGGATTTCAATCCTTTCAAAGCCCGGATAGAGTTGTAAATTTTTTTTTCCTAGGTGCGTCCAAGATCATAAGTGTAAACTAGAGCCTCATCAAAATGCATAGAACACAATCAAGATCCACAAATCACCTATTGTCGTGAAATTGTCAAACAGACAGAAACTTCATCAAATATTTTGTTACACTCCACTGTTCTAACACAAGTGCTTATAAATATTCACGGTTCAACCTACAGTTTCTCATGTCAAGTCAAGAGCAAAAATTATTTTTTAAAAGTCCAATTTTTTCCAAATCAACTTCATCATCATAGGCTACCATGACTCATCCTACTCATGCAAGAAAACACAAACAACAACAAAAAAAAACTAGATGCAAACAAACACAAAACATTACTAATGCAACAAAAACACAACAACCAATGCAATAAACTAGTCTACCCCCCATACTTATCCAAAGCATTGCCCTCAATGCTTCAGAAACAATGAACAGAATGCAAACAAACACACAAATGCAAAGACGAACAAAAACACAATGAAAATAACAATAACACTCCCCTGGTTTTTGATTCATCCTCTTCCTTCTTGACGGTTTTCGTTGGGTACGGTAGCATCAGTCTAGATATATTGGCAGGCATGACCAACTGGCATGGGAAAGAAACAAAAATCAAATAAATATAAAACTAAAAATACGCAAAAAGAAATTAAAAGGCAAAGTAAAGAACACTGGGTTGTCTCTCAGCCAGCGCTAAATTTATAGTCTATAGCCCGGCTATATCCCTCTTAAGTGGCGACATTCACGGTGGTTTATCCACCATCTCTAAAAAACCCAGATCAGTCCTGCACTTGCATGCTTCAACTCTATAGAAATTTTGCAATGGACTAATTCCTGCGGAAAGCTGAACCTGCAGACATTCATCACCATAGTCATGAATCACATCGATAAATTTGACAGTAGAGCAAGATTTTAAAGTTGGGCTCTCAGTAGCCTACTTAAGCATATTAAAAATCACTTGCTCATTATTCAGTCTCAGTATTAACTCTCCCTTCTCAACATCAACTAACGCTCTACTAGCAGCAAGAAAAGGACGTCCTAAAATCATAGGCACCTCACAACCCTCATCCATGTCAATAATAACAAAATCTACAAGATAAATCAACTTGTCTATCTTGACTAGGACATTCTCTACTATTTCTCTCGGATATTTAATAGATCCATCAGCAAATTTGAGAGAAATAGAGACATGTTCAATATTTTCTATGCCTAATTTTTTAGCAAGTATATAAGGCATCAGATTTATGCTCGACCCTAAATCACACAAAACATTTGCAAATGATAAACTTCCAATTTGGCAGGGTATAGAAAAACTCTCTGGATCCTGAGATTTTGGTGGAAGCATATTTTTCAGCACTACCGAGCACTCTTCATTCAGTGTAACCTGCGTCAGATCATTCAGCTTTTTTTATTCTTCAGCAAGTCCTTCAGAAATTTTGCATTATTCGGCATCTGAGCTAAAGCATCTGCAAAAGATATGTTATTATGTAGTTTCTTGAAAATTTCAAGAAACTTTTTAAATTGAGAATCAAATAACAGTTGCTTAGCTCTATGAGAGAAAGGTAAAGTAGAAATATCAACATCATTATTAACTTCAAATTTTGAAGTTTTACCTTTCTTACCTGCCGTTGAGGAATTTTCAGCACGCGCATCCTCCTTAACTTATGCAATTTTCGGCTCTTCCATCATCTTCTCTTTGTCCATTTGCTCGTCAGACTGTGCTCGAGTCACGACCATGCTAGCATTCATGCCTCTGGGATTTGGTTCAATGTTACTCGGTAAAGTTCCAGCAAGACAAGTTGATAATTGGGTTGCGATCTGACTCATCTGAATTTCTAACTTCTGCAGCATACTTTCCTGATTATGTAACCGAGTCTCAGTTCCTGCAACGTATTTCATCATGATCTCCTCAAAGCTCGGCTTTTTCTCCTCTTGCTTGGGCTGCCAGTTCTGATTATAGTTGCTGTAGGAGTTGTACGCATGTCGTCCTTGATTTTCTGCAAAATTAGCCGCTTCAACTTCAAACAACTGTTGCTCTTCTTGCAGATTCCCTTGTGCGTGATTCACTGGCGCTACTTTCATGAGTGCCACTTGGTGTGTCAGAGCGTCAATATTTGCATTCAGGGCCATTAAAGCATCAACCTCTAGAATTCCAGCCTTCTTCTTCTTCTTCTTCTTCTTCTTCACATCTGGTCATTCTATATTACTTTCAGCCATGTTTCCAATTATCTCTCAGGCGTCAGCTGGCGTTTTCCTGAACAAAAATCCATTAGCCGCAGCATCCAGCATAGATCGAACCGACTGATCGGCTCCATTGTAGAACGTCTGAGTCTGCTGGCTTTGTGTGAGATTATGTTGAGGACACATCCTCAACAGCTTCTTAAATCGGGCCCAAGCCGCATGAAGAGTTTCATCCTCCTTCTGTTTGAATGAAATAATTAGGGATGGCAACGGGACTGGTCTGGGGCGGGTTTGACTAAACCCGGGACCCGCCCCGCATCTCTTTGGACCCGCCCCGCCCATCCCTGCGAACCCGGCGGGTCCAATCCGGGTTAGACCCGTTGGACCCGCCATAAATTAAATAATTTTAAATTTATTAAAATAAAAAAATAAAAAGTTTAAAAATTAACAAATATCATTAAATTTAATTTCAAATATAGATTTATAATATTTAAGACAAAAAAAAAATTATTCTCACAAGTTTAACTTTATTAACTTGTAATTAATTAATATTTATTAGCTAAAAACATTATAATGATATATTTTTATACTAAACATATCATAATAAAATAAATTCATTTCAATCCAATAATATTATACATTCAAATTATGGATAAAATATTAATTATTTAGTATAATTATATATTATTAATATTACATATATATATATATATATATATATTATATTTATATATATACATTGAATATTTTAAATTTATATATATAGAATACTTTGGCGGGGCGGGTCCGGGGCGGGTTTGGCTAAACCCGAGACCCGCCCCGGACCCGCTTGTGGACCCGCTTAGGCGAGTCTAGACCCGCCCCGCCGGGGCGGGTTTGATGCGGGGCGGGTCCATTGCCATCCCTAGAAATAATATCTGAGAATAACTTCACCATTTTCGTAGGAAGGAAATACTTGTTTAAAAAAGTTTGAACAAATTGGGTCCATGTAGTGATAGAACTCGCAGACAGATCATCAAGCCACTCTAAAGCTTCGCATTGCAGAGAGAAGGGAAATAACCGTAGTCTCACTGCATTAGATGTTACCCCATTAAACTTGAAGGTGTCGCAGATCGACAGGAATCGCTCCAGATGAGCGTAAGGATCCTCAACAAAGGAGCCTCCAAACCGTGCTTGAAGTTGGATCATCTGAATAGTAGAGGGTTTGAGCTCAAAATTGTTCGCCTCAACAGCGGGGCGAACGATGCTAGATCCATAGCCTTCAGTTGATGGACGGATTAAATCAAGAACAGAACGGTTGTCCGTCATCTCTCCTAGCACCTGAAATTTTCAAAGAAAATAGAGGAGTTCAGAATTTAATAAAATAAATTAAAATAATGTCTAATCTCAAGAGAAACAAAAATTCTAATATCACAAACAGTCCCCGGCAACGGCGCCAAAAACTTGAACGGCTAAATCGGTATGATTAAAATCAATTGGCAAGCGAACCAGGTCAAATTATAGATAGTGAATAAAATTCGAATGTCGAACCCACATAGACTGTATTATGTAAATACCAAAATATATTTATTCCCACTTAATATAGACAAATCAATAAAAGAGATTTTAGATTTTAAATTATTAAATAAAATTGCAAATAAAATTAAATCAACTAAAAATGCAACAGAGATTTGGATTAAAATCAAATATGAGAAAAGTTAGATCAAGGACTTACGTAGGTACCAGACAATTCATGTAACAAATAGTCGATTTAAGACTCAGACTTAATCTTAATTCACGGGAATTTTCCTAGATTATTCAAAGGACTATTTTTAGAACAATCAAACCTATTCAAATATTGACGGATTAATATTTCGTAATTCTAATCAAATTTGAATGCATGACAAACTGTGAAAATTCAGTTTACACCCAAACCACATAAGAAAACCAAATTCTATTTCTAGTTGGTTTTACAATATGTTGAATATCGAAGTGATCAAAATCGAAACCTCCTCTGTCGACTTGGAATCAATTAACATGCAAGCAAATAACTGGTCAGGAAATTCACAAGACAAATATAAATTCGATAATCAATAAAATAAAATCAAGTCTGAAAATTCTCGAATAAACAAATCAAGTTTTCTACACAAATTGTCTAGCCCAATCACGTGGTCTTGATCGAAGAAAAATTACTCAACAAATAAACTCATGATTTAAACAAGTTTTTTAATCATGAATAATCAAAAGAAAATAAGAAAAGAAGAAGAAATCTTCTCTCCCAAGCAGTAGCCGCCACCAACGTTGACTGCGTGCAAAAATCCAAAGACAAAAAGTCCCCAAAAAGATCATAAAACTTCTATTTATAGGGTCCGCGCCAATTAGAATCCTTCTCGACCTAGAAATTCTCGAATATAACAAGCTCCCGAACACGCGCGTGCGCTCGGTAGAGGTCTCACGCGCAGTGTAATAAAACAGAGGCTGCAACATCCTCTCGCGCGTGCGCGAGATAGCTGCTCGCCCGCGCGAGCCTTCAATATCAAGTTTCTGGAATTCTCTTCTGCGCTCGCGCGCGCGCGTTCTATTTTTCTTCATGCGCAGCTCCAGAAATCATGTGCGATTGCGCTACTTCTTGCGCGGTCATTTTTCCTCCATGCGGCGCGATTTCGCAATTACTAGCGCTGTTCCCTTGCTTGCTCTTGCGCGTTAGCGCTGCATCTCGCACGGCTCCCATCATTGTTTGCGCGATAGCACCTGCTCCTTCACCAACAACGCAACATCTCAACTTCAATCTCAATTTGCGCATCATCCAAGCACATTAGCTCTAAATCGATTCCTTGTGCTTTTTCCTACAAATAAACCGAGGAGAGTGAAATACACACACATGCATAAAATAATAAATAAAATACATAAAAACACAAACGAGACAAAATGAATGAATGCAAACTAGACACAAAAATATCACAAAATAATGCATACAAAATGCACTTATCAATTACCTTCGTAACTATACAATTCATATATAGCTCGTTATGTATTTTAATATGATAATTTCAAACTGAAATAAATGCCCTCTTTTTAATTTATTTTTATTAGTACCTTAATGTTATATTATCATTATCACAAGAGCTTTTTATGCATATTAATTTATCTCAAGCCTCTACTTAAAACAAAAAAATTATTACAATTTACATATAGATCATTATGTGTTTTAATATGATAATTTTCAAACGAAAATAATTACTTTTTTTATTATTTTGTTTTTCTTTATTAGTAGCTTAATATTATTTTATCATAATCAAAAGTGTTTTTTCATACATTTTAATTTATATATATATATCTCATGTCTCTGCATTTTTCGTACAAAAATTTATCACCAATAATGCTCATAATAATAATAATAATAATAACTAAATATAAGAGTTATACATAAAAAATCCAAAAATAATTTATAAGTAAAAAGCAGATGCTAGAATACTTTATACACATATATTTATAATAATAAAATTTTCTTCTCATCATTGATTTTTTTAAAAAAAAATAAAATAATTAATGGCACTTAATAGTTTAATTAGATTCAAATAATTTTTTTCCACCATTGTTTTTTTTTTCTTGTAATTGCCCAAAATACCCATAGTATTAGTCACTCTAAAAAACAAAGTTGAGGCAATACTCAAATTTGATAATGCAAAACTTTATCATCATTCAAATTTTTTGTAGTAGAAAAATAAATTTGTTATTTTTTAATGTGAAATTAAATATTTTCTTATGCTTTTACTCGTATATATCTAATTAAATGTTTAATTTGGAACCTCTAAAAATAAGTGATTGTGAAGAAAATCTCCATAATCACTTATTTTTAGAGGTTGCAAACACTACCTAAGTAGGGTTGTTCATTATTCGGATATAACCGGAAAAAAAAAACCGATCGAAATTAAAATTTTGGTTTTTTTGGGTCGGTTTTTCGGTTTGATTTTGGATATAAAAACTGAAATTTTCGATTCCTGGTTTGATTTCGGTTTATGTATAAAAAACCGAAATAACCGAACCGACCGTAAATTAGACGGGTCATAGACGGGAAAATGGGGGATATGGACATGGTCTTGTTTTTAATTCAATAGATAGACCTCAAATAAAAATATATTATTTTCTCTCTCCTGCTTTTTCCATTCTTCTTTTCTCTTTTTTTTTCTTTTTCTTATTTTTTTTTTTAGACCCAGGAGGCGGTCGACCTGGTCGACCATGCTGGGTCGACCCAACTAGCAGCAGGTCAACCCAAACTTGGGTCGACCTGTGCTGGGTCGACCCAACAAGAAGCATGGTCGACCCAACCATGCTTCTTGCTTAGTTGGGTCGACCATGCTTCTTGCTTGGTCGACCCAACCCAGGCTTGGTCCACCCCCAAATCATTGTATATATATTTTATTGTTTAGTATTATTATTAAAAATATTGATGGCTTAATGGTCAGAATCCAAGAGAGGAGAGGAGAGCAGAGTTCGAATCCTCCAGGAGAGGAGAGAGAGGGCAGAGTTCGAATCCTGGAGAGGAGAGAGAAAGGAGAGAGGAGAGAGAGATAGAGATAGAGATAGAGATATAGAGAGAGAGAGAGAGAGAGAGAGAGAGAGAGAGAGAGAGAGAGAGAGAGAGAGGAGAGGAGAGGAGAGGAGAGGAGAGAGAGAGAGAGAGAGAGAGAGAGAGAGAGAGAGAGAGAGAGAGAGGAGAGGAGAGGAGAGGAGAGAGAGAGAGGAGAAAGTGGATGTGAGTTTCATATAATTTATTTTTTTTTCAAAAAAAAGACCAAACTACCCTTAATGAGACCCTTTGACTAAATTAAAAAGTCAAGAGTTCCTTTTATTTGATTCTTCTGTTTTTGAGGAAGATTTTTGAAAAAAAAAATCAATTTTCAGTGTAGTGTTTACTGCTTAGGAAATCTGCTCGATATCTTTCAAGATTTTTTTTTCCTGGTTATCATTTCTGAATGTATGGTGTTTGTTGTAAACCTTGAGAATTGGGCATAACAATTTTAAATCTTGCTGATGTGTTTTTCTGCTATTTTATTTTATAGATAGATTTTGTCCTTCATAAATGTTTTTTTTTTGAAATGGACCACAATTACCAGGTTCTTGCATCAAGAAAAAGTTATTATAATGCTAAATGAATTTTATCTTTAGATTGTACGTATCATCCATTTCGTTAGATTTGTAAGCGTCCAGATTTTCATATTCTCAAAATTCTAAACGTTTTATTAATTGTTTGAATAAGCTGTTTGACTTTTAGATTTTTTGTTGCTGGTTACTTTTACATGATGAATGAAATTTATGTTCTTTTTATTGTGATATGTATTATTGATCAAACCGACGAGATCGGACCGTATAAAACCGGTCCATTATAGTATAAAACCGAACCGAAGTAAAATGGTTCGACTTCGGATTACATATTTCATTAACTGAAAACCGAACCAAAATTTGACAAATTAAAACTGAACCGACCGATGAACAACTCTATATCTAAGAATGAGATTTGTGATTATAATTGCTGGCGAACTTTAATCTCATACGGGGGGAAAATCTCGGTTCAATCCTAAATATTTGGACACATTCCCGGTTGTGATGACCCGAGTTCTAATCTCTCATTAATCTCATTAATCATTATTAAACCATGTTAGACAATAATCAAAGTCTAAACAAAAGAATAAAAATAAAAAAAAAAAATTTTTTCCTAACATATTACACGGCGCACGCGCGGCAGGTCTTCTCGCGCGCGCGCCGGCCTCCAAATTCGAAGGTCGCGACTTGGCTCGCGCGCCGGCCTCCAAATTCGAAGGTCGCGACTTGGCTCGCGCGCGCGCGAGCAGGGGCTCGCCCGTGCGCCAGCCAATGCTGCAGAAAAAAATTACATTTCCCTGTTGCTGTCAAATACTCCATCATGCACATATTTGGTTCAAGATCAATTCCTACCAAAGTCTAGACATGATGAAATCAAGCATAACAACTACCATGCATTCCAACATGCTTTCAATGCTAGTAATAAACCAATCCAAAGCTTTACTACATCAACATAATATCATAAACATGCAAGATCATTGTCATATATCAAAATCAAGATACATCCTGATGGAATCAAGTAGTTACATCATTTCTCAAGTTCTAAATACAACAACAAGACCTTAACTAGATCATCTACAAGTCTTGTACAAGTATATTTAAACATGATCATGATTAAGACTCATTAAACTTCATGACAGCACACATAACTCCTAACTCGGATCCTCACGCTATATCGATTTCATCCCTTGTTCTTTAAGTCCGCCTTTGCCCGGTTCCACTTCCTCCTATTGCAATGACACATACAACAAAACAATAGCCGGATAACTCCGGTGAGAAATATATTTCCCAGTAAAAGCAACTAAACATGCATAATCAATATCACAATCATGATATAGAAAATAATACAATGCATGCTTTCAAAACAAGGTTCTTTTCATCATTCATCAATTGGGATCCCGAGAAGAAGATATCATAGCTAATCCACCGACACACCCTATCGAGGTGGGGCTACTATCTTGCTCCTCTAGACTTTGAAGCCATTATATATGTAGCTCAGACGCTAGGCTCAAACAACCACCCAGACCATACATATACAATCCCTCAAATCGTCTATTCGAACGTGTCCGTTCATTTCAAACTCAAAGGAATAAGTCATCAAGATGAATGCAACATGTAACATAATCAGGGCATTCATTATATCAAGAACTTATTCAAGTAATCAAAAGAAAGCACATAAGAGCACTTAAACAAACAAGTATGTGAATTGAGGGAACTCGATACAAACCATCTCGAGTTGTAATCCCAATCAAATTGTAGTCCACTTTTACCTTTCAAATGTGATGTCTAGAAGGTCTTCAAACTTGTCAAAATCTGTACAAGATCACACACCAAGCATAACTCAAAATCTGCTCAAGATCAACCCCAAACTTCAACAAGAATTCCAAAGAAAACTCTACCAACCTTGTTCAATCTTCTATCGGTTTCGAAGTCGACGTTCTTGAGTTGAGTTGCCCTGTTTATGCACTGAGACAATAGAATAACAAACAAGGAACCATTATCTAATAGTTCAGCAACTTCCAAAGCCAAAAACAATATCAAATCACTTCAATTAAACTTCAAGATTAACAAAGCAAGAAGCTCAACAACACCAAATCAAAACCAACATCTGATATCTGCCATTTTCGAAATCCCAAACCTTGATGAACAAAGAAGATACTTACATCAAATCGAAGGTCTTGGCGAGAGGATTCCAAAACATCTTTCGGAATCGAAATCGGATAATCGTAGCCCAAGATATGAAGATTTGAAGACAAAGAAATGAATTGGAAATTCTCTTGACATTTGCTCTCGGTTTTCCTTCTTTCCTTGGCTGAAGAATCTGATGAAATTGCTTCCAATGACACGTGCACATGCTGAGTAACAACTTCAATTCTGATAAGTTAAATGCAATTTGCACTTTAGCCCCTCAAGAGTTCAAAAATTGCAATTCAGTCCTCAATTACTCAATTCATTCAAATTCAATCCTAATCAATTTAAGAATATTAGAATTTAAATCAAAACTCCAAATATTCCCAAATTAATTATTCTCGGATTAAAATTAAATAATTCCGGGCGTTACAATTCTCCCCCACTAAGACTCGATTTCGTCCTCGAAATCTTAGTAATATCAACAAATCATATCACAGATATCAGATAAAAGAAAACTAAAGGAGACTCACATCAAGAAAATAACTCTGGAAATCGTTGTCTCATATCTGATTCAGTCTCCCAAGTCGCTTCTGTAATACCATGATGACTCCACTGAACCTTCACAAGCGGAATAGTCTTCGTACGAAGTTGCTTCTCTTTACGATCAAGAATCTGAATCGGCTTTTCAAAATAACTCAAAGTCTCGTCAAGTTCAGCTTCATCAGATTGAAGTACATGAGATTCATCAGAAAGATACTTTCGAAGCATTGATACATGAAAGACATCATGTATTCCAGATAACGCCGGAGGAAGAGCTAATCGATAGGCAAGATTGCCTATTTTCTCCAGAATTTCATACGGACCAATGTAGCGTGGAGACAACTTCCCTCGCTTGCCAAATCTGACTGTACCTCTGAAAGGAGAAATCTTCAGGAATACTCAATCCCCCTGATCAAAAGACAAAGGTCGACGTCGAATGTTAGCATATTTCGCTTGTCTATCTTGAGCTGTCTTCATTCTTGTCTGAATAAGCTTCACTTGATCAGTCAGATCACGTATCATATCAGGGCCAGTGTCAGGTACTTCTGAAATATCATCCCAGTACAAAGGAGATCGACATTTTCTTCCGTATAAAGCTTCAAAAGGAGCCATTCCAATACTCGATTGATAGCTGTTGTTGTACGAGAATTCACAAAGAGGTAATGAATCTTGCCAACTCGTGCCAAAATCAAGCACTACAGCTCTCAACATGTCCTCCAATGTCTGAATGGTACGCTCAGACTGCCCGTCTGTTTGTGGATGATAAGCTGTGCTCAAACGAAGCTGAGTACCCAAAGCACTCTGTAAGCTATGCCAGAAGTGAGATGTAAATCGAGGATCACGATCTGATACAATAGACTTCGGCACACCATGTAATCTGACAACTTCACGGACATAAATTTCTGCCATCTGATCATGTCTGTACGTCATACGATAAGGTATAAAACACGCAGACTTCGTCAATCTATCGATAATCACCCAGATAGCATCATAACCTCTAGAAGATCGAGGTAATCTCGTCACGAAATCCATGGAAATATGATCCCATTTCCATTCTGGCACGGATAAACTCTTAAGTAAACCAGGCGGTTTCTTCCTTTCAGCCTTCACCTGTTGGCAGTTCAAACATCGAGACACAAACTCAGTGATATCAGACTTCATTGGCTTCCACCAGTATCGAGTCTTCAGATCATTATACATCTTCCTACCTCCAGGATGAATACTATAACGACTACAATGCGCCTCTGTCAGTAGTTGTTGTCGCACATCAGAAATATCAGGCACTACAAGGCGATTGTGAACATAAAGAAGATCATCTCGAACCCGGTATTCAGATACATGCCCTGATCTGACTTTCTCAATCGAATTCTGTATATTCTGATCAAGTTTCTGAGCATCTCGAATTCTTACCAATAAAGCTGGTTCAGCTTGCATTTGATAGAGTCGAAGAGGTTGATAATTCGTATCAAATACTAACCCAGACAGACAACAGTCTTCAATCAAATTCGATACACCAATCGTCGATAAGGACAAAGAACATACCTTTCGACTGAGTGCATCTGCTGCCGCATTCGATTTCCCTGGATAGTACTTAATCTCACAATCAAAGTCTTTAAGCAAATCAAGCCACCTCCGCTGTCTCATATTCAATTCTGACTGTGAAAATAGATACTTCAGACTCTTGTGATCAGAATAAATCTCAAACTGCTCCCCGTACAGATAATGTCTCCAAATTTTCAAAGCAAATACAATGGCGGCCAATTCAAGATCATGAATCGGATATCTGGTTTCGTGAGGCTTCAACTGTCTTGAGGCATAAGCAATCACATGTCCTCGCTGCATCAAAACACACCCTAATCCTCGATGAGATGCATCACAGTAAACAGTGAAACCACCAGTACCTGAAGGAATCGTCAAGACTGGTGCACTGGTCAGTCGTGTCTTCAACTCAAGAAAACTAGATTCACAAGCTTCAGACCAGATAAAAGGAGCATTTTTCTGAGTTAACTGAGTAATTGGCTTCGCAATACTGGAAAAATCTTTGATAAATCGACGATAATACCCAGCCAATCCCATAAAACTCCGGATCTCAGGAACAGATGTCGGTCTAACCCAATTGATCACTGCTTCGACTTTACTTGGATCCACAGAAATACCATTTCCAGATATAATATGTCCAAGAAAGACAACCTGTTTCAGCCAAAACTCACATTTCGAAAGTTTAGCATACAATTTCTCGGCTCGTAAGGTTTTCAAAACTGTTCTCAGATGTTCAGCATGATCAATCAGATTCTTGGAATAGATCAGAATATCATCAATAAAGATAATCACAAAATCATCGAGATACTTCTGAAACACACGGTTCATCAAAGCCATGAATACAGCTGGAGCATTCGTCAAACCAAACGGCATAACTATAAACTCATAATGGCCATACCTGGTTCTGAACGCAGTCTTAGGAATATCAGAATCCCTAACTCTCAGCTGATGGTATCCAGATCTCAGATCGATCTTGGAATACACAGAAGAACCCTGCAACTGATCAAACAAATCATCAATACGAGGCAAAGGGTATTTGTTCTTTACCGTAGCCTTGTTCAGTTGCCGGTAATCAATACACAATCTCATTGAACCGTCTTTCTTTCTGACAAACAGAACTGGAGCACCCCAAGGAGAAACACTGGGTCGAATGTATCCCTTGGCCAATAAATCTTCTAACTGTTCTTTCAACTCTTTTAATTCCACTGGTGCCATTCGATATGGTGCCTTCGAAATCGGTGCAGTTCCAGGCATCAGTTCAATGTTGAAGTCAATCTCACGATACGGAGGTAATCCTGGAATCTCATCCGGAAAGACGTCCGCAAATTCACTAACCACTGGCAAGTCAGCCAGGTTCAGGCTAGGTTTCAACAAATCCACTGCATAAACAAGAAATCCCTCCGCTCCTTTCTGCAAAAGTCGGGTCATAGATAATACAGAAATAAGAGGAATCTTAGCACGTGAACCCTTACCATAGAACTTCCATTCTCCAGCCATCTCAGGTCTGAATCTCACTACCTTCTGAAAGCAATCGACGGTAGCTCTGTACTTATTCAGCATATCAATCCCAATAATACAATCAAAATCAGACATACCAAGTACAAAACAATCGATCTCAATCTCATTACCCTCATACTGTAGTACACAATTCTTTACTATCTGAATCGAGATAAGACCCCTCCCCAAAGGAGAAGAAACAGATACTACAACTGGTAATGACTCAACAGGCAAAGAATGCAATGCAACAAATTTGGCAGATAGAAACGTATGGGATGCACCGGTATCAAACAACACATAAGCAGAATAACCAGAAATAGAACAGTTACCTGCAATCACATCATCAGGTGCTCCCTGTGCCTGCTCCTCAGTCAAAGCAAAGACATGAGCCTGCTTTCTCTGAGGCTGATTGCCTGCCTGACTTCCACCTGGTCGAGTCTGCTGCTGTGGATGTGCTGGCTGGAAAGAATGAACAGAAGAGGCCTGTCTTCCAGGTTGAGCCACTGATCGTGATGACTCTGCACCTCTTGCCTGTCCAGTATTTCTCTAAGGACACACCCTTGCAAAATGACCCGTCTGTTGGCATATATGGCACCTCCCAGATACACCTCGGCACTGATCGGTTGGATGATTTCCACCACAACTGTTGCAGAACACTCCTGACTTCTGCGTCGTACCACTGGAACTCGAAGAACTGCTCCCAGACTTCTTAAACTGTTTTCCTCTTGCTTGCAAGAACCCTTTCTTTCCACTACTACTACCACCTTCAAATCGAAAAGGTTGCTGTTGCGGAGTTGGAGCTGCAGGTTGTGACTGTCTCGGAGGTTGTGCGGTATACGAAGCTTCTCGCTGCTGTATCAAACCAGCTTCTGCTCCCTTGGCACTGTTCAAGGCATCAGCAAAGGTATTCGGTCGCCTTGTATTCACCAGTGTAAAAACATCCGGACGCAGGCCATTGATAAACTGATCAGCCATAGCCTCGTCACTTTCAGCAACATGTGGAGCAAAACGTAGCAATGTAGAGAATTTTGCAACGTAGTCTTCGATATTCAAATTCCCCTGTTTCAGATTTGCAAACTCAGCCCCTTTATCCTTGCGGTAAGACACAGGAAAGAAGCGTTGGTAGAACTCAGTTTTGAAGACATTCCAAGTCAGTACAGTTCCTCTACGCTCCAAAGCTCTTTTTGTAGTGAACCACCAGCTCTTCGCAACTTCATGCAACTGGTGCCCAATCAATCTAACTCTCCGTTCATCCCCGTAGTCAAGTGAATCAAATAGCATCTCCATATCATCAAGCCATCCCTCGCATTCAACAGCATTTTCTGTACCTTTAAAAGTAGGCGGCTTGTAGGATTGGAAACGTTTCAGAAGTGTTTCCATAGGAGTTGCTGTCATATCAGTCATATCTCTTGACGTACTTCCCTGTTCATTACTCGGCACTGCAGTAGCTCGAGGCACTATCGGTGTAACAACTGTCGGTGGAGTATGAACTGTCTGTTCTGGCAGAGGAATAGGAACCTGTGGTAGAGTAGGAACCTGTGGTCGAAGAGGAGGTCTTCCTGGTCGTCGAGACATATCTGATTATCAAAATGGTTAGGATACCAAATTATCAAATTATCTCAGTCCTCCTCTGATCATCTTACCTCTGATCAAGACTCGGTTCTGATTCAGGTGTAAATAAAGAATCGAAGTACACATCAAGACATGCTTCCAATCAAATCCGATAATCAGGTAGCATATCATAATTAACAAATCACATGCCTCTAATCATTCCAGATATTCCAGTAAACATGTGTCGTTAATTATAGTACTCATACTTTCAAATAAAATAATTACAATACTGTAATACATTACTTGAAAGTAAATCATGCTATCAATTAAAACATGTAATTCAATCACGTAATTAAATCATAGCGTAAATCATCAATAAGCAAAGCAGATGACTCGATCTACCCCACTCATTGTCTATCTAAGTCCAGAATTTTCTTGCTCTGATACCACCTGTTGTGATGACCCGAGTTCTAATCTCTCATTAATCTCATTAATCATTATTAAACCATGTTAGACAATAATCAAAGTCTAAACAAAAGAATAAAAATAAAAAAAAAAATTTTCCTAACATATTACACGGCGCACGCGCGGCAGGTCTTCTCGCGCGCACGCCGGCCTCCAAATTCGAAGGTCGCGACTTGGCTCGCGCGCCGGCCTCCAAATTCGAAGGTCGCGACTTGGCTCGCGCGCGCGCGAGCAGGGGCTCGCCCGTGCGCCAGCCAATGCTGCAGAAAAAAATTACATTTCCCTGTTGCTGTCAAATACTCCATCATGCACATATTTGGTTCAAGATCAATTCCTACCAAAGTCTAGACATGATGAAATCAAGCATAACAACTACCATGCATTCCAACATGCTTTCAATGCTAGTAATAAACCAATCCAAAGCTTTACTACATCAACATAATATCATAAACATGCAAGATCAATGTCATATATCAAAATCAAGATACATCCTGATGGAATCAAGTAGTTACATCATTTCTCAAGTTCTAAATACAACAACAAGACCTTAACTAGATCATCTACAAGTCTTGTACAAGTATATTTAAACATGATCATGATTAAGACTCATTAAACTTCATGACAGCACACATAACTCCTAACTCGGATCCTCACGCTATATCGATTTCATCCCTTGTTCTTTAAGTCCGCCTTTGCCCGGTTCCACTTCCTCCTATTGCAATGACACATACAACAAAACAATAGCCGAATAACTCCGGTGAGAAATAGATTTCCCAGTAAAAGCAACTAAACATGCATAATCAATATCACAATCATGATATAGAAGTAAATACAATGCATGCTTTCAAAACAAGGTTCTTTTCATCATTCATCAATTGGGATCCCGAGAAGAAGATATCATAGCTAATCCACCGACACACCCTATCGAGGTGGGGCTACTATCTTGCTCCTCTAGACTTTGAAGCCATTATATATGTAGCTCAGACGCTAGGCTCAAACAACCACCCAGGCCATACATATACAATCCCTCAAATCGTCTATTCGAACGTGTCCGTTCATTTCAAACTCAAAGGAATAAGTCATCAAGATGAATGCAACATGTAACATAATCAGGGCATTCATTATATCAAGAACTTATTCAAGTAATCAAAAGAAAGCACATAAGAGCACTTAAACAAACAAGTATGTGAATTGAAGGAACTCGATACAAACCATCTCGAGTTGTAATCCCAATCAAATTGTAGTCCACTTTTACCTTTCAAATGTGATGTCTAGAAGGTCTTCAAACTTGTCAAAATTTGTACAAGATCACACACCAAGCATAACTCAAAATCTGCTCAAGATCAACCCCAAACTTCAACAAGAATTCCAAAGAAAACTCTACCAACCTTGTTCAATCTTCTATCGGTTTCGAAGTCAACGTTCTTGAGTTGAGTTGCCCTGTTTATGCACTGAGACAATAGCATAACAAACAAGGAACCATTATCTAATAGTTCAGCAACTTCCAAAGCCAAAAACAATATCAAATCACTTCAATCAAACTTCAAGATTAACAAAGCTAGAAGCTCAACAACACCAAATCAAAACCAACATCTGATATCTGCCATTTTCGAAATCCCAAACCTTGATGAACAAAGAAGATACTTACATCAAATCGAAGGTCTTGGCGAGAGGATTCCAAAACATCTTTCGGAATCGAAATCGGATAATCGTAGCCCAAGATATGAAGATTTGAAGACAAAGAAATGAATTGGAAATTCTCTTGACATTTGCTCTCGGTTTTCCTTCTTTCCTTGGCTGAAGAATCTGATGAAATTGCTTCCAATGACACGTGCACATGCTGAGTAACAACTTCAATTCTGATAAGTTAAATACAATTTGCACTTTAGCCCCTCAAGAGTTCAAAAATTGCAATTCAGTCCTCAATTACTCAATTCATTCAAATTCAATCCTAATCAATTTAAGAATATTAGAATTTAAATCAAAACTCCAAATATTCCCAAATTAATTATTCTCGGATTAAAATTAAATAATTCCGGGCGTTACACCGGTTCAGTCCTAAATGTTTCAATGCTCCCGGTTTGGTCCCAAATATATTCCAAAAATTTCCGGTTCAGTCCTAAATGTTTTTATGTTCCTGGTTTGGTCCCAAATGTTTTAAAAAGTTTACAGTTCAGCCCTAAATGTTTTACGTTTAAGATTTCGTCCTAAATATTTTCCAAAAGTACTCGATTTGGTCCTTCCATCTACAAACAAAGCGTAATAAAAAAAACTTACAAACAAAAGACAAAGTTAAATAAAATAGAAGCTAATAATAATAATAATAATAATAATAATAATAAATGAACAAAAATTTCTTTCAAATGAAAATATAATATAAATTATACAAAATAAAATTATAGAATAAAAAAATAATTGAACCATGCAATCTTATAGTTAAAAACATTATCAATCAAAAACAACTAAACAAATGTTTTAGCAAATAACTAGTATTACTTATTTCACAAAATATTTGAAAATTTCAACAAATGTTTCAAGAGAAGAATATTTATGCTTAACAATTGAGAAAATATAATGAATTATTTGACCACCGTTGAAGTAGTGATATGAAATTAAGTTTTATTTAATAGTAAATTTTTTCTCAAATACTAATTTTTTAAATTATAAAAAGAGTTTTAAAAAGATATATATCTTTTTCCAACCTCCAATTTTTTTTAAATGTGCAACCATCATGAAGAGAATATAAAAAAATTAATAAAAATGTGAAATAACATCATTAAATTTTAATTCCTCAAGTTTTGTTTATTTTATTTAAGTTTTTATTTTTTAGCATCATGAATTTAATAATTTTATTTTGAACATTGTGTAAAATTTATTTAAATTTGGATAAAACTCTAATAAATTTGTATTTTATTTACAACTTGTTTAATGTTAAATATATAATAAATAATATAAAACTCAATCATAAATTATATAACACTACGCGATGTTAGTTTTAACACACAAGTAGATGGAATGATCAAACCGGGAACTTTTGAGAAAAATTTACTATTAAATAAAACTTAATTTCATATATCTACTTCAACGGTGGTCAAATAATTAATTCATTATATTTTCTCAATTGTTAAGCATAAATATTCTTCTCTTGAAACATTTGTTGAAATTTTCAAATATTTTGTGAAATAAGTAATACTAGTTATTTGCTAAAATATGTGTTTATTTGTTTTTGATTGATAATGTTTTTAACTATAAGATTGCACGGTTCAATTATTTTTTTATTCTTGAAAGAAATTTTTGTTAATTTATTATTATTATTATTATTATTAGCTTTTATTTTATTTAAATTTGTTTTTTGTTTGTAATTTTTTTTATTACGCTTTGTTTGTAGATGGAAGGACCAAATCAAGAACTTTTGGAAAATATTTAGGACGAAATCTTAAACGTAAAATATTTAGTACTGAACTGAAAACTTTTTAAAACATTTGGGACCAAACCGGGAACATAAAAACATTTAGGACTGAACCGAGAATTTTTGGAAAATATTTGGGACCAAACCGGGAACATTGAAACATTTAAGACTGAATCGGAAATATGTCCAAACATTTAAGACTGAACCGGGATTTTCCCGCTCATACGGGTTTCTCTTACCGATTTTTATTCGCTCGGTTTTGATAAAATATTACAAGTAAATCGGTGCGTTATTTGAAACCCTCAGTTATTTAAGTTCTTTATGTGAATTATGTGTTAATAAAATATCTTCTTATTTATTCAAATAATTTTATTGTACTAACTATTTAATTAATATTTTAATTGCTTAAGTTTATCTGTCTAAATGATTTTATTATGCAACTTAATTGTTTTAAAATTTTAAAGGTTTAAGTTTGCATATTTAAATGATTTTAATTAATTATCTAGTTTATTCTTTTAAGTGATTTTAACTGTTTAGCTTATTTATTTGGATATTTTTGAGTGTACAATTTATTTATTTTAAATAATCTAAGTTTAGCGGTTAGTTATTTTAAATTATTTTAAATGCCTAGATTATTTATTTAAATCATTTTTAATTGTCCAAATCATTTTAAAAGTTTTTATTTCTTCTTGGGTATTTATTTAAATTGTTTTTAAACGTTAGTCTAGCCTGTTTAAATTATTTTAATCATTTTGCTTATTATTTAAATATTTTATTTATCGATGTGATATCAAAATATTTAAGTATTGAAAATTAGCATTTTCAAACCCGGTAAATAGCATTTAAGTATTTTACTCTTGAATTTTCAATCTTTGAATGTTTGCGGGAAATTTGACACTAACCTTTTTCATGTTATACATTGATCTACCTTCTCTTACACACAACCCAATTTAGAGCTCAGTCCAAACCCCGGCCCAACTCAAATCACACGGCCCATTGAAGGAATTTATTCAGGCTCATTTAATCGGCCCATTTCTTTTCCTCTTCTCCAAGTCTTATCCGACGTGATCTTCTCATTTTCCTCTCCAGTCTCACTTCAATCGCGATCCGCCCCCCTTCCATTCAGCTTCCGGCCGCCGCTAGCAGCCCTCCTTCCCGGCGAAGCACCCTCCAGGCGAGCTGAGCAAGGTCTTTCCTCCCTTCATCAGCTTGATTCCAGCGGCCGAGCTTCCCTCGAGCCCCATTTCTGATCTTTCACGGTTTAAGGCAAGATTTATGGGTTTATTTGGCCTCCAAGTAGATTAATACAATTGAGTGCTTGTCTTCTTGCTTGCATTACGATTTTTTTGTGAATTTAAGGAAGTAGCTCGATTTTTTTGATTTCTTGATTGGTCGTTCGAGTCTATGTCCTCTGCGTGTCTTGCAATTCGTTGTTTTCAGACTCCTTTCGGTGGGTTTTCCTTGCTTGCATTTTGGATTTCTTGATTTAAAGAAAGCTTGCTCGATTTTTGATTAGTTGATGGTTGTTCGAGTTTCTGTTCTCTGTTGTGAATAGTTGTTCGTGAGTTTCAGTTTCCTTTTGGGTTGTTTTCATGTTATTGATCGATGTAAAATGTTTTCTGGTGTTGAATGGGCGCATATTTGCGAGTCTCGGTCAGTGCTTTCCTTTTTGCCCCAACTTTGAACACTTTCACTGTGTTGAGTATATGTCGGTTCGAGTTTTTGCTTGTTGTATGGATGGTGAATTAGGGGCTGCCATGGGTGAGATCGTAGCTCACATGGTAGCACTTAGGATGTGATGGAAGTAGCTAGCAAATTGGAGTTGAAGGGTAGATGACATTGGGCTGTTTGGAGTCGAGTTTCAGGGGCAGGGGATGTTCATTGAGTTATACTATGCTTGAGAAATCTGTCCTAGTGGTTAAATGGGGCCATGGAGTGGTCTAGGTCCTAGTTTAAAGATTGTTAACATGAGGGATCAAGGTTTAAGTATCTTGGAAAGAAGAAGAGTTATTGAACAGGCTTTTAGGCAAGGTGATGGGGCTGTCCGAGAATGAACGTTCAAGGCAGGGTACACACATGATTTGTTTAAGGGCACGGGTTTGGGAATAGCCTAGGATGTTAGAGAAACGTTGTCACGCCTAAAATCCAATCTACTAAATCGTGTGCATTAAATTTAATAAATATTAGGATTATTATTTTTAAGTTTATTTGATTTAAATTCTTTATGTGAGTTATGTGTTAATAAATATTTTTATTATTTATTCAGTGATTTTATTTTACTAACTATTTAACTAATGTTTTTTTATCTGTTTAAGTTTATTTGTCTAAATGATTTTTATTGTGCAACTTAATTGTGTTAATATTTTAGAGGTTTAAGTTTGCGTATTTAAATAATTTTAATTGTTTAGTTTATTCATTTAAAAGATTTTAACTGTTTAGCTTATTTGTTTAAATATTTTGAGTGTCCAACTTATTTATTTTTTTTATTTTTTTTAAATAGCCTTAGTTTAGCGGCTAGTTATTTTAAATTATTTTAAATGTCTAGCTTGCTGATTTAAATCCTTTTTAGTTGTCCAAATCATTTTAAAGATTTTTATTTTTATTTTCGTTTGAGTATTTATTTAAATTACTTTTAAATGTTTGTCTAGTTTGTTTAAAATATTTTAATCCCTCTGCTAGATATTTAAATATTTTACTCGTTGCCGTGACATCAGAAAATTTAAAGTGTTTAATTTTTGGATTTTCAAATATGGCCTAATGCTATTAAAATACTACGTATTATATTTTATTTAGTATTTTTCCTACCCGCTTAAACTTATGAGTTTACCCGGCCCAAAGGTAATTCCCCTACCCAAGTTCTCGGCCAATTAAGAATTGTTTTCTTTCCCCTTTCTCCAGCCCAATCTTGGCCAAATCCCTTATCCCTTCTCCTACTGCTTAGCCGATGCAATTCTCCCTGTTTCCTATCCAATCTCACTTCTATCGCGACCGACCCATTCTCTGTATTCCCTTCCATTTCTAGCCCTCGACCGCCACCACCTATTCTTTCCCGGCGAAGTTTCCCCTCCGGGCGAGCTGCACGAGGTTCACCTCCGCTTCCTCGGCTCGATTTCCAGTTGCCCAGTTCCCATTTCCGAGATTTCACAACCGAGGCAAGATTTATGGTTTCTTTGGCCACCAAATGGATTATATACTGTGTGATTGTTTTTATTTCTCGCATTTCGAATTTTATTTGAATTTAGGTAGCTGTTTGTTTGATTTTCAGTAGTCGATCGATGCTCCTGTTTTCTTCCCTTCATTAGCTGCTCGGGTCCTCTCTAGGTTTCTGTTGAGATTTATATGCATGATCTTGGTGTTTTATAGTGGTCCTTGTGTTGAATGGAGTTATTATTGCGAGTTCCGAATTTTGATTGCATTTTCGTCCCTCCCCTGTTTGAGATTTCTTCTGCAGTTATCTTGAGTATGCGATGTTTGAACTTTGTTGTTGATCGGATGGTGGTATAGGGGCTACCATGGCTGAGAACGTAGCTCACTTGGTAGCACCTAGGTTATTTGAATTGGCTAGAATATGTTGAGGTTAATGGGTTGTCGATTGGGTGCTTGGGTGTTGAAAGGGATCGGTTTCGAGCTGGGATTTGGGTTAGGCAGGGACCGACTGGACCTGGGGCAGGGCTGCTTCGAGCTGGGAATCGGCTTGGCACCGGGCTGTTTTGAGCTGGGAATTTAGTTTGGGAGTGAGGGGCTGCTGATCTTGTGTTGTAGGAGCTTGGTTTTGGGCTTGAGGTCAGGGGCTGCTTCGATCAGGGCATTTGATTTGGGTCGAGGATCAAGGGTTGGTCTTGGAGGAAATCGGTTCTTAGGTATGGGCAGGGGCTGTCTCTTTTGAGTCACACTAGGCTTGGAGAAAGCTAGGGATGTAAACGAGCCGAGCCAAGCCGAACAGTATCAGGCTCGGGCTCGGCTCGTTTGGTATTTGTAGAGGCTCGGGCTCGGCTCGAGCTCGAACCGAGCTTTTATATTAAAGCTCGGCTCGGCTCGTTTACTGCATATGTAGGCTCGGGCTCGGTTTGAGCTCGGCTCGGGCTCGGCTCAATTATCATATTAAACAAGCCTGGCTCGTTAAACGGGCTTGTTTTCAAGCTTTCTAGCTCGTTTAGCTAGCTCGTTTAGCAAGCTCGTTTAGCAAGCTCGTTAAGTGGGCTCGGGCTCGTTTTCGAGCTCGTGAAGCCTAAATATAAAATATAAATCTCTATATAAACTAAAATTAATTTTTTCTAAAAAAAATAAAAATGACAAATATAATTAAAAAAAACGTCTCCAAAATATTATTATCAAGCTTCCAAATACCATATAAAATATCATAACATAAAACCTATTATTCAAAATCTCACCAGTCGCAATAGTCTAATGCAACGATACACAATAACAATATAACATCATGACAATAATTTGTCGCTCGAAATCAATCAATCCTTATACTCCAACTTCTTGATAAGTACATAGACAATGCAAATTAGAAAAACCATGAAAAAAAGTGCAACAACATATCCAGTCTGCAAGCAGTGATCCAAATTGAATTAATGATTGATAACAACTTATCTTAGAACATCACCAGTAATTAAATTAAAATCAGTCACAAATCAACTGCAATTCACGAAAATAGAGGTCTGATACATTCAAACTCGAGAAGACCAAACAATTGTTCCTAATCGAATAATCCATTTTCAATTGAATAAAATAATCGTCCAGAGCAGAGTAATCCATTGATTATCAAATATCCAGATTCAAGCAACGATAAAATAAGAATCTAAAAACCAAGAAACAACCAGAAATAGTACGGTGGTAGCACGGCCAGAAAAAAAAAAGTCTGAAAATCTGCTCGGAAAGGATTAAAGGAAGAGAAAATCAGTCACACTTACACCCACAAGATATGGAAAAAACGATAAAAGAATATAAGATGGAAACCAAGAAAAGACCAGAAATAGCTCAAACATCGCATAGAACAAAAACCAGGCAGCTTTAGGCACGAACATGGCGCGATGATTTGAGATTTGGGCCTAGATTCCTTAACATTTTTGTATTACATTGAAACCAAGGACAAGCTCTGACCTTTTACAGCTTCAATCGGTAGATTTCCGGCGGCTAGGGGCGGCAATTCTTGACATCGAGAGGCTGCTAGGGTTTGAGGAGAATTGGAGAAAGGGGATCGGCGGATCGCGTGAATTGTCTTTGGGAATGAGAGAGAAGAAGACTAGTTACATTATTACATATGTGTTTTTTTTTTTTGAATAATAGTTACATATGTGTACGTGTATAGATATATTGATATGTATATATGTCAAAAAATCAACGGTTAATTATAGTTAAATACCCAATCAAAAACTTGATTTTGGGTTCAGTACCCATGTCATAGATTTGGAGATTTAGGTACCTACTACAACAAATAAATTTTTTTTTCACTCCCTTGTCTCCTTTAACAAACTTTAAGAACATTACAATTAATTGGACAAAGTATAAATACGCATCACTTCACGTACCACAGCGCTGGAAGATATCTCCTCAACAAACACTCTTTCGTTAGGGAATGGAACTATAGGAACAATCTATTTATAACATAAAATCGCAAAGTTAGAACCTTATAATTATTTTGGATAATATTATATCAAAATGACATATCAAATAGGACCTTCATTCTCGTAATTGTGTTAAATAATTCTTCGGCAGAATCAGAATTGTTAGGAATTTTGCACTTCGCCCAACGAAACACACGGGGAAATTTCCTAATACTTGTCTGAATGGCAAACAAAGGTACACTCTCATACAACCATGCCTACATTGAAAGATTTTTAGATTAAGTATGTACAAGAAGAAATGTTATATATGACCAATGTATTAAGGACAATAAATACTAACCATCAACCCCACTAAACAACCATCTAGATACTTCTTTCGTTCTACTACACCTTGTTCACCACCGATATGGGCAGCCATGTTCTCGCAAAGGAATCGGTACGCAGCATCACCCCACGAGTATTCAAAGAAATGATCCAGATCATCGAGATATGGCATAATAAATCGTGGAGTTGTATAATTTCCAACCGGAAAAATCACACAATTGAATAAATACAAGATAAACATCCTCGCAAAGTCCTCGACATATTTTTTTTTCTTCTTACGTGCTAGTTCAAGAAGTTTCAAACGAATAATTGATCGGATTACCTTGCCTACACTACCCCCAAAATAACGAGTTACAAAGGAAGATTCCATTTTCAAATCAATATTCACTGGTTGTCCAACATATTTTAACCCCATAACAATGGAAAACTCTGACGATTTAAAAGGAACCGATACATTACCATCACCAAACTTGAAGGACAAAGATTGAACGTCAAACCTGCTCAACACTGCCTCAACCTTCAAACAACTAAAGCTAAGCTTTGGCATCTTCAACCATTCTGAGAATGGAGAATCATTTATCCACTGTAGTTGTCTTCTCTCAATTACAGATGAAAGTTCTTCCATTGTACTCCGAAATACTGCAGCAGAGCAGCGGCTTGGTGTCTCATATGCCCTACGGATACTACGTTTCATCTCGGATCCTACTCGTTCTCGTACTATTTCTAAATCAAAAAAAAAAAACCGTGTGTCAAAAGTCATAACGATAAGATTTTGATAAACAATTTTCACGGTAACAAAACAGAAAACATAAACCGAAAGGAATATTTTTAATTTGAACTATTTGAGTTGTCTATACCTAATTCTATCCAAACAAAACATTGATAAATATAGTTTGAACTCTCAAAACTACAAATCAAATTTCCAAAATTTCGCATACACCAATTTTAAAATTGGTTTCCACAGTTTCGAAAGATTTGTAACAACCTAGATGAAATTGAATAAAAAGTTGGACAAATTGAATAAAAATATTAGAAGATAAAAAATATCAGAAGAAACTCACTGCCTTTTTTGCTTTGCTTCTGCTCGTTTTCCATGTGACTGACAGATTTCAAAGCGACGATAGCGATTTGAAATCTGTTGCAAGCCCGTGAGTTTAGCGTGGATGCTAGATGTTGGGAGAAGAGATGAATATTGGTCGAGATTGAGAGATCGTCGCTTTGAAATCTGTTGCAAGCCCGTGAGTTTAGCGTGGATGCTAGATGTTGGGAGAAGAGATGAATATTGGCCGAGATTGGGAGATAAGAGAAGATGATGAAAATTGGTGCAGGCGATTCTGTCAAAATGAGGGAAGAGAAGAAGAGAAGAAGGGCGTGAGAAGTGAGAGCAAATAATTTTCCAATTAAAAATCTAGATAAAATAATAATAATAATAATTTAAAGGAGACAAGGGAGTGAAAAAAAAATTTATTTGTTGTAGTAGGTACCTAAATCTCCAAATCTATGACATGGGTACTGAACCCAAAATCAAGTTTTTGATTGGGTATTTAACTATAATTAACCGTTGATTTTTTGACATATATACATATCAATATATCTATACACGTACACATATGTAACTATTATTCAAAAAAAAAAAACACATATGTAATAATGTAACTAGTCTTCTTCTCTCTCATTCCCAAAGACAATTCACGCGATCCGCCGATCCCCTTTCTCCAATTCTCCTCAAACCCTAGCAGCCTCTCGATGTCACGAATCGCCGCCCCTAGCCGCCGGAAATCTACCGATTGAAGCTATAAAAGGTCAGAGCTTGTCCTTGGTTTCAATGTAATACAAAAATGTTAAGGAATCTAGGCCCAAATCTCAAATCATCGCGCCATGTTCGTGCCTAGAGCTGCCTGGTTTTTGTTCTATGCGATGTTTGAGCTATTTCTGGTCTTTTCTTGGTTTCCATCTTATATTCTTTTATCGTTTTTTCCATATCTTGCGGGTGTAAGTGTGACTGATTTCCTCTTCCTTTAATCCTTTCCGAGCAGATTTTCAGACTTTTTTTTTTCTGGTCGTGCTACCACCGTACTATTTTTGGTTGTTTCTTGGTTTTTAGATTCTTATTTTATCGTTGCTTGAATCTGGATATTTGATAATCAATGGATTACTCTGCTCTGGACGATTATTTTATTCAATTGAAAATGGATTATTCGATTAGGAACAATTGTTTGGTCTTCTCGAGTTTGAATGTATCAGGCCTCTGTTTTCGTGAATTGCAGTTGATTTGTGACTGATTTTAATTTAATTACTGGTGATTATGTTCTGAGATAAGTTGTTATCAATCATTAATTCAATTTGGATCACTGCCTTGTATTGATTGTATCTCCAGATTAATCTCGAATTGCAGACTGGATATGTTGTTGCACTTTTTTTAATGGTTTTTCTAATTTGCATTGTCTATGTACTTATCAAGAAGTTGGAGTATAAGGATTGATTGAGTTCGAGCGTCAAATTATTGTCATGATGTTATATTGTTATTGTGTATCGTTGTATTAGACTATTGCGACTGGTGAGATTTTGAATAATAGGTTTTATGTTATGTTATTTTATATGGTATTTGGAAGCTTGATAATAATATTTTGGAGACGTTTTTTTTAATTATGTTTGTCATTTTTATTTTATTTAGAAAAAATTAATTTTAGTTTATATAGAGATTTATATTTTATATTTAGGCTTCACGAGCTCGAAAACGAGCCCGAGCCCACTTAACGAGCCATGAAACGAGCTTGCTAAACGAGCTAGAAAGCTTGAAAACAAGCCCGTTTAACGAGCCAGGCTCGTTTAATATGATAATTGAGCCGAGCTCGAGCCGAGCTCAAACCGAGCCCGAGCCTACATATGCAGTAAACGAGCCGAGCCGAGCTTTAATATAAAAGCTCGGTTCGAGCTCGAGCCGAGCCCGAGCCTCTACAAATACCAAACGAGCCGAGCCCGAGCCTGATACTGTTCGGCTCGGCTCGTTTACATCCCTAAACTCGGCTCGTTTACATCCCTAAACTCAGGTAGGTGCTAAGTTGTAAAACTTAGTGTTGATCTGGTCTTAGGCACCCGGGCATAGTTAGTGAGTCTTGAATTTCGAGGACGAAATTCCATTTAAGGGGGGAAGGAATTGTGACGCCTAAAATTCAATCTACTAAATCTCATGCATTAATTTAATAAATATTAGAAGTTAGGGTCGTTTCAGTGGTTTTATAAATTCGATAGTGAAATTGCCATAGAGACGCTCTATACGAAAGCATCAATTCGTCTTCAATTGTGTGCAGATATGGCGAAAGAAAGGCCGAAATTCCAATTGTACAACACGATGTCGAAACAGAAGGAGGTTTTCAAGCCTAGAATTGAGGGAAAAGTTGGAATGTACGTCTGCGGTGTTACCTCTTACGATCTCAGCCATATTGGTCATGCGCGTGCTTACGTTGCTTTCGATGTACTCTACAGGTTAATTGCAGTTTTTTTTTTTTTGGAGGTATCAAATTTATGTGAATGTGATGTTTTGGTTTTTCTTTTTTGTGTTGTGATGATATATTTCATCTATGTATTTTTTTTGCATTTATCCGATTTCTTGTATGACTAGATTGTGGTTGGGAATTATGAACTTCTTTCTATTGCATTTCTTGAACTGTAGATTCGTACTTTTATACGCTGATGATGATTGTTTTGGTATCTGTTTGGAAGTTTTTATTTATAGTGGTAATTTGTTGCTGATTAACAAAAGGAAGCTTAGAGGCAGAATGATGTGCTACTTAATGAAAAAATCTGTTTATGCATAAGATACTGAGTGTCAGTTGTTAGATCACCAAATTGGCTGAAGACGGGGATGTATTTTGGTTTACTGAGATATCTCAGCCAATACCAGAATACCTTAGAAAAAGAAACTGTACCTCCGGAAAGTAAAGGACTTACATAACTCTAAAACGGATGACGATGACTTTGCCATCTCAACTCTGCAGTATGAAACGAGGCACTGGTTGTTGAGGTTGAGATTATCTGCAAGGTGCCAGGTTAGATTATTTTGGGCTGCGGCCTGCGAGTATGTTGTTTCTCGGCTGGTGGGACTTTATTAGTGCTTGTTTATGGATACTTTCTAATAAAATGCATATTGTGTTAGCTCCATTTTAGTGGGTCATTTTTCAAGGTGCATTAGATACTTAGAAGCATGACTACTTGTTATAGTATTTCCAAAATGTTTCATTTGTTGTTGTTCATTATGGAGAACAGTTCCCTGAATTGTATGAATCAATTATTGCCCATTATCACTGTGATTTTTCTGAAAAAATTATGGGTTTTGGAAGGAATTTTTTTTCACGGCTGATGTATTGCATGTGAAATCTGTCTTCTAATAACGTCTTGTGCCTGTTATTCTATCTGGTTAATGAGTCTCGACTGTATTCATTGAATTTTAATGCTGTAGGTATCTGAAATTTTTGGGCTATGATGTTACATATGTACGGAATTTCACCGATGTTGATGACAAGGCATGTAGTTTTTCTCACTAGATGATTCGATAGTCTATTGCACGTATATTTGTGTTGGATTCATTTATGTAACTGTTCACACGGTAGATCATCTGCAGATTATACGTAGAGCAAATGAGGTTGGGGAGGATCCAAAGGAGTTGAGTGGTCGTTTTTGCAATGAGTTTCTTAATGACATGGCAGAACTTCATTGTCTTGTTCCCACCCATCAACCACGGGTTACTGAACATATGCAGCAAATCAAGGACATGATTGCTCAGGTTCTTCGCGTTTCGGTTTTGTTTGTATTTATTTTTTCATAGAAGATTCAATAGCTATCATGGGCATTTTCAAATCTCAGTGTAATACTGAGCTTCATCATTTCTTGAACATTCAGGCACAAGTTGGTACAAAACTGTAGTTTACTTGTAATTTTGCTTGATGTTATACTCTCCTGTTAACTCCCTCATTGGAATAAATAAATTTGTTTTTAACTCAAAAGATTGTATTTAGGATTCTTAACTTCTTTTTGAATGTAGTTCTATGACAAATTTGTGAAAATTATATAATTGCCTACTTTTGTTTAATCATGGTAATGAGTACAATTGTTGTTTTTGTGTCCCTCTTGCAGTGTATGGAGAAATTTTGTTTCTGTTTTGTTTTGTCTTTTTTTCATGTTGCATGCCATCCTTTTTCTCACATGTCAATTCCCGTCTCAATTTTGCAGATTATCAGCAATGATTGTGCATACGCTGTTGATGGTGATGTTTATTTCACTGTCGATAATTTCCCAAATTATGGTCTTCTATCCGGACGAAAGCTAGAAGATAACCGGGCTGGGGAGCGAGTTGCTGTTGATGAGAGAAAGCGGAATCCTGCTGATTTTGCTTTATGGAAGGTGTGAACTTCTGCAGCCATTGGACTAACATAATTATCTGTCCCTTTGTACTCTTGAATGTAGAAGTTCAACCTTTTTTTTCCGTCAGGCTGCAAAACCTGGTGAACCATTTTGGGACAGCCCCTGGGGTCCTGGGAGACCTGGATGGCACATTGAATGCAGTGCCATGAGTTCTCAATACTTGACACACACATTTGACATTCATGGCGGTGGGATGGATTTGATCTTCCCTCATCATGAAAATGAGATTGCTCAAAGTTGTGCTGCTTCCTCGGAGAGCAAAGTTAATTATTGGGTACATAATGGTTTTGTGACAGCTAATGATGAGAAAATGTCTAAATCACTTGGAAACTTTTTCACCATACGTGAGGTAAATGATAGTTGGGGTGTTCTCCGATTCAATACCTTTTGACATGCTTATGCGCTCACAGCTATTTTTGATTAAATATTCTTTTGTAGGTTACCAATCTATATCATCCTCTTGCACTGCGATATTTCTTGTTGGGGACTCATTATCGTTCCCCTGTTAATTATTCAATTTCTCAGATAGAAATTGCATCTGAAGCTATTTTCTATTTGTACCAGGTGAACAACTCTCTCTTCCATAGAATGTCCATTGAATCATGTTTGCTCTTTGTGTAATTGAGTTTTAAATGGGTGCCTCAAGGCTTGAGTCTGTCTTTGCGTTGGGTTTTTTGTTATGGTACATATCACTCAATCTATCGCAGCTGAAGAGCTGGTGTTATTTGGTTACTTCAGTTCTTTGAATTATTGTTTCTTTTTCCTTTTGGATTTGCAGAGCCAATCATGTTCTGTACTTAATTTTCAGCTCCATGTTAATTCTGAGTCTTTAAATATTATTGGTGCTAGAACCTTCCAATGTTCTTGGTTATGCATTTTCCATATGGACACCAAGTTTTATGGTGGCTCTTCCCTTGATGTTAAATTGTAGCCGTAACATGCAGATATCCATCGCATGCAAGCATATATTATTGTTTCTGTTAACAATCTGATGGGTGGTGGTGGTGGTGGTTTTTTTTTTTAAATCTTGACAGACTTTGCTAGACTGCGAAAATGCTTTACTATCTCTGAGCGCAGATACCGGAACAAATGCTAAAACAGCCCGTATTAGTGCTGCTGCCCTAGAAGGAATTAATAAGCTGCATACGGAGTTTGAGACCAAAATGTCAGATGATCTGCATACTCCGACTATATTAAATTCCTCTCTGCAAGAAGCTTTGAGATACATGAATGGCTCAGTAAACATGCTCAAGGCAGGGATTTGTAATTGATAATGCACTCTGTTCTCTTCATGAGTATGCCTTTATCTATATGCTTGATGTAAAAGTTCTTTTCTCATTGAATACATTCCAGAAGAAGCAGCCAAAGCAACAACAATTATCCACGATGAAGTCCTTGGTCGATTTAGAGGAAAAGGTCAAAGAAGTTTTAGGTGTTCTTGGATTACTCTCCAATTTGAGTTACACTGAGGTGCTCACTAATCTACTGCTCCTTAGTCCTTGCACTTTTTTACATTATGACTTACACACTCAATCACCATTACATTCTTATCTCCCATATGGTCCCACCATATATAGGTTCTGCAGCAACTTAAAGATAAAGCTTTGAAAAGGGCCTTGCTGACTGAAGAAGATGTCATGCATTCAATTGAAGAAAGGATGATTGCCCGGAAAAACAAAGAGTTCTCAAAAAGCGATCAGATTAGAGGTGACTTAGCTGCCAAGGGAATTGCATTAATGGACATTGGGAAGGAGACGGTTTGGAGGCCATGTGTTCCCATGCAACAAAATCAGTCAGATGAGTCTGCTCCATTGGAAGAGCCCTGCCTCCCTGTTCGACATTCGAACCCTCGTCCTGCAGGAAATGCTCCAACGAACCCTCCTCCAGCGGAAAACGCTCCATTGAACCTTCCAGCGGAAAACGCTCATTCAGTTTCACCAGGTGAGAAGTAGCAGGAAGCGGCGTGTGTCCAACTCGTGAACAATGTAAGTTACAGAACAACTTACACATTTATTTATATTTATAGTACCTGTTACATTGGTTTTTTGAAGTTTTCTTGAGCTGTAGCGTCTCCCCTTTGTGTCGGGTTTTACACAAAATTTCTTCCAGTGGGAAAGTGGTTAAAATTGCCTGTAATTTAGATGACGAATTTTGTGGTCAGTAGAGTGCCCAAAACTAGCAGAAGCATGCTGTTCGGAACAAATTAATTTTGTTACTTCGAATATGTCATAGCAAAAAGCTCCTTGGGTGCATAAACTTTTAAATGGTGAAGTGCTCAAGAGATTAGTTTGATTGAAAACCAACAATTTTGTATCTATTTTCTACATATTTTACTTTTAGATTTAGATAGATGTGCGTTTATTTATTTTCAATTTAAACAATTTCACTTCCCTTATAGTTTCTCGATATAACTCTGGTGCTGATTAATCGAACTGTGTGGGATTAAAGGGGTATGGATGCCGATTTACTTACTCGAAAAGTGTAATGTTTCAAACATCACATTTCTAGTGTTATCTAAATAGAGATAATTATTTTTGAGAGTTCGGCTGGTCAAATTCATTTTAAACCTAAAATAAGTTTAATATGTTGTTAAGGTTTAATCTGTTCGGAAATAGATTGTTCTTGTTGAAAGTAATGAATAGATGGATAGTTCTATTTTAAAGTTATTATTTGTCAAGAAATAATTGAAGTGTCCAAAAAATATAGGCCTGCCATCCTATATCTTTTATTTATATATCTCACATTTATTTATCTATTTTTTTAAATATTACTTTTTTTCCTATTTCTTTTAATTTTGAAATGTTATTGTTTTTTAAAGCTGTTTTTTCTTTTTGAAAAGTAAATACAGGGTATTTGTTCGTTCATTTGTTTGTTTTTTTCTTTTCGAAGAACAGATAAACTGGTTTCTTTTTTAAAAAAATCTTCTTTTTCTTTATAAGAAACAAATAAACAGGTGGTGTTTGACGGAGAAAAACTTCTATGATAGAAAACAAAAGTAGGTACTTTTAATTTGGAAGGTGTAGCGAAAAACAGTATTTAATTGTTGAGTTTATTGTGAATTGACATTAACATTTAGGATTTTTGAAGTATATTTCTTTTCAAGCATTTGGCTGTTTTTTCGTTTTATCAAAAGATATAGCTGATGATAATGATATATTTTAATATTTTTGTTTTACCAAAATGTATAGTTAATGATAATAATATAATTCAGATAATTTAAGTCATGCAACGACTCAAATGAAATATATGATATTTGTTTCAACAAATTGTTTGACACGTGCTTCATTCAATAATACATTTGACCTTATTTTGAGCCAGTCAGAACCTTTTCTGGAAAATTGATGCATTTTCAAGAAAAGTACAATTCCCCCTTAAACAAAAATTTAAATGAATATCCTCACTCATTTAAAGTATCGAATTTTAATGTGGTAAAATTAAATTCAATTGAAAAAAAAGGGGATGCAGCATCTCAAATGTATTTTTTGATTATCCCAAAAACGCACGAATTCTAATTATATATATACAAACATCTCGAGGTTCTATTTCCAAACGACAAAAAGAATTTCAACAATATCCAAAACCTTTTCTAAATTATGCAGTCGCAATAACTCTCAGAGTTTTAACATCTCAAGAAATAAAAATGAAAGCCATCAAATTTAAAAGTTCATAAATTTGTCCCAATAACTAAAAATATTAATTTTCATTATGTCCTCGTACAAAACATGCAGTAGCTGTGAGGGATGGACACAAGCCCTACACGAAATGACCAAATAAATATGACAAGTAAAATGTAAAATGAGATGAAATGAAAATGCAATGCATGATGATCAATAGAAATTGCATCCTTTTGGATCTGAAAAACCAATAATCGTTCTTCTATACATGACATTTAGCTTCATATTAATTCTCTGTCTTTAAAATATAACGGTACTCTAGATATTATCCAACCTTTCAATTGGATTGGACTTAAACATAAGAAAATGTATAAACTAAGTCTTAAAGTGAAATTCTCCCGAAACCATAAAAAAGGGTCTTGAAGGATTTGGCTTCAAATTTGCATAAACAAATTTGTTTCCATTTAATTTATTGTATTTATTTATTGTTGTTGTTTTGATATGTGTATATAGTTAAATCATTTTTTGTGCTTTATAAAATACCAAATATTTGCATACTAAGTTAGTAACTTTTTCTTTTAAACTTGCATGATTTTAGAGTAGGTCTCTTGTGAGACATATCGACTCAATCCATATTTAATAATGAAAAGTAATACTAATTTTAGACTCTGATTAGCTTCAACAAGTAGTTATTAGTCTAGTAATTAAGGCTTTAGTAGACATTTAGTAATACAGTGATTATCTGTTTATAGGTTTGACTAGAGAGCCATTATCGCTAGGTTGCTTATTTTGAGCTACACACGTACTATCTTAGATATCCTGGTTGAATATGCATATTCTATGTTTACATGATTTATATGGCATGACTTATGTGTAATTATTATGTCACGATTATTATTAGAGCTGTCAAAATGGGCCGGCGGGGCGGCCCAATCCGCAACCCACCAAAACCCGCCTATTGTCGGGACAAGCCGCGTCAGCCCACCATTTAGGCAGGTTGGAAAATTATCAACCCAACCCGCCAATTTTTAGTTATATTTGACAGGTTGGGGCGGGTTGGCCCGCAACCCACCACTTGAAGGGACGGGGCGGGCCGGACCACTATTTAGGCGGGTTGGAAATTGACAATTTCCTACCCGCCTATATAGCGGGGCGGGCCGGACCACTATTTAGGCGGGTTGAAAATTGACAATTTTCTACCCGCCTATATAGCGGGCTGGGCTGGACCAACCCAACGGGCCCAATCCACTTTGACAGCTCTAATTATTATGCTGCATGCATTATCATGTTGAGCATATACCTTGATATTACTAGTAGAGGGGTTTCTCAGCCCCGAGGTTTGTGGATGAATTCCATGGATTTGAGTCAGGTTATTTCCAAGTATTTCTTATGATATGATAGTACCTCCTGATGCGACGACCCAGCGTGTTGCATACCATGACACCACTTGTTGAGCAAGAATTTCTACCGTGATAGGTTTCCGATACCCTTTCATTTTCATTTAACATTCATAACATGTGTATACTCATATTTTCGTACTGAGCGTTGTTAGCTCACGTCCTCGGTTTTTGTTCTGGACACCCCATTCTACGAAGAATGACTTAGGTTGGACGGACCGGGAGGTAGCGGTCGTTGAGCTACAATAGGGTGGATTGTACCGTACCATTTCCATTAGTAGGAGGGTGGAGCTTTGTCCATTCGAAGGTTCAACCACTACTTGTTAGGAAATAGATATTTTGAAAGTTGATATAAATTTTTTTCCCCAAACAAAATTTTTCATTTTGAAGCAAATATTGATAACTTGTTAATCATAAAAGTAGTATTTTTTTTTATTAAAAAAATTGTCTTTTTCAACATAGTTTTGAAATTTTCGTTTGTTTATATTAATCGTTTGAGTCCACGAATTTTTATCTTACTATACTATATTATTAAAGTAAAAACCTTGAGGCATAGTTTGGTACATATAATAGGATAAGTATATGATATATAATATAAGGATAAATTAAGGATAAATAAAATGGTAGGATAATATATTAAATGTTTGGTATGGTTTTAACAAGAGTGATTAAATTTATATACATTGTATTGATGAAATTAATCTTAACATAATAAATTCTATTTTTCATTGATATTCAAGATCTTGTACATACATAAATGTAATAATTAAATTTGGATTTTTGTAGTATTTTTTTGCTTGTATTAAATTTATCACACTAAACTAAAAAGATACATAGTTCACTTGTAGAAACATTTATCACAGGCTCATTGACTTGTCATGAGCTTTTTAAAAATGTACCAAGCATGAGATGAGAAAGGATAATTTATTAACCACCCACTTATCAAGTGTACCAAACTATGTCTTAATTAACTAAATTTCAATTGCTTGGTGAAGCTTGAAATAAAATTATGATTTTATACTAATTCGAAACCAAAATTATTAGATAAATTAGTCATTTTATGTGGTTTTCTGTTTCTTAGCCATTAGATTTTATCTTATTTACCAAGATGACATTCACTTTTTTTGTTTGTATTTTAAATTTTTAGATTAGATACTATCATTTTTAAACTTCCTCACGTTCCTTCGGCTTATCACCGGCAGTCTGTTCAGGGTTCCAAACTCAACGAAATCTAATTAATCATGTGACTACTAAAAATAACATGAAAATCATTTAACCATATACATGTACGCATTGTGTGCAAGAGACATTAGTATGAATTGTTTAATCGTTTGTATTTCAATATGTTTACTTTCTGAAATAATAATAATAATAATAATAATAATAATAATGTTATCACAAGGAATGATTACTTTGAAATAGAAATAAAAGATGTTGAGTTTTTGTACAAGATGTCAATTTATGACACGAAATTTGGTAAAACAGTAGTTAGGAATGGAACTGTTGAACAAAATTTCATGTGACCCACCTTTAAGTAGATATTATGATTGATTTCGGGCAAAAAAACTGAAAAAAAAAATAAAAGAAGAAGAAGAAGAAGAAGAAGAAGAAGAAGAAGAAGAAGAAGAAGAAGAAGAAGAAGAAGAAGAAGAAGAAGAAGAAGAAGAAGATCCTCTTTTTTTTTTCTTTTTTTTTGGGTTTTATAATTTCATGTGACCCACACTCAACAACTTCAAATAGGTCCCGCCAGAGACTCCACAATGATGTAGAAAAATATTCATTCACCAACCCCGACCGGTTCACCACCCAACAACTCCCGACGCGGCATACGAACCGGGTTTCGGCTTTCTATATATATCCACCATCATTTCGTCTCTCCCAACTCAGCACCATCAAACAAATTACCAAATAACAAGAAAAAAACAAATTAAGATCATCAAAAAAAGAATGGGAGGAGGAAATGGTGAATCCACAGAGAACCAAGTAGAAGGGAGACACCAAGAAGTTGGCCACAAAAGTCTCTTGCAAAGTGACGCTCTCTATCAGGTCAACCATTTTTATTTTTTTCTCCACCAAGAAACTATATATGATATATATTTTCATTATTTCATGAAAAAATCAACACAAAAAGGATATTAATTAAAAAATATATATTGTTATATGTTACAGTACATTCTGGAAACCAGCGTTTACCCCAGAGAACCAGAAGCCATGAAAGAGCTCCGAGAAGTCACCGCCAAACACCCATGGTATGTACGTTACGTACGTGCATTTATTCATTACATATAATATATTATTCAATTAATTTACGTACTAATATATATATATATATATATTTTATATAGGAATATCATGACAACATCGGCAGATGAAGGGCAGTTCTTGAACATGCTTTTGAAGCTGATAAATGCTAAAAATACAATGGAGATCGGCGTTTACACCGGCTACTCTCTTCTTGCCACTGCTCTCGCTCTTCCTCATGATGGAAAGGTTACGTTCATTAATTTTTTCATTCATTATTACAATTAATTAATTAGCTTCGTACGACAATATTAATATATATATATATATATATATTGTACTGCAGATATTGGCTATGGACATTAATAGGGAGAATTACGAGTTGGGTCTGCCTATAATCCAAAAGGCTGGCGTTGCCCACAATATTGCCACAAAGCAATTGGATCTTTTTTTTAAATAAAAAAAAATAACAATAAATTTATGTGATGTGAATCCACTCACTCACATAACATGCTCACCGCTACTCTACAATCTTGTTTTTATTTAAAAAAAAATTAAGGGTAGTTGTTTAGGCAGGTGTCTCACGAGAATGACACCATACATAATGGGAGTCATTATGTTTTTACTCAACTTTAGAGAAGAAATATTTATATATATATATATATATATATAGAGTTTTGATATTATGAGCACCTATCATGTGTACTTATGTGTGCACCTGCTGATGTGGCATTCATCTATTGAATGTAGAGGATGTCATAAGTGGTGCACACAAAATGCACATCATTGATGCACATAATATCAAAAATATATATATATATATATATATATATTTGAATATAGGGAAAGCATCATGGGGCATTTGACTTTATATTCGTGGACGCTGACAAGGACAACTATATCAACTACCACAAGAGGCTCATCGACTTGGTGAAGATTGGTGGCGTGATCGGGTACGACAACACCCTGTGGAACGGGTCCGTGGTTGCCCCACCCGATGCACCGATGAGGAAGTACGTTAGGTATTATCGAGACTTCGTGTTGGAGCTCAACAAGGCGCTTGCGGCTGATCCGAGGATCGAGATTTGTCAGCTTCCCGTGGGTGATGGGATCACCCTGTGCCGCCGTATCAACTGATCATACACCTCTCACACTACAACAATATTCCTTATTAATATTTTAATCATATCAAAACTTTTGTATCTCCCACGATTATGATTCTATTCACAAATATGTAACTTCATCTTGCTAAAAAAAAATAAGAAATTTTAAGGGTTTTTTTCTTTATTAATCAATCCAATTTTAAAAATAATCCTTTGATATTTGGTTGATATAAAGAGGATGTGATCACTAATTACAGTCAAATTATATACAATTCAATTTATATATATATATATATATATATATATATATATTACTTCTGTGAGAAGGGTCGATCAATCCATATAGCTATACAATGAATATTGAAAATCGATCTAACAAAATAACTTAATTATGGGATTAATTTTTTGTGATTTCTTTAATGTCCTAGAGGCTATAGATGCATCCGATGTTATAGATCCACCAACTACTCGATAATTTCTTGGAATATTCGTGCTCTTACCAAAGAGAAGACAACAAATCTTCAAGTATAATTCAAGGCTAATAATGCATTATCTTGCTAGTAAATACCAAATACACTAGTGAGTAGTGAAGGTATTATCTTCGAACCCACCTATTAATATGTTTAATAATTAATAATAAGAAGATAAGATATGTCATTTTTCGTCAATTTTTCAATCTCTTTCTTTAGTCAATGTTTCACCGAGTTGGACCCAATTATCAAACACTTTATTAGTGATGCAATAGATAATCCATTTTTATTAATAAACTTTATTCACTTTAGTGTACATAAATTAAAATCGATAACAAATATATTTGATTGGTTTGCATGTGTTGGACGAAGTTATTTCAGGTCAGTTGCTTTAACTTAAATTAAAACATATAACTCCAAACTGTGTCTTAATATATAGAAGATATGGTCGATAAATCATACGTTAAAGCAAAGCATATACCTTTATTAAATTGTCTTTAATTAAAGAGTGCAAGAACGATCCTTCATGCTGGTCGAAAAACGTAGTAATCACTTAATTACATACTCCTCAATTTATTACACATTAGATTTTCAGAGCGCAAAAATGATTAAAGAAACACAAGGATTTTCTGTTTGAAAATTTTAAGTATTCATCACATCAGTTACAACTTCAATAATCTATGCCTTCCCTCAACAGCAGCTAAAGCATGCCAACCGCTAGCATCATCACTTGACGTTGATCTGACTGATGCTGTCCAAGACTAGTACTCGGTGGCTCATCTCCTGAAAATGAGGCAGAAGGGAAAGGCACAAAAGGACTTCTCCGAAATCCGGAATCAGATTCAATTTGTGGAGTGGGGTTCCAAGGAAAAAATTCCGAGAATCTCTGATGGGCTTGAGATCTTTGCATCTGATGAGGCAACAAGACTACGGGAGATGCACGCGCACCAGAACCTGGGCCAATCCGATAAGTAAATGAATGATTTCTAGAAGATGTAGAAGTTCCAGGGGCAAAACTCCAGTCAATTTGGTCTTGTGGAACATTTCTTGTCTCAGGAACAGAAACAAGCATGTGAAAATCAGGATTATTTCTGAGAGAGCTTCTGGCACTAACTTCATCATGCACCACAGAACCCCTTTCTCCAGGGGGAACATATGACCTTGAGGAGCTGCCACCTCGTGTGCTGAAAGATCTATTCCAAGGGTAAGGATGTGTACCTAAATCCTCAGATACAGGTATTATATGAGATTGATTAAGGGTGTTGCCTGGATTTATTGGCACTACAACTGGTGATCTCGACTCTAAAGATTCACTACTTGAGAAAGGTCTTGGAAGCGGCTGGGCAGCATAAGCAGTCGGACGCCTCAGAGGAATGCCTCTAGCCGCATCAAATCGAACCAAATCATGGTGTCTGGCATTCGATCTTCCAACAGGATTTCTGCCCGAGCTTTCTGGAATTCCTGGAACATTTGACGAATAAGTAGCAGGGGTTGCCCTACTCATTCCAACCCCTCTTGAATTTAGTTGCTCTGAGCGATTAGTTAGAGACAAATTCAAAGGTTCAGATGATATGCTTAAACTTCCTGGACCAGAGTAACAACCATGGATAGGATTCTGCTTCAAGTTCTCCACTGGCTGATTCGAGCTCGAACTCCCACCATGACAAAATTGTCCTGAATTGCCTTCAACAGTCTTTCGCTTGCAGGATGAACCCCAAGGACCTGCAGATGAAGCTGATGCATTATTTATCTCGAAAAACGTACTAGAACTTCCAGAAGCAGCTGCTGCGCTGGAAGAACCATAAAAATTCAAAGTTTTCACTGCCTCTGATTGGCCAGACTTATACAGATGATGAGGTAAGCTAGCCCCTAGACTTCCATGGCCATCACTTTCCCTCATAGGTCCATGACTTGAAGGTGCATCCAGTGAACCAAGATTGGAGCTGTAATTTTGCATTCTTGGAGATATTCCAGTCACCTGATTGCCGGCATAACTAGCATTACTGAAACCAGATGGTTCAAAAGATAAATTGTATGTCCTTGCATCAGACTCGGAACAAGGACCAAAAGAGGATGACCATCCAAGCCTCATTTTTGAATGATCGTAAGTACGATCCTGTGGATTATTTGCACTTGAGCTGGATTCACCTTGGTCCCAACCACTAAAACTCTGAGCACGACTGCTAACAGCATTTGTGGAACTAATATTACTGCCACCAGAGGCAACCATGTAATTGGACAATCGAGTTTCAACTGGAGTCAGCAGGTTATCCCAAGAAGAGGAGTGATCCACAGAGCCGTCATTGGGAATAGATCCCTGATTCAAGTCAATTGTTTCAGGAAAAGAATCAAGGGAACTTCTTTCCCCTTGCATATCTCTTATTATATCTCAGACTTCTACGGAGCTGTAAACTGGTATAGAATATTGCCGGAAAGTTTGCACAGATCTTCAGATGAATAAGAAAGATAATGAAGGCACTCTGGTGCAAGATACAAAGTAAAGGGAATGTGATTAATAAAATTTTAAAAAAAAATACAAGATCAAATACTATGTGCCTCTATCATATTGAAAACAGAAAAATAGCAGGGATCTGATAATCTGCAAATTTAGTCATTCTCAGTTCTCGACATACATGACACAACATTAAAACCATTGACATAAAGAACAAGTCTTGCATAAAAAGGCAACCTGAAAGTTAATTTTACTTCAGAATCAGAAATTGTCGAAAAGAATGCAACTTCATCGGTTATTTGTCAACTTGAAGCAAGCCAGACAATGTGGTATTATACTCCATTAACTAAGACAAATGATTTTGATAAACAATACTTAAAAAATGTGACGCCACTATATTTAAGAGCTGGCAAAGATACTAAGTGGCTATTCAATTTTTTTCTCACATACACAATTAGTTTGAAATTGACCACGCGAAGAAACAACCAAAATTAAATCAATAGGAAGCTTTAAAATTGTCAAATAAACAATCGGAAGCTGAAGCGTGAATATTGAAGAGCTACAGTCAAAACAATACCAAAAAAATTAAGATAAAACCACAAACTCTTTGATTTTATTGAATGACAGAGGGCGATCATCAGCTGATTCAAAAGTTCGTGAACATATCTCCATCGGAAAAGAACAAGAAAGAAAAAATGACGCCCGGTAGAATAAACAGCAAAACACGGACAGCGAAAAAGATTGCAACTTTGTGAGCATCGACCCAAGTTAGAAACTCTGACCAATCATTTTACACAAAAACTGAATGACCCACTAGTAGAAACTTTGAATCCATCAAAGATCAAAGACTAAATTTCAACAATAAACATAGCCCATCCAACAATCAAGAACTAAACTTCCAAATTCACAAGCTACTGGGCAACAAACTAAATCGTACAACTGCAGACCCTACATCACAGATCCCTTTTCAAAAGATTTTCGATCTCAACAAAACAATCCAACAAATTCAATTCAAGAACCAAAGCAATTTCTACAGATGACGGTTTCACAGTGGGCGCCATGTGATACAGCCACGACAAGACAAAGAAGCTAAAGGGGGTCGCCATGTGTGTGTTCGTGTATGAGAGAGAGGCGCTTGAGAATAAGCGGCGGAGCTAATGCTCAGCCTTTCTTGTATTATTTTATTTCAAAGTGGTTGTTTTAGTGGTAATCTACTATTACATAAAGGATTAAGGACAATTGACTTTTTTAATTCTCGTATTTTTTTTTATGTTTTAGAAATCTTTTATTTTAAAAAATATAAGTTTCCTAAATTTCGATCCTTACAACATATTCATATATAATAAAGATATTAAATATGTGAAGAAAATATATATATATATATACATATATATATATATATATATTTGATAGTGGGAACTAAATAATCGTCTAGTGTCAATTATTCGAATAAGATTTCTTTAGTTAGCTAGCTCTTGGTGGAAACAATATAACTATGAAGTTTTGTAATTGCAATTTGAAACAATAGAAAATAGAATCCAATCATGATAATAGTTACGAGAATCTTCTTCGAATAATTAATATTAGACGATTATTTAATTTTTGCTATCAAAATATTTGATATAATTTTGAAAATATGATATATAATATGGATAAGTAGTCCATAAATCAACATGATGTATATTTTTTTTACTATTGATGTTGATTTACCTCGTAACTCTTCATAAGCCCTTATTATAAGACATAACATATTTCATATCTCCCAAATTGTAATCTAAGAAAAAGAATCGTGTATCTTTTTTTTACAAGATGGTGTGTCTATTATTATGGTATCTATCTATTTGAAAACTTTAAGGTGTGTGTTAATAAGCCATAACTATTATTAGATCAATCGAAATTCAATGTTTGAGCAACAAATATTTATTCGAGGAATGGTAATTGAAAATATTATGAGAACCACCAAAATACAATGTTTTTTTTTTTAAACCAAAGCACAATGTTTGAGCTGCAATATATTTGAGAAAATTTTGAGTGACGTTATTATTATTAACTATATATAATATTTTATAAACATTAATCAATCTATCCTATAATCAGTATCAAAATACGAGTTTTTTTTATTAAGAAAATCCATAAATCACACACACACACATATGTATGTATGTATATTTATATATATAAATTCTTGATTCGACTTGTAAGTTTTTCTTTATCAGTGATTTGAATATGGGTTTTTTTTTTGGAACTGATAATTTTTATATGAGAAATATCTAGAGATTGTGTTATTATCAAAAACTTTTTAAAAATGGCTTTTTATAATATTTTTTTCTGTATCGTAGTTGATACGACCATTTTAATATTATAAAGTATATATAGATAAACAAAGAAATACTTTTATTAATATGTGATAGTTATAAATGATCGAAATCCATAAAAAAAATATTTGTTTATGATAAACGCGGATTTTAAAGGAAAGGGGAAAATAAATATTTATAAATTTAGTTTAATCAGCTGCGGTTGAGCAAGAAATTTTTTAAAAATTTGATAGTTATACTTTACTATTTGATTGCATATTAAAAATTTTAAATATTGTAAATTATTTACCTTTCATTTGAATTCATACTCCACGGTTTTAATTTTGGAAAATTAAAGCAAACTTACAAAAAATAAAAAACCCGAATGCAACCGATGATTTGAGAGCATAATGTTCAAATGTCTACAACCTCATGTACTCGGTTCGCCTATGGACTTATTAGATTTGTTTGAGAATTTATTTAACACAAATTAATATGTGATCATCTCATGAATGAAATTTAAGATGAATTAAAAAAATATTATTTTTTTATTTAAAATATTTTATTTTTCATTATAAATATAGATTATTATTTTTTTATTTAAAATATTTTATTTTTCATTATAAATATAGATTAAGTTGATCCAAAAGATTATTTTTGATTTGGTAACAAAAATCAAATCTAAAAATCCGTTTTATGGAGTTTGATATGTTTAGAAATAAATAGGGTTGGTTGAACTCTAAATCGTTGGATGTGCACTCTGCATTGTTAGGTATTAATCAAGTTAAGCATTTAATTTTTTGGACAACTTATTCATTTACAGGGGTGTATTCAATCAAGAAGAAATAATAACTTTTAATGACTTTTGTAGAGTTTAAAAATCTAGATGTATTTAATTTTGACTTTTATATACTTACAAAAGTTTAAGGGTATTCAACATGGAATTTTATAGAGTTTTTAAAAGTCATGTGGTATTCAAACATGATTTTTTAAAAGTCTACAAAAGTCTATAGGTATCCAAAATGTCATTAAATCTCCATTGACTTCTATTAAATTCTTTAGTACAAATATTGAAACCTTAGGTACAACTATGAGATTTGTAAAGATTTTTAATTATAAAAAACCTATAAATCATTATTTTTCTCCAAACATAAAAAAACAGATATATCTCTTATTATTAAAATTATATAAAAACATAAAAATAAAATCATGAAAACATATAAAATAATAAACTTACGTTAATTGCTATTATTTTATCTAATCTAAAATATATACATCAATTACTATTATTAATAGTAAACTTACGTTAATTGCTATTACGTTAACAAAAATCTTTTATATTTATGTTAGCAATTATATTATGTACAATATTATATTAATCTTTTCTATTTTATCTAAACTTATGTACAGTATTAAATTAATTACGTAAGTAATCGGAAAAGTTCAGTAATTTATTTTACATTTTACATTTTTTATAATTTATTTTAAAATATATTATTTATCGCTTTTTTAGTCGATTAAATTCTAATAATTTGTAATAAAAAGACATTACTTCACCGGAGTTTAATTGTGTTGTTATGTATTAACAATGTTAATATAATTTGTATTGTTTTTAAATATATATTTTTTTCTTTCAGGCAATGTGTTAAGAATTTTCTTAAAATTTATGGATATGTTTGTTTAATGGATTCATAGCAAATAATTTTCTAAACATGTCTCGATTATTATAATTTAAAATAAACATATTACGATAGATTTATTATTTTCGTCAATAAATTATATAATTTTAAAAAGTTTGTACTTGTTTGTACATACTTAACTATCTCTATTTTCATTACCATTCAAATATAAATTAAAATCTATAGAAATTTCATTAAAAAAATGTCTATGAAAGTCTGTCAAAAATCTGCAGGAATCCATAGAATTCTTTTTACAATTATGTGACATTTTATCAAAGTCAATAAAAATCTAGCAACTCCACAAAAGTCTATCATTTTTTAAAGTCATTAAAAATCATTAAAATCTAAATTTAATACACCCCTGTTAGTTAGGTGGGTAAATATATAACAAAGTAATTAGATAAAGTGGACCGAAAAAAAAAATTATAAAAAAGCTAACGATCGATGGATTCTGCCATTTAATTTATTATATATATATATAGCTGCGCTGTAGTAATTTATCTTTTTTTAAAAAAAGATAAGACTTTTGATCAATATATATTACACAATATGTTTTTAACAAAAATATATAATATTTTTTTATTACAATTAACAAATATTAAATAATATTTCTTAATAATATAAATAAAAAATCATGATACTTTTAAGTGAAAAATAATAATAGGAATATTTAAAAAACTTTTATGAATAGGATAAAAAATCTATACGGCAAAATTGACTTATGAATCACAAGATTTTTTATATTTTTTATGTTGTTTATCGCATTGTCGCTTAAAAATATCAATTTCAACCCACGTCACAGCTTTTTGAACAAAAATGCGTCATATATATATTAAGACTGAATATTATTAGAATATTAATAAAAACAAACCAATTCAATCATTCACTACTAAAAAAGTAATTAGCATTCGTCGTGGATAAAGACAAAGACTCGAATACTTCGCCTAATTTTAATTGTTATTATTTTTTTTATGTATCTTTTTTCTTACGAGTATTGGGATAGGCTAAAATCACGAGGCCCAAAATTTGAGTTTGGGCTTAGCATTGTTCGAAGAACACAAGTGGGTTATTTTGTTGGTAAGCCCTTTTGGATTTGGGCAGTCCGGTCCATAAACTGTAGATTGACATATCTAGATAGATTCAAGATTCAATGCTTAAAACAATTATTATGGGTCTTTATCGAAGGTCAATTTGAACAAGTCTAGTCCAAGAAGACGAGTAGGGAATGGACCCATGAGGGCTATTTTTATTTTATTTTATGTTTTTTTTTAAGGGAATGGATTATGGATCCATGAGGGCTATTTTTCTTTTCTTTTCTTTTTTTTTTTAAAATATTTTGAAAAACATAAGTTTCATTCTTGTATAATACATTAAATCAGAATCATTTTTCTTGCCTAATCGATGGAAATTATACTCCTCTGTCAATATTGTGATGATTTATATGCACTAATTTTGTGGGGGAAAAAAGGTGGAGGAATGAGATGAAGTGGTTGAAAATTGAACGACTCTTTCCCCATTAGGGCCCAATAAAGTTGGTGATGAAAATAACCTTTTTCTAATGTTCACCAAACCTTACCCACAAAACTAATAAACAACTGCATGCATCTTGGTTCACTGATCTGAGTTTGGACTATGCATGAGTTGCGGAGACGATTGTCATATTACAGTTTCGTACCTAAAATTTCGTTCTAAACTTTAAAAATCTAGTATCAGATGAGTTATAAGTCACGGACTCACGATAATAACGACCGTCATACATAAACACACAAAATCACATGCACTGATTGAAAACATTCAAGAATTAAGATTGAAAACATAAAACACCAAGTAATGGGTGGGTGGTATTTTGTGGGCCTTTTGGGTGGAGTTTTGTCCATTCGAAGGTTCAACCACTCCTTGTTAGAAATAGATATTTTGAAAGTTGTTAAAAAAAAAATTCCCAAACAAAATTTTTCATTTTGAAGCAAATATTGATAACTTGTTAATCATAAAAGTAGTATTTTGTATATTAAAAAAATTTCTTTCTCAACATAGTTTTGAAATTTAATTCGTTTGTTTATATTAATCGTTTCAGTCCACGAGTTTTTTATATTACTATATTATTAAAGTAGAGAACCTTTAAATAACTAAATGTCAATTGATTGATGAAACTTAGATGAAATTAATGATTACATCCTAATTTAATTCGATTTAAAACCAAAATTATTAGGAAAATTAGTCATTTTATATGGTTTTATCGTTTCTTAGTCATTAGATTTTATCTTATATTTTATCAAAATGACATTCGCTTTCTTTGTTTGTATTTTTAAATTTTTAGATTAGATACTATCACTTTAAACTTTTGAATATATAATTAATCATGTGACTTTTAACAATAACATGAAATCAATTAAATGTACATACATGCATGCATCGCGCGTGCAAGAGACGCTTTGTTTAACCGTTTGTATTTTAATATGTTTATTTTTGAAATAATAATAATAATAATAATGATGATGATGATGATGATGATGTTATCACAAGGAATGATTACTTGGAAATAGAAATAAAAGATGTTGAGTTCTTGTAGAAGATGTCAATTTATGACACGAAATTTGGTAAAACAGTAGTTAGGAATGGAACTGTTGAACAAAATTTGGTGCTTGACATGTTGTTTCGATTGGTGTCCAAACTCCAACGAAACACCCAAATCTAGGGCTACTTGGACTTCCCCCATTTGCCAATCCCACCAACCAATTAATCAAATTTATCCGCACCCTTAAAACAGTATATAATTTAAACAACAATGCAATTTCTTTCACACATTAATTCAAAAAAAAATTACATTTTATATTAAAAATATTATTTGTCACTACAAATATAAATTAAATCGACGCATCTTACTGATATAGATACATGAGATCGTATAACTTAAAAACTTTCAATTTGAATATTATATTTGTTTGTGTAGATAACAACAAACAATATCCAGTTATTCAAAATATCCCATTCAAGAACAAAAATCAGTTGCTATAATTAAAAGTTCCAAAATAACATCACATGTTCCAAATAGTTTGAGACTAAAAAACAGTTGACATTATGATTGATTTCGGGCAAAAAAACTGAATAATAATAATAATAATAATAATAATAATAAGAAGAAAAAGAAGAAGTGTGTGTGTGACCCACTCAACAACTTCAAATAGGTCCCGCCAGAGACTCCACAATAACTTAGAAAAATATTCACCAACCCCGCCGGTTCACCACCCAACAACTCCCGACGCGATATTCGAACCGGGTTTCGGCTTTCTATATATATCCACCACCATTTCGTCTCTCCCAAATCAGCAGCATCAAACAAACCAAATAACAAGAAAAAAACAAAGATCATCAAAAGGAAAACAAAAATGGGAGGAGGAAATGGTGAATCCACAGAGAACCAAGTAGCTGCAGGGAGACACCAAGAAGTTGGCCACAAAAGTCTCTTGCAAAGTGACGCTCTCTATCAGGTCAACCATTTTTATTTTTTTCTCCACCAAGAAACTATATATGATATATATTTTCATTATTTCATGAAAAAATCAACACAAAAAGGATATTAATTAAAAAATATATATTGTTATATGTTACAGTACATTCTGGAAACCAGCGTTTACCCCAGAGAACCAGAAGCCATGAAAGAGCTCCGAGAAGTCACCGCCAAACACCCATGGTATGTACGTTACGTACGTGCATTTATTCATTACATATAATATATTATTCAATTAATTTACGTACTAATATATATATATATATATATTTTATATAGGAATATCATGACAACATCGGCAGATGAAGGGCAGTTCTTGAACATGCTTTTGAAGCTGATAAATGCTAAAAATACAATGGAGATCGGCGTTTACACCGGCTACTCTCTTCTTGCCACTGCTCTCGCTCTTCCTCATGATGGAAAGGTTAATTAATTCATATTTTCATTATTACAATTACGACAATATTAATTATATATATAAAAACATATTACATATATATATTAATATAATTATTGTTGTACTGCGCGCAGATATTGGCCATGGACATTAATAGAGAGAATTACGAGTTGGGTCTGCCCATAATCCAAAAGGCTGGCGTTGCCCACAAAATTGACTTCAAAGAGGGTCCTGCATTGCCTCTTCTTGATCAAATGATTCAAGATGTAAGCCCCGCCCCCACTATATATCCAATTTTCTATTACTTTCTTCTTCATTTTCATTTTATAAAATTATATAAAAAAAAAGAAGAAGAAGAAGACGATGAAATTGACTTTTTTTTTTTTTAATTAAAGGGCATGCACATATATATGAATAATGAAAAGTGTGAAATAGGTAGCAACTTGGCGTGCAGATCCATTTTGCGAACCCACTAGCTACTCCAACCTTTTGAAAGCCGACTTCACAAGCCATTTTGGGTCCCATTGGCCACAACATATATTGCCACAAAGCAATTGGATCCTTTTTTTTTTTTTTTTAATAATAAAAAAATAACAATAAATTTATGTGATGTGAATCCACTCACTCACTCACATAACATGTTCACCACTACTCTACAATCTTGTTTTTATTTTTAAAAAAAATTAGGGGTAGTTGTTTAGGCAGGTGTCTCACGAGAATGACACCATACATAATGGGAGTCATTATTTTTTTACTCAATTTTAGAAAAGAAATATTTATATATATATATATATATTTTTTTTGGAAAATAGGGAAAGCATCATGGGGCGTTTGATTTTATATTCGTGGATGCGGACAAGGACAACTATATCAACTACCACAAGAGGCTCATTGACTTGGTGAAGATTGGTGGCGTGATCGGGTACGACAACACCCTGTGGAATGGGTCCGTGGTTGCCCCACCCGATGCACCGATGAGGAAGTACGTTAGGTATTATCGAGACTTCGTGTTGGAGCTCAATAAGGCGCTTGCGGCTGATCCGAGGATCGAGATTTGTCAGCTACCCGTGGGTGATGGGATCACCCTGTGCCGCCGTATCAGCTGATCATACACCCTTCACACTACAACAATTCCTTATTAATATTAATCATATCAAAACATTTGTATCTCCCACGATTATATATGATTTTGTTCACAATTATGTAACTTTTGTCTTGCTAAAAAAATAAGAAATTTTAAGGGTTTTTTCTTTATTAATCTATCCAATTTTTTAAATAATCCTTTGATATTTGGTGATCCCTAATTACACTAAATTAAATACATTCAATTTTGTATGCATATTTTTGTAGGATATTTTTCTTGTAAGACGGATCGATCAATCTATATAAGCTATATACGACGGAGATTGAAAATTGGTCTAACAAACTGACTTAATTATGGATTAATTTTTTGTGATTTCTGTAATGTCCTAAGAGGCTATAGATGCATCCGATGTTATAGAATATAGATCCACCAACTACTCGAGATAATTTCTAGGAATATTCGTGCATATTACCAAAGAGAAGACAACAAATCTTCAAGTATAATTCAAGGCTAATAAGGCATTATCTTGCTAGTAAACACCAAATACACTAGTGAAGGTATTATCTTCGAACCCACCTATTTAAATGTTTAATAATTAATAATAATTAAGAAGATAAGATATGTCATTTTTCGTCAAATTTTCAATCTCTTTCTTTAGTCAATTTCTCACCGAGTTGGACCCAATTATCAAACACTTTAATAGTGATGCAATAAATAATCCATTTTTATTTATAAACTTTATACACTTTAGTGTACATAAATTTAAATCTATAGCAAATATATTTGATTGGTTTGCATGCATGTGTTGGATGAAGTTATTTCAGGTCTGTTGCTTTAACTTAAATTAAAACTTATAACTCCAAACTTTGTCTTAATATATAAAAGATGGTCGGTAAATCATTCATTAAAGCAAAGCATATACCTTTGTTAAATTGCATTAAACATATCGCCGCATCAATTTACTTCTAACTAAGAGGCTTGTCTTTAATTGAGAGTCCAAGAACGATCCTTCATGCTGGTCGAAAAAGGTACTAATCACTTAATTACATACTCAATTTATTACACACATTAGATAAATAAAAAATAAAATTAGTTAATTGGAACCAATTGCATTTGTCACTCATATAAAATTAGAGCTTTTTTTTTATTTAATTTGTATGTTTTAAAAGTCAGACGCATTTACCCCATTTGCAAGGCGACGTTTTACGAATGATTTTCATAGCACAATGTTTTTAAACGATGATAATTTGCGTATGTGCTTGTTTGGATTTTCACAAGGGCTTCAATCTACGCACTACTTGGTTGATTATGTGTTTTTGTTAGATTTTCAGAAAAGAATAGCTGCTAAAATTAAAAAAATTCAAAAAATCGGTTATATCGATTCTCCGATTCGACATGTTCTTACCATAAAAACGGTTGTAATTCGAACCGGCCAACCGATTCAGTTTTGAAAACAAGGATATTATTAAAATAAATAAAACTCCTCAAAAGCATAAATTAGCATCAAACTGACACGAAGGATCTAAAACTTGATACGTTGAATCTAATGCAATTATTTGCTTAGTTTTTAAAAAGAAAAAAAAAATCATTATTTGCTTAGTTTTAAAAAAGAAAAAAAAATCATAATATGGAATTGGAAATTATTTGAAACACGAGAGAGATGGCTTTCAACTTTGAACTCAAACCCCATTTCTCACCACAAAACCAATCACGATATTCAAAACTGTGCGAAGAGATTTGGTACATCAAAATCTCACGTCAAAGGCATTCAAAAAACAGCTAGTTTCAAAACCAAACTATTCAGTATTATTATCCAACCCAACATTGTAAAAAGAAACTAGAAGCTCTCATTCATTCAGTGACAGAGAAGCCAACTGGTCAGCGGGGTTGCTCGACTGCTGCTGAGACACATTTCTCAAAACATCCATTGCCTCTGCAACCTTAGCTTTAAGAGCTTCTGGAGACTCCAACAAGTGCAAGACCTCTGTCTGATCCATTTCCAGAAGCATGCCGGTCACCTTAGCAGCCGTATCAGGCTCAAGTTGTTCAACCAGCGGATACAAATTTTCTCCCAACATCTGCAGGATAAATAAAACGGAGTTTTTTTTAACTATATAGTATACTGATTGCACAAGCCTTTACCACAGTCGGCACATCATAAATTACTTTAAAAGTTGAAAGTTACTACTACTCTAGAGATGTTTAAAGCAGTATACTGATCAGGCACCTCGCATGAAACATGTAAAGAAAATGCTTACAGTCCTTTGCTCGATGGGAGATGCGTTTGCAAGTGCAGATGCCAAAGCTCCAATAGGAATTGGTTGAGATATTCCTGCATTATGCAATGGCAAACCACCCATTTCATATGGGACAGGAAGCATATTTCCAGGCATACCTTGCATGGAAACATCAGGCATGCCACGGCCAAAAGGATAACGAAAGCCCCGTCCCCTAGGAAGCATCTGCAAAGTAGGAATTAATTAACCACGAGAGATTTCTCAAGAATCATAGGTCAAAATTGCCACAAACCTGCTGCTGCATAATTGGTTGAGGGCCTTGCTGCATTGGAATAGCATTGACACGCCTACCACCAGGCCGTGGACCTTGATGCCCTTGTTGAACAAGAGGCACAAACATATTTGGCATGAGAGGCGCACCAGGTCTCATACCAGGAACAAGTTGCTGCTGATAACCAAACCCATGCTGAGATGAAAAATGAGGCGCAAATAAATTATCACTGATACCTATAGGCCACAAAAAATATCCTACATCTAAAATCAGTCAAGCTATTTCTTAGGGAAAAATACATTGAAATTCAGTCGTGTTCAATCTTCAGCGCTATGCTTCCATTGAACAAGAGCAAGTTATCAATGATGTTCACTGAAATTCTTGACTAAGTTCTAACCATGAGAACATCAATCATACCACCCGTATCTTAGGATAAAACTAGATCAGATTTTTTCTGTTTGTTTTCAATTATATTAGTACTATAAAGCATCTGTTATCCAATGGCATTTAATAGTGTGAAAAACATATTTACTTGAGGGGGAATAATGGCAGGTGGTGGTTGCCCATAAAATATTTGTTGCCCTAAACCAGGACCACCAGGAGGGTACATAGGCATACGAGGATTGACAGTAGATGCCATAGCCATGGGCCTCATTTGAGAAAACTGAGCCTGGATACAATAAAATGGGAAGTCAACACTTACACTCAGTCATTCACAGGGTATATAGAGAGGATGGCCATAGAGTTACAGTTAATTAACAACAAAGGTAAAAAAACAATCTACTCTGGAAAATAAAAATGAATACAGAATACAGATAGCTCCAGATGCGCTGACAAACAACATTAGCTTCTCCATTTCATCCTTTCTCAGAGGGATAGTGAAAATATATTAAAAGTAAAGGGTACACCTACAAGTCTACCTGTAAACGTGCTCTTCTCTCTTCCTTCCTCTGAGCAAGGGCAACATAAAGTGGTTTGCCAGCAATCATCTTACCATTCATTTCAGAAAGCTGAAACCAATTTTGTTAAATTTCTTTAACTGAATGGGAACTACGTGAAAGGCAGAGAATAAGGAGCAGGCAATAAATCATTATAAAACTCACAGCTTTGGAAGCCTCTTCAGGTGATGAGAATGCAACAAAGCCTGATCCTCTGCTTGTACCTTTGGGATCTCGCATCACCTGTATAAACATTACTACATTAGAACAAATTAAAGTAGTAACAGCCAACTAAAAGATACAACCAAGTTACCAACCACAAACCTTGCATGATGTTATTGAACCAAATGGAGAGAACAATTCCTTGAGCTTATCATCAACAACACTATCATCAAGGTTTTTGACATACAGGTTCAATCCTTGATATTTGTCAACGGCTTCTTGTGTAGTCTGCTCAAATTGTTGCTTCAATTCAACCTCCCTCTCTGATTTCTTTTGGGCTCTCCCAACATACCATTCTTTGTTATCAAATTTATGACCATTTAGGGATTCAACTGCTCGAGCAGCATCATCTGCATTCTCAAAATTAACAAATCCAAAGCCCTTAGACTTGCCATCTTCATTTCTCATTACCACAGTACTAGTGAGTGATCCAAATTCACCAAATATCTTTCTAAGGTCTTCTTCAGTTGTTGATTCAGAAAGATTTTTCACAAACACATTGGTGAATACTGTCTTGTCAACTGACATCTCTCTTTCTTGCTTACGAAGGAAGGGTCCAACATAGACTTGCTTTCCATTCAACAGCATGCCATTAAGCTTCTCAATAGCTTTCTGGGCAGATTCATCACTTGCATATTGCACAAAACCATAGCCCATGGAATGACCAGACGCATTTGTTACTATTTTGCACGACAGAATGTTCCCAAATGAAGAAAATGTATCATGTAGAGCTTTATGGTCAATTTCCTTGTCCAAATTCTGTTAATAAAAAAACGACATTATCTCAACCAGCGACAGAATCTAATCAAGTTGTTTATTCCAGGACAATCCACAGGACGAATAATGGAAATGGCAAAGGAGAGGAAACAGTACCTTAATAAATATATTCCCAGCCCCACTCCTGCGTGTACTGGGGTCTCGATGAGAATACATAATCCTAATGGGTTTCCCATTGAGCGGAGTAAAGTTCAGCTCCTCCACAGCTCTCTCAGCTATCAAAAAGAAAATTTTGTTTAGAACAGAAATAGGGACAGAGCTAAAAGAAATTGCCTTCATCGTAAGACAAAACAGGTTAAGTGAGTGAGTGTGGCAATACAGAAATAAAATAACTTTTCAAGGATCTCAAGGACCGGACCTGTATCTCGATGGCCAGAAAGCATAAAATATAGGGTTGCACTTTGGATCCATATGGACAAAGATCTCAAAAAGATTGATTTTGTTCATCATTAATTGGTTGGTGACCAATATTAGCTTGATTTAATAATTGTGGCATAATTGCATAATATAAGGTACCCGTTGGGCTGTCATCTTATTTCGCGAAAGATTAGCATGAAGGATATCTTATGCTTCGATATTATATCTATAATTTATGGACAAATTTTAATAAATGTTACTGTGATCCAAAATGTCAAAGCATTGGCAGAAACTTAAAATTGTGAAAGCTTTCCTTAAGACTTTGTGGTTTACCATTGTCAGTGTACGAGGATTACACAATCAAGACAATTGGAACTAAATGAACAATGAAGGATATTAAAAAGCAGATAAAACCAATAAAAAAAACTGGATAATCTATACAATACAAACATAACAAGTCAATGGAGAACATAAGCGGAAACATGAAATGTTGACAAATTAGTCACCAGCAACCGCCAATAATTAATACTAGAACCATGTGTCATTGTATTTGCCCACACTTCTCATGCGGGAAACAACTTAATTAAACCCAAATATGAGGTCGTGAAACGTGGTAGGCAAATCACACAGTATAAAAAATGCAGCAGAGTAATTTGCTTTCAGGTACCAATTCACATCTTGAATATGACTCACTGGTAAGAAATTTCTTAAAAGCTCTATTCTGTTTATCCTAAACGTGATACCCAACTCCTCTTTTGGGAATTTAACAACTACTGTGGTCATACGTCACTAAAATAACCCAGTCCCACGTTTCGACTCCACTTTCTGGTTGGAACTATCAAAATATAGCAAAGAAAATTACCATCATAATCGAAAAGGGCATGTAAATCAAGGGGTTGATAGAACTGAATTGATTAATAAATGTCAAATGTCACAAACGACCTAGAATACGAACCATCCTGATGACTCCCGTAGTTGACGTAGCCATAACCGAGTGAATGTCGGCTGGTCAAATCCCTGCAAACCCTAACCGAAACCACATCACCCACCTGGCTGAATAGATCGTACAGCTGCGAGTCGGTCACGTTCGCATCGAGATCTCCGACGTACAGTGAAGTCACAAACGGAGCACCGGTGGCCGGTGCGGCGTTCACCAACTGCACTGGAGGTTGCATCTGAACCTGAGCCGCCATCGATGATTTGTTTTTTCCTTTTCAAAGTTTTTCAAAAAAATTGTTCTTCAATAGCTTATAGCTTCCCTCCCTCTTTTTTATTTCGAGACCCAAAGAGAAGCAAACAAGGAAACAAAAGGCCGAACACAACTTCTCGAGGGAGGACTCAGAATTTCGATTTTTTCCGCGAGAAAATTTTTTCTCTGTTTTTTTTTTTTTGGTTTTGTGATTGTAGAAGAAAATAGAGGAGAGGGAAGAAAGGATACGCCGGAGGTCCGACTGAGGAGAGGAAAAAATAAAAAAAACACTGAGGCCGGCGGCGACGGAGGCACGACGGAGAGTGAAAAAGGGGGAGATATGGAGGGCAGTTTGGTACCGCGCACTGCAAAAACTCGAGGGATATTGCGGCGGCGTATGCTCTTATTTGCTTGGGGTTAGGGGATTAAACCTTGATTCCGTGAAACGAAATCCACGCCGTTGGATTAGATGGACCCGGTCCCGTATTGACGTATTCGTGAAGGTGCTACTCACCAATGCGACTTCTCTTATTCGAAGAAATGCGCTTTCTTTTTCCCGGAAGACCCGATCCAATTCATTAACGGCAAAGATTTAAAAAAAAAAAAAAAACTATGTTTCCAAATGAAATATAATAAATTCAAGGACTGAATGAGTCAAGCCTCTTAATTTTCGATTAATTTAGTTGCTTATAAATCGAAAAAAAATAATTGTTGGATAACAAATGTTTACGTATATTTTGGATTTTATTAATTCTGTTTTTTTAATTATTATTTTGATTCGGTTAATTCGAAATTTGAGAATTTTAATGCATTTTGTGAATAGCATTAATAAGTTTCCTTCCTTTGACTGATTTTTTTAAAAGATTGATATACAAATGATTTTTTATATGTTGACTTTTTAAGGTTCAACTTATTTTATTTTATTTTTCGGAGTAAGGATCCACTTTTTTTTTTGACAAAGAGTAGTAACGTTCAATTTATTTAGCAATGGATATTTTTATGTTACACTTTTATGATGTGGTTAAATATCGATCATTGAATTATCAAGACATATGTCAATTTACATAAAAATATATGGGTCTCACGTGATCTAATATTATTAAAATAGAAAAAAAAACACTCTCAATATAGCATATACTAACCCTTTAACAGTGTTGTGATATTTGAAAAAATGTATAATAATTTTAATTGTTGCTATTTATATGATATTTCTTCTTCCTGGGAGTTGAATACTTTTGCGTCTTTTACGTGCGCAATTATATTTTTGTTTTTTAATATATATATATATATATATATATATATATATATATATATATGGATAATGCTATATGTACATAAAGTGTTACACATTGGTTTACACAATGCACTTGAAATTACATGATTATCCTACATGCATTTTTTAAAGATTTTTTCCAAATAAAGTGTATGGATAATCATGTAATTTCAAGTCAATTGTGTAACCCAACGTATAACAATCTGTGTACATGTAGCGTTACCATATATATATATATAGAGGAATGCTCAGCTGCCCAACCATATTTTTCCACTTGGTCCCGGGTTTTAGTGGTTTTTTTTTTTTTGCATCACTAAAACCTGCTAGTCGCGAACTAAGTGGAAAAACATGATTGGGTATATATATATATATATATATATATAATATAATAAAATTAATAAACTCATATGGTCGGTCCCTTTTCTAGTTTTCTTTCCCACTTCCCAAGAATCCTATCCATTGTAGAGCAAGTCAGCAACTCGATTCATTACTCTTTCTGTCCAATGTTCCAGAAGCTTTAATTGATTAATTAATTAAAATCTATCGCACATATAAATCCGACCAACACATCTTCGTAACAAAAAATAATATTTGGACATAATTATATTTCATGCTATATATCTCATAAAATTGATGATCTCATAAATTTTTTTTGCTGTTAATTAACAACACGTTGTTTACTTAACAATAAGTAAAATAATCGAAACCAAAGTAAATTTTTTTGAACTGTTTATATAACACATACCCGCATGAACATGAGCATGGCATGTGTGTACATAAAGAATAACAATGATTGTATTTCAACTTTAACATGTTAACATTTTTTAAGTCATTTTTTTTTGTGACGTGAAAACACGCCGCTGTTATTTTTCGGTGTGTTTTAGCTAAATTCTGGATTAACGCAATAGTCTGCAAACTACGCTAGTCAAGTAAACTATATTAGACAAGCCCTGTGTGACAGACTAGTCCAAGAAGATGTTGGCAGGAAAAATCGAACTTCTGACCTATTACCAAAAGTTCACCTATTTCACCAACTTAAACACGCTTTAGGAACATCATTTTCTTATTGCTATTTCAAGTCTGGTTATAATGACTCGGATCCATTTTCATAAAAAGTAGAAGCTTCTTATTATGTTGGCAAGTATTTGAATTAATGTACGTGAGCAAGTATGTCAGCAAATTAGCTCCATGTGGTGTACCTGTCTTTCCTCCCATGTTTCCCTTATCAACTTTGAGTCCCATTCCTCCAATGCAAACTAGCAAAAGACATGGTCCCTCTTCTCCCAATTCACTTTTTTTTTTTTCTTTAGAATATTATTTCATATATATGCAATTCATTACAAGTAGCTCAATTATTTAAGCACACGATTCTTAACAAACAATTAACAAACAGCAGCAGCCTCCAATTTGAACTCAAATTCTGACTTCTCAAAGAGTTGCTATCTTCTATTTATATGTGGCATTAGCTTGGTCTTTCTCATCAAGTATCCATATTTTCAATCGTTCGCATACTTCTTCGCCAGTATTTCAAGAGCTTCCCTTTCTTTTTTCCTTGAACAAAAACTCTGTTTTCTTGGTTAACTATTTCATTGAAAATGGGACAGTTGGTTGTAGTTTTTCTGCCATTTATGGCTCATGGCCATATGATCCCAACGCTAGACATGGCCAAGCTTTTCCACTCTCGTGGCGTGAAAACGATCATATTCTCGATACATGAATTTGCTGATCCCATCAAGAAAGCTCGCGAATCGGGACTCGATATCGGTCTGAGCATCCTCAAGTTCCCGCCACAAGGCTCCGATCTGCCGGAGGCTTGTGTGAGCTTCGATCACGCCATGGCTAATGAGGACTTGCTCCCGAAATTCGTTAAGGCACTGGCTCTGCTCCAAGAACCCGTGGAGAAACTTCTTGAAGAGTTCCGGCCGAATTGTCTGGTTGCTGACATGTTCTTGCCTTGGACTACTGATTCTGCCGCCAAATTCGGTATACCGAGATTGGTTTTTCACGGCGTGAGCACTTTCGCGCTGTGCGCCATCGAGCAAATGAGGCGCGACAAGCCTTTTGCCGATGTTTCTTCAGATTCCGAGCCCTTTTTGTTGCCCAACCTTCCGCATCGGCTAAAGTTTTTTAGAACACAAGTGAATCCTTATGAACTCGAGGAAAACAAGACGAATGAGTTTTCGCGATTGCGGGTGCAGATGAGGGAAGCAGAGGAGAGGAGCTACGGAGTTCTCGTCAACAGTTTTCACGAGCTCGAACCGGATTACGCCGATCATTACAAGAATGTTTTGGGGAGAAGAGCATGGCATATAGGCCCCCTTTTGCTGCATAAAGCACGGATAGGGAAGGAATCAGTACTAGCCATAGATACACATGAAATCGAGGCGTGGCTCGACTCAAAGAAGGACAACTCTGTTGTTTACGTGTGTTTCGGGACCTTGGCGAGTTTCACCTCCGCTCAACTACGTGAAACCGCGATTGGGCTGGAGGCATCCGGCCAAGATTTCATCTGGGTCGTGAGGAGGGGGAAAAAAGACGAAGGAAACGACGATTTCTTGCCGGATGGATACGAGGAAAGGATGAAAGGGAAGGGCATGATCATAAGAGGATGGGCACCTCAAGTGCTTATCTTGAATCATCCTTCCATCGGGGCGTTTGTGACGCACTGTGGTTGGAATTCGACATTGGAAGGAGTGTGTGCCGGCGTGCCTATGGTGACATGGCCTGTTTTCGCGGAGCAGTTCTTTAATGAAAAACTGGTGACAGAGGTTTTGAGGACCGGAGTTTCTGTCGGGAACATGCAGTGGCGGCGGTCTGGGAGCGAAGGGGTGGCGAGCCAGGCGGTGGCCAAGGCGGTGCATAGCGCGATAAACGGCGAGGAAGCGCCGGAAATGAGGAGGCGGGCGAAGAAGTTGAAAGAAATGGCGAGGAAAGCTGTGGAGGAAGGCGGATCATCTTTGGGAGAATTGAGTTGTTTGATGGAAGAATTGAGCGTGCATCATCATGGCTCTCTGCCCAACCAAATTTGATGCCATGACATTTGTTAATTTATGGTTTGCGGTATCGAAACGGTCGAGATAGAACGAGAACGAAGCTCGTCGGGACGAAGTTCAAGTTTGATGCTATGACATTTGTTATCTATCGACATCTATCTATTTTGAGTAATTATTTATCAATGCATAGACTTCCCATATGATTGATTCAACGCGCCTAGCTAGCTTCCCATGCTTGTGTGATCGGTCACACTAATATATATCTTGAGACAATCTAACATGAAACACACACTATGATTCTTAAAGTGAGCAAAAATGATATGAAATAGTTATAAATAATAGTAAATTTGATTTGAGAAATTAAAATCTTGTGACGTTTATAAACTATAAAGTCCGTGGTGCCAAATGGTGTGGGGGTTTTGTATGACAACAAAATGAAGGTTGAATCAGGCCCAAATTTGCTATAAAAAATCAGGCCCAATTAATTAGTAAAGCCCACTATACACCTAGTATAAAATCTGTTAAGATTAGCCATAATCTTTTGTTATTATATGGTAAAGATTTTTCTTTGTTAAATTAGCCTGTCATTTAGCCGAGAGTTTTCCAATTTTCCTTTCTGTAGTTAGCCTCATCGCGTATAATTGTAATGCACATGTTTTCGTACATAATGAAGAAAAATAGAATGCAAAAATATTGTTGCGAATTTTCTTTGTCCAGGCTTCTTTTCTTCAAAACCAATTAGAGATATCAGTGCAAACAGTCACGCAGCCAAATGGTGATTCAAGATATGTAGGTTTTTGTGCTTCGGAGATTAAAGTTTTACTTTTAGACCTTGATATAGTTTATTTGTTTCATGTGTGGAGAACGGTCAATGCCGTGGGCCATTTTTAGCTAAATTTGTTTATTCTTTTCCTGCACATTTTTGTTGGGTGTTTTTCTAATTGGTTGGTCAATCTTATAATTACTGATATTTATAATATTCAATAAAGAGTTTCTTGTAAAAAAAATTGTGGGAATATCAAAGCATAGCTTCTTTACTAATTATTCTATCTAAGAAATTTTCTTGAAAATATATATTATCTTATAAGAATTCATTCAAAGGACCAATCTAATATTATTACATATTAACAATAAATATGTCAAAAAAAATTTATGCATTTGCACAATTATATTTCATATAAATTTTCGTATAAAATCATCAATAAAAACAATTATATTATATTTTTTTCTTTGAAATAAAATATTTCGCTTGAGTGAAATCCATTCATACAAACACAATATTTGATTGAAGCAATATAAAAATAATCATAACAATTTGTCATGTATATTTATCGTTTCGTCTTTGTATACAATTAACCCCCTTGCTTTAATTTTGTCCAATCGGATCAGACACCTCACGTGTCCTTTGGGTCCAGCTGTCAAGTTCCTATTGGTGGATTGGGGGCACGATAACATCAGCAAAAGTGTCGGCAGATGACTACTCGTCCAATCAGAAATCGAAGATTGCGTAATATGGATGGGGAGAGTTTTTAGGAATTATTTTTTAATTTTTTATTAATAAAATTTTATCAAATTTTAAAATTTTGTGAAAGAAAAAGGTGAAAAGTGTTTTTTAAAATCTTTTTCAAAAACTCCAGTCCACCTTGACTTGTTTCATATATAGATATATTTAAATTTATATAGATATAGATATAATTTTCTGGATTTTAGTTACATTATAAGACTTGAGAATATTTAATATTTGGCCCTCGCATCGAGAGGCTTTGATAATACACGATAATTTATATGATTTGCTCTCTTTAGGTTTTCACAAATTTTCGGATTTAATAATTGAGTCTTTTCTCAAATTAATCTAATTTTTTAATTGGGTACTGATAATAATATTTTAAGAGAGTTCAAGATCAAAACTTAATTAAATTTATGACTATGGGACGAGGGGAGATGATATATTTTATAGTTATCGACAAGGCTAGATATGTTGTTGAATAAACTAATGAAATAACAGGTAACACATGTCATATATTTTAATATAAAAAGTATTAAAAAAAATAATAGTTCTGGCAGTTGACATAAGTAGCGTATTTATGACAATAAATACACTGTTAACTCAATCGTCAATTGTTTTTTTGTCCTAACGTTTATTTGGTGTACTTGGCAAACAATTTGTCGGCAAAGCAAAAGAATTGACTCCCTTATTCCATCACAAAAAATAAACAAAAAGAGAGCGTTACGCCTTTTTCCCCAAATGCATGGTCCCGGCAAACCTAATTTCGAGATAAATATTAACTCACAAAATCATTAAATATTTTCTAAAAAAAAATCATTAAATATACATACTATCTCTATTTTATAGAGAAAATACTTTTTTTTTGGTCCAGTAAATTTACCTCTTTTGGGGTTTGGTCCATTAATTTTTTCGATGTGGGTTTTGGTACACTAACTTTTCATTTTCAGTGATTTTTGGTACAACTGCATACGTGTCAGCTTTTGATTGGTCCACGTCATCATTTTGGACCAATCAAAGTTGACATATATGCAGTTGGACCAAAAATCACTGAAAATGAAAAGTTAGTGTACCGAAACCCACATCGAAAAAGTTAATGGACCAAAACCAAAACATGAAAAAATTAATGGATCAAAAAACTTATTTTCCCTATTTTATATTACTGAATTCACACTAAGTTTTTATTTATCTTGTAATTGTAATTCCGGCGTTCCTCTTTTTTTTTTTGGTACGGGATATTTTTCTATTTGTTTTCCAACTATATTATTCTATTTCATAATTGTTCAATTTTCTGTCTCCTTCACTTGAAAGCACTATGGGAAATCATGTTCTACCATCCATTGCTCACTATATATAGGAAATATAATACCGCACAACATAAAATATGTGTATATATATATTTATATATATATATATATATAAGTAATGCTACATGTACAACGAAATTAATACATCAAATTTTATAACACAAAAAATTCAATAAAAAAATTTAATTTATCAAAATCTCACGATATATTAAATACAAAATCTCGCAATAAAATAACAAAATCTGACGATATTATTGTTATAAATAATATTTTTTTGTATATCTAGCATTTATATATATATATATATATATATATATATATATATTTATAATAATGAATCAAGTATAGAAGAGATGCATGCACATCATGATATATGTTGATAAACATATATATACAATAAATGTTCATGAATAGAGGTCATGTATTAATGTACGTAGATCGGATTCATTTATCCGTACGTACTTGGCCATTTTTCGGTGTTCTATTATTCTATATATATATATATATATACAAAGGCCTTCACTCAACATTATTAAAGTTTGCAATAATATATAAATAACATCAAATCCATATATTTCATTGGATATATCTACTCAAAAATAAATGAGTAAGCTACACTTATTTTTCCTTCCATTCATGGCTCATGGCCACATGATCCCAATGCTCGACATGGCCAAATTATTCACTTCCCGCGGAGTAAAGACAACCATGATTTCGACTCTTGCATTCTCAGATCCCATCAAAAAAGCCCAGGAATCAGGAATCGACATCGGTTTAATAATCATCACCCTCCCAAATCAAGAATCAGGCCTCCCCGAATACATCCAAAGACTCGATCAAGTAACCACCGTAGATTTCGTCCGAAAATTCGTCAAGGCGATATCTTTACTGCAAGAACCAGTCGAGAGACTGATCAAACAACACAGCCCCGATTGTCTTGTTTCCGACACGTTCTTTCCATGGACGACAGATTCCGCCGCCAAATTCGGTATCCCGCGGTTGGTTTTCCACGGTACGGGGTATCTAGCACGTTGCGCCTCCGAGCAAATGAGACTACACAAGCCTTTCAAGAACGTGTCGTCTGATTCGGAGACGTTCACTCTCCCGTGTCTCCCTCATCAGCTGAAGTTCACGCGAACGCAGATTTCTCCTTTCGATCTAAGGAGAAGAAGTGAAGGTGAATTCGCGGAGCTGATTTTCCGGTCGAGGGAGGCAGACAGGAGAAGCTATGGAGTCGTGGTTAATAGCTTTTACGAGCTCGAATCCGGTTACGCCGATCATTACAAGAACTTTTTAGGGATCAAGGCATGGAATATAGGCCCTTTTTTGCTTTGCAAGGATGGAGACAAGGAAAAGGGGAGGAGAGGAAGGGAATCAGCCATAGATGAACACGAATGCCTTGCATGGCTGGACTCCAAGAAACCTTATTCCGTGGTTTACGCTTGTTTCGGGAGCATGGCGAGCTGTACTCAAGTTCAGTTACATGAAATCGCTCTCGGGCTCGAGTCATCGGGCCAAGATTTCATTTGGGTCGTGAGAGATATCGATATAGACGATTTCTTCATGCCGAACGGATTCGAGGAGAGGATGAGGAGTAGTGAAAAGGGACTGATCATAAGAGGGTGGGCGCCGCAGATGCTGATCCTGGATCATCCTTCGATAGGTGCGTTCGTGACGCACTGCGGATGGAATTCGATACTGGAAGGAGTGTGCGCGGGCGTGCCTATGGTGACCTGGCCGATGTTTGCGGAGCAGTTTTTTAATGAGAAGCTGGTGACGGAGGTTTTGAGGGTCGGGGTTTCTGTCGGGAACAAGCGGTGGAGGACGGTGGCCATAGAAGGCGTGGGGCGGGAGGCGGTGTCGGAGGCGGTGAGACGTGTGATGGCGGCGCCGGAGATGAGAGACCGAGCCATGTGTTATAGGGAAATGGCTAGAAAGGCCGTGGATGAAGGTGGATCATCTTACAATGATTTGAGTGCTTTGATTCAAGAATTGAGTACTCTCTCCATCGGATCGAGTTATTGTGAATAAAATGTATGATTGAGATTTGTATTTTGTTATTAAGTTTGAATGTAATTTGATTCGATTGTACTTGAAGCTATATCGTTTAATCGTTTTCTGTTGAATATAATATGAAACGATTTGAAATTAAAATGCAATTTAAAATATTTTGTAAAAAATACTGAAACATTAATTAGTCCGCTGTTTTCAATTTAATGTGCAGCCAAAATCCTACAGCCGAATAATTATTTTATTGTATATACTATATTATAAATATTGATATCAAAAAAATTCATTTCAATACCGATAGTAAAATTTCGAAGCTTTGGTACGAAAAAAAAATTCATATTGATACCGTATAGATACCGAAAAAATTTCGGTATACCGAAAATATATCGAAAAAATTTCGATACGATATGTCAAAATTCCGATATTTCGGTACGGTATGCCATCTAATGCGTGTCGGCGTGTGCACTTTCTAATTAACACTCGTGCTTTGAATTTTGAAATTAAAATGCATATATTTAAATTGTAAATAATTGTGTTTTTTTTAGTTGGCAAATAATTGTAGTATTAATGCATGCAATAAACCACAGATTTTAGCTGAACATGCTTCTTTTGAGATTTTAATATTTCAATATATACTAAATTATTACATTCAAAAACTTGTTTCAGGCTTTGACAAATTTGCTTTTCGATATAATTTCACGCGTGTGCATTTATTAAGAAATACATGTAACCAATTAAAATAATTGGCCGGCCGGCCGGGAGGACTTTATCTAGATATATATTGGATTTTGGCTGATTAAATTTTCAAACAGCTAGCAATATTAGCAAATCAAGTATTATAATTTACGAACCATTTTACGCATTAATATTATATAGGGAAAATTGCTTTTTTTTTGTCCTCTATGTTTGTTACTTTGCGATTTCAGTCCTTTATATTTTTAGATTTCAGTTTTAGTCCGCTATCTTTATTTTTTTTTGCAATTTTAGTCATTTTTCCAAAATGGCGCTGATGTGGCATCAATTCAGTGCTGATGTGGAGCTGACGTGTACAGTGCCACGTAAGCATCTTTTAATAAAAAGGACCGAAATTGCAAAAAATCAGAACATGTAGAACTAAAACTGAAATGTGAAAACATAGAGGACCAAAATCACAAATTGACAAACATACGAAACTAAATTTGCAATTTTCTCTATTATATATCCATAAATTGCTCGTGAGTCGATCATGAGTGTAAGGTTTTGCCAAAGATTGTAAAGATGAATATTTTATGAATTAGTGGGTATTGATTATTTAATTTTCTATCGTAATCAAAAATTAAAAAAAAAAAGAAAAAAAGGAAAAATAATTTGCATTATCCATATTCATCGTCATCGTCACCATCACCATCACCTACGAGCAGCTGAGTATGCAACATAGATTGCTTGGTTCCAAGTTGGTTCTTGCATGAGGGTCCCCAATGTGGAGGAAAGTTGACCACCAAGTTTGCTACCAAAATCTACCAATTGGATTGCAAATTCTTCCATTTAATGGACAAAAGGCAGCAGACCGACTCCTGTGTTTTTGTGGTGTAATCAAGGCCACGTATGACATGCACAATTTTCACTTGCTTTATTTGCATTTACACAAACTTCACATTTACAACGTTTGGGTTGTAAAAACCATAGCGCAACATTGTCAGCAATTATAAATATTCATCTCCATTTTGCGGGACAAACCAAGATTTGGGTGAACCCATCATGGATTTTGCACCAACATCTCTCGACTTTACGTGTGAGGTCCTCTCGTTGACCTATTAACAAGACGTTGGTCCGTCACACGAGTTGAAAACCTCGACCCAATCCAACTTGGCATGATTTGTGGATAACCAATCTATCAATTATATATATTATATGCAAATAAACTTTAAAAAGGGATTTGTTTGAATATTTACACCATATTTGGTGTATACATGTATAAATAAAAGAATTATTAAAAATGATAATGTCAATAAACCAAAAGATCACATAAATAAATAACTTTGATAGTTTTCTGCAATAATTTTTTAAATAATCAACAATATTGGGGATAGAGGAGGGGAATCAATTGTTTAATAATTAATAAATATTTTAATTTTTTTTTAAAAAATATTGTGACTGCCTTCCCAATCCGCAACTTAAAGAGGCTGCCTCATTACGAAACTGTCTTCGAATGGGTTGATAAAAACACAACCAACTATTTTTTATAGTATATTGAGTCGATTCGATGTGACAAACCCAAATTGATTGATCCACAACGAAAGGTGAGCAAGATGAGGTAAGAAATTTATGGTAGGAATAATTGTCATAGTTTTCTATCTCAAACGCCACTACACTTATTTTCATGTTGCCACATGTCCAATTCATCAAGATTTTTTTAAAAAAATTCAATACTTAATCAAAGTTAATTTGATAATTTTTTTTGAAGGTAACAAACTAATTTGATATTTTGTGTGGCAACAAAATGGACATAGCATAAGACAATTGAGGAAATGGTGAGGAAGACTATTGCCTAATAATAAAAACATAAATGATGTTAGTTTGGAAGTTGGGCCTTTACCTCGAGAAGTCATGGGTTGATTTATATGGGCCTTATATAATACAATCTTGGATGGTGAGACAACTGGATTCTTGTATGCACATATTCATGGGTCACTCACGATGTAGTGTGCTTAGAGCTCTTAGATGGGATGGTCCAACAAAACCCGCCACATGGAAGGGCGGCTCATTGAAAAAATCCCAATTTAACCTAATTTAAAGTGAGTTGTGGTTTAAGTTATAAGTCGCTCGGTTCACCAACAAATAAAAATACAAGAAAATATTTATAATTAATTGAATTTATCACTTCATAAGTAAATATTTGTTTAAAAAATTCAATAAAATTGTTAATTATTAATTTCATACATATATATTTTAAACAAAACAATTTGACACAAATAAATTCACAAGTTTCACTACAAAAATACATGTCTACCACAATAATACAAAAATTTTAAAAAAAAAAATCTCCTTCTCAACTAGGGGTGCAAACGAACCGAATCGAGTCGAATAATTGTAAAATTTTAAAGCTCGAATTCGGCTCGATAAGAGTATATTCAAATTCGAGCTCGATTCGAAGTTCGATAATTTCAAATATTTGGGCTCGAGCTCGGCTCGAAATGAAGTTCGAGTTCGAGTTCGGTTCGAAATATTCGAACCTATTCGTGAACTATTCGAATATTATGGTTCGAAAAGCTCGAAATATATATATATATATATTTATTATAATATATATTATATTAATTAAATATTAAGGTTCGCAAACTATTCGCGAACTTTGTAATTTTGGCTCGAGCTCGGCTCGAAAAAAAGTTCGAACATGTTCGAATTCGACTCGAGTTCGATAAGCTCGAATACAAATCAAATATTTATCGAGCGGACTCGTAAGCTCACGAACATGTTCAGTTCGTTTGCACTCATATTCTCAACCACGGTCTAACCCTAGCCCGGCCCACCCTTGACCCAATGACACGTGCCAGACCATTTTTAAGTGAGTCGATGATATTTCAACACAATCAACTTAAATTATTTGGTTGAGTAGATCAACTCAATGAACCCAACACGAACAGACCGGCCACAAATGTGTCTCATATCTTACTTATTAAAGTATTCAACCAATGACATGAGATATCACCCTAACAAAAAGATACTATAATTATTGTGATATTATGTGATACATCAAAAATTAAAAAAAAACGAAAATTAGCAAAGCAAAACAATAGAAAACCTGCTTGGTGTAATAAGGAACATCAAGGTGTACTATATACACTCCCATTTATGTGAAAGATTACATCCCTTTTCCTAAAAATAATTTCAATACTACTGTATATTTATTTACGAGATCGATCATGTTTTTTTGTAAGAATATCTCACATATTTTTATTCATGAGACGAGTCTAACAAAATTAACTTGCTAACAGTATTTTTTTTAAAATCTTTTTTTTGTTTATTTAGATGCAAACATAAAACCAACAACTGAGGAGTGAATTTCATACATAGTGAATCATGGTTGGTTGCATGAAACTCCATCTCACACCAATACCTATTTCCTCGCCCACCAAAACACAACTGTTTTTTTCTTTTTTCTTTCTTTTTTTTAAAAAAAATTTCTCTACTTCTTTTTCCCTAATATATTTTCATAATCTGTAATATTAATTTTCCAAAAAAATAAATAAATCCTATTGATTTTTTTTTTTAATAAAAAAGAAAAAAGCCCATTCCTGAAAAAAAGGGACAAAAAAGAAAAAGCCCATGAATCTCCCACCACCTTTCCTATGTATCAATGGAATCTCCCACAGAATTGAATGACAGACAAATTTCACGATATTCTCGCAGTTAACCCTATAAACAACCCCATTCCCATTCCCATTCCCATTCCCAAAGATCCACAAACGCCAAAGATTATCGCACTCGTTTCCTCTGCTTTCCGCAGCAATGGCTTCTCCCTTCAATCTTTTGTCCTGTCTTGTTTTCCTCTCCCTTTTCATCTTTTCTTCTGCCCTTGATATGTCCATCATCACCTACGACGGAGACCACGGTCTGGGTCTCACCCGATCCGACGAGGATGCCATGTCCCTTTACGAGTCATGGCTCGTGAGACACGGAAAAGTTTACAACGCCATAGGCGAGAAGGAGAGACGTTTCGAGATTTTTAAGGACAACTTGAGATTCATCCAAGAACACAATTCCCAGGACCGCTCGTATAAGCTTGGCTTGAACCGGTTCGCGGATCTGACGAACGATGAGTACCGGGCCATGTTCGTCGGCGGAAGGATGGACAGGAAGACCCGGTTGTTGAACAGGAAGGCCGGTGACCGGTACGCGTTCAAGGAGGGTGATGGGCTGCCGGAATCCGTTGACTGGAGAGAGAAAGGCGCCGTTGCTCCGGTGAAAGATCAGGGTCAATGCGGTATGTTTTCCCTTTGATTTTTGATTTGAAAAACACGAAATATATCATTCATGGGTGTCAATGTTGTTTTGACAGGAGTCTTGATTTTGTTGGGCCGACCGAAAGGGACTAGCTTTTTGTTTGTTTCTGTTTTGAAATTTGATGCAAGAACTTTTTAAATTATATTTAATCTTTACTTTTATTGAATGCTTGAAAGTTTTTGTTTTTAAAAGAATTCGTAGATTAAAGAAATATTTACACCAAAACTATATGTTCTTTCTCTCATGATCACTGTGTATTGTTTGCTTGGGCAGACAGATGTATTTTCCTCTTGGCGGTATCAAGTTTAAATATTATTTTTTCAAGATATCCGTCCCAAAATGTAGTCCTTTCCATCGTCATTCTCGATTGCTTTGAAGATTTTGGATCTCTCATATTTGTGAGACCAATTTTTTGTCCATTGGTTTTTGGTTCTTTATGGGTGTTGTCCGTTGTAATTGTGAATCCATCAATTCAATATCAGCTGCTCCTACTTGTGGGAGTTGAAAAACTGGTATTGGCATCATTCAGGTTGGAAAATTAGATGCTACCTTGAGGGTAGTACCTCCAAAGTAATCTGGACGGACCAGATCATATCAGCAGATCAAATCATTCGATCTACTGTACAATCTGGTCAGTCCAGATCATGTTGGGGTAGCTACCCTCAGGGTAGCATGAACTGTTCCCCAGTTTGGATTCTTGTTAAGTATCAGAATCTGGTATATTTTATGACAAACATTAGAAACTGACTTGAGAGTTTTTCTTGGCTTCGCTTAGTTAAACACTACATTTCCAGATGGTTTCGTTATCTATTTATCAAAGTCTTGATTTAAAAGTTATGGCGGACTAAGATTGGATAAGTAGTAGAATGGAAGAAACAATACTTTTCACTCTTGACAAAGATCAATCACAAGTTAAAATTTGAGCAAAACGTTATGAATTATGATCTTTCCGATTTTTAAATTATCCATCCTTCTATAAGCTTTGCCTCATCAAGTTTTAACATGTTTTTGTCTTTGGTTTCCAATTCAGGGAGTTGCTGGGCTTTCTCGACTGTTGCTGCTGTTGAAGGAATAAACAAGATTGAAACTGGAGAACTAGTAGTCTTGTCGGAACAAGAGCTAGTTGATTGTGATAAAGCATACAACCAAGGCTGCAACGGTGGTCTCATGGACTATGCGTTCCAATTTATCATTAAAAATGGTGGCATTGATACAAGTGTTGATTACCCTTACAGAGCTCGTGATGGAACCTGTGATCAGTATCGGGTATGACTAATGAACCCATATTCTTGGTACAAAATACTTCGTACCTTTTTAGTTTATTTTTCATAGAAAATTTTCACATCTTCTTGCAGAAAAATGCGAGGGTAGTCTCCATTGATAGCTATGAGGATGTTCCTGAAAACGATGAGCAGTCTTTGAAGAAAGCAGTGGCAAATCAACCAGTCAGTGTTGCCATTGAAGCTGGAGGCCGAGCTTTCCAACTCTACCAATCGGTATGATATATGCACATTTCAAGAATCAAGAAGACAAGTACAGTGGGCTTTCTGTTATATTAAATTAGATTCTTCTTACCGAATGTTACCTATTTTCTTGATCCATATAGGGAGTGTTCACTGGTCTATGTGGCACCGATCTAGACCATGGTGTTGTTGCCGTTGGATATGGAACGGAAAATGGTGAAGACTACTGGATTGTGAGAAACTCATGGGGCTCAAGCTGGGGAGAGAAGGGGTACATTAGGCTTCAACGCAACGTGGCTAATATCACCACAGGCAAATGTGGCATAGCTATAGAAGCATCTTATCCTCTGAAATCAGGACAGAACCCTCCAAACCCAGGCCCATCACCTCCAACACCGGTGAAACCCCCCACCGTGTGCGATGATTATTACACGTGCCCTGAGGGCAGCACTTGTTGCTGCGTGTACCAGTATGGAAACTACTGCTTCGGTTGGGGATGCTGCCCATTGGAGGCTGCTACATGCTGTGATGACCACTCTAGCTGCTGCCCCCATGACTACCCTATCTGTGATCTTGAAGGCGACACTTGTCTAATGGTAATTCTACTTTGTTTTATATATATCACACTGTCTCTCTATTGTTATCTGAAGGTTGTGTATTTCATGCTTGTTGCACGATTAGAACATAAGCAAGAAAAATATGCTAGTGTACTAATGTTGTGATGATGATGTGGTGTTGTTACAGAGCAAGGATAATCCTATGGGAGTGAAACCTTTGAGACGAAGTAATGCCACTCCCACCCTCGACTTGGCTCGTCTTCGCGGAGGCAGGAAGATTACCGTTTCTTAAAGTTCATCAACGTAGTTATTTGTAAATATTGATCTCTTCATGTTTAGAATTCGTTTGGGAAACTGTTAATTTGAATCTTAGTGTTTGCGTTTTACATTTATTTAGACATGGAAAGTCATGAGGAAGTATTCAATTTTATAGTGCATTAATTTATCTATATTTCGTCGGGATTCTTGGTAATCTGTCTATTCACGCATACATTGTATAGGCTTACAATTTGCACAGCCTTGTGAGATTGATCGTTAAAGAAATCAACGAAATACACTTGCAATTTGCACTTGGTGGGAAGAAATCGATTAAAAAGTTGACCAGATTCGTTGAAAAAATCAACGTCATACACATTGTGAAGGCTTACGTATTTGATATTTCTCGTCCCTTTTGTTGTAAATAAAAAGATCATTCCAAGTGTTTTGTCCATTCGATTCTATATTTGGCTCAACTCTCTTGTTTAATTTTTAATAATCCTTATTATTATATTATAATAGCTAAATCCAGTAAAGAAACTATGTTTGGTCATTTTAATTGATTTTTAAATTTATCCTTTATCATTCCTTCAACATATTCAATAATTAAGAGACAAAAAATAATGTATCATTCAAAAACTTCTCACCTCCTCTCTCCACTATCTCATTATCCTAATTTATAATATTATCAGTTTACCATTATCTCTTTACCCATTATCTTAATCTATAAATAAATTTAAATTTATAAAATAAATATATTTTGTGCACCTGCATGATGCAACGCATGTATTTCAGAGTACTAGTAATAATAAAATATAAATCGTTTACTTGCAATTTTTTGAACCACCGTCCCCTAAAACTATATTATAATACACTAATCGCTCTCAGATGATATCTAACTTTATAACGTATACGTGAACATTTGATCTAAATGTTATATTTGGCTAGCGAGTAACGTGATTCAACGTCATCGGGGAAAAAAAAAGAAAAGAAAAAAATTATAATTTTTTTTAATAAGAAAAAAAATTATAATTGACTAATCACAAGACGCGCATATATACACAGTACACACACTGATTAAACACGGCACAATCTTCAATCTTAGTTATTAGAGAATTTTTTGCTTTTTTATAATGGGCGTAGTAGAACTTTACACGCATCATGTCCAAGCTTGAGAAAATCAGAGCTCCTGAATCGCCAATATTTTTTTTATTTAAAATTATAATTATAAAATGGAAGTTGACTTTTAATATTTATTTATTATGTTTGCGTAAATCGCACACAAAACGTCTAAAAAATCCTTCGAGTGGCTAAGTGGGTCATATAGAATTCTTTATTCAATATATAATGACCAATACCATTGATTATAACATTCGATAGCTAGTTAGATTTCTTGATATAAATACATAGTTATCCATGTTGCTATATATGTCACACACGAAACCTCTAAAATATATAATGGAGTCATTCGTCAATATATATTATATTATTTTACAAAGTAATTTTCTAAAAATGTCCACTTGTATCGATCGATCAAGAAAAAATCAAATGTAAATGCAAATTAATTCTTCGTTTAATTAACTCAATGAAAATGGCGAGTAGATTAGAAAAAAAATCAAATGTAAATGCAAATTAATTCCCTGTTTAATTAATTAGTCAATGAAAATGGCGAGTACTCATGTACTATAAGTTGGTTTCGAAGTGAATCCCTCCCAAACCCAAAGTGCCTCAGTCCGATCCTTGTAGCTGATTCAATGTCTGTTTATGGATTAATCCAAGGTCAACTCCTAGAGATAACAGGTATCTAGTTTTTGGTGTTTAATTCCTTAATTAGTTCTAACTTTTTGTCTCCTTTATAAATTGATCGATCTGGGATATTATATATATGTATGCAGTTGTTGGTTGTAATAAGTTGAGAAACACCGAGTGGATTTCACGGCAAGATCCCTATGTTTGTGTGGATTATGCCTGCTCCAAGCATCGTACACGTACTCGTCATGGTCAGCCATGCATACATACATACATACATACATATATAAATGTTTTGTTGATTAATGTATTAATTTTGTTGATGCAGGAGGAGGGAGAGATCCTACCTTTCAAGAGAAATTCGAGATTACATTGGTAGAAGGGTTATTGGAGATTAATATTACTGTCTGGAATAACAATAAATTGACTTCTGACGATTTTATTGGAAACGGAAAGTAAATATATATTTATCTTATGATTTACATATATATTAGCTAGCTAGCTCTTCGGTTTTCATAATGATGGATGGAGCCGGTCTGTTCAGGGTTCTATTGCAGGGAGTTTTATTTCAGGGCTACGACGACAGTTGCTGGCCTCTTCAGGACAGGAAAGGCAGGTATATACGACTTCATGACTTTTCGATCCATATATATATATATATATATTCATGAGCATGTATGTAAAAGGATTTTTATGTTGTTTGATGTGATGATTTTCAATGGTTACATTTGTTTACAATAATTAAAAAAAAAAACCTAATGAATTTGTTGCGTTTTATTCAAGTTTGTGATGTTTGCTGCATGTTTTTGCTCGTATATATAGGCATGCTGGAGAAGTTCGATTAGTAATGCATTATGCTAATGCCAAGGTAAAGCCATAAAGTTCATCATCTACCTGAAAAACAAGATTGATATTATTTGTGATCTAATTAACATATATATATATATATATATATTTCCTTTTCTTTCTCTGATTTCCAGAAGCCTAAGACTCCACCAGCTCCACTATCATATGCAGCCACACCACCGCATCCGGCCGCTCTTTACCCGCCCCCTCCCTATCCACAGCCACTGTATCATCATCACCCTTCTCCTTATCATCCGGCTTATCATGCAACTCCATCATATCCTCAGCAACCACCTGCTTCTTATCCGCCACCACCGTCGTCATATCCTCAGCAACCACCTGCTTATCCGCCACCACCACCGTCGTCATATCCTCAGCAACCGCCTGCTTATCCGCCACCACCGCCTTTATATCCTCAGCAACCAGCCGCTTATCCGCCGCCACCCCCCAACCCTCAATATTATTATCCCCAAGGTAATACTAATATATATGCATTCTTTCATTTGTAGCTATACATGCCTAGAATATATATATTGATGATCATTCCATAAAATTACTCCTAATGTTCTTTTTTTTAACTTTCTGGTCAGGTACATATCCTCCACCTCCTCATCCACAACATCACATGTTTTGATCGAATATATATACTCTATTATTCGACGAGAACTAAGAAACCGTAAAAAAAAATAGAATTGCAAGTGTGTTGTATGGTTTTCTATTGTTGAGTACTTCTATCTACATTAATGTATATATATATACCAAGAGTCACTCAAGAAGGACATTTTGTTAAGAGATTATGTTTTTGTTCCGAAATAATATAATGATTTCAGCAAAAGGGATGTAATGAGATATTCTGATTTGTGTAATGACCGGACATTTCTGCATACCATGCGTGGATACGTACACACATTCTAGATTTTTGTCTCACAATATATGATAATATTGAAGAAGTTGTGTATATATATTTCATGTATTGATAAAACAGAAACATAACATAATTGATATGTACCATGCAATAGGAACTTTATATATAACTATGATTCTTAAACAGAAAATGTGGTAAGCATTTGCAGCACTATATTAATGCTGCTTTCGGTGTTCCACTATCCTTGTTATTTTGAGTTGTTCTTACTCCAACAGAGGGGTAAAGTACAATTGGTTGCAATAAGTATCTTCATTTCCCTTTTTAGCCTTTAGAGCATGATCATTGCTCCTTTTGAATTTCATGATTCCATATGTTTGAGCAGTATGATCATGAGGAAATTTAGGGTGTCATTTGAAAGATTTACATGTTTTTAATTTGTGGATTAGGTTTTTTATTAGACGATTTTACCGATGTATATGCCATAAGTCGATCAGAGTCATATTTAAAATTAAAATTAATATTTTTGACACAAAAAATAATTTTTTTCATAAATGTGATATAATAAGACACCCATTACATTTCACAAAATCAACACATGTGATCGTCTTTGTTTAAATTATTGGATCGAGTACCCTTTTTTTTTCATGTGTCTGAAAATTCTTGGAATTAACATAGTTTTTCATGCTTTGCCAATTTTATTGTCACCGCATAATTAAGTACTCAATCAAAGTCAAATTATTTTAATGTATCAGTTGTCATTCTTATATGTATCCATCAAAGGCAGAGACTTGTTCTTTTCAAAATTCCAACTTCTGCTAGACTATCCTTTTTGTACTTCTCATCCAGCCTGTAAAAGCTACAAATTTTCCTTAAATAATTAGCTATCTTGTAATTTTTATTCAAAAATATTGAAATGAGTCCAACAACATTCTTTTTTTATTATCTAAATTCGTTTGTTTTGCGGATAAGTTTTCTTTAAATCCACAAACCATAACATATTTTTGCATTCAGTCTCTTTCAGATAATTTTTTTTTTGAACTTCTTGATCCACACAAAAATATTTTTGCACTCCCTTGGCCCACATGTTTTTTTACCGGTAAAAATCGATACAAAACATTGAAAATATGGTAGTAATATATAATATTTGAGTAGTAACTAGTTTAAATCTGATACAAAAGATAAAATTTTAGGTGCAAAATTTGAGCAACATTATTTATATCAACTCTTACAACGGATATTTGAATACTCAATAATCATATATTAGTAACAGATCTAAAAACATTGATACTCAAATTGTAACACCCGAAAATTTTAATACGTAAATTTGCATGCATAATTAGGGAAAATAATTATTTAAAAATTTATATTTGGGTTAAATGACATTTATGTGTTATTATGTGAATTATATGCATGATTTAAATTTATTTTAGCATTTAACCCGTAATTTTAGAATTTCTAAATTTTTGAGAATTTTAGTGATTTGATCGCGTAGACGGGACCGTGGACGGATGAGATATCAACTTTTGAGCCAAAAATATTTTATGAGATTTTATGAGCCTTAAAAAAATAATATTTTATGGTAGTTTGTAAAGAAAATTTTAGTATTTAATTATATATTTATTTAAGGATTGATTTTTAGCCAAAATAAGTCATTTTAATGACTTTTATTAATTTTTAAAAATAGGCTATTTATTATTTCGGGATTTTGGTCTATTTATCAAATTGGTAGGCATTTTAAGAGTTTAAAATTTTAAATTTATGGTATATTATCTTTTTAAATAAATTATATTAGTTATTATCCTAATCTACCCAAAATTACACCCAAAATCTCTCACTACCGTACGCTCAAACCCCATCAGCCGCCAACCCCATCTCCTCCACCTCCTCCCTCACGTTTTTCAGCAGATAACAGCCTCCTTAGTCGAGTTCTTCAAGGATTATTCAAGTTCTTGGCCCGTTCGTCGTCCCGAAGCCTCGTATATGCATAAATATTCGTTATAATTAACAAGACATGTTTAATTCCTTTTTTTTACCACCATATAAGCTACTACTCACGTTTTCATCAGACTATATGAATTTGACATGATATTTACTGAACTTCTTTTGAAAAATCTCATAGACTCCTTCACGTGCATGAGTTTTCTTATTTTCTTCAAGGTTTGATCACGTTTTTCTCATGTGGCTCGGGTCCAGGCTGTTGGCTGTGGTTAGGATCGTGTCCTAGGTTCTGTAGGATCGGGTGAGGTGGGGGGTTTGTGCCAAGAAGGGCCGGAACCGAAGCCAAAGAAGTTGGGTGCAGCAGATCGCGCAGATTGCGCATCGTTGGGAGATTGGCTCGTTCTCGGTTCACAGGGCATTTTTTTGGTTGATTCCAGTGGGATTAGAACCCCAAGACCTTGGGGAAGATATTAAAGGTGGTGCTCTGGCCAGTGGTTGCCGGAGATGGGCGGTCGAACGGCCTGAAGTTTTTGGTTGCGTTCTGCGCGTGAGCAGAAACAAGGGGTAGATTTTTTTGGTTCCTTCTCCTTCTACAGAGCTCCGTTTGAGGTAAAATTTGTTGTGTTAGAACCTTCTGGATATTGGCTAAGTATGGGCAGTGGTTTCACGGCCAAAGGTTGCGAGAGTAGGCGGCACGGTCAGTTTTTCCAAAGTCGCTCAGGGATGCCGTGAGTTAGGATTAAGGAAAGAAAGGCTAAGGTTGTGTCTAGGCTTTAGGCGGGCCGGGCTTGGTGTTTTGGGTACGGGTCAGGTCCGTTGGGTCATGGGTCATGTTATTCGGGTCCGGGTCCGGGTCTGGGTTGTATTAGTTGGGCTCGAGTATTTTTATTTTTAAGTTAATTATTAAGTTGGGATGTAAATGGGCCAAGGCTAGTTCAATTAATTAATTGGGCCACATGTGAATTAAGTTATTGGACTTTAGTAATTATTTAAGTGAGTCTATTAATTTTTATGAGCCTTGGGGCCCATTGAAATTATTGGGCCAGTCTTTAGGTTTTTGGGCCATTGGGCAAGACTAAGTATTTAGTGGGCTTGAGTTTTGTTATTGGGCCATGTATGTCATATTGGGATTGAATAAATTATTTGGGCTTAAATGTAAGTTAATGGGCTTAAGTTGAATTATTGGGTCAGTCTTAGAATTTATGGGTTTAAGTCTAAGGGACCAGCAGTCTGACCAACCCATAAAAATTAACTAAGTCCGGAATATATATTTGATTCTTTTTATGCATGAAGTTTATTTTAAGTATAAGTATATTTATTATTAAAATTAATTAAATATATATTACGAACATATTTTAAGTGCATGCATACATGAAATATTTTATGATGTGTTTATGATTAAGAATTGAACATGAAAAATATTTTTATGAAAATTGAAGTGATGTGGCAGCACAGAGGTGGTTTACCACCGGCACAGAGGTAGTTCTACTACCGGCATAGAAGTAGTTTTATCACTGGCACAGAGGTAGTTTACTACCAGCATAGAGGTGGATTTATCCATCGCCACGTACGATGGTTCTTAGACTGATCAATCGCTCATGATTACGAGCCACACTCATGGATATGACCTACACAGTTTTTATGATTATGACATGCTCAAATTATGCTATGTATGATTAGTTATGATGTATGTATGATAATCATAATTATGGCTGACAAGAATTCATGGTGCATTATTTTACGAGCATGCATGCATATTCATGATGATTATATGTATTAGTATGATTATGTGATGCATTATTTTAACCCTTGTTACAAAGGTTTAGACATGTTGAGCCCCTAGGCTCACTATGCTTATATGGTGCAGGTGAGTACGATAATTCATTTGTAGCTCCTACCGGTGACGAGGATGTATGAGCAAGCATGGCAGTGGCCCCGTGACCGTCGCATGGAAGAGTTATTATTATTTTGAGATACTTTATTAGGGTTTTTAAAACATATTTCAAAGTTTTATTTATGTTTATTTTCGCATGCATGAGTTTGAATTTTTGGGTTACGGATTTTTATTAATATTGTGTGTTTCAAGATTTTTATTTATTTAAGTTATTATTAAAAGAATTTATTTGTTAGTATTATTTCTAAATTTTATACCTATATGTATGGGCATATATATATGTATTGTTTTTATTTAAAAAAAATTCTGCATTTAAGTTTTAAGAAGGTCTATATGTTTCACAAATATCTTATATTAATACCATATTTTCAATATTTTGTACCGTTGTTTAATTAAAAAAAACAAATATGAAATTAATATTAACACTTATATACATATTTGAGTACTCAAAAAACGTATACTTGTACTAAATTTGAAATAATTTATGTTCAAATATCATATATCAGTACTATATTTTCAATGTTTTGTACCGAATTTCATTCGAGAAAAAACATGTGGGCCCAGGTAGTGCTGAAACATTTTGCTAGTGCTGAAACATTTTGCTATGGATCAGAGAGCTCAAATATATATTTTTTTCGAGACTAAATGTAAAGTTATGTTTAGGTTTGGAGATTTAAAGCAAATTTACTCTTGTTTTGTTTTTTTATTTCGTTAATTTGTTTATAAAAAAGGTTTTAATGTATTTCCTATTAATAAAAATATTTGTTGTTTTAATGTTGTAATTCGATAATTGTCCTTGAGTAATAGAACCAGAATGTTGGTTTTACGTAGCAAACATTTTTTTTGGTACAGAAGTAAGTTGCAAGTTTATTTTTAGGGAAAATTGCAAATTTAGTCCTATATGTTGGTCACTTTGTGATTTTGGTCCTCTATGTTTTCACATTTCAGTTTTAGTCCTGCATGTTCTTATTTTTGGCAATTTTGGTCCTTTTTATTCAAAAATGCTTACGTGGCACTGTACACGTCAGCTCCACATCAGCACTGAATTTGTACCACATCAGCGCCACGTTGGAAAAAGGACTAAAATTGCCAAAACAATAAAGATAGCGGACTAAAACTGAAATCTGAAAATATAAAGGACTGAAATAGCAAAGTGATAAACATACAGGACCAAAAAAATAATTTTTCCTTATTTTTATTCTTTGAACAATCTAGTACAACTAAATATATTGATTTCAAAATTATTGATAATATAATTAGGATCAATTTTTATAAAAAATAAAATAAAATTGACTGCAACTTTTTTTTTTGGTTGGTTATTTTGCAATACCATTTTTGTGAAAATTGGAGCAATGGCGCATTTCCATATGAGGTAGCTCCGGGGGACCCTGATTGGTGTGTGTGGTTACATTATATATTTTGAGTTTGGGATAGATTATTATAATTGAGTGTCAAACTCGATTTCTCATCTCAAATTTGAGATTTTGATATCAAATGAGCAGTTATCGATATTTTTTCCATATATTTTGGTACACTATCTTTTGTTGCTGACAAATATTGTGTCTAATCATAGATAATCGATAAAACATACTATAATTTTTTACTTTTTCGATAACATACCTATCCCATTTCAAAACTTTTCTTACAACATGAAAATGGTTGTTACACATACAAATAGTGTATATTAGACATCATTTAACGCGAAGAATAAGATTAACATATTTGCATTACTTCGCATTTTACTTGAGCTTTACTATAATTCGAAAATAATCGAAACCGTGAATGTATATTGAAACCAAACGTTTGATAACAATACTGTAAATAGTCATGATGTTTTTAGCTTTATGCTATCAGTGTCAATTATTTCTTCCATCAATAATTCTGTTTACAATTCATGAGAACATGAATTATTGTAAAAATATGATAAATTAGACGAAGATGTTTATCATTGTCGTTTCGAAAAAACCAACTAAACTTTAATTAAAAGGTTAAAAATTCTATAAATGAAGCATTACATTTCGAATTCGAATAAAATGAAAATGGAATTATGAATTTGTTCAATCGTTGTCTGCTTGGTTTTGGATTTTGTCTTCATAGCTATTTGCAAGATTGGATGAATTTGTTGGTGCTTTTAGGACTGGATTTGATTTTATATTTATCAAGTGCATTTTTTTTCTAAAGAAAAATAAAGGTGATGTTTGAGTGTCCCATATTAGACATTCTCACATTCAGTTTGTCGATTTCCGCAATATTTTTAGATGCTATAATTTTTATATCATTTGATCAATCACATTTAAGAAACTTGATGGTTTTCCTATCTCCATGTCTCGACTCGTTTCCATTATTTGTCGTAATACTTGTAATCCATATCACACAATTGCATGAATTATTAAATATTTTTTTGTTTAAAAAATGTAAACTGATTAAAGGAGCTGACAGGTATGTTAAGTTAAATTTTTTCAGATACCGTATGATGGTGTTATGGATACGATGAATGAAAGACGTTTACAATGTGATAAAAATACAAAAAGATACGGATGAAAGTAATATATAAAATATATAAAAATGAATAATAGGTTGTTTTGTATGATATTAATTTTATTGTATTATTATGTTTACTATTATATAATATCCTACATGCTCGTGTCAATTGCAAACAATTGTAAACAACATAGTTATAGTCCTAAAATTCCACCAATATCAAGTCAATCGTGCTCTCATACATGGGCTAGGTATAGTGTCTCATCCAACCCGTATGAAATGACATAACGAGCCATGAGGTGAAATTTAGTTGAATAAAAAGTCTTGACTACTAATCTCATTTTCATCAATTGTAACAAACGCTAGACATTTGTTTTTAAGCTAGATGTTGTCTCATCATCTCGTAGGAAAAATACTCTAGCATAGAATCTGTTAGGAATCAATCCGAAATTTGGTTATCGATAATTCACCACGCAAACAAACTTACAGATAAGAACAATAATCAATCCCAGAACAGATGAATCCAACGCACACAGATCAATCACCCAATTCACGCGAAAGCAAATAAACGAAGCAAGTATTTACGTGGTTCGGCAAAGAATATGCCTACATCCACGAGAAAGCAACACACACTTTTATTAATCACCAACAGAACAATCCAAGCTCAAGAACAGAGCTTATTACAGAGATGGGCAACGAAAAACTCTCAAAGCTAGATACAGACTCAATTCAAGAGTTAAAGCCTTGAATTCTTCCCGTCACAATCTTCGCTTTGTTTCCCCTCCGAAATCTCTCTTTTCTTCTCTCAATATATTCTGAAGAATTTTATTTTCTGTTCTTATCGTTGCGGCCAGCTTCCATCTGTTCTGGGATTGATTATTGTTCTTATCTGTAAGTTTGTTTGCGTGGTGAATTATCGATAATCAAATTTCGGATTGATTCCTAACAAATGGCGCCGTCTGTGGGAACAAAGATTGTTAGGAATTGTCAACCAAAGTCCCACATTGAAAAATTAAAAGAAAGATCATGGATTAATATATGGAATGATATCTCCATTGGTATTAGGCCTTTTGGGTGGGTTCCCAAAAATAAAACCATGAGGGCTTGCCGCTTGTGCTCAAAGTGGACAATATCATACCATTGTGGAGATATTCGGATTCCATCGAACTAACAAATGGCGCCGTCTGTGGGAACAAAGTCATTATCTGATCGAGCCAATGTGGGTAGAATCCTCGAAAACTCAAGGAGAAGAAGTTTGAGGTCCCCGATTAAGATCCGTTAAAAAAGGTCTCGAGGGACGCTCCCGGTAATTCATGTAAGGCGTGTGCTGCAATGCATTGAAGGTAAGTAGGCTCGATTGGAGAGACGGATTGAGGGGAGGCCTGGTGGGACTTCGTTTGAGGGGAGGATTGTTAGGAATTGTCAACCAAAGTCCCACATTGAAAAATTAAAAGAAAGATGATGGATTAATATATGAAATGATATCTTCATTGGTATGAGGCCTTTTGAGTGGGTTCCCAAAAATAAAACCATGAGGGCTTGCCGCTTGTGCCCAAAGTGAACAATATCATACCATTGTGGAGATATCCGGATTCCATCGAACTAACAGAATCATCCCATTATATATAGTTTTAAAATCGAGTTATGCTACATGTAATGTAATATAATGAAAGTTACACACAATGCAAATGTGTATACATATATGATTTTCTTTAAAATCCCAATTGAATCAAAGGGTAAATAAATGATAGGGGTGTCGAATCGACGGTTCTGAATTGTGGTGAAGTCAAGAGTCTTAAGTCAGAGATTTAGAGCAAAGAAAGAAAAGAAAAGAAAAGTAGGCAAATTCTCGAATGAATGAGTGGCAGTAGGAGAGCAAGCATTACCATGTTTATGAATAAACAAAGGACAAGCGTGACACACACTCTGATAAAATCTACCCCCCCTCTATCCCCTCTACTTTGGAGAGCCCAATCCCATTTCTCATTCAAATTTACAAAATGCCTTCTACTTTACTTTCCTCTTCTTTTCCACCATAATGAGCACAAGAAAACAGAGACCCCCTTCTTCTCACAAGAAATGTCTACAAATGAAAATGCACAAGATTCTTTCTTTGATACTACCCTTTATTGTGATGAAGGAGAAGGGAGCGAAATTACATCTAACAACTACTGTTTCAGTGGAGAAAATGGTTCCCTTTGTTCCACATTGGTGTTGGAGCAAGATTTGTTTTGGGATGATGAGGAGCTCCAATCCCTTTTCTGTAAAGAGAAAGAAACTTGTATCAAATCCAACACTGCCGGCTTTTCGCTTTCTCTGGCTAGAAAAGAGGCAGTGGAATGGCTTCTGAGGACCAATTCTTTTTTTGGGTTTTCAGCCATGACTGCTGTTCTTGCAGTCAATTATCTGGACAGGTTTCTTTCTGGTCTGAGTTTGATGAGAGATAAGCCATGGATGATCCAGCTTGCAGCTGTTACTTGCCTCTCTTTGGCTGCTAAAGTTGAAGAAACTCGTGTCCCTCTTCTTGTAGACCTTCAAGTACGTAGCATTACATAACATTTTTTGACATCACATTTTGTAAGATTGTTTCTTTTCTGAAATCGAGAACATGTACATGCTTTGGTGTTCTTGGGAAATAGGTGGAGTGTACCAAGTACGTGTTCGAGGCGAAGACCATTCAAAGAATGGAGATTTTGGTGCTTTCATCTCTCGAATGGAGGATGAATCCCGTGACCCCACTTTCATTTCTTGATCACATTGTGAGGAGGCTTGGTTTGAAGAGATACATCCACTGGGAATTCCTCAGGCTCTGTGAAAATATACTCCTCTCTGTCATCTCCGGTATGGATTGCAATGATTCGTTCCAATTTGATAAAGATCCGATTTTTATGACAAAACAAAACTCTGGTTCTGATTCCATGTCTTCTGGTTTTGTTTCCTCTAAGATTCAAGATTCCTACATTATCTGCCGTCTGTTTTGGCTACTGCCACCATGATTCATGTTATTCATCAAGTTGGGCAATGCAATGCCGTTGGCTACAAAAACCAGCTCCTTAAAGTCCTCAAAATCAACAAGGTATGGTTCTCAAGAACAGTCATGGTGACATCTCTCAATTTGATGAAATGCTCTGTTTCCATATTTTATTGCATTAAAGGCTTGAAAAAAGCTACACATTATTGCAATTTGCAAATAGCAAAATTCCTCAGACTCTATCCATTACCACCAGCTTTTTTTTTCTTTCCTTCTATCGGGTATAGTATTAATATCTCTCATTGAATATGGAATGATGTATTTGGAGCATAACCTCAGTAAAAGCCTAGATATTCAATCATCAAAAAAAATTTTTCTTTCCATGCGCAATAATCTAGTCCCATCTTTTTGCCAGCTACACTTGTTACTCCCATTTATATCCAAATTTTCACTGTCGGTCAAACCATGGTCTACAGAGTATAGTGCATGTCATAAATATTTCCTGCAGATTAAAAATATATATATATATATATATATTTTCTTCTCATTTCATCAGGAGGAAGTGGATGAATGTTATGAGGCCATTCAACAAACACTTTGCAGCAGTGGTTTAAATGGCAAAAACATGACACAAAAGCGCAAGTTTTGCCACATCTCAAGCAGCCCAGGTGGTGCAATGGATTCATTTTTCATCCCAAGTAGCCCAAATGACAATTCATTGTCAGCTGCAGCATCATCATTCATTTCTCCTGCAAGCAATCATCCCATTTTCAAGAAAAGCAGAGCTCAAGAACGGCAAATGAAATTGAACAGAGTTTTTGTGGATGCTGTTGGAAGCCCTCATTAAATCTCTAATCTGTGTTTCCAAGAATGTCCATATATTTACATATTATCATTATTATTATAACCTGTTCCTAGTATTACATTATCTGGATGCCTGAGTAAATTTAAACTGCCTTGTTCTTCCCAAAATCTCTGCCAAAACTAAAGTAAAGATCAAAGGGAGTTGGTAAGTACTCGAATTAAAGACTCACAGAAAAAAGAAGATAAAAAGAATGTGAAGCAAAGCATTCAAGATTTCTGGACCCTGTTTCCAAATCCATGTAATAGGAGTTGTAAGATATAATTGCTGTTGTATCGAGGCAGCTGCATGTCACTAGACGTTCGCAATGTAGCATGCAAGCCACATGTTGTACTGCTTTAATTCTTAAAAAAGCAACTTTTAATTAAATATTGTCTTCTTTTTAAAGTCATTTTTGTGTCCAAAACCTCATTGATTATGGATTCTTGATCCATTTTGAAGCGTGTGTAACACGAGTCTTGTGGTGAAGGTGCATCATGCAAGTTGTTTAATTTCCCGCTCAACATTCTGTTTTCATTTACTGTGCTGTCGACACATGAGAATAATGAAAACTACAACTATTTTTTTGGAACAAGTGCATATTATGAATTTCCTGATGTGGATGCTTGCTTATTCTGTTTAAAATCTTGGTAAAAATTTGCTGGAAGCAGAGCATGAAATAATTTGTAGGGTAAGTTCGGTTCGGGGGTCGCGTTGTTATTCATGTGACACAATCAATGTTCTAAAAAGCTTTTTTAAGCGACGCTTAATCTCGCTTAAGTTTTAATACGCTTAAACTCGATTAAACGGCCGCTTTTTAGAATGAAAGATTTCATTTGTTTTTTTAAAATAAAAACATTTTTATAAATATGTATATTTATAGTTTGGAAGTTGAATTATCTATTAAATCATATATTTATGGTTAATCTAACATTTTATTTAATGTTTGTCTTAAAATAATTAAAATTATAGTAAAAATTAAAAACGTTTTTTCACGCTTAAGCTCGTTCTAAGATCGCTTAAGCTTGAAAAGCTTGAAACTTGACCTCCACGCTTTGACGTGCATCACGCTTTTTAGAATCTTGGATGCAATGCATTGTTCAACGTGAAAAAAATTAATCTTTAATGTATGTATTTGGTTGAAGAGGTGTTTTGTTGACTTATTTGGGTAAAAAAAAATCCAATTGGATGTTTTTTTTTTTGAAAAAATATTAATTCCATTCTGTCTGGTATGGAAGAGCAGAATTTTCTTGTGAATTCATTTAATGCTTGTTTGTTTTAATAAGAATCCAACAGCCATTGATTATATGTTTCATGTTTCTTGTCGAGCTAAGGAAAATTGATTGCTCATTTACAACCCAATCAAGCAATAGTACTAAATATGAATCCACTGTGAAAGGTAAAAAAGATAATTAATTGATCATTACTAACTTTTTATCATAATCTTATACATAACAATAATAACATGAAAGTGTATTTTCGCTGCTCATTAAAGAATATTTCTTTACATAACATATAAATAATAATTCATTTTTTAATTTCATGATTATAAAATATCGAAATATATATTTGTCTTATGTAGATTATCAATAATTTACAATAAAGGAAAATAAACTTCACCAATTCACAGTCAAAATAAAAGAGTGAAACAATTTTATTTTATTTTTTTAAAAAATTAACCCAAAAGTTAGATAATGGGAAATCGGGACGATCTCTCCACCATGAATGGAAAGTTTGAAGGTGACGGATTTCGAATTGGGAGACAAAAATCTTTGATTTTGTGAAAGTTGTCATTTGTCTACTTTATTAATTTTCCCTCTTCTTTCAAATACCACATATACATATCACATACAATCGAAGCTGAATAATCCCTTTTTTGTCCCTGGTATCAATCGATGAAATAAAATTAAATATCACATCTTAATTCAACTTTCTAAAGTTGTAATGGAATGAAATGTAAATTTTATACTATAAATGTTGTCCAATATTACTTTGTTTCCTAGAATTTCAAATATTAGAACTCGAACTCGAACTCGAAACAAAAATTTCAACTTGAGTGAGATAAAACAAATTCGATCTCATAACGAATTATATACTATCACAAAAGTACGTTATTATTTTTAATTATGTTTCACTATATATTGTAAAATCAAATTGGTAAATAATATTTACTAAACATCAATTTTTTTATCAAAAAGGGCATGAGTTTATTATATATATCTACATGGTAGAAAGTAAAAGCCCTTCAAAGAATTTTGACCCTTTTTGGTTTTTAGTTTTATTTTTACAGCTGTAAAGCTGTTAGTGACAGAGAAAGAAAGGAAAAAAAAAAAAGAAAAAAAAAAGCCACTCCCTCCAAGTATCAACTAAAATTTGGTCCCCTCCTTTTGAGTTTACATGCACTTTCAAGAAAAATTTACTGCCAGTCCACACCTTTTTTTGATTTTGTAAGCTATTCACCATGTGGTATTAAAATATGTTGAGGTAATAAATCTTTTGACTCATGCACCTAGGTTCTTGAATTTGTACGAGCATGAATCACATCACCTAGATATAATAAAGTATAACGCAGAATATTGGAACCGATTCGCCCTTTCAAATTGGTCGCGGATTAGTATCGTCGTCGTCGAAGAAATCGATTCATTCTCGACGCGATTTTTCCGATCATGCATGCATGAAAAATACGTGAAGCAGGGCATGGTGAATTCGAAGTTGGATGTACGCGGTAGATATCTTATGTTAACATGGTACATTCATTTTGAAGGGATGGCTGATTTTATCATTTTTATTTGGATTTAAGAAAATATGTTTAATGATACAAATGGGCCCATGGTAATATTGGGCTGAGGAGAGATGAGGTGGGCCCTGATCGTACAGAAAGATCCATTTAAGTGGGCCTGCATGGATCTGAAACTGACCTCGATTACCTGGTAGCATTGGCACACCACACGCGTGAGTTGAATAATTCTGAATTTACTTCTCCTTTCTATTGCATTTATTACAGTCTATTTCCGATTTTTTTTTCTTCCAACCCACATATTTGTAAAATTTAATTTAACTAATAGACATCATTGTCCATTCTGTTTTAGGTCGTTGAAATTATCTGCTTTTGGTACATCTTATATAAAATTTGACAAAAAATAACTATTATATTAAATTTTAAATTATCTCAATCATATCATTCAACTTAAAGATTTGTTATAACCTTATCAGAGTTGAATTTTTTTATAAACAACCAATACAAAAACATAAAAACTTCTTATTTATGTATTTTTTATATCATAAGTGCTACTTTTTAATCATAAATATGTGTATGTAAATCCATAAAACTGTCTCACAAAACACTCATCCGTTCAGAACAAAAATTTCAAAACTCAAAGATCGGGCCGAAGAAGCGAGCTGCGGACTAACTCAGCCCGATGACAACAATATTAAGTAATAATTGAGTGCATTGAATAGAAGGCAGTGGTCCAAAATGTTTGAAACAATATACCGTTAATGAGAATGGGGACCAAATACGAATACATTCTCGTCCAGGGTTAAAATGGATAATTTATGGGACTCCAGGTACTGACATATTAAAGCTGAATTCCCTTTGTCCCAACAACCATCAAACTTTGTTCGCCTACATTAAAGAGACATACATACATACAAAGTATTTTTAGGGAAAATGAAAAGGATGGTTGCTCTAACTTATCATAGTGCAAGAGCCATACTTCACACCTCAAAATTCAAGTCTTACTTCTGTATTTAATCATAATTTTTCGGTGATTTTGATCTTCTAGGTTGTTAAATTCAAGCCTTAATTCTGTATCTTTCAATTTTTAACAATCTCAGTCATTTTTTATCGAAAGTGCTGAGATGATACAACGACGGTTTCCTTAAAATGTTAGTTTCTCATATTCCATGGAGTGTATTAAGCGTTTACTACCCAATATAAAATAAATATTCCCTCAATCCCTCGTTGGAATCCATGGATCACCCATGGCATTGTCCACTTCACATAGCATATTTTGTGGAGAAGAAGATATGAATGAACAGTCTAGGGCTTGAAGTTCTCTCTATATTTTGTTGGGCTCAAAGTACGTGGGCCGAGTCCAATTACAGATCAAATAAGGAACCGCGTCAAATTTAACCACGAGTGTCATATGTATATGTGTGTCATGTCAATTGTCATATGCTAGTACGCATGAATTGTGTGTAAAAGCATTCGTTGGATTTTGTTATAATTGAGGTAAAAAGTTTATGGTAAGACGATAAGAAAACATATGCATCTGCTGCATATCTTGTTTCTTGAAATCTGATAAAATCTTAGTAGGAGAAATCACTGGATCAGAATGCACCTAGTTGGCGCTGCAGACGCATAAGAAATGCTTAGCGGTAGACACCTGAGAGCGTGTTCTCCCGGATGAACGCCGCCAATATTCAAGCCTTCCAAAGGAATGATGTCCTGAAACAATTTGATGAGGCTGTCTATGTATCACTTGATCAACAACACTATTATGTTGCGAGTTTACGCGTAGGAGACGTATGGGCCGGGTGTGCTCGATCGGCCAGTATAGTAGTTGTTTTGATAGTAAAAGACACTGAACCAAATCATATGGAAGAACGGCAAGAAGCTGAGATAACATCATACACGTACCTTGCCTAGAAACTTGTAAACTGGCTCTCTGTCGGGCATTACACCCACAGATAAGTAATCAAGTCCTGTGTACGTACATACAATCGATCATTTGAGAATTGAGATGGGTAACAGGATATGTCAGTCAAATGATTTCTAACCAACGAGTTTTATATTGGTGTTTCTTGCCAGCCACTCTGCCCCATCAGCTGTCAATCCAGCGTAGCTCGAGTCGAATTCCTTTTTATGCATTAGATCCCTGAAGCATATGTTGATTGTGTGATCAAAATCTTTGTCACAAATCACAATATTAGAATGTTGAAAAATGAAATGTATCCAATCCACGGGAGAAAGTATGGCCAAAACAGAGTCACATGAACTACAGAGAACATGTTGGGGAAACAATTTCACTCATGCAAATAGAAAATTAACTGCATGCTGATCAAACACGGGAGATATATAGATTCAAATACACCTGTCGGAGTTCGATGTTTTGAAAAGCACGCGTTCTACATGATCTGGGATATTCAAAAATCCCACCACCTCAGCTGGGAAAACAAGCAAGCAAAGAAGGCGTACGTGTTATGTTTTTGGGCATTTGGCTATATTAATAAATTCAGGTAAAGTAAGTTAAAATCACAGTAATATTCATGCCTGTTAGGTTCTTGTCTTTGGGAACCTCCACTACCAACACGGGACCTGCCAACCCATATATATATTAATGCAAACATTGACCATATTAGCTACAAACTTCTTATCATTATTCACAATTATGACTTCTTTTTCCATGCATAATTTTCGGGCTAAAGTTTGAATATCCTTTTTCAATATTATCACGCAAGTAAAGAGCATTATCAATTGGATCATGAAGAAAAACTAGTGATGATAAACTTTTCTTGATTGAAACCGATAGGTTCGAAACCGCGCCTTACCATTGAGGGTCTCAAGGTCGAGTTCGTCGACAGTGGTCCAGGCCTTGGTGTGCGTCCCGGAATTGATGTGGAGTTGCATGGGGGAATAGTTGAGCTGGCTGTTTTCCGTGTCATTGATCACTTTGTATGGACCAACAACGGGTCCGGTGCCGTCGGACGAGCCGAATATGGGCATCCCGGGCCTGTGCTCGTGGGTGATATCGAAGAAATGGCCAAGTTCAGCATCTTTGACTGTGGAGGCAGCGACGCACGTCGCCAGAAGTAGCAGCAAATGAAGATAGCCAAAATTATTCTTCATTGCATGTTCGGAGATTTCTTGCGAGTGCATTTAGTGGCTGGCTTGAATGTGCTTTAAACTCACTCCATTGAATATGGAAAAGGCCGTTACCCTTGCTAGCATTTATTGAGAGTGATGGAAACTGAAAATTTACCGAAATCCTTCTCTTTGAATTTCAGTTATTTATTTTTTTATAATTCAAAAATTTCCGGATATTGCTGCCCAAAATTCAAAATATGATGATTTCAGTACTTTTTCCCAAGCCAAAGGTTATTTTTCTTATTATGAATCGATTTATGGCCCCCATCTATTATAGTCTTGTTGATAAATATAATATATAATATATATATTGCGTTTAAAATATTTCATAAGCATGGATACAAAATTAGAGTGATTTTTTGTTCAAATAAAAGAGTAAATCTGTCGATTGAAGCTTGTTCATTTTAATTCAGTTTCAGTTCTCTTGATAAATCAGGCTAAAAAATATTTTAGCCTGATATTTTAGTTGAAGATGATTGATTTTTATTTTTATTTTTGAGAATAAAAATTAATTCAGAAATGAATTCTTTATATATGTTGATTGAGAGAATAAACGCATCACGTTTTTTTTTCTTTTCAACTTAATTTTCAAATGCTCCAACAGCCACAGAGTAACCAATATATATTAATCAAATTTAAAAGAAAAAAAGGATAAAGAAGAAAAATCAAGCATAGACTCCAATAAGAAAACGATAGCATAAAATAAATATGTGCAAATCAGAGTTTTATTTGGAGCCTTTTCAAAACAGACACTTGTCCAGCAATCTACTCAAAACCTAGTTAATAATGCCATTAAAAATTAAGTAAAACAATACCATGGGATTGATATATTAAAGGATTCTGGGATTGTAATACTGGAAACAGACAAACATCACTTAATCAGGATGCATCTTATTGGGGAGCCCTCAGCACCAAGCAATCTCAACGGCAAACAATGCACGGAGTATATCCCGGGCTGGACACCGTCTAGTTTCAGACCTTCTACGAGGATGATTTCCTGATACATTTTCAGCAATTTTGATTAAATTCCATGGTACAAGCATATGCAAGTTAAATTTTTCAATACAATGGACATGCTTAATACACCCATGGTGGTTGATTATGTCACCGGATATTCTAAAGAAACTGTCGCCCATATATTAGATGATTGGAAAAGAAATCTTACCCTGCCTTCAAGAAACACGTGATGGGAAGGTAATAAATCAGCAAACGCGGCAACGGACAAGTAATCAATTCCTAAGGGGAACAATAAGCATATGGATGGAACAAGTATCAGTAAATAGTGCAAAAGTATGACATTTTGACTTAAAATCATATGAAAGCATCGTATAGATTTGACACCAGGAATTTTCAGTAAAAGAAACTACTGGTTCTGATTCACAATCAAAGATAGATGGCGGCTTACCAACAAGTTTGATGTCAGTGTTATCAACAAGCCACTTTGCCCCGTCTTTCATGAATCCCACGTAGCTTGTGTCAAACTCCTTCTTAAACATGAGGCGCCTGAAGTAAAATTATATTAACCATAATATCAAAATTACCTGTCATACCAATATAAAAATACTCATAAAAATTGATAAATTTAAGAGTCGAGAATTTATAGAATCAGGCTTGTGTCTAGTCCAACCCCTGTCAATACCATAACAACAGATGGAATATTATAAATCTTTACCTTGCAGTCTTAATAGCGATTAAATTGAGCAGAGTTTAATGTTTTGAGCAAGGTGAAGTAAATCCTTCAATTTACAGGTAAAATTTATACTCCCCTTGGTAAGAGAAACTTGCATAAACATTTTGTAAAATGGTATGTTACATCAAATATACCTCAAGCAATTACAGAACAAGGCTCGTTGGAATATCAATTTTCTCCCTTTGGTAAGAGAAACTTGCATAAACATCAATTGTCATTGCATAGAAATAAAACTTTGGAGATTATTTGAACTTTGACAGAGAATCAGAGAATATCAGCATTTCAATCTCTTTCCAGCATAATCTAGATTCTAGAATGAGACAATATTGAGGAAACTTTCCAAACATGAATGATTACGATGTTGCATACAAAATGAAAACCGCAGGATTTGGTTCATTTTCCAACTAATTACAAACTAAAAGATGCCAGAGCAATTTTTTTAACATGAATTGGGAAAAGCGACCAAGGGGTTTAAGGTCGATCAGATACATGGTTCATGCACCCCGGGTATCAACTAGTTCTGCACAAAGATTCTTGATAAAAGTACCTGTCCGTGTTCAGTGTCCTGAAAAGCACTCTTTTTACTCCTTTGGGAATGCGTAAATTCTTCATAACTTCAGCTAAACAAATGACAAATTGAACGAAAGAGAAGTCAATTATTTTTCAGATGAACGCTAAAAGCACGGAAGTCATGATTTCAACACCAGTCCACACTCAAAACGCTCGAGTAAAAAATATATATATTTGCATGTAAGCAAGTAAAAAAACTGTTTCCGGTGAACCACTTGAGTGGATGATCCTATACACAAACCAAAAGCTCATTGGCATTTTAAGAATGAAGAATCTACAGGACATTCCTCTGATTTTGGTCCTTGATCAATGAAGTAATTCCTCAAGGCCAGCTAGAGGCTTAATTTCATCCACTATGACAAGTTATGTTCTACATTTGAAACGAAGGTGAAATCTTTTGATAAAACCTCAACGACCTCAATGGCAGGGGCAGCAAGAGGAAAGGACATGCAAAACGAATTTTGAATTTTCAACAACAAACAAATGCTTTCACACAGCTTCTCAGTCCCTCTCTTGCAGTTATCACGCTAAACACCACAGGGACACGACGTACTCCACAAAGCATACAACAAACAATGCAGAAATTGTAGCACGTATTCCATCAAAGGATTCTTGAAACAAGGCAAAAGTCATAACTAGAATTCTGTCAGTTAGAGCCTTGATCATCTTCAAAAGACACTAATCCTGATAAAGATTAGATTTTTCATACCCAATTCGTATGTGCAGTAGTACTTTTCGAACAATAATAACTAATAACATTCAGCTGAACAGGAACAGCGCAATAAAGCATACCGGTTATGTTTCGATCTCTTGGAACATCTACAAGCAATGCAGGACCTGCTCAAATACACAAATTTTGAACATCAATGATAAGTTTACGGACCTCGCGAGTCGTGAACAATCAACAAAGTAAAGATTCTGACAAGAAATTCATAAAGTATTAGTAATTAAACCTCCTTAGACTAATCAATACCATTGAGAACGTCGAGGTCGAGCGTGTCAACGTCGAATCCTGCATCAAAGTAGTGATCGAACACATGTCCCGGCGCATCGACGTGTGTTCCAGTATGCGACGGGAGCTTCATCTCCGAGTTATTAGCAAGAGACCCATTCTTCATACTCTTCGGAAGCCACAGGAACTGCCCGAGGCCTTCCGAGGACTCCCACGACGGCATGTTCGGATGGTACCTGTGGCTGATGTCGATGATTCGGCCGCCTCCGTACACTTCACGGCGGACGGGCACGAGATTCTCGGTGGGTTCGATGTCGTAGTGTGAAGGATATGCAACGGCGTCGGGAGAGGAGGCGATGGCCAGGGGGTTGGCTGCGCACGCCAGAGCGCATGCGATTAGGAAGATTTGGAGAGATTTCATGGCGGAAAGTAGGTGGAGGAAGAAGATGATCAGGTGAGTGGGAGAGATTTGTGTGGAAAATTTGGGGGATATTGATTCGAGTTTCAACTTCATCAAAGACTTGTGATTTCAATATATAATAATATATCTTATTCATAGATTCTTCTAGTCAACAAGCTATAGACTTCTTTAGTTAAATAATAATAATAATAATAATAATAATAATAAGATAATTAACTTAAATTCTATTGAAACCATAAGACTAGTTCTCGTGGAAGTCGGGTTTTTCTTTTTCTTTGTTTTTTTTAGTATTCTTGTTTATTTTTTTTTTAAAAAAAACTTAAATTAAAAATAGAAAATTTTATAATTAAATTTAAAAAAATTTTCAGTTGTCCATCCAATGATGCCCAACTCATCCCCGACAACAAAAAAACAACTAAAACCCGATAGTGGGTTTTAGTGGTCGGAGACGAGTTGGGCAGGAATGGTTGGACAACTGAAAATTACTCTAAATTTAAATTAATTTTTTGATTTGTAATTAGTTGTTTTAGATTAATTTTTGCACAAATTTAAATTTTCATTCGAAAAAATGAAATAGAGAGTCTAAAAGTAAAAAAAAAAAAAAAATATTTTGAGAATTCTAAAAAAAAAAATATTTTATGTTAAAAATATTAATTTTCTTTGTAATTATCAATTAGAACCGAATATATCCGCGAGACATATCTCACGTGTCATTTAAAAAATGTGTGAATCAATCAAATTACACTTGATACATAATGAAATATGAAAAACAAGACCAAGTTGATCCCAGTAGATTCGGGTCACCTAATTAAGGTTGACTTTGTTGATGACAATTGACGACAATGGTGGAATTGTTTCAATCCTGACTGATCAATATTTGCACCGTTTGCTTTCATCTGCCCCTCTTGATTAGATTATTTTGCATGTTTTTTTAGCTTCTTAATTCAAATGTAATAGCTCTTGATCCAAATGTAATAACAAAAAAATTGTCTGAGAAAGTGTTTTTTTAAGCTAAAGTTTATAAGTTATATGCTTATCCACTTACCCTAGAATATCTCACAAGAAAAATAGTTTTTTCAGAAGTTAAAGTTCCCAAATTATATAACTAATTTTGCTATTTTCCCGAATTGCAAAATTTTTCAGAAAATGAAGTATGCACTATGCAGTCTTGTGGAATTCCGCAGCTTTATAAATAAACACAAGTAATCGAACAAATACATATCTTATTATTATTTTGAATAAGAAAAAGGAGGCTCCTGTATATTCTTGGATTATTTATCCTGTTAAATAAATGGAGGATATATAGGATTTTATAATATATAACCATCGCACTTTGAAAAGAAAATCATGACAAACATATAAAGTTGAATGGGATGACTCACATCACATGCACACAATAAACAATAAATTTTTTTTACATGTTTTAATCATAATCAGTAGTGCCCACCATGTGCGCCGCCGCCTCCTCCGCTAGTCTCTCCTCCTCCGCCGTGAGGTTCTTCGCCGGCTGGAACCATTATAGGCTTCTTCTTTTTCTTAGCCAAGCAAAAGAGGCCAACTGCCAAGAAAGCTAGGAAGAACAGACCACCAAGCGAGACGCAAACGGCGATAATAGTGGTGTGGTGGTTCCCGCCGCCGCCGCCTGGAGGCGGAACAACCGTGTTTGACGGGGGAGAAAACGGTGTGTCGGAGCTGGGACCTGGTGGTAGAGGTACATACGGTGATGGAGCGATTGGCAGGAGCGGATATACCGGAACACCTGGCTTCGGAGACGGCGGAAGAGCTGGTTTTCCTGGCTTCGGTGGCTTAACCGGAACGCCGGGCTTCGGTGCTGGTGCTGGTGCTGGTGCTGGTGCTGGTGATGGTGGGTAGTACGGTGATCCCGGCGCCGGGCCTCCTCCCGGTGGTCTTTTGGGTGGATATGCTGGTGTTTGCGGCGGCTTAGATGGGTAGTGAGGAGTCAAAGGAGTCGGCGGTACGGCTGGACCTTCGCCTGGAGGGTGATAGTGGCCACAATGTTCTTTGTAGTAGCAAGGTGGCGGTGGAGGAGGAGGTGGCGGTGGCGGAGGGGGGTTGCATGGAGGAGGAGGTGGAGGAGGTGACGGTGGCGGAGGGGGGTTGCATGGAGGGGGAGGTGGTGGAGGTGACGGCGGAGGAGGTGGCGGAGAATGGTATGGATATGCAATCTTGATACTTTTGACAGAAGGCATTTTCCTTAAACTTAGTGATTAATTAGGAAGATAATGTAAAAGCATTATTGGTTGAAGAAATATGTGGGCTATATATATATACACACACACACAAATTGTAACTCTCGTCTAATCTATGATTGTATGACCTGTATCTCACACTTGATGTTAAATTAAATAATTATCAAATTGCTTTATTTTGTTGGCTACTTTAGAAATTTATTAAAGTTCTTTTTGCATATATAGAATCTTGATCCGGACAGCTCTCATCAAGGGACCAGACATTAAACTATTAATCCATAATGTGAAATGCAATAATTAAAGTCTGATGACAAAACATTATATACATAGAATACACCAAGTAACTGAAAAATATTATTAGGGCCTGCTAAGGATTAAGCTCTTTTAACAGTACACATGCTACAATATTAATATCAATTTGTGTTGATGACAAATGGTAGCAGGTGGGTCAAATATACCAAAATTATAAATGCAGGAAAATTCATATTGTTTATGTATTGTATGTTCTGTTTGAACATTGATTAATTACAGACGAAAATGTTGTGATAGAGGAATAAAAATATTTATTGCGTGCACTCGATAAACACTTCAAATTCGATGTAAATAATGATGAAAGTTGCTCAAGTGGGAAACTCATACTATACCTACTACCATCGAGGATTTGAATCCTCACACTATGACAATTGTGCAAAGTCTTTGTATAAAAAGATGGATTTAAAAAGTAGTTAAACGAATATCTCGTATTTTCAGATAAATTTAAAAAGTTGTCAGATGAACTGAGACGATCAGTTGATGTGCTTAGCGTGATCCACGTCCATCTACAATAGCTGAGCCATCCTTAAACGTGGAGGGTCCGAAACCTTATTAATAATCTTATAGAAAAAATAATTATCATTAACCCTTCACTAGAATATGATATATATCTATAATATAGATAAGTGTTGTTGATTTATATTTTATTCTTACTAAAATTATTCACTCATGGGCTGCTGCTAGTTTTATATAGCTTTTAATTAGTGGTTTTTGAGCTTAGCAGCCTCCTAATAATTAGTTTATAAATGTAATCACATCTAATTAATTATCAACCACTCCTGGCACTTATCTAATTGGAATAATATGTTCCAATCAATTTACTCAAAAAGATATGTGCCAAACTTGTCTGATATTTAATAGTAGGCTCGAATAAGATTAATAAAGAGGAATATACAGGTTGAGTTTCAGATATTCTCACAAATCTTGATTCAAATTAGAAATGATGAATGGATAATGAAAGGGATAAGCATTTGAAACGATATGCAGGTACTTTCAAAGTTGATGTGCTTTTCTTTCTTTTTTTTTTTTAAATTGCAATTTTAGTCCGGTAAGTTCACTTGTTTTTTATTTGTCCTATATAATTTTTCAAAATTTGATCTTAGTCCAGTAATTTGAGTTTTTTTTTTGTCTTTTTTTTCATCAGAAGTTACTAAATCAATCGAATATTACTCTTATGACACTCATACTCTCCTATGTGACAATAATTAACCATATGTTAACACAAATTAAAATCTATTACGCAAAAATAAAGAAAAAATAAAGAAAAAACGACACCCAATATTCACAAATTGAAAGAAAAAACTTGCCGTTTTGTTTAATTTTCATTAGGTATATTTTAATATGTACAATATAATCTTAATTCTAACCACACAAGTCTTATAGGAGAACATCAACGCTAAACAAATAATATTCTATCGATTTAGTGACTTCCGGTGAAAAAAGAACCAAAACCAAACAAAAACAAAATTCAAATCACTCGATCAAAACCAAACTTTGAAAAATTATAAGACTAAACCCAAAAACAAATCAACTTACACAACTAAAATTACAATTTTACATGCTTTTCTTTTAATACACACAATTAAAAAACTCAAACATATTTAAAAAAATAAAAAAATAAAAAAAGTCACCGGTTCTATATCGAAACTGGTACGAAGACACAAAAATCATTATTAATTATCTAATTTGATTGAAAGGTATTAAGAGTGTAGTCCACACTACAGTTCCCATATTAATACAGAGGTAGGTGATGGTGATCCAACAAAATCGCTAAAAACGCAATAATTACTCTTAACTTAAGCATCGGAACGACCAAACTATTTGTTACTTGTTTTCTTTCACGTAATCCAGGTAATCTACGAGTAGCTTCAAGATTTTGTTTCAAATTTATATTCGAAGAAAATCTATCTGTTATTTTGAGGCCGACATATATGGACAACGCATAAATCGTGATAGCTTTGGTTGCATGTTGCAGCATGCTGAGTTAAGATACAAGCCTGTGTCAGTGTTAACCGTGAAGAATTTATGCGTTTATGTACCTCAAACAGCTCACGTTAGTGGTGGGGGCAACTCATTTAATATTGGCCCCAAATGAATTTTACCTCTCTTCTTCATGTCTTGTCTATTTTTGCGTCTTCTTTTGGGGTACCAAATGTTACCACGGACAAATATGCAATTAATTCATATGCAATTTACCCACAAGAATACTTTTTGAAGTAAGTTTCCATAAGAAATGCTGAATGACGATGCAGTTAGAATATTACATATATACATCAGTTTTCCAGTTCTCCCAGAGGTTGGGAAAAGAAAAAGCTGAGTGTGTGCAGCTAATTAGTAAGGATAAACACCATCTCCTGTAATATTGGATCACCTAGAGTACAGGACTAGAAGCCAGTGTGTTACAAAATTGCCAAACGAAAAGCCAAAATAACCCCGTTCATTTGGTCTTTCTTATTCTGCCCCCGCTCGGGTTGAGATGTTTCGGTATGGTTAGCGTTTAGGGTGGACAGTCAAGTACGATATCAGTTCTACGGGTCTTGTTGTTAAGATGCTGTTGATACACGGTTATGTTGCAGTATGTGCGTTCTCAGACTAGTGTTTTTTACCTGTACAATTCGGTGGTTTGAACCAGAAATGATCATCAAATAATGGCGCGAAAATAATTGTTCCAATGGCAAGAGCAGAAAGTTGATCTACCTGCATGGAAGCTAACAAGGAAATGAAGTATTTGCATTGTTCGAGCAAAGAACATTCTTTTGCCGTCACCTTTGCAAGCTCGGTCACTAAGGAATTCAATTCCTCAACCTGGAAATCAATGTAGCACATATCAAGTTAAATTTATTTGCATTAGACAATTGTTCATATCTGAAGAAAACAATAGGCAATCCAAGAATAGGAGGTTCGATGATTACAGTTGGCAGAAGTGAGTATATAGAGGATGCCATCATCTGCGTAACTTCAACTGCTGAACCGATTGCATCTTTCAAGCTTTGGACTTCTGCCTGTCAAGATTCAAAAACAAATTTGATTCAGTAAAATATTGGTACAAGTTTTCTCTTTTTACACTTCAGGATGCTTGAAAGATACATACAACTGCTCCGCCGCCAACCGGAAGACGGAGAGTACTGGCCTTCAAAGCCTCGATAGCTCCAAGAACAGCAGTTGAGTGATTCTTGTCCAAAGAAGCCCAATTTTCTAAAAAGGAGATCTAAATGGGGAAAAAATGTTCAGCTTCAAATTCTGACCAATACTAATACAAACAACAAAGCAGGAACTTAAAAGTGCTGTTGGATTGAGAATCTTGTTGTCATAAAAAAAAAAATATAGTTGGTGGTAAAATGTATTTCAAATATTTAAATGATAAAGCGACACAAAACACCACATCCATATAACGATACAAGACGGTATTGACGATGTTCAAGAAATCAATGGCCGCATATTAAAATGGTAACTTTAGATTTACAATCCTCGAGTTTCAATGCAACACCAGATTTTGACATGACATTACTATTGGATTCTTCTTCTGCTAAACAGATGAGTAGAAGTGTTATTCAATATGAATACCTGTTAAAGCTATACAGAAACTAAATGAATGTGATTCAAGAAGATTAAAAAAAATTCTCACTGTAATTCAATGTTTCTTTAGGACTTAGAAGAAAAATATGGCAAGCTATTGATGGAATGAACACATGGAAGTAGATATGGATTGCAACTATAAGAGACAGTTTCTTTTTTTTTTTGATGAGTGCGAGTCAGCACTTAAACTAACAACAGCTGAATAAAGATTTAAATGCTAAAAGTCAGATTTCATAATACTTCTCTAAAGTAATCATGATACCAATTTGTAAAATAAATTTAATTACTTGTGTATCAAAAGCTTCCGATTATTATAAAAATAGAAGTAAAGGATCAAGCTTACTTGTCCTTTCAGAATGGAAACTAATTTCAGCTTTTGCCTCAGCAACTGCAATCTGTGTCTTCTTTTGGTAACAGAGTCACGTAAATCGGAGATTGTTATCCACGCATTCCATAGATTTTTCTGGTACGGAAAAAGATACAGTTCATAAAATACATCGGCAGTATATGACACTGAAAAAGAAAATTCTGAAAAACAAAACGTCTATCAAGGACAAGAAAGCAATAGATCATAAGTAATCAGGAAAAAAAGAATGATCACAACACGAGTGCTTGTGCAAAAACCAAGTCGTAAACATTTTTCAGTGAAAGCCAGAGGACAGACACCTCCACTAGAGAAGTAACATAGGCAAAAAAAAAAAACAAATCAAGAACTCATATTGCACTAGCATGAGCCAACAGACTAATAACTAAGTCGACCAACTTCTCCGATACTATCAGCTTTCGTCCTAAAAGCTTGCAAAATTTCTTCACCAAACATCATCTTCCATTCATTAAGAACATGGCTCAATTACCGCACATCTCTTCATACAAGATGTTCCGGCATTTCTATCAAGTTTACAAGATAATAAGATAATATGATGAGACAAGAAGTTAAGACTGTTGATGATTGGTCGTCTGATTATTTCTCTACCTACTCAAGTATAACAAAGAATTTAACTAAATAAGGAAAGTTATTCACATGAGCTACAATGAAAATGATTGATATTATAAGCATCATAAGACAATATTGCACATGATTGTGCAGGCCATGTTTAACGAAAAGTCCCTCGATAATGCGTAGGAAATGTTCATTGTGAGTACATAAAAGGGAACATCGCAGAGTTCTGAACAAACACCAAGTCTCCAGCAAATTCATCAATCTCCCAGTAATTTTAACAGTAGGAGCGTAGGACAGACACACTGCATTGTCGCAGTCCCTATTTTCTAACGTGGAAAACCATGTAAACTCTCAATATTGATCTCAAAATAACATTTTTTTTTGGGATAAGAAACAATCAAAATAACATCTTTCATTTGGCAAGATCAAGCAATAATAGCAAGAACGAAAAAACCTCACCTCTGCACTGTGTTTCTGCACCAGTAAGATTGCTTCAGTTCTAGCATTTACAATGCGCCACTGGAGATGCCGGTTGTAGAGAAGTCTCAATAAGTGTGCATCAACAATTCGGTTCTCCCCCACCTTTCCCCTCCGAACATCAACAGCAAAACTAAGGACCGAAGGAGTTTCAAAAAAATGGTTACTAATAGTGCTAACAACATTTTTGATCCGAGATGGACTATGGCCTCGCAGTGGAGATGAACCCACGGGTGGCATCAGCTTGCCAGGTGACGCAGGTCTAATACCTCCATGTATAGGAGGTGACATTGTTCGTGGGGATGATAACGGACCATCACTAGCATACATTTTCAATTTTGGTGGCATCATAAGTTTGGCCGAAGGACTTGTTGATAAAGGTGAACCTGGATCATGTAGTCGCCTCAATCGGCTATTTGTTTCTTGCCAAAACCTTGCTGAAACAGAAATTCCACGAAGACCATTTCGCCTACTGGAAGCCCCACTACATTCTTGAACTTCTGAAGTACTACCAGAGGAGACGCTGTCTGAATCAGAAGCTGTGAGATCAGATGGCACAGATGAATCATTATTAACTGAATTTCCATCTGAGGCTGGTTGAACAGCCTTTAGAAGCTCAGAACTGCCCAAATCAAGACTCAATCTATCATCAATTGACGGCCTCCTCTCATCAATCATCGACTGCTGCAAAGCTCGAATCATACTTCCAGATCCAATTAACTCGCCCCTCCCCCCAACACTGCCTCTACTATCAAAACTCCTTGATAACGGGTTCATCGTCCGGTTCCTTGCAGGCCATCTATGCTGATCAACATGCTTAGAAATCTCAGCCTGATCTCCTCCCACATCTCCCTTCCCCCTGAAGGGACTGCTAGTCCTCCTCCTCTCAGGGGTTCCCTTCCTCACACTACTCAAATTAGGTGACGCAGGGGTAACCTTAGTCTTGCTGATAGGAAGTGAAAAGGCTTCACCCTGAAAGGAAACGGACAAACTCCGGGTCGATGTCACAAGAAGCTTAGTGGCAGCTGAAACATCAGAGACATTGTCCTTCTTGGAGTCAAGATCGGGTATTAGAGGTCTGGCCGCCGCCGGCCTCCGGCGGTCTACTGACACAGACCTCTTGGGAACAACAGATGGCGAATTGGACACTGCCGCTGAGTTTCTTGAAAGCAAAGGGGAGGGATACCTTCTAGATGAAGAAGAAGACGAGGAAACAGACGATGAATTTGAAGTGGATGTGGAAGTTGAAGGGGACATGTACCTAGAAGAGACCATCCTGGATTTGGGTTTTCTCTGATTATTTGAAACCCCATTATTATTATCTCTCTCGGAAGGTAACAATGGAGGTCTTTTAGGGTTTTCTAGGTCTGTAATTGAAGCTGCTCCGGAAACAGCAGCCACCATCGTCGCAACCAATAAAAAAACATACAAACAAACAGCAAACGTAAAAATTCAACTCACATTTTGCCTTACGACATAATACACTTACCCAGAAACCCTTTACGCATCAACATTTTCAAAAACAATAAACCTGCAAGAAAGATCAAGAAATCGCACTGTAGCTCAGAAATCCATAATGGGACTTGGAAAGATTCCACATTTTTCACCAAGGTTTCTTCGCACGAACGTAACACAGCTATATAGCACCAAACCAAAGTTTTTGTGAGGAAAGCAGAAGAAATTTTGAGACTCCCGAGATTTTTCCGGTAAGGCTTTAGAGAGAGAATGGACGAGAGAGAGTTGGTGTGGGGGACTGAGAGACTAAGGGCACTGTGTTGTTCGTATGTACACTTTGGGGTGGTTTGGAGCTTTGTGAACTTTGGTGAGACGTTACGCTATCCTTAATCAAAAGTGCAATCTTTATTATTTTTAATGTTTTTTTACATATAAAAACTTTGGTAAGATCATCTAAATTGTGGCAATTACTTCAGAAGCAATGCTACATGTATAACTAAATTTGTACAATAATTTTTACATTACAAAAAATTCAATACAAAATTTTAATTTATCAAATGTCACGATACATTGAATGCAAAATCTCACAATATCATATCAAAATCTCACGAAATAATAGTAAAATATCACGATATAATTGTTATAAATATCGTTGTATGATATATTGGTTGTACCTCTAGCATTATTACGTCAAACTCTTTTTTTTCAAACAATATTGTTTTTCATGACTTGTTTTGTTATTTTGTTGATTTCTCTTGTCACACATATTTCTTAATTAGTTTTTCGATTCATTATTAATCGGAATCAAAATAAAATTCAATATTAATTGTTTTTAATGTTTTTTTACATATAAAAACTTTGGTAAGATCATGTAAATTGTGGCAATTACTTAAATTTCATTCATAATTTAGAAACCTAAAACTTTTTTTTTTAACAAACAATATTGTTTTCCACGACTTGTTTTTTATTCCGTTGATTTCTCTACTACACATATTTCTTAGTTAGTTTTTCGATTCATAGTTAATCGGAGTCAAATTCATATTCAATCTTAAATTCATAAAATTATGTTAAAAATATTTCAAAAACATATAAGTTATTGTTTTTCAAAATTCGATTAATTGCATCATTTAATACTAAACCCATACAACATGTGATTGACTAATGTTTAATATCTATCACATCAATTTATTGACAACTGAAATATTTCTACTTAACTAAACACATCTTGTTTATAAAAATCTTGATTCCACTAGAGAACGTCCCCACAAAACACACGCGGGTTCAATTTTCTCTTAGTGCATTTGACTTTGTCCTACTATGAACATCTCATATGTGTTAAAACTAGTTCCAAATTTCAAGAAAATTTTGGTAACGAATCGAACCAATATGTGACTTACAGCCTATTATTATTTTGGGATTTGGTGATGTGTAGTGGTGTGCTTCTTTTAATTTCATTAGTCATATATTGCATTAAATGACATGTTACTTATTTCATCACTTAGTGTGATAAAAATTACATACAATTTCTTCATATGGCATCATAAATTCCTCAACCACGATGGGTGGATCTTAATCACCTACCAAATATATTAAATATTGACCAAAGCTATAATAAACCTATGATTTAGCTTAAGATGGCTATTTAGTTTAATCAAAATCTTGATTTGATGAACAAGAAATACGATTATTGTGTGGAATGATGTGTAGATCAAGAATCTAGCTAGGTTCAAAGCCCCATCAAATTCTTGGATTTGCACGAAGACACCTATTCATTGAAAATTTGGGACAATTATTTAATTGAACATCTAAGACTCTTATGGAAAGACAGAGATATTTACCGACTCAGTACAATAATGCATCATCAAATTTAGGGAGCTAGGATATATATAGTACCTGAAGAAAACCATGGAGTTAGCTTGCATCAAAATGTGTAACAATTGTATGTGGGGGAAAATAATTAGATGAAAGCATTTAATGTTGCCTGAAAATAAGGATATTGCCTTGTAACAAATTTGCCAGTTTGTTCTTGTAATATTTTACATAAGACATTTTGTATGGGATGTACCGTCACATTTAGTCTCTTTCGTCGTTGTTCCCCTTGCTTTTCACTATTTGTGTTTTTTATATTATGGTATTGTTTATACAGTATTCTGAACGTTCTGAACATCGATGATATCAACATTTTGTTCAATGTCATATCAGTTTTTCCATATTTTTATGAGTTTTTGGAGTTTCAAAAACACGTGTTACATTAAATGTCTAATGCTTTCATATTGATGTAAAGTGATTATCTTACGACATTTTAGATGTCCGATAAAAGACGTTCATAACATCAAAATTATATATATACATATATGGAGTGCAATGTTTACGTCGCTTTCATTCTGCATCGATGGACTAAAATAGGGTTGTGATTGAACTACGTCGGTCCTGCCAGAGTAGGTGGTTGGAAAGGTCGACTCGAACTCGATCGTGAATGAGTTTGGCTTGAGGCTAATTATATATTTTAACTAACTCCACTTGAGTTCCCTCAAATAAATTGAATTTTATATATATATATATATATCAAGTAATTATCACAAATTATGTATTGCATTCAGATTTTTTGTTTCTGGTTGGCAAAAAAAAAAAAAAAAGGAGTACTGTCCTAGATCGATTTTTACAAAATTGCACTCCTAGATTACAGAAAGAAACATTGCGAGAATATCGTCCTTTGATTTTTAAATATCAACATACGAAAAATATAGGAATGTTTGGATGACAACCGTCTTATTTTTCTCTCTTTTCATCTTAAATTTTCCTAGTGAACTTTCCTGTCATAACAATTAACAACATCTTCGCAGCAAAAGCGTCAGGTATTCTCGGACAAAAATGTAATGTTCTCTTTTTTTAAAAAAATAAATAAATAAATTTGCATGTAATGATTTGGTATAATTGGGATTTAATTTGAAAGTGAGTTAGCATAATGAAAAAATTAGGTCAATACTTCATTTACTAAATCTAATTGCCTTGGGAGTAAGGTTTGTATTATATATCATAATGATAAAATTAATTTTCATTCATTAATTTTTTTTAACAAATCTTAATTTAAAATGGTCCCTGCATTTTGATTTGCTCAATTTTATTTTCTAACAACCTTTCAAAACAATTCTCGTTAGTAGTGTCGGGAGGGGTTAGGGGAACATGAGTCCGGATCACAATCCGACATTATGTTAATGTCAACTCGGTTTACTTATTTTACGTGATAAGTTAAAGAACCTAACCAGTTTTATTTTAAGCTGAATAAAATGTGTCAATTTACAAACCATCATTAAGTGAGTCGAGACCGTCGGATAAGTCTAACTCATATTGATAGCTCTAATTCTTGTCATTTCCATCAATGGTCTCTTTTTAATCATTGGTCTCTTACTCTCATCATTTCAATCATGGTCTCTTTATATTTATTTAAAAAAAGATTTGTTGTTTTTATAGTAATTTAGTTTGTTTTTAAACACTGCTAAATTTTAAAGTGGAATTATTGTATATATTGTTAGTACGAGTAAATTAAATTTTACATATATAGAATGATTTGGGGGAGTTAAACAAGAGTATTATGTAGGGTAATATTCGTTTTTCAATAAATAAATTCTCTAACACCAAATCCTTTATGTCTTTGTATTTGTTCAATACTTCCTTCTCCTTCCGTCCTTCGTTAGAGTTATTATTATTAATTATTATTTGTAGTACTGAAGTATGCCATTTAATCAGTGGGAATTAAATATATTAATAAAGTTTGGAGGATGAAAGTTGAAACAATCTAAATGTGGGATTAAAAATAAAATTGACTTATTGATTGATTACAATTATATTGTTACTATATAGTAATGTTTATTTAAGTGCTAAATTAATTTATATATTTTTATAAAAAAATTAAGTTTCATATGTTATAATTATTTATTTATTTTCTGAAATTTTAGCTCATTAATGTAATATTGGTAAAAAAAATTCGGAGTCCTTTTCTGTCCTTTTATGCAGTTACTATTATTTTAAATTTTGATATAAACTAGGGACCTAAAGTCTGTTTGGTGGAATACACAAATCGTTGTCTATTCGATGTATATATTTATTTCAGAGATTTACGTTCCATGTGACATTATTATCATAAATTGACTCGAGGATATATAGATAGTCATCGGTTTTTCAGTTTTGGTATTATAATATAATAATAGAGAATATTCGAGAAATCGTGAAAAATTGGATTACAAAATATTATAAATAAAGGATCAATCCTTTATTATTATTATTATTATTATTATTATTATTATTATTATTATTATTATTATTATTATTATTATTATTATTTATCACGTAAAAACCCGCAAAAAACGACATTAACATAAATCAAATTTAAAGAGATCATACCCTATATTAGACGATATTATCAATAAATTCAAGTAACTTAAAAAATTTTAAAAAATTAATCATTTATCCAGTCAAAATTTTATGCAATTTTTTTAAAACCTGTTTTTAATTATTAAATATAATCGAATATTTTTCAAGCATATTTAGGTAGTGTTTGCAACCTCTAAAAATAAGCGATTTGTTAAGAAAATCTCCATAATCACTTATTTTTAGAGGTTGCAAACACTATCTGACTATTTAGAAAACTTATTAATGAAATAAAGTTTAAGTGTGTTAATACGGTAAACACGAACAAATTTCTTCGAACACATCATGCATTACCAGCACTAATTTGCTGATTTTTCTCATAGCTTGAATATTCATTCAGTAACTCAGTTGCCAGTGTTTTAAGAAAAAGAATCTCCATTCCATCACAATGTCAAGATCAATATAATTTTTAACCAGGGTGAAGTGTAAATATATGTGTTTATTTGACTATTTAGGCATTATAGTTTTTATAATCATCTTTTGAAATGGTTCGACACTTCCACTATTTTATTTTTTCCGTTATTACATGGAATTGAACTTAGACCTAAATCTTAAAAGAAAGCTCATGCTGAATGTCACTGCAACAAAATTGATACTCATCAATATCTATATTTCTTAATTGCAAAACATATATATATATCTATATTTCTTAGTGTTTATTGAACTTTGCTTGAGGACTTTTACAGCATTTGAACTTGTTTGTGAATTGATTGGGCGATATTTAATTACATTGGATTTTATGTATTCGTTTTGTGCATGCTTAGGCTTCGCACATTTATTTGGTACAAATCCAATAAAAAAACCCACATAATTAGACAAATCAAAGGTAGTTGGAAAAATAGATTTAGAGGCCATGTGAGTTGTTTAATGAATTTAGTTAAAATGTTATACATCCGTTAAACCATCATTAAGTCGTGTTTGGTAAATAATAAAAGTAATTAGTTAGGCCATAGCCCACATGATACCAGAAAGAATCATAGTGCCTAACCTATTCGCTTTTCCAATCTCTTTTTCTCCACAATTCTTTTTTTTTTTTTTCCGAAACAAATGTGGGCATTTTATTCTTAAATAAATAGTAGTAAATTGAAAGGAATAATTTCCTTTATATCTTTCTATGTTTTAAAATTATTTTTCCTATATAATTGTTTGACATATTTTAAATTATGAATTGTTTTGAATTGAATTGATATAATATAATATTTTTAAATTTAAAATATGATTGATTGGTTTAATTATATTAGGAGATATTATCAATTATCTAATTATGTATCACTTATCGTTATCTATGCAAATTTCTCACGTTAAAAGAACAGAGGAGATCGAGAAGAGAAGTGTGGAGAATAGAAAAATGCTGAGCGAGACAAGAGAGTGCACAAGAGAGAAGACAGAACTTTCGCGTAGAAAATTCAAAAACACATTCATGATAATTCAAGAGCTCTGAATTGAAGAAGAGGATTGAAGTTTTTCTACAGCCGTGGTTGTTGGCTTCCCTCGTTGCTTTGGATTGTTGAGAGAACATGTTGTGTCTCTCGAGTTTTGGCAACTAGGGTCGACTCTCGGTGGTCTATGATTCTGTCCTCAGTTGATTCCTAGGGAGTTGTTCGTTTAGTGTTTTTGTTTATGTGAGTTTTTGTTTTCTCACTTGTTTTTAAAAACTGATAAATCTGATTGTTGTGCTTTGTAGTTTAATGTTTTTGTTTATGTGAGTTTTTGTTTTCTCACTTGTTTTTAAAAACTGATAAATCTGATTGTTGTGCTTTGTAATTTGTATATTCCTATCAAGGGCAGAAACCACCCAACATAAATAAAAGTACTAATCATACATATAGAAAATTACATACTAGTTTCGTAAGATCATAAATAATATACGGTTTAATAATCATTGTTTTATTTTTGAAAGAGTCGATCAAATGTCAAAGCATCACGTTGAGTCGATAAGCAATAATTTAGTTCTTAAAAAAATATGACGTACTTAATATTTTACTTTCCTTGCGGGCAGTGTTAATAGTATTTGTTTCTCATAGTAATAATATAAATAATGCAATAAAAAGGGACGAAGATGTACGACTTCCGAATATTGGTTAACGTTCTTTTTTGGCATTTGGTAGTATAGCATACACAAAACAGATCTCATCATTAAACAATGTCTTGTTCTATGATGGTCTTTGAGAAAATTTTTAAAAAACACTTCTATCAGCTCGAAAACTACGTTTTCAACAATTCACATGGCGTGTTACTTCGATTCATCTCGATGAATTATAATGAAAATGATTTTGTAAAAAATTAAAAAAGATACGAAAGCAAACCGTGAAGTATAAACAGCAAATAGCAGAATGTGAGATTACCAAACTATTTCAAGGTGCATTACAAAATAAGAATAATAATTCCCATGGGGTTCTTGAAAGGTTCTGTACTGAAGCAGTCCTCTACGAGCATCGTTACCATAGATTCAACGGTACTGCAAACAAGAATTCAGGTAAATCACAAGTAGTCACTAGTCAATGTCACTCCAAACAAAAACATTGTGTGCATGTAAAATACCTTGATAAATCCAATTTCCTTGGCATTGCTGCGGAAGCACTGTCTGCAGCACATCAGGCCATACTTTCTGATTATACCATGGGGGTTCCCACACACGCGACTGCCAAAACCCAAATAAAATTTAAAACTAGAGAAAGAAAGAAGTTAAGTGGTCAATGCAGGTGAAAACTTGATAACAGGATCATGAGTAGATGTGAAACTTAATGCTGGCTCCAAAAATAAATGGTGCCTTTTATTATTTCAGTCAACCACAGTCAGAACAAACCTAATAACCGGTAAGAGTGGCATTCGTCTTAGCTGAATTTGACTCGATTAACTAACAGGGGCTCTGAAGGGATTAACATACTTAGGAAGCTGTTGCAATAATGCAATTGCTTTCACCTAATATCAACTAGAAGGTAAAAGTTCATGGCATGAAGAAAACCAATGAATAATGAATCTGGTATTCATAGAATAAAATACTGATGAATTGTTAAAAACAAGAAACTAAGAAGTAATAAGAACATATAAAACTAGAAAAAGAGGCCAGTACACTTCCTGTGATTAATTGCACAGCTAAAGACGTAACAAGGACGTTACAAGGACTTGTGATATTCAACTGATGTAAAGAACCAAGCCAAAACAAGGCTGCCACCAAAGATCATGGACCACACCTTACCATCGCATGCAACCCATCATACATAGCGGGCCAAATTGTGCAAACAAAAAACCAAACGAAATATCGAACTAAATATCAGCTGTGACCACACCTTATAGTACCTCACATAACAAGTGTAACATGGTGCTAAACTGTAAGCCAGGACAGACAAACATTAACGACACAACAATGAAGAATGGAGAACAAAAGGTAAAACCACCTCCAGCCAACAAGAACAATACTCAAAAAGTCGTAGCACTCGGGAATTAGTTAACGGCCTTCAAAACATGCATGTAAAATAATTGGCATTCGGACATATAACTGCGCACCAAAAGGGGCACCAGACAAACTTCAACATCTCGTCCCTGTGAAAATCCCAACTTAGCTATGATTCTATGAAAGCCTCCAAATTACTCTTACATTTATCACTGCCAGCTAGTTTAATTTCATTGTGCTTTAACTTAAAACAAAACGGATAGCATACAACCTAATCAAAGAATCAGCCCCATTCAGCAACCAATCCAAAATTTGCACATCACACCAATACACTTACATAAAATCAAATCAAAGGTAAAACACCGCCGATACAATAGTAATCAAAGTAAAAAAAATGTAAACTACACCGGGAAAAAAAAGGAAATTTCGATTACCAGGTGCGGGATCCAGGGCCGTAGGTCTTGGGGTGAGAATTCCAGACGTTGGAGTGTCCCATTTTCCTCTTAGTCGATGGATTAAAACTTTCAGAAGCCGCTGAACACCTTGAGAGATTTGAAGGAAGAAAGGGATTTATATGGGGCACTTGGCGGCCCTAAAAGTCAAAACCCTAATTTCGACTTTGAAGTATACCTTGGGCTCTGGCCCATTTGTCCCAAATATCCCAAATTTTATTATCCTTTATTTTTTTAATTTGATTTTTTAAATTTTATTTTAAAAAATAATTAATTCTTTAAACTATGAATTCTCACGGATAATTTATAATTTTCAAAATTACCTGGGAGAACAATTGGATTGGTCAATAAAAATTGATTTCAACGCTATTATTCTTCTTTTTTCCTACTTTTATTTTTTTTTACGTTAAAACTTCGTGAATCTATTTTTGTTCATTCATTTCTCTAAAATGAAAGAGGTGAGTGAAGATGCGTTTCTTTCCTCTTTTTTTTTTTTAATCAATTCAGAGTTAAACTCTTCTGAATCAACATTATATCCAAACTTATTTTTTTTTATTGAATTGAGGATATAATAATTTTTCTTCGATTTCTTAATCTAAGGAGGACGAGACAATGGAAACAGTCGAATAATTTTTCTTGGATCTTTTGCATGTAAGCCCAACTGGGTTGTTAGCTTAGTTAGCTAAGTGGGCTCTTCTATTTTTAATTTTTTTTCACATTTATATTTTAGCCCAGTTTGGTCAAATAGAGAATAAATAATCAAGATTCTAAAAAGGGTGAAGCATGTCGAAGTGTGGGAGTCAAGTTTCAAGCTTCAAATTTTTTAAGCTTAAACGCAATTATTACGATCTTAAACGAAAAAAAATATTTTAAAATTTAAAATATAATTTTAGTCATCCCAAACAAATTAACAGAGTAAATAAAAATATAATAAATTCAAGTGTAATGCATTAATTTTTTGTGAGATTCTGATTCAATTTATTTCGTTATTCATTTCATATCTCGTGTCATCGAACATAAACTAAATTAATTGGTCTACTTTAAAACATTGACCGTAAAATGCCTCAATATATATTGTATTTACATCATCGCTACACTTAACATCCAATATTGTACATTCTAACATTGCTAACAATCACTTACTAATAAAATCGATAATTTATGATCATTTTTCATCTTATTAATCAATTTTAGATTTTAGAAAAGTCACATTTAAACGTATTTAATAAAACTTCATATGATCAACCTATGTCTGATCGCTTTTTTATCCATTTTTTACTGAAGCGAACTATTTTTAGAAAGCTTCAAGCTTAAGCGAAGCTTGATCAAGTTTTTTTAGAACACTTAGAATAATAGAGCCCCTAAAAAAAACTTTAGGCAATATAATCATGCTTTTTCTTTTCTTTTTTTTTCCCCTTGAGATCTTGTATCACGATGGAATGTTAAATGCCCAACATTTTGAATATCACGGGACCAAGAGACATGTGATTAGTTATCTAATATTATGTTAAAAACGTTAAAAAAAACTTTTTAAAACAACATAATTTGTGACCAAAAGACGCGCGGTGCAATGTGACATGTAAACCTTTTGTTTCGTTATTGTCTCACTTCTTACCATGAATTATTACTGGAATCACTTTGGCTATCATAATGTGTTGTTGTCCATGATGGGATTGCAATTTGCACCGATGCATTCGACTACAAGTGAAACTTATATAAAAATAAATTATAGGAAATACAAAACAAAAAATCGTTTCCTATGCACCTGAAAAGAACATCGGACCACATCGATCTTTCGAAGGATATACACGCACTAATGTCCTTTTGCTATGCATGACAGTAAGATGTAATCCAAGGAGACATCCACTAATTATGACATTGAATTTCATACCGAACAATCAAAATCCATCGCCTTCAAAATCGTGTTTGATTTGGTTTTTAAACTTTAGCATATATATTTTACTTCCTCTCGGTCAAACAACAAACGTACGTAGTTATTGACCTCTTGACTTAGTGATACACTTTAGTTCAATATCGAGTATGTGTGAGTTTGAAAACATATGCTATAGTTTTTTTTTTTAAAAAAAACATAGTTCGGGTTTTTAAAGTTTTTTTGCCGAAAAGATATAAATAAATTGACATTTAGATGAATGTTGAAAATAAATTTGATTTTTTTAAAAAATGCTGATGGCTCGTTGACTTCAATCAAATGCACACTATATATATATATATATATATAAACATATCCGCGGACACCGGATGCTTTTTTGATTGATCAAAATTCATGTTGCTTGCATAAATTATTATGAGATTTTTATTCAACAATCTAGTGAAATGTAAATGAAGTAGTTCATTTTTAGATTACACGTGTCATTTCTATTAATCAATGTGTTTAATTCTGTCTTGTTTTTGTCAACCAATTTATAATTTATTGCTAACATACTATACAAACGAAACTTTCAGTATTCTTGTTAATGTGAATCTAGAACAAAAAGTACAAACCTCAAATCTCTGAAATTGTATGAATAAAAATTCTTTTCTTATGATTCAATGAGCATCTTGTGTTTCATAAAAACTAAGGAGAATATGAGTTATATGACTCTTACATAACGGTCATCCTATCAACTTTCAGACATTAAGATATGTTTCAAGCATAAATAATTTTCATAAGACATTCTCAAGTTTCAACATATCACAAGATTCTCGTTTTTGAAAATTCACCATTTTTCAAACCCATAAAACAAACGGAAATTGATTCACTCCCTTTACATATAATCCACAATGTAAACAATGAACATTGTTTAATACACACATATACACAAATAAACGTAATAATAATTTTACATCCTATGCACGATGAAAATTTATTTCTACCTATGTCAAATAAAATGATTTTAAATGTTTTGAGCGAAAATAATGTTTCGAGTCAATGGCCTTGTATGAAATATATATGATGAGGTTATGACTAGAGACAGATCCACGAATTAGAGTAAGGGGAGACTTGAACTTAATATAATAAATTATATATTATTACCATAAAATAAAAAAAAATTATATACAATATTTTTTAAACTCATTTGATAATTTTATGAATTTAAACTTTAGTGTAATATGACAAATGACAATAAATACGATTTAATTTTTTTTTCTCAATCCACATCATTGGTTTTGATCAAGCATTGAATAATTGATCAAAACTAAAAAAAAAATCATTATTTAAGAATTACGATTTTTAGTTCTAGCCCAATCATGAAAATTTTCATTTTTTTGTATACGTTTGTATAACACAAACTTACAATATTTGAAATTAATCTAAAACAAATAGATTTCGTGTGTATACTCAAGACTTGAGAGACCAAATTAAAATCATAAGAGTAAGTTTTTTATCGAAAAATTTCAGAGAAAAAATCTTATATTATAAATGTAAAAAATTTACAACATTATTAATAATTTATATATATATATATATATATATATATATATATTAAAAAAAAGTTGGGGTGGGGTGGACTATAGCCCACCGTAGCCCCAACATAGATACGTCTTTGGTTATGACTCAAATCAACTATTTACTGTGCCCAAGTCCAATGATTCGGCCCAATCAATGTTCATCTAATTATTTATTGAGACACTTTATCAAGTTTCATAAATTCAAAAAAAATTATAAGAGAATCAAGCCCACAAAAATTCCCGAATATCTATAAATAACTTAAATCACTTCCTTTTTAAGATACACTCTTTATAGTCACATATCTAGTCACATATCTACTCACTTTGATGCAGGTGACAACCTACGAAATTCGTTCTCTAGACATGTTTGAATATAAATCCAGCCACAAAATCTCCACAAATTATCGTATTTTCTTCAATTTTTGACAACGTAAAAAACATATATATATATATGTAAAAGTAATAATAAATTTACATTATTGCCATCATGAAAATTAATTTATATATATATATATATATATACACACGTAATAATAAGTTTACATTATAGCCATAATGAAAATTGAAAATCAACTTCTACCTGTGTCAGCTAAAGATGAATTCAAAAGCTTTGATTGAAAATAATTTTTTGAGTCAATGACCTTGTATGGAAACTGGCTTACTTCAGGTTTATAAGTGGAAAAAAATAGAACCACTGCGAGCCTAACCAAAAGTATGCAACCAAACAGAGCCTTATCTAAACCACCCGATGTACTAATCAGATTCCCCTCTGTACGAACCTAAGAGGATGATCAAACAGACCAATAAAGTTGGTGTTTGGCTTTGTTCTGTCTCTCAGTTCGGAGTTTAGATACAAATTCAACCCACAATAGTATCTCCGGCCTCGGATCAAACAGGAAAGTTGGGAACTTCACGCTCAATTTGAACTTCGGCCAATCAGGTCAATCTCTCCCTCCTTGTTTACCCTAATTTTCTCGGAAAATTCAATTGGGTATCTGGGTTTTACTTCCTCGTCCAAATGTGAACTGGGTTCGTTTCATGATTCAAAGTTTTGATTTTTATGTCTATTTATGGGTTTTTGTTCCAGAAGGTACTGTTTTAGAGAAATGGGTGTGAATTGGTTGCGAGAATTTTGGTTTTAGATCTGATTTTCTTTCTTTATCTTCTCGCGGTGGTGGTGTTCGTGGCTGATGTAGCTGCGATGTTCGATCTAACACCGTTCCTTGCGATTTGATGATGAAAGTTGAGGTTTTTGGTGGTCATGATTGGAAATTTAATTATTATTTCATGAACAACACATTCCCCGTGCTTCAAGTGTTTGTGTTTATCGCAATTTGTTGATACAGTGATCCTTCTCTATGATGTGTATACGTTTGTGTTTTAAATTGCATTGTAGATTATATCTTTGCATAATTGTGTCTTTGTGTTCTATATGATAGTTACCCTAACCCTGAATTTTGTGCATCCGTTTTTGAAGTTACAGGTGATTTAATTCGAATATTGTATAGATATCTGTTCTCTTGAGTTTTGACTTGGATTTGGTTTATTGGATATTTAACAGTGTAAGCTAAAATGGTGGCTAGCCACCATTTTAGTCGAGTGGACACCCTCCAGCTTAAAGATTTTATATATAGAAAAATTGGGCAAAAAAGAGCGGATAACTACTTTGATCAGTTGAAGAAGTTTCTCAGCTTTAAGGTCAACAAGGCTGATTTTGATAAAAGCTGCATAGAGACAATTGGAAGAGAGAATCTGCCCCTTCATAATCGGCTCATTCAATCCATACTCCAAAATGCTTGTCTTGCTAAAGCTCCTCCTCAAAAACCTCGGAAGGTTGAAGGGCTTGGAGTTAAAGTTTCCAGTGGTTACCAAAAATACTGTACAAAGTCTCTTTATGGTGATATGCTGCTTCAGTCTCCACGTAAGTGTCGGTCTCCTGTTAATAGAGATCGTAAATTTCGGGATCGTCCAAGTCCTCTTGGGCCGTTGGGTAAGAGCCCTAGTCTAACGATTGAAGAAACAGTAATGACACAAGAACAACCAAATGGGAAAGATTTGCATTCTCTCAATAGTAGGCCTTTGGTTGACGATGGGGAAGAGGTGAACCAAGTTGCAGGAAGCACAAGATTTCCAAGATGGGGTGATATCGCTGCCCCACTTGGTGTGTTTCAGAATAAGGGTGTTTCTCCAAATGTCCCTCTTGCTCTTAAGCATAGAAATTTCGCAGAGACATGTCAAAGTAGTTTTGAGTTGCCCGATACTAGGTCTTTATCGAGTCGTCTGCGGGAAAAGTTGGCTTCGGAGGGACTTGGAATTTCATTAGATTGTGTTAACTTGATAAACAATAGCTTGGATGTTTTCTTGAAAAGATTGATTGAACCATGTCTGGGAGTTGCTAAATCACACTCAAATGGTCGAATGGTCTCTGCTACAAACGGAGTCTTCCAAGGGAGATTCACACCAAGACCGTCATGTCCAACTTCTGCAAGCATGTTGGATTTCCGTGTTGCAATGGAGTCAAATCCTCGTATACTTGGGGATGACTGGCCTACACAACTTGAAAAGATCTGCACTTCCGCCCTAGATGTAAACAGCGCACCAGTGTCGCCACTCAGACGGCTTAGTTAGATTTAGCTTCAAAAAGTTCCGGTCAGCTAATCCATTGAGAGATGATCGAACTGCATTGTCGAGTCTTAACTCGCGAGGAGAAAAGTTCAAGATCCGAGCAAGGTACCTCATCTCTGCATACGGATGTTACCTATGTTAGTTGTCAAAAAGGGGAATCATTAATGTAGAGATTTCACACATTTGACAGTGTTCAGCGTGTCTAATTAGTTCTGGGTTTTGATCATTGTTTTTTCGAGTTAATTACATGTGATATGTACAATAATATTTTAGTGATTTAACATCAGCAGACGCCAATTTTTGCAGAGAAATTTTTGAGATATTTTGTGTGATGCTATCTTTTGTTTATTAATTATATTATCACCATATCCCAAATTGTTAATAAATACGTAAAAATGTAATCTACTGAATGTCTCAATTTGGAAGCAGGGTCCAACCTAAGCATCTTAATAATAATATTATTGTTTATTTAAAAGAAAGAGAGGTATTCGTACAGAAGGTTCTGTATTGATTATAGAATGTCGTTCGCCTGAAACATGTTTTCTTTTAAAAAAGAGAAAGTGCATAATCAGCGTAGGGCTAGGCATATTAAATTTTCAGGCAAGATATTTTCATTTAATTAAATAATTTATAATGAAATATTCGTTAATCTAAAATAATAAGACACCTGCATATCTGCATATGAAAGATGGGAGAGTACTGTCCATGTGGGATCCAACGACCGTTTGATTTTTTTTATTTTTTTTGCATTTAAAATGTTCATGTGAAATACAAATAAAAAGAGGCGTTGGATATAGCACATGGGCAGTGTCCATGTGCTAGCATAGACTCTTTCGTGAAAGAGATAGCGAAGTGTGTTAGAAATTTGGGTTGTGTACCCATTTTGAATCGCTAAAATATTTGTGATAAAATTATTTCTCGATTACCAATTAAGGGTGAATGAGAAATTAATAAAATATTCACAAATAATTGTTCGGATTTTATCGAGTAAAATATTAAATATTATAAAAGAAAAAGAAAATGGAAAATGAAACAAGTGGCTCAGATTTGAATTCGACAATTCATATTGAAAATATCCATTCAGCCGAATGGTTGCATGTGAGGTGTAGTTATGCTTACTTGACATCTTTTGATGAAGAGTTTTAATTGACGTGTTGCACCTTTTCATTCAAGGATTTCAGTCTTTATAAATAGAACTCATATAAACTAATGGAAAAAGGAGATATTCTGAAAATTCGAATATACAGTAATTTTGTACTGTTCATATTGTTGCATTCAATATTTGTTCATCATTTTTCAGAAAGTTCAAAAAGCATTTTCAAAGTTCGTCGGGTTTTGTAATTTGTAGTGCTCCTATTACAAAACCAAGTCGTTGTATCTTGGGAGACGATTGTCATATTTCATAAGCACCGTGTGTGGGGCAAATTCGTCTTAAGGACGTAGAGTTTAACTCTAGTATCAACTAAAAATTTCAGATCAAATCTATGTCTTTGTCTCAAGTCGTGTTCCGACATCAATCAAGACAACAACCGGAAAATTATCTCATATTTGCACAGTACTCCGACACCAACAAAGTGTCGGATCCACGTGACGTCACTTGTGATATTGGCAATGATCCAATATTTTTCTTAAGGTCCGCTCAAGTGACATCTGCACACGTCGATCCTTCACTTTCACATCCTTTCGACGTTGTTTGTTTCATGCGACATAATATTTTGGCTATATCAACGGTGTCTCCTTCCTGTTCCGGCATCCTCATTGGATGCGAAGATCCATCCGATCAAGATATATACATTTGGTGTGTTTAATTCAAAAGCCTAAAGTAGTATTATGGTTGGTTTAGTAACATTTTTACTAATACAACCCAATCCATTTGAGAAAGGATAAAGTAGTACTATGGTTGGATTAGTAAACCCTTCTCACATCCTATATAAGTCATCCATGCCTTTATCACTTTTAAAAATTTCAATTATACCTTTTTTCCCTCTAACCAATAAACCACATTGTTCACAATTTTATTTTATTTTAATTTTTTTTCTCAAATAATATAAATAAGAATAATATGAAGAATTAAATTAATAATAATAAAACAATTACGAATATTTATGTATTAACAATAATAATGAAACAATATTAAATAAAGAATAAGAGTGAAAATAATGGTAATCATAAATAAAAATAAATTACTATGAAATGATCATTTCATAATACAGAAGAAATTTATTATTAATAATAAATAAATAAACGAAATATAATACAAGAATAACGTGTAATAATAAATAATAATACTAACAATATTATTATTAATTAATTAATATTATTAATAATAATAATAATAAATAATAATATTAACAATATTTTTAATTATTTTTACTTGATAAGAACAATAAGAATTAAATCATAAAATAAGAAACTATTTATACTAAACATTATTATATCAAGATAATGTTTTTTTAAACCAATATATATAATATTATTTTTCTTTTTTTAAAATCTATATATATATATATATATATATAATATTCTTAACTTTAATATTATTGATCTTATTATTTACTATTAATATATTTATTTTAACTATTGGTTTTTTATTAAATATATTACCAATATTCTTATTATTAATAATTTATATATTTATTATTCTTAATAATAATATTTTATTATTAATAATAATATTGTTAGTCTTATTATGTATTATCAACATATTCAATAATAATCATATCGTTCACAATCTTAGTGGTATGGTATAGTTAATTGTAATAATTGTAATTAGTAATTAATATTATTATTAATATGTTGATAATAAATAATAATACTAACAATATTATCATTAATTAATATTATTATTAAGAATAATAAATAGATAATTTATTAATAATTAATTAATTTTTTGTTATAGTTATTTTTTTACCATAAAATTATTATTTATTTATTATTTTTATTATGGAAAAAATATTATAAATAAATTAATTAATAAAATTTTATGTAATATAATTATTTTATTAATATACATGAATTGATGTTTATTTAAATAATTAGTTTAGTAGTTGAGTATTATATAATGAAATTTTCAAATATATGCATTAGGTGGGATATATACAAAAATAAGTTGGAAAAATTAATATACAAGAAGGGTATTTTTGTCATTGCATTGGAATACATACAACTTATCCTTCAATTTAAAACGCTACCAAACAACACACATTTTCTCACCTTACATTAATTATCCACATCTTTCATTGTTTTATCATTCTAATTATCTATCCTTCAGTTATCCCATCACACGAATCAAACGATGCCTTAAGAGTATCTCCAAATGCTAAGATAGACGATAGTATCTGATTTTAAAACGTTTTTTTATCTCTACATTGGAGGAGAGCTAACGTAAAGCTTTTTCATTTTTACATTTTTTTTTCTTTTTTTTAAAAAAAAATTAGAATCTGTTTGTTGTTATTATTATTATTGTTTTTTTTTAAAAAAAATATATTTAAATTATAATCTATTTTTTGTAATGGTTAATTGTAGGGAATTTTGATTTTCAATAATCTGATTAAATTATTTTAATAAATTTGTATTTTTTTAAAAAAAATCTGTTTATAGATAATTACAATATTATATGTGATTAATAAAAATAAAATTTAAATTATTGTGTAATATTTTGTGGAATAAACTAATTGTTAATTTATTGTAAATAAAATAATAAAAAATATTCCAATAATATTTTTTTTAGTGTAGAGTTTAGAGTTGATGACTTAGAAATGAGTTTTGTATTTATCTTACTATATTATTATAGTAGAGACTCTCTAATTAACAAACTTTCAATTAATTGGTGAAACTTGATTTGAAATTACCATTATCTCCTAACTTAATTTTCAATAAAACCAAAATTATTGGACAAAATAGTCATTTTATACAGTTTCCTCTTTTCCAGCCATTAAAAGCTCACTTTGTACCCTTTGATATTATTTTATTTACAAATATGACAGTCACTTTATAAGATATATATATTTTTTGTGAATATTTGTTTAAAAAAACGTTACTTTTTTATTATTTTTTAATTTTACAAATTATTATTTATTGTTTTATTATTTTTTAATTTTACAATTTATTATTTATTGTCTTTTTTTTAAAAAACAAAATGTACAAGCACGCAACGCGTGGAGTGGAATATTAGTATAGAAATTAAAGTTGGAGATCGCCTAAATGCACCAGTAAATTTTTCAAAATCTGTCCTATATTATACATACATGTATAAAATTTTAATAAAGAATATAATTATATCTACATTAAATTTCTACATTCAGCTGGTAAACCTTGGATATCTATGCCTGAAAAAAACTGAATTAAACTCGAAAATGGAAGTTTTAAATCCCACATCCGTTCCCATTGTATCATGAATTTCTCCATTTTTTTTTTTTGAGAACCTAATTTCCCCATTATTGGTAGATTACAGAACTCCAAAAATAGGAAGCATCCAGAAACGTGGACAATTCTATGAAAGCAAAGTGTGGGTTGAGATAAAGTAGCACTGTCGCTGTCTCACAGGTCACAACCAGACAATCTTATCCCATGAAATTAACATCATACTTTGTATGTAATAATAGTGTGTATGGGCACTGGTACAACAGGATAAGGAGTTGATAGATTTCGGATGCGTATGTTGTTTTGTTACAGGTGTTCAAGAAATGTGATGATGACTATAAACAGTAGTCAGGTGGGAAAAAGCCATAGATTTTTAGATGTTTTTTTGGAATTTGGGTGCGTTTTAGTGCCGCAAATCCCGTGTGAATTTATTAACACTTTAATAAAGAAAGAAAAAAAGATGGATACTTCACTTTCCAATCCTCTGCTCCTCCGTTATCGCTCTGCATTTTCCTCGAAGGTATCGCCTCGCCCCCTGGCCCATCATTTAATCGTGCTCTTTTTTCTTTTTTTTTTTTTTTTTTTTTTTTGCTTTTCTTGGGAGTTTTAGAAATTTCCAAGAAATTGTAATGCGATAAATTTTTGGTGTATACGTTTCTCCAATTTGTCGATGTGCATTAAGCATCGATTTTCGTCTTGCAGGGATATTAACAGAGCGATCCACCGGGTGGAGATTTCTTTGGTTTTTTTAGATTTGTATGACGAGCGCTTCGGAGCTATTCTATACGAGGAGGTCGCGTTTTGGTCGGAATTCGGACCCATTTGACGTGGGCTCTCCTTCGCCCGTTGATCGGGCCAGCCGCCGCAGCCGCTACACACAAAACACCCACCATCATAGCACGAACTCGAACTCGAACTCGCGTCGGGATAGAATCGACCACGATGGCTGCGATCCGCCGCGCCGTGTTCCTCACCATTCCAGGCAGCCCCATTTCCATCGCTCTTCCCATTCCCCCCAGGTGAGGTTCAGCTGTTGGATTTTAGTCCCTTTTTTGTATGACAAGACTTAAGAGGGACCAACTTTGTTTATTCAGTATATTATGCAATTTGTAAAGAAGTTGCAAGTCTCCTTCAAATGTTTGAGTTTCTGAATGTATCTATTGTAATTAAAATATGTTATTGAAAGGCCATAACTTGAGCCAAGTCACTCGACAAACGACCGAAACTGAAACTAAAATACTTTAGGTTGACTCAAGAAGGTACTTGGGCTATGTGAACTTTATTCGAGCTTGCTAAAAAATGAGCCTTTGGCCTAGGGACTCACCAGCAGTTTGATTCACTTGCACCTCATGTCCGATATTGTTAGGCTGAAGTAAATTATGTGTCCTTTTCTTGATTAACTTTGATATGAGGTCTGAACTCGCGTTTTGTTCCTGCATGCCTATTAAAATGGTTGTAACTTGTGAGATAAAAAATATTTATTATGTACGAGCCAAACCACAAAGACTGATTTGGTAATTTGGCTGCTTAAGTAGCAAGAAAAGTTGTGTTGTAATGTCTCATGTTATTTGATCCAATCGAACTTTTAAGTTGGAATCATAAACTATATCAGGAAACTTAAATTTGGTGCTCAAGATCTAGTTTTCTGGGGGTTCCATGGCATTTTGTGTTTTCTTTACTAATTATTCAAGATTAAAGTCCGTCCAGATTCGTGCTTTCTGCTGTTCTCAGTATATTCTTCTTGAATTGCTCAGGATCGTGAGGTTATTAGGCCTGAACAAGGTGGCCATCAATTTGCTTCGGGAAACGCTGTGCAATCTGGAAATCAAAGCAATGTCCTAGATAGGGTGCAATTCAGTGGGAATGACAGACTTCCTGGAGCTGTGCTTCTTGCTAGAGACAGGCTTGTACACAGGTTGAGAGGTGTCACTCTTCCCGGTAGCAGGTTAGTACGGGTATATGCGTCCCATCAAACACCACCCAACCCTAACCCCAAGAGCTTTCAGATAGTAGGGACGTAAATAGCGTGACTGAATTTTTACTATGCACTGATCCAACTATGATTTCAAATTACATGGTTATTTATATGCTACGTCGGAGAGAAATCCATTATTAATTCCATCAAAACCATATCAAATCATGAATTGTAACTTGTAAGAGATCTTTTTTTTTTCTTTTTCCTGCACCGTCTTGTTAATCTTCTTCTCGTTCTTGTTATTCGAGTAGCCAGGTCCCTTCCCTCTTCTATTCTTTGTCTTCTTCCAGTTTTACTTCTCCCACACTTTTTTACCTTGTTCTTTGTCCTTAACGTTGCATCACCATTTAGAATTGCTTCTCACCATTACTGCTTTTCTTATTCCTTTCATTTACATTTTATTCCTCCCGTTTGACTCCCAGCGTCGCAACTAGGGGGGCATTCAAGCTGGGTTGAACTCAAGTAGCTATATAGTGGTCGAGATCGACCTCAATCAAGCAAAGATTTCCTAATTCTATCTCGACTCAGAGTAACTATTGAGTAACTCGAGCTTGATAATTTATTTACAAAAATATAGCTTAATTCTTATTTAATTCGAATTTTATGTTCAAATTAAAATAACATGTGAAAGAATTAATACATGAGCTTGAATACTCAACGGGGGATTGATTCGAAGATATTAAAGTTCGTGGTCGACTCAAGTGGGGAGCTTGAGGTACTCGATCTTGATTTGAACTCAGTTAGAAGCAAATTCAAGCCGAGCTTCAAGCGGGTAGATAGCAAGCTTCTCAACTTGCTTGCCTCCCTAATCCAAAATCCTCACATGCATCCTAATTTCTTTCCTCTGCAGCAAGCAGCACTTGCATTCACATGCAGAAATGTGGTGGCACACTCATTCATGCTCATGTTCTTGTTAGCTAAAAGTTAGCATACTACTAAATTCATACAGAAATGGACCAAATTTCAAATAAAAATTAAATCTTGTGTGATATATTTGCTTATAGTCCTATATATATATTTTTAACATCAATATCTCAATTCTGAGGAGTACAATTTTGCACTCTATTTCATTCCTTAAATCCTATGATCAACTGCTGTCTGGAGATGAGCCAATTTTACATTCTTTTGAATTCTCCTCCGCAAATTTGTGGCAGTAGGATAACTCATCTCTCTCTCTTTTACTTGTAGGCAGAGAAATCAAACTTCCCAAATCGACCACCGCAATGAAACAGTAATCGGCGATGTGCTCAGACTCATTGACACTGGGGATGGGGAAACAGATATATCTAGAGACTGGCTAGCCACGATGACATCTGTAACCGATTCCATCAGCCGACTAACGAGCAATAAGCCTCCAGGACTCACACAAGAAGCAGTGAACAGTTTGCACATGGAGGTGTTCGGTGTGCTGGAGGAAGCCGACACAGAAGACACATCAAGCCAAATATCGGAATGCAGCATATGCCTAGAGAGTTTCTCGGAGGGAGATGAGCTGATACGCCTGCCTTGTGCTCATAGGTATCATTTTTGCTGCTTGGGTCCATGGGTCCGAACCTGTGGAGAGTGCCCATATTGCCGTAGGGGCATTGTTGTAAATGCGGATTTGTTGAGCAGCGATTTGAATTCTGATCGTTGACTCGGTTTTCATCGGACTGGTGCGTGCGAATTCTATCTACCTCCGATGTGAGTAGTACTAGTAGAAAGTTTACGATTAGTAGTCGGCAGTTTCTCCGGAATACATGTTTTGGCATCGAGTGCATGTGACGAGATAAAAACATGTTGGCACGCATGTCCCACAATCTACCTAAGTGCAACAAGAAACTACATGGCTCTCGTGTTTCGGATAAACGATAAAAATCATGGTATGCAAGTCGTAGTATGAAAGATTAGAAAATGGTTGCAATATGTTGGGGCAAGTCAACTTGGCTTCTGGTCCCATGTCTAGAAGTCATCGCTTGAACTCAAATTACTTGGAAATTTGACACAAAAATGCAGCGAGAATTCAAATGTTTGATTCATTCAAGTCTGTCTGAATGATGGGTACTTTTGTGATGAAAATGCTAATCACTATCTCAAGTCAAGTGATCAATAAAAACTATATATTCGATATCGAAAGCTGATAAAAAAAAAAAAGGAGTAAATTTACAAAATACTTATCACTGTCATAAAAATCCCAAGCTCACACTAACGTCAAGACTCAATCTATGATTCATATTTCTAATTTCCTTTTATTATGAGACTATCATCATCTTTATGGTTTGATGTATTATTAATCTATGTATAACTTATCCCAATCAATTTCGCCTTATTTTTGTCATATTATTTATCTATTTATTAATTAATAATTTTATATCAATTAAATCAAATAAATTATAATCTATCCATCAAATCAAATAATGTATTAACTATTTTTTCTTATTTATTTTTAATTTACATTATATTACTTATCTATGGATTACTTATCTTATCACTCAAATCAAACGGTGCTCTTAGGCAGTGTTTTGAAAAGCTTTTAGGAAGTACTTCTCAGTTTTTTCTTACCTCACTGATAAGTGTTTTTAAAAACTTTTTCAAACACTATTTTAATGTCTGAATGAATCACCTCTGGTCCAAAATGATTAAAATATGAAACTTCGATCCGACTCGACTCTAAGTTCATATTAAATCAAAGTGGGCTAGGCCATGCATTGACAAGTACCTTTACATATGAATGAAGCACTCTTTTATCTAACGATGATGTCATAACCCCTCAATTACGCATGACCCTTTGGCAAAAGTCTTACCAAACAATAACCCCACCACTATTAGCTTTGCAGCCCAAAAATTAGGTCAAGTCAATATCTATGATAAAGAAGCACCAACTCACCACTCTGATTTCTCAATACGTGTTTGAAAAGTTACACATAATAATTGATCAGGAGACATCACCGTTGTTAAATATTATAAATTTGAGTCTAACTTTAACTCCAAAAAAAATTAGTTGGAGTGGAGGATTGTCAAAATCCATATATATATATATATATATATATGTATATGTATAATTTATAACTTTATCCAATCGATATAAGATATGTGACACATTCTCTCATGTCCATAAATAATATATTGAAACTTGAAGTTTTCAAGATATTAACGAATGACTCGGAAAACAATCCAACAATAATTCAGTTATTGATACTTTTTATGTTTACTTATAAGCCAAATAATTAATCGAATTGAATCAATGTACAAATAAAAACAAGATTACACGAACATTTTTTTTTCTTTCATAATTAGTCGAATTGTATGTGGTATTGTATAAAAAAAAATCAAATTACATATATAATTTTCAGATATATTATGTATACGAATATGTTTATTTGTTGTTTATTGTTAGATTTGTTCGAAAATTAGTCAATTGACTTTTTTGTTTTTTAGAATTAAAAAAAGTATAACGCGTTTATAAACCCAAGCTTGTACTACTATCTTCAAAACCTCTCCAACTTCCGACGTAAAACCTCGAAATCCTCAAACTGCAACCACAGAGGAATCAGAAAAGAAGGAAATGCCGCGATCACGCTATACGAGGCCACTTGATTGCTGCCGGGGGAGTCAAAATGGCGACGAATTGATGTGGAAAATGGAATTGAAGCCGCACGCCGCCGGGGACTTCTCAATGGCCGTGGTACAGGCGAATTCCAAGCTTGAAGATCAGAGCCAGGTTTTTACATCCCCTTCTGAGACGTATATTGGTGTTTACGACGGTCATGGTGGATCCGAGGCCTCCCGCTTTGTCAACCGCTACCTCTTCCCTTATATACGCAGTAACGTTCTTGAAGTTTGTTCTTCATCGTGAATTTTTCTGGAAGTTATTATTATTTTTTGATGATTTAATATGGTTTTTATAAATTTCGTTTAAATTAATAAGCTTGGAATGCAGTGGCGACCCAGGAGGCCAAGATTAATATAGTATAGATATGTGTGTTTCGCTTACAATTTGAACTTTGTTGCTCGGTCCGACCTAGTATAGATGTATGTTTCGCTTATCTGCTCAGATAGTTCTCTTTCTTTAATAATTCAACTTTAGATTTAATTTAACGATTATTTCATTTTTTCTCCAAAATTCTGAATTTTTTTGTTTTATTTCTCAGAATTTGCTACGGAACTGGGGGGTTTATCACCAGATGCTATAAACAAGGCTTTTAATGCAACGGAAGAGGATTTTACTGGGTTAGTGAAGAGAGCGTTGCCTATGAAACCCCAGATAGCTTTCGCAGGATCATGTTGCCTGGTTGGTGTAATCTCAAAGGGTGAGCTATATGTAGCAAATTTAGGTGATTCAAGAGCGGTTCTTGGCAAAAGAGGTTCAGTTGACGGGAAGAATTTAGTTGTGGCGGAAAGATTGACGATAGACCATAACGTTTCCTATGAAAACATTAGGAAGGAGGTTGAAGAGCTTCACCCCGATGATTCTCCTGTAGTGGTCAATTGCCGTGGTGTATGGAGAATCAAGGGCATTATTCAGGTAATTAATTGGTGAATCAATTTCTTCATCGACTGGAGCTTGGAATTTATGATGAATAGATGATTCAACCTCACATTTGACATGCCTTAGAATCCATATTGGGAACGTGAAAAGAGTCGAATTAGTGTCTTGTGAAACAAGAAGTGATCTTCTACTTCTTGTGTCTTGTGAAAGATCTTTGTCCGAAACTTTTTGGCACTACTTCTCTCTAAACACAAGTGAATGTGTGGACTAGTATTTCCTCTGATTCTGTCTTAATTATTCATGGCGATAGTTACACGATAATAATGAATTTTTGATTGAAGGAATGGTTGTTCGATGAGTCAAATCAGTCTCTTATGCATTTGCTGATTCTTCATTTATTTCATTCTTATCTATGAATTATGAAAAGCAGCATGTAAGGCACACCATCAAGTTTGTTCTGAAGGGTTGTTATATTGGCTACTCTTCCAGGAATCACATGCTCTGCCTCTTGCCTGTCTCATGTCGCTGAAGTCAAAGTAGTGTGCCTTCCGCCGCATGAGATGCACATGAAGACTTAGTAAAGCAAAGCTTTGTGATTCCGGTGAAAATAAAGTGTTTTGCCTTTCTATTTGTCCAACCTGAAGATCACGAATGATCATAATTACTCGAAGGTCTTCATGATTTTAGCCTTTAGGTTCTATTTATTGTTTGTTTACCTCTAAGTTAAAGGTCTTCATGGTGGTTTGATGAGAAATGTGGTCTGCTCGCTTTCCATCATTCTTGTTTCTGTTATAACATCTCCCGTTGGTGTGAAAACAGTAAACTTTTTATTTGTTACATCCAGGTGTCAAGATCCATAGGTGATGTTTATTTAAAGAAACCCGAGTTTTACAGAGACCCAAATTTTCTACAATATGGAAATTACATTCCGATGAAGCGACCATTGTTGACAGCCGAACCTTCCATCGTGACTAGAAAACTTAAGCCAGAGGATTTGTTTGTAATTTTTGCCTCTGATGGCCTCTGGGAACACCTCAGTGATGAAACAGCTGTGGAAATAGTATCTAAATGTCCAAGATCGGTAAGCTCACTTCCTCCTGAACGGTTGTGAATTTCTTATAGCTGTCCGCAAATTTACAATTGGTGTAATCTCGGTTGCAATTTTTGCATTTCAAATCAAGGGCCTTGTTTTACTGGGTGACTAAGATTGAATCAATTCCATTTACGTTCTCCTTTTGATTTTCGTTGTTGCAGTCTTATTGTTCTCCAAGAGTGTTCATACTTATGCTGAATTCTTTCTTGGATTATCATGAGAAGTTATGTTGCATGTACATGCTTAATCAAATCACGACTAGAGCTCTCTCTTTTTTTACAACGACAAGCTATCCTTCCTACAAAAGTTTTGAATCATGTCATATTGCATTCTTATCCATAACCTATTCTTCAATAAGTTTGGCTGCGTACTTGTCACTTACCTTTTCGATTTAGGTTCAGATGTCTCTTTTACAACGCCCATGAATCATTCCATGGATTCTCAAGTGAGCTACCGACTTACCTTCTTGTGATTTTTTCCGCAGGGAATATCCAAGAGATTAGTAGAAGCTGCACTTCAAGCTGCTTCTAAAAAGAAAGAAATGAGGTATAAAGACATTAAGAAGATGGAGAAGGGAACGAGACGGCATTTCCACGACGATATAACTGTTATAGTTGTTTATCTAGATCATCATAACTCTTCAAATATTAATAAAAAACAAGGTTCTTTCGGCTGCGTGACGGCTCCCGTCGACTTATATTCTTATAACTCAGATGAAGTAGTTGAGAGTTCAGGTGACAAGGTTTTTCCCAACGAGGAAACCCTATCAGGGGTTGCCTATTGACCGTGTCTTCTTATAGAGAGCCTGATAGTTGAATATATGATTGAACTGTGTGTGTACATTTCTGTTTGTATACTGAGCTAGTTTTTGTCGTTGAGAGTGTTGTAGTGTCTGAATATATTTCTTGGTTGGTTTGGTTCTCTGTAATTGCTTTGATAGTTTAAAATTTATGTTCATATATTTAGTTAATGTTTTTGAGTCATTTTATGGTTTTATCTCAAATCTTTTGCTAAACTTTGTGTTGTTTTTTTAATAATATGAATCATGATATGATAAATGGTGATATGACTAGTTGACTAATGACTACTCAGGATGAGAAGCTGATTTGTTTAATAATATTATTGTAATGCAAAATGAAGAATGCTATATATAATTATAGGATTTTTGTCGGATATATATCTTAGCTACCATGGGAAGAAACTATATGATCAAATAAAATAAAATCTAAAATAGAATCTGGTTTTATCCTCATGTTCATAATTGTGTAATTTATCACTTTTTTTTAAATAGATAGAAATTTTCATTTTTAAAGAAGGAAACTATGTAATTTTGGCTCTTTATAGTACAAATTCGATCTTAAATATTGTCAAATTTCAAAGTTATGTATTTTTTTAAAACAATTTTAGTCTCTCTTCTCTTCCGATCGTGTTTAGACTTTAGTGTTCCATTGACATCACACATAAATCTTAAAAAAAAAAAAACTAAAATTGTAGTAAAAAAAATCAACAAAGTTATAAAGATAACAATTATGACTGACTTGTCAAAAGACAAAAAAAAACAAATTATGACTGGAATTTGATAATTTAAAAGGCCAAAATGACAAAGAGACAAAATAATCGACAAAAAAAATGCAATTTTTCCTTTAAACAATAGCCAAAATATTTTCACAGTAAAATAATAATAATAAATATATTCACAAAATGTCTCACCTCAGAAATATTATATATAACCGCTCTTAAATATGTTTATTTATGTACATTTATTATTTCCCCAAAAATGGAGCTATGCATAAGTTACCTTCCCGCTCCCACAGACGCAAAACAGAAACCAATTGCGTGAGTTTCTTCTTCTCCAATCGAGAAGCTTTCCTGCAGGAACCCTTCAAGAATGAGCACTTGTAGTTTGGTGGCAGAATCGGTGTGGAAGGATATCGATTCCAATCGCGCAGGTCTATTCCATTTCATTCACAATAATAATGCCAATATCTTTTTCGATTCTCCACACTCATCTTCCTGTGTTATGAATATTTTCACGACGCTGATGGAAAATGGGAACAGTGACCGATGATCAGCTGGCAATGTAAACTATTATTCCTTCTATTTTCGCAATTCCCAGTGTTGGGATTGTCTTTAATTTCTATGATAACGTCCCAGATTGCATTTCTTGTTCGGGAAGAATTTCGAGAGAGCGACCAAGATCGTTGATCAAAGGGGTGTCAAGAGGATCTCCGGTGAGCCCAGTGGTCGCTCAGTTTTTCAGGTGTCTGTTATTACTTTACTTGCTTCATTTTCACTTATTTTGATTAAGCTGGGTAGCGTTAAAAAGGAGTAATAAAAGGCTTTCAGATCTTCTGCAATTTCTTTTTTTCAAACAGGTTGTGGGAGAATCTCGGAGGAAGGAGGAATATCTGTGCTATGCAGAACACTATTGTGCTTGTTATTCTTTCTTCTATGATGTGGTGAACCGAGGGGAGCAGCTTTGTGTAAGATATAGACAATACATATTTATTGGTTTTTTTAAAAAATTTCTTGTTCTTTAAGCTTTTTTCCGTGGAGATAATTTCTCACTTTCATTTTCAGTGTAAACATCAACTTGCAGCAAGAGTTGCCGCCTCAACTGGAGCATGCGTCGAAGTTAAAGTTTCTGATGTGGAATTAGCCTTGTTACTGTCCAAGGTTTAGCATCCCAAGCCAGTATCAAAACATTTATATGGCCCAATCGAACCGAATAAAGTTTCCATTAACAGGTATTATGTAATGAATCTTGCGACTTCAAGACACGGAACGATTTACAATTTGATGAGCTACCAAAAGTGTACAACGATCTTGGATCATCGACTATCTATTGTGTGCTACAGTTACATTTCTACTTGTTCGAAAAACACTATACATACCTGAGTATATTTATGTTTTCGATGATCCACCTTTGATTTGTCCGTCAAGAATTGGTACCATCTTTTCGAGCCGTAAAGACATTGTCACCTCATCTTCAATCTTTCTGATAATCTATGTTCTTCATCGGTAGAAACATGGGGATTGAGTGTCCGAAGGTTACTGACAAAGGTTATAGCCTCATCCCTTCGACTAAGCTTACAGTACCAATCCACGATGGAATTATAAGTGCTCTCATTTGGTTTGCACTTCTGCTTGATCATGTATCGGATCACATCAATAGCCTCAACAAACATTGCCTCGGCTGCATAACTTGAAACAAAGGTATTGTATGTGATAACATCGGGCATGAGACCAGATTCCCTCATTTCGAGAAAAACCCGTGATGCATCTCTCATTCTCCCGTTCCTGCAATATGCATATATAACTGTATTATATGAAATGATATCCGGTTTCATTCCTTTTGACAACATATCCCTTAGTATTTCCTCAGATTTCACAAAATTAAGGGAACGGCTAAACATGTATATCAAGCTGTTGTATGTCGTCAAGCTATGCGTGAACCCTCTCGTCTCCATAAAGCTCAAAATTTCGTTGGCCTTATCAATCATTTGTCTCCTTCCATAAATGGAAAGCATGGAATTTAATGTGGTGATATCTGGAGAAAACCCTCTGTTTCTAAGCTCTAGAAAAGCTTGCTCAGTTTCCTTCAACAGGTCACTCTTGCTGTATACTAGAACGAGAGTTTTCAAGAGCACTGCATGAGGTTCAATTGCACGCGAGTATATGTCTTTGGCAAGATCATGCACCTTCTCAATTTCTTTCCCATTGGCGTAAGCATGTAGCAAAGAACTATAAGTCAGCTCATTAGGTTTGCACCGCCCATCTTTCATTTCAGCAAAGACCTTTTCAGATTGTTTCCACAGTCCTCCTCGAGCCAGAGCTGCCAAAACGGCATTATAAGTGGAAAGATCAGGAGTGACCCCTGCTTCTAACATTCGCTTGTAGATAGCCATGGACTGTTCAAAGAATCCACACCTACTATAAGCACCGATCAAGGTGTTAAAAGTGTCCCTCTCGGCCACAAAACCTGATCTTTTCATCTCTTTGAACACCCCTGACACATCGGCATCCATCCCATTCCGCCCAAACACGGCCAAAAGGGTGTTCCACGTAACAATATCCGCGGTACATCCACATTCCTTTATATCATCAAATACCTTCATCATTTCCGTAAATTTTCCTCGGTTTCCATACATTTTAATCAGTGCATTGAAAGTACATATGTTTGGTTTACAACCTGAACTCCGCATCTCCTCAAACACCCTAAATGCTGACTCATCCTTCCCCGCCTTCTCAAATCCTGACAATAGAGTTGTATATGTGAACACATCTGGCATAATCCCTTTCTCGAGCATCTGAGCTTTTAGCTCCAAAGCCTCCTCCAACAAACCGTCCCTAGAATAAGCAGAAATGAGAGAATTGAACGTCACAATGCTTGGGGAAAACCCATTAAACTCCATCTCCCTCAAAATATCCACTGCCTCCTTAGGTCTCCTGGACTTGCCATAAACATCAAGTAGTGTATTATATGTAACCTTATCTGGCACATATCCAGCTAATTTCATCTCTTCAAAAATCCCTTTTGCTTCCACATACAAAGATCCCCGTCTACAACAACTTATGATGGTGTTGTACGTATAAGCATCAGGAACAACACCCGAACTCTTCATTGCTTCAAACACCGTCGAAATCTTATTCCAAGGCATGCCCATTTTCCCATATATATTCAAAATCACATTATATGTGATTAAAGTAGGTTTGCACCCTTCTTCCTCCATTTTCTTGAAAACCATCACAGCTTCCCTATACCTACCATTCCTTGCATAAACCGATATCATAGACGTATAAGCATAAACATCAATTCCAAATCCATCTTTCTGCAATTTGTAAAGCAAAGAAGCAGCTTCCAAAACCCGACCTTCTTTGCCTAACATACTAATGATCACGGCCACAACAGACCCTTTTATCAAATCTTTAGAATCACAACGTTTCTTAATCCACTCAAACACACTTAAAGCCAGGTCACATTTTCTATGGTACCCCAGTGCCTTAATTATACACTGAACATCAGACAAAAAATCTCCCATAAACACTTCCGAAAACTCATTCTGTCGATTGTGAGAATCAAGCAGAGTAACTAACACCTCGTCAAGGTTTTCAATGTTGAATTCATGGTCAGTAAGGGATTGAAGTGTAAGCTCACCTTGAGGGGAGAGTTGGTGGTGGAGCCAGGGTTTTCCCTTGTTCCCGTCGTTGTGTTTGCCAATGCGATGTCGTGTTCTGGGAATGGAGGAAGGCGGGTTCAGAGAATTTGGGGGTAAGGGGGAAGTGGAGGAGGTTGAGGGGCTCTGGTGGAGCAATTCTGGGAGGAGAGGAGTCAACTTCTGCGGAGGAGGCGAGGGTAAGACGGCGGAGGAGTGCGGGTGGGAGTCGTGGAAGAAGGGTTTTGGCGGCGGTGGGTTTGGGAGGAGCAGCGGGAGAGCTATTTTTTCTGCCATTGGTGCAGCAGCAAGACACGGGGGGAGCTTTCGTCCTCTTATGCTAAGAAAAAAATCTAATAGCTAAACTATTTTATTTTTAAATTAAATTATCAGGTTCTCCATCAAATTTATTTTTTTTAAAAAAAGAAGGGAAATATGTATTTATTATTTTCAAAAGCAAAAAAAG